>NC_084760.1:51733366-52983366 GCF_028858725.1 Colius striatus | reverse complement strand
AGTAGCTTGTAACATGACCAGAAACAACACAGATGTAATACACAGGCAAGGAGTGAGTCATAAAATGTATGTCAGCAATACTTTTAACTGAAGAGTTGCTCTTAAGATGAGCAATACGGAATATTGATTTGAGGAACACAATTTTATTAATTAAAAAAAAAAATATATATATATATGCTCAGATTTTCACTGTGTCTTTTCAAACAATTAATGAGAATAAAGTTCATCTAACTATTTGTTGTGAATTATTTATTCTGGATATTCAGAATAAAATTTATCTTAAATCCAAAGGCATTTGGAATGAATATAACTCTCAGTTATTTGTTTGTTTTGCTCTCCCCGTCTTACATACCATCAGTTTGTAAAAGACTGGGTCAGTTAATAGGTAAATAATTCAACCACCTTTCCAGTGGAAAGCCAGTTAATTGGTGTTAGTAAAGGTTTGCCCCCTCTATAAATCAGTCACCTTTGTTTGATTGTGGACATTTCTGGCTCTTTCATGTCAATACCTCAAAGGCTAAGACAGGAAGAAACATTCTGTGGCAATTTTTGATCTGTAAGTAGGAAGAGAATTAGCTCACATTTTACCTTGTCTTTAGAAATGCACCCTTGAAGCAATAGGTGTTGAGCACTTGGAAACTCTGGGAGGAGAGTTCCAGTTTTGGAACTCAGAGAATATTTACGAGTGAAACCACCCTGAAATGGAAGAAAAAAAACCCAAGAACATTGAAACAGGTAACATAGGTTCAACTGAAACCAACAATTTGTGATAAACTTGTAAATTATCTCACGAGCCTCCCAGCAAACCAGAATATTTACATTCAGACAATCCTTCCACAATATTGATGCTTATCCAGATCTGGATTCCAGCTCAGGAAGACGTGACGAAGCCTTTGAGCAACATTAATTCATGGAATTCTACAAACTTGGGATTTAATCAATGTTTAAAAAATAAAGTAGAATACCATTTTCCTCTGCAGTATGGGCTATGATATCCTCAGAGACACCTTAAGTTTTATTTAATATGTATCTTTCTAGTGCAAGGATCTAGGGTACTGGAGATATTATTCTCCCCTGCTCTCTTTCTGCTCTGATAGCACAGTAATAGTGACTCCTGCTGTTTTACTATGGTAACCATTATTTTAGTTTATCATAAAGTTTGAGAATATTTTATGGTGTTATGGATGTGATGGCATATAGCATCTATGGACACTCCTGAACTAAGAATTTATTATATACCTCTCTGTGGTCGTAGCCGACTTGACATGAAACCCCAGTTTCATATCTCAGCAAGAATGACATTCCCAGCTGTTTAATGCTCTCTAGTTACTTTGCTGAGACGCAGTCAATGCTGACCTGAAGACAAGATAAACTACTCCTGAATTATACTAAATTCTTGTCATTCTTAGAGATCACCTCTCAATCCTCTTTAGCATGTGACATACAAAATATTACAGGCACATCTTGTACTAGCTACAGACAGAGAAAAGATCTTTAACTATTACATGCTAGCCCTTGGAAAGATGGGACTGAAGAATGAAGCAACAGGCAGCCTTGTATGTGTAGATATTGACCATGAAGCAATATATGGCAAAACAATCTCTGTTTAGTCTCCTTACCTAATGCTCTCACAAAATCTGATTTAGTCTACTTCTCAGTAAAGCTTAGTAACATTCTGTAGTGATAAAGTGTTGCTATGCTTCTATTTATAATGCATACCACATTACACACAAGCTCTCAAACTATATAATTAAGATGAAACCTTCTTCCTCAAGAGATGCAATTATCTGTCCTTACTGACTGAATTGTTCTTTATTCTCATAGGACTGCATTCAAACCTAGACATTTGACTGAAAACTTTTGTTCCATTTTAGTCCACCCAGTCTTTATGTCAAGGCAGTGTAGCGAATGTTGAGCAGGACTTCTGCACATTCTTGTGCTAAATCCATCGCTTTCATCTGGACTCTCCTTGTACTAATGGATGGAATATACAACCATGCACAAGGCATTTGAACAGTACTTGAAGTGGTCGGTTTATATTCCTTTGCATACTGTCAGATTTCACAGAAATAAGAACAGGAGGCATATAGTGTAACATATAGTGTGCAAGGGGGAGTATTTTTCTGCAAATGTTGACTTATGATTTGAAGGCTGATTTCAAGTGAAATTCTCTCAAATACTAAATTCAGAAAACTGTAGCTGCAACTGACATATTCTTCCTATTTTTGTAGAGTGACATGTCTGCCAAAACAGACAGCAATGGATGACGCATCACGTAAACACACTTTGCCTCTGCTATCTAGTATTCAAATACATAAAAAGCTCTAAGTCAAAGAAACTGTAGAAATTTAGAAACATTAATACTTCTTGGTGTCAATACTTTTGCAGTGTTATAATTGCCTATCAGTATCAGATTTGAGTTTTGGGGTTTTTTTATTACATAAGTAATCTTAATGATTTTATTGCACGATTTCTCATGAAACGTATTAAAACCTCTGATTAAAAGGGGTAAGTTAATTTAAAAGAACGCAGTGATGGTGGTGGGAGGCTTAAGAGAAGATAATCTGCAATGATTTTTGCCTTGCTAATGGACTTATGTGACTGTGCCTCAGTTCTAGGCTTAATATTTTAACCCACTGCCACTTGCCCTTTCAATTTAATGCCATCTGTTTCTAATGGCCATTTAACATTAAGATAATGACAGTAATATTATCTGCCTAATTAACCATGCAAACTCTAATGGTGCACTAACTGGTTTAGATAAAAGAATTTGCTGATATCTCCCCCTATGGAGAAAATACTAGAAAATGTGATAAAACATACCAGAAGTAAACAGTGTCCCTGGCACTCAATAAGTGTTCATTCAAATGCCATTTACTCAGTATATTTAGACAATCAGTGCTTTAACATCTTTTCAATGTCTTTATGTTCCTACTGAAAATTACACCTATGCAATCATTATAAATCTTTCTGGAATACCTAATTGCATGTGCTTTCAAGCAAATAAATAAGGATATATTACCTTTTTGCTTTGATGGAAAGTATGATGCCAAATTTTCAGTACCCTGAGATTGCTGAAATTCAGTTTTGACCATGAGAGTACTTTTTTAAGACCTGCCTGAACAATTTCAGACAACACAAAGCTAGATAATCATTCAGAGGTGCCTTTTCTCATTTATTTCCACCAATTTCTCAGTGATTCCTTTTCTAGGAGGATGAAGATACTGAATTTTGGGACAGAAACAAAATGGGTTTATGGGACAGTCAGACTGGGAATGCCACACCAGAGATGGAAGTAAATCTGCATTCATTTATGCCAAGAGATGCAAAACTTTGAAAGAATGAATGCTATAGGAGTACACATCAATCCTTGAATATGTTGAGGATAACCCATGGCAATGCACTACTTTTTTCTTTTATTTTTTAAGACAGATGATTATCTGAACAGTGATAATGCAGCAGATCTAATCTATCTGAACCTCACTAAAATACTTGACAAGGTGTCATCATGGGAAATTATTCAATTGAGAATGGAGATTAGTTCAAGAATGTAAAGTGTTTAAGAAACTGACTCGAGTTGAAATGCTAGCAAGCTGTGTTGACAGGGAAACTATTGGGCTGAAGGGATTGAAGTGAAGATTCTCAAAGATTAGCCTTGAGACTCATTTCATTGAACATTTCATAGATTAAATTGGTGGATAAAAGGTAATGAAATCATCAGTAAAAAGGAAGACCAAGAGGTCATGTAGAAAGGTCTGGATGGCTTTGAGATAACAGCAATAACAGGTGAAAATCAATACAACAAGGCTACACTCTTAGGGACCAATAAGAACTTCTGCTATCAGCTAGAAGTTGCTTATCTGGAAATGAAAAAGGAGAAAGACTTACTGTGTATCAGTTGATCACAGAGGGTATATTTAGTCTAGTAAATTAAATGGTGTCAGAAAACATTCCCGGGCAATACTGGAACAGTATTATTGAGAATGACTGCTGGCATTCTTTTGGCCCATGTCAATTAGCAGTTTCCCAAACAATTTCTTCAACAGATACTGAATGCTAGGGACTCTTCTCTGTGGCAATGAGGCTCAGATGTGCCTATGTTGTTTTTTAGGTTAAATTAATAATAGTTTAATAACAATTTAATAATAAGAATGCTGGGTATTCATGGACAGTTGAACTCAGTGTTAAAGAACAATCCTAGCAGCAATCCTTAACCCTTAACATACAATAATCCATAATATTCAGGTATAAACATGACCAAAATGACAGTGACTACCATAGTATACAGTAGTGAAAAAGTAGACCACTTGTGAAAAAAATCCAACAAAACAAAAAACACAGTTTAAGGGTTCATCAGAAGGGACATTTTCAGTCAAAATTGGAGACATGCCATTTCCAAGACTTTATGATTTTTTTCCTCATAAAGATGTTAGAATAGGAACAAATAAAGTGAAGGGCTATAAGGCTGATCAGAAGTGGCCAAAAAGTGCTGCCTGTTCCTTCTATTACGCAAAAGTGGTAAAAAGACATATCATCGGAAAATGTGACAAAGAGTAAAAAACAGAGAAAGACAATCCTGATCAGGTATGAAGTTCAGTTTATTTTAAAAAAATATTTTGAATTCCAATCAGACAAATGAGATTCTGCAAAAGTTCTTCTGCAAAAGCAATGGATGTAAAAAATTAAGCTAAAGATTGATCCTTTACTTAAAAGGGTCTATTATTAACTCACGTGGTTAGGGGGAACTGGATTGAAACAGGAACTCCAAAGGTGCCTTGCAATCTTATTTTTCTTTTAATATTTAGAGGAGTAAACACTCAGCTTCATGAAAAAAAAAGGTTAAGCAATCTAATCTTTAATGAAAAATATTGTTGTAATTTTCAAATAAATGAAAGTGACAAAAACCACAGGTCACATAATATTTGATTATATCAGAAGTGAAAGGAAACAGACTCTGGTACTTACCTCATTCTTTAACTTGCTTCCAGAGAACCTTTGAAAATAAGCACATTTGATTTTTTTTTCATAAGCAGAAGACTTTTAGAGTTTGTGTATATACATATAAAATAGATACAGAATTTATCAATTAGAAATATGATCACATTTCTCCAAATGTAAAAATAAAGTCTTTTTTTTCTTGACTTCTTCCTTTGGTTTGAAAGTGTCTGAGGAAAACTACTGATGTCTTCTAAAACATGAAAATTCAGATCATTGGCCAAACAATAAAGTATAAAACCCAGTTTCACCTTTTCTTTGAACCTTTGCAACTTCACAAATAGCAAAAGCTATTTTTCTATGCCTGCAGCATAGACACAACTCCATTGGTCTTTACCAGGAAATACATAAAGTTTTACATTCAGCTGAGTAAATTCAGAGTCAAAAAAACATATCTAGAATCCACACTTCTCGGGAACACGGGCAAATCATAGTGATTTTCCATTTTTCACTAGAGTATTATTTTGATGGAGATGAAATGCATTTTTGAGATCAAAGATTCATTTCTAAAACCAAAGATTCATTAAATGGCAAAACTGTGTTACAGTATAGTGAATGTCCTATTCAGAGTTCAACCCAGAGATTCTCAGTGAAGTCACTGGACTATCAGGCAACTCTCCAGTGCAGAAATTAGAAAGTACACATTTTAAATTATAACTACTAAACTAGAGAATGTGTAATGACTGAGATTCTAATGGATCAGTATATAATGATAAATGTTGTTTGATTATTGTTCTTTCCTGTTCTGATAGCTGCCAACTGATAAGATACTGTGGGTAACATGAAGTCTTATAATTATTACTGGCAATATTATTATTTCATGCTCTTGAGATGTTCTGCTGACAGGATAGAAAACGAGAGGTTGTGGAATTCCTCCTGCCCAGGCCAGGCACAGGTGCCTGACAGTTCCTATCATGTGATAAACCAGCATATGTTACTTACAGAGTTTGCTGATAGATGAGTATTAAATAAGGAATCGCTCAGTTAATTACAATGTGGAGATAATTAGCTTCATAGCTGGATCTGTTTGTTATGGACTCTGGGTGCAGCAAAATGTACTCAGAATGTACAAGTGAAAAAACAAATGAGGTGGCATCTGTTAGCATTGCTCTTCCAGAGCCTAAACTGCTAGCTGAAGCTTCACACAGTGCTGTGGATATTAATAATTTTTTATGTTGGGTATGTTCATTTCATAGTGCAAGGCTTGATATTTAA
Organism: Colius striatus; assembly: GCF_028858725.1. Lineage (NCBI taxonomy): Eukaryota > Metazoa > Chordata > Aves > Coliiformes > Coliidae > Colius > Colius striatus. Next base: position 52,977,156 of record NC_084760.1, on the reverse strand, counting down.
AGGAGTCAGGAGGTGAAATTTACAGTGGAATTTATGGATTCAGGCATCTGCCACACGGCATTTAAAGACTATTGTACTCAGCTCAGTTACCTGCTCTAAAACATGAATGCCAATTAAGTTTGAAGTGGCAGTAGAGGCCTATATTTAGGCAACTAACTGAGGCCCATTACTCCTTTGAATCCTTTGCTAAGCTGCCATCTAACATACACACCTTGTGGTAATAACCTCCATATGCCTATATTTGTGCATGGGCATGGTGCGATCTGATACCATATCAACCCATATATTTTCCCTGTCTATTTCTGGCCCAAGCTTGATCCAGGAACCATTTTTATAGATCATGTACTAGAATAGACATCAGATTTTATGGACAGATTTTGTGATGGATCATTACATGGATCAGTCAGCAACTGGGAGATTCATCCTCAAATTTTAATCCCTACACTGTCTGATTCTTTTCTTCCCTAGAAGCCTGCCAATAACCCCTGGCTAGTGCACCATTCTCTTCTCAAAGACAAATCTAACCACAGTGATGGCCTCGACTTAGCAAAATGAGCATTTCAGCTCTGTTTGAAATCAGTTAGGGAAGCAATCTGACTGCTGAACCCTGAAAATTCAGCATCTTATGCACAAAGAAAAGATTCCTAACTAGTGAATCTAGTGAGTATTCCTGACAATCTTGGAGAGTATCTATGCCAGCTTTATGTGAGTGTATACCATCAAAACTCCAGACATGGGGAATTTTATAGAACCTCCACTTTTTTTGCATTCTTTGCTGCTAGATTGTGCAAAGACAGAGCTTTACATGAAAAGAGTGGCACAAAGCTGAGGACTAAGACTGACTATGTTCTCTTAAACGAAAATAACTTTTAGCCAATTAAATGAGCAATTTTTTCAAGATAATTCTGTATTATGAAAGAACCTCATCTCACTGTGTACCAACAACACCTCCTCATCTTTGCATAATTACTGGACAAGAAAATGGCATGTTCCAGTCTATTATAGCTTAAATCCTGCAGTGAAGAGGTCCCTCCTTTTAAGCATCATTGGCAACACTACCCTCAATTTTTACACATGTCCTATTGTTTGGAAAAAAGTCTCTTTGGATAGAACCTGAATCTACCAGTAGTTGAATTTTCTATGTGTGATTATAAACTCATTTATTCATTTTCTTTTTCCAACTCCCCACTTATACAGGTATACTGCTGTAGACAATGAAAGCCATCATTCAAGCCATATGTGAACAGAGACATTTGTTTTACGAACTATTAATCTCTGGCAAACCAACAGGCAGCTATCGTAACATATTGATCCTGCTAGCTGTCCCTTAAATAAATATAATTAGAGCTTCCTGGGTTAGGTTTAAACTGATATTAGCCAGTCAAAGGACCTGTAAATATTAATCTACACTGACCCCTCCCACCTGCCCACAGGTGCCAGCTTCACACCATTCTCCAGACATTTCATAATGAGAAGTCATCCTGGGGAGAGAACTCAAGCAAATAAGGTGATACACAAGCAAATAAGTGTTCTGGAAATGGTATTTTGCAGCCTTATGCTAACTGGAACAAACCCTCTGCAGGTATAAGGCGATGCAGCTCTACCCTGAGATGAGGCCATATTGGATGAAACTTGCAAAAGATCTAGCTTAACCTCTTAAAACAAAATCAATGTCTTTAGGGAACAAACTGCTACTTAAATCTGGAAATGTCAAACATGCAGATATGCAGCAATACTTGTTCTGGTATCAACAGCAGTTACTGTCCTACAAATACCTTCCTAATGGAAGACTGACATTAGATCTTCACTGATTTAGTCTTGTAAGTTATTTAATTGTACCTGGTTAAGCCTTTTCCAGAATACACGGAGTGGTAATATGCACTGCTTTCTTTAATGCCAATTCCATAGTAGTGATATCTGTGGGGGAAAAAAAAAAAAAGGTAAGTGTTTATGAGTGATGTCAAATAAAGCACGCTGTCAAATTGATCTTCAATGCTTTCTGGTAACTTTCCTTAACAATGTCTAGCAGTTCCTTTCACTGATACGGAAAAAAATCTCATCTCATTGAAAATATGATTTGACCCAAAATTCAAGATTGAGATCTCCTTTAAATTTAAAACATTCTTTTACAAGAATGTAACAGGAACAGTACATCTACTAGAAACATACTATATCTCTTTTCCCTAACGTGCATTCTTTTCTATTTTACTTTGTTTGTTGAAAGGGTAGTGAGTTCCATCTACCAGTTTAATTTTATCAGACTTACCACTGCTGTTTTTAAACAGTCCACGGAGCACTTTTCAGTTGAAAATAACTCATCAGTGTACTCTATAAATTAGTGTTCAGCCTCCTAAGGACTAAATATTATAACATGTTATTCATTCATTCTTCTTTCAGGTTGTAGGGTGACCAACTCTACTGAATTATTTAGCTGCTCAAGCAGGTCTCATCCCCATTTGTCTCCCTTGCTGCTGCCCTAGAAATCATTGCTCCCAGTCAGAGTTGGAAGAAGGAAACATGCCTATTACACAGCCTCCACTGAGACAAACAAGTTAATCAAAGAAACTGAAGAGGGTAGATTGGTGCTAAGAAAACTGGCTCTTCAGTAGATATGTATTACTTTCCACTGATTTTCCTTCAAAAGAAGTGACCTTCAGGAGAAGGGCAGGAGAGCAAGCTGAGGGCAGCTCGCTCTTTACCAGTCATAGTAAAGTTTGCTTGAGTTCATCTGTCAAAGGTGATAGGCCCTGTCTTATAAATGCCACTCAATAGATTGTGTTAAACCAAATTTGTCTAAGAATATGGCAAGTACACTCAGGATCATTTGTTTTTCCCTAAAGTTAGCTGGAAAGCACCATGGCAGCTGCTTTAACTGAACCGCTTCAAAGTAACACTCTCAGTTCAAGGTATTGCATGTAACAGAGGTAACACACGGCCAGGCATCACACTAATTTCACTGAAACTTCTCAAAAGCTTGAAGAAATGCACTCTTAAGACACAAAGTCCCCAGTAAATCATTCATTCAACATGTAAACAAAAATCTTCAACTCATCTCTGCTGTTCTTTGTGATGGTCATTACAAAAACTATCACTATCTTACTATTTGCTATTGTATGGGACAGTCACAGAAAAGAACAAAACCCCCAAAAGTTTTCTATTTACAAAGCTGGCTAAAGGCACTAGGTACAAATGATATTTAAGAAAATGTTCATTAGGATGATGTATTTGCTTATCCTAAGTAGCTTTGAAAATCTCAGATGAAACAGACTGTTGTGTGCATTCAGGATTTTATAGCCAAGAAATGTGACAGAAAATGACTGATCTAAAACATCACAGAAATTACTGCTTGCCTAAAACTGATGAGTCTATGTAACACCACTAGATTGCAACAGGACCTAGTGACCCATAAGAAGGTCAAAAATTCCTCACTTATTTCTTTACTGTGAGTTTTCTTGCCCTGTATTTTTCTAAGGGATGGTGATGTGGTGAACTGACCGTTTTTAAATACCTGCTAATACTCAGAAACTCAAATGTAGGACCACCTGCTTATAACAGTTCTGACACAGATGTTAAAGGCATGAACATTTCTTCTTCTTTCACAAAAAAGAAGGAAATTTAGATGTGACACATGAGATATTGAAAATATACATGTATGTATTATTTGAAATAACAACATTGACATTAAAGAGGATGAAAAACAAAACAGACCTGTGACCACTTCTTTAACAATGTCATCTGCACATTTGTCATTGGCCATGTAAGCAAGCAGTTGCTCACATCTTGCTCCAATACTTTAATTTCCCAGCTTCATTCACATGCCTTTCTTTAAATTCTAAAAACAAAACTTCATGCTTTCACCACAAATTTGGAATTCCCCCTTGCTAAAGTTGGAGTAGGCCAGAGGTAAGGAAAAGTATTACTTCCTTACAAAATTAGGATTCAGTATCTAGATTATTCAACATCTAATTCATTAACTTACTTGAGCTAGAAACACGAACTGTTGTATGATTTGGATACTTAGTTTTGCAGTGGTAGGCAACATATTTGTTCCTGCTCTGGAATGTCCCAAGATAACAGAATTTACCATTGTGACATTTTGTTATGTATAAAAGACATTTTCAGTACCTAGTCAGGATGTCTTAAACTATCAATTCCTTCACCAAATTGTGCAGTTGATTTTTTTAGTTCTAAAACCCACAGCTTTCCAGTCATGACACAGAAGTAATTTTGAAAATGTATATAATCTGTACTTTTCAAGCTCTATCTGGCTTGAGTAAAAGAGTAATAAAGATTTTCATTCTCTTACAACCCAAAGTAATTAGTTGAGCAGATTATTTTAGATTCCCTTTTAAGAGTAGTACACCCATTCCAGACACATTGATAACATCTTCATTTAACCTACAAACTCAAGTACCTTCTTTTGGTTTCTTTATATGCATATTTCTATGTATATGTACAGCTTATATGTTTTTTTACTACTTATCTTCCTATTGTATAATTAATAAAATTGAACTGGCCACAATAAGGAGCTTATTCTCAATTTTTGTACCAAACCTTTCAGAAAACAAGCTGAACTGCTCTCCTCTTCCAGTTTCAGTGTTTTGTTGTAACATATGTTCCTGCACAGCTAGTAGGCCTGATTTGAGCATACACTGTCACAAATGACAGCTGATAAGGAAACGATAGGCTTAAGCTGTTCAGGGACTTGCAATAACTTGTTATCATAGGGCCAGCTGCCATATCAGTTTTATTAACCCACTAAATCACTCCTAATAAATAAGGTAATAGTTTTCAGACATGATGGATAAAAGCTAAGATTCAACATTGATCAAAGTCTCCAAAGAAATTAAATTGTAACTTGGGCTCAAACAGTCTTCTTTGTCTATGGACTGAACAGTATGTATGTTTTCCCAAATAGCTGCTCCAGGTAATTCATGTACTGTGAAGATTATAATTGGAATTCTAGCAGTGATCATAGCATGTTCAACATTACCTATGCAAAAAGGGAAATTCAGAACTTGCTGCATAGAAAATTGTTGCTTATGAAATAACAATCTATGACAGCAGCATTTATTGTGCTGTGCCTTCTTCCACTCTCCAGGAATAAAGAAAACATCCCCTACATTCAGCAATCTGGTGTCATTAGCATGGTCATGAAAGATGATCAAACTTTGCTGGCAAAATTGTGTCTAATGTATTGTACTTTCTTGTCCTAATGTTTAAATTAGTGGTTTAGTATTGACACTTTTGTACAAATCAGTTGTTAGATGTAAACACAGAGAGAGATTGACATTTTGACTCAAATGTCTAGGATTTATTCGACCTATTTTTAAGTCTCTCCTTTGGCCAGAACTCGAGATGACAAAACTGCTTGGAATCAGAGAAGGAACTAATATTCATGTATCTCACACCTTAGAACAGCACCTGTATCCCATACCTTAGAGCAGAAGTTCTTTCTCAAATCCAATTCATGCTCATGAAAATGCTAGAAAGAAATTAGGGAAATTTAGGAAAATTTAGGGAGGAACAACCCAATGCGTCGGTACAGGCTGAGGGTTGACTTGCTGGAAAGTAGCTCTGCAGAGAGTAATCTGGGAGTTCTGGTGCACAGTAAACTAAATGTGAGCCAGCAATATGCCCTCGTGGCCAAGGAGGCCAATGGCATTCTGAGGTGCATCAAGAAGAATGTGGTCAGCAGATCGAAGGAGATTCTGCTCCCCCTCTGCTCCGCTGAGGCCTCATCTGGAGTAGTGTCCAGTTTTGAGCTCTGCAGCTCAAGAGGGAACTTCTGGAGAGAGTCCAGTGTAGCACTACAAAGATGATCAGGGGACTGCAGCATTCCTCTTACATGGAAAGGCTGTGAGATCTGGGGCTGTTTAGGCTGGAGAAGATTGCGAGGAGGACTTTATCAATGCCTATAAATACCTAAAAGGAGGGTGTCTGGAGGATAGGGACAGTCTTTTTTCTGTAGTGTCCAGTGACAGGACAAGGGGTAATGAACACAAGTTTGAACACAGGAAGTTCCACTTGAGCACAAATTAGAAATTCATTCCTGTGAGGGAGCCCTGGCACAGGCTGCCCAGGGAGGGTGTGGAGTCTCATTCTCTGGAGGTTTTCAAAACTCACCTGGATATGTTTCTATGCAAACTGATCAAAGTGAATCTGCTTTATCAAGGAGGTTGGACTAGTTGATCCGTAGTTGATCCCTTCCAACCCAAACCACTCTGGGATTCTGTGATTCTGTGAAATTGTCCTCATTTTGGTGTGGGAGAAAAACAATTTCTAACATCTTGAAGATAACGAAAAAGGGAACTGATTTTCTTTGCTTTCTTCTGACTAAAGCCAGGGTCTAGAGATACATCACTGTGTATGTATGCTGTGTCCAGTAAGGCACTTTATTGCTGGGGAGTTAGCTTTTCTATGCAATAAAAGAATTCACAGGAATTTTCTTTTTCCTCTCGAGCTTCTGCAGCACCTGGCTCAGCAGAGACTGTTATCAGAGTTCCTAGGCAATACTGCCATATGAAACATAATTCTCAGGAATGGTTAGCACTATTACTGCTCCTACAAACATTGTATAGGAATAATGATAGCAATAAGAGAAACCAAAAAAAAGTCACTATGCTACTATGCTTAAAAAAGTAAGATTTAATTGCTAGTAAGAAATGCCTTTTACTATTCCCAACAACCCAGCTTTTTTTCCACACAGAAACAGCTTACAATATTTAGCATCCACGCTGACATAAAAGCAGAGGGTAACTAGTCATTTGCTGAAAGTGATGAATGCTCCCTTCATTTGCTTATCAATTTAATGAAAATACTTCTTTAAATTATATGTGTGTGATTAACTGCTACCTAATGAAAACAGAAATAAATTCTCTCTTCAGTGAGTCTGTGGTTCTGAGGTAATATAGTCCTCAACATCAGAGATAGATAAACAGATAAACAGAGATCATTATTTACAACTGCAACTGTTCTATGAATACTTGTAACTGTGTCCAGTATCTGAAACGGATATACTATCACTTGTGCCTTTTGTGAGGTCCTTTTTCCACACCACAACAGCAAGGTAAGTATATCTTAGTGGAAATGAGAATTTCAGAGGAAAAGTCTCTAGGGAAAACACCAACGAAAAGAAATATAAGGAGAAACAAATGCCAGATGTTCAAACAAAACCTGCTGATGCCTCATCCCTTTGAGGAAATTGTTCAGGAACAGTTAATCCATATGAAAATATGGCACATAATACCACCAAGGTCAGTAAGGATATGGGATCTGTCAAAGAAAGGCTGGGCATGAGATATTTCTCTAGTAGTACTGCTAAATATCTTAGAGAAAAAGGGAATATAGTGACACATGTCCCAATGCTAGACACATATGTGAAAAACGAGATTTCAAACATACTCCTTTACTTGATAAGCATTGACTTACTGTGCTTCAAATTATGCAGACATGTGACATGTTTTGGAAGCTTGGATCCTGACTGGATCTTGTTTATAACAACATGAAACAACTCCCCAAAATTATAAAAGTAAACAATGCATCTGTGAGGCATTCCTGGTATATTACAAAGCACTTAGGAAAGTCACAGTCTTGTAGGTTTTTTTCCTTTTTAGTCTACTTTTGTTTTGAGTTTTGCTTAGAAATTACTGAAAGAAAAGAGTAAATTTGTGTTTAATAGTTAATTTTTTCAAAGTAAAGAGTTTTCCAAAACAAACAATGCTTGAGTTTCTTCTATTACCACAACTAATCTGGTTTTCTATCTTATTCATTAACAGGTTGAATTTTTTGCTAATTTTCTGGATTTTAGTTTTGTTTCAGGAAACCATCAGCTCTCTATACTTTCTTCTCTAAGTCAAGGATAGTTTCCTGAAACCTATTCAGTAAGTACATAAACGGATTTGTAATTTTAAGCAGGACAAAAATTTTAGGGCAACTCACATATTTAAAGGCACACATCTCCTAATATACAGACATTAATAATAAATGTTTAAATTTTGTGTATATACAGGAAGCTGGACACAATATCTATCCTAATTTGCTCTTCATAGCAATGTCTTACTTTTTAGAAAACCTATTTTGAAATCAATAGAAATATACAGATAAGGACCTGGTGTAAATTTGGGTTGGGACTGAAAACTGTTACGTTTTTGGACTGTTACTTTAAGAGAAAAAAAGTAATAATAAAACAATAAATATATATAAAGAACAATATATATTATATATGAGCAATAAATATAGAAGAATCTTAATCAGTTTAATTTTAGAAATTAGGTCTGAAACGATGCTTTGAAACTCAAATTCTGTGTCAGTTTCATCATGCACATGAAAGTTATCACTTGCAGCTTGTCATTACGGAGATGTGGAAATACACGTGATTCCTACAATGTATTCTGTAAGTGGATACAGAGATAATTGCGCCTTACTTTGAATGGCCTCTTGTTCCAAGCCGCCTTGTGGTAAGGAGAGGGAATTTCTGGCGAATGGTCTAGGGAGAAAATAACTGTAAATACACATTCTACTATAGTCCACGAATAAATATTTGTAACACTTCTGTCACAATATAAATAATAAAGCATGTTTTACATGCCAGGGTTTTTCCATCCTCATCCATCTTGCTATATGTCTCATCTTCCTACTCATAAACTCCTTCCCACCCTTCCCATCTGTTCTTTCCATTTTCACTTCTACAATTTAAAATCTAGTTTTTCAGAATTTTTTTTTTTCTAGATTTTCCAGTATTCTGTTTCATTCAAGTCCCTAAAGTACAACTTCATCTCTTACTTCTGAAAGCTAAACAGAACCAGGGAAATATCTGCCCTCTAGCTATTCTATTTTCCAAGTAAAACAAATCATTTACTTTTTTTTTAATATGATGCGTGTGATCTGAAAGTTAATGTAAGCAAATATATGCCTCACAGGTACTTCTGTGTCCTCCAATATCAAAATGCTGGACAGACACAAACTTATTTCTGTTCACTGAAACCCTATGAAAGCTTCTGTCAGCTCTATGCTGCACATAAAGAATTCACAATACATGATTTAATCCAATTCAGGCAAAATATTCTGTCACCAGAGTCCTGAGACTAAGAGTAGCACTCTAAAACCATCCTACTCTTCCTGTAAAGAATGACGCTTAAGGCTTAAGGTTCCTTAAGTAAAAAAGTAATTCAGTGACAGAGGTAGATCTAATAGATATATCTAATGGGTAGATCACTGTCAGAACAATGTTTAAATGGAAAGCTATTGTCTTCCTCATTTATACTCAAACTGTATAAAGAAAATTAGACATACTCTCTCAGTACATACAATTCAAGACAAAAAAATTAGCAAGTGAACATTTTATGAACTGGATTTTAAATCCATATTATCATTTCGTTAAATTAATGCACTTTGCTATTTAAGAACAATGACTACAACAGCAGTGTTTAAAAAAAAAATGATCCTTGGAGCATTTTTCATTTCTCATTTCCCTAGCTACTCACTCGCGATTTAATTTGGAGAGTTCTCATGTCACATTCATTAAATGATTTCAGGATTAATTGTAAGGAATGGCAGTAAAGAGGATGAATTGACAAGTTTTCATTCAGAAGCAACTTGTGTTATCAATTTTTATTCCCCTTCTTGCATTGCTTCTTGTGTCACATCTCACTTTACACTTCCTTTAGTATAATTAAAAGTGTCTCCCATGTAAAATCTGGTTTTGTGGAAGGAATCCCAGTAATGTCATCATCAAAAAGGAAAGGAAAACAAAAAAACAAAAAACAAGATCTCAGAGATAATGCTCTTGTTTTGCATGAAATATCCATAAATTAAGGGGAATTTCAGTTTATCTCTCCTAAAGCCAACATCATGAAATCCCTTCATATGGCACAGTGTGCATAGCCTGATATAATATACACTAGCAGCAGAAAACATGTGAATTTGTGGACTAAGTTGTGGTTCTACCAAAGAATCAGTCTAAGAAATCATGAAGCTGTTTGCTCTCTACCTTCCCAAAAGTTGCAGCACAGGCAGGTTCCAGCTTCTCTTTTCTGCAGAAGTCTAAATAATGTGCATAAAGGATGCATCTTGGTAAACAAACTCCTTCACAGACAATGTAGTTTTCTTCCAGCCTGCACAGAGAAAGAAACTGACAGAGCAAGAAGTAACATGCCACGTCTCCTGACTCTGTTTTCCTTCTGGTTTTTGGTACTTGCTTATTTTTATCTCTTTTTTTTTTTTTTAGTTTTACTGAAGAATCCCACAAGAGCACACAAATGAGTTTCTCCCAAACAAGCCAGACTTTACAGACTGACTGACTCCACAGTTTAGTTGCAGAATATGGAAAACTTGGGGCCAGGTCCCTTTTCTTACTGAAGTTTTTTTTAATGTCTGGATTTTTATTCTTTATATAAATAAATGATCATCACCTAAAGAGCCAGTCTTGCTCTGAAAGTAAGAACACTAACTAGACTATCAGAGACTTGGATTTAAGTCTGTTCTTTGAATAGAGCAGAAGCTTGAACTTACATCTTTTGTCCCACTGTATATTTTAAACCTGGGCTAATGTCCCTTTTCTTCCCAGTTTTGCTTTTTAATTTCCATGTTGGACCTAAAATTGTTTCTTGACCAAATCAGACTGCAAAACAAAGAAATGTTCTTTTTCTGACAGGGATGTTTTTTTTCTGTAGTTTCCCAAACAGTTTACAGAATATATGTCCCTAGTGATGGTCGTTAAAGTTTTAAAAACTGAAGTAAAAGATGGGCTGTCTTCACTTAAACTAAACTCTTGGTAACAGCTGGGTATTTCAACATTGTTCTGTTTCTTTATCAGTTTACATTATTTGCTACTCCTGGGATGATGTGCAATAAATTTATTTATCAAATTACACAAATCTGTAAGAAAATACTGTGTAGTAAATGCTACATATTGAATAATTTTGCACTGACTCATCAATCAAATCCTTATAATTTATGCTGAGAAGTCAGATGTAAACTAGACTAACAAACTGAGTAATTTGGATTACTCTCATTTTTCAGTTAGAAGAAACAAAAAACTAGATTTACAGTCTGCACTGGGTAACGAAATTCCCATTTAATTCAACAGCACTCATCCCTAATTTTAAGTGTGCCTTAATAGAAACATTTGTCGATTAATGCCTGCAGAATTTGACTTCTTACTTGGTTAATTTTTGCCGTGATACAGTGGAAATGAAGTTAGGGTTCTATGGATGATAGATTATGACGTTAAAAAATACATTATAAGACAGTGGAAAACTGCCACTGCCTTAAAGGAGAATTAAAACATGCATTCAGCAATGTAACACTTAAGTCATGTTCCACTTCTACATTTTTTCAATACCTGTCATTAATAGCCGTGTACTGTGAGAAACTGACCAAGACTTCTGTCAAACCTCTGCTAATTTAACAAATCATAAATTTAGGAGTGGATGCCCTTATTTGTAGATGAGGCTTATCCGAAAAACAAAAACCAACCAAACTCAACTAACTAAACATCCCACAATCCTTAAAATGTCAAATATTTCTAAAGGAGTTGTGAGATGTAGCCCTCTGTGACAGCGCAGCTTTGACAGCTGACATGTCGCGTTGGGGCTGAAGGATACGCCGGCTCGGTCCTGCCGGTGGGAGGCAGGGAGGCCGCGGGGCAGCCCCGCCGAGCGGATGGGCCCCGAGGCGACTCCGGGAGAGGCGATTCGGCCGCCGCCGCCGCCGGCATCCGGGCGGGCAGCCGGGGCTCGCTGCCGGAGCCCTACCATTGCAGAGTGAGCTGCGTCTGCTTCTTCTTGTCCTTCATGATCTGCGCGATGCTCTTCTTCGCAGATGGGCTCTGGTCCGCGGCTTTTAGCCCGACGTCGCGAGTATCTGCATCCTCTTCTTCCGAGGAGAGAGCTTCGCTGTTAAAGGGTGTCTCTGAGCGTCGGCGTGGGGAACAAGAAGAGAAATCCCGGGGCATCGTTACGGTCAGGTATCGTTACGGTCTCCTCCTGACGCTGCTGCGATGCTGGAGGCGCTCGGTTAACCGGCCGCCTTGACCTGCCCTGCCTTGCCGTGCCCTGCCCTGCCCGCCGCTACCCCAGGTGCCGGGCAGCCGTCCCTGCCCCTACCTCCCGTCGCCGCCGGTTCCCAGCACCCGCGACGGTTCGAGCGCCTGCCGCGCCTCTCTCCGGCTGCCCGCGCCCGCCCCGCCGCCGGCTGACAGGGCCAGGCGGACTGCTCGCACGTCCCGCCTCTTACCTGACTTGATGCCGGCGGGCAGCGCCGGCTCCGGCAGCCCCCTCTCGGCGCCCGCCGCGGCGCACAGCCCCTCTTGGGCGCAGGGCAGCAAGCCTCGCCCCACCAGCTCCGCGTAGCAGTCCTCCTGCGCGGCGGCGGACACCGCCTGCGCGGCCGGGAGGTGCAGGAAGGCGTCCTCTTGCTCGGGTCCCTTGGCCATCCTCCGAGTCACCGTCTCCTGCTCTGCCCCATGGGCGGCGGGACGGGACGGGGCGGGCGCGGCGGCTTTAGGGCGCCGGCTGAGGCATGGGCCGCGCCGGCCTTGTGTACGGGGCTGTCACCTCGACAGGAGACGGTGTCAGGCGAGCGCCGCCGCCGGCGGCCTTGAAGGGGAGGGGAGGAGAGGCGGGGACGACGGCGGGGACAGGTGTGCCCTACGGCGCCCGTCCAGCCAGGCGGCACGGCTCCCGCGCGGGCTGAGGCAGCGGGCCCGCGGGCGCCACTCCCCCGGAGGGCAGCCCCGCAGAGGGGGCTCCGCCTCGGAGCGCAGCCCACAGGTGGCTGCCGAGCGGCAGCGGGGAGAGAAGTGGTCCCTGGACCTGCCTCCCTCCCCGCCGCCCGCCGCCGCGCCTAGGCAGGATGGTGACGCCTGGCTGGGAGGGGGTGAGCGCACGGCCGAAGGCTCGGGAGGTTCGCGGAGCCGTTCCCCGCGGGAGAGAAGATCTGCCGGGATCTTAATGATTAACTCCCGGCGACAGTGACTCCGGCTCATGTGCGGGAGTAGCTTTTGGCCCGCCGCCTCAGAGCGGCGAACGCAATAGGGCGGCAGCGGGGGCTTCCCTCCACACCTCCGGGTAAGGGTGAGGGCTTGGGCTAGGGGTGGTCGATGGTAGCTCCACTCCTCTCAGCACCTCTCAGGTGTGCCCATATCTGCCAAACCACATTCGTAACCATGAATGACAGGCTTCAGAAATCAGTAAGACCAGTCAGAGATTTTCAGAGTAAAAAATGGCATTTAGCCTGAACTTTCATCTGCTTCTGCTTACAGCTCTTCCTTTCATGGAGTAAAATACATTTCCTTCCTTGCAGGTTATGCTATTCAAGCATTTCTTCACTGTTCCTACGTCCCCTTCTTACTTCATAGGTGATGCTACACATGACTTTGTCCACATGTCTATAGCCATACATGACTTTGTCAGTGCCTCAGTTCCTGGCACAACTTGCTGAGACAGTTCAATGGCTTTGTTTTGAGTTTAGGGTAAAACTGCATTTGACCCTCTGACTTCTCTGTGACTTTTGGCTGACCTGAGTACTTCAGAATTTGGCCAATGAAGATCAGTATTTCTGATATAATAAAATCTCCTGGCTACTAATTGTTGAGTTGAATCTTTTGTGAGCAAAAGACTCCGGTGTTCCATTGTCTTTTTGACATATGTAGCTAAGTGTAGTTATCTGTTGTCTGTGAGCAGAATTCTTCTTTGCTATGATGTCAAAATATCCTCAGTAATTCTAAGAAATTCTAGCCACTATCAATACAGAGATTAACTGAGTGAGGGATCCTATCCAGGGATCGGCTAGTTTCCACTCTAGGGCAACAATAATTTGTAGCCCCTTCCTGTTTCTTCTGAGGGCCAGACACTGATTACTTTATCTTTATGGAATACTGATGATGATTTTTAGAGCTTTTTCAGTGATCAAGGCTTCTCCTTAGACATAGTAACCTTTTCTGCTTCATACAAACCATACCCTACTTGATCTTTCAAAGCCAGTGAAAGGTTGATGTGGGATGTTACCAGCTTTGTGTAAAACTAAGCTCATGTTTGCAGTAGTAAAGAAAGAAGTGGATAGACCAGTGCTCCTAGGTAAATACAGCATGCATGAGAACAGGTACATCATCCAATATCAGTATGTGCGCAAACATATCTATCTACTCTAGATATCAATAACTAACAGAAACAAGAGGTTTTTTAAATTAAGTAGTATTCAATATACTAAATAGAAAATAATTTCCTCTGAAAGGGAACAGACAGGGCTCTTTAATAAACGCAAATATTTTTTAAAAGTTCTATATGAAATCATTTGCAAGTAAAGTAATTTACAAGATGGAAAGATTAATCCTGGCAAGCAAAAAGAAATTGTGGTGTTTGCACTGTTCATGAAGCAATAAAAAAAGCAATTAACAAATTTTAACAAAATTTGTTAAGATTTTAACAAAAAAGCAAAATCCTTTTGCTTTATGGAAAACATTTTTCTATACCTGGAGTTGGTGCTGTGTCTGTTTACAAAGTCATAGGGACTGCTGCTCAGGTGAGCCAGCCTATAACTCTTGTCATTATGGCTCTGTCCCTTCTAGTAATATTAGTTCTGTATCTGTGCTTGGTGATGCAGACGTACAGTCTTCAAGTACAGTATCTTAACCTGTGCCACTTTATCCTGCTGACATTCTTGAAAGTTTTGCTTGTTCTCTCATTCACTCTCATTTTCACGATGCTGTGGTGCTGAAAGACTTAACGGGCTGGTAGAGACCCTCTTGTCCATACCATACCTTCCAGTGGAAGCAAGGCAGGACTACAGGCAGGTATCATAAAATTCCCAAAACTGTTGGTCTCTCTTGTTCTCAAAACCTCCAGTGGTGAAGAGTCACACCATACCCAGATCATCTGTCAATGAAAAATATTTATTAACATCAAAAAATCTCCCTTCAGCTTGTGTCCATTGCTTTTCTTTTTTTTTCTGTCTAAAAGCGTAATTACTCTTGCTCTATTTTCATCACCTTTTCAGTATTTGAGGACTGTTATCATGTCTCCTCTCTGATCCTCTGTCATTTTATCAATGAAAACAATCCAGTATGATTAAATTGACTGCACCACTTTCTCGTATCTCCTTCTAACTTCCAGTGTTGCTCCTGCCTCTCGACTCTTTTCAACTTTTTTTTTTTTCTCTTTGCTTGAGCTTATTTTTTCCCTTTTGTATCATCATGGAAGAATTCTTTTCCATTCCAGAGACTACACCTACTCAGCAGTCACTATATCATGCTTTGCTGTTAGGGAGTTCTCTGAGTAGTTTTAAATATAATATTTCTCATACCTGCATGGTATATCTGCGGTATTTTACTGGCACTGTAGAACTCCAAACATAGACTGCCAAACCCAGGCAAAAAGCCCAGGGAGTTTGTGTTGTCTTGAGACAACTGAGAAGCTCTCTTACAAAATAACTATCATGCTTTTTTTTTGCCTCAAGGAGTTAATTCCTAGTTTTCTATTGTTTGGCGTAGTCTCAGAAGCATTCATTCTGGTGGAAAGATCATGTTTCCTACAAATATACTGCTTCCATTATCACTTTTCATACTTATCCTTGTACTCTCTTCCAAGGCTAGTATTGTGGCTAGAAAAGGGCTCAGGGTCTTTTTTAGCAAACATCTCTGAGCTTCAAATCCAAAATTTTCAAAATTAATTCCATACTAGAAACAAATCTTCAGGATTTCACCAAAGTTTTAAGCCATTGTCCATCTATAGCTTCAGTATGTTTAGAAGAACAGACTCCTGGACTAACCTTCCTGTAGCAGGGACTGCTTTTCTCCCTGTATTGCCCACGAATCAGCACAACAACATTTAACAAGTAATGCAGCAGACGAGGAGAATATCCCCATACTTTATTTGATCACAGATAGATGCTCTAAAGGTGTCTTAGGAGTCAGAGAAGGAGTTATTTTAGACCATGGTATTTCATATTTTAGCTCAAAAAATGATATTTAATCGAGTAATAAGAGCCTTCTCCAAAAGCTTAAACTGGTTCTCATCTGTGTTTTGGACACTTGCTGTTGCAGCTGAGAAGAGGCAGGTTTCAAGTTTCGCAGGAAGCTGGGAACACAGCTCCCATCCTCCATTTGTCAGGAGGTTGGTTTCTGCTGAGCAGTGCCTTAGACATGGGGGTAGGAAACACTGTTTCAACATTTCTTAACACTAGAATCAAACAGGACCCTGTGCTGCTCAAATGTTTGGAGATGGTGCCAGGGAGGCTCAGGACAGTTTGTGATGGCCCTTTTGCCCTCCGTGAGCCCTGATTCTAGTGCCAATGCTGTAACATTGAACAAATGTGATTGAATATTATCCATGTAGCCAAGATAATGATCAGACAATGTTCAAAATTATGGCACTGCAGTTATGAGCTACCCAGGGGGATAGCTGTGCAGCTCAATGGTATGCTCGTGTGTTTGTGTGTGTGTGTGCCTACACAAACTGATTACCCAAGGAATGCTGTTGCCCCTATGCCTGACTACTTCCACCTTCATTGTTTTTTTAAGTTCTCATTGTGGTTTATAAACAAATTCATAGGATATGTTTTATCACCCTGAACTTTTTGAGTTTGTTTTTGTGACACTGAAAACCTTTTCCCAACCTAGTGCTGAAAAGCTCCACAAACTTTAGTCTGCCAATAACCATATGAGCAGTGTCAGATCTGCAAAAGCAGAGGCTTGCCTGACAAGTTAATTCAGCACAGAAGCACAGAGTTCCCTTTGCAAGGAACAAATGCTGACATCCAGTAGATGGTGATGTTCAATAATGTATTTCCTGCTCCGTCTCCAGCTGGTAAAGCCAGACATGCCTGTCTGTCTCTTTACATTCGGGTATTTTATTTATTTCCTGTTCCTGCTATCTTTAAATGAAAACCCATTCTGATTTGTATAGAAGTGGACTCTTATGTTTTACTCCTCAAAGAGCAAACTTCAAAATAAATCAACTGTCATTGTGTATTTATATTACACTAACTTCTTCACAGTTCACATACCTTTCTCCGCTACAAACACAGGGAGACTCTACACTCTAGATAGTGGAGGTAAACTGTGAGTAGAGACTTCATATGTTGACCTTATGTAACTACATGAAAGTAAAATTTTCCTGTGCTTACTTGTCTCTCAAGTTGATGTTAGACAGTTACTTCAAGCTACTTATCTTGATTTTAGAACACCATTTTTCAGTATATATTCTTTTTTTCCTTTGCCAAATTGAGAGAAAATGTTTGTATTCATACAAGTACGTGCTCCTACAAGCTTGCAGATTGAACAGCCACTTCACTATTCATGTATTTGCACTGTGCTTTGGAGGGCAGCATCCAGGAAAAGAAAAGTAAGTTTTTCACTGGGCAGCTATACAAACATCTTCAGTTTCTCTGTGAATGATCCAAGAACAGAGCTGAGGTTAGACAAGATTTTCACCCTTGAAGAAATGGTTTTGAGAGTTTCTGTGGATACTCCAGGCAGGTCTATTAGCAAAACTTTTTCTTGTATACCTAGCCTATCTGCAAATAACTGCTAAATAGGTGATTTTTCTTGAGATTGATTAGCCACAGTCTACAGGAAGCCTCAGAGACAGACGATGCCTTCACTTGGAAGTTGCTTGGGTCCTCAGTTAACTTGGAGACAAAGATCACTGCTTGTCCTTTTGCATATTCCTGTTTGCAGCATACGCTCTGTACTGAGATGCAGGAGGGAGGCTTTGAATCTCACTTTTCTGGATGGTGAGACATTCATGCACTTGTTAGTCTCTGAGTTATAATAATTTCAGAAAACATTTTCTAAGGTTAGGAACCAAGTGTTTGCAGTCATCTGTCCCTGATTGTCACTGACAAAATGGCATTTGCCAGAAATGAATATATTATAGCCAATTATTTTTAGATTGTGTGACAGAAGAAAAAATGGTGATGTTTTTATGCATGATACACTGGGACAATATTTATAAAAACATTTTTTATATATATTATTCTTAATGACAGGCAACATTAGAGCAATCCGATGCCCAATCCAGAGGAAATAGTATTCCTCCCACTGACTTCAGTGGGCTCTTAATTAGGTCCTCATTTACTAAATAAACAATAGATAAAAGTTCAATTTGTTGCATGTACATAATCACAGAAGTATTGTGCTCTTAAGTAAAATCACAGGTTCTGAACAGTAACAGATTCTGGAATTTGCTCAGGAGGAAAATGAACTCTGATATCTGTGTCAGAGAAATGACGTTGCATACTGTCAAAGGTCTCTTATCTTCAACCACAAATCAGTCATGATGTTTTCAGAGCTTCTGAGCATAAACACTGGCCAAAGATGAGAACCTCGGGATAGCTGGGATACTGGGCAGAAACACAGCCATGCCCTGGGGAGGGCACAGTGTGAAGCCTCACATGCTGCAGATCTCTGGGTTTGCTTCCCAAACCACTGGTGTTAAGTAAGCAAGCTTGCATATTTCCTATTGTGTTTAACACACCAAGACAAAGGACGCTAAGTATCTCCTCAGCCCCAGCCAGCCTCAGCTAGTGCTTTCCTTCACCCAGAACACCTTCAGCACCACCTGTTCAACCTGTTATATGTTTTGAAAACATCAGAAAGGTCTTTACTGTGTCTCTTATCAACAGATTAAGTGAACAGAACATTTGTACAGGATTTAGCAGTACATCCCACTGCAATCTGAACTAATGTCTGCTTGAGCTAATGGTGTACTGAAGTGATGGGTGGATAATTATGATGGTACTCAGTAAAGAGTGCTGTACTAGAAGAGACAGGTCTTATTCCTTGCTTTTGGCATGTCTGATTTGCCCTTGGAAAAGTCACTTGCTCTGTCTGTAAAATAAAGTTAAATGATCAAAGTTAGCCTGTAAATCTTTTGGGAGAAGAACTGTTTCTTATTATGCGTAGTGCCCAGTACACTATAGATGCTTATAGTCTCAAACTACACAAGTATTACAAGTAATAGTATATGTTGATATTTATGAGAAGATATATTATCATTATCTTGCACAGGACAAATAAATTCTTAATTTTATAGGCTCTTTTTTTTCCTGACTTTTCTATGTAACCCTTTTATTATTCTTTCTAGGGACTCCACAAAAGATAATCTCATACTACTTTTATTCCAACTGTAAGGGGAATCCCACAAGAACTTTGTTGATCCCATAATACTTTCCATTTTGCAGTGAAAAATTATAAGACATATTAAAAAAAGATCAATCTTTGGTCTTTATCTAGCTACGTTTTTAATGTTTCATATATATGCATATAAGCTTGCAGAAAACAGACATGGATTTATCTGCTTATTTATCTAAATTCCAATCAAATGTTACTGCTATGCTTCATTAAAAACAAGGCATTTGGACATACACTGTTTAAAAATAGGAAAAAACATAAATAGAATGTACTGAATAAGGGCTAGACATAATGAGATAAGCAAAGCTCACAGGAGAATGAAATCCATAATGAGAAACTCTGGACGTTGTGTTTCTTCAAAATATTTTATATTGCATCAATGGGATTAAACAATTCTGACCCTAAAGTTAACATATGAAACTTTTGCTGAAAGCCTACATATGCATTTAAGAATGTTGGGGGTTTTATCCCCTGATACTTTATATAGGTCACAATAGGTACAATAATGGCTACTGTAGCAGTAGCCACTTCCTCAAATCTTTTATAAACATATTCCTGGAAAGGCAGTATGAAGAAGTAGTTTTAAAGTTTCTCTGCCTAAGTTAATGCTCAAACGAGGATATTATCTGTAATCTGAGCATAGAGGAAGCTGTGTACTTATGTACAAAGGGGTTAGGAGAGCGATTATCAGTGACAATGCATCTTTTAAATCCTCTGAAACATTTTCTAATACATGAATCAGAGACGTTTTCCTTTTATCGTCTTTGGTTTCTCACAGAATAAAGTTCATTTTAAAAATAATATTTGTTTGAATCTATCTCCTCTACCTAAAGTTTGAATGTCCCTTCAGTTTCTATGTTCTGATTACTATGTGGTTATTATACCAGAAAATGCAGGATGGCTCCAAGCCTAGAGAGACGTATCTATGGGCAACCTCTGGGTACCAGAGTTTGGATTTTTGGTGTAAAACTGCTCTAAAGAATTTCATTCTTCTTACTGTAGATCACTGCTCAGAGGATAACATGCCCAGAATAATTGCTCCCTTTTCTTACTCTCTTATGAAGGAGTTTTTCTGTTGTTGATAAGTGGTAGGGTAGGTGATACAACAATCATTTTCTGGCTCAGTGATAGCTAGTGTCATGTTGAGCAACTAGGAAAAAATTTGATCAAGTTCACACATTCATCCATTCTACCTCCCTTCAGAGAACGCACTGTTTAAAAGAGTTCTGTTATTAGCAAATCCATTTAGTTCTTAAAGTAATTCTTGTCAATACTAATAGGGAAGGGGATACGTTTTGCCTGTCATTTAACAGGGGATTAGTCATTTATGCATCGAAATAAAACATATATACTAATTACTACTAAAAGAATTCCCTTGTGATTATAGTGGATTGTGGGGTTTTTTGCTATTGGTTTGGGTTTAGGTTTTTGTGCAAGAGAAACAAAAATGGTGCCATCATAGTCTTGGAATATTTCAATACATCAACATAGTCTCTCATTGGCATTCAAGCTTGACATCTCATTGTCTTCTGCTCTTTGTATGTAAATCTGTACACTAGTAATCATTAAACATCAGTTCATGATGAAAATGCATGATGTGTGCAAGTACAGGAGATGGGAGGGGTAAGGAATTGTTTGACGTGCATATACTGAATGATGTGTCAGGAATACTATAATGGACAGTCATACTCTTGACAAAACAATTCTGTAATTCTTTTCCTTGTTCTAGCTGCTTGCTTTTGCTTGCTACTTAGACATGTATACAAAGCTAGTGTTTCGTGCAGATGAGCCATTTCCATCTCCTTTCTTTCATTTATATCTTACATTGCCTTATATTAAAAATGCTGTATTCAAAGATCTTGGTAGTTAACAGATTGCATTGTGTTTTGAACTTGAAGGTATGTTGGTGCATCCCTAAATGTGAAAGCCTCGCAGCTAATCAGGAGATCTGTTTTCATTCTGTCCTGGAAGGAATAGATCAGTCTAGTGTAGCCAAACCACCTCTGCAGAATTAAGCTGTGAATTCCCCTGGTGTAATTCAGAAAATAATTTAGTTTTCCATTTCCTAACTTCTCACTAATGAGACTAGATATGGTACATGTGCAGTGACTTTTCTTACTGACTCACTTCTTTGAGTCATGTAATTATGAATCACCTGTCATTAAGCTATAGATATATTCGCAGACTGTAATGAGAAGTAGAGGAAATGCTACCTACCATCATCATCATAATCATCATCATCATCATCATCATCATCATGTTTCTATTGTGCCTGGTTGATGGTTTACGAATGCTTAAATGTGGAAATGAGAACATTTTATGATGTTTCTGTATACAAGGGGGGCTTACAGGAAAGATGGAGATAGACTTTTTAACAAGGCCTGTAGTGACAGGACAAAGAGCAATGGTTTTAAATTGAAAGAGGTAGATTTAGATTGTATATAAGGAAGAAAATTGTGAGACAAAAAGGTGGTGAGATGCTCAAACAGGTTGCCAGAGACAGTGTGCGTGCCCCATCTACGGAAGTGTTCAAGGTCAGGTTGGATGGGGCTTTGAGTAACCTGATGTAGTCAAAGATGCCCCTACCTATGACAGGGGTTGAACCCTTCTAGCCTAAATCATTCTATGAGTCTAAGAATCTGCTGTCCACATTAAACTTTTTAGACAAATATATGGTAAAGAATTTTGCATCCATGTGAACAATAATATTTATTCTATAGTTTTAGAGAAAGTAATATCTGCTTTTCAATGTATTTGAGGTAGATGAAGGATGTTAAAGACTTTGTATATTAAAGTTATTATTAGTTCATAGCACAAATTTAGTAATCATTGGTTATTAAATCATGAATGGAGTTTCCTTAAAATCAAGACTTTTAAAAGTTTGGTTTTCTGAAGTGCCTCACAAATATGATGTTTCTTATCACTAGATACATACATTTTCTTTCTGCCCTTGGTTGGCCCTAGTTGGTTCCTGCTGTCTTTTGGATATTTGCTTACATGCTTACATAACATTTTTTCTTCCAGTTAATGAAGGGAATGATAGTTGTTCTATCACCCTTAGTTTTAAAGGCTAGGTGATAGCAAAGAGCACCAAACTTAAGATCATGGCTTTATATAGTGTTAACTGCTTTTTTCTGTATATCTAGAAGGCATGGATAAACAGAATGCTTGAGGAAGTAACTAGAGACTAATGTTTTTATCCACTCTTCTGGTGTATCTTCAAAGACAATTTCTTGTCAGGGAGCAGAAATTATTTAAAGACATTTAAGCAGAAATGTTATCAATGGTTTTAATTTATGAAACTTTTTTTCCCCCTCAGTCTTGAACTTTGAAGACTGAAGTAAATCTGCAAAGTGACTCCTGCAGATTTGCTGTTTGGGGTACTTTTCCTTATCTGAATGGAATTTTTATGAGTGTCACCTGTTCTGCCTGTACTTTCTTTGCAGACTTATGTTTACTTTTATAACACAATCAGTTAAAGATTGTAAGGTGAGCTAAGATCTTTTAAGACCTCAAAAGAAAACCAAAATAAATAAAAAGATCCAGAATAAGGGTGACAATGACAACCTTGAATCAATTCTCAAAAGAAAAGACAAATAAGTTGAGCACTGAAGTCCTAGGCTCCAAAAAATTTTCGAGTCAAGTTTAAATGACTCAAACCTGAATTGAATTAATTAAGGCATAAAACTTCAGGAATCTTGGCCTTTGCATGCAGACCTCCTTACAGCTGAATATGGAGCTCCTAACATCTTACTTCCTGTACAAGCGTAAGTAGATTTAGGTTCTCAAAAACAGAGTTCCCCAAGATCAACTGTCTGAGCTCAGGACTGCCTCCAGTAGCCTGTACTGGGGTGACTCTCAAATCCCACTCAGCTATAGTCTGACACCTGTGGAACCAGCCCTTTCCCTTGAAACACCATTGGAAATAGCATTATCACAGAATAATGCAATAGTTGAGATTGGAAGGGACTTCTGGAGACCATCTAGTCCAGTCCTAAATTATCTTTCTCTGTGTCAAATAACTTAGTGTTCAAGGAAGGTGAGTAAATACGTACTTGCTCAGCTGTTTATTTCAAGACAGTGACGAGACAGACTCACAAAAAAATCGGAGCAAGTGAAAACCACCACTTTCCCTGGTGTGCTGCTCTAGATTCTGTCAGATAGCACTTCTGGGAGACATGGTCTCTTTTTTCTCTTCTATCTCAAGACGTTTAGACCCATGTTTTCCAAAAGTATGCTTGATAAAGTATACTGAGGAAGGGAAGCATTCTTTCCTATGCTGATACTTGCACAGAGTAATTTAAGTCTTGGACCAGAGAGAAAGTGAGTATTTCCACAATATC
This sequence comes from Colius striatus, assembly GCF_028858725.1. NCBI lineage: Eukaryota > Metazoa > Chordata > Aves > Coliiformes > Coliidae > Colius > Colius striatus. The sequence goes on along the minus strand of NC_084760.1, from coordinate 52,953,681 downwards.
TTTTAGTGATGAAGGCATTCCCTTAAATGCAAGGTGATTTCTAAGGAGATGTCTGAAAACTGTTACCACTTATATTTTTTAATCCCTATAAAGCTAATTGTATTTTAATGTGTGTTCAGTATTAACTGAAAGATTTGGCATCAATTTCATACCTGCTTGTGATCTGCATTTTCACATGAGATAATCTCCAGCCTGACTTTCTTAGATTGGTATTTCCAGAACTTGCCAAATATACTAGGCAATACACACCTGGGAATTCCTGAATATACTGACCGTTTGTCAAAGGTTCCGAATGCTCAAGCTAGAAAAGCTTTCTCAAGCAAATCATCAATGACATTCCAGTGAGTAGAGGTCACCAGCAGCAGTAAGACTTGAGTCTGCTCCTTTATGTAGCAAAGGTTTCACTACAGGATTGTAAGCAGTCAGTGGCAGAAGAGCTGGACTCCTGGCCTCCGGTATCTCAGGAGAAAGCCCAAATATCTAAACTAGAGGTTTTCTTTGCCTCTGGGGTGGCTCTTTTACTACAGGTTGCGCCTGAATGTTTGCATTGTCAGTAAATGAATGACATTTTTGCTCTCTTGTTTTCCAATTAAGAGAGAAGGAGATGGAGCAAAAGGAGAGACAAAAAAGCTGATGAAGAATTCTGAAAATGGCATCTCAGTCAACTGAGTCATGCCTATTACACTGGCTTTTATGAAAAATTGTCCCAGATCCATCCTATGCAGCTGATTATCTTCTTGTCTGGGTAGGGTAGGAGCAGTTCTTCTAGATTAATTTGAAAAAGAAGATAATGTACAGACAAATCCAGTTTTGAAATGGCTGAAAATATTTGTCTTCAACATAAAAAAAATCAAATCCACTTGATTTTTCATATCAAAATCGTATTTGACTTGATGTTTAATCTAAATATATTGAAATATCAAAGAAAGAAGCTAAATAAAACACACATCTCTGCTCCGAACTCACAAAAAAGGTAGAAACTAGTTCTATTCTTCCCTTCACAACTCTGCTTTAATGTCTTATAGTTCTACTGTAGTATAAACAGCAGAAGTGCAGTTAATATGCACAACACTGACTATTGACTAAAACACTTTCTGAAAAAGAAATTACTGCAAGGCTGCCCAGGGCTGCCCAGGACTGCCCAGGACTGTCCCAACAGTCCAGGCAGGAGGCTGAAGGCACTGTCACAATCCTCCTATAGGCAGATATTCCAGAATCTCATTTTTCCACCAAAAGTACTCCAACAAAGCCACTTCCCCACCAGGGGAAATTCAACTTTCAGAGAACATCAGGAGGCACATTATGATATTGTGACCTGATAAAGAAAACAGGACTTGCCCTCCCCATCATGCAGTTCAGCTGACATCCTCTAGAGGACAAACCCAATGAACCTGAAAATTAAGTTAGCTTGTTTCTCAGAAATTAATGTGACCACTTGGCTTACATCCAAATTCCATTTCACTGTTGACATGTTTTCAATTTGTAAGTATTGTTTTGCTTTGCTTTTTTAATAACAGACCACAAATGAAAACAATGGGTATTCTCTTTAACATTCTTTAATTTTAATATTTAATAAGAAGCTATGTAGAGTCTCAGTGAATAGAAAACTTTTTAAAAAGATAATTAAAATTAAGTGTATACAATACTTACTTCCTTTTTTTTCCCCACTCCATTGTTTAAACTTCCTTGAAAGAGACACAGTAATCCAAAATAATGGGATTAAATACAACTATTCTATCAGTCTAGAAAGCTGGCAATCTAATGTTTTGATCTCAGCACAATCTACTGTCTTCATTAGTAGAGATATAGTCTATCATATTGAAAGGAAATGGTTCTGTAAACTAATTTCACAGAAAATAAAATGATTTCACATGGGCAATTGTTTCTTCCTGGCTTGGAAGGCATTAGCATACTCTTTTGTAATGGCTTCCCTGATGGAAAAAATAGTTGCTTCCAATTGCACCCTGGTTTTTAGTGGTGATTTTAAAGAGCAGTTTCCCACATGTTTTCTTTGGTGTATCTGTTTTTTTTAAGTGTTCCCAAATTCTATTCGGTCAATATATACTAAGCTTCACACAGTAACTGTCTGGTAGATTAGCCTTTCAGCCTTGGTTGTGAGGCACAGTAGCTCCCATGAGCTTCAGTAAGACTATAAGGCAGCAGCTGGCCTATCTGGGAACCTTCCAAGTGTGTTGCTTACTTTCCCAAAACAAAGACAAGCCAAGAATTGTATTGCTGGCCAAAGCAATGAGACACCATATCACTTATTGAGATGGCAGCAGACACTGGCATTTCTACTGAACAGCTCATCAGTGCGTTAAGGCTTCTGCAATCACAACATTTACAGTATTGCCAAACTTGATTAGTTGCATGAAAAGTAATACTGACATAAATAGATATCTTATCTAAGATATGTTCCTTTCTTACACCTTCCTATGATGAAGTTTATGAAAGCTGAGAGCCCAGCCTCTGCTTCTCTTTTCCCCCAGTTCCCTTCTGGTGCAGCATCTGATTCCTGCAAATTTGAGGGGAATAGCAGAACCAAGAAAAGCTGCTTCCTGATCCTCTCATAGCACAGGAGCTGCTGCTTGTGTGCTGGCATCCTCCATCAGAGAGGGGAGAGAGTGTGCTTCCCTCCTGCCAAAAAACTAGGGCTAATAGTATGTTTTCCCACTGTTTTGTGTTTATCAGATTAACCAGCAGAAGACTTAGCTGAGCTTCTAAATAAAAAACATGATTCAGTGCCCACTGAAGTCCCTAAGACCTATGTGTGCATCAGAGCCATGAATATTAGCTTATCCAAACCATTTTTATACAAAAAAATTAAAAACTTCCAAGGTTAAGGTTGAGAGAAAAGCAGTATTTTGATTTGTATTGTTTGTTATTGTTTTTAGTTTTTTGTACCAGAGTTTAATCAAGAGCACACCGTGGCAAGAGGATCCATTTTCTGTACTCTTTGGAAAAGACCCATTGAAATACGGTCAACAGAAATACCACTACAAATTACCTGATTGCTTCTTGGCGCGCAGCACTCATCTGTAAGGTATTCAAGGCAAGCCCAAATTGATACCAAAACATTTGCCCTGTGTCTCAGTTAAGGTATAATAAACTCTGAACACAGCAGAACAGGTCTTGCTTCCCACATTTCCGTTTAAATTCATCTGTCTTTCTCCCTCCCTCTTCACTCTCACACCCTTGCACCCTCACATTTTACATGACAGCATTACTTTAGTATCTTCAATAAAGTAACCTCAGCCAGTGAAGCAAATACAAGCACCCTATGAGGTGTGACTAACTGTTGAGTGCAGCCTTTTTCCTTTGCTGCTGTTTATAGATAACATAGAGTCCTTGTTAGCCTTGCAGCTCACTTAATTGAAATAAAGCTGGTAGTGAGCAAGGGAAACAGAAACATGGCATTTGTTAGCTTCTGGATCTCCTGCTTTGTGATCGGCACTGATGTTGCTTTCTCTTGCCAGAATACTGATGACTTTGTGGACGCCAGTTCTCCGGGGGACATTGTTATTGGAGGCTTGTTTGCAGTTCACAGTGAAATGTTGCATCCAGAAGAATATCCTATCAAGCCAATAATTCAGAACTGTGCTGGGTGAGTGATACTGCAAATTATATATATGGCACGTGAAGAAGAGATCACTGTCGTCAGGCATGTACTTCTTAAGAGCAACAAAATATGATCCTTTTTCATTTCTTAGTCTTTAAAAGTACCTTGAATGTCACATAAATTGCACATAAATGAATATAGGATGACAAAATACAGCACAGGTAAAGAACACTGTGACTGAGGAAGGGAATGAGCATTTGATCTCATTTTAGTTTTCACACAATTAAATAGCCTCAGAGGTCTGCAGTGAACAATCATTTTATTTTTATTTAAGTGCTATTTTGTTGCTGTATATCTGAAGTACTCTGCTGTGCAGTTGTTCATGATTTGTTATGAAGTTGCACCTACATGATTAGAACACAGTCAGGGTGTTCCATTTTACCTAAGCACATATTAAGGTATGTCTTCTGCCTCACAGGGCAGCTCAGTTGTAATCTATGACCATACTTTGCTGGCTAGATTGCAATTATTGTTAAAATTACTGTAATTATTACACATTGTATTGTAATTTTGGCATTGTGTTACAGAATAGACTATATACAAACACCATGTCATGTTTGCATTCAGCTTCAGACTGAACATCAGATTATTTATTTTGATGGCTCCAAATCCCACTGTGCTTGAAAGAGCCATTTTTTTCTGGAAAGAACGCAAAGAAAATCTGGTGAAGAACTTCCTTTTAAAGAATGATAACGCTTTCCCAAGCCCAGGAATTCCAAATATGTATTTAATTTTAACACAGGTGCAAATCTTTGGATTTTACTTGAATTTTACAAGCAACTTAATCCCACATCCAAGTCTAATAATCAGCTCAACATGCAGAGAGTCATCTGGATTTATTTCAAAATTATGACAAAAATGATAGCTTTGTCAATCTTCCCTTATTTTTATACAGGCATAAATTGTTTCAGGTCCATTTCAAATTTAATTTAGCTTGCAAGATTTGTAAACTTTAGAGAAGCTTGCCTGAGAGCTGAGTTGTTTGTATTGCAGACATTTTTTGCTGTCACAATTCCAGTTACATATTTGATATCATTTCCACTGCAGAAATGGAGAATAGCTGTACTGACTTCATCAGGTTTAGAAAGAATTTTAGGAACATCGATGTAACCACTAGAAGACATCAATCTCTGAAATTTTTTCTTCTATTCTGAAATATTTGCTCCTTTCTTTTCTTTGTTTCATGCCTTTGGTAAAAGCAAATCCATTTTTTTAAAAAGCTTATGGGACAGATCAAATGAATTGGAATAGACTCATCTTTGACAAATGCTTCCCAAAGATATCACTTGTCAGGTAGCATGAAAATGTATTTTTTAGTACCTTTCTGTTCAGAAAAACACTTCGGGTATATTTTTAATTTCGTATTTATTTTGCTTAATCTCCCATCTAGGTGAGACAAAAATATATGGTTTCTAGTCGTTTGTACATTAAAACCCAATCAAACCACACAAAACATACTATGCATCGCTTCTTTCCAGTCTTTGTCAAATTTTAAGGGATATGCTCAAAATGTACTTTGCTTCAGCCTTATTTCTAGCCATATTTTTCTAAAGTAAAACTTCTGTCTTTCCTGACAGCTTTGAAGTTCAAATTTTTCTTCAAACACTTGCAATGATACATGCTATTGAAATGATCAACAATTCAACGCTGTTACCTGGAGTTACTCTGGGCTATGAAATCTATGACACCTGTGCAGAAGTTACAAAAGCCATGGCATCTGCTCTGAGGTTTCTGGCTAAATTCAATTCTTCTGAGGATGTTGTAGAGTTTAAGTGTAACTACTCAGACTATGTTCCGAGAATTAAGGCAGTCACTGGAGCCAGCTACTCAGAGGTTTCAATGGCAGTTTCAAGGCTGTTGGCTTTGCAACTAATTCCACAGGTAGGTCTGAGCAAATGATTTTATTTTGGACGGGGGGATAAGTTTACCATACTTAGAATAAAGAGTGCAATTCTGATCATAGGGATTGAAAAAGCCTTATGTTTGCTACAGGGCCAGATTTGGTTCAACCTAAGGACACCAGGGAGGGCTTGATTCACTCACTTAAACAAAGGCAGTAAGGTCTATTTCGTATGCCCAAGGCACATACCTCCAAGGGCTATTTCAGGGTAATGCTGGGCTCCTGTCAGCCTGGCAGTGCCATCAGCCAGTCCTATATGTGTGTGGCAGTTACTCTAGTGTACTTTGGATGCCACTCAAGGACTTGGTCCAGGCAACCAAGTTACAATCACTATGTCTAGTCTAGATAGTGATGAATATGACAATACCCTACTTCAAGGTGGGAAAAAAAAAGTCCTATTCAAATTTTACTACAAATTTGGAAAGTCTCTCCTGTCTGAGAGAGCTCAGATGTTGGAGTTTGTTTATAGCTATGGACTGGGAAGTGAGGAATATTGCTCTAAAACACAGTTTTACACCTCCTGCTCTTCAAGGAGTGTTAGGTTAGTGGTTGGACTTGATCTTAAAGGTCTTATCCAACCAAAACAATTTTATGATTCTGTGGTTCTAAGCAGATGTAGAAGAGTAAGAATACAACTCTGTAGATCCGCACTGGTCCCTCCCAAAACATCCTTCTCTACTTCTGACCTCTCTAGGTCTAGTATGGTCCCACAGTTGCACTTAGGCTGGTGCTTACATTTCTACTTTCTCCATTGTAAAAGAGTTGAGGCAAGGCCAGGCCCCACAAGGAAAAAGGAGATTCACTTCCACATAATATTGTGTCTCAGGCTTGATTTATCAGTTTGGAACAAATTACTTCACTGCAATGTAACAACATAGTCAACAAACATGTGGAAAAGATATAAAATCTGAACTAAACATAACTTTTAGCTGAACCTTTTCCTGTGCAATAGTAGGAAGTAATTATGACCTCCGGCTCCACCATAGGAGCATGAAAATTAAAATGTCACATTTAAACATAATCAAAAGAGATTAAACAAATCCACATAGAGGTGTAGAGATGGAAAAGCTGACCCAGCACATTTTTCTCATCAATAGAATTTGTAATCTTCTGACATATGTAAGATCTGGTATATCTTCCAGACAGGCGACGCTCATTTCAGAAAGACTAGATCTACTTTTTAAGAACCATCAAGCAATGTAGGAAATATAAGTGTAGGAACAAAAGCTCCTACAAACAAAGAGAAAAGGATTAAAACTAGTTGCTTAAAATAACATTGTAATAATAAGATTTTAACTTTAAAAATCTTATTTTAATAAGATTTAAATAACAGTGTTCCATTTATGGTTTTTTAGCTACATTTACAAGAAAAAAGGTAATAAATCTTTTACATGAAGGAATTATAGCATTCTGTAGTATTGGTTACTGTTTGTTTTTCTGGGAGATTCTTCCAACAGACTTAATGATCCTTTTAAAATATAACAATAAAATCTTGGAGAGAAAATATATATGTGTGTGAACCATACTAACATATTCAGTGATAGAAAAATACTACAAAATGTAAGGTTACTAGCAATATAAATAACTAAAATAATAGTTAATGCTTCCAACATAATATTGTCTTGCATAGCACGTCACTGATATCTGAATAGAGTGAAACAAAAGCCTCGTGCCAGCATAACTGTAATATTCATTTTGAAAGGCTTTATTCTATGTCTTCACTGAAGTAATTATGTGGATGAGGATGAAAACAGTTGAACTGGTACTGGACATCAGTCTGCATCCTAAAAGCAGGGTGAGGAAATCTGTCCCATTTAGCTGCGCCTTGTGGATGCACACACAGAGGAGAAGTGAGTGTGGATCAGGCTGGATGAAAGAGTATCTTTGGATCTCTTAGTGTCCTTTGGAGGAGATTGTTTTCATAACTAAATTGTTCATTATTCCTAGGTCAGTCCTGCATCATCAGCTGAAATTCTCAGTGACAAAATCCGGTTTCCTTCTTTCTTCAGGACTATCCCCAGTGATTTTCATCAGACAAGAGCAATGGCCCACTTGATCTGTGAGTCTGGGTGGAATTGGATTGGAGTAATAGCCACTGATGATGACAATGGACGGTTTGCTCTGGAGAGCTTTGGGGTGCAGGCCATGGCAAATAATGTTTGTATAGCTTTTAAAGAAATGCTGCCTGCCTATCTCTCTGACACCACCTTTCACACCAAAGTTGATCATGCAGTTGAGAAGATTGTCAAGGAAACCAGAGTAAATGTTATTGTTGTCTTTATGAGACAGTTCCATGTGCTCAAACTCTTCAAGAAGGCAATTGAGAGGAACGTAAATAAAATCTGGATAGCAAGTGATAACTGGTCAGCTGCAGTCAAAATCAGTACAATTCCCAATATCACACAGTTGGGAACCGTTGTGGGATTTGGATTTAAAAGTGGAGACATCTCCAAGTTCCAAGACTTTCTGAAAAACCTTCATGAAAAGCCCACTGACAACAACAAGTTTTTACGTGAATATATTACGCTTTTGTCACTCTGTGCACACCTGGAATACCATGATTTTCAAACATGCATTGCCAACCAGTCCCAGGATGATCTAATGCAAAATGTTGAGAATAAGCATCAGATCTGGAGAGATGATTTTCTGAATGCTAACATTGAACCAGCATTTATTCGTAGTACTATACTTGCAGTCTATGCCATTGCTCATGCTATTGAGGGGCAATGCAAACGCAGAAACTGCAAGGATCCATATGCCTTCACTCCCTGGGAGGTATGATGTTAATTCTTTCAGATCTCATTCTCTCTGCATAGCTTTGATCTCAATTTTGTTGCCACATTACTGGACTTAGTGTCTTGGTCCTCTTACTAAATGTCTTTTTATTCTCATTCCTGCTTTTCTTCACCAACTACAATCGCAGACTATGTGCTAAAGCAGCAGTGTCTAACTGCTACAGTGATGAGAACTAGATGCCAATTTGGTCTTATTTTCAATTAATTCAGATGCAAGGACTCCTGGTGCTAAGCCATGGCTATGTTCTGTAAATAGAGAATGATTATTGCATTTCACATACAGATAGCTAACTGATGGTGAGTAACTGCATAACTACTATCTCCTCCTTCATGGGTGATTTAAACACATGACTCCACAGGTGCAGAAAGGATCTTTAGCTGGTGGGCTTCATTAGCTACCCTAACACTTCCCCCATCACCTTCAAACAGCACAGCGAGTAAGCACCAGCTTAGATGAACACTATGCAGACTCCTTGCTGGAATTTCTTGCTAGCTACTCACATGTTATAGAATAAAATGCATAGTCAATCTGCAGTTGACTTATCAGCTATTCAGCTACTAGTGGTTTGTCCTGTGGCTGCAAACCACTGCAATACATAGCAATAAGTGTTCTTCAGAGATGGAGATATGGCATGATAGAAGCATTCACCAAAGAGTTTTGATTTCCCCTCCACCCCACCTCCCTCTCCATTGTCTCGGTTTTGTCTGAATTCAGGTATTTTTCTCTATAATGAATCTTTACTTGAAAGTGAAAATGCAACAGACTATTCCTCTGTCCAATTTTGATTTGTACCAAAGTGACTGGTGGGAAAATTAGACACAATCTTTCAGATGGGTGAGGTTCCTTTTATCAAACTCTACTGGGTGGGAAAATAAGAGGAAATATCAGACAAGTAAACCTGACCTGACCTTTTACCCAAGAACCTGCTCAGGAATACTCACTTTTACACACTTTTACTCAGAGGATTAAACAAAAGTTCATTTAAAAGTCAAACAACCACTGAAGCCCTTTGACTTACTCTGACCTCTTATCCTAGGTCAGGGCAGGTCAAACCAAGATAGAGAATTGGGGAAAAAACAGCTAGTAACAATCAGACTCTTACATGAATTTCTAAATGCAAATGGGATAAATTCAGGACTGCTCTACAGGGGATGCAACTTTACGGAGCTGCATTTACATCATCACTGAATTAAATCCCAAACCATCCAAATTAAAAGTCCTGTTAAGAGACTAAGAACTCATGAAGAAAACTGAAAGAGATAGTTATTGCCCTCTGTGATATTCTTACAATATATTCTCTCAGTACTAAATTTAAACCCTCTAGCAAAGGATATATATATACATAAACCTCAGGATGCAACTAATCCTTGTCACACATCTCCACATACAGAGAAATGACAGTCACTGGTGTTACAGGCTTTGCAAAAATAACCATCAGTTATATCAAAATGTTGTTAATTATTAGTCCCTTCTATCAGAAGCTCAAGATGTATCAACACAGCCTATTGTTAGAGAAACTGGAAAAGTGAAGAAAAGAAAAATTAAATTACTAATCTGAGTGTATACAATAGAAAAATTCCTTTTCAGTCCCACAGAACTATACAATCTTGAACTCAAATGCTGTATTTTCTAGAAGAAAAATTTGCTTGTTCATAAATTGATAGAGATGTAGTGGGAAGATTGGGAACTCTCAAAAAAATTACATAATACACATGAAAAAATATATGTTATATACAATAGGTATGTTATATACATATATTTGCCAAGCCCTGTTAAAGTCATGTACTTGTCAGTGTGTTTGCTAATGTTACAAATATCACAAATGTATTTGTGTAAGAGTATGTTTTTCAAAGGGCAGTTAAATGAAACCTTTCACCAAAGCCTTGGGGTTTTTTTCTTGTTAATTAATCCCTAGGCCTGCAAAGGGATAAAACCTTTGCTTCAATTCAGAACTGTAATAGTTAATGAAAGTCATTTTATGCTCTTCCCATGAATTGGGATTGGGTTGCATTTGCCTTAACCTTTTCTAGTTTCATATGGAACTTTTTGATCTGTCTGTTTCTGATGAGGGAGATGGACATTTCCTCCTGTTAGAATGGGTTGCATTATTAAACTGGAGAGTTGCCTCTTCAAAGTGTGCTTGTTTTCATATTTTGTATTATCTATCAAATACGGCCTTGCTGTTTGCTGCCATTATGCCACTGATCACTTCATCTCAGCAAACTGGCATGTATTGTTCTTTTAACAGTTCTGAGTCTCACCTTGCAATACACAATATCAATCAGAGCCACAGCCCAAAACAATGTTAGATATTTCCAGACACATTGAGGGAGGTTACTCTGGAAGCAAAAGTTGCACACACCAATTCAGAAGGCAGCAAAGTAACAAGTAAGAAATTATGATTCTTTTATTAAGAGATTTTTCATGTCAACAAGATTGTCTGAATAACACAATTCTGTGTCAGACAAACTAAACAGTTATAAAGATGACTTTTAATTTTGAGATTTCTTTTACTCCTAGAAAGCAACATTTCTTTTTAACTTAATACTATCATACAGACATTAAACTATTGAATTTATCACATGGACATGATACTGATGTATGTTATCATTCTATATACTTATGTTCAGCTCCTTGAAGAACTTAAAAAAGTTACATTCACTGATGATGGTAAAGAAATCATGTTTGACTCCAATGGAGACATGAACACTAGTTACGAAGTCCTTCTTTGGAAAGAAATTGATGGCCACATGGAAATCACCACTATGGCAGAATATGACCCAGAGAAAGGTGGCTTTATATTTGAGGATGAAGAGAAAAAAAGAGAATTTCTGGATTTAAAGGTAACCTTTAATTTATTGACATAACATGAAATTTGTTTCATGTTTTCTTCTCGCTCTAGTACTTGTGGCTGGAGTATATGTCAGCTAGATATGTCTCTTGTGGTTTCATGTTCTCCTTATAGAGCAAAGAATCCTCTTTGGATATATCTGACCACTTTCATGCACCTTGAGAAGCACGTTAGTCTGTAAGCAGGCTCAGTGATTTGAAATTATTTCTCCAGAATGCTCTTAGGAAGTTTCCTAAGATGATAAGTTACATCTGTCCTAAAGATGCTACTCCACAATCTTGAAAAGGGGTTTTTTAATTAAAAAATGACCAAGTATGAAAGCCCCCTCTCTTATGTATCACTGTCCTTTATTTTCTACATGAAGATTCCTTTGTAGATTGTATTGGGCAAAAAAACCCAAAACTTTTGTTGATTACTCGTTCCTCTTAGAGCTGAGGTCAGCATGACTACAGGAGTCTGAGGTAGGTGGTACCACCTGGAGCTGTGGCACTGGTGTAGACAGGACTAGTGGTCCTCCAGTCTCAGAGCAGATGAGCAGGGTTTCAGGATCTCACTTGTGAAGCACTCCACTGAAATCTCCCATCAGAGCTTCTAGGCTTTCTTTGAAGCTGATCCTCAGCAGTCTAAATTCCAGTTTCAAAGCTGGATGAGATATTGTGATGTGGATTTTAAAAGTACACATGACTCCACTGATTGGCATTTAGGTCCAAAAAATAAAATTACCAGGTAGATAATGTCTCATCCTGTCACTTGCTGACTGTGTAGAGAAAATATAAGAAATATGGAACCTCTAATGCCTCTTTTTTCAGCATCATTTTTCAGATTCCTTTAAAATTTGTTAGATTTTCTTAAAAAGTGCAAATTGCAGAATTACTGGAGGTTTGTTTTAACATTTCTTAGTAATTGGTGATTCCTGAGCTGATTTTTTCTTTTGTTGTTCTCTTCACATTGCAGAAGGTTCAGTCAACATGCTCCCAACACTGCAAGCCAGGACAGATGAAAAAGGTTACAGAAAGTCCACACACGTGCTGCTATGAGTGTGTTTACTGCCCAGAAAATCACTACAGCAATCAGACAGGTAAGGAATTGTGATCCAAATAAAGGTTTATTTAGACATCAATACAATTGCTGGGTATTATGTGCCTTAGCAACCTGGACTACAATTTGAAATGGGATGAAAATATTTGTTTATGCACAGTTTCCCAAATATAAGTGTTTGGCCTATAAAACTTAGTTGAAATGCTTTTTAGAAGATCAAAATTTAAACAAGTTTCCAGTTGACTAGCATTATCCTTTGTTAGGATGGAAAGTTTGGCTGGTTCATCAGTGAGTCTGATTAAAATAGAGCCTTGCTTCCCTGTCTTTCCACAGAATACTCAGTCCAACAAGGCAGATATTTTTTACAATGAGGGTGGTAAGACACTGAAACAGGTTGCCCAGGCAGGCTGTGAATGCCCCATCCCTAAAAGTGTTCAAGGCCTGGCTAGATGGCAGTCTGAGCAACCTGGTCTAGTGGAAGGTGTCCCAGCTCATGGCAGGAAGATTGGACTACATGGTCTTTGAAGGTGTTTTCCTGCCCAAACCAGTCCATGAGTCTACGAAGTTCATGGTTTATGTATTTTGCTTACCAGCATTTTTTTTTGTCTTGCCAGAGAGTACTGCAAAGTTTGATATAATTATATAGTAATATTTCCTAGTATCAAACCTGATGTGCACTTTACAATTGATTTTTATAGGTTTGAGCCAAAACTTTTAAAGGGGAAAATGGAATCTGGAGGAGAGAGATGTAATGAGGTACAATGTACTGTCATTATCCTGACAGCAGAAGGAAAAGAAACTTTTTCATTCAAAAAATTGTGAAATTTCTCCATAACAGAGGATAAGCACTTTTAAGGAAAAGCAATCTTTCATATCATAATCTAAAGCAATGTTTATTCTTGATGCTGTATTTCATAAGCTATCTGTAGAAAGTTGGTCAAAATAGGTAAAGAAAAGATACATAGTTCCAATTTCTGCAAGTGAATTCATTTGCTCTCAAGCCGTTGTTCAGATTGCAGTTAAAGTTTGCCTGTCCAGAGCTCTTTCAGACTCACGTATCTCTTCTCAGTGATGTCCAAGGCAGTTTTAGGACTCTGGCTATTTTCCCTGTCCCACCCCCCACCCGGCTGCAGGCGTTCCTCCTTTGCTCCTCCTGCACCGCTGTCACCACTGCCACCGCAGCCCTGCAGCTCCTCCGCCTGGACAGAGAAAGCAGCAGTGGGAAGCAATCAGCCCTGTCTATCCATTCCTCTTAGCATCCCTTCCCACATTGTTCCTAGATCTCAAACCTCGATAATCCCCTTTCCAGTTTACTTACTTCAAGTTTCTACGTTATCTTCCTGCTTTTTTTCTGCTTTCAGATATGGATTACTGCTACCGATGTAACAACAAAACCTATTGGGCCCCCATCAATAGTACCACATGCTACAGAAAGACAATCTATTTCCTCTCGTGGACTGACTGGTTTGCTATTTTCCTCCTCATCCTCTCCGCTTTTGGTGTTGTGTTGGTTTTGTCAATTAGTGTTATATTTACTAAAAACTTGAACACGCCGGTTGTGAAGGCATCTGGAGGTCTAACTGTCTGCTATATTATTCTCTTCAGCCACCTGTTAATTTTTTTAAGCACCCTCTTCTTCATAGATGAACCCACAGAATTCAAGTGTAAAACTAGGCAAGCCCTCTTTGGCATAAGTTTTACACTCTGCATTTCGTGTATTTTAATAAAGTCACTAAAAATTTTACTTGCCTTCAGCTTTGATCCCAAGCTGCAGAATTTCCTGAAATGCATGTATAAACCTATTCCCACAGTGGTCACCTGCACCGGAATTCAAGTCGTCATTTGCACCTTCTGGCTAATATTTAAGACACCTTTTGTAAAGCAAAATTTCTCCATCCCAAGAGTAATAATTCTGGAGTGCAATGAGGGCTCCGTTGTGGCTTTTGGGATTATGTTGGGCTACATCGCTGCCCTGGCCTTTGTTTGCTTCATATTTGCCTTTAAAGGTAGGAAGTTGCCAGAGAACTACAATGAAGCCAAATTCATCACCTTTGGAATGCTGATTTACTTTATAGCGTGGATTGTGTTTATCCCTGTCTATGCAACGACATTTGGCAAATACCTGCCGGCGGTGGAAATCATCGTTGTTCTAATATCCAATTATGGAATCCTCTGCTGCACTTTTTTCCCAAAGTGCTATATCATCATTTGCAAGCAAGAAACAAACACAAAATCTGCCTTTCTCAAAATGATTTACACATATTCGTCCAAGAGCGCAGGCAGCATTTCTGTCAGTCAGATTTCTTTGAGTTCCAAGTCTTCCGGCTCCCAAGCTACTACCTCAGACTCATGTAAATCTGAGAAAAAATCTGTGAATGGAAACTGCCACTTCCAAGTGCCTGGGCAGAGACTAATAAAAGGGAAAGTTCTTCCTAAAAATTCTGCAAGGACTATGTCCAGGAAAAGACTCTCCAGCATATGACTAGGCAGTATGAGAAGATGAAAAGCCATCTTTGAGAGCCACTTTTGCCATCTCCAAAGAGAGCAGGTCACACAAAAGTGCCTTCTCCTCTGGTACTTGAGCAGTTATCCATTACCAATTCGCAAGGCTCTCCTTCATCACAGAGTCCAGACCCTGCTCCCACAGGCACCATGAGGTGCAGTCCCCTTCAGCATCTCCTTTCCTTTCCCAGACCTGTCATGTGGACCTGCAGGAGCCTATTCTGCAATCTGACTTCCCAAAGTGAAGCAGAAGTGCCTGGAAATCATTATTTCTGACAGACATGTAGGCAGGAATGTACGGTTTTACTCCACTTTGTTTGCATCTTTGATGCCCAATTGTTTAACGAGCTCTTCTTCTCACCTGGATCTGGTTTACAGATCAAACAGAATCCTTTCCCAGCCTTTGTTTGCTAGGATAAACAAGGCCAGTCCTTTAGTCTCCATTTTTAAGATAGGCTTTCCATTCTCCTGGACATCCAAATGTAGCCCTTTTCACCTGGTATCAGTGAAGCCTTTTTTTTTCTCCTCTCAAAAATTGCACACCTGGTTACAGACAAGTGCTGTAATAACTTTCAAAATTCCTTGTAATTAATAAGATGATAATGAATTTGAAACAAGTCTATGTAAAAAAATGAAATCATTTCCCTGGAGCTGTGCAGTTAGACATGCAGTCATCTACTTTTCTCCCATACTCAGAGGAAATACACTGGCTCATCTCATGCATCTTACTTCCCTTAGTTGAGTAAGTAATGTCAATATGTAACATCAAAACTCAAACTCACTAATTGATCACTCTCATTAGCATAAGTAATGTACCAACTAGGATCAGCATGAGAGCATCCAGGGAATTTTAGCTTTTCTGGTACACATTTTAAAAGATTTTGAAGAAGAAAATTGACAATGCACCATTCTGACACATACAAAGAGCACAAGAATGAACTGATACTGGATGAGTCTCTGCTCTGCAGCTCCATGAACAAGAGGCAAAAGGCACGTTCAGAGAAGGAAGAGTATTTCTGTCAGGACAACAGTACCTCATAGCTTTTTCAAACACTAAACAGTAGAGCTCTATTGTCAGTCCAGGACTCTGAACAATATTTTATCATGTTCCTAAACTGCATGGCTCAGACCACAGAAACTTTGTCATTTTTGCTTCTTTGCCATGTTACTGTGAAACAACATGAAATTCCTTGAGTTTTGCTCATGCTTCTGCTTAGGTCTGGAATAACTGGATGTTATGACAGGCCAAAATAAAATGCAGTAAATTTGGTGTTAGGCAGACATACTGTGAAACTGTTATTTATGACATATCTGGTTTCAAATCATTTGTATTTACAAATTGGAAACCATATCCATATGATTTTTTCTACTAATATTTTGTTAAAAATAGATATAAATCACATTTTGACAATGCACACGGGAAATTAAATTACTGTGACATGTAGACTATGTATGTAATCCAGACGTTTGAAGACAATTTTTAAGTCATTTGAATGGTAGGAGTGTAATTTATAGAGATATATATATATATATTTGAGTAACAGCTGACTGGAAGAATGAAAGTTTATGTACATGTATTTATATGATGAATGCTGTTGATATATCAGTTGTTGCAAATACTGTTCTGAATATGAAATGATGTACAATAAGGGTAAAATTACTGCAATTTGACTGCCAAAGCAGCACAAAGAGAAGCAAAGCTTACATTGCACAATGACTTTCAGCATTCAGCTGGTTAAAAAAGTTAATCTGGCTCCAACATTGTATCTGTATTTATTGTTTTCAAAAGTGTTGAGCATGTCATGTCTTGAAGATACGAGGAAAGCAGATGATTAAAGCCATATTGTTATTTAAAATTGAGTTGACTTGCTTAATTTCATTACCTTTCCCCATGAACTTTGGTCTGGCCTTGAACAAGTAGCAATACATGCACCTACGTATTGTTTCCACCCAGTAGTCTCAACATGCTTCTTAAGAATGTCCTTTAGGGTGATAACTAAGTATGGCAGGGCAATCCAGCCTACAGGACAATGAGGAAAGTGTATTGAGGAACAGGGCATGATGACAGCAATATGAAGGTCTCTGCAGAGACATCTTTAAGGAAAGGCATCACATATGGCAGAATTTAAAAGGAAGAGCATAAAAGCACACATATGAGTGAAAAAATAAAAACAATGAGAAGTTCTGTTGTGATTGATCTAGTGTTAAACACATTCCATGTCTCATTTCCCTAGGAACTCCTCAACTACATCCAAATGTCTTGTCCGCTTTGGCAGTGCCACTGAGTCCCCTCTGTCCTTGAGCCTTGCATGTTTTGTTTGCTTCTCCAGCTTCTTAGATCTTCTGCATGGAGCACAGTCAACAATGGAGCTGAGGGGATGTAATAGTCATACTAGCTAGACGTGGCAGAAAATAAGAAACAGGCCATGTTATGTACTTCAAATGTCAGAGAGACCTGGAAATCCTGGTTGATAATACACTAAACATGAGCCAGCAATGTGCCCTTGTGGCCAAGAAGGCCAATGGAATCAAGAAGAGAGTAGCCAGCAGGTCAAGGGAGGTTCTTCTACCCCTCTACTCTGCCCTGGTGAGGCCTCATCTGGAGTCCTGTGTCCAGTTCTGGGCTCCCCAGCTCAAGAGGGACAGAGAACTTCTGGAGAGAGTCCAGTGCAGGGAC
Source organism: Colius striatus (assembly GCF_028858725.1). Classification (NCBI taxonomy): domain Eukaryota; kingdom Metazoa; phylum Chordata; class Aves; order Coliiformes; family Coliidae; genus Colius; species Colius striatus. The sequence continues at coordinate 52,936,298 of NC_084760.1, read as the reverse complement.
ACCAAGATGATCAGGGGACCGAGGTGATCAGATGATCTTCCTCAGTTCAAGGACAGGGAGCTACTGGAGAGAGTTCAGCACAGGACCAGTAAGATGATGGAGTGGAGCATCTCCCTTATCATGAAAGACTGAGGGAGCTGGGGGTCTTTATCTTGGAGGAGACTGAGGGGTGACCTCATTAAAGTTTACAAATCCATAAAGGAGGATGGTGTGAGGAGGATGGAGCCAGGCTGTTCTCAGTGATGCCCAATGATAGGACAAGGGGCAACGGGTACAAGCTGGAACATAAGCGGTTCCAAAGAAACACGAGGAAGAATTTCTTCCCTGTGAGGGTGATGGAGTACGGGAACAGGCTGCCCAGATGGGTGTTGAGTCTTCTTCTTTTGAGAAATTCAAAACCCACCTGGACGAGTTCCTGTGTGTCCTACTCTAGGTGGTCCTTTTGCAGGGGGGTTGGACTAGATGATCTTTCAAGGTCCTTTCCAACCCTTAAGATTCTGTGATTATGTGACTAATACCAGCATTTGGGATTCTGCTCATATGATCCTCAGCAGCCCAGCCAATATGTACTGAATCTTCCCATCCTTCCCAGCTGTGTCTCCAGAGACAAGGAACACTGCTTGACACTACACTGATCTGAGCAGGAAGAAGGCAAGAACAAAGGGGCTATGGGCAGACTATAACTGCAGTATCACACTCTAGATCGTTTCTATGGATGTGTTTTCATCTGCCCAAAAACTTTCTGAAATAGGACAGAGCTGCTAAGAGGGTGGGGGGTGAAGGAGGTGGGTGTGAGAGAGGTGTGCACAAAGAGGTGTATACTTTCTCGTTATTTTTAGAAGGACATAAGAAAGCCCATGTGGAAATTTGATTCAGGGAGCAGGGTTCTTCTGTTTAAGGAGAGGCTCATTTGAAAACAGAAATATTTTTTCATAAGTAGAATGTGGGAAGATTGATTTTGATTTTTTTTAAAGTTAGTACGAGTTAAATGCATTGGAATGGCTTTGATATTTTACCAATAATAGGGACATTTTGTTACTTTAATGATTTCAGAATGGAAACTCTACATGTGTGAACAAGAAAGCATCGCCATGGGACTACTTACTGAAAAGAGAGTGCTTTTTTGATTATCTTTCCAGAACAAAATGTTGTCCAAATAGCATTAAAAATAAATAAATAAATAAATGGAAATGGAGGACACTAGAGCTCACTTTGGTGTCAAATTTCTGATTTTCTCTACTCATAAATTTGCTTTTGGGGAAAAAAACAAAAAAAACAAACAAAAAAAAAAAAAAACCCAAAACAAAACGCCGCTTACCTCTGGCTCTGCTCCTGAAAATAGGTAACCGGAGCTTTTGACCACAAATTGTTCAAGATGGCTCATTCTTGCTACCACGCTGAGCACAGGGCAGTTTTATCTATCCCTGGGGAGCAAGGCTTCCTCTGAGCAGTAGGAGGCGTTCTGCTTTTGGTTGGCGGATGTAAAATCTGCCGCTGATTGGTACCGAGTTTTGAATTCTTTTGCTTAGAAAACAAAACAAAACAAACCAAACAAAACAGGTTTACTCCGTTCAAGATGTGAAAGGGAAAAAAACTCAAAAAATAAATTAAAAAAAAAAAAACCACAGCTTTTCGGTTGAAGTAAACAGAAAGGCATGTGGTAAGAATCTGTACGTCTGAAACCTCTTTTGAAAAGACCCACAGACGATGTGCTGAGGGATGGGTTTGGCGGTGTTAGGTTAGTGGTTCGACTTGATGATCTCGAAGGTCTTTTCCAATCAAAATGACTGTGTGATTCTGAAAGTGGCAAAATGACAAGAAACCGATGCGGGCAGATCCATGTTGTGAGACCTGAGTCCACCGGGCGCTACAACATGCTGCAGAATCACCGCGGTTGTTACGTGAACCGCATTCCGACTTGGGATGTCGAAGCGCCTAAGACAGAGCACCAGCTTCGGAGGGCGTGAGGTGAGCGGGATGGCTCCGTAGCAGGACCAGCCTCTTTCGCCGGCAGCAGTCCCGCCTCGCCTCGCCTCGGGGAGCGGCTGGGGATGCTCGATGGGGCGGAGCCGCTCCCGCGCCCGCCGAGGCACAGTAAGGTCCCGGCGAGGCAGAGGATGCCGGCGCTCCCCGCCGCCCTGACCATGCTGCCGTCGCGCCTCCGCCCGGGGCGGCTCCTGTCCGCCGCGCCGCTCCGTGTGCCCGCGCCGCGGGGAGCCGCCGCCGGCGGGGAGCCCGTCCGCAGCCCGGCCACCACCCGCGGTGAGCAGCGCTGCCCGCCGCGCCGGGAGCGGGGCTGAGCGGGCGGGGGTGGGGATGGGGGGGTATGTGGTGGGGGCTCGGTTACACCTCGGGGCTGAGGGGAGGTTTGGCGGCGTGCGGGCGGGGGGCCGCGGTGGAGCGGGACGGCGGGCTGGGTCTGCGCCGTGCCACGGAAGCTCGGGGGCGGCCAGTTCTGCTGCTGGTTTGGGTACCCACAGCCACTGGCCGCAGGGTGGTTGAACCAAACCCGCAGAGACACTCATCACTCGCGGGACTGTTCGGGAGGTCGCGTGGAGGTCGCTCTGCCCAGTGGAAACCTGGAAATTTAATTCCTGAGTTACTTTTCCGTGGACCAGGGCGGGCAGGAGTTTTCCCCTTCAATACGTTACTGTCCGTGCATGGTTGGTTTGACAACGTGTTGTGTTCCTAATCTTTAAGCTGAACAGGCTCACAGGGTAGTTGCAAGTTACAAACCGTCGAAGTTTGACAAAAAAATCCTCATCTGGACCGGACGTTTCAAGACAGAAGATGAGATCCCTACAAGGATCCCGTAAGTGCTCTCTGTTCTTGTCCAAGGGGAACATGGAGCAGAAGGGAAAACAGTGGCGTGATCCTGATCTAAAGCTTTTCTGCAGAGTTTGAACCAGTCAGTTTTTCAATGCTGGAAAACTTGGAAACAAAATAGAGAGCAAAAGGGTTTCCTGTCCTGGTTAGAGGTTAAGATGAAAAAATGTTCCTTCCTGGGGTCCCCAGAGCCTGGAATAAAGGACTGGATCCATCTGAATAGATAGCCTTGGTTACATTTATGTACTGGCTTTTGTTTGTTTTGCTTATTCCTAACGTGCAATCAGAGAAGGATGTTATTGGTACAGTATTTTCTGTTTATAGCTCCCATAAACAGATCTAAGGGAGCTGACTGTCAGTGAACGATTCCATCCAACAAACTGATTTATTTTAGAATTCAAGGAAAAACAGGTTATGAGAGACACATCACCCAGCAAGGAAAACTGAGTACTTGAAATAGCCTTAGCCTCCCATTCTTGTTGACCCACTGGACTATAGATGGTCCTTGAACATACCTCACCACCCAAACCATGTGGTTATCTGACTCAATGAAAGCATCGTCCAAGGGATGCTCACTGAACACATGAAACTCCCCTAAGACCTTTTTCCTAGGATGTTAGATAGTGTGTTAAGAGATCTCTCTCCAGGACACTACTTTTTATCCTCACACTATGTCACTGTCTTGGCTGGTACGTTGAGCAGAAGCAGCATGCAGAGCTGTGGCATGCAACAGGTACATCCTCAGCCTGCTTCTGTTAATTAATTCCTGGCATTTTCACTGGGTGTTTGCTGAGCTGGACAGTGGCTTTCTAAACAATTGTGTCTCTCTTCAGCTGCATTAGTCTCACCATCTTTCCCAACAGAAAAGTTCAGACAGGTCTCAGAAGCTCTAAAACCTATTCAAGTAATTGGGAAGTGTTTATAAAGACACACATTTCCCAGTCCATACACTTAGATACACACAGATCGCTCATCTGGTAGCTGGCCTGGTTAAGTGAATGTCACTCTCTGTGCTTTCTGGCCTTAGAACTGTAAGACCATAAAAAGTAATATACTAGAAGCGAAATGTGAGACATGGAGGCTGAACTGTGTCACTGCTTTATTAACAAAACAACAGCAATAACAAAAAAGACAATTGCAAGACCCCATTAGCTGTAAACACAAGCTAGCTGCTGAAGGTGGTTTGTATTAAGGGTCAAATCTGCAGTCCTTATTCAAGCTTTGGTTTTGGTTTTGAAGGTTTTTTTTTTAAACAGTTATTACTGTCTTCAGCTGAGGTTTACCCAGAGTCTTGATTAAGGTTTGAGTAGCAAAGGCCTTAATGTGCAATTAGGGAAGAAGATCCTTAAGTCTGTTTTCCTTAAAGCAGGGAGAAAGTGAAAATCTGCTTCAGAAGAGTTTCAATTAGTGCATTGTGAAATATGATTAGGCTAGTAAGCCAGACTAATAACATTTACGGTTTTACTTTTGTTGCTACAAATGGATTAGTGCATTAATGACTTGATGTGCTTGTCTGCTGTGTGATTTGTTTTAAAGATGATGTTTACCACTGTACAAAACAAAAGCAGCTGGAACTGTGGGATCTGCAAGAAACGTGTCCTGCACAGCATGTGCTTATGTGTACATTGGCAGGGAATTGGGTAGTATGGCATAGCCACTCATAAGACTTGCCCTATTCCCTTGCATTAAGGCTTAGAGAGAAGCACTGCAGAGCTCAGCCTTGGTACCTGTTCCCATGGGCACAACTTCCACTGTAAAAACTCCAGTCCTGATCCATCCCACCACTCATCCTCTTTGAAATAAAGCTAAGGGTGTTTTGGGGGAGATCGTTACAAGAACTTTATTCACAAGATAAAAGTCATTCTTTATGAAACTATCCTTTTTACATATGTATGTATAAAACCATTACTATATATTATGTATATTTATATTCTTTATGAATATGACCAGCATTTCCAATCACATTCTAGGGACCATCAAGAAGAGTGTGTCCATCAGGTCAAGGGAGGTTCTTCTCCCCCTCTACTCTGCTCTGCCCTGCCCTGGTGAGGTCTCATCTGGAGTCCTGTGTCCAGTTCTGGGCTCCCCAGCTCAAGAGGGACAGAGAACTTCTGGACAGAGTCCAGCACAGGGCCACCAAGATGATCAGGGGACTGGAGCATCTTCATTTATGAGAAAAAGCTGTGGGAACTGGAGCTGTTCCCACAGCCTTTTCTCATAGAAACTTTTTTTTTTCCACTGAACTAGCCTGACTAGCCTAGAAAAGACTAAGGGGAGACCTCATTAATACTTATAAGTGACTGAAGGGTGAACGTCAAGAGGATGGGGTTACACCTTTTTGTGTAGTGTCCAGCAACAAGACTAGGGGTAATGGACATAAGCTGGAATGCAAAAAGTTCCACTTAAACACAAGGAAAAACTATTTTACTGTGAGAGTGAGGGAGCCCTGGCACAGGCTGCCCAGGGAGGGTGTGAATTCTCCTCTGGAGGTTTTCAAAACCCACCTGGATCCATTCCTGTGGGACCCGATCTAGGTGGATCCGCTTTAGCAGGGAGGGGTTGGACTAGATGATCTCTAGAGGTCCCTTCCAACCCCGGCCATTTCATGACTCTTATGTGTCTTTATAAAGCATTCCCATGTGATTTATGAAAGGAAAACAGCACACAGCCAACATTATAATGAACATCTTAAAAGCTGTACTCCCAAGTGTAATCTTGTACTTTGAAAAAGACTCAGAGGAAAGTTTGGCACTGATTTTAGTGACGGGAAGGTTTCCTGTGTTGCTGGTTCTCAGGGTTACACGGCCTGCTCAGTGGGGAGACACAGGAGCTCCCTGAGGGAGCTTGCTGGCCTCTATGCTTCTCTTGCAGCAACTACTGCCCAATGCAGGGTAGCTCTCACGTAGATTGGACATATTTAGGTGTGTATTCCTGTAATGGCATGAAGGCTGACAGGAGCTGCCTATTTTAAATAAACCTGCTGCTTTCTAAAGAACAGAACTCCAATTAATAGCAGTGCAAACTCTTTTAACCACCTATCCAAGCATGTGAAGTCCCTACCTTGCAGTATATAGGATGCCATGTAAACACTAATTTCTGAAGTATTGAAAAAACAGAACTTGCTTTCACTTATGTCTAGCTGACACCACTTCTCCATTTAAAATTTATAAAAGTCACTATATTTTCACTCTATTTAAATAGAGGTTAAGTTTTGATTTCTGGTGCATTTATCCCAAGTATTTAAATGCAAACATTTGTTGCATGAGCAACACTTTTTTTCACCTTAAAAAATTATCTTAAATCCATTAAATTTTATCAGAAAATGCAAAGTTCTTGGGTGACAGATAAGCAATCATAGCAAGCTGAAGATCACAGAATGGCAGGAGTTGGAAGGGATCATCTAGTCCAACTCACCTGCTAAAGCAGATAGATTAACCTTGATCAGGTCACATAGGAACAGATCTAGGTAGATGCTGAAAACCTCCAGAGAAGGAGACTCCACAGCCTCTCTGGGCAGCCTGTGCCAGGGCTCCCTCACCCTCACAGTAAAGAAGATTTTCCTTGTGTTTAAGTGGAGCTTTCTGTGTTCCAGCTTCATCCCATTACCCCTAGTGTTGTCACTGGACACTACAGAAAAAGGTGGCATCCCATGCTCCTGATGTCCATGCTTTAGATACTTGTGTTGATGAGGTCCTCCCTCAGTCTTCTCTTTTTTAGGCTAAACATCTTGTTTTAGCAGCTAATTCCATTTTTATTTTTCAATTGTGATGTTATATCTGTGATGCTTTGAAGATACTTCAGTCTTGTAATGATTTGGTAACTGTAATTGCAGGCCAGAGATGCTGGACAAGGCAAGAAACAAAGCTCGAGTTAAAGCCTGTTACATTATGATTGGACTCTCCATTGTTGCCTGCTTTGCAGTGATAGCGTCAGCTAAAAAGGTGAGTATGTCAAGTTACTTAAAAAGGATGGAACCCTGTGAGAAGCAGACAAACCTAAACCCTGAGCAGCAGCTTGCACCTACCCTCATTTTAGCTAACCTATGTTATTCTCCCCCTGCCCTGTAAGCAGCTGCTGGACAGCTGTCCCAGCCACACACTGCACCATGTCTCCCCTCAGTCACTGCTTTGTGTCCACAGGCCGCTGCACGCCACGAGTCTTTAACAAGCTTGAATTTGGCCAAGAAAGCCAAGTGGCGGGAAGAGGCTGCATTGGCAGCGCAGGCCAAGGCAAAGTAGCTTCCTAGGAATTGCCCAAGGGCTGTGGAGGAGCAGAACCGCTGCCAAGAGGGATTCCTGGATTTCAGCAACGAATGGACTGCTGGGGTGTTGGAAGATACTGGAGCCAGCACAGGTTGTTAGAGGAACGCAAAAAAGAAAGTGTGGGTCTCTCTTACTAGAGAGATACTCAATATGCTTGGGGCAGAGGAAGCAGAATGTTTTGCATGATTAAAAGCAGTAATTAATTTCAAAGGAGGTGAAATAGTGTCCTAGGAACGTCAGGTATGTTGGGTTAGGTATTTAGAAAACGTACTACATCCCAAATTTTCTGTCTGGTGAGAGTCCAGTGTTACAGCATACCAGTCAGGCAGCTGGAATTCATTTGCTTCACTGCCACATTCAGAACAGCACTTGGGTTTTCTAGCTTAAGAAGCCACGCTTACCCAAACACTAAATAAATACAGCAAACATCTGTAAAATAGGTTTTATTGGTTTCTGTAGGTATTTTGAGATTTAACATTCCGTAATATTGCATACTACTCATAATGTGTTCTGTTACAGTAATGGGCCTTTAGCCTGGGTTTAAAGATGCACTATTACTATCTGAAGTTAGTACAGGCATTTTAGCTTCCACACGTTATATGAAGAAATTGTGCCATAAGTAACTGAAATTTCTCATTTCACATGTCAGTGAACTCTTCAGGTCACCGTTAAACTTCACATATCAAGTGGCAGACACGTTACAAAAATCTTCAGCTGTACAGTTCAAAAAATCTAAACCCACTGAGAACTAACCATGGAGGAAAGACAATAGTGCACCTTTTCTATTTTTTATTGTTTTTGTAAGACAAACCCGACAAGAAATATTTTCCAGTTGCAAACTTGTTCTACAGCTAAGTTATTCCTGTGCCAACATTATTACTATTTTCTGATTGCTGCTAGCAACAGTGTTTAAAGCAAATACTAGAAAATTAAAAAGCTGTATGAACCAGTCCTCAGACAAAAGTGCAAAGATGAAAAAAATCAGATATGATTCAGTGTATCAAGTGCAGGGAACTAAAAAAATGCATAGTTGCATAGATTAGCTAGTTACTATCACATTTAAGCAGAACAAATGGTACCCTTTTAATAAAGTCAAAACCCTGTAATTGATGAGGCAATTCAGAAAACATACAAAATACCAAACGTGGAGAGATTTTCTTCTCAGTTACTTCTCTTTATCTCCACGCTGGTTTCATCTGTTTAGGCAACACCATCACATTCATACTCCTACCTGCAAACGACTGCACCAGAGCTGACCTTAAGTCATCACCTCTGGTTTTATATTGTTCACTTAAGTGCTTTTAACAAAGCGTGATGTAAAGTCTGTGATAAAACAGAAGAGGCCATCCTGTACATTTATCCTTTTCATTATTAGTTTTAATCCATTTTAGGGTATACCATCTGTTGAGTTTAAATAATGACTTTCATTAGCCAAAGTCCATCAATTTTAGTTCCCTTTTAAACCATTACATTTAAATGTATCAGAGGCATGAAATATAGCTTACCTAAATGCATAAAGTGCAGTCACTAACCATTCACACATACCAAATAATATATCCACAAAACTGAAGACATTATGTCAAAACAAATGTAATACTTTAAACATCCCCTCTTTTCTTCATTTTCAAGTCTTTTAATTAAGATTTTTGTAGTTCGGATTTGGTTTAGAGAGGCTTAAGAAATGCAGTTTTTACAGGGTTCTCCAAATAAAAAGCAGGCACAGCTGGTTACGTTATCAAAACAAGGTTGTTAGAAACAATGGAATACCCTGTTACCTGAATAATTTTCTTACACTAGAAGAACACTGAAGTTCAGCATTTACTAATAATCCTGTTTAACTTTCATGATTGTTACCCTGTACTTTGAACAAAGTGAATGGGGGAGGAAAGAAGGAAGGTCAGTATATGAAAACCTAAAACTATGAGAGTAAAAAGGACACAAATACAATCATCTAATATTCTATGAAAATTTGGCAGCTGTACTCAATAGTTTCACACTGTTCAAAACTGTTGTATGCTGTACAAATCTAGGTTTAAAGTGTCATTTGCTAAAATATCTCATTATTCAGAGTTCGTAAAGTAACAGCACTCCTATATACATTTCTATCTGCCACTAAAAAGACTTCAGAAAGTAGTTTCTTCCCTCCCAGTGACATCTTAGTCAAAACTGACCATTAATCTTAGAAAATCCACTTCAAGTCCCACATTCAATTACAATATAGTATATATTGCTGTAACATCAAAGTGAAACATCTTAGAATCTTAACTTGCATGTAAAAAAAAGTCTAAATAGAAAATGGTACTGTACATGATACCATCTTTAACCTGTATTTTTCAGTGCATTAAAACATTGATTAGTGACAAGCACAGTGCCACGGGCTAAGTAACTTTAAATTGCAGCTTTTTGTGAAGCACAAAATGCTCTCATATGTCAAGGATTTCACTTAACCCAGGAGTTTGCTGTTAATGCATTAATTACAGGTAATAAAAAGTAATCATACTTCAGAGTTATCCCAAAGTATTAGTATCTCCAAATTAGATATACTACTAATGCACCAGAAACACTACTTATATGCAAGTCAAAGCAGAGCACACGTTTTTCTGTATTCAAAATTGTTAACGTAAATATTAGAGTTCTATTTCTTTTAGTGGTCAAACAGCAAACACTGTATACTGTAGAGCCTAAATATTTAGATGACAGTAACTTCTAGTTAGTTTTGGTGTCCACACACTAAATGCTATTTACAGTTCAACAAACTTTTCCTTCAACTGGAAAGGAGCAATTTGCTAATCGTTCTCCACTGTAGCATTCCTATTGTCTTACCAAAAGAAAACCGAGTTAAAGAACAATTCAAGTGGCTGTAGCGCATTTGGTCAAAAAAATAACACCTGCTGCCTAAACTTTTAAGAAGCCACTCTACTAGAAAGGCAAACATTGCACTGTTTCTCAAACTGAAGCGATGTTATCAGATTTTGACAAGAGACAGCTGTAAACCATCTGCTTGGTGATTTGTGCAAATCACCATTTCTGTCATTCATAAATCGCAGCATTCTCATGGTAACTACAGCAACTGCTTCCACTGCAAAGCACTGGAAGGAATTTGTGGCTGACTTTTAATCCCATTTAGCAGCTTTAATTACAGAGCTAATTAACATCAAATGACCAAGCTCTCTGCTCTGACTCCAATTTGAAAACCTCAGAAATAGTCCTCTTCCCATATAATTCAGGAAAAGCTTTTTCAAATATTCAGTATTATACTAAGTGATCAGCATTACACATGTATATCTATTATGTCTTTAAATACATTTTATAAATAAATTCCTACAGCGTGTTGTAAAGTAAGTAATGCATAAAAGTTTCACAATTTAAATAAATATTTTTCACATTCCAATTCAGCTTCTTACAAGCTCATCTTTATTTCATGCCTTAGTTCCGAAGCAACGTTTCTGCTTCAATACAAGAGGTAGATTTTAATAGAGACTGGGCAAGTCAAGCCTACTGCCAAAAATGCAACTGTCAGTAACTGTATTGCTGATATGCAGTTTGAGACTACGTAAGAAATTCAGAACCACTACCTAAAATCCTACTAAATCTTAGCTTAACAGTTCTTGTTAAATCACATTTAATGCTTTACTTTAGACATGATTACTCACAGTTGTTTTCTGTACATAGGAGATAATGAAAAACACAAATACAAAACAAAGAACAGTTGTATCTAACACAATATATAAAAGTGCATGAGCTGCTTTTCTTCATCTATTTCTGCAAAACAGATGCAACTTCTCTAACTTTGGCCATAACGAAAAGACCTCCAGGGAAAAAAACAAACAAACCATAAAATGCCAAACCGTACAAGTGTTTACATTTTTTTGCTTGTCTTCACTTTGTCAGTACTTTACAACTGAAACCCCTCCATTGGAGCCTCCTGCTGCTGAAACACAAACTGCTGTTGACTTTCATCCACCTGTGGTGCGATACTGGAGTCCTCTTCTTCCACACCAAAGTAATGTTCTATGAGTTCAAAAGCCTTTTGGTAGATCTCTTGATTTTCATGCCTCTGAAGAAATTCAATTTTATCAAGTCCTAAATTGAAAATAAAACGTTTTCAAAATCTAGTTGCTTAAATGAATGATGAATTCAAAAGGGAAGCTGCTTATATACAGTATGGTGGTGCTTCCCAGATGAAAAAAAAAATGCAATCCCAAATGATTCAAAACTCCTTTTTAGCTATTTAAGATCATTCAGTTTTCACTTAAGCTGGATTAGGAATAGCTCATATGAATCCTTCTGATGACTATAGAGGCCAAAGCAATGAGGGTGATATAATTAGCTGTTTCTCCTACTTAGGCTTATACTCTAGAGCTTCAGCAGCCTGTGCTTAACTGGTAAAGCAAAAAAAGCACCTAGACACTCAGTAGTTGAAAATACGACCAGACTCAAAATTTGGAACAGACTAAAATCGACTGAAGTATTTAGTACTTATTTCTCTTACACGTTAGATTCCAAAGTAAGTTCTCCAAGTATGCACTTGATTTTAGAAACTCTGGAACAGGGAATAATGTAGGTAACTAAAAATGTTACTAGCAGTTTCTGAAACGCAAATATCTGCCAATTTTGCCTTGTCAGAGCTACAAAAGATAACCCTCCATAAATAATACTAGATTCATTAAAGCCGGTTTTAAAATTAGTATTGTTAAATCAGAAACGTGTAGTCGTGAAATTCCTCAGTCATTTTAGTTTTGATACTCTGCTTTTAAAATGTGGTTTAATTCAACAACTTTTAAAAGAGAAACAAGGCAAAATACTTTCACAAACTATACACAAACTTAATTGAATTTTATGATCTGAAGTTGATTTTGCTGTTGTTGATGCATTTACCATGCTAAAAAGTCATCTGACTTTGGGAATAAGTAAAACAAACTTGTCTTGCATCCCTGTTGGTAATGAAACTGTACCAGACAAGACTAATACATTAAAGTAGTAGAACTGTATTTAGGATTGGCTGATAAACTTAAGTAAATCATGGCTCAAATAGACTGGTAAACCCGTGCTTTAAATGTTTCTGAGGATGTTTCTCTAGAAAGACATTTCATAAACTGACCACGGACAAACACCTACAGGTTTTCTACATTTAACCACTTTTCCCACCATGTTACATTACTTAATTTATGATACTTTAATGTCCACTAGAGATTGAAGTCATTCTTACATTAAACTTACCTACAACTTTCAAAATGGTTCACAATGGGGTTTCTTTAACAGCCTGGAATAAGGAAATTCAGATGTGTACTTCTACAAGAAGTAATTTCTTACCATATGCTTCCTCTATAAGGGCACAATAAGGATTAATGCCCATTCCATTTTGCTTAGACTCTTGTTCTCCAAGACGTAGAATATTTTCGAGTCCATTTAAAGCCACCTGTACTATTTTTGAATCCATCACAGTCAGGAGGTCACAAAGAGGCTTGGTACAACCTAGTGCTACCAAATACCTTTATAACAGCAGTAAAAAAAAGAGAGGGTCAGGGGGAAAAAGAAAGATTGATAATCCAGCACATTTCTTCTCACATGCCAGTCTATCATTACTGCTACTTAATTCTTCTTAGAAAACATAAAGTGTCTGAAAAAAACTCTCTAAAACATGCAAGAACATAATGATAAGCTTAGCCTGAAATGGAATAGATATACTTTATCCTAATGAGAAAATTTAGTGTGCATATTCTTAACTGGAACGTGGAATTTGTAGTGTTTTCAACTCCTTTTCACTTGTGATCTTCAGATGGGTTTAATGGAATATAAGAGAAAAAGTTAATTTTAGTGGAAGTTGTTTCCTCAGGTATTTGAAATTCTGTAGTAGTAAAAAGATCGAGTAAACACATTAGGGACAGGTGAGAACACTAAGCACTGCTCTGTGGTAATTATAGTCCACAGTAGCAGTCCATGAGGATATTAACCTTACTTACTATAAAGAGAAGGACATAATTGTAAATATAAAAAAACCCCAAACCTGGATTCTATTCCTTTTCCCAATTTTGCACAAAATCGTGTATGACCTTTGGGAACTCAGAATCTTGTGTCCTCTTTTCTAGTGTTTAAGTAAAATGAAGAACAATAATGCATCAAAACATTGCTGTCCTCATTTTGGATGGGATAATTTTCTTCCCAGTAGCTGGTACAAGGCTCTGTTTTGTATTTGCACCGGAAACAAGTGCAAAAACAAGAAGGATGTTTTGGTCGTTGCTGAGCACAGTCTGCATAGCATCAGGGCCTTTTCTGCTTCTCACCCTGCTCTGTCAGCAAATGGGCTGGAGGGGCACAAGAAGCTGGGAGGGAGTGTGGCCCCAACTAGCCAAAGAGCTGTTCCGTACTGTAGAACATCATGCCCAGTATAGAAACTGGAGGGAGGTGTGGGGGGAGCAGGTCACTGCTTAGGCATCAGTCAGCAGGTGCTGAGCAATTGCATTGCGCAGCACTTGGGGGTTTTTTATTTTGGGTTTGTTGTGTTTTTGTTGTGGTTTTTTTTCCCCCCCCTATTCATTGGGTTTTATTTCTCTCTCTGTTACAGTCATTTTCACTATTAATACTTTATTTTAGTTATTACATTTTTCTCCTCCCCATCCCACTTTGGGGGATAGGGGTGGTGAGCAAGCGGCTGCATGGTGCTTCGTGCTTAAACTAAAACAGTTAAATATAGTTTATCTAGTGGTTTTAAGTTATCCTGGAGTTAGATAGTAGTACCCTGAGGAGATTAAAAGGGCTAAAACCTCATGACACATAATGTATTTTGTGACAAGAAGCTACTTTAACGGTATTACGTGCACATTTACTACTTCAAGGTTCTGAATTAACTTAAAAAATGATAAAATGTAAGATGTTCTGTTATGCCAGCAACCAAAATAGCAGCAAAAATACACTAAAAAACTTTACCTCTGATAACACTTAGTGGTTATAAGAAAATCAGAACTGTTTACATTTTAAATAAATAAGCATGCACTGATTGCAACAGATCACTCAAATGTGCCCTCATTTTCACTTCTCGCTTCCAAATAATACACTATCATTAATAAATCCGTTTATCAACTACTCATCCAAAGTGATCGCTATGCTGATGAGTATTCAGAGAAACCAGGCTATATTTTTATTTCAATCATTCAAGAAGTCAAATCTTTGCAGCACATAAATAGCTGCTGATAGTAAGATTTTAATTAAACTCAACTCTGAAAATGGTCAGATGTCAGCTTTAAAATAATATTAGTACTGAGTTTAAAATATATGATGAAACATCTGTGATTGCCAATGTATCAGCTCTGCAAGATACTGCTGTGAAAGCTTTAGGTGTTAATACCACTGCAACAAAGCACTGTCAATTTATTACTAAGTCTAATGCCTGTATTACACTCATTTTTCTGAACTTCTATGTGCTTAGTCCCTGTACAGTTTCAAGGAATTACAGGTGTGTTTAGAGTTTCATTGCCATGTTTATCAAGATTCAGATGCAGAAGTAAAAATGCCATATAGAAGATACTTAGGGAGAGAAATAAGTAACGTATACAAACTTACCTAATCTGTTCAGGGGTTCCTCCTGATGTTGCATTAGTTATGGCCCATGCTGCCTCTTTTCTGGTGCGAAATTCAGCTTTTTGAAGAATTTCAATCAATATTGGAAAAATATTCGCATCTATAACAGCCTAAGAGATTAAATCATAACATTTTATGCAATTGCAATATTTTATGATAATTAAAGATTTAGTATATACAAGGAACATTAATACCTTCCACTACAAGAGTCGGTGATTCCTGTTGATATCAAAGCAAACAATGTTTTGTTAAATGGCACCACATAAGCTACAAATGCTAAACTGAAATCCAGAACTATTCTGGATTTCAGTCCAGCAGTCGTTAGAATATCTTCTTTTTTGATTTCTCCATCTCTGATGGACAGAATACTGCATGGATAGGCCCATTTAAAAAATCATATGGCATAAGCACTAAATCTGTCTTTGAACCGTGGATCAAGCCTCCGAACAAAACTTCATTACATCCATTCTATGAAGCTTTGCAGTCTCCACAGAAAAGATTACATCTGTTAATTGCACACTATATTATGTTTTTTGAAAGACATCAAGAACTAACATTTTCATCTCCGATTGAAGTAAAAGGGAAAACAAAATCATACTGAAACATGTACTCTGATTGGGAAATCTCATTCTCATTGACTAGAATACTTTTTTCAAGTAACTTCAGACACCAGAAGGAACAGTTTAATAATTTCCACAAGAATACAAGTCAGTACTGATGACATCATAGAGGTTTTTTTCCCCAAGCAAAATGTTCAACATTTCCAAACTGATAGAATTGTGCACTTTTCACTGGACTAATTTGTGCAAGATGTTTTGTTTCAACTTTTAAAAAGAAGAACTGCTCATTACTTTAACAACTATATTACAATGCAGAAAAAAAATTAAATAGAACACACCAGTAGATGATGCTCCCATAGGCAAAAATAAAAAATGTTGATATCAGATCTAAAAGAAGTATTAATCAGTTCCTCTAGTACAGATCATGACAGTTAGTTTTCAAATATTATAATAAATAAATGTTTTCTTCTAGATTTTGAAAGATTATTTTATGAATTTAAGTCTGGTAAAGTTACACAGTTAGGACTAAAACAAATAATGCAGAGTCAATGTAGCATCTACTTATTTCTCTTTGGGAAAGAAAAACACATGAACTAGTAAAATGGAATCAAAAGAAAGTAACAAATATCCAGGCTTTACCTGAATCTGAGCTCTGTTTCCTGCAGTAATGTTAGAAACAGTCCAACATGCCTCTTTTCGAATAGATTCCTTGGGACTACTAAGTAAGTGCAAGAGACAGGGTAATGCAGAGCAGTTAAGAATTACCTGAAATAATTTGAGAATTGAAAATTGGGTTGTACAATACACATTTCACAACATGTTTATATTATACAAATTAGTGTAAATAACATCCTGCAAAATTCAAGTGTTCAATGCTGTACCGCGTGAGTAGGCAATCCAGCAATTTGAAAGAATCTGCCCTCAGTTCGGACCAGAAGACTGAGAACAGCAAGACTAAAAAATGCTGTTTAAGGCTAGAACATGAATATCTGAGAATAAATGAGAAATGTAAATCTAATTTGAGTAGTTATTTACTCCTTTATTTTTTTAAGAGACAGAAGTTTTCTAATCTGTCACTTACAAACTCATGGACAAACCAAGGATGACCACTGCTTAGAAGTGAAAATTTTGACTACATGTGAAAAAGTGAACAATAATAAGCAAAAATGAACCCCAACTACAAAGGAAAAAAAAAAAAGGAAGAAACAGTCAAAAGTACAATACAGGAATGAAGCAATTCATTACATACAGTGTTGTAAAAAAATGTTAATTCTTGTAGTAGTTTCATGTTTAAAATAGCAGTCTAAACTGTCAAATTAACAATATAGACTTGTACAGAGCCTCTTTCACTGACATATGCAGATACCAGTACTGGACACGTACTTCCTCACAATTTTTACAAAATTCTGTCCTGCCAATTCGTTTTCCTTAAATCAACTAATCTTACCTGTGTTTGGATATCATCCCCAGTAACAATATTTCCAACTGCTCTTAATGCAGGGGATACCACCTTGTAATCATTATGCCTGGAGACAAATATTAAATTGCTTGATATTACCAAGTGTTAATGTATTATTTTGTATTTTCGGTGAACAATGGTTTACTTCAGGTGCTAAATTTCTAGTTATCCAAAACACTGCATCACTTCTTACACTTTCCCCCTATGTAGCCAAATTTGACAACTAAGCCCACAACTTAAATGCTGATACAAGGAAAGGGCCTCTCTATGGAACACCACCAATCAGCACAATCTATCTATCTGTCTATATGTCTGTCCAGTAGATTTACTTTATCAAGTATTATTGAATTATTGAAACCTGGAATCTGCATCATTCAATAGCAGCAGAACAAAAGGGGTGTTATTAGATGTTTACCAGAACTTTGCAAGCCTCCCTTTGTAAGAAAGCTTCCCACTTTTGTAAGTCAATGATCCTAAAAAACAGTACATGAAGCCTATATTAAGCAGCCTGAGGTGTACAGGAAGGAAAACTATCTAGTCAGTCCTTTCCAACTCCTACCATTCTGTGATTCTGTAAAGCTTTTACAGAAGAGAAAGCAACCTCACCCTCTCCTGACAGCTGTACAAATGAGCTTTTCATAGGGAACTCTGCTGGCTTGTCAGTGCTGGGAACTACTATCCCTGACCTACTCTGCAGTTCCCATGTGAACACAGGGATTTAGTTCCAGTTTTTAAGAAAATAATCAAACATAAACCTAATAAACTGGAACAACTCAAAAGGGGCACAAGCCTGCTTATGGACTTTGAGAGTCCAAGAACTGTCTGTATTGCAACTACTTTTCCTAGAAAGGCAATAAAATAAAACAGTGAAATTAAAATTAAAAAAACTAAAACTGATAAACTAATCTACAATTCAAGCTAGGTCTTCAGTCTTCACCTCCCTATTCCTCCATGTAAACAAAATCCTACGTTAAATTTTAAAGAACATAAAGGAATACTTTGAAGTCATTTTTTTTCACTGTTACTATCAGGAAAAATCCAGAAGACAAGCAATAGCAATTAACGTATAAGACTTCAGACTAAATTAATGTTCATCACGTTTCACAACATAAATTCAGACTTGAGCTGAGAAAAAACAACTCAATTTGAATTAATTAACAGTATTGAAAGACATTTACTTGGTGAAGACTTACATAAGCAGCTCTACCAATCTTCGACACACTCCAGAATCAATAACAGCTTGAATTTTATCATTGGGACCATCTGAAAGGTAAGAGAGGGCCCAGCAAGCATCTGCTAATACATCCGGGTCACTGCTGAACAGTAGTCTTGATAAAACATTTAAGCAAGGAGCAACCTAGGTTAAAAAAAAAATTGCATAAAATTAGATGTTTCATATTTTTCAAGTTTCAGAGAACAGTCTGCAAAGGCATAAAGGTGCAAAACTATTTACTGCCAAAGGACATGAGCTCCTGAATGAATCAGGACCTAGGTGGAACACTTCCTGATTAAACCAGATAATCCAATTCAAACTGGCAGATGATATAAATTCTGATTCATAGACTATTTATTTAGAGACACTATATTATGTATATAATTAAACAAAACCCATCTGCTGTTATAGGTATCCAGAAAATAAGGAATTACTGATGCTTTTTTGAACCACTCAGGTAACAGAATTTCAAAGTAATTCCATTTTTTGATATTGCTGTCTTTGTAGAAGCACTGGAGGATATCTGTAATAACACACTTACAATTCATTTAACACAAAGAAACTCAGAGTAATTCTCAGAGGATTCAACATACATTGAACCAAATCAAACAAGCAATGGCTGACTTCAGTTCTCACTGTAATTGTAGTCCCTGGCTGTAATCTCCTACAAGTTCCATGTAGACAGAGACAAATGAACTAGACCATCAAACACCACTCAGAACCTGAGAGGTTTCAGCTGTACAGCTGGGAATTTCATATTCTTTGGAGAATTTAATTCCTCATCATACATCAGTTATGCAATTCAGCCTCCTTTACATGTCTAACCGGTGCTATTGCAAAGGGCAAAAAGCCAAGAAGCTATTCTTATTAGCAGCTGCCTACAGGGCATCCTTTTCCACTGAAATTCTAAATGTTTAAGCAGCAAGAAATATTTTTAGTTTTTACTACCAGAACAAAACACTACCGAAGGAGCAATTGTGAGCTGATTAACTGACAACAGAAATGTTCCTTTTTGCTGGTATCTCTCCAAGAATTATCAAGGAGCAATGATTGTAATTACTACCTCATGAGGTAAGCTTCAAGAAATGTAAATTCTCTCCAGATTATCTTTAAAGAACATTTAACCTCATTTTGTTCTACCAGAATATCCAGTGTTCAGTTATTTCCATGTCATTAACCTTACCAGAAATTAATTTCCTACTGAAAATAAGGAGCTAGCCTATCCAGTCTTCCTGTCTTTATAACTACATACTGGAGAGAGGAAGTGAAGGGGACAGCATACAGGCAAAAATCACCTCTGCCATCATAGTCATAGATTTAACTGCATCTGACAGAGCAGAAAATTCAAAATGTTCTTCCTGCAGCAGGCTCTCACAATCATAAAATAATGTAAAAAAAAAAATTCAAAGCTTCATAACTTCATAACTCACATCCTCTAAAACAGACTGGGAGAAAACAAAGCCCCAAGGGGTTTAGAGTTGAATATATTATTTATCCATCATTTCATACCAGTGAATGACTTTGCATCTAATTACAATCTAAAGTTTTTAATTAATTTAATTCTATTGCTGATAGGTCTCAAAATAGGTGACTATTTGCAGACATAACAGATGGTCAAGAGTGTGTGATTATATTAAAAAGATAAAAATGAATCTATCTCCAGATTCAAAGATTCTGTGTTGTGTTATAAACATAATTCTTCCTGATTTATCAAACTAAATATTTGATTATACCTTACTGAAGTCTGGAGGTGGGTTCTTTCCTCTACAGAGATTTGAGAGAGCCCAGACCGCATTTCTAGTTGTTGTAAGACGATTTGAATTTGTTAACAGTCTGTCAAAGAGAGATAACAATAACTTTAAAAATACAATTTTTTATTGAAAAGGCAAGTCTTTTTGTGTCTGTTGTTACCAATTGTACCTCAAATCAGGAAAAGAAATCCTATGATTGGGCACTAGTTTCAGTTTGCTTATCTTCATATCTTACATGCAGCAAATATTTTCTTAGAATCAACTGAATCTGAACAGGTTATTTTGCATGGACAGCTCATTCCCTTATCAAGTACATACATATAAAGTAAACCATTGCTGACATTAAAAATAATCCGATGTATCTTTTCTGACTGTCTTTAGAAGGGGCAAAGTGGTGCAACCTCTTTGAATTAACTTGGAGGTATTCATTCAGAGAATGTAATTAATAATACTAAAAATAGTTCATAAAGAGTTAGAATTTAAAAGATCTTCTAAAAAAAAAATAACACCTTACTGTTTTCACTGAAAAGGTGAAAGACTCAACAACTGAAAAATCAGTTTTGTTTTCAGATTCAGACCAAAACACCTAAAATTTTTAATCCTTTAAAGCCTCGAGGAAGGTAGTAACTTTCTCCTCTATCGTTTTTAGCTATTTTACAAATGTATGAAAGCATTTTATTGTTTTAAGCAATAATAAATTGAAGAAAAACTGTGTTGTGTAAATTTTTTCCCTGTGAATTTTTAATGGGATGAAGTTACCTTACATCCTATGGTAAGTGTGTAGTACAAGCTGGAGTTATATTCCCAGTGAACAGAAATCTGGCGGAACACAGCCCATTTAACAACTACTACTCCGCTAGCTCCTCTCAACAAATAGATAGATAGCAAGACGAGAGCTTGCAGCTACTGGACAAAAGGAGCCCATGGCCCAGTCTGTTGGAGTCACACAAATGCAAGTGCAAATTAAATCATATCTCCCACAGAGTTCTGCACAATACAAGAAATTTCATAACTGTTCTCTCCTTTTGCAAACACTGGAAAGCTTCCAGTCATGGACTAATTAAAATATGTGTGAAGCTCAGATAATCCAAAACATTAGGTTCACATCAGTACAATTTAAAAAATCTCCAAAACATTCTCATTTAGCAAAAAGCTTATATTATTTTCAAATAAACTGTAAGCTGAAGTTATTTATTTGGTTATACTATAGCTTTAGTATTAATTTACAATACTTACTCCAAGAGGGGTGGCAATATTCCACAGTTTAACACAAAGTCTCTGCATTCTGCATTATCACCAGCGATGTTACCAAGAGCCCACACTGCCTTGAAAAGCAAAGTATCCAGGTGAATTTATGCATGCTTGCAAATCAGCTTTTACAGAAAATCTATTTTTTTTTACAGAAAATATTCTAGAATAAAAAAGCCAGTATCATTCCAAATGTAAAGCTTCAGACGACTACTGATTTCTAGATTGCATTTTTTGTGAACTCACACAAAGTCAGTTGCCTACACTGGAAGTCATCCTTTCAAGGAGAAAAATTCTGCGAGCAGCTGCTGCCATGATGCTTAGTTGCTGCCTGTGTGCTTTTCAACAAAAAGGATGCACACACTCTTTTCAATACTTACATTTGCTCACTGTGTGTAACAGAGTCAATAAAACTGACTAAAAGTTGCAAAAAACATACTAGGAATAAAAAAGTAAAATCATGCCCTTTCGCTATATAAACTTTTGAATCTGATAAATAGAAGACAGTAAATTACAGCCTCCCTTGAACATAACCAAAAAACCCCTCAAAATCAAAATAAATCAGGAAAATGTTAATGAAGACTGTAACATAAAATGTAAGAGCAGAAAGATATAGGAAATTAAGCTGTAACATAAAGGCAAAAAACCTCACACTGTTTTCTACTATATTATTTCTATTATGGTGTCTTAGATCCTGTCCATCTGTAAATGCCACAACAGAAATAAGATGCTTTCTTCAAGTTTCTCAAAAACATGAAATAAAAATTCGGTTCAAAGAAAGCTGACATAATCAGAGGGGAAAAAAAAAAACAGGGAAAAAATATAAGGAATGTAAATTTTTATCTTCCTGGAGCCAGATCAATGGGCTAGTAGGCATACGGGGCTCAAAACCTCTCTAGTCACACATACTCCAAAAAAGACACTCATAAATTACTTTTAAGTAGTTATAAAACACTTCAAGAAAATAGTTACCTGTTCCTGTACATCTTCATGTTCTGAACTGAGCAACTTAATAAAAATTGGAACAGCTCCTGTTTCAATTACAACTTTGGTGTGTAGAAAAGTTCCAGATGCTATGTTTGTCAAAGCCCAAGCTGCTTCGAACTGTTGAGGAGCACATAGACTATTTTAAACCACTAAGCAGTAAAAGTCACATTAATGTATAGCAGTTTGACCTGAGAGTTGCAGGGGTTAATTTTCCAACTTCTCCTTTCCACTGAAATGCAACTATTACTATTATTGCACTTTCTGTACAATACAATAACTGCCATTGATAGCATTTCTATTTAATAAGAACATTCTATAGCTAAATTATTTTTACATTTTGGCTTGCAGCACTAGCTGTAAGGAAGATTTCAAAATTTTATCTAATATAAAACTCTTATATTTATATTAAGTTAATACTTCTAGTATGAATGTACACAGGGATTAAGTGCCACTCCATGGGCTACCACAAGCAGACAGAACTAGTTACTCCTATTTTATCTTCAAACATTTTCTAAAAGGCTTCACATAAGCTTTCCAGTTTCCTGTTTTCATTTTGAAGATTTCAACTGAAAAGTACTACCATACACTCAACTCAAATAAAACAGATTCCGCAAACATATCACTGCCGATGATCTTAATATAGGACTCTGGAAACCCTCTTAAACACATCTTGCTTTCAATACCCAAGTATTTGACCAGATGAATATGCCACCCTAAAGACTACTATGAAAGTCACAACAGTCAGGCCACAATTTCAAAGGCAGTAACAGACATTTTAGATAATTTAAATTTACAGCTTAAATGGTTAAAAATAAATAAATTTGCTTATTAGAAAAAGTCACATGCTTTCCAAAGCTTTTGTGGGAAGTTTCTAATCCCATCCCAAAACCCCAGTCAGTACCAGTCAAACTCACTTGCAGAGTGTAATTTTCATTCCTCTCTAGAAATTTCACGAATCTCTGTACTACTCCTGGTTTTTGTATGACTTCATCTATAGGCGGATTAGGCTCTAGGGAATAAAAAAACCCCATAATTATGTAAGTCTAAGAAAAACAAAAAATATTACCTTTTCAGTATAACACAAAATATGAATATGTTTCTCGTTTCTTACTACAATTTTTAGCATTCGATCATTTTAATCTCAAACAAAGGAGATAAACTTTTGACTTTAGGAGACTGCATGATCATCTCCACAAAGTGCTACAATTTATCAAACACTCTATTATGTATAAAAACAGTAACACATAATATTATCCATTGGTATGCTGGTATGACATTACAAAACATCACTCCCTCAATCAGTAGCTCAGGTCAGTGGCAGAGCAATTATGATTAGATACTATTTTAAATGATCAAGCATAGCTTTACCTATCATGCTTTACAAATATCATGTTAGTGTCTCAACAAAACCAAGTAACAACTATTTGCCAGTCATATAATTTTTCTCCCCTCAATTACAGAACAAGAAGCAGAAACTGAATCACTGCAACAAGTACTGTCAGAAATGTTAGTGTGCAGTTACTGCCCTGGACACTTCAATCAAAACATCCTTGCTTTTGTTAGTTTGTCTGAAAGACTTAACATTAGAATAACGAAGCCATTAGGTTGGAAGAGTTTTGGCACGATTTCTCTATAAAACAGAACTAGAAGTTTCAGCAAGCTCTATTTTAAAGTAAAGCAAAACTAAACATTAACTGACTCTCTATGACTAAAATTCGTATTGACAACACAGAAAGAACAACAACAAAAAACCAGGCAAGGTGTACATACCTTTAGATAGCAATTTCCTGAATTTCTGAGTTGCTGTGAGTTGCTGATCAGGGTCATCTGAGAAAATCATCTGCACCATATCTACTGTAATAACTTCTTCCTAAAAATGACAGAAGGGTTTCTGATGTCTAGTACTATGTACCTTAACAGACAACATTCTCGACACGCTCTAAAGTACTCACCTCTGGAATAGGTACAGTAGAACTGACATCAGGATCTTGAATGGGGCTTTCTACCATAGATTCTTCACTTCCCGGGAGAGAAACATTCCGGCGTTTAAACAGCTGAACAGAGATTAAATTTTGGGGATTTGTTAGAACTTATCATAGAGCAGGTACTGGTGACATACACTTAAGGAAATGCTTTCACCAACACTAGTCAAAGTATTTCAACTACTCACCTTCCTACTCATCCATGCAAATGGAATTCTATGTGAAAGTTTAAAGAACATAAAGGAGAAAAACACTACTATATCTGTATCTTGATAAACTGCACTGTAACACTTCAAAACAGAAGTTCTTTTTAATTAGCAAAGCTCCATAATTTTTTCCACATATAAGAAAAAGAAGATACAGATGTTTTTTCTTTTAGTTTCATAATGAACATTTTTTTTTAAGCAGGGAACACTATTTTACAAGCTACTTTCTCCCTTTTCAGTTTATAGGCTAAAATCAGCAACACAGAGGCAATGCCTATGTTTCAGCACACTGAATTCCTCTCTTCAACCGAAGGGATCAAACAATATCTCTGGACTTTCTTTGCATGCCAGTTAAACAGCACCTGTATTTCATATACAGAAAAATTAAACCAGAAACATTATTTTAATATAGTTGGATAAAAAATAGTGGTGTCAAGGTGAACTTTCAAATTATGTAACATTAAACATTCCCTGTCCAAAAATTGCTTTACAATTGGCTACATGCACTGCCTATGCTCAAAATACAAACGTGCACTTTAGTATTTAACAAGTTATGTTTAATAAGTGTCCTTCCATCTTCTGATTTACAAGCAAAACATTCACACTAGCCTGTTTTCTTGTAGAAATCAAACCTAAATTTTTATCCTTAATCCAGTATGACAGCTACAAGTGCTGTAATTAACAATTCTAAGACTATTAGGTTGCTATCTTTAAAGATAAATGGTATCATCTCAGTCCATTGACTAAGACTTCACTTGTTAATGAAACCTCCTATTAAATCCTGATGGTTTTGTCCTCTACGTGTCTATAGACACCTAGGTATCTGTAAGTGTCCTCTAGGCATCTATAGGCACCTAAAGATTTCTGCTACTGTATGTGCCCAAAACTGCAGAAGCAACTCTATTTTTATATATATACATATTTCAAAAAGGAACCTAAAACAAGCCATAGTTGAACACATTCCTGTATTGGTCACAATCCTGGGCACAACACAATTGCAGAATCCTGGATGTAAACAAGGTTTAATTCCATTTAAACTCAGAAAGGAAGAGGAAACAGCATTTCCCTTCTAGGAACATCAGACATTCTAGCATTCAACAAGGGCAAAGGAGTTCTTGGTTGAAATATATAAACTGTTATTGTTAGGATCATGGTCTATCTACCAGCTACTATTTATTCTGGAGTAAAAGCAGTCTCATCTCCCTGCATAAACTTGTTCTCCCCAGTTCAAGAAGAGCTGGAAAACACCAGTCCAACAAGTTAAGAGCAATATCATAGCAAAATTCTCATTGTTGTAACAGCCGGCATATGATAGGACACACAGCTTATTTTCATAATTTATCTAGAGAGTATTTACTACAAACTGCACAAACAAAATTTTAACCAGTAACTGCAATACTCGTTCACAAGTAAACACTCCAGAATCATTCTACCTCTTACTCTTACGTCTCTGGCCCAAGCAACTTCAATTCTTTTCCCATGCAGTAGCATCACTTCCCCAGAAGAAGGGTGAGCATTCCCACTTCCAAGAAGACTACAGAACAGTGGCTGGGACACTCTATACATTGTGGGAGACAAATTCAGCCACTTCGGACCAAGCAGAAAAATAATCTGTATTCCTTAACTTCCTGGCAAGTAACTACATTCTGAGAAAAGGAACTACCACAAACCATTAAATTATACAATGCTACCTGAACTCTCATCAATAAAAATTCAATTAAGACAACTGCAAATGTTATGAGTAATAGCTCGTACAACTGGTAGCCACTTTACTAAGTTACTGTAGAAAAGCTCTTGGGCAATTTGAAGTACAGCTTCAAAGATGAAAATAATCCTCTCCCTTCTAACAGTACAACTTTGGCCTAAACACTCTGGAAGAAAATGCAAGACTTCTGATCCTCACTGGAAATAAGAGTGTCCTTTCAGCACAGTCTTACATATTTAAATTAGACTATGGAATAAACTGAAGACATGTGTTTCTTCTCTGTGTGCCCTAGTGAATTAAGAGGACTTCAGTTCATTGCCATGGTCGCATTGAGAAGTATCTGGTGCTCCCTGAGATTGCACAGAAAACAGACATTCAACGTGGTGCTCTGGATTCTCCTCCACAGAAGCCTGCTCAAGTCCTTTCACATATCTGAATTTAGTTTCAGAAGCACCTAACAGTTAACAGGCCTCCAAGATACTCACCTGTTCTTCCCTTTTCTGTTTCCGAAGCTGGATTCCTTCCTCCTCTCTTCGTCTGCGCATTTCTTGGGGATTAAGTGCATTATTCTTGTAGCTTTTCATTCTGAAGTTATCTTTACCCGGGCTTGCCATGTTGTCTATTAAAAAAGAAAAAAATTACTCCAAAAGGCCAAACCTGGCAAGGCAAATCTGCCATCTCTTGTGCTAGAAAAGTATCTACAGCAACAGCTATATATATTCCTGAGTTGCTTTCCATACTCAATTCACCAACAAAAATCTCCTAGGTAGAAATCAAAGGAAAATCCTTGCCTACATAGGCATTTCTAAACTGCACATTAAACTACAGCTCATCTCAGGGGTCAGATATTTCATTAAAAAGCATAAGATCATGCAAAAGAAATTCTGCGTCTTATGAGCAAACTGAGAAGCAAAATGCAAAACACATTGTGTTTGCTAAACTTTTTAGTCTATCAGCAAGTAAAAGAATTTGCTTCTTCCTCTCATAAAGGAGACATGAAAGATATTAAAAATCAACGACAAATCTAAGAAGAAAACCTGTAGTAATTACCACTTCATTTACTTTCTTACTGCATTCTTATTTTTTTAAGACATCTACTCTGCAAATAGAATCTGAAGGTTATGCTGTGTTTCCTTCTAAACTATGCAGAAAAAGAAATTCAGGGTCAGAAACACCTAGACAGGCATACTCTTTTCCATTTTAGACTAACAAAATTATTGACTCACTCTAATCAACAGTGCTTTAGATGGATTAGAATCCGATTGTCATTTCAGGAATATCAACAGTGAGAAGTGATAACCTCATTCTGTCATTGAAATGATCAAATAGACAGAAAAAGTTTGTTAATAGCATGGAACTTGTTTTCAAAGCTAAAACCTTACTCTGAGAAATAACTGTCAAAACTATGATTTAAGACTCTACGTGAACACTCACTTGTCTGTAATTCTTCCACAGCAAGAAAAAATCTGAACTACAGCTCTTGAGCTCAGCACAATTCTTTATCAATTTCCATGCTGCGACTATTTTTTCAGATTTCTTTTTTTAATATTCAAGGGCTGCTGAGCAATAAACACAAGCTGAAAGGGGACAACAACCTGTAGATTTAGGCTGAGATCAACAACACACTCCACAGATTCAGCAGCCTGTTCACCCAGACATATTTGCTTCACGAGAACCTTAGTAAACTACTGCTATCTCAGCACCACAATACTAAAGCATGCCACCCTCTAAAGTAATGTTCCAGTAACTGACATGTAACTTTTGAGGTACAATTTAAGCAGATAATTTTTCCAACAACACTACTGGCTTAACTAGTCCTAAGACATCATCACTTCCTTAATCATTCATGCCTTGGTGATATAGTTGTGCCAATCAAACTGTCATGCCAAGCAATGAAGCAAATAAGAGAAGCATGCATTAAAAGTAATTCAGTTTTAGGTCACCAGCTCTATGAGGAGTCACAGAAGCTCAACTGGGAGAAAGCTCTCATCGAAACCATTTTCAAGAAGAAATGCTTATGAATCTGTAGCCCCATTCCTCCCACAAGGGTTTTGGTATAGGCATCATAAGGGTAAAAAGACTGTCAGTCTCCGATCTGCTCAGGCTTCACGACTTGTGCGTCTAGATCCAAGAGAGTCTGCACTCCTGCCCTGCAAACCTAAACTAGTTCCGACATTGAATCTCTCCACGCACCATAGCCTTCATTTCGTCAACTTGTTGTGCCTAGACTAAGACCTACCCTACTAACAATATTTTTACCCACTCCTACCTATATACAGGTCCTTAAACACGGCGCTTTGCTGCAGCACCGACCGCTCACCGACCAGCAGCGCCGGGGGAAGGCCGCACCAGAGGCACAGCACCAGCCAGAACCTGGCGTAGGGCCGAGCCGGACCGCATCTTTCCGAGCCGGACCGCATCTTTCCGAGCCGGACCGCATCTTTCCTTGCCGGCTGCTCAGCCCACAGCACACCCACCCCGGCCTCGCAGACAGACCAGCGAAGCTCTTCAACATACATCCGCTGAAGAAAGGGTGAAAAATCCCCCTCCGTCGGCCGCAGGGCAGGGAGGTGGGAGGATGGCAGCTTTCTGAGAGAAGAAGCAGCAGAGAGTGGCGCGGGAAGACCCCGGGACGGGGCTCTCCGGGCCCCGTCCCAGCACCGCCCGCCCCGCCCGGCAGTCAGAGCTACTATGCGTGGCAGCGCCCGGCTACTGCCGTCCCCGCAAGCGGCCAGCGGGCGGGAGCCCAGAGCCCGGCCTGCACCGGGGAGCCCTACGGTAAGGCGTACCACACCCCAACACGGAGGAATGCACAAACAATCCCACCGGCTCCTGCCCATGCCTGCCGGCGCTTAGAGCTCTTACCCATTGAAGCGGGGTCCCGCGGCGCCCGCCGCTCTCCCAGCGAGAAAGCCCCGCTCCGCAGCGCGGCGCCGGCAACCGGTCTCGATCCAAGATGGCGGAGGCCGCCCCGGCGCGCGCCGCACCGGCCAGCGGGCGGGCCCCTCCGTTCCCAGCAGGCAGCGGGCGGGACGTGACGTGGGACGTATGACGTGAGGCGAGGCGCGGAGCGGCCGTTGGCGCGGGGTGGTCGTGTGACAGGTGCCGGCGCCTGGGCGGCCGCTGGCGCGCGATGGTGGTGTGTGCCGCCTGCGGGTGCGCGCTGCCTGCCCTGGGCCACCAGCCGCGCTGCCCGCTCTGCGCCGCCACCGCCGCCTCAGGCTGCGGCGAGCTCCGTCGGCACATCGAGGTGGCCACTCCAGAGTCGGGGCTGTCGAGCGTTAGCCGTCCCGCCGAACTCGCCGAGGAGCTGCCCGAGTGCCCCTTCTGTGGGGAGGCGGCAGGGCTGGAGCTGGAGACGCATGTCCGGGCGCGACACGGGCACCTCCTGGTCGCCCCAGGCACAGGTGAGGGGCGGCGTGCCTGGGCCCCGTGGGGGTCGGAGTCGGCCGCGGCACCTGGGCAGGGGGCGGAGAACCGATCCCCGGTGTGTTGGGCACTGAGCGCCCGAGGTGGACGCGCCGTGCCAGGTGCGGACGGAGCGCCGGTGCGGTTTCCTCCCGGCGAGTGCAGCCGGAGAGCTCCGAGACCGCTCGTGGATGTGAACAAAGGGGAGTGGCTGAAGGGGGCAGGGAGAAGTCGTTTGTTTAGAAAGAGACAGTGAATGAAGGCGGTGGCGGTGCCTCTTGAAAAATGTGCTCTAGAGCAGGGCTAAAAACACTAACGCAGAGGAACCTACAATGTTTTGCACACCCGAAATGCACTGTCCTTATCAATGAAAGCAACTTGTAAAGCCTTTGTGTGACGAGGCGGTTTTCACCTGCTCGACGTATGCTTGGTCGCAAAAGTTTGACTTTGCCTCGTGAAACCTCATCTTTGAGAGGATCCTGTAGAGCAGTTGCAGCACGCGTTAGAGAAAGGTAGCTTTCAGTTTGAAGTAGAGACTCGGGAAAGTTCCAGCACCAAAGTATTCTGAGGTACTAAACGTTGATTGGGATATTTGAGGGGATAAAGTTGGAGTAAGGAAAACATTTATTTCAATACTTGTATTTTATTTCAAGCCTGCTCAGAATTTTATTCTAACAGTCCAGAGTTACTGGTATCCGTTTCTGAAACTTAGTATCTCTGCTAGTATGCTCTGCTTAGTTCTCTTAGAAGCCTAATATTCATGATGTAATGAGCTGTATACATTGACAAGAAGAACAAATGATGACAAAGATGCAGAATGTGGTAGTATAACCAACCGTGCTGCATAGTCTGTGATTAAAAAAAATGTATTTTTCTTAAAAAAACCCAAAGCAATGAAACAGATCTTAGCATTGAATAATGTCTTAGTTCTATGGTTATAAATAATGCAGAGCTTGAATAAATAACTTGCTTGCCTTGTATGTGGCTATTTTTAAAATAGTTGCATTAAGTATGTTTTGAGTTCTTTTATGTACGTAGTGTGTTTCAGGAAACTGTGTGCTTGCGGTGTTATGCAAAATGTTGCTGGTGGCTTTAGATTATACCATCAAGTTTCTTTCCAGCTAGTTGTGAACTTTTAGCTTGGACAAATGCTTTCCAGAAATCATTAACACAGCGTAGTAATGCCAGTGTTTTGTGAACCTGGGAAGGTGCAAGTAAAATCTAAGGGCTCAAAAGGAGGGCAGTAAAGATGGAGTCAGCCTCTTCTCTATATGCCCAGTGACAGAAAAACAGGTGGTGGGCACAAGCTGAAATACAGGAAATGTCATTTAAATGCAAGAACTTTTTTACTGTGAGAGTGGTCAAATATAGGAATAAGTGTGTCTGTGTGTGCAGTTATGCACTAACTGTCTGGAAGAGGCTCTGGGTAACTTAATCTGCTTAATTTGACACTGCTTTGAAGGACTAAATGATCTCCAGAAGTTCTTTTGAACCTCACTTTGCCTACCAACTACTGTGTTATCACAGATACTAACTAAAGTTTTGTAAGCAAGTGTTTTTTTGTTAGTTTTCATTTCTTTTCATTAATGATAATTCAAACTAAACATCTCTTAATACAAATATTATAGCAAATTGTGATCTGTAAGTTAAATGGGGCAAAACTTGATTAATTGAAGGGGAAAAAAAGTTAAATTGTCAGACATTTAGATACAAATTCTTCAGAGAATTGGTTAAGAGTGGTTCAGAATTTGCTGCCTTTCATTCATCAAGAAACTACTTTTCTTTTTCAGACACAGGAGACAATGAACATCTTTATGAATGTCCAATGTGCAGTCTTACCTGTACAAACATTCAGATTCTTGAAGAACATGTGGATTTACACTTGGAGGAACATAGCTTTTCAGAAGGTACATAAAAGGATACAGGCTTGATAATACTTGAAAGCATCTACAAGCATTTGCATGTTGCAGTGTAGAATCTCAGACAAACTTTAAACTAAATATTTCCATATTGAAAAAAGAGAACAGGACACATACATAATAAAGTTAACATAACTAATAAGAAGTCCTATCATTTCCCCACATGCTCTGCTTAATTATACATGCTTAAAGAGCTGTTTGTCTATGCATACTTGTTAAGTAAATGCACTATATATTAGACAAAGCTAAAACTTGCAGCAAAAATGTTTAAAAGACAGCTTTTTTTTTTCCTTTCCTCTAGCTGTGTAAGTGGTTTATGTGCATGGAATTTACAGTGGCATATTCCAGCATGATAAGCTGAAAATCTATAGCTTGTGAAATATTTAGTTTTTTTCACAATTGTTTTCTCTAAATGCTTGTGCTGATTCATTGTTCATAGCGATAAAGTGAAGAAATCAAAATTAATTTTATTTATTAGCATGGCTAATAAAATCCCATATATACGCTATCCAATTCTCTGATCCTGAATTTGGTTTTGTTGCTTTGTTATGGACCTGCTGGCAGTTATCCTAGAGGAGAGGGAAGCTGATCAGTGCTTGGAAATAATACATAAACTGTGGGTGTTGAGAGGATGAGGCGAGTCTTTTTTCTGTAGTGCCCGGTGACAGGACAAGGAGTAACAGACGCAAGGTGGAACACAGGAAGTTCCACTTGAACATGAGGAAAAACTTATTTGCTGTGAGCATGAGAGAGCCCTGGCACAGGCTGCCCAGAGAGTTTGTGGAGTCTCCTTCTCTGGAGGTTTTCAAAATCTGCCTGGACATGTTCCTGTGTGACCTGACCTAGGTGAACCTACTTTAGCAGAAGAGTTGGATTAGATCATCTCTAGAGGTCCTTTCCAACCCCTTCTGTCTGGAATTCTGTGTATCTGTGTGGTATTGAAGAAACTGTAACTTCTTGCTTACAATTGAGTGAAACAGAGTTAACAAAAGCTGTTTCTTAGTAGTAGAGCTACATATATTATTTGCCCAGTAATCGCTTCTTTTAACTGCATAAACTTTGTCCACGTCAGGAGTCTGAGTCTTGGTAAGACTGAATGGTCAAAATATAACATGGGATGTATCCCATAAAATTACTGCCTAGTTGTTTAAAGAGTCTTTAAAATGTAACGATCCATCTAAAGTATTGTTAACCTCCTGATCAAATTCTCTCTCATTGGAATGTTTATTCCTGGATAGATGGAAACATAGGAGATCTAGAACTAGCTCAGCGTCTCCAAACTGAAGAAGATAAACGACAGAGATCAGAAGAGGATAAGCGAGAGAAGGAAGAATTTAAAAAGCTGCAGGTACAGTAATATTTCTAAATGGTAAAATTTTGAACAGTTGGACCATTAGAAGCTAAGTAGGTTGGAATCAAAATGACCTGGCATGGCCGTACCAGGTCACACCTGTGCCATCAGACATATTGTGTTGAGGCAGTGGTGCAGGAGGGGGTTATAGGCAAACAGGTTCTCAGCAAGCCTGGTCCTGGCACAGGTGCTGGGCAGGCTACCTACCTTGAGCTATTTGGCTTTTACTGCTTTGAGTGGCACTGGCTGAGGTTGGAGCTAGGTACTCCCTGTGCCTACTGTGCTGCACTCACCTAGGGCTCTGGCACGTCTGCTGACTCGTCCTGTGTGCCACACAACTCTAGTGCCCTGTCCTGCAGCACAGCCTGGATCATAGTTCCTGGCAGAGTGCCTGAGGCCCTGAGCAGCTATCCTTTTCCTAGATACCATCACCTGCTTCCATGACCAGTCATCATCTAGGTCCTGCTTCCCTCTACCTGTGACCTGACAACTCATTTTCCACTATCACTTCCTCCTTTGTGCCAATAGCTGACTGGCCAAGAGGAAGCAGAGGGATGTGCCTGCTCTTCCAGTTGTGGCTTTCATAGTCCCACATTCCTGTTGAGGAGTGAAGCTTGGCTTTCAGCTCTATCGTAAATCTGAAGTTTTTATGTCTCACAGTTCACTGGTTTTCAAAGTTACTGGTTGTGTGTGCAGCTGCTCAAATTAAAAAAAAAAAGTTATTTAAATCATGCACATTCTTTCCCTTACAGAGACAGTATGGCTTGGATAATTCTGGAGGCTACAAGCAGCAATTCCTAAAGAATATGGAAAGGGAAGTTGATAAAGGAAAGATGCAGCCTTTTGAATATCACAAGAGAAAAGCTGACATGATGGAATGTTTGGCTTTTGGTATAGATGATGGGAAAACAAAGACCTCAGGTAAAAATACTGAAATTCCATACAACTAAAACTGTTCTCTTTAAAACTAGTGACCAAACCTGTCTTTGACAAAGCATATAACTGGATATTTAACGTTAGCTGGATCCTAATTCTAATCCTTATTTTCTAGATCAATCATTTTAGTCCTAAACTAATAAGGAAAATAAAGCTTGCTATGTTTCAAATATGCATCAAAAGATGCAAATGTCTTATTGCAAGTTGGTTATCCTTGAGTGTATGCTTGTTTACTGCTTAGTACTCACTGGTTCCTAACCTAGTGTAGCTGTCAATTTACCGTAGCCTGTTGCAAGGACCACCTTGCAGGATGGGATTCACGGACCGCGCATCAGACCAATATGATCAATGCAGAAGCTGTTTATTTTAGCATTCAATCACATTATATACGTTATTCTTTTCTAAGTACATGATGTATTCTATTATGATTTGATAGCTCGGTCTATCATGCTCTGTTCACGCACCTAATAGCAGAATATGATTTGTTAAGCTTAACTATGGTAGTATCTTGATAGTAGCAGTTTCTACATTCTTTTACCTAATTTCTTCTTTATCTAATTTTTCTTCTAAGCTTACACAGTTCCTGTTGCACAGGCACAGCTGCCTTCATATCTACATTCTAATAAGCAACTCCTCCTTGACTGTTCTTCAGGCCCACTGTTCACTGTCTGATATAGCTAAAGTCTGAGGCCTGTGTCTGAGCCTCAGGCAGCTTACGGTCTCGTATCACCAAAGTGTGGGTGGGCCACATGTCCATTTTCCTTCAGGTGCATTGCTACAGCCTGTTATCTTGTGTTTGAGGTAGTTGTAGTATCTTGTAAGCTGGTCCCAGATACGCACAGTGTTTGATTACAAAGTCCAAGAGAGGAGTGGGACAAATGGACAACTAATTGATACATCTTTTGAAATATTTTGTGATTGGTACAAAAGTACAGTGCCAATGCATTTCTATTTCACGTTCAAAAAGCTTCCTTGTCTTTATTTGACAAGGCCATAGTTCAAATGTCTTTTAGCTTATTGCTAATAGGTCTAGCTTACAAAATATCCATTTGGTTTTTGACAGGTAAAATTAAGTCTCTTCTATAAATTGTATTGAGTGGAAAGAATACATTAATTCTCGGTAACGATCTAGACTTAAACAAGGAATTAAAAAAATAATCTGTGCAACAATTATCTTCACAATAGGAGGACAATAGGGCCTTTGAAAATTTACATATACAAATTGGAGAGAAGATTCTCAAGCACATTTTTTCATGTAACAAAGGAGGATTTGGAATATCCACCAAGTTATATTTCTAAAACTACTTACAGTAGTTGCCAAATTCTGTGCTATTCCTTTTCTTAGTTTGTCCAGGAAAAATGATTTGAGGTGGATAAAAGGATTACATAGTATGCAGTTGTGGTTTAACCCCAGCCATCAACTAAGCACCATGCAGCCACTTACTCACTCTTTCCAGTCCCTCCCTAGGGATGGGGAGGAGAATTGGGAGGGGGTGGAGAAATTAAAATCTTGGGTTAAGAACAGTTTAATAAGTACAATGAAGTAATATACCATGATATACCATGCTAATTGTAATGAAAAGACATATAACAAAAAGGGAGAGAAGTAAAACCCAGGACAAGTGCTGCACAATGCAGTTGCTCACCACTCACTGACAGCTGCCCAAGCAGCTATCTGCCCCTCCCTGCCACTCCCCCCAGCTTATATACTGGGCATGATGGCCATGTGGCCCTCTGGCTAGTTGGGGTCAGGTGTCCTGGCTGCACTCCCTCCAGCTGCTTGTGCACCGTCTTGCTGAAACTAAAAAGACTTTGACTTAGGATAAGCACTATTTAGTAACAACTCAAACATCAGTGTGTTATCAACATTATTCTCATGCTAAATCCAAAACAGCCCCATATCAGCTGCTAGAAAGAAAAATAATGCCTCACCCGAAACCAGGACACGTACAGGTATTTCCATATTTTTAAGGGGATGTTGTACTGGAGGTGTCAGTGGCATAGAAATGGTTTATTGATGACATTACTTTTTCTTGTTTCATTGCAATATTTTCTATGCATATCACAGCTTATAAGGTAGCCAAGCTGTTTAATTCAAATTATTCATTGTCTTCATCTGTATCTGTTCCAAGCCAGGAAAGGAATCTTTTTCTGGCAAGTTTTGAAGCTCATTTTACAGATAAACTTTATATTTGGTCTTCTTCTAGGAATCATTGAAGCTTTGTGCAAGTACTATCAGAACGAAAACAAAGATGTGAGGCATGTATGGCTTTCAGCAGGAGTAGATCACTTCCACTCATCTTTGGGCGACAGAGGCTGGGGTTGCGGTTACAGGAATTTCCAAATGCTCCTTTCCTCACTGTTGAAAAACAGCTCTTTTAATGACTGCCTGAGAGGTATTCAAATACCACGTTTGTTTCGCATGCCTCAGATGACAACCTCTGACAGACTTTTTACCTTTTCATTTACACCTCAAGGCCTACCAGGTTAATGGTGCCTGTTAAACGCTTGTCACATGGCTGCAGCTTACTGTGGAAAGAATGAGAAGGGTGAATACTGGCAAGACACTATATGGTTGAAGTTTTAACTTTCATTTTTTTGCTGCATCTTTGTATCATCAACTTCTTATACAAGAAGCTGTGTATTTTCAGTTAATAGACTATTTCAGTAACTGTAACCACAATTCAAAAGCTTTTCTGTTCCAGATACTACACTAATTCCTAGTATACCAAAGATTCAATCCATGATTGAAGATGCCTGGAGAGAAGGCTTTGATCCTCATGGGGCATCTCACTTCAACAGCAGATTGAGTGGTTCCAAAGCATGGATAGGAGCATGTGAAATTTATTCACTGTTAACCAGTCTCAGGATAAAGTAAATAATGCTTTTTTTGTTGTTGTTATTATTTTTAAGTGCTGATTTAAGTGCTATACCTTTAAATGTCGTAATTGCCAAGGATATGGTGGCAAAACTACCTTGGTGGCTTTAAATTAAACAAACATATAAACAGATGTGATTCAGTGCAGCATAAAGATGTGTAGCTACTTATTCAGGTACCTAAGTTGAATAACTACTTGAATCGTTGAGAGTTGGTGAAGAACTATGCCATAAATGCATAAAATCAAACATTGTTAAGAACTTAATTTCTCTAGTCATTTTTTCTCCAGAAGAATCTGAGTTTCAACTATTCACTTGCATAATTCTGAAAGCCACCTGTATCACTTAGGCAAAAATCAAACATTTACATTTTTGTAAGCTTCACAAGTTCTCATTAGACTGAGCAGAGTGTTTCTTTGTTGGAGAATAAATCCTCCAGTTTTGAACACTATATATTGCACTGCTTTGTAATTGTGTCCTCTACTCCTGTATAAAAGTGGTAACAACTACTTGATACCTGGAACTTCTGTATCTACACAACATTTTTGGTGCGGGAGGAGAGGGCTGAGAGGTGGAAAAGCTGTTTCAACAAACAACCTGCTTGAAATTTTATTGTTGTTTTCATTCTAAATGTTCTATAGGTGTCAAATCATTGACTTTCACAAGCCGACTGGCCCTGTGGGTACACACCCTCGTTTATTTGAGTGGATTTTGCGTTACTATTCTACAGATAATGAAGGTGGTGCAAAAGTAGTGTGTACTTCCAAACCACCAATCTACCTGCAGCATCAAGGTCAGTATCATAATATGCCGATTTCTCTCTATTCTGTGCCTTTATATGTGCTGCAGTTCAGAGCACTGTTTTAAATTCCTGCTTCATTTAATTGAAAACATGGCTTTTAATTCCTTTTGGTTTTTTCATTTAGTAAGAGCAACATTAATGTTTGTATTTTCATTGGATGGAAGGGCTGAATGTGGCTGGGATCTCAACTTTTTGACATCTGCTCTTTACTTATAACTACCTTATTTACCTTCCTTGATACGAAAATAAGTAGTATGCTATGAGGAATGGAACTTATTTTAAAGTACTGTAACTCTATTTTGAAATTAGGTCATAGTCGTACTGTTGTTGGAATAGAAGAGAGGAGGAATAAAACCTTGTGTTTGCTACTGTTTGATCCGGGCTGTTCTTCCCAAGAAATGCAGAAACTGCTAAAACAAAACAGTGATGGTACTAGTCTCAGACAACTTCGGAAGTCTGTGGGTAGCTTAAAAGAAAAGCAATACCAGATAGTGGCTGTAGATGGTGTACTCTCATTGGATGAGAAAGTCGTAAGTATTTTGGAAAATGGTTTTTGTCTAAGAAGTTTTAAAAGAATCTGCATCTCTTCTTTAATACTCAAATGCATATGCATGTATCATTGCATGGTCAATTTTTTTTCATCTCTTCACTTTCTTCATTCTTCTCTGCAGCTTTCTGTTTATTCTCTGTTAATTGATTAATCGTAGGATATCCAGACCAAAGTTTTGCACATATGTGCATACCAGCCTGATGAAACTGACAACTTTTAAATCTTTTATGAAGCTTGCAGCTATTTGCACTTGTAAATTAGGAAGATTTTTTTTTTTAACTGTTTCTAACAATATTTTCTCCTAAATCACTTATTGTGGTCATAGAAGGTACTTACAAAGCATTCATGGTCCAAAATTACGTTCAGGTGCTTTTATTGCAACTTTGTAAAGCGATGTGTTACTAGTTGAAGAACAAAGTGCATACACACTGAGGCCAAATCGTCCACTGTCACCACAGGTTCGGGACTAGAACTAGTGCATTGTGCTTTCTGAACGTACTTAGAACATCATATATTCAAAATGCAGCTGTGAGCAACTTACTTGTTTGAACTGCTGGCGCTTTTATAAATCCTACTCACATGTTTTAATTTGGGCATTGCAACTTTTTAAGACCTTAGAAGCTTTCAACTGTCAGATATAATTTTTGTTTCTTAAGCTTTCTTTTTCCTACACTAACAAATTGATTCTAAGGTTGCATGATCCAATTCTGTGGTGGCTGGTCACCATTGATTAGCTTCGGGATAGACTTCTAGTTAAACTATGAAATAACTGGTGACTGAGTCACATGCTAAACTGTGTTTAACATCTGTATACCAAAATGAGATATTGCCTAGAATGTTTTCTGTCCGTGATCGTATTAGAAAGAGAAACAGAGCCATCCTCTCTTCCTCCTGCTGGTAAAAACTCTAAAATTCAGGATATAGTAAAAAGAAGAGTGTTGCATGGGATTTTGGGGAGGAGTAAGGTGGGTTTGGTTTGGGGTGTTTTTTCCTCTTTTCAAAATTTGATCTATATTTCAAAATAGAAGTTATTTGGAATTTGGTCATGAGAACTGCCATTTAATTAAGATGAAATATAACCCCTTATGTTCATTAAGCGTACTAAACTACTAACTTGGAAAATGCTCTCTAAACTGATCGTTTTGTTCATTAAACTATTCTCTTTCTCCTGTCCCCACCTTTTTTTAGGCTTGCCGCCTTGCTTCTCAGGTCTTAACATCTGAGAAGATTCCCTGAAGGATGCCTTTATTACCTTTTTCTGGAATTAGTTGGATGCAAAACATTAAAATTCCTGACTGTGACCCTAACTCAACGATTTCTTAGACTTAAACTATGTCTCCATAAATTGCTGGGGGCTCTGGAGAAGCACAACATTGGAGTAAACCTGTAGTTCTGTTCTTCAGTCAAAGCTCTGCCCTCCTGGTGAATCTGTAACTCTGAATCATTATAGAACTTGTCTTACTAGAAAATGTGTTATATTCTTAGTTTCTTTGCCATTACCATCCTGTAGCAAACTATGCACCACAGTTAACTGTTAATAAGCAGTGAAAAAAAATACTATGGAACTACTTTGTCAGAGTGCCTGGTCATGGATTACCTCTGTAAATATAATTATACTGCCTCTGTGGCCAATGCTCAGTTTCTTACAAAATTTGATCAACACATATCTATTATGCCTCAGCAAATTCTCCTGCAACTGTTTCCAAAGTACAGAGACAGTTTAGTGATTTCACAACAGAGTCGGTTCCGCTAGGGATTAGTTTACTACTGAAGTTCTTTTCATTTAGCTGGCTTCTCTAGATTACTCCCATGTAAACAAGTGTGCTTATGACGTGGGTCAATATTAGCACTGGCTGTGAGGTCTAAGATAGTGGTGTCCACAGTAGGGGATAGGGATGGGGCGGTGGGGGGCCTGTTCTAGGAACTGTGCCGGACAATCTGTCAGGAAGAAAATATTTGTTTTGTACAATGAATAAATAAAATTTTGAAAGTATTTTTAAAAAGTGGTTATCTCATCTTTATTTCATCCCTTTTTTAATAATTTCTCTATGTTTTATAATGATCCCCTAAGTCTCAGGGATCTTAAAGGGCATTTGAGCTGGCTGTTGACTAGGGACTCTATTGTGCAGGGTTAGTGCCATATAAGAGACCAAACTATCTGCTGAAACAGGTATCTTGGACGTTTGAGACACCCTGCTCTGAGACATGCTGCTCTGGCTGAAGGTAAGAGTCCTGCTTTGTCCAGCATGGCCAACTGTGTTGCAAGTAGCACTAGATAGCCTTGCTTAAGAAACTAAACCATACCATGGCATCCATTTACCATTGACATCTAGATGTAGGTGTAGGAGTATTATCATCAGCCTGTCTTTCTGGCAATAAGAACTAGTCGTTTTTTGAAGCAGTGAAACATGCAAACACACAACGATACTGCAATTCATAAGTAAATCATTTCTCTCAAACATGTATGAAAGTAAAAAATGTTAATTATGAAAATGCATTAATCTCAGTAAATGTGCCTGTGTGGCACATGTTCTTCATGCCATGTGATGTTTTGCAGCCACGTGATCATTTAACCTCTCACAAATACAGTCGAATTTGTTCCTCCCTGCTATTTTTTAATGGTGACTGTTAATTATAAGAACAAAAAGTGTAAGGTCGCAGTTTCACACAAATGATCAGGTTTGGAGCTTCTTTTACAAGAAGTAACCAGAAAACACAGAGCATCAATTTGTTGTGCCTTACTCTTCATGTCTATTTATAATCATTCATTTTATCGTTAGCGGCTTCATTTGCTAATTTCTTGTTTGATTTTTTTTTTTTCTGTCAAAGGCAGAGATTAAAGATCACTTTTTTTTTTTTACTTTGTCATTATAATGTAACATCTAATGTATGATACACAGACAAAAAGTCTCATCCTTTCTATTGATTGCATGAAGTCACAGAGACACTGAGATAGATGGTTACAACCACGCACAACCACTCGTAGCCCAGTAAAAACATGAAGAAATGATTGTGCAAACTGCCAGGCTCTCTGATTAGCGTAAGTTGCCGTCTCGTTTTGCTAGCAGTGGGAGGATGTTGCTTGGTATGAGCATGTGAAGGGTTTGTATGCATGCAAGGATGAATTTGGCATTCATTGCCCAGGACAAGAACAAGGTAAGAACAGATGCAATGCTTATATCAAAGGTGAAAAGCAATAATCACCCAAAGAATGCATCTGAGGAAGGCCTGACTCCTGGGTCACAGAATGGTAAGGTTGGAAGGGACCTCTGGAGATCGTCTAGTCCAACCCCGCTGCAGAAGCAGGGTCACCTAGATCAGGTCGCACAGGAACACGTCCAGTCAGGTCTTGAAGACTTTGAAGGAAGGAAACTCCACACCCTCCCTGAGCAGCCTGTGCCAGGGCTCCGTCACCCTGAAATAGTTTTTTCTTATGTTTAAATGGAACTTTTTGTGTTCCAGCTTCATCCCATTACCCCTTGTCCTGTTGCTAGATACAACACCCAACCCCCTGACATCCACCATTTATATACTTAGAAATATTAATGAGATCCCCCCTTCAGTCTCCTCTTGTCTAGACTAAACAGCCCCAGTTCCTGCAGCCTTTCCTTATAAGAAAGATGCTCCAGTTCTCTGATCATCTTGGTGGTGCTGTGCTGGACTCTCTCCAGATGTTCCCTGTTTCTCTTGAGCCGGGGAGCCCAAAACTGGACACAGGCTCCAGATGAGGCCTCAAATATTATTTTCAAATGCTTTAAAACAGACGACATCTTATTTATTGGTGACCTGTTCTGTGTACAGAGATACCACTTTATACAAAGGAATCAGGGACAAAACTCAGTTCTTTTTTACTGTCGTGAAGGCTGGCAATGTAATGCTTGTCATGATAGATGAGGGCATGGCTGATCTGCAGTGCTATCACAGTTTACCAAAATACAATGCTTTTCAGCTGCATAGATGAATTATAAGGGTTTATCACTTTTTTACCTTTCAATTTGTACTTTGATTTAGATAATCTGAAACCAAAGGTAGCTGTTAAGAGATGTATTTATGAGGTACTATTGCACCTACTTAAATAATATTATTATAAAATAGCCTTCAGGGGCCTTTATTTTCCTTCAAGAAAATAAATATTCTGTGAACTCAGAATATTTAGAGCTTAATATGTTCTGAAGAAGAGAAGGCATAGAAATAAAGGCTAAGAATCTGTGGCAGGGGTTTATTTTAAATAACATAGAACATCACCTCATTTGTTTGCTGTATTTGTTTGCAAACTAATTAATGCTCTACCACTTAGCTCCAAGAGAGGAAATGCCTCAAGAGAGGAGAGATAGGAAATAGTGTTATTTCTGAATCTTCTTTATGTGTTATCAGCCCTTTGTCTTTAACATATGTCCCCAACATAAAGTTCTGTGAGTTTGAGGGTTATTAAACACTGGGACAGGCTGCCCAGGGAGATGGTGGTGTCACCATCCCTGGAGATATTTAAAAGTCATGTAGATAAGATGCTGAGTGACGTGGTTTATTGGTGGGCGTGGTAGTGTTAGGTTAGTGGTTGGACTGGATCTTAAAGGTCTTTTACAACCAAAACAATTCTATGATTCTCCTCCATGGTGGATTTAGGAGCTTTTGAAGCTTATATACCAATAATTATTCTATTAATAATAATATTTCATTTAAATAAAGTACTTTAGAATAGAAAACACAGTTAAAAAATGCTGCAGACATGCCTGATTGCATGGAAGAAAAGCAAAGCAGAACAGGCTTAATCTTTTACTATAAGGGTTTACTCTATGCTGAGAAAAAACTCAGCCCTCCTCCTCTTTCTGGCTCTTTCACATGCTGACTAACCAGACTGATCACTTGTGCAAGTTTGGGGACTACCTTCAGGCCTGATCCAGGTTAAAAAGTAATCCAGAACTGGGGAACAAAATGTTCTTTGTGTTGTTGCTGGAGTGCAGATTTCAGGGAGAAGTGATTAACCTAAGTAGCTCATGCCGGGCTTATGGCTGAGACCAGGTTAGACCACTTTGATCAACCACACTGGTGGAGTAGTGGATTTGGACTATTCTTTGGGAGCACTGTCACACGTAGCTTGGAGATCAAAAACAATTAGGGCAGAAGTTCAGTGAAAACTGAAGAAAAAAAAAATCTAGCAAAAAGCAAAAGATTTTATTCCCTTCTGCTTCTCTGCAATCTTCCTCAATAATGCTGCTGATGAAAAAAGAAACGGAATTCAAACAGATTTGAAAGAATTTTAAAAACCTTTATGGCTTGCTTTTTTTTTTTTTTTTGGTGAGTTATATTAGTTCTCTAATCTCTGTCTGCATTGCTGATAAGCACATCCTGAAAGCAAGCCAACCAGCACAGTGACAACAGGTTCACATCTGAGTTCGAAAGTGACGGCTCATGCATCTCTAGAATTGCTCGCATTCACCAGGCTGGGAAGCAGCAGCGCACATCTCTGTGAGCACCAGAGAGCAGAGGAGAGAGGTCAGTATGCCTGAAAGTGTTAAGAGTGGTAGATCTGTGCTTTATTATTCTCCTGGTAAAATAACAATAGTTTCCCATAGACCTCTTTTGTAGAAGATTTTGGCATGTATTGCCCAAAAGAATTGGAGACAATAAGGGGCTAGAGCTGGTCCATGCTTGAGGGGAGGGTAGCTGTCCAGAGTAGAGTTTTCTCAGTGCTCGTATGGAAACCAGAGCCTCACATGGACTTTTCTGGATGTCTCAGCAAAGAACTTGGAGTCGTAACTGTGAGACAAGTAACTAAGCAGAGTAAAAGTGTGTTGTCACTGTGGATTTAGGAGATTAACTGGCAGACACCTTTGTGCCTGCATTTGGACAGTTATTTTTGAGATGTATTTTTGAGGTGTAACCTGGCTGGCACGAGCACACCTGAATGTTGGGCTTTTTTCTCCCATCATATAAAGTAGGCTTTCCAGGAAATGGGACAAGGCTTGTTTACCAGGGTAAATTTTTTCATAGTATAGTCAT
Source organism: Colius striatus (assembly GCF_028858725.1). NCBI lineage: Eukaryota > Metazoa > Chordata > Aves > Coliiformes > Coliidae > Colius > Colius striatus. The sequence goes on along the minus strand of NC_084760.1, from coordinate 52,892,678 downwards.
ATATCTATAAGAAACAGGCAGCACAATAACCTTTGTTCCAAATTGATACAAAACTCCATGTTTTTGACAGAACAATATCAAGAAGGTTTCTACGTACTGTGCATTGCATGTGTCCCCTTTTTGTTTCTCACAAATTCCTTGCTCTTTCTCCTGCATCAGTGGTACTTTTCACTCATTCTCCACATCTTTGCATTCTTAGGACTTTCTCAAGTTTGTTTTCACAACTTGAATTTGAAAGAGTTTCTAAACTTTCAGATTTGGTACATGTAGGGCTCCAGTTTGTAAAGGCTTGTAGAAGGAGGCAGACATTGTTAAAAGACATTCTGAACACACTTTCAGTCACCAAATTCAGAATGAGAGCTTGGTAGTTAAGCTAGGTCTGACATCCCAAAGAAAACTATAGTTACTCAGATCCTAGAGGAATTCTGACAAATGATTTTCACCTAAGTTTCCGTCAGGGAGGTTAGTTTTTACTTACATGGAATATACACTTGTATGTGAGTAAAAGTTGTTGGAGTACAGTTTTTATTGTTTTTTTTTCTTTTCATTAGAAATGTGTTGTGTGATATTTGTTTTTTTTCTGTGAGATGACAACCAGAGAAAGAGATATACTTTATATTTTCTTATTGTAGGTTATTTTCCTACAAGGACAACAGATTGGTAATGGAACCATCAAAGGAATATGTATTTAAATACAAAGGGTTTTATTTTGGTCAAGTGACTACACCTGAGTATGTAGCTTCCCTGGAGGATTTTGAAATCAATGATAGTGACATATTTTTAGTTACTTACCCAAAATCAGGTAAGAATGGAATTTTTTCTAAAGTGGGTAAAATCTGTGTTGTATTCAGCCATCTAACTGCAGAAATAGTACTTACAGCTTTGTTTTTACACCTAAATTGTCTGAGTGTATGCAGTGTAGCATTAAGTACAAACCCAGCACAGCCACAGCCTGAGCAGACTGGCCTATGGTATAAAAGGAGAAAGGAACCAGCAGTATTACAGTAGGAGATGGCCAGAGGCTCTGGAGCGAAACAGTTCTGTTCATTCTGCCCAAGGGCATTCATCTTTCGGGATTTGCCTCCCACCATTAACAGCTGGAACATGAACACATAGTGGCACAGTCTTCAAGTCCTGCCTTTTTAGCTCATCCTTGCCAGCAGCTGTGACCCACAAGTCAGGCCTTCCCCAGGGAAATACATAGGATTTTCTTTCAGACCTGAAGTGCCTCTGAGTATATGCACTGTAGCATATAGTGCATCTGATAACACCATGCTTGTAAAGCACAAATGAGCCCAACAAAGAAAATTTTTACAAGTAAGTTCACTTTCAGATTTGGATATCACAAGCACTGTCTTTAATTTAAAAAATAAAATCAACCAAGGTTCAAATAAAGTTTCCTTTTCAGGAACTGTGTGGACGCAGAACATTTTGAGCTTAATACTTCATGAAGGCCATCGGGATGGAACAGAAAATAAGCAGATCATGGAAAGAATCCCGTGGCTGGAATATATGAGCGACGTGAATTATGAAGATCTTCCTTTGCCTCGTGTTTTTGCCACCCACTTGCCTTACTACTTAGTTCCAAGAGACCTGAGAAATAGAAGAGGCTCTGTAAGTGATGTCACTTTTACATTTCCCTTAAAACCAATCATGCTAATTTGCAACAGTGAATTGATCCAAAAACTACCTTTTTCCTCTTTCAGGTCCCTGGGTTTCAGTATAAATATCACCTTACTCATATATGTGAGTAGGGCAGAGACCTTCTAAAGCCCATTTATTCTATTTCCTTTTGCCAAATCTCTCAGCCCCAACACTGTTAGAAAGAAGGATGGTGAATCTCAGGAGAATCTGACAGGGTCAAAGATTTGCACTGGTTTTCCCCTTGAGAATATCCAACTACAGAAAAGTTCTAAGTCTGAAGACAAATCTCCCACACTGAGAATATGAGTAGGATGGTTAGAGAATGAGTAGAGAATGAATGTGAAACCTTCATTTCCCGATCCCCAGTGTAGTTATTGCAGCCTAACTGCCTTGCACAAGTGAACCCTATCACTGAAGCCTGTAACACTGATCCCCTGAAAACAGTCAGCCACAGGCACCCTACAAATGCAGTCCTAGAAATGACCTGAGAGCACTGTCTCATCCAGAATTTACCTAATGTGATTGTCACCTTCCAACTCTTCACATATTTCCAGGGGCATTTGTATGGAACAATGCGCTGATGGTCAGGGCAATTGCAGTCTTTTACTGTTTCTGAGACAAGGCTTCTTATCGTTTTGCAGATTATTTATGTTACCAGGAACCCTAAGGATGTTATGGTTTCTTACTACCACTTCTCTAAATTCATGACCGCACTAGAGGAAATACCAGATTTTAATGCTTTTATGGAGAGATTTTTAGCTGGCAAAGGTAGGATGTCTTTTTTTACTAAGGAGTCCAGATTGTATTGCATGACTGTAGATTAAATGAAGGTTAATTAAATGGAGGTTAATTATACCAATGATTATCAATTGCCAGAATGCTCAGCTATGTTGTAAAGCTGCAAAGGCTGTGTGTGCTTGGCATCACTTACTGATGGAAGCTGGTCCAGAAAGAGCAGCACAATCATGGGTTTACTGCTCCCCAGCAACATGCAAGCCACCTTTTTCATTGTAATTGGAGGCTGTTTCAGAATAACAACCATTAAGACTGAAAATCTCTCAAGGCTTCTGTGCTTGGTTAGTGGATCTGAATCTGTTCTAGGAGACACTGGACAGCAACAATAAAGAAGTAGATGTTCACTTCTGCCAGTATTAGTTTGGACTACTGGAAACAAAAGGGGATTGGCCACATTAGTTTGGAGAATAGTCACAATAACTGCAAGCACATGTAACCAGAAAGTATTATTTACACGCAGCCTTACAAAGGACGTAATGATTAACAATTTTGCAACTTTACTACGAGCTATTAATACCATTTCTCTCTTTTTTTACAATAAATTACTGTGCTAAGTACTTGCAAGTTCGTGGATGGATCATGTTGCAGGCTGGTACAGTCATGCAAAGGATTTCAATATACTCTTCCTTACCTATGAAGAAATGAAAAAGGTGAGGTCAATTAGTATCACAGTATCCCACATAATATCTTCCTATACCTAGCACATTTTCAGACAACTCAAACAAGATTTTTGGGAATATCTTCAATGGGAGTGTTGTGCTCATAAGGACAGTTCTGCTAAAGGAAAGAAGTGCCTAAGAGACAGGCTTTAAAGTACTTGAGGAGTACTCAAGTCTCAAATCTCTGACCAGAAGTGCCCTGTCTGGTGCTGTCCATGCCTTTGTACCATGCCTTCTTTCTGTGAGGTGTCTTCCCTTCTACTTGTGGGCAAATCCCAGCCATGACATCTCTGCCCACATCATGTGCCACTGCACTGGTCCCTCAGGCTTCAGTGCCCAGGGTTGCTCAGGTCAAGTCTTCTGCTAGGAACACAAGATGGACAAACACCCGTGGGCTGAGTAGCGGTTTGCACTCACAGGTGCTGTCCCAGGGGTGACTTTGGTAGGGCATCTAATGCCTGATGCAGATTGGGTTTTCAACATGAGGAGCTGAACACAGAATTCCCCATCTCCAAGGACACACTGCTGCAGTGAGCTACAGTGTCACTGCTCTCCAGCATAACACTGATGAAAGTGAGACTACACTCACATGAAAATGATGATCAGTTTGGCACCCAAATGTATGTCCCTTGTTATCCTATATTCCCTTACTGTATGCATTCTGTTCTTTTCATCATCAAGACTCTTGAAAGTGACATTATTGCAGGATCTCAGAAGTGCTGTGCTGAAGATCTGTGACTTCATCGGCAAGAAGTTGAGTGAAGAGGAAGTAGACAGTGTTGTGAAACAGGCTACGTTTGAGAACATGAAGAAAGATCCCAGAGCAAACTATGAGAACCTGCCAGATGACATAACAGCAAAAGACAAGGGCAGTTTTCTACGAAAAGGTAAAGTGAAAGCGGTTTTATGCAACCGCTATTTCATCCCATGCTTTTGAGTGTAAAATGCAGCCAGGGCTTCAGGACTCAGCTGGAATGCCGCATTTTCAGAAGGAAAGTTCAGGTGAGTGGCAAATTAAATTTGTAAGAGCAGTTGTGTTGATGTGGCATCAGTGATTCTACTAAATTTGCCTAAGGATAATAAAAAAGTAATGCTTTACTGTTTGTAACATGAGTTGTAAAAGGCCTGTTAGATCTATGAAAAGGTTTAAGGGTGGTACTGAGCCAGGGGTAAAATAATATATTTTTAGCATTTCTTACTTTTCAAGGTAAGAGTTACCCTAATTGTATGAGAGTAGACCTTGTTGGCCAACGACCTTCTGCGTCCCTACATGGCCTCCCTGGGCTTCTAAGTATTGCTAAGATGTCCTATGGCTTGGTGTAGGAGGAGACCTCCAAAGAATAAAGAGAGCAGTGGGACACTGAGAGAAAAAACAGAGGTGATGCTTTTAATAACTTCCTCTTTGATCTCAGAGAAAGACACCAGAACAAATGCATTGAATAATTTTAAAGAAGCCAGGATTGTGGGTCTATGCTATGTTTTAGTGACAGCCCCTAGGCTTGGAACCATGTCCTCAAAAGAGCACACAGAGCCTCACTCATCAAGGTCAGAGACAGGGAGATGCTGGGAAGACCAGGAATTGTTTCCCAAGACTTGCACTCACTGTATGCAGCAGGCTTCGGAGAAATACATGTTTTGCATCTCATCTTCCCTTGCTGCCTCTTTCCTCAGGCACTGTTGGAGACTGGAAAAACATGATGACAGTGGCACAAAGTGAGAGGTTTGACAAAGTTCTGGAAGAAAAAATGAAGACCCTGCCCATCAAATTTATCTGGGATATTAATGAACTGTAGGCTCATTTTGAGTTTCTTCAGCCTTTGATGCTTATCTTGGATTTTGTGGAAGGAGAAAATATGTCCATTTTCAGCTATGGCATAGAAATAATAATGATGACACCTCAGGCACAAAATGTGAGTTGTCTGAGGAAGCCATAAAATTCCACCAGTTTCCCAATTATTGTAATTTTAATAGAAATTTTGGTTAACTTTCTTGGAAAAGTGACTTCCTTCGTGTCTGTGTTTTCTCTCATTGGCTTTAATAGTACCAGAGTGGTAAAAAGACAAATGAGGATAGGTTGGTGTGGCTAAATACTATCTGAAAAATGTTTCACTTGTGCATTTTGTGAGGTAGAAAATTCAGCATCCACATTGAAAAGAACATTGATCAGCTTAGGTATGTTTATACTTTGATGTCTTCAATTCCTCTTTCCTTGGTAAACACTGGTACTCAACCTTTTGCTAGTGAAGTAACCCTTAGGTTGCACCTTCTGGTGTTGCCTATTTGACTGAAATGCTTCATTGCATCGTCTGTTATAGTTCTTGAGGTCACATCTGACAATTTGCTCTTTGAAATACTGAGAAAAAACATAAGCCATAGTCTCAGCAGTTGTGGAGTGAATGCCCCGTCTATGATACCTGATGACATGCTACTAATGTAAAAAACCTATCAGGTCTCTAAGACTACATCCTTCCTCATATATTCATTCATTCACTGTTGTGGGTAAACCTATCCATGATTCAACTCCATGCAGCAGCTTGCCCAAGAGCTTTCCCTGAGAAAATAACTTCTCTCAAGATTTTTTACTAACAACAGCTCAAAAAATAGTTGCAAATTCAACTGTTCCACTCCTAACATGCATCTGGTCTACAATATATTCACCTTTGTAGGCACCAAAGCCTTGTATGTTGCCTACAGATGGAGATCCAGCTCCTGTGTATTGCTCAACTCTGTCCTATGAAACTCCTCCCAAACTAGAGCTGTCCTTCCTCTCCTCCCTACCTACACACTCTTAAGTCTCTGATACGTGCCAAGGCACCAGCTTGCTCTTCTTATTTTCAGTCCACCTAGTTTAGCTTTCTGATGGATTTTGCCTGTTTTTTTCCTGGACACAACTGCTTCAGAGTTAGCTGCTTCTATTAGGTGAAGGTGACCCCATACCATTAGCCTACAAGAAGGATATTTCTATGTTCTTCAACTGTCACCTTTTGTTCTGAACTTTGTATTCCTGATAACAGGAAAAATAAGTTACATAACCATCTTTTCTGACTTCTGTGACCTCCGCATTCTCTGGCCTGTGAGCCTGATCTTCCTACAAGCGGGAACAGTGACCTTTTCCACCTGAACATACGTACCCTGCCCACAGAAAAGGTAAAAGTAGTTCAAGTCAGAAGGCTAATGCAGGTTTTTTGCTGAGTTTGCTCTCAGCACAAACAGAACTCCTGATAACAAGTAGGACCTTGATCTACGCTCTTTTTACAGGAAGTCACAGCATAGTAATAAAAGCCACATAAACCTCACACGACACTACTAATTCTGCCAAAGAACTGAGCATGAGAACCTCTCCCTCCTACTCCACGCCAAGCTGCAGGCCTCTGAAGGGTTAATGGAAAAAAACCAAAGCCACAACAAAACCCAGAACCCCAGGTGTGTTTCAGCCCTGTCATATCCTGCAACATGAGGAAGAGCACTCACATCTGCTTCTCTCAGGACTGGAGTATCATCATAGTCTACTGCCTGGTCTAACAAGCTTGGAATTTATTCCAACAACTGCAGAGATTAGAACATTTTTTTCCCCTCACAGGAAGCGTATTTCAGTCCCACCCTTTGGGTTTTTTTTTGGTCAAAATAGGAGGGCAAGCAAGAAAAAAAGAAGAAGAAAAAGATGTATGCTCCCTTTGGTTCTGTTTGCTTTAAAGCAGATCATGATGCAATCATAGTTTGGAAGCAAACTCCTGCCACATCTCGCTATGGTGGGCACCGTTCTCTAAATTGGAATAGAGCTCAGGCACCAACTATTAATAAAGTCCTACATGACAAAAATTATCTGGCTCTGGTTGTAGTGCAGTGTTGCAATAATCTCCCTACGTGCATTACAATGTATGCTTTGGACTTGGACAGTTAAAAGCAAGATAGAAGCAAGGTTGCCAGCACCATAGTTTTGAATTACTAGAATTCCATCAAAGTTTATTGACGACATTTTATTGAAGTAATACGAATTAGACTTCAGTGTAATCCAAAGTGCATAAGTGAATTTTAAATGTCTCACCTGTTTTCCACCAAAAGTGTTCTCTCAGTCTATTTCAGCAAACTAAAACACACAAACCTAGCCAAGCTCACTCATCCAATTTCCCTTTTATTTCACAGACATTAATTACTGACAAAGCTCAACAAATCTGAAGTTCAGATTGAGTCACTAAAACTTGTTCCAAAGACTCAGAGGAATGGACTTGATGCATTTTTTTGTCACTTCAACCCTTATTATTTCTTCTGCTTTGAAATATAACATGTAACAGCGAAAACACCTTTTCACATTTTAACTTGACATCATTTTAACATTTTTAAGCTATGCATCCCCTACATGAAAACAAATAAATATGTTGTGTGAAAACAGACAAGAAAGTCTAATTAATCATGAAATATCATTAATGAGAAACTCGTTCTCATACGTAGATGATTCTCATTAATGACCCACTTGGAAAATCCTCTCAAATTACATTTTGCACACGACTCTCGGGTTCAGTTCAGATTTAGAGAGAATTAATTCACATCTTTTATGAAAAAACACCAGTTTTAAACATCCGCAGCTGAAAACAGAAAGCAGCCTTACAAGTTAAATGCTTTTTATGCAGCTGAACAGAGACATACCAGAAGTAAATTCAGTTCAGTCCTGGTAAGCATTTTAAATTATCCTAGCAATTACACAGGAAGATGGATGTAGTTACTCCGAAGCTCTCAATCCAACCGTTATCTTTGGAAAAGTCAGATTCTATACCACACCAACTCACGATTTTTTAATATTTGGTAACTGTGCTGGAACACAGATCCTGCTTATTGCTTTGAAACATACATCATTATCATTGAAACCTAGGTATTTGTCTACAATTCTTAGTAGCCAAAATTTAAAAGATCAAATAGAGGACAGTAGGAACAAAGGCACATGGTTAATTTATAAAAGTATTTACAGCGTATATGAACATTTTTTTCTCTCTAATAGAAACTCATTCATCTTGAATACAAAAAAGAAAAGACTACTGAAACATGTTAAAGGAGATCATCCTAAGCAGACGTTCTTGAGCAGTATGAGCAGAGAATTTTATACACTGTTATTTCCAGAATTAAATCTCTCACACAGAATTTCCAAATACTGAAGTTCACAACATTTATTATTCCTTTAAGCACTGTCATACTTTAGTGCAATCCTCTTCAAAAGTTGAAGCTGGTGAAGTTAAGGCAGCCTACTAACAGTGTTTTAGATTTCAGCACACAGTGTTTAATCTTTGACGTGCCTGGTGGTTCTCTACTCAGAGAGCTGTCTTTCGAAACCTTCATCCACACCGTCAGCACTCTAGCAAAGTCTCAAACAGACTGTCTTTAAACACCATAGCTCTTGCAGTGTTTTGGGGTTTTTTGGAGGTGGGAAGGGAGGAGGAGTCTAACATCAAGCTGTTAGCTTCATAAGCAACTCTGCAGAGTGGCAAACATCAATGAGTTGATGCATGGCTTTACTGTACATTGTGCTAACCTTTTACAGGCTGCCAACAATATGCTTCTGAAACACCCCCATTACATTCAAACCTACAAAGCACTCTCTAAATCCTTGGTGCTGTCACCTGCACTCCATCGACAGCAATTCAACACAGGCTGTTGCGAAAACCAAATTAATTTTCTCAGGGTGGCTGTTTGGGGTTGTTTTTTTTTCTATAGAAGTTCATTGGTGCACAAGTTCAAAAAAAAAACCAAAAATCCCAACAAACCCCAAACCCTCTCTGAACAAATCAACCAGTCTCATTCTGTTTTCTTTTTTCTCCCCTACAGACTTGAACTAGTCATTTTGAAACTATTACCCTCAACTACGGCAAATGATTTTATTCTAGCAGTATGGAAACGGTTGCCATTAAACTTTAATAAGGCTAAGCCTTACTACATGGTAACTACTGCTGCCTATCTACAGCCAAGAGATTGAGGCACCAGAACTGACTTGCACTGTTATATAATTCCACAGAAGAAAAATGAAATGAAAATAACCGCACAGTATGTGACCCCTTTTATTTACCAAAGGCGCCCATGTGTATCCTAGATGGAAGATGGCAAGAACAGTCCGTCAGACTTCAGATGCAGGTGTGTTTAGTGCTTGCTAGAACATCTTTTCACCTTGCCCGGTGACACATCTCTTCAAGTGAAAATTACAGAAGTGGGAAGGAAAAAAATAAAAAAAGGAGAAAATAGAATAGCATTTTCAGACAGAACAATATTCCTCAAATTTTCCATTTAAAATATTAAAGTAAATTTATTTATGATGAAAGTCATCAGAAGACCATTCTTCTGGATTTAAAATGTTTTGGTTCTTTTCTTTGGAAAAAAAAAAGAAAAAAGAAAACCACATGTTACTAAAACCACAGATGCTGTGGCTTTCCCGCCTGCCCCTCACTCACATGTGTTATCATACTGATGACAGAGACAGTCCAAAAAAGTCTAATCACTATCTAAATTAACAGGGTTGTAGTCAGGGTCATCCTCTTCATCCTCCTCCAACTCTAAATCATCCATTTCTTGGAATAAAGATTCATCAACCTCCACGCTGTTTCCAGCTGCAAAGAAAAGGAAAATAATTTGTTTTCACACAAGTAGGAAAACAGTACCTGGACAACAACAAAGAAACACTTTTTTATATCCATTCCTCAGTGCAGGTGGCTGTTAACTTACTTGGCTTTTTATCTGTCAAAATGATATGGAAAAGGACACATTGTATTTTCTTTTCTTACAGCCAAAGTGAGGCTTTTCTTCCTCATAACAAAACCCACCAAGATAAATGTCACACGACCTCAGGAGAAGGAAATTGACATTTATAGTTCCTAGAAGCTGAGATTCTCTCAAGTACTGTCAAAATAGGAATTTGGTACCTCACAGTTGTAATAGCTACAACTATCATAGCCACAGAAACAGCTAAGGTTTATTAAAAAAAAACACCCTTATACACTACTTATTCACCTACAAAGATGTAGTTGCTTTCAGATTTAAATTTTAAAAGCAAGATGAAGCTTTGCATGCTGGCACATTTCCTTCTGAAAGAGATTACACTGACAGAAAGAGACTTGAAGACTGGTGCCATTTTATTTGCATGTACCGACACTGACACCTCTCGGCCACTGAGGGCGGCTCTACTCGCTCTTTCACCGGACTTGGGAGCTACTCACATCTCAAAGAGAACGTCATCTTCCCCTGTAAGCTGTGAAAATTAGTAGTAATTGTAGCACAGTACTGTAATACTAAATTGCATTTATGATGCAATTCCAACGGCACTAAGGACCTTTTCATCACCAATAGCAACAGGATTAATTTGTTAATCCCAGGTCATTTGGGTCCAGAGCCCAAATACAGAGGTGCGCTCTCCCCTTGAGACACCCATCTTTAGGCATTTTAGAGGAAGTCAAGGTAAACAATGTCCTCTAACCAAAACTACTTCTTTTTTTAAATTGTTCCTTGCAGAGAAAATTCTTCACTCCCTTCTGCATGTAAGAGTCAATGATAGTAGATAATGCAGCTACATTAAAGAATTGTCTTAATTCAAAAATTAATCTTTTAAACTACAAGACTAAAAGGCAGAAAATTACAGATATGTGACCATGAGTAGATTTATTTGGTTTTTTTGGCACAGGCTTGTAAAATTTTCATCTGGCACCATGTCAGATATTTTCAATAAGATAACAGACAAATCTGCACAAAACGATGAAGAACTGCTTTGAACAGAGGTAAAGAGCATTAATTTTGACCTGCAAGATGTTTACTATTGCTGCTGAGGTTCAGAGAGGAGACGGAACTTTAAGATTTCTGCCTGAAATCAGGGGTAAGAAGGCTGGCTTTTGGAAAAAAAAAAAGAAACATCAGAGTTTGGATGAGAGGTTTTTTGTTTTGTTTTTGTCTTGCTTCAGTTGTTTTTGGTTTTGGTTCCAGTTCAATAGTTTGCATAGAAACAACAGAAATAAGATCAAGTCAAGCTCAAAATGGAAAATAAATATGCTTCAGCATCTTGAAAATATTTTGAATTTTTGTTTTTGAAAGAAATGAAAATCACTTTTGTTCTATCTGCAAACCAGGACTTCTGATGTTACAGGTGATACCAAGGTAAGATGTGAAGTGGGAAGTGTAACACAAATTTTGCTTAGGAATTACGACCCCTTTTAAGCCACCATCTTTCAGCTGTGGAAAGAAATGGATATTTACCTTCCTCCAAGAACTGGATGTCAGATGTGTCAAGGTTGTGATCCATTTCAAATAGCTGTTTACCTAGAAATAAAATAAAAAATAATATATGAGCAAGTAGAATTCTGAAATAGTGCTCAACCTAAGGCAACAATAGTTAGCACATGTATTTTAAGCATTTCAATTTCACCAGTTCCAGCAGTCTTTTAATTTTTTTTAATCTGGTGATTTCTGTAAGTTTTCCCTTGTGATTTTTTAACTATTCATCCAAGATTCTTCTGCATCAACAGGCTTCTTCCTCCCAGATATGAAATGGATGACTGTGTCTTATAGTCACTTTAATGTCACTAAGGCTTTAATAATGGGAAAGTTTACGGTGTACTGCCCCACAGCCTTTTCTCAGTCCTTATTGCTTTAGTCCACATCTTGCATTCCACAAGGAATCCTCTGTGGGAACTGGAAAATAAATTAGCTAACCCCTCCACCTTTTTCCATTTATTCTCCCATTTTGAAAAGCAACTAGGATCTACACATAAATTACCAGCTCCTACCCACACACATAGGTGAAGGAAGCATCACACAAAGCAAAGCCAAGCCTTTCTTACTGGGAGGCAGGGCAAGAAAAGCTCAGGACTCTTTTCACCCCAACTATTTCTGGCCAGAATGACTCTCATCAGGAGCAGCTCCAAGTGGTGTGCTGACACAAAACTGAAGATGCTTAAATTCACAGTTTGGGAACCTTAATGACTTCAGCAGAAATTCTGAATCTGTTAGCTACCCAATTAGCCCCAAATCAGCACTCAGAAAGCCTTCATGGGACATGGAGGACAATAATCAAATACTGCATTAAGAGTTTATTTCCTACCATCATATTTCAGTGTAAAAACTGCTTTCAGGCTTGTCATTATAGTCTGGTAACACTGTAAAAACTTCAGGACAAGTTGTGAATCATACCGCTTAATTTATTTTTGCCTGCTTGTTCTTCCTCTTTCATTTTTTTCCTCTTTATTTCTAGGAGTTCTGCATCAAACTTCGCTTTCCAATTTAGGAAATTCTCGATGGTAACAGGAGTGCCATGAAAACGTTGCTGAAAGGAACAGAAAATAAGGCTGCAAACACAACTTGCAAAGCTATGAGTGAATATGAGCATTCTCTCAATTATTTGAATTACAACATTCCGGAAACACAGCCTCCTGTGAAGTATTCTGACAAATTAATCCTAACCCTGAGAATAGACAAAGAACACATTCTTACTCTTTTTTTATCATGTCCCATGCTGAAATAAAAGCTGAGAGGTGAGCGGATTGAAAGCAACCCTGCAGAGAGGGACTTGGGAGTGTTGGTGGATGAAAAACTGAATATGACCCAGCAACGTGCACTTGCAGCACTGAAAGTCAATTGTAACCTGGGCTGCATCAAAAGAAGCATGGCCAGTAGGCCAAAGCAGGTGACTCCCTCCTCTCCTCTGCTCTCGTGAAACCACAACTACAACGTTGCATCCAGCTCTGGGGCTCTCAACATCAGGACATGGAGAGAGGGCAGAGGAATGCTGCAAAGATCATCAGAAGGCTGGAGCACCTCTCCTATGAAGACAGGCTGAGAGAGTTATAGTTCATCAGCCTGGAGAAGAGGAGGCAGGAAGATACGCTTGAGACGGACTTTTTACAAGGGCATGCAGTGACAGGACAAGGAGTAACAGCTTCAAACCGAAAGAGGGTAGATTTAGATTAGATGTAAGGAAGAAGTCCTTCCCTGTGAGGGTGATGAGGCACTGGTACACCTTGCCTACAGAAGCAGTGGATGCCCCATCCTCAAAGCGTTCAAGGCCAGTTTGGATAAAGCTTTGAGGAACCTGGTCTAGTGGAAGGTATCTCTGCCCATGGCAGAGGGTTTGAGCTAGACAATCTCTAAGGTCCTTGCCAACCCAAACCATTCTGTGACTCCAGGACTTGCCCTTCAGAGAGCTGTACTGAGGTGGAAATCCTTATGGAAATATCCCATGTACAACTTTTGGGTCTACACTGCAAAAATTAGCAACACAACACTCATACAGGTTATCCAAAAGTAGGCAACTCTTACATGCAATCTACATGCAAATATTTTCCCTTAAAATACATTAAACTTTTCTATTGTGTTGAGACAGAAAAAAAAGGATTCTTTTCTCCAGCTAATTTTCTGGCATTTGCAGAAATATTAAACCTTCCAAATCCCATCCTGCTGTAGCTATTGCTGAGGAAGAAGGCGAAGACTCTGTAGCTGGATTTACCACAGCACATTCCATGAATGGTAAAACTATTCCACAGTGATTGGTAGAAAGGACACATGCAGGGATGACAAACTCATCTTGAAAACTGGTCCCCCTGCTTTCACCCTATCCACTCAGTCTACCAAGAAGGAGAGATTTCCTCAGACCATGCAGCCTGTGTGAAGCCACATTCTAGCATTTTTGCTCCCCATCTCTTGTCTCCTCGAGACAAAAACTGGCTACAGCAACTTGGATTTCATTATGGGAAAAATCCTTTCCTGTGCCTTAGAAAGTAAAGCTAGTAGGGATTCTGGACATGTAATATGTCTCTGAAAAGACTGCTTTAGAAAATGGAGGTCGGGTGGAGGAGTGGTGATCTCCTAAGTGCACTAAAAAATCTCCTAGTCTTTAAATTTTCATTACATTAGCTTTGGGATGGATATCCCTCTCCCACTGCAACCGAGAATTGCTCTTGCATCAAACCCACACATTTATAGAAAGACGGAAATTTTTAGTTGAAAACATTACTTTACATACTTTCTCCTCTTCTTCTGCTTCTTTTTCTTTCTGTTTCTTTTCCTCTTCTCTTCGTGTTTTTATTTGATCCACTATTTCATTTAATTTCTCCTGTACTGCTGAGACTAGAGTGAAGATCATTACCATTCCTAAATTTTCTTCCGCCTACAACACAAAGAAGACAACTTCAAACAGGAGAAGAACCTCAAACCTCCAGCAGCTGAGTGCATAAGTTTGTCTAGAAAGCAGTGGGCTGCACAAACACAGGCAACACAGCTTAGGCACTCTGCAGCAGTCTCAAAAGCTTGCTGTGGAATTCAAGCTAATTGGCCAGTTAATCCAGCTAAAGTTCCTGTCAAAAATGGGTGTGCAGCAAAACACCAATGATGAGCACCTATGTTCAGGTTATCAATACATTCTAGACATCTGGAAGGCTTTTGCATGAATAAACCAGAATCTATAACAGGAATATGACTCCAAGATTTGACTGTCACAAATCATAAGAGACAATGGTCACTCAGAACCTTTCTTCTCCTGAAATGGCTTATTCCTGAATCCCATTACAGGCCCTATTGAAGTGGGGCACTTCCCCAAGAAAAACAAAACATCAGTTGACAGAAGGGAGCTTATGTGAAGTGAACTCCAAAGAATGAATGCCTACTGAACATGTTATGGCAATTTTAAGGCAGGGAGGACTTGTCAAGGATTCCTGAAATCATTAGTGTTTCCTTCTCATTACTCCCCAGGGCACTTAAATTGATCCCAAAGGTGGGAGAGACGTTCCCCCTCTGCCCCCAACTATTTGCATCACTAAAAAAAGTGAGAATCAATGGACCATTTGTTACTCTTTCTAAAAAAGCCTGAAGTGCCCTATTTCCACAAATATGATACAGTGAAACAAATTTACCTTACAGCTACACCTGCAAAAGAGAGGAAGCCCTAAAGCACTTCCCTTTCATTATTGTAGCAATGCGCATGAAGTTAGCCCTGTATTTTACTTCATTTATATCATTCACCTCAGTAATGTCATTTACCAGACTCAAACCTCAATGCTCATCTCTACTGCATAGGATGTATTTCAAATCAGTAGCACATTCCTGAGAAAACAGCTGACTTGAGAGAGACGTTCAAGCTAAAGTGTGAAGTGATATTGAACCGAATGGACAGCTTTCATTTTCCTTACCTGTTGTTCTAGTAGTTTTGTTATGTCCATGACATCATTATCATCAAGGTTCTCCTGCGAGATAACTTCATAAAGTGGAGTTTCATCTGGATATTTTTCTCTATAGGTAAATTTCAGGGTTGTTTGGACAGCTGCAAGACCAAAAAACCACAGATATTCTTATGGTAATAATTTTTTATAGCTCTTACTGTATAATTTTCTATTACATTAGCAGCTTGAAGACTTCAAAATATAAAATAGTTTTTTCTTAATGGAACAGTCATCTTACACAGACATTAAAATTATATGAACAGGTTTAAACGTAATGCAGGAGTTGTGGGAAATTAAGATGCTGAAGTGTACCCTTACATAAACTATTACAGGCCATTAAAGTCTGAAAGGTCTTTCTAGAGACTGAAAACCTTCTGTGGTACTATGGGTACAAGAGTAGTACTTTCTTTCCCTTATATCCCACTTAAAGCTGAGAAAATGAGGAAAAGTACTAATAACAGACCTAGAAATAATCTCAGCAAATTACTGCTTTAAATTCTGTGTGCCTGGCTGGAGTATCAACCTCTGTACCCTGGGTACCATGGTTCCACAGAAATCATAAGACAAATCCCAACACAAATTAATAAGCAAAAAAGTACCCAAGGATAATACACTTAATGTGAAGATACCCAGAGCTAGGACAACATGGAAACAAGGTAACAGAGAATCAAGTTCCTTTCATATGAGCATCCTGACAGAATGTCAAGGAGAAGTCTTCTTTCAGTTCCTCAAGACTCATAGTTCTGGCAGCCCAGCAGCAGCTTCTTCCTTCTGATACATTAACCCAGAATAGCAGCTCTCAAACTCATTTTGATCAAGGCTTGCTTACAACAAACCCATGCAATCACTGAGATCCAAAAAATACAATAGCAACTCAGGACCCACTTTCTTCTAGAACTGTTCCTTAAGGGCTGCATGTTCACAGCACACAGATCAACTCTCTCATGTAGCCGGTATACATACAGTTGCTAGGAAAAAAACCCAAAATCACCTCACAACATGACAGTAAGCTCATGATGGAGCTGGTGACAAACTGTTCTTTTTTGAAGCTGCGCCACAATGCATTTGAGCTTCAGCATATCAGAAAGCAGCCACAGTGAAAGAGAAAAACATTTCTGTAAACTAAACACAAATCACTGGAACTCTTGAAATATATTTTCTGAGGAATGCTGGATCAGATCCCTAAGAGGACTTAAATGGAGGTATACCTAGTTGTTGGCCACAGAATTAGGTTTTACACAGAAACCCCTCCTGTATTTAAGACAACTTACTTTCATCATTTTCTCCTGCTTCAGATGTCACAGTGATTGTGAAAGTCGTTGGCTGTTCTGACAATACTGTTTAAAGAGAAAAAAAAAAAAGAGACAGAAGGATTCTTTAAATCAGACAACTACTACTTCACATCATTCAAACTGAACTTCCCGAGGACTTATGAAGCATGGAACAGCTTAAATGCAGTGTTAAATACCTTTTTATCCTATTAATAAATACTTTTCAATTAACAGCTATTTTCCATATGATGTGCTGTTTGGAGTGCTCTTTGAATGAAAGCATAACATCAGCAATACCAAAAAGGTTTTCTTCTGGAAAGTTCTCTCTTTTGGCCATTTTGGTTTTCCAAAAAGTGCAAATCCACCTACCACCAAATGACTTAAGGTAGCACACTGACTGTGTGCAGAAAGCTCTCAAAGCTAATTTGCTAGATGTGACGAGCATCCAGTGCACTCTTGACCCAGGACTATTTTTACAGTATGCCTGCACCAATTTCTATATTTAGGATAGCTTAATGTAACAAATGTTTCTTAAATAAAAAAAGACCAAACTCATATTGCTTTCCTTCAACAATGTATTACCCAAGCAATGTGCTAGGATGAAATTGACAGGCAGTAAGTACAAGTGTCTCTGTAGAGACAAAGAAAATGCAAGCCCTGTCATCTGAAGTTCCACAGACTAGAAACTTGACTGCACAATTGTGGGTTGCACACCATACTCTCATATAAGGACTGCTCTGTATCACTGTTATAACCTACGTTCAATCTAGTATACATGCTCTCACAGTATTAATTGAATTTGCTCAATTCATAATGTATCACTACAATCTTTTTTTCCTCCCTCTTAGGTATATGAAAAAAACCCCTCAGAGCAGGCATTAGAGCAGAGGCAATATGAAAGTATATTACAATTAAGTGACTGTGCATCCTCAGCTAGCAGAGATCAATTCATACATCTTTACCATGAAACCAGAGAACCTAAAAGATTTTCAACTTGCAAATGTACTGAGTAAATATCTGTGTGATAAAGTTACTGCCAAGTAAGATATGGTAGGACCTTGGGCACAGTTGTTACTGTGCAGGAAAGAAAGAGAAAATGCACAATTTTGTTTACTGTTAAAATTCTTTGTATAGTAAGCACCATACACCACATTGGATTAGCTACCATGGCAGATAATCACAAAATCACAGAATGGTAGGGGTTCAATGGGACTTCTACAGATCATCCAGTTCAACCCCCTTTTGCTAAAACAGGTCCATCTAAATCAGGTCACACACGAACACATCCAGGTGGGTTTTGAAAACCTCCAGAGGAGACTCCACACCCTCCATAGGCAGCCTGGGCCAGGGCTCCCTCACCCTCACAGTAAAATTGTTTTTCTTTATGTTTAAATGGAACTTTTTGTGTTCCAGCTTCATCCCATTACCCCTTGTCCTGTCACTGGATGCTACAGAAAAAAAGACTTGGCCCATCCTCTTAATATCCAACTTTAGGCACTTATAAGTGCTGAGGTTCCCTCTTAGTTTTCTCTTTTCTAGGTTATACAGCCTCAAGTCCTGCAGCCTTTCTTACTAAGGAAGATTGCTTGACACTAACGAGGAAGTGCTGAAAACCTGTAGAAAGCATGTATCCATTATATGAAAGTTTCAGCAGTATAACACACTGCAGTAGGGAATTAAAGTTTGCCTTTGCGCCACCATAGACCTGCAATGGGATAAGGCAGATGCTGGCAATTCACTTACAGAGGAAAAAGCATCTTTAAATACCCCCAAACGCATCCCGCACTTGGCGGCTGTGAGAAGCCGACACCAGAAAGAAAAACTGGCCGACCCACAAGCCAAACCCACCAGTTCTCACATGGGGCCGCATCCTTTGACAGGTTTCTCCAAAGAGCACCCTCCCACCTGCCACAACTCGGGCACGGGAACGGGAGCCCACGTCGGGCTGCTGTTCCCCGGGCGCTTTAGCCGCCGCGGCGCGAATCGCCCACCACAGCCACCCGGACCCGACCGGTCAGAAGCGCCAGTAAGTGCTCCGGGTTTCCCGACGTGGGAAACCCACTAAAAAATAAGTCACAATCAAAAACCCCGGCAAGGAGGCGCCGCAGGAGCCCGGGCAGGCGCGGCGCATGGGGCGGCGGTCGCCCGGCGGGGCCTCCCGCTCCTCCTGCACACCGGCCCGCCGTGCGGCGGCGCGAGGCGCGGGCCCCGCCGCGGCCTCACCCGTGAACGAGTCCGGGTAGATGGACTCCAAGGCCTCCAGCTCGTTGCGCTGCTCCTCGCTGTAGTCGGTCATGGTGGCCGCCACCGCCGCTGCCGCCGCCAAGGGCCATGGGCCGCGCGCACCGCCGAACCGCCCCGGCGCCGCGCCTGCGTGCTGCCTTCCGGCATCGGCTAGGCACGCCTAGCGCCGGCCCCGCGCCAGCGCTCTCCATCGGCGGTGGATGCCTTTGGGCTGAAGGGGAGGAGCGCGCTGGGCGCTGAGGCGGGCGGTGGGTGCCGCGGCGGAGGCCGGGCTGGCTGGAGCCAGGGACGGCTGCCGAGGGTAAAAGGCTCACTGGTACCGATTCTCGATTCGGTGTCGCTTTCACAAAGGGTGATCAAGTGCGGTGTCCCCTGTCCGGTTCTCGTACTCGCAGCTTGGCCTTCGGCTGTGCGGGGCAGGACAGGCTTGCTGCGTTTCACCCCCGGTACGTGACGCGGTTGGTAGATGCTGTGCGCAGCCTGCGCGCCTCCCCGCTCCGGCCTGCCGCCTGCTGGCGAGACCGGCCCTGGCAGTACGCGGAGTAGTCGGGCTCCTTAGGGCACTTTGCCTTCTGAGGGTCTGCAGACTCCCACGTAGAGGAATACCTGCCTTGATGTGAGGCAGGTATTCACTGTTTATCGTTCTTCCCTTGAGAATTTGTAGGGATCAACAAACTGAAGGAGTTTCAGAGCAGTTGCTCTAGGAATAGCACGAGTGTCCATGGGAGGGGCTGAATACCATTTCAGGCTGAAATTGAACATCTGGTGCAGCCAGTTGGTGGTACAGCTTGGAGTGTAAAAGCACCTGTAAGCTTTCTGTGAAACATTCACTCTGACTGCAAAAAGCCCATCACGTAAGGCAGCATGATTCTGCAAGTGCAGACCAGGAGTTAAAAAGTTAGTGCTGGGGGGAGCAAGCCTTAGGGATGAATTTAAGACTGTTGAGGGTTAAACAGCAGCAGACTCTGATGAGTAGCTGGTGCGAAAAGAGCAGTTTTAAGTTGCATCAGTTTGTTAGTCTTAATGGCCAGCACTTTTCCCTCAGGTGCATTTTACAAGCTAACAGTTTCCAGAAAAGCTTTCACTATGGTTATAAAGACAATAATTTTCACTTCAGGAGAGCAATCTGCAGTTATAAATGGATTTTGGGTAGGATGACTCAGGTCAGTTAGACTGTTCAGAACCAAGCCATTGATTTTACTCTAATGGTGATTTCTCCTGAAAGCTGGTCCATGACAAGTTTCGGGGAGTAAAGGGCAATACACCCAATCACCTGTATTGCTACACCTATATTGAATACTATGAATATATGCTAACAGGATGATAGTCTATTTGTATATTGGCAGGCTGACTTCACACTGACAAATAAAATTAGTACTTCCACTTAGTATTTTAAATTAAACTATTATAAGAAAAACACAGGACAAGTACTAATAGAAAACAAGGTTTATTTGAAAAATTAGCAAAAAGTTAAAAGAATTAAACAGCTCTTAATAGCAAATATCACATAATTTTTGTAGTCATACATAAAACAATAGAATAAAGGGAAAGAACCCATATAGAATGAAGACAGCAGTTTGGTTCCAAACAACACAAAATGTAATACCAGCATAGGGGTTTTTTTTACCAAAACTTTGATACACAAATTAGTTGAATGTATTCCATATTACACTTAGTATTACATCTTTTTAATTAAAAAAACCCACATTTTTTGAGTGAAATTAGAAATTGTGTTTACTAGCAGAGGTACTTTACTTCCTAAGGAGTTCATGTAAACAGTGCAGTTCTCTTAACAGTTTCAGATGAAGTAGCTATGTGGGAATGTGTACAAATTTGTTTAGTGATGTAGAATATGGGTCATTCTCCCATCATGCAGTACATATATCACATTTGCTAAAGTGCTTGCTTTTGTTTAGAAATTAACACCTTAACACCAAAGGCATTTACCAAGATCTACAATTTAACATATTTTTGTTAGTAAGATGTACTAAATTATACTTTTATACTTCAACACTGGAGTTAATTAACAGCAGATACTATCACCTGGCATATGGCTTTGTAGCACACATGCATGTACCTGGCAAAGAAATCAAAGGCGCATTAGGAAAAACAGTGGTATGTAGTTCCTTCCCTTCCCCCCATCTTAGAGCTAGAAACTTCTGTACAGGGAATTAGAGATAGTAGCATCACATTATACCACACTGCATTAACAAAAACATTGTTAAGCTTTTTTACTCTAAATTCAGTAGTTTTTAATCACAGTAATATTTATGGGCACAGTAGTATGATTAAATACCAAGTTTTTCCACAGGGAAAGAACACTGCGCAGAGATTCATTTTTCATCCTGATTCGCTATTTTCACAGTAGGCAAGCACACAAATGAGATTTTGAAGTATACCTGAAAGGAATAAGAGACTGACCTTGCTATTACTTTAAGCCAGAACACATCCGAGTTCCATTTTCCACATGTAACCTGTTGGTGCAGCTGCACCCCTACATCCTGTCCCTCTCAGTGGGAATTTTACCTCCTAACAGAACTGAAAGTTCTCATCATCTAGACTCAGCTGTTGATGAAGTTTCCCCGTATGTTTCTTCCATGCTGCTGTAGCCACAGATTTAGCTTCTGGTTGGCTCAGTATATTTTATTCACTTAATAAAAGATGGATGTGGAAGGGGAAGAATTAGGACATTTCTGCTAGGGGTCACCAAGACCAAGCTGGATATCTGCTTTTGTTCTGTACAGAATGGATCAGACTCATAGGATCCAGTCAAAGCCTAGCTGTTCATTTTTTAAGATTTTTTGATGGGAGGAAAGAAGCAGCATTTGGAAATAGCTTCCTCTCCTAGGACACACTGATCTCTTTTGCACAAGTATTAGAAAGCAGAGAGCTGCAGCTTGAAACAGCCCACCCTAATCTAGACATAGGTTATCACATCCCACAGGAGTTGGATGCCATCAGGAAAGGTGTCTGTACACATGTTAAAGGACTGCATTAACAGGATATACTTGTTCACATTTTACATATCAACATAATAAGGTGTCAGAAAGTTCCAGACCAGCTCAGGTCTGATGTGGAGTTAAGCGTGTTGCTGCTTTTTTGCAAGGTGTTGGTGGGGACTTGGACCCTCAGAGCTGTGTTCTGACCATAGGGTCTTCATCAGTCTTGAGGTATTTTCTATCTGCAGGCTCCCTGAGTGCCCAGTCATGGAGGAGGCTGTAGTCATAATGCTCCTTATCCACCCGTTTTAGAAAAGCCAATCCAGAAATGGCTTGCCACTCCCTGAGAGATGGGATGCGAATCTCCTTTACATTTTCACTCCCTGGGACAAAGCCAAAGAACTTCCTTACATGCTGCATAGCATACAGCCTGGAGTGCTGGTCTGTTGCTTCGTCAAAGAGCTGCTGCTCATTATGGACATAGCTGCTCCAGTATCTGAAGTGTAGAAAGCTGAGTGGGGAGAAACAGCTTGCCAGGCAGTAAGACAGGAAGACAGTTATGACTACCACAGCAATCAGAAGCCAGCCAGCCACCTTACAACAACAAAAAAAGAGAAAAACACCTGTTAAAGCTGCAAATACACAGTGGTAACTTCTGAGCATCAGAAAATGCATAAGATGACCTTTACTTGCTTTTCCTGAATAGTAATATTAACAAGGTGTAAGCCTGGTAAGGATCTGTTGCCATCAAACCCGTTCCTTGCCTACTGGAGGTAGCCATGTAGTAAAGCCCTTACTTTCTGTCAAGTTTAAGGAAGTTCTGTTGTATAAGTTGTTCATATAATTTGTTAATTATTAATATCCTCCACAGCTATTAGTGTGAAAAGAGAAGCCATTTAATTCCTAGCCTATATTTGCTTATATTTTAAACCCGGTTTTCTATGAAATGACAACTTACATGCTCTGTAAATAATGAGTTACACTAAGCTTTTAGAATTAAATCTGATCTAAAACTAAAGATTTTAATGATGTGGAGCTCTCGCAGTCTGAGCCCTTTAGTCACATGTTTCTTACGCATGAATGAAGAAGCTTCATACCCTCCCTGGTTCTTGAGCTTCCATTTATCTTACTTGATAGGACTTTTCAAGATACTACACGAGGAAGAACATATCCACCAGTAGGAGGTAGCAAATGGAACAAGCAGACAGTAATTTGTATAGCTAAAGTTCCCACCTACAGGCACAAAACAGGCTTAAAAACAGAGATTTGTCACTGAAGGCAGAAGATACTGATCCTGTTTTGTCCTAGTTTGCTGGCAGAATTTATTCTAGTTGTCATTAGATCCACAGGCAACAGAATCAACACGAGTTACTCACTTGTGACTGGTATCGGAGTAGAAGAATCACTTCATCTCTTGCCCGGGTCAGCTCTGGAGGAACTAACTGACTGCATGGAAATTCAGCCAGCATCCTTCTGTGTTCACTCGCAGTAACGTTGTGGTTAGGTCCATCATAATCTACAGAGACATACTCACTCATGGCACAGACATAATAGGAGCCATTAATCAGGGTGACTGCTAGCCACGTTACTGGAGCAACCAGTGCTCTCCCAGTGATGCTGCACAAGACAAAGCAGATCAGTTTGCATTGCAGCAACCGGTTTGGTGAAATCTCTTCCTGCAGAGGTGAGCTTTTGCCTGTAACCAGCCTCCAAGTCTGGTTATTGAGGGCATAACCAAGAACCAGAAGGATCAGTGCAGGAGCTCCTAGAAAAGCCAGACCGTAGATAAGGTTCTGACCAACATGGCAGGGACAGCTGAACGTAAAGAAAGAGAAAAGTTGCTGCCCACCAATTGTCAACATTGCAATTATAGCATTAGCAATAACAACCTCTTTGCCTTTTAAAAAAGTTAACCACTTTGGAAGGAAAGTCATTTTAGATCTCACTCTTTACCAGAGGATTTTGCTTTAAGTCAATAATAGCTTTTAGTTATATTTAAGTAATGTTAATGGAAGACTAGAACAGAACACCCAACAGCTTAAAGAAAACCCCCAAAAAAATCCTTGCTAGCTTTTCTCCTCCCAGTAAACTTTTGACCCTACACACTGACAGCTAATGCCTTGCTTCCTAGCTTTAAATATACTTCTAAGCATCCACTCATGTGTTTTAATTGATTCAGTAATTTTATCTCAGTGGTTCTGGAACATACAGCTTTTAGGCAATTATGAGCTCTGCCAGCCCCTTGCTAATTGTCTGCAACTATCAACACATTCTTCCTACCTTTTAGATAATGTTAAATGTTGTCAAACTGATGATTACCCTTTCAAGGTTAATTGGCAAGGCATATTTTCCTAATCAATTGTAATTAGCAGAAGCATGGCATGGAACTAGGGGGGAAAAAAAGGAGAGCTTTCTGGTATTTCTTCATAAAATAAAACAAGTAAACAAAGCCTTATTAAGTGGACTGGATTGTTAAAAAGTGAAGTATTTAAAATGCTTCAACATTAAAATAAACCGATAATGATTCCTTAAGTTGCACAAAGTTTGGAATCCCAATTCTGTTCTGATTTTGTGGCAATTTGATCCCCGAACACTGGAGTCTGAGATGCAGTTAACTGCTGGACCATGAGGATTTTAGCGTTTCACCTGTAGGTGGCAAAAAGCTATCGTGTCTCTTCCCCTGACACTGTTTTCTTTGTAAGGAGTTTTTTTGGTAATGTGTAAGCTATGTGCTTCACACAGTGACAAGCCAACTTCAGACATGCTCATGATAATAGCTGACATTTACATTGTGTGCTTGTGATACAAAGTTTTAAGATTTTTCTGTATGTATCTCATTCTGTGGACAAAGGTACATGAAAATTTTTCAGTTAAACATCTCCAGAGCTGATTCCTGAGAATTTGGATGTATGATCTGGGCTCTCAGCATCTCTCACAAATCAAGCCATAAACAGAGATTATTTTAAAACCTTTCACTCCTGATAATTTTCTCTGAGTCACACTTTGGTTATGGTTATGCTGATCTAAATATACAAGTATTTGTGTTTAAGATCTTTTTACCTATAATATAAACATTTTTTGCCAAAAACAGTAAAAAAAATAGCCAGAAAGTCTATGAGAAAAATTGTTTTCCCATTACAGATGGCTGTCTCCAGCATGTGTGGACTTGGTCACATGATATAGTAACATCTGATTGCACAGCCTCTTCTCTTCCTTTGCAGAGAGGGTTGCAATAATAACTTTCATCTCAAAAAGCAGATTTAGCACCCCTGGTATCTGCTTGGATGTCAGAGACACTCTTACAGCTGTTACACAGCTGTTAAAGTAGGCATCGGCTTGTCTTATCCCCAGTCACAATCTGTCAACGTGGTCCTTGCTGGTAATTGGCTCTGAAAACTCTGTGTCACCATTACACAAAATTCAAAGTGATAGAGGAACATGCTGGGAAACATCCAGCAGCACTTTGCCATGGCTTTTCTGGAACCTGTTGTTTGGGAAAAGCAGTAGCACAACACAATCATGCTGCTGCCCAAACACTGCCATCTTGCAGCTTTGTTCTTTTTCGGTATCACGGGATTGTCAATAACTTTTTCTTTTCTTTTTTTTGGACTAGTGGCATTATATTTTGAAGAAAGTCATCTCCTTTGTTCAGTGGAATAAACTCATCATGTTATTACAGAATTGTTTGGACTATGTGTTTTATAAGAGTCTTCCATTATACTTTAGTTCATTTTCAAACCTTTGATTGATTGCTGCTGAGCTTTCTTTGGGAACCCACATCTCATTTTGTTTACAAGGGAGGAAGAGGGGAAGGCTTTCCCAAGCATCACTTGTTTACTCAAGAAACACATTAGATGTGAAACTAAAGAGATGTACAATACTGAAATATTCATAGTCAGCCTAAGGCTGTTGAATGAGGCAATTTATACAATCAATACAACAACTTTGTACTGCTGCATATTCACTTCTTTGGCATTTACTTTCATGCTGTGTTGTAAATAATCCTGCTGGGTCATCCTGTTACTGAAAAAAAGGTAAGGGGTTGGATCCAATTCAGAGCTTGGGCGGCACATCAAGCCTTTAAGTATTTGCCTTTGCAGAAGTACCCAGAGTCCTGAGATAGACATTTATGCTCTTTACCCGATGCCTGGGAAGAGTTAAGACTGAATGTAATCCAAAACACCACTACCTGAGGTGACAGCTGACTTGCTTATGAGGCAGAGAGATGCTTACAGCTGACATCCAAGGCTAACAGGATACACAGGCAAATCTTAGCCGTAGTTTTGCTTTTCTTTACTTGAAGAACTGAGGATGATTTGTCTTTTAAAACATGGTTATTGGAAGACACATTACACCTTCCTATCCTCCCATACACAAGCAAACTGGTTTTATTCTTATGTTTGCTTTTCATTGAAATAAAGCAGCCATGGCACAAGGAAGAGTTTGGTTTTAGTTCCTTTCTCCACCTGATCTAATCAAAACTCACTCATCTCTTTCTTCCAAGATCTCAGTTATTATTAGCGATGTGGTGTGACCATGGTGTGAAGAAACTGTATTCTTCAGCTTTCCTGATGTAGTTCTACCAGTTGCACTTAACTCCCCGACAGAGAAGAGTTTGATATTTATTGGATCGGAAAAATATTAGGATTTTGTTACCTAATGGCCAGGGAAAGGGAGATAGAATGAGGGAAGTATTCCTCTGTTTTCCATCTGAGGGTTTCTTGTTGTAAAGTTTGGAGGGGGAGGCTGGACCCTGGTCTCTCCAGTCCTGTGCAAATGTTTTCATCACTGAGTTAACACTGATGTTCTGAAGCTGATGTTCTGTGCCTCCTGTAGCTGCATTTTAAGTTGTATTTTGCATGGATGTCAAGCCTGCCTGCGCATGTTGGAAAGCATGCTATGGAGTAGCTGTAGGACAGATTTCCTGTGGGAGCCTAGGGGAGCACTGCTCGTGTCCTGAGTTCTGCCTGGTTGCTGGTCAATTTTGTGGCCTTTTTGGTGTGATTAAGGGAGACATTTCTTGTCCCTTAAGGGATAAGCACCGATGAGAAAACCGTCAGTAAGCTTTATGTTAAGGTGAGAATGGAAACCTGTTAATAATTTTTTTAACATTCAGCTTTTGCTTCAGAATTCAGACGTGCTTTATACGCAAATTTATACGAGATTTTAGGTGCTTGCAGCGAGTTTGAGCAAAAAGTAGTCATCAGAATCCAAAAATACCCTCTTGAAAACATTTCCATGAAATGCCTAACCTAACCCAGGAAGTTGCAGCAGTTCCCAGGAAGGGCACCACAGTCATGGTGGCAGCAACGGCACTCATTTATCCTGAAATGTGGTTAAAGCAGAGGCCACACTGGGATGTGAGTAAAAGGATTCATTTGTGATGTGGGAAATACCTTCAAATATGTTTTTGGGGTTTTTTTTCCCATGTATTTTCAAAACCCCAACACCTTGCTTTTTGTGATTTGAAAGAATTGAGTTTTCTGTGAGTGAAATATTTAACATGAGATCTATTGGGCTGAAGATGAAGGCAAACAAAAGCCTGATCCTGTATTGTACTAATTTGGACACCCATCTGTTGTGGCAAGTGTGTTCTTGTTTTGGCTCAAATAACTTCTTTAGGTATTTTTTTAGGCATTTGACACCTAGTTTGTATTGACCTTTATATTGCACTGTGCTCTGCGATATTCTTGTTTGGGAGAATCCTTAGATACTGGACCACTAGAGAGATCATGTCCTTACCTCTAAAAATGTCATTTTCCCCATAATAGCTAGTCCACTATACAAGTGTGCTAGTGCACACTTTTATGCACGCTTTCAAACTTCAGGAGATACTGTATAGGTTTAGTTTTTGGGATTTTTTTCCAGTTCAGTAGGAATGAAGACAATTGGTGAAGTCTAATGCTCAAGCAGTTTGCCAGACCAGTCTTCTTGGGGCTGAAGGATGAACATGACAGAGAGGGATGTGGAGGGCAATGCTAACTTTCTCACTGTTGAAATTGCCTTGATTTATTTCTGGGAAGTCTATGTTAAGGTTTAAGACAGGTGCCAGCTATGTGCTAACTTCTCTTTTCACAGGGCTGCAAGTCAGATGGCAGCTAAAATGAAGAAGATGGCTTAATTCTGTTCCTGAAGATGTGACTGCAGTCCACGACTGACTTGTTTCCCTCATTGGCAGCACTGAATCCCCAGTTTATTTGAACACACCATTTCAGCCTCATTTTCTCAGTTGTGTGCAAACCTTTCAAACTCTAGTACATTCTACCTAATATATCGTATTATATACATGAATTTAAGTGTATACATGTGTACACATATGAATATTCAAACAGTTATGATGTGTTTTTACCAGTTCTGGTCCACAGTGTTCCTTCATGGTTGCAGGCCCATATGACTCATAACTTACAACACAGGCTGAAGTAATTAATCCTTATATTCAAAACTGGATAAATAAATGGTGCTCATTTATGGGTAGATTTAAGTGCTTTGTGATGGTTTCACTGCAGTTAAATTAGGCTAATGAGAAACTTTTAGAGCTGTT
Source organism: Colius striatus (assembly GCF_028858725.1). Lineage (NCBI taxonomy): Eukaryota > Metazoa > Chordata > Aves > Coliiformes > Coliidae > Colius > Colius striatus. The sequence goes on along the minus strand of NC_084760.1, from coordinate 52,864,412 downwards.
TTTTTTTTAAATGCAATGCAGTACAGTTTCTTAGGGAAAATGGGATGTCTCTTGGAATGAGACATGTATTTGGTGCTTGTCGCCAGTTGGAGACAATCTAAGAAACAAAACCCATCTCAGACTCAATTTAGAAATGCAAGTAACTGTCTAGAGAGTTGTAATGTCTGGCTTTTATCATTTATTTAAATTTAGATATGGGAAGTAGCTACGATCGTTTCACTTATAAAGTGCAGCTGGATTTTACAGGGCCTGAAAAGTGCCTGGAATAAACTAGAAGAGGCTTATTACATTCTAAAGTTCTCAACACCAGGTCATTCTGTGTAAGATGAAAGCTGTTAGGATGACTGTTTTCCACAGGAAAAGCTGAAAATCTTAGAGTCCTATTTTTTATTGTTGAATTGTGTCATAACTGTACCATATTTTTAAAAGTAAAGTGATCCTTCTTATTCCAAGTGAATCACATCTGCTGCTTTTTGTGTACCTGCAGTAGTAAACACCTGTAATTTTACTCTAGCACTGAATCTATTAATTAAATTAAATGTAGTAACAGACAGCATAGCATTCAATTGAGGCTGTGTATTTTTACTTCCTTTCTTGAGAGGGCTTGATGGGAATGTATGTGGAGGTAAGTCCTGTAAGGAAAGACAGCTACTTGATTAGTTTCTGAATTCACTAGTACTCAAATTTATTGCCAATCTAAACTAACAGAAAACTAAAAGGAGAACAGAAAAAGTAAGCCAAACCTTCCTGGATGTTCATAGCAGGGATGTTTACAAATAGGGGTTATAATAGGTTAAAAATTATATAAGAGCCCCTGGAAGCATTGCTGGCTGCACAAGCTGGCAACTGTGGCAGGTAGAGAATTCATTCCTCTAGAAGTCTGGATGCCCTAGATCTGTTTTGTCACAGAACCATGGTGGTAGTAGTGCCTTGTAACCCATACTGCTCCTACCTAAGCAGTTGTTAACTCACCAGGCTGAAGCAGAGCTGACAGAAGACTATTAGCTCCTTTAAGTGGAAAATGCTAATTTGTTTTATTACCTTGTGCAGCATATCCTGCAATTGCTTTTTTCATTCTTTAGAGAGAGAGCTTTTGTTAGCTGACACAAACAATAGAATGAATTTGCTGTCCCTAAAAACATAAGACCTGTGAATCTCTTGAGGCTGCTTGGTTTGACTTCTCACAGCCATTTGCTGTGATATAAATCATTCTTATTTCTGTTATGTACAGGGGCAGATCTGTTGACAGTCTGATTTCTCCCAAAGGGCTTAGTGCACGTAGAGACTAGGAGGAGCATCATCAGCATTACCGATTGCAGCAAACACATCCCATGCAAAAGGCAGAGAGCATAAAGGAGAAAACTTTAGAGAAGAGAAAGAAGAAATAGAAGGACTGAGAGAAAACTATGCTACTTGAGGAAGAAAAGATATAAGCTGACAATCAAGTACATCAGGTGTTACTCGAGCAACATGTCGCGGCCACCAGGAAGAAAGCAAGAGAACCACAAAATAGTAAGACGTTTCTGTAATGTGCTAGTAAAATTGTGCATGGAGTAAGAATAAGCTATTATTGTATTGATGTGTTTTATGCAGCCATAATTCCAAATAGCCTTGAAAGTACTGAAAGAATGGGGATGAGTCTGCCAATATGAGATCAGAGGCTCTGGCAGCATTTATGTCTACATGGGACCCCCTTGTGAGCTGCTGACAAGCTGCCAGCTATTAAGCAGGGACATAAAACAGCCTACCCATAGGACTTGGAGTCTATTTGACTCTTAGCAGTAATACTGAGATTTGCTCTAGGAACCTTCCTGTCTCTCTAGCTTCCTTGCCTATGACATGAAATTATTTTCAGACAGTCCTATCCTCAACATGAATCCTTGAGGCCAAAACTCTGTTCTTGTTTTGGAGAAAAGAAGCTGCACTGGCCACACCTCTGCTCCATGAACAGTTACAGGAAGCGATCATTTATCTGAGGATGCAGTATACCCCACTGTATGCCTCCTGCTCAGCAGTCTATGTGTTCTTTTGGGAGTGGTGTTGCATGAGCAGGGGTCCTTCTTTATCCTCCTAATGTTACAAAAGGAGTGCACCATCATAGGATCTCAACATCTGGCTTTAAGGCCAAAATCTGATTCTTGGGGAAGGGCACTGAACTCCATTTTTTTAATTTACCCCTGGTGCTGAGATTCTGAATAGGCTTAGGAAAGACGGGCACAAAGCTTCTGAGACTGGATTCTGTTCCAAAGCAGAGGTCTAAGTGCTTAGAGAGATTTATGATCAAAGACAGAAATGTGAAGTAAGTTTATGTGCCTATGTGGTTAGGTAGTCATTAAATGAAACACAGAGAGAAAGAATTCTCTGTTCTATGTTTGTATAGTTCAGTTCTACACAAGTCTTCCTTTAAGAACTTAGAGCCTTAGGGCTCTCTGTGTGGTCAGTGGTGATTTTTGATAGGAATTGAAGCAGTTGAGAAGTTCCAGAAGGCTTTCAATGTTGTGTCAATTTCTGGAAAGGGAATGGAGGTCTCCACTGAAATAAAAAAATGTAATAGAATTAAAGTGAATATATATAAGCTTACGAACAAAAAAGACACCAGTGGGTTGCAAGAATGGCTGATAAATACAATTATGTTAACATAGTATGCTTAAATTTTTCTCAGGTATTTGTCTTAATACAACACAGACTTCTTGTTGAGACTAGAACAATACAGAACCTGTATGATATCCATTTACTCCATAAAAAAATTGTTAAAGAGAATTTGGCAAAATGTGCAATATTATAGTAAACAGGAGTTATCACCCAAGTGAGTTTAGGAAATGTTTCCATACTACTTAAGATCTGGAACAGTTCTTTGAACTTTGTAAGTGCAAACACTGATTAAACTCTGAGCTTCTGATGCAATGAGAGCAGGAAGAGGTCTTTCCATCAAGCCATTTTTCCTTTCCCTGAGGGATTTGTTCTAGTGTTTTCACAGGTCTTCACTATTATTTTTCCACAGACTGTAAAGAAAAAGCACCTCTAGTCTGCCCACCAGCCTGTAGCATTTCCTTTAACTCCTATCCAAGAAATTTAGTGAGATTCAACCTAGTCTGTCCCCTCAAGGCCAGCTGATACTCATGCCAAATACAGTCAGTTGTCCAGTGTCAATGGAGGTGATCTGGCAGAGCAGGCAGGGAAGAAAACTTTCCTACTGATTGGTGCACAGCTGAAGATCCCAGACTAATACTTGTGACAGAACCTGTGCAGGGATATGCCTTTGACCTCTTCAGTTGCTCTCAGTGCTCCTTGGGCAGGTTGCTTTAATCCTCACCCATCCTCTTCATCTGACTCATAACATGGAGCCATACCAACCACATCTTCTCTATTAAGATACAGAAATAAGGTCCCAGTGAGATTGTCAAGGCATTTGGAGAACGAGTATCGATAATGATTCAAGTTAGTCTGCTAAAGAAGAGGAAATGAGACTGATTCTTTTCTACTTTGCTTGTTATTCTTTACACTGGTGCTGAATTATAGTAGCTTTTCATTATTCCAAGCTTTTTTTTTTTTTTGAGGTGGGAGGGTAAAGCAGCTGGTGATCTGAATACAGATCAACCATACCTTTGTGAAGGAAATGTAATTTCAGTGTATAAACTGTTCTTCCTATTGTAAAAGGACTAATAGCCCATTGCCTCAATTATTCTTCTGCAACTTACCATTTGTCATTAATCTGAGATGGCATTTGACATCGAGCCAACATGCATGTGTAGTGTTATAGGATTCAAGAATGTACCTGATGAAAGTGCTGTATCCCAAGAAAGTATATTTCTGACAAGCAAAATCCCTACATAGAGACTCAAGTGGTGATCAAGTCAGACTCTCTCTTGAATTGTGGATTTCAATGATGACACATCCACGGACAAAAGATTTTTGATTAACGTAGATGTTATTTTTGCTTGCTTTTAATAAGGTAGCAGCTCAAAAGTGTGAAAACGTTTGCTTCATTTTCACTTTCCACTTTTTCTGACAGAGCAGAGAACTTTTTGTACTCACGTATGGGGCTTTGGTAGCCCAACTGTGCAAGGACTATGAAAAAGATGAAGATGTCAACACCTGTTTAGATAAAATGTAAGTGTTGCTTTAAATGTTCAACTTTATTGATAATGCTATTTGTTCACCTCTATGTTTCCATTCAGCTTTATGTCTCTTATGAGTTCCAGCACTGTCTAGAATTACAGAGATCACAGGGATAAGGTTCAATATTCTGTCAACAGGAATAACACTAGTTTGTCAATGCAGATCAACAATCAGCTTTTGAATTCTCAGAAGAAAAGTGTCAGGGTTGTTTTGGCAGTTTACACTAGTTCCTTGTTGATAGTCTGTTAAGCTAATTAATAATATAAACTTATACATTTTGTCTCCTATTTCCTTGTATTCATTTTCAAATTCCATGTTTTTATTATTATATCTAGATTCATAAAATCTTGTGGTTTTTTGTCCTGATAAAGTTGATAAAGTAACAGCAGGTTTCATTAAGGCAATAGAATCCTAGAATCATAGAATGGTAGGGGTTGGAAGGGACCTTTAGAGATTTTCTAGTCCAACTCCCCTGCTCAAGCAGGTCCACCTAGATCAGGTCACACAGAAATGTGTCCAGATGGATTTTGAAGACCTCCAAGGAAGGAGACTTCACACTCTCCCTGGGCAGCCTGTGCCAGGGCTCCTTCACCCTCACAGTAAAATAGTTTTTTCTTATGTTTAAATGGAACTTTTTGTGTTCCAGCTTCATCCCATTACCCCTTGTCCTCTCACTAGATACAATAGAAAAAAGTGATGCCCCATCCTCCTGACACCCTCCATTTAGATATTTGTAAATATTAATGAGATCCCCCCTCAGTCTCCTCCAAACTAAACAGCCCCAGTTTCTGCAGCCTTTCCTCATAAGGAAGATGCTCCAGTCCCCTAATTGTCTTGGTGGCCCTGCACTAGGCTCTCCCCAGCAGTTCCCTGTCCCTCTTGAGCTGGGGAGCCCAGAACTGGGCACAGTACTCCAGATGAGGCCTCACCCGGTCTGAGTAGAGGGGGAGCAGAACCTCCCTTGACCTGCTGACCACACTCTTCTTGATGCATCCCAGGATACTGTTGGCCTTCTTGGCCACGAGGGCACATTGCTGGTTCATGGTTAGCTTATTATCAACCAGGACTCCCAGGTCTCTCTGCAGAGCTGCTCTCCAGCAGGTCAGTCCCCAGCCTGTACTGGTGCATGGGGTTGTGCCTTCCCAGGTGCAGGATTCTGCAGTTGTCCTTTTTGAACTTTATGAGGTTCCTAAGGCCATCTTCGCTTCTGTGAAGATGAAAACAGCTTAGTTTGAGGAAGTAACCTTGTAGATTACTTGAGAACAGTATTCATAGGTCTCTCCCTATGTATATATGTGCATATCTAATCCATAGTGAGGAGGGTGGTCTTCACTCTACAGTTGCCAAATAGCTGCTTGTTGATTTATTATTCCTTTGGCTTTGCAAATCTAAGGCACAAAAGTTGAAAAGTATCTAAGTATTCACACACATCACCAATAACTACCTTGCTAACTGCCAATGACATATTTACTAACATTATCGATGTTGGTACTTAGGAAATAAATATTTAATTGTTTTCAGATGCACATCATACTGCAATTTTAAATTTCATGCTGCCAAAACCACTTTTTGGTTTTGTCATCACATTAAACATCAGATCACTTTTTGGCTTCTTGTCAAAGATACGGCACCAAATCTGTAAGAAACTCCACCAAATTCAGTCTGCTTCACTGGGGATGTAGGGCTTCTGACAAACAGGCAGAGACTGACATCATCCACATAAATGGAAAGAAAAAATCTCTAAAAACTTTTCAAAGTTGAGTTCACATTCTTTCATAAGATTTGTGTTAATCTCTTTCTCTTTTTCAAAAAATTTTGCACACTGTATACTTACTGACCTTTGTTAATGTCTGAAAGCTAGGAGTGAATGTTTGTTTTATTAAAACAATTCATTTATTTCCATCCTTTCTAATTTAATTTTTCTGAAGGGGTAGTATTTTAAATACCAAACGAAGGTGATGATGTCCTGAAACTGTATATTAACAAGCAACTTTTGGATTCTTTCTGCAATTAGTAGGTGAAGGGAGAGAACATGTAAAAAAAAAAAAAGGCAGAGAGGAAATTGTGGAGGAAAAACAAAAAAAGGAAATGAAGAGATAAGAGGATAAAGTGAAAGAGATTAGGTGTGAATCCATTTCTTATGGGTTTTTGTGGCACCTAAATGCTGCAATGAGAGTGCTCAGGATTTGCTGAATGTCTATCCAGCCCAGGGGTGAATGCTGTTACCTGAAAGGGCAGTAGCTTTGTTCTCTTTGACAGAGACAACATGAGACCAACTCAGGGGATCCCAGAGGAATGGAGAAAAACCTATGCTATGTTATCCCAACCTATTTTTAGTGACAAAGCAGTCTTAATCACGTATGTTACTGTGTATTCTTTGCATATGCTTTATATATTATACTCATGTATCTAACATTCAGTATTTATTCATATGTGTAAATATAAATCTATGTATAGATAATGCATATATAAACAAGATCCATAGCATCCTTGCCAGGAATATCATGTGTAAAGGAGTGTGATTCCTTGAGCAGCTGCAGGAACAGCAGTCCCACTGTGCAGCAAAATGTAGTAGAAAGAAGAATCTAGACCAGCTCGGTCTGTTGGCCTCAAACCCATTCATTTAGGAACATGCAGCTGTTTTGCTGAGAAAGCACAAGAGACAGATTAGGGAGATGGTAGGTGGAAAGAACTTCTCTAATTTGGATGTTAACTTTCTTTGTTTTCTCCACAGGGGCTATGGCATTGGCATAAGGCTGATTGATGATTTTTTAGCTCGTTCAGCTGTGAAAAAGTGCCGCAGTTATTCTGAAACTGCGGACATGATTGCACAGGTAAATAAGATTTACATTCTCATCAGCTTCATCAGCTTCTTAGCTTTTTCATCCTCCTCTAGCAGTCTGCTGCAGAACAGTTACCTACATTTTCTGCTGTATCATGACTATTATCAAGATCCCCACATCTTCACGATCACACCCATCCTTCCACTGAGCGAAATATAGCCTTTTCCTTACCCACAACTTCATATCAACTAATAACTCACAGAGGCTGGCCTTGAGAGGAGACAGCAGTTTTTACCCTTGTAGTACAGTGCTACATCAGGCTGGGAAAAAACCAGCATTCAACAGAATACCAAAAAAAGGTGATATTTAGTGGGATAAGAATTTTGCATATGGTCTTGATAAACCCATAAATCTAATAATAAATTTAAAAAGAGAAAATAAGAATGGGTACTACTTCCTCCTCTGATGGAAGCTTCCCTTTTGTTGAGTAGTCGTTCACACTACTGTCAGACAAAAAAGATCTAGGAGGAAATTTAGTGGCAAGTTAGATTTCCTGGAGAACTTGAAGTTAAATCCATAGGCTGTCCAGCCTCTTTAGACTGCAGTGTCACTGTAAATGAGGTGGTAGTTCATAGATATTGAGTTAACTCCGACTGATACCTGCTGAGACCATGGTGAATAATCCCTTTTATCCTTTACGGCTTTCAGCTAAGTGTTGCAGGTGAAAATACGCTTGGTCTTTCCCAATGGAAAAAGTTAACCACACTTTTATAACAAAGAACTATTTGCTATGCAGTTGTGTGTTTTAAGAGGGAAGATCAAGGCATCGGTTAATTGAACTGAAATTCATTTCCATTGCCTCATTTTATGAGACAAAAATGTGCCTGGCATAGATTTCAACTCCTTGAGAATTACCAGCACTATCAGCTAAATGTGAGCATTATGTTTAACCACTGACTACAGAGCTGGGAAACACCAGCCTGTCTGTGCAGTGAACTGAGACACCAGAATGTGCTGGTTATACAGGAGCATCTTGCTTCAAAGTGTGCATGGATGTTATTAGGTGATGTGTGTTTGTGTTCACATTAACCATGTCTGAAATAGCTGCCTTACATCGGACTGAAACAGAGGGACAGAACTTATGCTATAATTGCAAAATGCTGGTCGTAGAGGAACTGATAGCCGTCACAGAGATACACAAAAGAGACTTGCTGCTGCTGGAAGGGCTATAAAGTGCACATGTGCATAACACATACATACACCATGATCTGCCAAAGCAGATGCAGGTGCTGTTACTAAAAGCCACTCATTAGCTCATAAAAAGAGTGGAAACTAAATTTCTTCCTGAAGGGTATTTTGGATGATGCGTAACAAAGATCCTCCCTTGGAGAAGCTGAGCCAGGGTAGAGGATCCGTTGGAGGTAGTGAGCTAAATAAAAACCCCAAGACAAGCAGCATTTCAACCATTGTAATAAAATGTATCTTGTTAAAAGAATGTTATCATACTGCGATCACATTTTTGTTGAATTTCCTGTTCTTCAGGTTGTATTTGTGCTTTATTTTCTTTGGATTTTCACATGTATGCTAGATGTTTGGTTTTCCGTTCCTCATGGTTGCCTTACATATGGATGCTTTAGTACAGCTGAAAGGTCATTCCTAAGTACACGGGATTCAACAACAAAATACAGTGAGAAATTAACAAAGTAAGGAATAAGACATATTTCTCTGGAGGCTGTACTTCAAAAGATACTTACTGAGAGAAATAAACTTACTTGGAAGGACTGGAAGAAACTTTAAAGCATACAGTCTCTTGAATATACTATTTTTAGCAAACAAGAAGAGTTCTGTACTAGGAGTATAACCTTGCTGAGGCAAAATGTGATATGGATGGAACCCATTTTCACATTTCTTTGACAAAACATTTTAAAAAGTGTTCGAGCACATTTGACTGAGGCACACACCAACAATACATATGTAAAATGACCCACCAAGTAACTGCAAAAATGCTGTTAAAGTTCTAATTTCAGAATTGCATAGCTGTTTACTGCTCTTCAGCAGTAGTGTTCTCAGCCAGGAGAAGGTGCCTAAAGTGCACTAACTCTTCTGAGGCAGAAATGTTTGAGGATAAGTGTGTGCAGAGTAAAACCAGTTGCAGTTAAAGTAATTAAGGCAGTTACACAGCTAAAGTCATTAGAGCCAAACTGTAGAATCTGTAAACATAGCTGTTATCCCACAGTCCTTTGGAAAGCAAAGAAGTCTGTAAGTTCAGGCTGCAGGTGTTCCCTGTGGAAATGGAAAGTGATGAAACAGAGGGAAAAATATAAAATGAGGAGTACAAAGTCAGTTTGCCACATTGAGAAATTAATACAGGAGGAAAGGTGAGCCTAAGGCAGTGTCTGAGGCCTTAAACCTTCAACCACTGGTTCAGACTCCAAAACCCAGGCTTTACTTTAAGCTTCTACTAAGCTGGAGGAGAGCCAACAAATTTTGGTGATGAGCCAAAGTCAGTCCTTCTATACTGGATTCCCATTGTGCTCGCTGACTTCTTGTGTTGGTGCTGTGACTTCACATGGTTAGTCGAAATTGCATAAAAAAAAGATAAACCAGGCCACATAAAAGTGGATTTTCTGCACATTGGCAATTTGGGATAAGAATATGGAAACTAATTGACAAATGGTACTAAGGACAAAGCCTAGTTGAAGACATAGTGTCCAAGACTGGATTCAGAATTGGATCTCCATGTATCTGAAGATTACTTTTGAAATGAGGGGTGGTAATTTTGTTCTATAATCCTACAAAATCAAATTTTTATTTCAGTTCTTCCTCACAAGATCTTGACATCATTTATCTGATTGAAGGATATGAAAAAAATAAACAGCTTCTGGTTTTAGATCTAATCCTGGAACAATGTTAACTTTTATAGCACAGTGTCACTGTGCCCCAGGAAGTGTCTGTGTCTGCTACAGATGGGAGCAGCTGGACCATACCCTCTGGTCTGAGGGTACCAGTGAGATGACACTGGCACAGAAGCATCATAGCTGTTCCCAATACAGTGCTGAGACTAAGGATACACCTCTTACTGTAAATCAGTGGCTGGAGAGATGGGCCTTATTGTGGAAGCTCAGTACCTGATGAAGGCAGCAAATGTTTGACTCTGCAGCTGCTCATAGAGAGGCCCTCAAGGGTCACCAGGGCTGGGGTAATCCAACCACATCACCTCCATCCCCAGAGCTGTAGAACAAGAGTTGTGATTCCCTGGCCTATGTGAGGTCCTGCCACACAAACTCCCTGTATATTGATATATGGGCAGTTTGAAAGTCTGAGAGAAGCTGTCACAATTTACAAAGCCGGTAAATGTTGCTTTTCAGAATTCAACAGTGAGAACAAAATGCATACAGCAGGTTGGTATGCTAAGTGGTATATAGTAAAGTGAAAAATGAAGTGCTACACTGTAAAGGAAAGTTTGTGAGTATATGGATTCAGCAACAGATGGCAAGACCTTTAAAGCATCTTGCTCTTCCCAAATTCTGAGTGGAAAAGTACTAGGAAAAGTAAACTCGGAACAATGTTATTTTGGCTGCCTTTCCACTTTTAAGCAGATTAATTCTGGTCTTTCATTAATGTTGTTATTATGTCATCTAAAATGAGGTTTTCAATTGTTTTAACTGTCCGTATTATCTCTTACATTGCAACATTAATTATGCGTACAGAATTGCAGAATCACAGGGTTTGAAGAGACCTTTAGAGATCATCTAGTCCAACCCCCCTGCTCAAGCAGGTTCACTCTGATCAGGTCACACAGGAATATGTCCAGGCAGATTTTGAAAACCCCCAGAGAAGGAGACTTCACACCCTCCCTAGGCAGCCTGTGCCAGGGCTCCCTCACCCCCACAGGAAAGAAGTTTTACCTCGTGATCAAGTGGAATTTCCTGTGTTTCAGCTTGTGCCCATTACCCCTTGTCCTGTAACTGGGCACTACAGAAAAAAGTCTGCCCCCATCCTCCTAACAGTCACCCTTTTAGGTCTTTGTTGATGTAGTCCTCTCTCAGTCTTCTCCAAGCTAAACAGCCCCAGGATCAACAGCTTTTCCTCATAAGAGAGATGCTCCAGTCCCTGATCATCCTGATAACCCTCCACTGGCCTCTCTCCAGAAGAATTTTCTAGTGAAAAGTCCTCAGTAGGCACCATATATAAAGGCACCAATTATTTAGTGGACTCCTAAACATTTCAGTAATTCTAATCTGTATTTGAGCACCATCAAAATATTAATGAATTTTATTCTTGCTGCTTGAGAGAGATAGGATGCTGGTTGGTACATTTTTACTTCTAACTGCATAGATTTCTTGTTTGACATGAAATATATAATCCCACAGCTGTGAGTAACACTTTCAAAAGAGAGATTTTGCTTTTATGGGTCTCATTTTGATGGTGAGCCTATGTAGATGTCTAAATAGATATTCTTTTTTCTTCCATTTCATACACATAGAAATGAGACAGATTTATGTGTGCAACTTTCAAAACCACTATACTTCCTTGTGTTTTGGACTCACAAAGAATGATTTAAAAGACTGTTGTTTTTCATCACTGAGAAATAGGGTGTGGTAGTTTTAAAGGAATTTCCATCCACTCATAGTCTGGTTTAAAAAAAAGTTCATATCTATTCATAGAGTTCATAGAATCATAGAATCAGAATGGCAGGGGTTGGAAGGGACCTTTAGAGTTCATCTAGTGCAACCTCGCTGCTGAAGCAGGACGACCTATTCACTGAATTACCTACCTATATACTTAAATTATTTTTTCTGATGAGATTTTTTTATAATTTTTGTTTTACAGGCTTGCAGTTTTGTCTTAACTTGGTACTCCACTGCAAACTAGCTACTGGTTTTGCATAGTTTCCATGCAAGTTCTCTTTTACACAGGAAATTTTAACAATAGAATTTGGACAGATTCATCCTACCATAATGCAAAGTACAGCTGAAACTAAATTGAAAGCATATGAGGACCTAGCACAGTAAATGAGTTTTTGTTCTTGTAACAAAGACTTGAATTTTGACAGAGCAGCAGATGTGTAGCTAAAGAACAGTTAAGGGGATTCAAATGAGAAAATTTGGTTCAGGCAGAGTAAACTGGAGGACAAAGCATAGAGAATTGAGCAGAATTTTCCTGTTTATTTGTGCACTTATATTTTGATGCACATCAGAGTTCATTTAAAAATTTTCCAAGGATAAATATTGATTCTGATGCTTGTTGTTTTTTCCTCAGTTTGTTTTGGATAGTTGTCCTGGTTTAGGCCCATTTGGAAAAAAGGACTGCGATCAGCCATTAGGTATCAAGGGCCTTCGGAACACCCTAAGGTCAGGGAGGGCCCAGTTGCAACTCATAGTCCCAGGCAAAACAAACAAGACTACTCAGTCTGGGGAAGAAAACAGAAATCAATTTAATCTATCACCAACCAAAACCATAAAAACCAAAAGCATAACAAACAGAAAACAACACAGAGTGGTACAATGATGGAGAGCACAACCAGCCCTTTAAGATCACTTTCCCTCCACCCCTCCCCTCTTCCCCAGCTCAGAGCCCTAATCCCAGTGTCTTTAACTCCTCCCCGCCTGAACAGCTCAGAAGGACAGGGAATGGGAGTTTCAGTCAGTCCTTTCCCAATGGCTCCTGCCACTTGTCTCTCCTCAAGGCAGACGGGCTCCTCTATGGTCCTTCCCGCTCCAGCGCAGAGTCCCTCACAGGCTGGGTAGCCCTGCACGGGCCACTCCAATGTGTGTTCATCCCAAAGGCTGCAGCTCCTCTCTGCCTCTCATGTGGGTCTGCTCTGTGGCCCACAGGCTCTCCAGCACGGCCTGCGCCATGGCTGCCTCCTCACACAGTCTCCTACCCATCTGGGTGTACTCACCCGGAGCTTGCAGCCTCCGTGGGTTGCAAGGGCACAGCCTGTGTTCTTGCCACAGGTTACAAGGAGTCTCCAGTTCAGTGCTCCTCCTTCCTTCCTCCCTCCTCTGACTGTGAGGTCCACATGGTCACCTCCATTTTGTATCATTCCTACATCTCCTCTTCCAGCTCAGATTTCCCTTCTTAAATCGGGATGGCAGAGACGCCAGACTGGCCTGGCCAGGCTGGAGTTGGGTCCACCTCAGAGCCGGGGGATGTTTTGAGAACTAGTTACTGGGACAACACTGCAGCTGCCTCCCCCTATTATCAAGCAAAAAGGGCTCCACACAAACCTATGACAATAGTGTTGACAATAGTCTTTACCTGCTTCCAAGATACCAAACTTTCATTCAGGGGCAATGTTGATACAAAACAGCTTTTGCAAAAGCTGCTTGAAGGAAAAAGTTAAATTTTCCAAAACCAGTTTCCAGTTGAAAACATAGGGTCAGAGTAGCTTTTATTTTTGTCTGTTTTTATAGAAGTATTCCAGCATCCACATAGCAACTGCATTAAGTCACAGTCATTTCGTAAAACAACACAGAGTAATCCAGCCCTGAGAATGAGGGTCAGTGATAGACTCCTACCAGGCACACAGTGCAGTACTAAGTGTTCAGCAGCTGCTCTTGGAGGTAGAGACATTCTCAACATAACTCCCCTGTGAACATGAAGCAGGATAAGCATGAGGAGAAGAGAATGCACTGTGGTTTTGCTGCTCTGCAATAAAGGAGAAGGCCAGGCCTGTTTCAGATTATTTTGGCTACTCAGATGCAGAGTTTTGAGTTTCCTCCCAAGGAAAAAGTGGATGCTAAAAGCCCAAAGTGAGATCCCTCTGTCCTCCCAGTTTCCCTCTGCTAACTATACTTTTGCCTCTGTATCCCAGCTCTTATAGAGAGCTCAATAGAGATCCCATCCTTACATCAGCCCACTAGTTTCCCACGTTCTTTGATCATCTCATTAACCTACTTAGTGTCTTCCCCTTTTCATCCCTACTTGCTTTGGGTTTTTTGTGGTACCAGTGACGAAGGATGTAAAAAGACAGCTTTGAGTAGGGAAGTTTGTCTCAGTCAGTAACCCTGGTTTGTTGATAAAAGCCTGTTTCAAGCAGGGCAAAAATATGTTTCTCTGCAGACTCAGGGAGACTGGCAGTAAAATTCTGTTAAAAGCCTACCCAGTCACCCCAGGGAAAGAAACTTGGCAGAAACTTTGTTCTTCTTCTATACAGTTTTTGCAAAGAGTCTGGACATTCTATGTGAGAGCAACGGTGAATTCCAAGTGGGTGAGGTAGAGCTCGAGGCTCTGGGGTGAGACAGATTTGTTGGAAACACTGATGGTGCAGTCTCTCACCTGCATTGTCTACTGGTTCCTCTTGCTCCAGATGCTTCAGTTTCTTATGATGTTAAGAAAAATGAAAATCAGCCTGCTGCAAAAATATTTCTTGTCTTAAAGTGTAGGATTTCTTTTCAGGCCCCGTGTTGTACACTGGTTGAAGGCCCAGTACAAACAATATTACAGAGCTCTACAGGCTGCACTCGGTGCCCAAAACCCACCCAAAACAGGAGCTTTGTACCCATTGTCCTGGTTTTGGCTGGGATAGAGTTAATTTTCCTCCCAGTAGGTGGTACAGGGCTCTGGTTTGGATTTACTATGAGAAGAATGTTGATAACACACTGATGTTTTGCCTGTTGCTAAGTAGTGCTTTTCCTAAAGTCAAGGGCTTCTCAGTTTCTCATGTTCTGCCAGCGAGGAGGTGCATAAGAAGCTGGAGAGAGCATGGCCAGGACAGCTGACCCCAACTAGCCAAAGGGCTATTCCACACCATAGGATGTCATGTGCACTATAGAAACTGGGGAGAGTGGTGGGGAGGAGTGGCATCGATCAGGCAGTTGATGAGCAATTGCATTGGGCAGCACTTGCCTTTCCTTTGGTTTGTTTTAATATATTTTTTGTTGTATTCATTTTCATTAGTATTATTATATTTCATTATTATTGTTGTTGTTATATTTTATTTCATTTCAGTTATTAAACCATTCTTATCTCAGCCTACAAGTTTTACAGAGCTTTTTTCTGATTCTCCTCCCCATCCCACTGGGAGGGGGAGGAGTGAGCAAGCAGCTGCATGGTGCTCCGTTGCCAGCTGGGGTGAAGTTGTCACACCTATACAAACAACTTCCCAGTGCAAGAAGATAATACCAAGTACTCTACAGAGGCAAGATACCAGTGATGATTTTTTGTTACTGTAATAAAGCACTAAGAACAACTGTTTATATTTCAATATAGGGGTTTCTTTCTTAAGAAAAGCACAAAACTGCTGAACCGTTTGGTAATTTCACGTTCTTGGAATATACTTTGGCTGCAAGATTTGTCTAAAGAATTACCTGTCACCTCACTGTCAGTGGAGATCGTGGCCCCATGTTTCGGGCAGACTAAAGGACTAGAGCTGATTACTGTGACCATCCATGGCATTCTAGATGACACAGGAGTCCAAAGACACCAGTATGCCTCGAGTGTCCACTGGTGTTCCAAAGCAAAGCTGTATCTACCAATGGCTTGGGAATGACCTAGAAGCAAAACTTTTACTTTCAGTGGGCTGTTAGAAAGCCACACACATCTTCTGCTATTACATTCACACCTTTTAAGTGGTGTTACTTTATGACCATCTCTTGATTTACGTGAGATGAGCACAATATAGTGCCTTTTACATGGGATATTGTTAAAAGGTTTTTGTAGAAGTCATTATTTATCTCTTTTTGCTGTCAGCTCTTGACCCAGAGCCCATGACATTAGTAGAGCATGAACTCTAGGTGCCATGGAGGACTGCAGCCTTTTCAATTGTGTAAGGAAATAAATTAATTCCATCCTTTTGGAGCAAGTTTGTAACTGTGAGGAAATGTGATGAAGAAGAAAGAGCCCATTGTGAAAATATACAGAGATGAAACTAGCTAGAAGTATGTTACATTAACAAGACAGGAAAAACCTCACACTTCGTCTATGGTATTTCGCTTCCATCTACAAAGTCCAGCATCGTGTCTCTTTCCCCTTTGATTTCTTTCCGGCCTTCTTCAATTAGCCTGTGAATTGTGCTATAATGTTGTTTGCTACTGCTGAAAGAGTAGAGCTGGGAAGCATCTTCCCACGCCTGGAACGCCGGCATGGGAAATTCTTCTGGTTCCTTGTTCTCAAAAAAGCACTTCAGGTTTCGCTCACTCAGCTTGCTGGCATACACCTGGAAAACCTCCTCCAGCTGCTCCTTCTCCTTCTCCGTGTACACCCTCCAGAACATCAGCTGGAGGTGGCTGACTTTCGACTGGCAGCTAGCACAGCAAGTGGCTAGCAGGGAGAGAAGAGCTGTAGTCATGATCACACACCAGCCTAAAATCTGGGAAAACAAACCAAATGGGTTTCAGGTTAAAAAAGTTCAAGTGCAAATGCTCCTTAAATGAAGAGTGTCCAACACAACACCTGTGCTTTGTACAGAGGGCCCACTGCCCCTCTCGGGACCTGCCTGCAGGCCAGTCAGCCCAGCTGGCATTCCTGTTAATGGGATGTCTCTGTGGAGACCAAAGGGAAGCAGAAGGTGTCATGATTGAGGCTTTGCGAAAGCTCCTTGATTCTTACAGTGGAATGTAAAATGCTTGGGAAAAAATGTCTTATACTAGAGTCTGGCTGCACACTCCCCCTTAGCCTGGAGAAGAGGAGACTGAGGGTGGACCTCATTAACACAAGACAAGTATTTAAAAGGTGTATGTCAAGAGGATGGGGCAATATGTTTTTCTGTTGTATCAAGTGACAGGACAAGGGGTAATGGACATGAGCTGGAACACAAAAAGTTCCACTTAAATATAAAGAAAAACTTTACTGTGAGGATGAGGCAGCCCTGGCACAGGAGGGATGTGGAATCTCCTTCTCTGGAGGTTTTCAAAACCTACCTGGATGTGTTACTGTGTGACCTGATTGAGGTGAACCTGCTTTAGCAGGATGGTTGGACTGGATGATCTCTGGAGATCACTTCCAACTCATACCATTCTGTGATTCTGTGAACAACTGAAGAGGCACGTCCAGCCCAGTGGCAGTGCCAGCTTCAGGGACAGATAATCTCAAATCAGACCTCAACTACAAGATTGTGCATGAAGAAAAATCTAAGGGAGGTCTAAATGACCAATCAAATAATATACAGCTACACAGAAAACAGAGCTGACCTGAGAGCAGGAGGAGCAGCTAGGTAATTTAGAGAGAAAATTAATAAGAGTTTTTTGCAAAACTCTCATGTGGTGTATTGGAATTACTCACCAAATTCTGTCACACAGAGGGAAAAGTGTTAGGGAGAATAAAATATCATGATCACTAAATGGTAAATGGTTTTCTGTCTCCTGAAAGTGTTAAATAAAATTACCCAACAAGATTTATGAGTAAGATTCTGAATTGTACACCCTATGAAACCAAAAAGGGAAGTAACTTTTGTCCCAGATCAGTCAACCTTTTAAACTGTGGCTATTTTTAGATGTGTTGTTTTCAGACTTCTCCTTAATTTAAAAAAACCCCAAACAGACAAGCCAGCAACAGTATTAATTAGCTAATAGGAATATAAAAGATTATTTTAATTTTTAAAAATGTTCTCCAGTTCTTTTACGAGGAGATTCACTGAGATCAACACCATTCTTGTGAACTTTTTGTGACTTTGATGAATCAGCCCTTTGTAGTAGAAAATCATTTTTAATGCCAATACTGGTTTAAAATTACCTTCTTGCCCAGACCTATGAGAATGCTGGGAGGAGAGGGCATGTGAAAGAAGAAATAGCCTGTGCATTGGCACATCTCTGTTGGCACTGGAATAGAGCCCAATTCATCTACACACTGATAGTTGCTGCATTTTCAGAGAACTTTATTTTTGCTGAAGTACGCTTTTTGAGCATCACTCCAATCATGCTTTTTTTTTTTTTTTGTAGGAACTTGAAAGTTTGACCAAATTCCATTAAGGACATATTAAAAGGAAAAGGTGTTCCAGGATTAGAGCAAGGGCTGAGGGTGGAAAAATATGCTTGAAATTGTTGTTGTAGGATGTTCTCCTCTAAGGAGAGCAGAGGTGTGAGCACAGTTTGTTCATCACCACAATTTGTTCCTGCCTAGTACTACTGGCCTAGACAATAGTTTTCCTCATCTACTCCACTCCAATGTGTAACATTTGCAAAAAAATACATATTTTTCAAACAGTGGAAAAAATTGTGGTGTGAAACAAATCTTCTAGGTTTCACAGACCCATAGGAGCTGGTGTCCTGTGCCTTATTGGGGTTTGATAGGAGAGCTGCGACTTTTCTCACGTGAAATAGTGATGTTTTAAAAAATAACTGCTGCTAAAAATCTGTGTTTAGCTGAGGGAACAGAGGAAGCTTCCTCAGGGGATTTATGTGAAACAGAGAATCTTGACAAACAATTATTCTTAGGGATGGGTGTGGAAGAATAGCTTTGCTTTCTTTTCTTTTTCCAGTTACTTTGTACTGACTGATGATTTCCGTGGATATTTGAGAAAGTGCTGGTTTTAGCACCTTTTCACTTTCTTGCAGCCTGGAGAATGATCCCACGTATTCTCATGCTATAAATCAAGTCACTCATTTTGCACTGTTTCCTATACATAGAACTTAAGCACTATTTGTTGCTTTCTTCTAAAACTCTCTCAAAAAAAATTGCTTTGTCTGCAGCACAGGATTTGACTGCGTCCCATTCCTATTTGCATGAGGACTTGGAGATAAAACTGGCTCTTGGGGAGGAAATGGTTCCAGATGGACACAATGGGCTCCACAGAGTGTTTTTCCTTCCTGCTGACAACCGTCTTTCCATCATTTTTTGTAACTTTGTTTTTTCCCCCTTTGTTTTTCTTTTTTTATCTCTGAATTTATGTTTGTTACAAGGCAGTGAGCAGAACTGTACCACATGAATCAAGTAAAATGTAACACAATCTATCTTTGCATGTTCTGCTTGTTATATTTTAGCATTTCTTCTTTCCTCCAAGCAGGACAAAAACATGCTTTCCCCATCTGGCATTGTGAATGCGAGGAACACAAACAGAAATACATTATGTAAGCAGTCACAAATCCGCCACAGACTTTGTTTTCCTACTGTTAGTGGCCTAAGGTTTCATTACAGTTATCATGATGGTATGAAACAGTAGAGAGTGGTACAAAGTTTTTTAATTAGGACAGACCTCTGCTAATTCAGCCTCCCAAACAATCCAGTAGTTCTTTGCCTTTAGAGCAGTCTTCATTCAGGAAGAAAGATTTATCTATCTGGCCTTATTGATCCTGCCATCGGTGCGCCCCCCCAGGAAATTTGGCACAGCTCAAGCTGAACTGAAAGATGAATCAGTTGTTTGTTGCAAGGCTGCATCATGCCAAAATTTCATATGCAACCAACAGTGTTATCAGGATCTTCTACAGATAAATCACCCTGGCAGTACACACTGCAGAGTGCTCTTTATTTGTTTTTCTTACCTGGGACTGTGCTTGAAGAGTTCGTTTCAGTTCGTCACTCTCTGAAAAGGGCATAGAGCTTTTGTCACAGGCCACCTTGTGCAGCTCTTCAAAGCATGTTGCAGATTTGCTGTGGCAAATTGCATGTAAGTAGGCAGGATTTTTCAGGCCACTCATGGCACATTCATAAAAAGTCCCGTTGAGCAAAGCCACAGAAAGCCACATCACTGGGGCTATCAGAGCGTTTAAAGTGATTTGTATGAGGACGTAAAAAAAATGGCAGATATTCCCTTTGGGGAATATTTTTCTGGGGTTCACCCAGCAGCCTGTAAAGAGTTTCCAGGTCCTGCTGTTCAAGAAATATCCAATAACTAGCAAAACAAAAGCTGGTGAGAAGAGAAATACCAAACCGTACCTGAAGTTTTCATTGCTGCACGGGCATCTGAAAGCAACAAGAGAAAACACACGCTCGCCTCCCATTGTCAGCAGCGCCATAAAACTGTAACCTATAGCGGTCTTGCGGTGCATAAAGAATTTCAGGACTGTTTGGAAACCATCCATGTTTGATACTCACTAAAAAGCTAAAAAAATCAAGGCGCTTCTCTCTGCAGCAGTAGCAGTCTGTGGTGGGGCGTGCAGCGAGCAGGGGAGAGCTCTCCAGAGAAGAGCAGCTGGCTGTAGCCTGCCTACGCGCTGCCTGGATAACGCCGTGATGTCACCGTCTGCGGCATCGTGCTCGCAGGGGACCCCTCTGCTAGCAGACCAGATGTTGCATGTTTATAGTAACAGTTACTGATAGCAGAAGGAAAGCAAACAAGGCTCAAATAAATTTGCAGCCTCGGCAGTCTTGTTCTTGGTTTGTGACTGTAGGAGGAGATCAAAGTGAAAACACACACTCACCGGTTGCAACAGTTCTTGAGCTGTGATTATCAAAGTCACTGGCAATGTAGTGAAGGACCTAAGATGTTAATAGTCCCAAGGGAACGTGACACAACTGAAAGCAGACACGTGACAACAGTAAAACCACTGTCTGGGGCTGTAAATGTAGGAACATCAAAGACAGGGTAAGCAGCCTTCTGCTGTACTCTCCTGGAGTATCACATAGCTCCAGATTTGCATCTCTGGCCAAACTGATAGGAGAAGAGACAAAATTAGTTTGATATCCAGCCTGTCTGGCCCTTCCCCTGTTTTCCTGGGATAAAGCTGCTCTACGGGATGCTGCATCCTAAAATTTCACCTCTAGTTTGCACACACCAGATTCAAGCAACAGTGTTGTCCTTTTGCAGGTGGCTTTCAAGATGTACCTTGGGATCACCCCCAGTGTGAGCTGCAGTAGTGCTGCAGGAAATGAGTTCTCCTTAATCCTGGACAAAAATCCCTTAGTGGATTTTGTGGAGGAGTTGCCAGCAGAACGAGCATCACTTTGCTACTCTAACCTCCTCTGTGGGGTGATTCGAGGTGCCTTGGAAATGGTAAGGAAGTGCACGTCTGTTTTCTCCATTCTTTGTCTATTTGCAAATGTGCAGGAAAGCAAAAGCCACTTGCTCAGATAAGTGAACGAAAAATTTAGTAGTGTTTAACCTCTTTCTCAGATTAAATGTCTATATGTAAATAAAAGTGGGCCAGACTGATCCTGGATCCTGAGGTAGAGAAACATGCAGGTTGGCTCGCCTCCACCCTGTCCCTGCTTGACTCTTCAGTGGCTGACTCAGGTGCAAAAAAATCCCAGGTGAAACCAGGGAGCTAGATAGCATGTACTGTGGAGACCCAGTAGGGCATGCTGGTCTCTCATTTTCCAGTGTAGGTGCAACCAGTAATAGCCATCCCTGCCTCTTCACACTGGAAATGAAGATAAATATTACTCTCGGGTTACTGCAGCGCCCAATGAAAGGGAGAACAAAGTGTGGATGAGTACAATACTAAAACCAAAGCATCAGAAGTATATCAGATGGCATTCTAAATTTTGTTCTGAAATGTAAGACTTTTGCAAAAGAATAAACAAAGGACATCACTGGAAAGTCACTGAGTTGTAGAGCTCTTGTGTCGTTTTCAGGAAGATAACTTTTGGGCTGCTTTATGTTTCTGTCAGCATCTGATTTGTCATAAAGCTTTCGAGAAAACAAAAACTGTACAAGTATGATGTATGTGTGTGAGTCTCAGAATAGTAATATCTGAATAATTAACAGAAGTGTTATAGCAAAAGCATTAGTCCATGATCAGGAAATTTTGTGATCATAAAATCATCAAGTACACAACTGATGTACTTGGAAGAAAGCAAAGCACTGGAATGAAGGGTAACATATTATACAATTCCAGTGTATATAAATGTCTTGGTTTCATCTGGGACAGAGTCAGTTTTCTCCCTAGTAGCTGGTACAGGGCTGTGTTTTGGATTTAGTATGAGAATAGTATTCATAACACACTGATGTTTTGGCTGTTGCCAAGTAGTGCTTGTTTTGAGTTAAGGATTTTTTTCAGTTTCCCAAAGCTAGGAGGGAGAATGGCCAGAAAAACTGACCCCAACTAGCCAAAGGGCTATTCCACACTATAGCACATCATGCCCAGTATAGAAACTGGGGGGAGCTGGTGGGGAGGAGTGGATTGCTGCTCAGGCATCGGTTGGTGGGTGGTGAGCAACTGCATTGTGCAGCACTTGTCTTCTCTTGGGTTTTGTTTCTCTCTCAAGTTTTTTCTGTATACCTTTTCATTGCAGTAATTATTATCATTATTATTATTATTATTGTTATTATATCTTATTGTTATTTCAGTTATCACACTATCCTAATCTCAACCCATGAGTTTTCTTTTCTGATTCTCCTCTCCATCCCACGAGAGGGGTTGGTGAGGGATGAGCGAGCAGCTGCATGGTGCTCAGTTGGGAATAAATCATAACATTCATTAATTTTGATGGGAAAGCTATTTTAAAACAATCCATAAATCTGTTTCTTATGAAACCTGAGAAAGATGATCCCCTTGTGGTAAGAGGCAGAAGAAAAGCTTGTTACATTGGAGAAGGGAAAAGTGGTCATTTCTTTGTTTAACCAATGAGATCTGATTCTTTCTAGGTTCACTTAGCAACAGAAGTTACTTTCCTCCAGGACAAGCTGAAGGGTGATGCTGTGACAGAAATAAGAATTACGTTTTTAAGGAAGGCCGAAGACAGAAAGCACAAAAGAAATAAATGAAAGAAGCATTGGGAGAAACAGTCGAAGACATGCGAGGTAAAAATTACTTCTCTGAGCCACCTGCACCAGTCATGTATTTGAAAGGTGAAGAGGGCCTGACAACAAACAGGAGGTGCAGAGCAGGGGGAGAGCAATGCTAATTGTTGTGAAGCACAGATCGATCCTTCTCATGTAGCCACGCTCTTGAGCTCAATGAAAGTTTTACCTTGCTATTCAGTGCATGCTGGATGCAAAATATTCATTTGGATGCCAATCATTTTCAGCTAAACACACCGACCTTTTCCCATGTTGGTTGTTGCTGATGTTTCAAAGCATAGTCGCCAAGAGGAGCTTTATTTCCCTGGCTGTTTGTGGTTAGGAACAATGAACTGCTGCATACAGTGTCTCACTGTCAGGTGCCTGTTTTGATGCATAATGGTTTTCCATTTGCTGTCGTCTACACCAGACATCCTGCTCCCTTTGAAACCAGAGAGGGACATGGCTTCACTGATGGCAGGAGACACCTGGGTTCCTCACAGTTCTTTCACGCCCTGTGTGCAGTTTTGCTGGCGTGCCTGCTCAGCCTCGTACGTGCATCAGGCTGCAGCGCTGACAGCTGCAGCAGTGCTTTTGTTGCTTCAAGCTATGGGCCTTTTCATGTCAGTCTTCTCTTCAAGAGCACTGGTCTCCCGACCAAACCAAACAAAGCATAGCATGTTTAATGCATAGTCACTGTGGATCTGTACTCACCTAAGGAAACGTGAATAAAAATTCAGAGACTGCCACACAACTGGTTTGCTGGTGATTGTGTCTATTCTTACCTGACCTTCACTACCACCTGTTGAACATCTTTTCTTCAGCAGTGGACTTGTTACCACAGCAGGACTGGGAAGCAGAGAAAAAGCCTTACAGAGATCTGAGTTGTAGGAAAGGTTTCATGTTGTCCAGTGTAATGCAAGAGATCTGGGTAAGGATGGGACAAAAACCCAAGTCCTAGCATGGTACTCTACCCACAAAGCCAGCTCAGCACCTTCTCACCAAAGCATTTATTTTAAACTGAAATACAAACCCTCAGTTCAGTTCAGTGAAGCCCAGAATTAACTCTGATTTTTTTCATTATGATTTGTACCCACATCTGCTATTTTTCTCTCAGTCTCTTTCCCTCTTAATCCTTCTAAGTGAGGGGCACCTCTTACCTTGGGGACAGCAGGGTTCATTCCCAACGGTTCTGAACAATCCTCATTATAATCTTCCTCCTTTTATTTGTGTTAACACTGTCATACAGCAGTGATGTAGTGCAATGGAACTTTAAGAGAACAATTTTGTACAGAAGCAAAACTGTACCCAGCCTTACTCATTACCCAGCCTTGGGCTCAGCCCAATGTACTGTTATTTACTACAAATAATGAGTTACAACATGTAAGAATGTGTTACAACCAGTAATAATTTCCCCTATCCTTTTTTTTGGTTGTTTATTAAATCGGAGATCGAAGGTCCTGTGGAATTTGCCTGATCTGCACACTACCTGTGCAGTAGCCCTCAGTGAGATTTTAGCTGGTTATGCCCAGATGGCTGAGATGGACACATGGTGTCTTTGGCTGACCACAAAAAGGTTCTTTACAAGGCAATGACCATGTTTCCTTCTTTTTCCAGCGACATTCTACTAACCAAATACTGCCCTCTTTTTATTATTGAAAGTGAATAACCTATACTGTCCAGACATAAAGTCTGCATTGGCCAAGAATCGTCAGTCACCATGTTGCAGTGACACATAGAGTGACTACTGTGTATTCAGGGCCTGTTAAAAGAGTTTCTATCTGCAGGCATAAACTAGCAAAGTCAGGGCTGGCTAGTACAACATTTTTTTAGGCAAGGACCATTAGCATCGTTTTGAGGCCTTTGCAGTCTCACCACACTGCCTTTGGTGTGGCCAAAGCTTCCTTCTCTTCCTTCAAAGCCAAACATTTACAGTGATGCTCCATGTAGGACATCAAAGCTGTTTCTTTACATTTCAGAATCTCAGGATAAACAGACCAGGGAAAACTTTACTTCTACTTGGACATAGTAAGTTTTGAAGGATAAGTTTCCACTGTGCAAATAAATATACAGCAGAAATGCCGGTTAAGGCAGCACAGTTTTGAGATCAAGCCAAGTGGTGATGTGGGACTGCCCGGCCAGGCCGGATGCTAACTCGTACTCATGTCATATCCTGCCTGTGCATCTGGTTGTGCAGCAGTCACTCCTCTTGCTTCAGCTCTGTGCTGGGCAAACACACTCAATGCACACGTGTTTTGCTGTGAGTGGTTTTTGAGTTTTCTTCCTACACTGGATCAGCTCATCCATTGTATTCCAAAGATGGAATAAGTAAATGTTAGGTAGAGAAATGGCAATAAATAATAGGAAATACATTAACTGCTGACATTAGCTGCCCTATGCACATGCATCTTTTGCTTGTGTTGCTTGGCAGCATATTCACAGGAGTGTTCCTCGGTGTTCATTTTAGTGTAAGCCCTTCTTTTGAAAGTGTCTGACAGAGGGCTCACAAGTGTGCTAAAGCTTCTCTTTGAACTTGCTTTTGTTGTAAATGTAATTGCTTATGAAAGATAGGAGTGTTACATAAAAGTGAGGAAAAATCAAATGTCAAATGTGACTGCATACAAAACCAATATATAAATATCTGCTTCTATCCATATGCACAGATTTTTTTTCTTTCCTCAAAAGTTACTCTATCTGTGAAAAACAGATTGTCATCCTTGCCAGCAAACTTGAAGATATGTATCACAGTCCCATTCGAAGCCTTTGCTCATTGATTTTAACTAGAAATGCCAGTCGTGTCCTCCCAAGGCAGCTTTGGTAAATGAGACCCTGGCTGCTGCATGAGTGGCAAAAGCCCACCTGGATGCAGCTGAAAGGATTAACACAAATTCTGAGGGTGTTTTCACCGTGGCTTCTTGTCAGGAAATGAAATAAGGCATGACTTGTTCCTGGAGGCTTTCAGTCTATCCTGATGTATTTTTTTCTATCTCCAAGGTAAAGCTTGGCCTCACCATTGTCAAGGAATGTTTTGGCACTGATTCACAGTGGGGCCAGGACATTGTTTCCTTCTCATTTATGACATTCCAGAATAGATTTATGTTGTGGTTCAGGCCCAGCTGGCAATGAAGCATCATGCAGCCACCCACTCACCCCTCCACATTCTTCTGTAGGATGGTGGAGGCCCCAGTAAGATGGGAGGGGAAGAGATAACCAAGGATGTTGTGGATTGAGACAAGGGCAGGGAGAGCTCACTGCCAATTACAGTTCCAGGCAAAACAGACTCCACTACTCAACTTAATGAGGAAAGTAAGAACAGTTTCTTCTACTGCCTACTGGAAACAGAACAGACAGAAAGCAAAACTAGAGCAGGATGATGAGAAAAATACAACCAGCACTTTAAGATCTTATTTTCCCACCTCTCCCTTCTTCCTGGGCTGAGCTCCCTGCTCCTGGTATCTCCACCTCCTCCCCCCTCAGTGGTGCAGGCAGGGCAGGGAATGGGAGATGTGGTCAGATGGTCTCTCAAATGGTCCTTGCTGCTCTTTCCTTCTCAGAGGAGGAAGAGGACTCCTCACATTCTTTACCCGCTCGAATGAGGGGTCCCTGCTATGAGATACAGTCCTTAACAAACCTCTCCAGTGTGAGTCCTTCCCGAGGGCTGCAGCTCTTCACAAACCCCTCCAACATGGGTCTCCTCTGTCACAGCAGGCACGTTCTGCTCCAATACTGTCTCCCCGCCACAGAGTCACGGCCCCTCTGGGCACAGTTACCTCCTCTGCCCTGGGCTCCTCCATGAGCTGCCAGTAGACCTCAGCTTTGTTGTTACCCTCCATGGGTTGCAGGGGACAGCTGCCATATCACCACAGGATGCAGGAGGAGTCTCTGCTCTGGCACACCTCCTCCTCCCATACCAATCTTGGTGTCTGCATGGTCACTTCTCTCTCATCCAACTCCTTCCACCACCCCTTAGAAAGAATAGCCCTCTTCTTCTGGCTCCTCCTTAAAAAGTGATAGTAGAATTGGCTCAGTCACAGAGGTGGATCTGACTCAGAGCCAGGGAAAGTTTCGTGCAACTTCTTATAGAAGCCACCATTGCAGCCCCTCCCCTGTTACTAGAAATAGTTTCACACAAACCCATGACACTTCATCTTTCTCAGGACATCAATGAACAAATGAACTCTTCAGTATATTGAGTAACAAGTGTCCAGTTTGTTACTTGTGGCACCAGGAAGCACGATTCAGTTTAAAAATGTTCCATTTTATCTTTCATATGATAATTGGATGCTTGTTACTCTATGATCATCATCAAGTTTCTTGAAAGGAAAAGAAGACTGAGCACTTTATATAGTGCTTCCCTTCCCTCTGCCTTGGAAAGCGACTGTAACAAACAGCTTCATGGACTTCCTCACTATCTGTCTGAATAGTTTTCAAGTTAGAATTTGCTGTCTAGAAAGAGAAAATATCTGGGAGGATTGAAAGGACAGCCCAAACAATCTGACTCACGTCTCTAAAAATGCTCTCTAAATAAAGCCTTTCAGAGAAAACCTGTTATCTTTGCTTCTTAGATGTTCTTTGATGAGAACATTATTATTTGCTGACATGGATTGTGAATTTATAGAAATGCTTATTAATCTAAGTTTCAACTATGCTGTCTTGTTATGCATAAACCCAATCCCTCAAGACATGTTAATTTACACTCCCACTCCACTCTCTACCAAGTTAAATCGCATGTTTGTCAATGACATCCAGGTGTAGCTTAAGTACTGATGCCACAGACAAAATCCTATATCTAATATTATTTATTTTTAAAATCCATAATCATTATAGAATCATAGAATTATTTCAGCTGGAAGAGACCTTTAAGATCACCGAGTCCAGCCTTTGCCCCATCCCTATCAACCACTAGACCATTTCCCTAAGTGCAACATCCAGTTGTCTCCTAAACAGTTCCAGGGACGATGACTGCACCACCTCCCTGGGCAGCCCGTTCCAATGCCTGACAATCCTTTCAGCAAAGAAATTCCTCCTCATATCCAGCCTGAACCTCCCTTGGTGCAACTTGAGGCCATTTCCTCTTGTTCTAGTGCTTGTTACTAGGGAGAGCAGAACAACTCCTGCCTCGCTACATCTTCCTTTCAGGTAGTTGTAGAGAGTAATAAGGTCTCCCCTGAGCCTTCTTTTCTCCAGGCTAAACAGCCCCAGATCCCTCAGCCGTTCCTCATATGAGATGTGCTCCAAATCCTTTACTGGCTTGGTAGCCTGCTTCTGGATCCTCTCCAGCACCTCAGTGTCCTTCTTATAGGGAGGGGTCCAAAACTGGACACAGTATTCAAGGTGCAGCCTCACCAAAGCTGAGTGGAGGGGAATGGTCACCTCCCTGCTCCTGCTGACAACACTGTTCCTGATACAGGCCGGGATGCCCTTGGCCTTCTTGGCCACCTGGGCACTCTGCTGGCTCCTATTCAGCTGCTATCAACCAACACTCCCAGGTCCCTCTCTACCTGGCAGCTTTCTAGGGAGTTGTTGTGGGCCACGTGCACTTGGCCTTATGGAAACTTACGGCATTGGCCTTGGCCCAGCCATTCAGCCTATCTAGATTTCTCTGTAGAGCTTCCCTACCCTCAAGCAGATCGACATTTCCACCCAGCTTGGTGTCATCTGCAAACTAACTCAGGGTGCACTCTATCCCCTCATCCAGATCATTAATAAAGATGTTAAACAGGAGTGGCCCCAGTACTGAGCCCTGGGGGACACCACTCATGACTGGCTGCCGACTGGATTTAACTCCATTGACCACAGCTCTTTAGACTTGACCGTCTAACCAGTCTTTCACCCAGGAAAGTGTATGCCCATCCAAACCAAGAACAGCCAATTTCTCTAAGAGAACATTGTGTATAATTTTGTATTTTTGAGAAAAAAAAATATAAATGGACTCTAAAGAGGAAGTTTAACATGAGTGTGTTTTCCCTGCAGCATTTGAATTCCTTTTTTTTCCATTAATGCACTTTACAGTTACAGGAAATGAGCGGTAGGGATAATTAAGAAGGTGTGGTACAAAAGGGTGATCAAAATCAGGCAGTGCTAAAGAAAATTCACCACCTTGGATGTTTTCATTTTCACTGTTATTACCTAATGCTGCTGTGCACATAGAGGTAAAGTGACTGGAATGTTTTTGTTCATCTGATCAAACTGATAAGCAGTGGAAGTCATTTGGTGGACTCCTTTAGCTCCAAAATGCTGTTTACCTCCCAGACTTTAAAAGGTACAGTCCTTGCCTTGAGAAACTAGTTGTCTGAAAGCAAATGTTTTAGTCTAGAGCTTAGCAATAAGCTCCACTGAAAGAGCTATCGTCGAGGGAGACCTAATAAACTAAGCTGAATTTTTTATCAAAACTTCCATTCCTTTTTGTCTGTTTGATACTGCTGAGTATGAAAGTTTGTTTTTGTTACTCCAGCTGCTGGAAACACCCTTTAGGTTGCCATAGTAGGTGCTGATATCTTTGTGGGTGCCAATTATTTTACACATTGTGGCTCTTAGCAAACAACACTACACAAAAACTCTGTTTTTCTGTTGCAGTGACAGATGTATTTATTTAATGTATTTATTTAAATGCACTTAAGCAAGAGTAATAAAATGTATTGTGAAACAAATCATCTGAGGGTTACCACAATCAGCTCTTACATACAGATCACGCAGATTCCAATAAGAGCAGAAAGCAAGGCTTTAAACCAGTAGGGTTCAAAGCTCGCCAGCTTCACAAAGGACGCGTTTCATAGAATCATAGAATGGTAGGGGTTGGAAGGGACCTTTAGAGATCATCTAGTCCAACCCACTCTAGAAGCAGGTCAAGCTAGATCAGGTCACAACCTAGATCAAGTTTCATTAAAACTCAGATTCTCTCTCACTTGCTCTGGCCACAAATCCTAAAATAGGAGGATTCTGCGCTCCTTCCCTACCCCTGACCCTGCTGTCTTTCTGTGTGTTAGCGTACTTGTGTATCATGCTGTAATACTCCTGTTGCGAACTGAAGGTATGCAGGGAGGAAATCTTCCGCCAGTCTTCATTGCTGGGAGTCTGAAACGGTGATGGATCAGTGGTTTCAAAAAAGCAAGTAATATTTCTTTCTGCCAGATGCCTTGCGTGCTCAGCAGCCTTGGTGTCAAATTGCTCCCGTTCCTGTTTCAAGTACATTTTCCAGAACTTTTGTTGAAAATAGGCAACTGAGGAGCAGCAGTTGTACACACATTTGAAGAACAGTGCCATGGTCACGATGGAGGCTATCAGGACCCATCCTATCAGCTTGGAAAAGAAAGGGATACATGAATGTTCCTTTTGCATGGTCACACTTAGGAGCACAGAACTTAATATTGAAGCACAAACGAGAACTGTAAGCGAAGACACCCTGGAGTGTCACTATCAGCCTGCTCACTGCAGAAAGTGAGGATCCAATGCACACAATTCAAACAGACAGCCTGACAGAGTTTCTGCACCCCTGAGCCAGTTTTGTTGGGTTGAGAGTGAACACAGTGAAGTCAAGCTCTTTCCTCCCTTTTAAACTTTAAAGGCAAGATGGGACCAGCAGTTTCTGCAGTTTTAGTCAGATTTATGGTACTGAGGGTACAGAATCACCCTGTCCACTTCTAATGCTGCAAATTAGACTGCCTGAGTGTGTTTCACCTGCTTTGGAAAGTATGTGCTCTCCCTGATGTCCAAGCCTGCAAAAAATAGCCTGTTTCCACAGCACACGGGAAAAGCTGTGTCCTGTACCGATTGTCCTGTACACAGATTTGACTGTCAAATGTGGGAATTCTTGTTTTATACATTATTTTGACATCCCTAGGTAAGTCTCAGAGGCCTCACCTAAAGCAAATGTCCTAGTAGATGCTGGTCCCTCCAGTACCCCGAGGTGCTTGACTGGAAGCTCCAGGCAGAGATCACACAGTGTTCCCTTTCATCTCAGGTTGAATTTATTTTCAAGTGAAAAACATTGGATGCTAAAGAAAAATGAGTTTGCATTGTTTTGGTTTCTTAATTTTGTTGAAAGTAGATCAGATATTAAAAATAAGTCAGTAGTAATGAAAATATTCTCACACTTTTCTCGACTTTCTTTGATCCTTTTGTTTCTTTTAGATTTCAGTGTGCTATTGGTAACTGAGAATCTTCCTTAACTTTGTGCCTTTCTTACCCTATCTGATTTCAATGGTATAGATTTTGCCCTTTTCAGCATTTTTCTTGAAGAAGCAACATGCTAAATTCCTCATAGAATCATAGAACGGTTTGGGCAGGAAGGCATTTTAAGGATCATTTGATTCCAACACCCTTGCCATGGTCAGAGAAATCTTCCAGTAGACCAGGTTGCTCAGAATGCCAACTCGCCCCTGAGCACTCCCAGGAATGAGGCATCCACAGCCTTTCTGGGCAATCTCTTCCAGTGCTTCACTACCCTCACAGGGAAGCGCTTCTTACTAACAACCAATCTTAATCTACAGCCTTTCAGCTGAAAGCCATTACCCCCCAACACTTTTTAGTTTGTTTGTTTTTAATATACATCTGTACTCAACAGGAACTTATAAAAATCCAAATAATTATAGGCTCTTATAAACTTAACTCCATTAACCAGACAAGATTTTCCTGAGAAAAACCTGGTTTGCTACTGGAGTTAAGACGATGACCAGGAAACAGAACTGGAGTGTTGCCAAAATTCAGGAGTTTTGATTCACTCCAAACAAAAAAAATCCACCCACATGCGCTATTTTTTTGATCATGCAGTTTGCTTTCGGCACAAGGACAATTTAACAAGACATATACGTATTTTAACTATTCTTCTAGCATATAAGTATGAAATTATTAATAGGTTTGAGTGCTGGGATTCATGGTCAAACAAGCTGTCCTTATTTCACTACCACTTCTCTGTTTCAAGGAGACATCAGCTTCTTTTCTATTTGTGACCCTGGCTTTCCCTCAGCTAAAAAGCACTTACAAAAGTTTGAGGTATTTATAGGGATAAAAGTGGAAAAAGAGAAGAATTTGCACCATGCCTAAGTTAAATGAGAAGGAAGCTTGCTGTGGAGAGTTCTGGTCTCTAGGCTGATTCCCTGCTCAGCTTTGAAAGAGGTTTTGTAAATGGCAGTGGCAAACAATTGCCATGCAAACATGCAAAAACAGCAAATAGCACAAACACCCACCTACTACCTTCCTGTTAGCAGCTTTTTTTCAGCTAATGAAAATAATATTGGCAATTATATAGCCTGAAAGAAAAGGTCTGTTTACAGTCCCCATCAGGTGCCACCATACATGGAGCATCCAGGGTTGAAGCCTATAGGTTTAAGAGTGGTGAGGCTTTACCTGAGATTCTGCCTGAAGGCTGAAGGTTTCATTCACTGGTAACTCCCCACCGCAGGGTATGTTGACCAGCAGCTCGTAGCACTTCGTTCCTTTGTCTTTACACACACGTTTCTTCCAAAAGCTGCTCCCACTGGCTGCACACTCATAGAAGTCAGTGCTTAGCAGGGCCACTGCGATCCAAGTGAGGGGAGCCACCAAGTTTCTGGCTGTCACCTTCACCAGGACCTCACAGTAGTGTTTGCAGTTTTCCCAGAAGTTGCAGCTGCAGCTTTCCTGAGTGCAGCTGCCAGTCAGCAGGAGCCATATCCTGGTGTTCACCATGTAGCCAAGCAGAAAGAGGATGAAGGCAGGCACTATGAGGAAGACAGAGCCATATATCGTGTTCTTTGAATTGCAGGGACACTTGAACACCACAGATGAGAAGATTTCTTCCATGCCAGCTGTCAGCAGAGACACGGTGCCATAACCCAGAGCAGTCTGGTGACGGATGCAGAAATCCAGCACCTTGCTTAACTTATTCATTTTTTGCTGCTTCTTACTTTGAGGAGACTGAGATCTCAGTCAGAAAAGAGAAAGAGAAAGAGAAGTGTTCTGAAAGTGCTACACTTAGGCTTGCAGAGCTTTCACTTTCTATTGGTGCTGGTGATACAGTGAGGCACAGAAGCAACTTTCCTTAGAGAAAACTGAAATGCATAGGCTTGCTGCACAGTATCAAGGTCAAGTGGAGACCACAGTGGAAACCCACATGAGTAATCAACATCAAAACAACAGAGATGTATCACTGTTTCTATAAAAACGGTTTGCATGTGTCCATTCGTGCATCAGAGTTGACCTGCTGGAGAGCAGCTCTGCAGAGAGAGACCTGGGAGTCCTGGTTGATAATAAACTAACCATGAGCCAGCAATGTGCCCTCGTGGCCAAGAAGGCCAATGGCATCCTGCGATGCATCAAGAAGAGTGTGGCCAGCAGGTCAAGGGAGGTTCTGCTCCCCCTCTACTCTGCCCTGGTGAGGCCTCATCTGGAGTCCTGTGTCCAGTTCTGGGCTCCCCAGCTCAAGAGGGACAGGGAACTGCTGGGGAGAGTCCAGTGCAGGGCCACCAAGATGATCAGGGAACTGGAGCATCTTCCTTATGAGGAAAGGCTGCAGAAACTGGGGCTGTTTAGTCTGGAGGAGACTGAGGGGGGGATCTCATTAATATTTACAAATATCTAAATGGTGAATGTCAGGAGGTTGGGGCATCACTTTTTTCTGTTGTATTTAGCGACAAGACAAGGGGTAATGGGATGAAGCTGGAACACAAAAAGTTCCACTTAAAACATAAGAAAAAACTATTTTACTGTGAGGGTGATGGAGCCCTGGCACAGGCTGCCCAGGGAGGGTGTGGAATCTCCTTCCTTGGAGGTCTTCAAGACCTGCCTGGACATGTTCCTGTGTGACCTGATGTAAGTGGACCTGCTTCTGCAGGGGGGTTGGACTAGATGATCTCTAAAGGTTCCTTCCAACCCCTACCATTCTATGATTCTATGATTCTGTGATCTTTTTAGTGATTTTTTTTCAGTAAGGCAACAGATTCAAAGTGTGAAGATAAGGGTTTTTATCCTGCCTTATTATTAGCAATACAATATAGGATGTTCTCTTATGGAAGAAAATCCAACTATAATCATGTCATTTTTTCAGTTTCATTTTTTAAAGCAGAGCAAATTAGCCAGTGTACACATAGCAATGACCCAGGAAGTGGTTCCCACTGAAGCTCCAATTACTAGAGTACGATTTGCCAGGAATCAGTCTTTGGACTTCATCCTTCACAGGAGGGAGTGGCAGCTTTGTAGCCCAGTAGAAAATCCACCCCTAAACCAGCAGACACTAAGTAGATGACATCAAGTGGAAAAATTATGGAAAAGGTTTGCATAACAAATAGAAATGTCTGGAAGGGATCCCTGGGCTTGGAAGACTGAGCTGCCTATGAAAACATTTGCTCCCAGAGCCCATAGGTTCCATTCACACCCTGAGGGACCTCAGCAGGGCTCCCAGTTAAGGTTTGTCTGGTCTGAATCCAGATGAAGTAAACTGGCAATCACTCAGGTTTAAGGCAGGTGAAGCTTTGTTGCTTTCTTGTAGCCACACAGCTGAAACTCTCTGAGGCATGAGGACAGTATGGTCATTTACTGTCATCACTTGCTTGGTGATCCCAAGGTATGCAGCTAGCCAGGGAGCTGGTGGTCACTATCATCTTCTCTGACACAGCCACTCCTCTGGGATTTCAGAATCAAAACCACCTGCCTCTTGCATGAACTGGAAGCTCTCTGGACTCAATGGGTGCATCAGCAATATGAATTCATCCTGAAGAGATTTCAAATGCTGTAATTTATAATGCATGGATTCTTCCTGGGTGTTATCATGGTGCAGAGGTTAACCACAAAGCCAGAGCCTCACCCCAGGGTCAGGCAAACATCGCCTCCAGCTGGGCCCGCTTCATTTAGGCTGCTTCAGGCAAGACAGGAAGATATAATGCTGCCTGTGTCACTCCATGCCCTACTCAGGGCTGCAGGAACCAAGCGTGTTGGAAACACAATGGCTTGTCAAAACTCTGTGAGAACCCAAATTACTTGTGATGAGCTTTGGGAGTCATTTAAACCTTCCAAAGGGTCCTTGCTGCTCTTTGGGCAGCTGAGTGAATGAGCTGCCAGAACAGGGAGCACTGGTGTGGGTGCCTGCTGTGCTCAGCACCAAGTTGCTGCTGCAAAGGTAAAGATACCAGTAACTGAAATGTTTGCCATTGTCTGAAAGAGAGTTTGCATTGTTGTTATTTAGCAGTATAGTATGGAGACATAAAATGAAAAAGGATTTAAACATAGCCAGAGTGAACCAGACTAAAGGCTGAGTTAGTTTGGTCACCTCTTGGTTACAGTAGAAAGCTGAGGAGAGCAGGGGAAAGCAAACTTAGGGACACACTCACACCTCATAACTCTGCATTTCAGGGATTTCCTTTGCATCAAACACCTGTTGAGGTATTCCTTCTGTGAATTTGTCTGGTTTCAGTTTTAACCCATGCAAGACTGTTTAACATCCAAAACATTGTATAGCAAGTGTACTTAAACTTCATTCAAACTTGACACCACCCCATTTGACGTCCCCAAGTTCTGGAAGAGGAAGAGATAAAATAGCGGATCCCTGCATTGACTCGTAATCTTGAACACTTTTACCATAGCTCCCTCTTTTCCAGCCTGAGGAGCCCTTAATGCATTTAGTTGTTCCATGTCTGATGTATTCCTTTATTATACACAGGGGTTTTTAATCCATGTTGCCACCTGAACTGTTCTCTAGGAATCTGGTATCATTTTTATCATGAGGGGAAATGGGACTATAACAGATTTACAGGGCATTGAAGGTGCAGTTGAGTCACAGGTTGCTACAACAGCATACCAACATGATTTTAGTTTCTATTTCCTTGTAATAGTTGCTAGAATTTTAATTGCTTTTGGTTCACCTGTGAAGCACTGAGTGGATATTTTAGCAAGGTAGGAATAACAAAAAACCCCATCACTCCTGAGGGGTAATCTCAGTCAGCTCAGAGTCTATCAGCCTATAGATGAAGGTAGGATTCGGTTTCGCTTAGAAGGCCACTGCCTCTACCCTGACTTTGACCTGGTGTTTTGCTTTCTGTTCAGGCAGAAAGTAGATCTGAGTGTATACTAAGCAAGTATACCTGCAGTTCTTTACAAAAGAGACGGGGTTTTTTTTAACTATCTAGAATAACTTTCTATTATTGGCAAAGACTGTTGTCTTGATTTTTACGTAGAGGCAGCTAAAGGTTAGCATACCTTGAAATCAGAATTCACCATGTCTGAAAAAGCCTTAGCAGACGTCAGGATGGCAGAATCGACAGAAGCAAGGTGAAACCATTTCAAAGTCACCTTTTCATGGAGAGAGGGACATGGGCTGCCTCTGAGCACGACTGATTTACAAAAGAACCTGACCACACCAGCAGCAGCTCTCTGAGGCAGATAACGACTGCACAGGGGAAAGAGTACAGCCAAGAAACACTGCTACTTCACTTTCTGAACCTAATTTTAGCTGTGTTTTCTTTATCTGTAATAAAATATGATTTCAGGAACAAGGTTCCTGGGAAAAGGGAAGGGAGCTCTGTGTGAAAAAGGCTTAGCGCTCTCCTCAAAGCAAACACGTTTCCGGTAAATGCTTGCAGAAAGAGGTGGGCAAGGGAGGAGAGACCACCCTGGTTGGAAAGCAGTAGAGTAGCTGTGGTAGGAGTGAGGAGCTGTGCCAGGAGTAGCCGTGGTAGGAGTCCAGTGAGGCCCAGCGATGCCCCGGGCGAGCCCTGATGAGGGCTGGAGGGCATTTGGGGCCATGGGAGCTGGAGTGGCAGGGAAATGTGGAGCCCTATAAGCCTGGCTCCTTTTAGTGTCCAGTTCAGCTCAGAGCACTGTTCTTTCTTGCCCTCTAAATTAACTCTTGTCTCACCACAACAGCTGTAAAGCATTAACTGGAAAGTGTTGAGAAAAATAGTTTTCTTTTAAAGCACCCAGAATTCCAATTTAACGGTTGGTTTTGCATTGCTTT
This sequence comes from Colius striatus, assembly GCF_028858725.1. Taxonomy (NCBI): domain Eukaryota; kingdom Metazoa; phylum Chordata; class Aves; order Coliiformes; family Coliidae; genus Colius; species Colius striatus. The sequence goes on along the minus strand of NC_084760.1, from coordinate 52,827,985 downwards.
GCATTAAATGTCATGCCTTCTGAGGAGGGTTAAAACAATGCCAGAATTAAGAAAACAGACATTTTAAGAACAAAATTATTATTTTTATTTGAAACATCTTTTCTTTTTGAAATACACTTTATTAAAATGAATGAGAACAAATTGACTTGTTTAATACTTTATCAAGTTTCCACTTGATGTTTTAATTTCTGTTCTTTTATTTGCAGCTGAACGGATCTCAAATATTTTCTGGGCAGAAAAAAACCCTGTTCTCACCAAGGCCCATCCTGTCCCAAATTCCTGTCATTAGTCTAATCAAGCTCAACTTCCTCTTCATGATATTAATCTAAAATCTTGCGCCTCCACGGATGCAAAGGAAAAGAGTCCGTTAGCACTGCTTTGCTTTTTAAACAACTGGACTTGCTTCTTCAAGTTAAAGAGTCGTAAGCTGCATTTTTCAGTGCCCAATTCGGAAAGACATATGGAAATGTCTTTTTATTCCAGGAAAATTCTTATAATGCCTTTTGTCTTGTTCCAGATGAAATTAATGCTTAATTAGTGGGGGTCTTGTCCTCAAGCAGATGTGTACCTACCCTCCAGGTGGACTGATCTCCCCCAGAGGCCCGTTACCACAGTTTGTGAAACTGAGGAAGTTATTCTGACTTTACTGGTGAACCAGTCTTCTTACATGTTTGTGAAATGTCACACAGCTCAGTGGCACCACATAAATCATTAACAGTACTAATACTTAGCAAAGCAGGAGCCTGAGAAGTAGCAGTGTGCCTGGGCACGTACAGCTTACAAGCATTTGTGTAATTTAAAGGCATTACACTTATTAGCAGTTTTTGGCTGAAAATGAACTTTAGTGGGTAGGAAGGAATCAGGTCTACAAAATCAAGTGTAGCTCTGAGAGAGGCTCTGATGGGTGGGCTCTGGTACAGAGTCACACAAGCCATTGCACTAATTTTCTCTTGCTATTATTTACTGCTGCTCTTTTAACATTACTTGTCCACTACAGGTCTCATTTCTGGACAGAGAGGGTCCCGTAGCTCAGCCCATGTGTCCTACAGCAACCAGCAGTGTGAGGGCTTTACTTCTCCATCTACATTAATCTACCGTCTCTAAGGAATAAACATGTCTGTGCAGTTATTTGTTAGCTGTGCATTAAGTGAAAAACATATGCTGACCTTAGAAGAAAATATATGCTATTTTCACAGGATTAGGAAGGTAGAAATTGTCAGGTTTTATGATGAAATTAAGGAGTCTTAGTGAGGTGGATTATAGAGTTAACTCGTTTGTAATCAGATAAGTCCCTCTGGGTAGCTGACTAAGTTCTAAGAAAACAAAGCTCAGTCTTTTTCATTTACTATGGAAAATGAAATGCCGTAAAATTACTTTGCAAATTTAGGCACATTAAACACAAAATATTTCTATACTTGTGTTATAAATGCCTTATATTCCATGTGTCTTTGCTATCTTCAGGTGATGCCATTGCATCTTGGAGTCGCTGAATAGCTGATATTTGATTCTGTTCCACTCTTTTTCTGTATGTGTGTGTTTGTGTGGCCTAATGCTGTCTAGTCATATGCTGCAAAAGATGATCTGTGCTTTTTTCATTCAATTAATCCTTCTTTGTCTTTTTAAACTTTAAGTAATTAATGAGTTATTCAGTTCATGGTAGTACGTCCCTTTTCTCTGTCTCTAGTTTCCTATCTTGTGCTTCTTTGCTGCCCAAACGTAATTTGTTAAAGATTTTTTCTTTCTAACAGTAAGCTGCTGTAAGAGCTGAGACCCCATCCCTTTCAAAGCTGTCCACATGCAGCTACGTTAATTATGCCAATAAGTTCACGGCCTTCTCTGGGTAAAATCAGGTGAGCAAGCTAAAGGCAGGGAAGACCAAGATCTAGATGGGCTGGATGGCTGGGCCAAGGTAAATTGCATGAGGTTCAATAAGGCCAAGTGCTGGGTCCTGCATGTGGCCCACCACAACCCCCAGCAGCGCTACAGGCTTGAGGAGGAGTGGCTGGAAAGCTGTCAGGCAGAGAGGGACCTGGCAGTGTTGGTTGACAGTGGCTGAACAGGAGCCAGCAGAGTGCCCAGGTGGCCAAGAAGGCCAAGGGCATCCTGGCCTGTATCAGGAACAGTGTCATCAGCAGGAGCAGGGAGGTGACCATTCCCCTTTACTTGGCTTTGGTGAGGCCATACCTTGAATATTGTGTCCAGGAAGGACATTGAGGTACTGGAGAGGATCCAGAGGCCGGCTACCAAGCCAGTAAAGGATTTGGAGCACATCTCATACAAGGAACGGCTGAGGGATCTGGAACTGGAGAAAAGAAGGCTCAGGGGAGACTTTATTGCTCTCTACAACTACCTGAAATGAAGATGTAGTGAGGCAGGAGTCAGTCTGCTCACCCTAGTGACAAACAACAGAACAAGAAAGAGCCCAAGTTGCACCAGAGGAGGTTCAGGCTGGATATGAGGAGGAATTTCTTTGCTGAAGGGGTTGTCAGACTTTGTAACAGGCTGCCCAGGGAGGTGGTGGAGTCATCGTCCCTGGAACTGTTTAAGAGACAATTGGATGTTGCACTTAGGGAGATGGTCTAGTGGTTGATAGGGATGGGACAAAGGTTGGACTTGGTGATCTTAAAGGTCTCTTCCAGCTGAAATGATTCTATGATTCTAAGAATGAAAAAAAGAAACTGAACGAATTTTCCTGTGAAAGGATGCCAGTCATTTCTTCTCAGTAAGTTTAGAAGACAGACAAAGCAATCATCCATATGGAAGAAACTGCTCAAAAATATTAGTACACTTATCAGTGAAAAAAAAAAATTATAACAGCAGCCACTACATCGAACACATCCCTGGAGGAAGAGAACTTCAGCAGGAGGTACTGATTTGTGAAAGGAAATCATGGATGTGTAGAATGCATATTTTTCAATCCTTCTCCCACCAAACAGCCCACATGATATAATAGGTATAGAATATTGTTAAAGTTTAGCATACATTTCTGTCTCCAGAATGAACATTCCTTTCACCTTTCATTCAGCAATGATTACCATGAAGGAGGCCTAGAAATAGTCTCAGTCTTCTGTAACTGCATTTTTCTCCCTACAGAATTGAAGTTTCTGGCTTCTGGTCCTCAACTTCACTTGCTCTTATTGTATCATCATAGAATCACAGAATTGTAGGGTTGGAAGGGACCTTTAGAGATCATCTAGTCCAATCCCCCTGCAGAAGCAGGGTCACCTAGATCAGGTCACACTGGAACATGTCCAGGCAGGTCTTGAAGACCTCCAAGGAAGGAGACTCCACACCCTACCTGGGCAGCCTGTGCCAGGGCTCCCTCATCCTCACAGTAAAATAGTTTTTCCTTATGTTTCAATGGAACTTTTTGTGTTCCCCCCATCCTCCTGACACCCTCCATTTAGATATTTGTAAATGTTAGTAAGATTCCCCCCTCAGTCTCCTCTTCTCTAAACAGCCCCAGTTCCCACACCTTTCCTCATATGAAAGATGTTCCAGTCCCCTGATAATCTTGGTGGCCCTGCACTGGACTCTCTCCAGCACTTCCCTGTCCCTCTTGAGCTGAGGAGCCCAGAACTGGACACAGGACTCCAGATGAGGCCTCACCAGGGCAGAGTGGAGGGGGAGAAGAACCTCCTTCAACCTGCTGGACACACTCCTCTATATTTTCTAATCAGTCTCATTCCTTATCTACAGAATCCCCAAGCAGCTTCAGCTTACCATAAATGTACGAGCTGTGTCAGATCTTACGGTACCTATGTCTGGTTTGTATTAAAGGTGAATTCTATTACACTGAACAATGCTTGTGTGTGCACCTTCAGGATCTGTCTTTTATAGGCAAGCTAGTCCTGCTCTCAGCCTGTCCTGCCATTTGGGACAATCTACAGCATAACTCACAGATAATTTTTAATTTATTTTAATAGGAAGATATGACTCAAAGGGGAAGAATGATAGATGAAACATAAGGAGAAAGCATTCCCAGTTGTCTGTATTTCATGTTAGCAGTAATTTCCCAAGTCTCTGGGCTTGTCCTTATTTATTCTGTAATGCTCAAATACTCCATCAACATCAGTTGCACCAGGGAAGGCTGAGATTGGGTATTAGCAAGAATTTCTTCACTGAGAGGGCTGGTGAACACTGGAACAGGCTGCCCGAGGAGGTGGTGCATGCACTATCCCTGGAGACGTGCAGATGAGGTGCTCAGGGATATGGTTTAGTGGTGGGCTTGTCAGTAGTAGGTTAGTGGTTGCACTTGATGATCTTAAAGGTCTTTACCAACTGCAACTATTCTATGATTCCATTTTATTTGCAAGGCATTTGCAGCTGAAAGTATTTTATAGCATTATTGAATATCTTCTATATTTCTCTACCTTATATAAAGGTAGAGTTGGAGTTATTCAAGTTTCCTCCCAGTGACTCTGGTCCTCTGCCTGTTTTCCCATTGCTAGCAATCTGCAGTTGGGTCCACCAGAGGACAATCCATGAGGCATATAAGATTGTGTTTTAGTGGAGTTTACTGTTTCCGGAGCCAGATCCTCCACACGGCTTATTGGAAGAATGTCCTAGGGAGCCTTGGGCCCTCTGAGGCAGAGTTAGATATATGACATTTTAAAGCTGATCCATTGCATGCTGTTTGCCAGTCACTGGGGAAATGAGATCTTGTCATTTCCATTGAGTCAACCACAGTGACTCTCACAGCTTTCACAGCATGACCAAGGACCAGAGGGACTATTAGGATCCCACTGTTTTGTCTTTCAGTATAATGAGGATTCCTTCAGTAATTCTGGTAGTTTTGCAGATATTCTTGTGGAGAGAGTGGACATACAAGGCATGCCAACAGCATCTCTCCTCGTGTGCTATTCTGCCTTTTGGAATCTGACTGAGAACAGATCTGTGAGATTTAACTGCACAAGTCCATTACCACTAGAACATCGCTACCACAATTGACATTGACATTGTTCTCTTGAACAATGATTGACATTGTTCTCTTGCTAAATTTAGTAACATGAATTACAGCAGAGAGGATATGGCCTTGTATATATGGATTCATGTGCTCCTTAATATCTCATGGCCACTTAAGTCATGTTCAGTTTCACTGAAAACTGAAGAGGAAATCTAAATTCTCATTAACTTACTAGTTTTCTTGTTGACTTAAATGTATGCAGCCACTAGTGCAGAGTAACAAGCAAGGCAAGCACAAATTTAAATTAATCACTCATCTGCACTCATTATTACCAGCAGAAAAATCGATGCCAGCTGAGGAAGATTCAATGATAATCCTGTTTTTCAGAGTATTTCTTAGAAGGCACTTGTGTGTAGTTGAGTTCAGTTCTGCCTGTCCGAAGTACACAACAGCCATGTTCCTTCCTTGAAAGGGTCTTGGGCACTTTCTCTGAAGTGCTTTGACATTATTTGTTTCAAGGTTGAACTCATTTAGAAAATAGACTGTGTACTGATGACACTATGAACATAATCAGCACTGGACTGACACAGGGCTCCTGCTGCAGAGTGCTCCTGGATTCAACTGCTAAGAAAAGAGAAAACAACATCTTGGCTTCGTTAGCTGAGTGTGACTTACCAGCTTGAAGTTACTCTACTGAATTTTAATAGAGTAGCCAGAGCAAAGGGACTAAACTTAGTTAGACAAAAGTATGTCTGCAACTAAGCTTTTGCAGACCAAATTAATGTGAATGTAATGTCCCAGTGCAGAAATACAGATATTTTCCAAATACTATATGCTTTCAGACACTAAGAAAAAACATTTAATCAGTGGAAAACAGATATTTAAGATATAGAATGCTTCAGAATCAGCTTTGATCTTACACATTTTAAGAAATGAGGTAATGTGCTCCATTCCCTTTGCTTCCTTTAGTCACAATGATGTATATAACATACAAAGCCAACTTTTAGCTGGACTCAAAAAAAAATCATTGAAAGAACTAAGAATCAGATTCCACTCTCAAGCACACATACTGCTACCTGTGGGCTGAATTCCCATTCACTTTGTTCAGAAAACACTGAACTAACTTTAGACTAATTTAGACTGCAGCCCTGAGATGAAGTATGCATGACTAAACACCAGCTATTGACGAGAAATTGAGCAAAGTCAGCAGGATCTCAGATGAATACAGGAACCGATCCGCACACACCAGTTGTAGGGTAGGCATCTTGTCCTGTGGTCAGAGGTGCAGAAAATTAACATTTTTAGAAATCACAAAGCAGCAAAATATGAATGGGAGCAAAGGCATGTGCAAGTAGCACTTCAGTATTGTGGCTCCATTTAAAACAGGGAGCGAAAGACAACTTCACTACTGTGTACCACATTTCAAAAGTTGTTCAGTATGCCCAACACTGAAGAAACTAGTGCTAAGTGTCTCTGCAATAGACACAGAGCTCACTGAGTCAGCTTCTCTCTTGCATGTCAGAAAAATGACACAAAGGTGAGGACAGCATCCTCTTTTGCGTCAGCAAGTGTTGAGGAACACCAATGTTCTCCAGGCCTCCCACCAGCTCGCTGGGCTAATCAGGCTACTCCCATTTACCTGCTCTTCCTCATCACACTTACTAGTAAAGCAAGGGTAGAACAGGTTTTTCAGTGTATGCTGCTGCTGCCATCTGAGAGCTTGAATTGTTTCTTCATTGTGACACAGACACTTCTACCTAACAGTCCAAGTTGCTGGTTGCTGAAGGCATGGAGCCATTAGTTCTTCCATTTGCTTTGAGTTCTGTTAAAAGACTATGATCCTTGATAAGGAATGAAAGGGAGAAGAGTAGTGTAGGTGAAGAATGGATGCAAAACTGTCACAACCATTGACTTTAAAAATATCTCCTATCTAAACCTTCCCTGGCACAACATGAGCCCATTTCTTTGTGTCCCATCATTCATTACTGGAGAAATCAAACCCCACCTCACAAGTCCTCTTCATGCAGTTGTAGAGAGTGATCATATCTCCTCTCAGCCTCCTCTTCTCTAGGCTAAACATCTCCTGGTCCCTCAGCCGCTACTCGTAAGATTTGCTCTCTAGATCCTTCACCAGCTTCATTGCTCATCTCTGGACATGCTACCAACACTCACTGTCCTTCTTGTAGTGAGAGGCCCAAAACTGAACACAGTATTCAAAGTGTGGTCTCACCAGTGCCGAGTACATGTGGATAATCGCTTCACTGGTCCTGCTGGTCACACTATTCCTGATACAAGCCAAGATGCCATCGGCCTTCTTGGCCCCCTGGGCACACTGCTGGCTCCTGTTCAGCTGGCTGTCAATCAACATCCCCCAGGTCCTTTTCCACCAGACAGCTTTCCAACCACTCTGCCCCAAGCCTGTAGCGTTGCCTGGCATTGTTGTGGCCCATGTGCAAGACCTGGCTCTTGGCCTTGTTGAACCTCATGCAATTGGCATCAGTCCATTGCTCCAGCCTGGCCAGGTCCTTCTGAAGAACCTTTGTGCCCTCAAACAGGTCTACGCTTCCACCCACCTTGGTGTCATTTGCAAACTTACTGAGGGTGCACTTGATCTCCTCATCCAGCTCAGGCCCAGGGGATTGAGCCCAGGGGAATACCACTGGTGACTGGCTGCCAACTGGGTAAAACTCCATTTCCCACCACTTTCTAGGCCCAGACACCCAGTTTTCCACCCAAAAAAAAAGAGTACTTCCACCTCATGAAGGCCATGAAGCCTTCATTTGAATGCTATCTGCTTCAAAAGCTGCTTTAAAACTTGTCTGTGAGCATGGGCAGCTCCTGCAACCACCTCCCTCCCTTTGCACTGCTGTAACAATGCTGAGAATTGTAGTCTAAAGAAAAGCATGACCATACCTTACCTTCTAATCTAATTCTGCAGTTTTGTTTGACAGTAACACAAATCCCACGCTACAAAGCAGACCAAGAAATGCGGGTGTCTCTCAAAAGCCTATAAGGCTATAGGTTGGCTTTCTACAGCTGACTGTTCAAAGCAACAGCAAACTGACACAGGGTTAATGTGCATAGACTTGAAATAAGGTGAAATATTTGGACGAACTCTATTGTTGGCATTAGCCTGATAAAGAATATATGGGGCTACAGCTCTTTATTTTCCTGAAGGTTCACACATCTGCAAAGAGACACGAGCACAGGTGATTTATTGATAACGCACAGGCTCCTTGAATTACCCTGGGGCAATTTTATGGCACTAACTCCCAGCAGAGTGATGTGCTAGGCCACACAACGAAATTGCAACAGTACCTGCATCTTCATTTTGCAGCGTTCCATGGCCAAGAACATTATCACCTACTATTGAAAAACTAACCAACCCTGTCCTTGAAAATCAGCATGACTCAACAGCTCTTCCTGTGTCTCTTCATGCCATCACAGTGCAAAGACAGAAACGAGGAGCTTTCCAGTGACACAAAGCCTGCCACAACCTAGTCATAATTTCAGGAGGCACCACTACGAACATGGCAGCCATACTGGGTGACCCTCCCCAGGCTCCACTCCCTTCACCTTAAGCAATAAAGTGGGTGATTTAAAATAGGCAATTAACCTCCATGCCTTTTGCAATTAGGGAAAAGTATGTCTTGAAGGTGTTTTGAGGTCTTAGGTGGATGAAGTAGCTATCTGAATGCTCTCTCAACTGACTATGCATCAATCAGAAATTAACTGATTTATGTTTTTAACAGACTAAATGTAAAAAGTTTCGTTGGATAAATCCAGGCACTGCAGACATTAGTAGGGCTTATGTACATGAACACAGTGCTCTGACCTGGCTCAGTTGCTGGAGCCTAGTGAAAATATTCTGATCTGCTCACTGAAGATGTTTAGGCAGGGAAAGCTGATTACATTTCAACACGCAGACTCGCAGAAGGCTTAACTGCAGCAATGTAGATATCAGATGCCTAAAATTGGTGTAAGGAAGAGGGAACAAAAGTCTGTGGTTTGCACGAAGTGCTGACAAACATCATCACTGTAATATCAGGAAAAATATTTTAATCAAAGTAAAACAACTTTTCCACAGAGACAATGATAATGATTTATTTAGCAAATGTACTGGAAGAATTGTTTTTCTGTAGACACACAGATATGTCCCAATTTCATAGAGTTTCCATTCTCTCAAATAGCTCAGACTTTTCAAAATCAGTTTAATGAACAGAGGGAGATATATGTGGAGACATCACACTTATTTTTGTCATAAACCACATGATTCCATTTACCACTAATCCCCAAACAATTGACCTGGGGCCACCAAGAGCTTGCAGAACTCTTGCTGGTGCTTTATAGAAAACAGGCTGTTCACACAATTTTAAAGGTCTTCTGCTTCTAGCCATGTGAACAGAAAAAAGACATTAAATACCTCCCTAATATCTCTCCTTCCATACTGGCAGTTGCTGAGGTTACCACAGGATCTCTTTGGTTTTTTTCTGGTTGCATTTTCACACTTGCATATGGAATGGCAGTGATTTCGGACATTATTTCCCTACTAAGACCTGCTTCAAACTACAGAAAACTTTTGTGAAACTGCTTGCACAGTTGAGAACAGATCCTCCAGCATTCATCCTCCTACAGTCTACACTTGACTGAAACATAAAGCTGATGGTTTGTTTTTTCTTCCAGAGAACCAAATTAATTTATACTTTTGAGTTAGTATTTGCTTACTAGGTGTTCTGCATCGACTTGGCAAGTACTGATATAACTGCCACTGCCCACTGTGCTGGACTGCAAAGAATGAAAGAGATGACACGATGTTGGGGTCTGCAATAATTACACAGGAGCATCCAATATGGAAGCATTCTTTGGTTTGGCAGAGAGAAATGAAGTGTACTGGTAAGACCTGCCTTGCGTGTTTGTGTTTGAAAGCCCTGTTCTTAAGGGAATGTCCAGAGACATCCATAGCAGCCTGAAATGAAAACTCACTAAATGCAAACCCAGTTCTGTATAAAAACAAAAAGCCCTTAGAAACAAATCTATTAAGAGGGCTCTTCTCACCAAAAAAAATTAATTACAACTTTACATCACTGAACTCTGATGAACACAAAGTGTAACATTTCCTCAGATGTGAGGCCCAACTCAAAACACAAAGGTGGAGTACTTATTAAGTACTTAGTTTTCTGAGATATTCATTGCTTGCCCTATTCTTCCACCCCTTCTGGTCTGAAACCAATCTCTCCCCAGCTGTTTTTGGAATGTTTCAGGAAAAACAACAACAACAACAAAAAAAAACCCAGAAGATAAACTTTGGCCCTATTAGGGTTAATGCTTTTGCATAGACATATATGACCATAAACTGGTCGACTAGTAGAGGTCTTCTGCTAACATTGTGACTGAGAACAGGCAGAATACAGCCACAATAATATACAGCTGTCTACTAAAAGTATTGCATACAGACATCTTTGGCCATGCAGTCTCTTGGCCTTCTGAAAATACGTGAGCTGCATTGCTAACATGACAAAAAAAATAGCAATGTTGAGAATTAGAAAGAGGCGGGTATAAGAAGCTGATATTGACGATGCGCTACTTCGAGCGGTCGTCACCATCTGTGCCAGCCCTGACCGGCCTTTGATTGACACCCCAGCTCTGTGCTTCACATAAGTAATATCCGCAAAATCCAGAAGATCTTCCATTTCCTTGTCTTCATCTACAGGCAACTCTTTCTGTGCTTGAGTCTGTGCCTTTTGTCGCACTTTTCTTTCGTTTACCTCAATTTGTGCAAAAATGTCGGGAACAGCATCAACGAATTTGTAGCCTTTGGCAATCTTTCTGTTCTTCTTTGCTCTGTCGTGCTGCTGCTGCTGCTGCCTCTGTGAGATTGCAAATATTCTGTCAATGGCCTCCTCCGTCTGTCTCTTATCCGAAAACCTCAGCAGGCGCTCAGCCATCTTCCTGAAGCCAGCTGTGTTGCGTACACGAGACAAGATCTGCTTCTCAAGCTGCTGGAAAACGGGCTTAAAACGCTGCAGGTTCCTCTCCACAATCCCTATGTAGTCCTTCACTTCTGGCACCGTGGGGTTCTTGACTGCAGAGGCCCGGTCAAAGACGATTTTCTGTCGGTCGGCAACAACCTGTGCGAAGGTGGAGCGGGAGCCATCCTCGGTGGGCCAGAGGCAGGTCGCATAGCTGTGCTCAGCAGTGGCCACCAACACCTCCAGCTGCGGAGAGTCTCCGCGGACGGTGAAGCTCTGCACGTCGACCGAGGGCCCAATGAAGAGGTAAATGGCCCTGGTGACGGGGTGCCGCAGGAGGGTCGTCACATTCACGTAGTTTGTGCCATTGTACGGGTAGCCCCGGGGGTACATCCTTGAGGCAACCGTAGCTCTCTCGCTGTGGCCCGTGTCATCCATCCAGTACATCTTGTATATCCCATCACGGTGCCTAATAAAGGCCCCGTGGATGTCATCCACAACTGTTTCTTCAAAAGGTAAGTCCACATTGTGGAAGAAACTGGTTGCTGCCTCCAGGGGGCTGTCATCTTCCAGATGGATTTGGTCCACCAACAAGAGGAGCTGGGGATGGAGAAGAATGAGGTTCCTTTGCAACTTTCTCAGCTTCAGTTTAGGATTGTACGCGCCCACTCCTTCTCCCCTGATAAAAACCACTCCACTTCTCTCCATGGCAGCAACCACTCGTCCCTGACAGTCACCAGCCAAATCATGTTTATATTTAAGCCACTTTGAGGAACAGTCTTCTGTAATCTGCCCTTCCCATGGGGAAAAGCAGCTCTTGGACACGGCAGGTGAAAACATCAACACGTTATTTAAAAAAGTGTACTTTGGCCCATACAGAGCTTCCGTTATGAAAGGTACACCGTTGGGAGCAAAAGTGAAGGAGTTCTGGTCTGGGTGCTCATGCCCAGCATTAAAGTTTCTCCACCCCTTGATCCACTCTTTGTACTTGTTCTTATGAACAATATCATATATTGCACGTCCTCCCAGCTTTCCCGATTTGAAGGAAAGGAAAGGCCTGTTGATTTCTGCCGGCAAAGCACTTCCATAGGTTACCACTCCCCAGTCCTCAAAGTAATGCAGCTTAGGAACCCCGTAGTCTGGCGGAGGTACGGAGCGCAAACTTGCGTCATACCTGCCAAAAAGATAAGGGAAATGGGGATAAAAATCACTTGACTGATTCCATGACCAGCACCTGTAAAAAACTCAAAATACAGTTTGATATTTACGGCAAAGAGCAAGCTAACATTATAAAGCCCACATGTATGCTTCCCAAACAAACTAATCATATAGCTGGAATGATATTCATCATACCCTATTGTAGTGGGTCTGGGACGGTAGTGATTTTCCACAGCAGCTCTTGCAGTGCTGTGCTTACTGTGGGTATCAATACTATGACTACTGCTCGCACAGCATCAGGGCTGTCCCTCCAGCATTCCTTCCCCGACCTTCACCAATAGCTGTGGGTGAGCACAATCTTGGGAGGGACCACGGCCAGAACAGCTGACCCAGGCTGACCAAGGACATATTCCATACCATATGACGTCAACTCAGGAATATAAACTGGGGGAGAGGAGCAGGAAGGGAAGGCGAGATTCATTTCTGGCCTTCCCAAAGCAACCGCTACGCGTACTGAAGCCCTGCTTCTCGGGAGGTGGCCGGACATCGCTGCTGATGGGAAGTAGAGAGTAACAGCTTTATCTGCTTTTGCTTTGCTTCCCGTGCGCGCGGCTTTGCTGCTTCTTTATTAAACTGCTTTTATCTCAACCCACAAGACTCCCATCTTATTTTCTCCCCTTCCCTGGCTTGCTGAGGAGGTGGGGGATAGAGCGGTGTGGTGGGCACCTGGCATCCAGCCAGGATCAAACTACCACACCTATACAAATCTGTTGTGTGCTTTTTACACAATAATAGCTGAAAGCATCTACTCCACATTTGAAGCAAGCAATCCTCCTGCAGTCCAAAAATAAGAGTACCACTAATTTTAAACTACCTGCCTTTTGTCTTATATCACAAAGCTACTGAGTGCAAAACAAACCTTTTAAAAAGGCACATCAGGACCAGGCTGTAGACACTGTCTATTTTGTACTTAAGACATCAATATTTGTACCCTTTTACTGACTACTCAACCAAGGGAAGCAGAGTATCTGTTTCCTCAAACTGATGAGAGGTCTGCAGTCTCCTAATACAATTAGCAAGAAACTAAAAGGCACTTTAAAGGATAATTTTTTACGACTTCTATCACTTAGCATACATTAGTTCCTTTCTCCAACTAAGCTGAAGAAAAATTTGCATGGCTTTCTCCTACAACTTTTAAGATATAAGACATTCTCTTTAAAACAAGATCTTAATTCCAGAAAGGTTACAATGCTTATAGTTTTTGTTTTATTTGATCTAAAGAAGTTAAAACAACGACAAAGGAGAAACAAAACAAACATGGATTACAAAACCTAACCTCCCAGAATTGTTTTTGAGCAACCAAGATAAACAAAGCCGTCATTAAGCCTGGTAATAGTTCTGTTAAGACGGTTCCTCACCAAATTTATTCCCTACAGCTAACCAGGAGCCTTGGTCAGGTCTTGCACAATTATGACTGATGTCCTGCATACGGCTTTGAGTAAATCCAATCAGCTCTGGGCACTTGCTCTATACTTTTGATAGAGACGCTGTAAAAGCAGACCTCTTTCCCAAGACCCTAATGCAAGTGGCTGCACTCATCACAAGAGCAATGCTGCAGTGCAAGGAAAAGGCAATTGTTGGAATAGTCAGATTTTTTTTTTTTTAAACTCAGGGGCTCTTAAATAATGTCTTCCCTTTTGACACCCAAAAAGAATTTTCTACTCTCAAGATTTCTGTGGAGACATAAGATGAAAGAGTGGTCGAAAGATGAGAGATTCTGTATTTTCCACATAACAAGACAAAGGGTGCTTGAAGCCTAAAAAATATCCATATCGTAAATGTGAAACAATAGATTTTCATTACTATTCTTCTTGTAAGAGAGAGAAATAGAGCCACATTGACTCCTCCAAAATGTATTTGTTCTCTCCACAGACTGAGGGAATTTGTATGTATATCTAAAGCCTCCTGGGTCTTCTCAATTCTTACCTCTAGAAGACTGACACACAAGTTAGCAGAGGTGAAAATTACATGGAAAATATGGATCTATCCATCCATGGTAATATTTCTCCTAAGCATAACCTGCAAATTAGTGTGCAAAAACTAATAGTAGCCTTACTGCTTACATTACTTTAGCTTTTAAAAGAAAGCTCATATTATTACTTACAGCTTTAAAAAGGAAACCGTGCTTGAAATATTTACCTAATTAATTATTAAAGCCACAACAGGATTAAAAGCCATTAGAACAGACCACATAAACCAAAGAACACATGCAGGCAAATTTGCAGTCCTTTTGGAACTGCTTGTGTTCTATAAAAGCAACAGATAACAGAAGGAAAACATGAAAGCAAGGTAGGGCAAGACCAAGGTGTGCTCTGCAGCAACACATACTGTGTGCATCTACACCAGGTGAGGAAGTTGTACCGAGTCTAATGACTGTCTGGGTCACACAAGGCCAGCCTGATCTCTGTCTCTACAGTGCAAATCTAAAGAGAAAGAATTCTCACTAACAGCAAACAGCTGGCAGGTTCCTTTTGAGCCCACTCATTCCCTTTCATACCAGAGAAATTCAGTGTGGAGAGTGCACCACCTCTGCCCTTTGGACGGTGTCCCTGGGCCCTCCACCACTCGGTTCCTTCTGATCTGCTCTGCCAGCCAGTTCCCACTGCCGTTGCGCATGACAAATTTGTCGAGAAACACCAGCTGGCTCTCTGGCCCGTAGAACCAGTTGTAGTTGGAATCCGCAATGGCCACAGTTCTCTGGAACCCTTGGGAAAAAAAGTGAAAAGGGATGTTAAGAAAGAACAAATAAAGGTACAAAGATACGTCTGTAGAGCATAGAGGAGATGAAGCCAAGCAACACAAACAGAAACGGCCTTTTCAGATGTTTATAGACTCACTTGAAATGAGCCATTGCACAGGAGCTGTTTCCTTCTGCTGCAGCTAACTTGAATACTCACCTTTCTTCTTCAGCTCTGGGCAACACAGAGCCAAAGTACTATAAAAAAATGTAGGAAGCAATGTCCCATCCACTTCCTCTCCTCACTCAAATCTGGCAAAGGTAACTTTCCTTTTACAGTTTTCATTTTTCCTATGTCAATCCAAACTCTCTAAAGCAAGAAAACTGAGGATCCCCCAGGAAAAAGAAATCAGCTTCACCCTGAAACAGCAAGCCATGTGCTTAGCACCCCCTTAAAAACAGGGCTAGATCTGCGTTTCTTGCAGCCAACAAAGTTATCACTGTCTTTTCAACCAGGAATTTGAACAACGTAAGTTCTTTATGAATTGTCCTGCAAATAAGAAGCAGACAAAACGTTGTGGAAAGCTTGCAAGCCTGCCCAAAAAGAAATCCTTCCTGAAGGTGAGGAGGAGTCAGCAATATTTATTAACCTAGGACTTTGAATCAGAGACGCTAAAATACATCAAGAGACCAGAGAAATCCAGCGAACAAACAGAAATAGTTAAAAGTGTGCAAAACTGACTCATTAGAAACATCAGATATTTCTGCTTAACGCTCACACTGAAAAAAGAAAATGTATTGCATACCCCTGCACAGAGAAATCTATCACTTGGGTCAATTAAAATATTTTTCAAATGGAAAATGCAATAAAAATGGTATAAAATTCAATTTCAATATTTTGTGGAAAACTGGTGTTCATATAAAAAAACTTTTCCTATATAAAACTTTGTAGGTCCTTTTACCCTGGCTTCACCATTTTCTATTCCTTTCACCTAGCATTTTAGCGTGAGGGTTTCTGGCAAAGGGAAAAAATAAGTAAGAATCTCAAAGAATATTACTTTTCAAAGAGAAAACCCCAGGAACAGGTCTGTTTCAAACTCTGGAAACCAGAAATAGGATTCTGAGATAATGCTTTCTCTCCGAAATGATGACTAGTTTTAAAAGCCAGAGCAGCGATAAACAAGGATGTCACTGTTTCTTTGGATGAGAAAGGTAAAATCCACCAGAAAGGTTATTCAAAAAACCCCCAGTACAACGGTGTTTTAAAATGACCTATTTCAACTGTGACATTTACCACTGCCTCACGAATTAGAAGATTCATTTACCTAGAGGACCTACCTGGCAGGACAGTCCTGTACATAAATGCAAAGTGCTGCTTGAGCCAAGGGTGGCTGAAGTGATTGATGTCAAAGTGCCTTTGGACAAGAAACATGTACTGAAACAGCGATCTGGTCGTGTAGCTGCCGTAAGCCACCCCTTCATAGAGGGAGCCATCTGTGACCTCCTGCAGCAGGACTACTGACTTCTCCATGATTGCCAACACTTGCTTGGTCCACAAGTAAGCTTCCTGAAGGTAGCCTGAAAGAAAAAGATGTTGGTGTTTCTGACTACAAGACCACAGATCACAGACTGTCATCTGTACTCCCCCACAGTGGGCTACATTTACAGCAAGGTATCTGCAATGAAGAGCTCTACACAACTAACTCTGCAGCACCCCTGTTGTTTTGGGGTGGAAAACAGAACACTGTATATAAACACAGAAAGGCAAGGTCATGTGAGCAAGGGAAATGTATCAGACACCTTTCATTTACAATGTGTGACTATGCTTTCCACCTTAAAAGGCAAACTTCCTGAATGCATTCAGGACATGCAAAAAGGGAAGAGCCACACCACGACTACTTGATGTATTTCAAACTAAAGCCGTATGACAACAGTTACAGTTTCCACTAGAGGGCTCCAGTAATGCAAATATTGCCATCAGTCAATTGCCACCAGAGCTGTACAGAAATCCTCAGAGTTTAAAACCACAAAGAAGTTTACATTTGAGCTGCAGTTATATACTGATACTCTACTAATTCATGCTCTATTTTAAGATATGTACTGTTCTACTTCCATTTTCATTTCACTGTACAAACTAAAGGGTTATCCAACTAGAAGTTATTTTGGAAAAAGTTTTGTATGGTTTATTCCAAATGCAGATTCCTCAGTTCCAAAATAAAATCAGTCTTCCAACTAGGTTAAGCTTCAGCCTCCACATACACAAGCCCTAAGCAGCTGTATTTCTTCTAAAGAAAAGACTTCCAGAGATCATACTATTTTGGTCTGCTGTACACAAGTCAAGTGCCAAGAAAAGGTTGCAAGAAAAGACCTTCTCAGGGCTTGTCTGCCTTCGCCAAGGAACAAGCACAAGCACGAAAGCCTCAGCATTGCATTTATGTAGCGCAGAAGGCAGCACAAGGCTATGTGCCTTCTACTATTTTGCTTTGGGTTCACTGGTGAGAGAAGTAGACCACCTGCCTTGTGCTCTATGGTTACTTAGTGCCTACCCAGCTCAAAATCTCTGGACACAGATTGAACCAGGCACAGATTCCACCACGTGGCAGAGCTGGGCTGGCACAGATTACACCCCATTAGGTGCTGAATGAATGGCATGTGCCAGGCTGAGCAAGTATGATCCACATTCAAAACCACTGCTGAGCCTGTTTCATTTCATTGCCACAATTACTGTATTTATGTTCAGCACAGTGGTGAGCAAATCAGACTTCCTACTAGTCAAAGCTGCCAAATTCTGCTTGGTTCATGGAGAGAAAAGGAAAATTGCAATGTCTAAGTTAAACAAACAAGCTGAATCTAACACAGCATATTTACCTGCTGGCTGAAGAAACAGCTACAATGGGGAAGGCCTGAGCAACAGGGGGCAGGTGGTGCTACCTACTTCCACTTATTTTACTCATAGCTATCTTGACACTACTTCTTCCTTACTCTGATGGAGCTGGTAGCAGAGTGGTCAGTCCAAATAAAATCCCAAATGCTTCCACTCCTGTTTTCGCTTGTGACATTAAGAGCCACAATAGCTAGCTTTTGAATACTGCAGAATGGCATTTTCCACAGTTCAGCATGGTGTATTTATCATTGTAAGGCATGTATGTTCTGCCTACTTAGTGCATATCTATGCTATAACCCTATACTTGCAATATATTAAAAGAATGATAGCACGTTAGAATGAAAAAAAAAAAGTCTCCAACACTGTCAGGCTACACAACAAATCTCACCTAAAACTAGCAGTATCTATATGAAGTTAGGCCTTACTCAAGCTCCTTTTTTTACATATCAGAGTGTTTTCTACAAAGATTTCAGTATATGAGTGTGCCTAGAATTCATTTCAATTAATTTTCAGTCCTATGACAATGTTTACGTGTTTTTAAGCTGGCTATTTAGCCTTTACATACTTCAGTAGCTGAATCGTGTTTATTACTTGGAAGAAAGATCTGCACTGGGACACATTATTTGGAATCTGTATTCACTCCTTTTCTCCCTTCTCTTTTTTTCTTCTTCAGAAAAAGTCTTTCATCTTGGAGTGAGAATTTTTTTTTAAACTTTTTCATTTTAGACCAACAGAAATACTTGATCTAAACTTCCATTTTTTCAAAAAAACAAAGTTGCTTTAAACTAAAACCAAACAATTTTTCATTTAGGAATAATATAAAGTATGTTTTGACCTATTTTCATTTAAAATATTACCAGTATTTTTAAATTGCTCATGTGTGTTGCTGAATTTGCCTCCTTCTCTTTTTTCTTAAAAAAAACTCCCACCAACATCTGGTGAAAGAGATACTGCCCAACTTTACTTGTGGATGTTATCATTGTTTGGCACAAACCACACTTATGGTCCATACTGTAATGAAAAGCTGAGTCATCTTGCAAACTGCCAGCTTTCTGCACCAAGAGAGGCTCAGGGAAGGATAGGATTATGAGGAATTTAGCAAAACCCACTGAACAAACATGGTCTGAGTTTTCAATTTGTCAAAGGAGGAAAGGGACTAACTTCCACACATACTCTTGCTGCTTTTCAGCATATGCACATCAGTGCATGTGCTTGTTATGGCAAACACTTAACAAAAAGATGACTCCCCAAACACAGTACATGCCACAGTTTTTTGTCACGCTTCTTTGGGCGACTGCAAGCTCCAACAATGTGCAGATGTGTCTTTCCTTGGCAGGTCTGTACAGGTTTGCAATGCAATCAGCATCCAGAAACTAGGTTTTCCTTGACTTGCAGCAAGTAAGTAGTTACATTGGGCATCACATTTTCAAAATACTTCTAGTAGATACTAAATAATCACTTGACAAATTATTGATGCATTATTAATAAAAAGCAGGAACTGGCTCCATGATTTCCACCTCTCAGTCAAAGTACCACTGGGGTTTAAAGAAAGTCAGGATTTCTTATCTGCTCTCTTCCTCTTACTTGGTGACTTGCATTCTTGACACTGTATCACTGCAACTTCACCTGCTCCTTTGCCAAGGTTATTCACTCGGGAACTTGGAAGGATGGGTTTAAGCACCCAAAACAAAGAGGAAGATGACACCTGGCACAAACATCTCTTGGATGAAGATTGTGGGGAGCAAAGGTACAGTTCAGAGGGAAAAAGGTAGAGCCCTGCTTACCTCCATAGAAAGGGAGGCTAGAAAGAAAGGTTCTGAGGCGTGGCCTTCAGGTGGATAAAGTTACACCTGTGTTGCACTCTCAGGGAGACAGCACAGAAGTCTTGCATGGAGTTCCAGGTTATCTTGTAGTCTAGCTCCCAGCTCAAAGTGCAGGGTGTTCTGACTGTGTATAAGGAGACCAAGTGCATTGCTCCTTACTGATGATCTATTCTGAAAGATTGTGCCTGTAAATCTGGACTGGACAAACTATACACAAAGAGATTTTAAATTCTTACAAACAGTGAGGTAAGAATTTCAGAATCACTCAGGTAATTCAATTTATATACACAGGTATATATGCATATATATGATAGTTTGTACATCTGCCTACTGTTTGTCCTATTGAGTAAATTAATTTTTTCTAAGCAGAAGAGGACCAAACCCAATACTGCTGTCTCAGAAGCATTTCTATCACTTCCTGAACTTCACTACAGAAACGGCTGATTGAGATGATATACTTGAGAAAAACATTCCTATGGTTTAGCACATACCTTGATTCATCAGAACCAGGCTTCCAGCCAGCAGGGCCACACAGTTGGTAGGCTGGTGGTTGTGGAGGTACTGGAAACCCCATCCACGTCTGTATGATGTTTCGTACATATATCCCGAGGCATTGGCAATTACCTCAAGAAATCTCTCCTGTTGAGTATTGCTAAGATAGCTGTACAAGAAGTCATATGCAGTGGCAAAACCAACTAAGGAGTGAGCGAGAGGGACCTCATCCCATGGGGCATCCTTCACTAGCCTGTCAATAAAGAAAGATATCAATTAATTGAGTTTCACCTACTTATTTTTCTCTGGTTTTATACTGTGAGGTGTGTATGACTTAATGTCTCTCTTGAGCTACCTTCCAAGCTTCTGAGACCATTATTTTTCCTTTTCTGATTATGGACATTAGCCTAATTAATTTCATTAGAAAGATTAAGTTGTTAAATATTAGAACAGCAATTGTAATACTCTGTGTTTTGCTAGGATAAACAGATAAGCAAAATATTGACTGTAAAGAAAAGCAATCTATTTGTCTGAAGCACAATTCATATCATTTTTGTTAGGAAGTAATACACTTAACTTCATCTTCCTCCAAAAATCTGTAACAACCTCTTTTCCAACGAAGCCAAATGTTGATAAATTCCTGAATGGTGGCTATGGGATGGAAGATGACTTTAAAGCAAGCATAATAAACTAACTCATTTTGTTCTTTTTTCATTTCCCAAATGCTTTCAAGGAAAGAAGCAGAGAGACAACTGAATTTGCTTTCATGGCTACAGTGCAAATTAACACATTTAAAAGCATTTAATAAAAACAGCAGTTAACACAAAATAGATATAGTTGGTAAAAAAAAATAAAACAGTAAAATGATGCCACTACTCAAAATTATTTTCTAGGAACTATCTGCTTGTATCCAATGATTACATTGAACTTAGTAAAACTGTAACTTTGTACCATGAAAATTCTTAATGGAAGTGGAAGTAGCATAGAACAAATATATCTCTTATATCAAGCATATATTGTAGATCAAAGACTTTAGTTTTGCAGTACTGACACCACCATCAGGTCATAGTTCCACAGAAAAGAAAATGTGATGGAATACGTAGTGAAAAAAAACCATCTTTGATAAACAGTCATCAGTTGCTTTCATGGTTGTTCTCACTTTTCACTTTGCAATATATTTTTAATTACAGAAATTAATCTGACATTGTTGAGGTGAGAGAGTGTCTTACTGGAATTTGCGCTGGAAATTGTGTTGTGCTCCCAAATATGTGGACCTTCCAGCATCAATTATTCTATGACTCTATATACATAATTTAATCTTAATTTCTGTAAGAAGTAGTGTGAACAAACAGATGAGAAAAAACACTACAAGAGTGAGATTTTTTTTTTTTAAAGTGTCCTCATTCTGCTACAGGAGCATTTATTTGCATTCAAAATGCATGAATGAACCATGCAGAAATTACAAGTGTCAGCTTAGGGCGCTGCAACTATGCTAAAACACAATGCGTAGGAGAGAAAAATGGCATTTTTATTTCAGTATATCTAACTTCATTGGAAGAACTCAAATGTATCTGGGACATTCATACTTGTACATAAGGAAAGCCTCTAGGCTTTCTGATTAGCTGAATTTCCAACAGTTTTAAGCATTCACCTTCTCTCAGCTTCAACCCCATCTTATGCTGAGCAGAGTTATACATTCATTTTTCCTTTTTAACAATGAAGCATTTCAATCACAGACTTCGAATTAAATACATGAACATATTCAGCACTGAGCAGCAAGGTTTGATCTTTTAATTGAACCAGGACTTTATTACACTAGATTACTTTGTGCAGTTTTTGTTTCTTTGTTAACTGACATGCATTGATAGAAAATGGTTGTGAACAGTAAGACAGACAGCTATAACTGTGGTAATAAATAACCATCAAAGCACCAGGAAAGAACTTCTAGAAATTTAATACTCATCTTTTACACATTCACACGCTATTATCTGTGGTCAGTGTTGGGAACATTTTTAGTCTAGAGAAGACTGCAGGGGTGATCTCTTTAATATTTACAAATATCTAAATGGTGGATGTCAGGAGGTTGGGATATTTCTTTTTTCTGTTGTCTCTACAGACAGTACAAGGGGTAATGGAAAGAAGTTGGAACATTTAAACATAAGGAAAAATCATTTTACTGTGAGGGTGAGGAAGTCCTGGCACAGGCTGCCCAGAGGGGTTGTGGAGTCTCCTTTTCTGGAGGTTTTCAAGACCCACCTGGACATGTTCCTATGTGACCTGATCTAGGTGGACCTGCTTTTGCAGGGCAGTTCGACTGGATGATCTTTAGAGGTCACTTCCAACCACTACCATTCTATGACTGTATGATTCTACGATTTCTCTGACATTTTTCTTGGTTCAAACTCCCAACTTACCAGTGAAGACTTCCAGTCATGTATAGCAAAGTCTCTTACGTTTTCACTTAATTGTTGTGCAAAAAATTACAGGCCTGTACGCGCAAACATTTACACGCTTTTCCTAGACATTCTTTCCATACGTTGTTTCCATATTTCCAGATAAACTGGGAGAAAATGTAGCTGAAGTGAGCAAGTGACTCTTCCAATTCTCCAGTTTTACTTACGTTGTGTCACTGAGGCATATCAATTTAAAATCTTAGTTAACTGGTTATTTGTCCATCTCAATCCTCTGCATCTGTATACCTGCCTTTTCATCTTTCCTTATCATTGAAAAAGCTCTTAAAATGCTGTTCGCATTCTGCACTAGTTACATGCAATATACTGGCACTGTGATTGTTGGCAGAAATCCTTTTGACATCTGAAC
The DNA here is from genome assembly GCF_028858725.1 of Colius striatus. NCBI lineage: Eukaryota > Metazoa > Chordata > Aves > Coliiformes > Coliidae > Colius > Colius striatus. The sequence goes on along the minus strand of NC_084760.1, from coordinate 52,805,196 downwards.
ATACCTTTGACCAATATATCATGAATCTTAATTTCAAAAGCATTTTTATTTTTGCTTTCCACTAAACCTCTGCATATTCATAAATTAGAGCAAAGGAGTACAGGAAATATCACTTTAAATGCCTCTGCCTGGAACAATTACACAGTGATTGAGCCCAAGCTATACATTAGAAAAGAACAATGAAAGAATCTGAGTTAATTTGAAACAATTCAAAGCTCGGTATCCCCATAACATCATACAAATTGCTAATTAGAATGTGCTTAAAGCTATCCAGTGATCTTTATCTGACTTCATCTTAAATGAGATTTGACAGTGGAACTGGTTCATTGTAACTCTCATTAAGATGTATGCTAACTTTATGTTTGGTTTCAAATGCAATACTGCATCAAATCCTATTGTAAAAGAGCCTATCTTAGTCTCTGTGGCACCACTTCTGATAAAATAGAAAGCCCTCTTCTACATGGGACGTGCTAAAGCAATCAGTTATGACTGCATTTAGACTGATGATTTCTTCAGAAAAAAAAAGAAAACAAAAAAAGAAAATCAGAGAAACCAACCTTCAGTGCAAAACCCCTTATGTTAGGCATCCTAAGCCTACATCACAGAATCTTAAGGGTTGGAAGGCACCTCAAAATATCATCTAGTATAACCCCCTTGCTAGACCAGGACCACCGAAGTCATATACTGGCATTGGTTATTCACCTCAGGTTAGACAAAATAATTTTGTCATGACTTCCATTACAATTCTGTATAGTAAGCCTTGTATACAATTTATCAGAGAGGATACACAAGTAATAGAGAAAATTAAAGATAATGATTTAAACACCCTCATTTCTAAACATACAAAACCATAGTCAACCTCTGTTCTTAAAATTAAGCTTTCTTGAAGTAATAGCTTTTTAGCAGAGTGCACCTTCATTAACTGAATTTCAGTAGAACCAAGTGATGTACACCAACCAACGTGGAACACGATTCACATGAAGAACAGCCAAGTAGCAAGCATTAAATGTTTTTTTTAATCTACATTATCCTCCCATTTTTCAAATGGATTTGCAGCGTCAGATTTGGTAAACAACCTGGCTTACGAACCGTGGGAAAGTATGGTACCACAGGGCTGCACTGAACATATGTGAAAAAGAGAGTTTTCAGGGCTATATATTAACTACTCATCTTCAAAATATTAAATTTCCGTGTATTAATGTAAAAAAATAGAGAAGTAAAAACATGTCAGTGCTTTGCACTGGAAAATAGCTACTTTTCAGGCCTCTCATCAACTAGTATGAACCTCTGGAAGTCAGTAAGTAACTTTTACCTCAATGCTGCACTAGCCTCTTCAATCTTTTAAATGCATGAGAGATGTTACCAAAAAAACCCCTCAAAGTCAATAAAAATATCTACAGTGGATTATTTAGTATAGATCAACTACTTAGTTGCAAACATAAGCATTAGCAAAGGCAATTGTTCCAAGCATTCCAAAATGTGCATTAAAATAACAGCTAACCCATCAATGCATCCCTACAGATAATATGAAAAACCCCACTTATATACATACACTTGTATTTGGAAGAGGTACCTTTCTTGAAACCTGAGAAAGTTTATGAAACAGGAAAAAGTGCTGAACAAGTTTGCTGCCTAATAATCAAATTCTATAAACATCCAAAGCCATATGTATGAAGAACTGCTCTTTTAAGTATTCTTCCTATGTGTCATAGATTTGTTACCTTATTTTAAACATTTAGAGTTTGATAAGAAATCCTTCAAGAAGAAACTGAAGAAATAAAGAAATGAATAAAGTTGTTATTATAGATAATTAGCATGGTTTTCTTACATCTGTTGAGAATTTTAGCATGGTGCAATATGGTTATCTGTTTTAGATTTGCCACTATCTGCAATGATCAACGAATCTGAAGGGAAGGTTAAGACTCAGTTCTTCAGCCATCAATTTATGATGCCAAGAACTGTCATATGTGGACTGCATTGTCCAAGGCCACAAATGTATGAATATCACCTTCACTAAACATGATTTCACACTCTAAATAAGTATACCAATTGTATTGCATTTTGGATGACGAGTTAAAAATAGTCAGTATCAAGAACAACAATAACAAAATGTCGTAAGATTATCACAACCTGTCCATCTCTTGACAACATTCCTAATGCTACTAATGTTTCTTCTCTCAATATAAATGGTTTCCTGTATTTTTCCTTCATTTCTCTCTAATAACTCCTTCCTTAATGAAACCAGAGGAAAAAACACTGTCTGCCAAGCTCTCCTGCTTAAGCTCTCCTGCTTAAGTCTGTTCCCCAGACATGGCCTGTGGGATGTTTAGAATCACCCTTCCTTCACTTGGTATCCAGTTCTTAAAAACAAATTGAAGTAAACAGGAAAATAACAGTCTCTAATTTGAAAAACAGAATGCCCTTCCAGGGAGTGTGAGACCTGATTTCTGGCCTCTATGCCAGTAAATATGGCATCAACGCACACAAAATGAAGCATTATGCACATGACAAATTACTTAGTGCAGAATAACTCTCAAAAGCAGAGGTCAGATTAAGCTAATGGTTGAAGAAAGCACTTCACTACTCCCTCCTCAGTATCAAACCTCTCACTCTCACTAGGTGCATGCAGAGGAAATGAATCAAGGCTCTTTTCTAAAGGCTTACAGGTAAAAATTAGTTTAAGGCCAAACCTCTACTACATTTTGATGTAGTCTGTCTTAGACACGGTAACTAACAGCAGGGTTGAGTTTAATGCACAATAAATGTCAAGTGTGGATGCAAACCTGGCATGTAATGGAGGTAACTAACCTCTTGATCCTGAAATTGATGATGTAATTGTTTGGTATTCCCAATACCAATGGCAATGCCCGGACACTTCACAGATCCTTGCTATTGTTCTGACCTGCCTCAGGGGGAAGGAGATATAACTTAAGCCTCCTGTCAGGCAAAGGAGAGAAATATTCTTCCACGGAGAGATGGAGTATACATCCCAAGAGGGGGTATACCTACCAAGAAGAATGAGACCACCAACATTTATTTTACAAACTAAATTGTCAGTATTTTTCTTACAAAGCCTCCAAAACAAAATATTTTCTTGTGCTCAAATGGAATATTTACTTCACTAATGGAACATATCTCTGAATTTTTGTTTTGGAAAGAGAAAAGAAAAATCCTTGAAAAAAATCTGTTTCATCCAAAACAACCTCTCAGCTTTCACCCTTTCCACATTTTTCTGATTGGTTGCCAAAACAAAAACCCCACTATCAGTACAATCTGAACACTTGGTCATTTGCAACAACAAAAATGTTAAGAATAAAAAAAGGTCCTTGAAAATTTGATTATTTGTATTTCTGTTGCCTAAGGTAAAACATCTCCCCTCTCTACCAGTATGTTTCAGCAGCTCCCACTCTGGTATGCTCCTGTTCATTGCAGCTCAGTTCACAGGACGACAGGAAAAGGAGTGGTTAAATATAAAGGGCTACATTCATATCAGTATGGGGAAAAAAAGGCAACATATAGACAACAAATTTCAGAGTTTTAAGAGCTTACTACAAAAGCAGGGTTATAGTGCTTAGGTGTTGAGGCAGCAACACCTAAGAAATTTCACTCCTTCAGAAACCTTAATCTACTTTCTATCTAAGTCTATAATCATCATTCTGTTGCTTCTAAAACTTATTTCAGATCCCGTTCCCTCAGTTTTGGCCTTGATCACAAGAAAGCCCTTTTCACATTGGGCTCGCTACTAGTATCAATCATGACCCCTCTGTGTTGACACATTAATAAACAAGAATTGAGTCTGTTTTAGTAGTTCTCAGTGCCATATTAAGCAGACACGGAAATTTAGTTAGGTTATTATTTCAACAGATTAGCTCTTGTAGCTAGAGATATTTTATACCATACACATTTTTATACCGTGCATGACAGAAAGTAAGCTCCCTGTAGCTACCACGGACCTTCAGCACCAATTTATCTCCTAGAGATACTATCAATTAAAAAAGAAGGTATAAAAGAAACTCTTCAAAATCCAGCTAGCCATTTCATTTCAGAGTCATGCATAATTTCTAATTTTAAATGCTATGTAAGAAAAAGATAAAAGCAGCATGAGGGTAGGATATTTCACTTACTAACATAGTATATATCCCAGATACCAAATTCATCCTCCCACTCTTGCTTTTCTTTTTCTTTCTTCCTGTAGGACACTATCTCAGCAACCTCCAAGCTTCTTTCATACTAACTTCTATGCTGCTGTCTTATAAAACCCTCCTAAATTTTCCTTGAATGGCGCTGCTGGTTGATTATTGGGAGTCAAACAGATGTTCTAAATTTGTGGTGTCAGCAAAAACATTTGCTTTATGTCAGCTCTGCACATGTGAATTTAAGTTACACATTTATCTAGATGTTTATTTACATTTATTTGTATTGTATACTGTTCAACACCAAGCATTGATTAAATGTGGCACTGTTCAATACTTTTAAATAAAGAGGTACTAACAGGAGGCTATAGGACTGCTAGTGAAGAAGAAACAGCAGAAAGGTCACAGATTTGTTATGCTGACGCCTCCCATTAGCTTCTTACTGGCTGCTATTTCCTTGGAATGTTTGCATGTACTCGACAGTAATTATCTCCCCTATGAAACCCACAGAGCCAGGCTTACTGTCAAATCCCACACCTTACTGCACATTGGTGACATACTTGTCTTTAACAAAAGTCCATCAATCATGGGCAAGAAAAAAAAAGAGAAGTACATAAATCTCTTGTCTGGCAATTGCAAACCTGGACATCTTTCCTGCTGCAAGACAAAGTGCAGAATTTGTGAACTTTTAAGGCATTTGTTTATAAGGTGGGCTTTTAAGGAAAGAGTTTTTTCACTGCTTTGTCCAAAACATAGAATCTGGCTGGACTCTTATTTCTGCAGGACGTGTAACTCTGATTACATCACTCAGCGCGGGAACGGGCTGAGGCAGCATATGGAAAGAATCATGAGTACAGATCCCCTCATCCAAAAACGCACTTCTGGTGGGGACTGCTCCAGGGGCCACTTAGAGATAAAATGCCAGAAAACGCATCTACGTCTTCTGTTCTCAGGAAAATAAGATCATACAGCTTAAATGTAAAGACAAACCTTCCTTAAGATTTCAGACAACATCTAGATATCAAATCCCAAGAAAACCAAGGGAGTTATTTAACACCAGCTTTTAAATTTTACCAGCAAAACCATTAAAGGTCTTGTATTTTTATTTAAATATTAATGCACTACATTTCCCTGCACTTGGTAGTCTGCAACAGATTGTCTGTTCCCACATTATTGTGGGTGGTTGTTAGAGTTAGCTATTAGCCATTGCCCCTTTGTTTATTTTAAAATGTAAAGCTGCTCCAGGATGCAGCAATTACTGATGCCCTGCTGCTTATTGCCACCAGTTGTTATGACAAACAGCTCAAGCTCTGTCAGTCTATATGAATGGGAATTCAATTAAGAGCGTACTTTATTATGTGATATAATAGATGAGAGAAGTCAAAAGTCCGTAAGTACACGGCCCTTCCATGCTTGTATCAATTGCCAGTGGACTGTCTTGTAATTGTATCCTGAGATACTGAGCCATATTTGGACTGTTACGGATTCTCACTAATGTAAAGATGAAATTTAGAATCTCCTGGCATTCTGCAACAAATAGCCAGTGAAATTTTAAACTAAATTAATTTTATTCAAGTACTGTACATGCTACCAAAACGCACTTTTGTTTTCTGGTAAGGCTTAAATTTTATTTACTATCACTACAAAATTCAGAGGAAACACATCCAGCTGGATATTTGGGGAGTTTTTTAATTCTAGAACTATTTTAGAGTCAATGCTATGTCAGCAGAAGTCAAAAGGAATTCAGATTATACTGCTGAAAGAATCAAGTTGCCAAGGAATCTATATGACCGCCAGATTTAATTTTCTGTTTTCATTGATGATTTATCAGCAATAAAAAGACACGTCTTGGGCAATTTACATGGTAGTCTAGGCAGCTACATTACAAAGGAAGTCTGGGGAGAGAAGACTTCCTCTGATTTTATTATCTTACTGATACCTCTCTGGACAAGCCCTGTTTACCAATGACATAAGGAGCTTTGGCAAACAGGTCTCCTAACATTCAAGGCTCCAAAGCTGGGCAACATTAAAATCACTCTTTCTTTCCACGCTTCTGATTAGAACATAATTATTTAATGTGGATGACATCCATAATGTATCAGCCAGATTGATATTTCCCCCAAAGTCTCAGGGAAACTAAACATGCCTAAATAGAATGTACAACTTTAATTAGTTAGTTATTAATTCCATAACTGTTACAATGTCAGAGCAGTTCATGTACAGTCTTACACGTCTAAAAATGCCATGACATCTAAATGTCTGCTAGCAGCACCCAGGCCAGAACTCTCCTGTTTGCCAGGTCTGCTCTCCTAGTCTTATCCTAAGTGGAGAAGTGTGTGCAGTAACACGTTTTCTGGTGCTTTTTAGTTGAGTTTCTTAGGAAAAATAGGTTTATGTAATCTGTCTCTCCACTCCTTTAGGTTCTGAACTGGCTGATCTATTTGAGGAAAGCCAGATAGAGCAGTACATGCCTCAGAGATGTTACATTCCCATAGTTTCCTGAAAACCACTGTTGGGCAAGGGAGAGCAATCTATATTAGCACCATCACTGATGGAGCTATAGTTTGAACTCCATGTTGACAGCATTCAGACATTTCCTCTCTGGGAAAAAAAAACGAAAGTGTTTCTCTCACAGCATCTGAAAAGCTGGCCAGATGGAGGTTACACAAAGGGCAGCTTACCCCTATTGCCCACATTTCTGATTTCCTTTTTTGGTACTTCCTCTACTAAGCGCACCACACATGCTTCTTTTGCAAAGTGAACAACCTTGATTAAATCTTGATCGTTTTCTGAATTACACGTCTACCTCAGAAGGGAAAGACTGAAAATGCACAGTTTCTCTTTCACAGAGCTAAAGCAAGATGCTTGTTTGAGAAAAACAGAGGTTAGGGAGAGGTAAATACCACCAAAGCCAAGTGGAAACTGGATATCTACTCAGTTCTGATTGGTATCTAGTCAGCTGGGACAAAGGAGAGCATTATGGCAATGGACAGAGAAACTACAATTAATCCAGGACAGGATTTGCAGCACACAAGGAACTGAAATCGGGTTACTGATACACTGTGTGAGAAAGACGGACAAACACAAATAAGTTCCACTACTCAAAACATCACTTGCTCCTCTTTCTTATTCCATTAAAACAGATGGCCATGTAACTATGTGTTTACACTACCCAAAGTAAGTTAAGAAAGAGTGTGAACAACAAAACCATGGAGGAAGGTATTGATTTTGGAGCACTGCATAGGCCCTGTTGGAGATGGTTACATGGTTTCACCTCTGTACAGCTCTACCCCTCCGCCAGTATGCCAGGAAGAAAACAGACTGTATCTGTAAGACCAAAGCTTTGCATTGCTATGCTCCAGTGGAAGATTTTGGAAGTTACCACCATCCTGTTGTGCCAGTATTTTTCTTCCCACCTCACAAGAGTCCTCTCTTTTGTAACATGAATGCAAGCAGCCCAGTGCACCCCTTTTCTCTGCTATTTCCTTTGTTCTAGTTTCCACAGTATTTCTGTGGCATTCACCACGTTAATACTTGGTACAGGGGAACACCAGCACTGCAATGCCTTTTAAATCATGGCCATCAAGAGGACATGGATCCTGAGTTATGCTAGATCAAAGCCAGCATAATTCCAATGACGATCCATAGATGGATGTCATTTATAGGACAGTACTAGTTGTTCTTAAATCCAAAGAAGGTAGGGAATAGCAGTTTCAGCAATGAATACTGTTCGCACACTGACTGTTTCATCCTGTGCTGACTAGAAATCAGACTCAAACTCCTGCTGAGTTGTAGGACAGTGGCTGCCACAGAGAGGAATGGTGCCTCATTGCAGCTCCAACACACTGCCCAGGGCAGAAGCCACTGTCTGGCAAAGCCCACATTTCTATCCTCTGACCTCCTCATAGTGGCAGCAACACTGGACCAGAGTCTGCATGGTGCAGACTAAGTGGCAGCTGCTGCAGTGGGGTAGAGAAATGCATCTGCCTGAGGGGACAAAAAGAAAGATAACCTGCTAGTAGGTATGAAAACAGAAGGTAAGGAGAAGGAAAGAGACCTTGGGGTCCTAATTGTTAGACTCACTGATACAGTTCTGCCTCATAGAAAGCCTGTGGCACAGCAAGGACGGAGTAAACTTGTGGATGACAACTCACATCCAGGTGAAGCAAACCCAGGAGGTGGTCATCAATGTGTCAGTTATTTTCAGACAGCTCCAGTAAAGTAATCAGATGAACAACTATTTTTATCATGTCGCAGTACATCTTAAAGGAAGCCCAAGAACCGTACAGCAAATTGGATCTGCAAGTCTGAACTGAAGCTCAGATGTTGAAGCAGACTGCAGAAACTCAAGAATGTAACTATTGCCTACACCTAATTATATCTTTATCATACGTACCCCCTTTCCTGAATTCTTCCTAAGGAAGAATTGTCCAAATGAAATTTAGAAGTCTGTAAAAAGAGATATGTTTTAAAAAATAACATTTCCAGCACTTGTTTCCACAGATCAGGTGTGAAACCCTGGCTTCCGATTGGGGGTGGGTTTGGATTTTTTATTCTTCTTTTTGTAACCTTAGAGCAGTTAGCATGATACACAAAGTCACACTCCTTCTTTTGGCATTAATTTGCAACAGGGTAAGTCATAGAATCACAGATCTTAAGGGCTGGAAGGGACCTCAAAAGATCATCTAGTCCAACCCCTCTGCCAGAGCAGGACCACCTAGAGTAGGTCACACAGGAACTTGTCCAGGTGGGTTTTAAATGTCTCCAGAGGAGACTCAACAACCCATCTGGGCAGCCTGTTAACAGTGCTCTGTCACCCTCACAGTGAAGAAATTTTTCCTTATGTTTCTCTGGAACTTCTTATGTTCCAGCTTGTAACTGTTGCCCCCAGTGAAGGTGAAAAGTCATGTGGCACTGCTGGTTTAGATGAGGGTAAAGAAATTCAGCTAGTCACTGTTAAAAGTGTCAGAACAGCTGAAATAGTCTAGGCAATTCATTCATCCACTCGCTCTTCCAACTGCGAGCAGTTTACACAGTAAGACAACTTAAAAAACAAAAAAGACAAAAATCTACCAACTAGGCTGAGCTGCCATCCTCTCCATGTAATCCTTGGCCATGCTGATAGCTTCAATGTTTTCAGGGTAGAGCACGCAGAACATTGCCAGGGCCCCGAGGTTATTGCCGTAGATTTCATTCCACCGAGCGCTGAACTCCTTTGGGTCCCAGGGAGGAAGGTACTCCAGGGGATTCGACAGCATGGTCTGCACTGCCTCAGTCAGACGAGCTGCAATATGCTGGTGCGTGGTGGTGGCCTGGAGGCGCAGAGCCTCTACGTCCCCTTTGGAGAAGTAGAGCATGGGGTAGCTGTCATAGTTGGCATTGACAAAAGGAACCATTGCATCCTGGTCCTCCCTGGCGTTGTAGGCAAAGGCGAAGCAAACGGCGTGTATGAAAAACACACTTGGGGCTCCCCGTGTGTGAGTCCTCATTGTGGCATCAGATCTCCAAGTCTCAATGGCAGCCAAACCATCTTTGAAATATCCTGTGGCAGATGGATGGGAAACAAAGATTTAGAAAATGAAGCTGCGAGATGCTGTAATTCAGGATGCTCTCTATAAAACACAATTCCATCTAGACTTAAAGAATCCCATGTATTGTCCAGGTGGCTTTCAAATCATTTTTATATGAATACTTCAGACAAAAACATCTACTGAGCAATTCACCCTAAAGAAAAACCTGAACTCTTTGAAGCGAGCCCCTCCCTCCCACATCCTTCCCTCCAGTATCTGATATGAGTCAAAGGAACACACTGACAGCTCTCCTACTCGAGATTTCAAGTAATTGCAATGGTGCCTAATACGAATGGTGCTGACTGTACTGGTAAGTAGAGAAGGAAGGGGGAGAGCCAGGCAGCTTTGTGCTGGCGGCAGCCAAGCCTGCGTGCTGCCTTGGCTGATGTTAGCAGCTGGAGAGGGAAGGATGAGGAATGCTGGAGGTTTGCGCTGGGGTCATTTTATACTGCACTTGAGGCCTCTGGTTCTGACACGTCTTCGTTTTCAACAAAAAAAGAGAATGCATCAGAAGGAAAAAGAGAGAAAGTGGCAAAGCCTTAAAAAAACAGCTGAAATACCTTGCTTTCAGGGAATTTAGGGGTTTTGCATTACTATTACTATTAACATCATCATCATTCTAAGGAGCTCTGCATTACGCATGTGGAGATTTACTGCCAGGTACCAAGAAGGCCCAAGCCTGAATTAAAGCACATATTTTCCTACATCCACGACTTCTCAAAATATGCAGAAGCTAAGTGCATATACTTAAACATAGTAAGTTGCTTTTAAAAAAAATTACCAACTATCTAGCCTGAAGTCTCAGATAAAACATGGCCAGGATTCCCCTGAGGAAAGCCAGCAAATTCCTAAAATTCTTCTGAGGGGAAAGGTTACAGAAAACAGACCCAAGAGAGACAGTTTCATGTAAATAGTGAACAGTAGTTTCCAATTATTAAAAAGAAAAAGAGAGAGAAGGAAAGAAAACCTAAGAACAAATATAATTTTTTTTTTCCTCATGGAAAACCTGTTTCATAGGATTCAGTTGTAAAACTCATAAGAAGCTCAAGTACAAAGCAATCTTCTACTTCTTCCCACAGCTCCCTACTTGTAGATTCCAAATTTTTTTAACAGAAACTTAGGCTGCTAAAATCTTATTAAGAGACTCATATCCCAATTCAACAATGTCATTAGTATGTTCACAGATAATGAGACAACCCTGACAGACTGGACCGCTCCATGACTACTAGGTACATAGACCCGCTACATGCTTGTGTCTGGCTCCTGATATTAATTTGGGAGCAAGCATCTTTGGCCAAGAAGTACATCTTTTCTTGTACATTCCTGCCTAGGGTCAAAATAATATTGGACACTGCCTACACTGCAGCTGCCTACATTTATATATTACAGTGGACAGCATAATTGCTTTAACAGAACATAATACAAGAGGATATTTTGACAGTATTTTAATGCATTTTTCAAGTAAGTTTTGCTTTTTCATGACGTAAAACCAATCATTACAGGACACATTACATAGATGACCAGGTAGCTTATTTGGTAATACTTACACTATATCTACATTGTCTCTCACTCTATACACACACAAAAAGAAACATGCACTGTAGTTTATCCAAATACATTGAAGTCTACTGGTATTCTGATCTGTAAATAAGGAAACTATTCAATAGTATATTTTGAAAGGAAGGAGGTAAAAACCAGCCAAACCAGTACATTATGTTTGAAACACGACGTAGTTTTTTTAAAACTGTTGAAAAGAACTGCTTTTTCATAATTAAAATCTCAAACCATTGTTTTTTTAAGAACTGAGGGTAGAGAAAAAACAAACTTAAAAAAGCAAAAAATGCCTGTAGCTTTTTTGGTGATGATCATACATTGAAAGAAGTTTCCTGACTTACACAATCAGAAAAAAATCCCAGCTGGCAGTAAGGACCTCATGCATTCTTTTTCCTTAGTTTGATTTCTGTAAGGACTTCTGGACATCAATTAGAAGTAAGCACGTGCATAAATTTAGGGATGGTTTTAAGAGTTTCCTAAATTAAGGTCTTTCTGATAAGAGATTAGGGAATACAAGGTCAGGTTTCCCAGAACATCTTTGTAAATCTGGACATATATTTTGCAGCATTTCACCATCATCAAACACCTCCAGTGCTGTCTTAAATTCATAGTTTGTATTTAAATAATTCAATAATCCTCCTTATTTTCTCCCCTTGTGCATGTGTATGTTTAATAGATAATTTAAATCTTTTTTTTACCTTGTACATTAGAAGTAACCATCATACCACATTGTTTAGCCTAACAACAGCACATTTGGAAAACCCAAATCTACAATATATTCCTAGGCAGCATATTCAGAGTCAAGACCTGAAAGAAAGTAGTGACAAAAGCAGGACTACAAACTAATTCTCTTTTTTACTTGGTTAAATCACACTAATACTTTTCCTATGATATTACAGCAGTAATCCATGGCATCTACAACTTTGTAAGGCCAGTGAGCCCTGTCTTATAACTCTGCAGGACTCGGCTTGATGGGACTGGTGGATGGAATGGGGCAGCTAGAAAGGATTCCACCTTCCTTCCCATGCAAACCTCTGTGGAGGTATGAGCTACAACTACATGGAAAGTAATAAGTCATGTAAGGCCCCAGGATGGCACGACTGCTCAAACTGTGCTACAGAGAGTTAGGAGATATGTTCCATGTTTTCTCATCTGTGATGTCCCTAAAAGCAGGACTGGCAAAGTAATAATGAAAACAACCGTAAAGCTCTTAACAGAATAAACATGAATTTGCAATAAAAACTATTACCCCGATAGTAAGGAAATACAAACTGGACGGTCTGCAGAACATGGATGCAGACATGACAAACCACCTCTGCAGGGATTTCAAAAAGCAGAACTCTCTTGAACCACACACACCATCAAGCACTTCACTTACTAGGTCCAGAGCTGACCACACACTTCATTGCCTTACTGACTCACCCAGGTTACCAGGTTACTGTCTAGGGCTAATGGGCACGATTGCCACTCCTCAGCTCAGTAGCTGTTTAGAAACTACTCTAATTGGTAAGATATATATCTATAGATAGATTATTAGATGGTTGAAAAAGAAGCAAAGCATCTACAGCAGAAAAAAATGACCAAATCCAGTAACGTTTAGGGGCTATTTAAAATTCCTTACAATAGTATAAATGCACCTGGGGGAAAAGAGCCAAACCACCAAGCAAAAACCCCTGAATTAATGCATATTCATCTGTGCTGAACTCTCTGCTTTGAGGTTTCCTTACATTAACTTACATGCACACTGGAAGTTAAAGAAAGAGCATTGTTCAAAGATGTACCTGCATAGCTTAGGTGAAGCCAGAGACACCAGACAACTAGCCACATAAGCTACAACTTTACAATTGTGAGCGAAATCTCCTACAAGTTTGTTTGATATGCAATACTCAAAAGGGTAGGAGCTGGGGCCTTCTGATTGCTTAAGTTGCACTCACAATACAATTTTTTAAAGTCAAAAGAATTTCTTACTCTTGTATTACACTACATCATTACTAGCCATATCTTCCAAGAAAAACTTTACTAAGCAACTCGACCTTTTCTGAAAATGAGAGGGTTTTATTCAGTCTGGAAACTGTGATCTGATAAAATATTAAAAATTAAAAAGAGAGTGAAGGATGCTTGCTCACAGAAGAAAATGCTAATATATAATGAGCTTGGAAAAGTTTGTCACTTAGTCTTAGACTGAAAGAGCATTTGCCGTGATTCCCACTTCATAGCAGAAACAAACAGTAAAGACCATCAATTATTCTAGAAGGAAAAAAAACAGACTAAATCTTAAGTATTTCACTTCTACACATCTGCATTAATGACTATTTGTTCAACTGCAGAAAACAGTATGGTAAAACTGAAGCCAGAAACTGAACTTGCCAAATCAACCTGGTTTTATACACTATTTAAAAGAAAAGACCTCTAAATCAGCAAGGAGTTAATGTTAATATTTTTTTGCATCACTTCTTGATAAATTATTGAAAATGAAAGCAAACTTTTTCTTCTCAATTTTTTTTGGAACATCTGTAACTGCAATGCTCAGTTTCATACTGAGCAACCGTGCCACTACCCTCTTCCCACAACTTTAACTACATCACAAGACCACCCTCTTCAGCCATCCAAAAGTACTAGTTCTAAAACTGAAAGAAGTAATTTTAGCACACAACACTGAAACAAGTAAGAGTCACAGATATTTCAACAAGAAATGCCAAGCCACCAGCAGCAGCTGGTGCCATATCAGCACCGTGAAACTACAAGGTACCATTGCAATGAGATGTGCATGGGATTTTATCCCATTAAAAGGAGATGAGTGTGCGTCTTTTGTGCCGATGCAGACAGCTGCCAAAACATAACTTCTTGCCACAAGGGGTGCTAGGCTAGATCACAGTGGAGAAAAGCAAACTTCTGTAGAAACTCTTTTTATGGTACTTTGTCCAAACACCTCAAACAATTAGCAAATCTATTCACACACATTGCAATTTACTTGGTTGCTGTTAAGATGAGTAGCATCTACAAAACAGAATTAATCACTTGGAAATGGCAATTTTAAAATCATGATGCTTACATCAAGTAGGAGAGCCATCTGTCCAACAATGTCAGTTTTACCACTGATATAAATAATCTGCAAACTATTTTATAAAATAGGAGAAAAGCTGAGTCCTCTAATAGGATCTAATGCCATTTAAGTACTAAAAAGTGCAGGGTAAGACCATAAAAACAGAGAGGTTGAAGGGTCAATAGAGACTTATTCCTATATGTGTTGCCATTTGATTCCTACTGACTCACAGGAACACATCTGATATGGCAAAATTAGTCAGCAGACAGAGTGGGATCAAGAAATCTATAAACTTATTTTTGTACTGTAACAATCACAATAAATCTACTGACCAAAGTCCCAAGCTGTACAGTTACCGCATCAGCAAGCAGTACTGCAGAGTCTCTCTCAAAGCTGTGGGGCTGGACACCAGTGCAGGAAACTCCCACATCCCAAGATAAGAACAATTGAGAGTCCTGCCCCCACTCACCTTTTAGTCCACGAGCTGAAAGCAGTGACCCTCAGTCTTTCCAAGAAAAATGCTGGAAAGGTGTAAAAAACCAAAAACATTACTGCTTAAAACTTGAGAAATACCAATTAAGACCCTAACCACCAGGGGACATGATTTCATTTCTTCCTCTGATTTTTTCACCGAGAAACACGCTACATCACAATTATATAATGTCAAAGTTATTCAAAAGCTTAAATACTGAAATCCCCAGTGTAATTCAGAAACAAATCTACAATAAATAAAGTGCAGCTCAGGTGCCCAGCTGTTTGTACTGCACTTGTTCTGAAGTACCTTGAAATCTTTGTATCAACAGAAACATCTGAACAACAGCTGTGCTATGAAAATCAACCAGAAACAACCAGTTCCTGTAGGAATTATCGGTATATGACATCATGTCAGCAGTCAAGGTTTAAACTTGTGTCTGTGCTTTGATCTACACAGAAAATTCAGTGCATCTATTTAGAGCAGTACACAGGCGCACGAGACCATCATTCTGGCAGAACATAGTTGCATTTACTTTCCACCATGTTACGGGGTAAGGTATCTGTGATGGAAGTTTCATCGGTTTACTCCTTTCATTTCAAAGCTTATTTGTCCATTTTAATACTGTATGTATATAAATTAGGGCATACATACACACACATTGGATGCATAACCTTTTCTCTGCCTCAAGCAAAACAACATTTAAGCAGTCTGCATGCCCAAACCATAATCAGGGAATTTGGAATTTTCTTCAATTTTATAATTTATCCCACTAGGTTATTTTTTTTTCCTCAGTAATTTTTTTATTACACAAACATTATCTTTCCTAACCCATACTGGGATCTTTTATTTCATAATTCAGTGTATAGAACGAGTATAAAGTAATTTTGATATCCAGAATCCTGAAGGCAATTATTCCCAACCAGTACAAACATGCCTGTTAAGGTATCCACATTCAGTGAATGAAAGCTCAGTCACTTTTACCATCAAAGGCATGAAAGCTGCAAACTACCATGGGAAATTTCCTTTAGAACACCAGCATTTTATCCCAAGCTGAAGTATTTTTAAAAGCCCATTTTGAGAATTAAAATACAGTTATCTTTTGCAAACATATCTTCACAGATGCTAACACTAACAAAAGACAGTTTGAGAATTTTCATACAGGCCGAAAGGATCTATTAAGTACATTTGTCTGCTTCATTAACATGCCAGAAGCCAAACCACTCATCCTTCTAATACACTGTTAAAGCACACGGGGCACTTTGGCCTAGGACTGTGATAGCAACAGACACTGCAATAACACAGCACAGAAGTGTCTGTAACAATCTGGGTGGTGAAACTGCATTCATCTGGCAGCTGATAAGAAGCAACGCATCTTCCCAGCCCACGCACATAGACCCATTCTGGGTGGTGTGGAATGCAGAGAAGCCTTCTTTCAGTGTGGGGCATCAGAAACCGAGCTCAGGCTCTTCTCTGACAGCAGCCAATAGCCTGGGAGTGCAACTGTGCCTCGCTTGGAGAAGCCAGCAAAGGAGGAGATTATCTGAGATAACCAGGAGCATGATCTCTGCCTGGGTTGAGTGGTATGACCACAGTGTGCAGCAAGAGATGGAAAACCTTCAGAGGGTGACTGTAATGCCCAGGAGGCATGAATAAAAGACAGAAAAATATACATGCAAAAGGGGAAAGCCAATTTTACTGCTGTTAAAACAGAATTCCTTCTTGTGCCTAACCCAGCCCAGTCAGATTGCTGCATGCCATGCAGCTTCCCTCACTTTTTAGGAGGCCAATTATAGCACCAGAAACTTCTGATATCAGGACTAGTGTTTCCATTTCTGACTTTAATTTCTATCTTCTTTTCCAAGTAATACTTCTGTATTTGCCTTGACCTTTACTCTTCCAAATACTTGTAAATGTTTTAAATCCCCTGGCTTGCTGTTCTCCTCTACTGTGTATAATTAACAGTTTTAATCTCTCCCGCTTATTGTTTTAATTGTCCTTCACTCAATTGCCCGTGAGAAGCTGGAAATGAATTAAATGGTTCCACTGGAGTTTTACAGAACCAGATCTCGCTCTCTGTACATCTGCATCTACCTACAGGCTTCAGCAGCTGAAGATATCAAATGGCATATTTTCATGTGTAAAGCATTTCCACAGGACATCACACTAACAGACAGGAATTCTGAAATGCATCACACCCTTCAGTTGCTATGGGATCAAAGCTCATTTTAACTATGTTTCCATATCCTGTTTATGACTTGGTCTTGCATGCAAAGCTAACATAAACTGTAATCATAGTTTAAAAAAGTATAAACTATTGTGACAGCACACAGGAGGACCAGCAAAGTCCAAAGGCACCTATATTAGTCAAATTACAAACCTAAATCAACTGCAATCTAAGCAGCTTAAATCAACACTTGCTTTTATATTATCTGCATATAATCTGGATGTGTGTATGCAGACCCCAAATGCATATTCATATAGAACTACTCTTTTGTTTGCTACAGGATAAATGCCTCCGTGTCTCCTTGAGAGATCATCTAGTCCAACCCTCCTACGAGAGCAGGCCACCTAGAGTAGGTCACACATGCTGTTCTACAGTTTCTATATATATCCACATGGAGCTTAGAGTTCCTCATTCTTTCCCTATAGATATAATAAACAAGTAACCAGATGCCATTGTTGGGTTTTTTTTTCCAAGGTTCAAACTTGGAGAGACAACAAAATGTATTGTCCCGAAGTTCCACTGTAGTTATTACTGTCCTCACTGCTGCCCAGAATATCCTCGATAAAAGATAAATGTTCTTGATAAAAAACCAAAATTACATTTTCATGGGCAGAAGCCTCAGCTGCAGGTAAGAGTTAAAACGCTACATTATTCCTGCAAAATTTAGCTGCTCACAGCTGGTGTGAGCAATTTGTATGAGCAGGCATCAATACAACCACTAGACTGCAGGTTAATTCTGAAATCTAGAATCATATAATCTTATTTCCCACCTTGAGTTGTGTAGTCATGGCTCTTATAGCAGAACTGAAACCTGATAGACCATTTTGGTAAAAAGCATGATGCACCTCAGTTGCAAGGATCTGACTAAAAGGCTTTAAAATGATGTGATGTCCACAGAAATACTCCCAAACATCTTTTGAAAATACTTCAAGAAGTTTAGTCAGCCATTTGACTGGGAGACTCGAGAGGGCATACTAGGTTTATATAAAATATTCAGCATTTTTAAATACTTCTGATAAAAATGACAGTTACAAAATAAGAACATAAACCAGAATAACTGTGGTGAAAGAACTCTTACATTAAAAATATGTTTATCTGGTACTGAGACAGAATACCTGCCTGAGTCAAGTGAGCAGGGTCCCTACAATCCAATTGCCTGCTGTAACCAACACTACTCCTGATTCCTGCTGCATGCTCTGTGAGTCTAAGCAACATGAAAAACACAAATACAGAGCATACAAAGGTAATACCAGATCATGTACATATATATGGCTGCATCCTGCCTGGGCTTTCACACCTGACCATGTCCCAGGAGCAGATGGAAGTGTGATGTCAGTACCTGATGTGAGAAACTATTTCCAGTGCTCCATCTTTCACATGACTCAAAAACAACCAGATCCTTCTAGTCAGCTCTCCGTTACCAACAGTTCGCTTCTGCTAAACTTCTACTGGCAAAGCATCAAGAGAAAGGTCCCAGGTAACATCAGCTAAATTTCCTTTCTCCTAGCACACATTCATCCCCTCCTCTGCTCTGTTCCCATCCAGAACTAATAACCTAGTCTGACCAAACTGCAGTAGACAAGGGTTTGGGGGTCTCTCTAATGCAGCTTTGTCACATCTCACCATAACTGGGCTTAACTGGGCTAATGGACAGCAGTACAAAGCCTACCCATCTAAACGGAAGAGTAGCTCAAAAGAGAGACTTTCTGCCAAACATGGAGTCTATTTATAATAAATACATGGCTACAGTCTTGAACATAAACTGGCTACATGATTGAACAGCTTTAGGGGACTACACTGCTGTAACTGAGCTCTTCTATCTAACCTCAGTTGAATGGAGACAGCAAAGAAAGTGTAAACAGTCAGAACAAACTTGTTGCTGATATATTATGTTTACCAATTAAATACAACTTGCTAAGCAAAAGCCATTTTTCTTTTACTTACCAGACACTTTGATGTCCAAGCCTAACCACAGAATCATAGAATGGTAGGGTTTGGAGGTGATCTCTAAAGATCATCCAGTCCAAGTCCTCTGCTCAAGCAGGTCAACCTAGATCAGGTCACTCAAGAGCGTGTCCAGGCGGGTTTTGAAAATCGCCAGAAAAGGAGACTCCACAATCCTCCCGGGCAGTCTGTGCCAGGGCTCCCTCACAGGACAGAAGTTTTTCTTCATGTTTAGGTAGGAACTTTTTGTGTTCTAGCTTTTGTCCATTATCCATAGTCCTAAACCAGGAAACCAGGAACCAACGGTTACAGAAAGTTGGTTCTACATTTTTTTTAATCCCTTCAAAAAAAAACCCCAAACTAAACAACAGGGAAAATGGGCTTTATTTATTGCAAAACGTCCTGGCACAATCTCAGTAGTAACTAAATTTCTTTCTGCTTTTGCTAGAGTATCTTGCTGGTGCCAGATGTGCAAGACTAAGAAAGTGACTCGATTTTAGTTAAATGCAATCGCTTCTGAAAGAAGGGACACTTGAGTTTTAGAGTCATTTACAGCTTCATTTATCCCTGGTTCTCATTGCGCAGACTGCTGGGCACCAATGGAAGTGACCATTTCTCTGCCAGCACATAAACTCACTCTGTTCGTTCACAACCCAACAGCTGCCTGGTGATGGCAATTACTTTCTGCCACCACTGATCCAGGCTTTATTTGAATTGTCTTGAAAACGTGCTTGCTGTCATTGTACCTGAGGAAATGAAATGGTATGCAGGAACCTTTAGAAAGCACCAAAACCAAGATGTCACTCTAAAATTAGCTTTCAACTACATCTTTTTTTCTTGTAACTCTATGCAGTCTATGAAAATCACATCTAACAGCCGAAACACATTTTCCTCTTTGTTGTGGTGCAGACATTTACTAAATATCTAGTTAAAATAACCAACGTACACCATAACAAAAAACAAGCCTCCTTTAGGCAGCCAAAATCTACCAACTTTTACAACAGGCAATCATTTTGTTCAGTTCATTTATTTCTTATTTTGCAACCCATATTCTCTAGGGCTGAAGAACGGGTTTTAGAAGTTATAGTATACAAATATGCAGTAGAAAACCAGCACCAAGCGTCTTCTGAGGTCAGGCTCCACAGCAGGGGATGCAGATATGTTTAAAAAACCATGCTCATATCTTGCTCTTGTATTAAATAGGATTGCTCTTTTTTTTTCATGGCAATTCAAAATTATGCAAAGTATCACAATGCTTTAAATAAAACAACAAAAGCAAGTTCTTATTTTGAATACCAAGAAAAGAAGATGACATTTTCTTAAAGTACCACTAGATCTGTCCCAGTGAAAGAGGCTGTGATTAGTATGTTTTGGTTTCACATCTTAGTAAAGTTTACAGTCAAGAAAATTCCAATTCAGAACTGCTACTTTGTTAATTCCCACTAAAACATTAGCTAGTTTAGGTCACTGTAGAAACACATATAAGCAATGACACACAGTAAAAGAACTCAATAGTTGAAATAGTATTTAGCACTTCAGTAGAAAAACGCACCCAAGGATCTGCAACCCGTTACGAGACAAATTAATTAATTAAACTTCTCAACACCCCCATGAAGCAAACAAGCACATTTATCTGTTTTATGAGGAAGGAAACAGAGACATGGAGAGGTGGAGTGACTTGCCTGAGGCTACTCAGCAAGAGTCTTTCAGAGTAATAAACAGCATCTGAATTATTGATTCCCACTGCTGCCCTTCAGCTGAATTGTTTATTTTTTTGAAATACTGCAATGACTATAATAGCTGTTGGCATGATAAACGCAATGTGGCAATATTTAGCCGAGATTGTCTTTGTTTAGACTGTATTAAAACTCTTGTGCTATTTAAATTGTAATTGATCTTCTTAGGGTGACCAAAAGTCTCGAACTAGTTGAGCAATATTTCCTGTATTTCATTCAGAATTGTATCTATGTCTTATATTGCCTACCTCCAAAAAAAAAAAAAAAGAAGCCATTCCAGTTTGAAAATGATGGAAAATGTCAAAGCTTCAAGAGGGAATGGCAGAGAAGCAGAGGATGGCTACTTTCATTCATACCAAACCGAATTTTAAGAGTCGGCACGAGACGCACCAAGTGCTGATGGATTGCTCTCATGTAACACCAGCTGAGGCAACTGCAACTTACCGTCCTGCCTGCGGCTGAGACCGAGCTCCGAGGGTTAACAACCGTGAGGTCCCAAGTCACTTAACGACCCCACCGACCAAAAAAACCCAAACTACCAAACAAAACAAACAAAAAACCCACCACAAAAAAAACCAACCAAACAAAACCAACCCAAACCAACACAAGAAAAGTGGCAGGAAGTTGCTCCGGGCAAATCGCTCTTTTCCTGTCTCTCAGTTTCCCTAGATGTAAGCGAAGGATGCTGCCGCTTACCTTTCACAAACTCGTGTCTGGGAGTCTGAACTCATTCGCGGAAGGCTGGGAGGCTCTTGCGGGAGCGGTGCTACGGCAGAGCAGAACGCTGTTAGACACAGAGCGCCCACAGCCTGACATGCAAGCCGCGATGTCTCCCCTCACGCACCTCTCCCGGGCAGGCGGGGCCCATCCCGCCGGCGGCCCGGTCCCTCCAGGGGTTGCAGCCGCTCAGCCGGCGGTGCCCGGGCGACACCACCGCACCGCGACGACCCGCCGTCCGCTGCGCCGGGGGCGGCCCACAAGAGCCGGTGCCCGAAGGCTGCTCGCCGCGGGATGGCCCCGGCCCCGTTCCGTGCCCGGCCGCCGCCAGGCGCCCGCCCGTTCCTAGTGCCCGCTGCCTGCCCCGGACGGGGACACATGAGGCGCAGGCGGTGGGTCTGACCTCCCCCCTCTCGGTTCCGCCGATGACCGGCGCCTCCGGCCTCGCGCGGCCGCTCCGGGGCCCCCTCCGCTGCCGGCCGCCCCCGCCACTCCTGCCCTCGGCGGGCCCTGGGGCAGCCGGCGGAGCGGAGCAGGAGGGACGGGATGGAGAGAGGGAGGGAGCGGAGAGTTGCCCCGCACCGCGCGGGCACTCACCGCCGGCGGCCCCTGCCTGGCGCGGCGCGGCTCGGCTCAGCGCCGCGGCTCGACAGCCAAAAAGTTTCTCCTCCTCAGCCCCGGGGGACGGAGCGGGGGTTGGGGGGCGGGGGGGAGCGTTTTTCAACGCAGGAAGAAAGTGACTCCCCCCTCCCGCTCCACCTCCCGCCTCTCCGCCCTCCTCCCTTACCTCTCCCCGCTCCTCCTCCTCGCGGCCGCGCTGGCCCCTCACGCCATGGCGGCCCCGCTGCGCTCGGTGGGGGGCAGCGCAGGGCCGGGCCGGGCCGGGCCGGGCCGGCTCACCGCGCCGCGCCTGCTTTCACGCCCCGCCGCTCTCGCGGCTCGCAGCCCCGCGCGCCAGCCTGGGACACCCCTTGAGTTCTGTCCGTGCCCACATATTTATCGATGCGTGGCTTGCACACGGCTTTTTCGCCCCCGCCCGCTCCCCCCTCCCCTCCTCCGCCCTGCAGTTACTTGACGGAAATATCCCGGTTCTTCCTTTTAACGGGAGGACGCGTTTCTCTGTACCGAAGCGTCGGCAACTTCATTTTACGCACCTGGAACGTATGGCAGCGGTCCGGCGGTACCACGAGGGCTGGAGTGGTTAAAGCATCCAAGGCGACCTGTACATTCTCCATCTGTAGTACCATCACCATACTGTATGAGAGTCCCAAGACCTCCAATTCAAAAGTTCCCTCAAGCCAGCAAAGAAAAAGCCAATTTGTCAATCTGCTCTTTGAAGTACAGTGTGTGACTACTTACATATGTGTTTCCCATATAAAATAAAAACGTCAAACGCCATGACTGCTCAAGGCAATCATCCTGACTTTTTTTTTTTTTTGCAGCCACTCGATTAAAGATACTTAAAGTCATATAAAGGAGGATAAAATAAATGAGCTCGCTTTGCTTTCTCAGTTACCATAACCAAGAAAAAGTATGTGAATTCCAAATGCGTGTTGGGTTCTGAAAGCTAAGTATGTTTTATCATCTTAGGACTACTCTGTTGAAATGAAAATTAAAACATTTACATGTGATAGCTCGGGATGATGTCCAACTACCTGAAGTTTACATGTCACAAAGCTCATTCTTCATTTTAATAATGTGTTTACGATGTTGCTGAATCTATCAGTGGGCTCTAAGTGCTCAGTTCCCTGGCTTTAAAATGTAAAAGCTGGGTGTTTCTGAGGATGGTTTTAAACCAGCTCTTTGTTTACAGTGTGATTTCCTGCAGTCCTGTCAAGATTAAGAAACTTGTGGAAACTAAATGAAACTATAAACAATACATTTTCCTTCACCTCTTCACTCATGGTTTCTCAGTGATATCTACTGACGGTCTCCATGTAGTGAAAAGGGATCCACAAACTGTTGCTGCAAACTCTGAGAGCAATGCCAGAGCCTGGAATGAAGCCTTGCTTTTTTACCAGTAATGACATGCCTAAAAGCACAAAGTGCTTCAGTTTTGGTCATGCAAGCACTAGATTAATCATTAGAAGATATGTTTCTAAACACCTATTTGAATGCTGTTAGGCTATACAACATTGATAGTGGAGCTGTAAAATAGTAACGTTGTGACATGAATGAGCACAAAGAAGAGCTACAAGAGCACAAGAAGACCACATGTGGCTAACAGGACAATTCTGTTGGGATTTCTAAAATCATCAAGATGCCTGAAGTGACAGGGAGGGAGATGTCTAAGTACTAAGTACATGTCTGCAGCATTAGGTCTTTAAATACATGAAATATCTCAGTTAAATGGAATTAGCCCTTATGATTCTGAACAGCATAAAGCTTGAATGGCTTTTAAAATCATGACTTATTCTATGGTTATATCTGTATCTGTGTTATAGAGAAATTACACTATGCTGTCTTGTCACGACTGAATATCTGGTTAAAGGACACTGTAGCTCCCCTATAGCCTGTGCACTTCAGTTTCTGCCTCACAGAGGGTGAGCTTGCATGTGCTTGGATCTTGCTCTGATGTGCAGTTTGACTGTGGTAGACACACGTTCACAGAGCGGAAAACCACAAATCCTCTCTGCCTTGTGTCCTCTTGTGTAAAATGTGCCTCATTTTACTTCCCAATAACTCACAGGATAAACTTGTCAGGCTAAATGAATACATTTAAATTTGTAGGATGATTCAGAGGTATCTATGAGAGGCAAAATCTGTCCATTCGACATTAATTTCAGCATTGCAGTAACAATTTTTAAATGAGAATGAGCCCAGGTTTAGCAAGCATCATGTATTTGGGAAGACAGGAAAAATTAGTCTTAGGGTGAGAAGATTGAAGGCAGATGTGATAACAGCCTTCAGCTACATAAAAGCTGCTGAAAAGAAGATAAGAATCTCATCCACATCCTCTGAGAACAGCATGTAAATTGCTGTAAGAGAAATTTAGGCTAAATGAGGGGAGGGACATAAAGGTTATCTGGTAAATAAAGCAGGATTGAAACACACCTCTGACCCTGGAGGCTTTTTGAATACAAATTGGAGATATATTTGACAAGATTAGTTCAGGTCTAGAAAGTCTGATGGATCTTGCCTTAGAGCAAGGAATGGACCAAGTGACCTGCCAAGGTCCTTTCCAGTTCTGTTTTGTATGATCATGTCCAAAATGCTACTTGCACGGGCAAGCTTATGACTCCTATTTGACCTTCCTATGCCCTTCACCTCTTTAGCAACGGGTATAACCTCTCTTGCTCAGGCAGAGCTTCTCTCAGTGGTTTTCTTGCTGTGCTGCACACCAGCAAGAAGAAAACAAACAGAAAGCCAGTGTCAGTCTAGAACAGAAATTCTATGTGGGATCCATCTAACCTCTGAGCATGTCATGCACTTTTTTGTGCTATACGTGGCCAATAAATGCCTAGCTCTGATCTAGTCATGTTAGACTGTCTTTTTATTTGCCGTTATAACTACAAGGACAAATAAATACTTTCAGGGTAGAATTCATCTGACCTGTTTTCGATGTCTTCCTTAGGATGTGACGAATCATGTCCTCAAGCAAGTATTCTTGCTACCAGCCATAAAATTGGTTTAAATGACTGACTCATACTGTGACATAGTATCATACAATTTCCACTGCCTTGCTGCATCTGTCCCTGAAATCTCTCATTCCTTCTCTGCTCCCAAATATCAGAACCCCAGTTTATTTGTTCCTTTCTTCTTTTTTATTGGAAAAGTCCCACTGAGATGATAAGTTTTGTAGCTGTCATTCCCTTAAATTACATCATGCGACACTGAAACATACAGCAAACTGACTTTTCAGGTGGCGTTATTCCAGAACGGATTTAGGAGAGGAGCTAAATTTACCTTTTGGAGCTAAAGACTGTTGACTTGGCCAGGTTGTGCAGAGCATGTTCCATGGAAATTGTTTGAAAACTGTTCAGTTCAGACACTGTTCTGCTCATACGTCACATGCTCTTTATTTTTCCTTGGCCTTTATGGTAAGCAACGTTACCAGGAACATGAAATGTCTGGTGTGTGACTGAGCCAAATATATGTGGGAAATGTTGCCCTTTTCCAACAGTGGCATTTTTTTTAGGACACGCACATAGAAGTCCCAGACTCAGACATCGAAGTATACAGTGCATGTCTTCAAACCCTCCACCACATCAGAGACACTGTGAGCGGCCCCAGCTCTTGGTTACAAGGTCTTGATAACATCTGTCCTTTTTTACTCCCTTATAGTAAATGATGTTTGAGAAGTGAAAACTTTCAAGGAGGCCCTGTGGTTATCTGGCTTGCAGGGAAGGGAAATGCACTTCAATTTCCTGCTGCGTTGATGAGCTGATTCATACGAAGACATGAAGAGGGAGCAGGCCTTGCTGCCATGCTAGGGCAGTGAGAAAGGGAGGCCGCAGGGCAGCACACAGCCAGTAAAATACCTTGTCCTTTCTGAAGGAGACACAAAGTGTCTGCTGATGCCTCATACATTTTAAAGCCTTTGGTTCTCAGTTGTGAAAATGGTGGGGTGTTTTATTTTTGTAACGGAAGATGTTAGCCTAAAGAGGGAAGCTGTATGTCATTCAGTCCGTTCGGCACACACTTGCTTGGCCATTCTTTTCTTTTTCTTGCCCAGCCTATGCAATAGCACTTTTTTTACTCTTTTATCTCACTTCTGTGTTGTTTGTTTGGCTTTTTTTTCTTTTTTTTAAAATATCTTCTTATAACTGAAGTCCTATTGTCTGTGTGATTTGTCTGGTCTCTAATTTCCATGTAATAGGCACTTCTACTTTTGTTGTTAAGTGACAAAAACTCCTCAAATGAAAAGAGAGAAAACACAAAATTCTCCAGATTCTTTCACTAATTCTCCAAAACGTTTTCTTATGACCATAACCCTCATGTTCCCTTCAGCTTTTGTATCTAGTTGTGACAATTTCTGATTTTTAAGCTGTGAGCTGAAATCTCCAGGACAAGAGTGTTAGGCCACTCTCTTCTTTATAACTGAACTGCAAAATTGCACATCTGGGTACTTGCGTAATGCTCACCCTGCCCTTCTTGATCTGGGCTGCTCTGATCATCTCTTCCCCCTGGGCTTTATTAGTGCCACATGAAGAAAGTTCTAATTTCCAAAACTTATCCCAATTCCAGCCTCCTATGAGGAAATGTTGGCTATCTCCTCTTTTCTAGCCAGGGTGTGGACCAGATAGTGTGCTAACTTTTTTGCTGTTCCTGCTACTTCCCTCAAGTTCATGAGTGTTGCATGATTCATAGCATTTACTACTGGGGGATCTGGGACCCTGTCTCACTGTGCAAGCAATGAGCAGTAGTAGTCACAGCTCCTAAACTCGATAGTGAAATGGAGTGGCCTGAAATCAATACCGAGAATCAGAAACAGTTGGAAATCTGGAAATCTTGTCTAAACTCTATAGGATACCTCTCTTGCTGGGGCATATTTAGTGTGGTGCGAAGTAATTTCTCTCAGAGGAAGATCTAGCCACGTGTTTCCTATGGATCTGTCAGGTGCTAGGTACATTTTTGAGACTGCAAGGATTCATTCAATGCAACAAATGTTTCTGCCTTCCTTTGCCTACTTCTATATCTGAAGACTGGAAATGCATCTTTCTTCATCATAGATGCAGCATGTTACTCTTCTGCATTGTGGCAGCCAAAGTATTAGTAGGGTAGTTGGAAGGGGAAAGCATTTTGTATGTAGATGGAACATCTTTCTCTGCTTTACATTTCCTTTCTTTCCCTCTTTCCTGCTCTCACCATGTGTCCAGCCTGGTTTAGCCTGAGGCCAGCAGACAAAGTCAGATGTGAAAAAAAACTCATGCAGATTTTGTAGTGAATGGGTAGTTACAGCATCAGTAACCTCAGCAAGAAGAGGTAAAACAGTGGTGGCTGGAGACATATTCATGGTCCATAGACAAGTCAGAGGGCCAGCAGACATGAAGCAAGTTGTATTGGGTTTGCACAGCAAGGTTTAGGTGGTGGGGGATGAGGGTGAGAGGCTACAGGGCTGGCTTCTTTTAGAAGCTGATAGAAGCTTCCTCTATGTTCAGTAGAGCCAATGCTACACTGCTCCAAGCTGAAGCTGAGTCCATCAGTGAGTGTGTTGGCACCTCAGGGATAACATATTTAAGAAGGGGGAAAAAATCACAACACTGTGCAACAGCAATTGCAACTGGAGAGAGAGGAGTGAGAGAGAATACATGAGAGCAACAACTCTCTTGATGGCACCTGTGGACTGATAGAGAAAGAACCCCATGCTAGGGCAGGTTTGCTGTCAGGACTGTTGACCCCCATGGGGGACCCTTGTTGGAGCAGTCTGTTCCTGGAGGACTGCACCCCATGGAAGGGACACATGCTGGAGAAGCTCAGGAAGAAACTGTACCCCATGGGAAGGACCACATTGGAGAAGTTTGTGGATAACTATCTCCCATGGGAGGGACACAATGCTGGAGCAGGGGAAATATGAGGAGTCCTCCCCGTGAGGAGTAAGGAATGGCAGAGAAACTGTGCGATGAACTGACCGCAACCCCCATTTCCTGACCCCTCTGTGACACCTGGGGAGGGGAGGAGGTAGAGAATTTGTGAGTGAAATTAAGTCCAGGAAGAAGGGAGGGGTGGGGGGAAACATGCTTTAAGGATTTGGTTTTATTTTTCATTATCCAGCTCTAATTTGATTGAGAACAAATGAAACAGATTTCTCAAGTCAAGTCTGTTTTGCTCATGATGGTAATTACTGAGCGAGCTCCCTGTCCTTATCTCGACTCACAAGCTTTTCATTGTCTTTTCTCTCCTCTGGCCACCTGAGGAGGGGAAGTGATAGAGCAGCTCTGGTGGGCACCTGGCACCCAGACAGGATCAACCCACCACATGGGTACATAGGTACTTACGGTGAAACACTAAAAAGACCTGGGTCCAATAAAAAAATTAATGTATTATCTGATCTGTGCTATTTAACAGAAGAATCCATGATGACGGTAGTAGGACAGTATCATTTTTATTGCTATTACATTACTGTACACATCAATTGGGTTTATCTCCTAGCAGCTGTCACCTTGCCTAACTGGCCTGCTCCTTCTTTAGCACTTACCCTTCCTTTTCTCTGATGATAACTAGAACAGGCTGGAGTGGGGAGGCACAGAGCAGCATGTGGCTTTTCATTCGGCTGAATTGGTTGTTACTTTATGTTCTCAAATGTATGACTTTTCTCAACATGTCAACTTCTTTCCTTCTAAATTTTTGCAATGTTATAAACCAAGCAGTGTCCCCTGGGGAGCACTACCTCCCACTTTCCCTCCCCCTCCCCGCCCCGTCTGTGCTTATAGTAAGATAAATGCTCATACTAAGACAAACATTCTAAATACAAACTTCTTCACTGCTCCCTTATAGTTGATTGCCATAATCTCCCTCTCTCAGTGCCAGATATGTTGCAATAATGTTTTCCATTTGTAACATGCGTGAATGGCTTTTTTAAGACTAGAATCCATCTATTTTATGTAGTCACTTGGTACGTGGAAAGCCAAGCAAACAACTAAACAACTGCTGCAATTCATGAAAATATTTACAAGTTGCTTACTTATCCCCACACCCAATTCTCCTGTTTCATTCTGCTGTGCCTGTCTCTTCTTTCTTACACTAGAGACGTGTAAATGAAAAAGGTACATTCTAGAGACTGTATTTGAACTTGGTTACTCTTTGTAACCATCTTATTCTGATTTGCAGTATCCCAGTTGCAGCCAGGACTCAAAGGTTGGATATTAGATCAAATGCAAACACAGGCATTAAAAATTATTTTCCTTTTACAGACAATACTTAGCTGTGCATCACTAGAGGTTACCATCAATTCTCCACACTTGATTCCAAAGCAAAGGTGCTCTTGTAGTTATATATATTCCCCAAAACCAGCTCTATCTTAGCTCTTAAGTTTTAGGGGCTTCGTGAGGTTGTTGAACTAGTCTGCATCAACAATTAGTTGTTGCATGTATTGTTCTGGGGCTTTTGGGACATGACTTGAACATTTCAGGGGTTCCTGTAACCACTCACACACACACACATATTCCTGAGGCTCTGGCAGTACACTCTACACAGCAATGGTTTCTCAGTGTGCACACACACATTTATACAGACATACAAATACTTTTACAGTTACTTTTAATAATACCTTACTATAGTCATGTTAATGATTATTAAATCTATTTTCTTGAAGTCATATAATTTTCTTCAGGCTACAATACTTTTTTTTTTCTCTAATTTTGTGTATGGATTCATATTGGTAATTACCAGGAGTTTCCAAGTCCTGCACAGTAACAAAAGGAAGGTTAGTGAAAAAAGGAAAATCCCACACAATTGACATATTTTGGTAATTATTATTTACTGTAATGTATGTAAACTCCATTCCCTGATACCCTCTAGCCATTTATTGCCCTGTTAAGCTATTCATGTCAACTCACACTGACCCTCAACTTTATCCTCCTTGAGCTTCATCTATACTCCATTTTCCATCTGCTGTCTACTACCGATCTAGAGATTTCCCTGCTTATTTTGTTTAATTGACCTAAAACCCTACACCTCCCATGAAATGCAGATAATTCCATCATTCCCTTAGTCTCTGAGTTCCCATCTCATGGGATCCTAGCCCTTAGTTGCTGTCTGTTCATGTGCATATATATATATATAGACACTCATGCCTTTTTTTTTAAGGGCAGCTCCGAGGGAGAAAACCACTGCTGCTATCTATCTCCAACACTGCTGCAGCTGCTTCAACAGTAGCCCTGCAGTAGATATTTTTTGTCAGTATAAGATAAAGATTTTTTTTTATCTTTCAGTTTTGAAACATCACATTTCTTTTCACAGAATTTACCATGGCATCTTCTTTCTCTGGATTAGTATAATTTGCAGGCTGCTCGGTGCTTGGGAGCACCCATTTAAATTCTCAGTGCGTGCTGAGGTCCCGAGGGATGGTGTAGTAGGAAAACAATTCTCAGGTATTATTTTGAGATAAGGCAAGAAAAGTGTTGCTATATTCACCTCTATTTATTCTTCAGAGATGGTGGAGGCTTTAAAAATTAATCTTTTAAATGTAAACTTCTTAGGCACGCGGAGTCACAATTGTTTTAGTGTTGTGACAGAACAAGGTTTATTGGAAGTTAATGGACTTGTTTTCCTAAAATATAACCCAAAAATACTACTCATAAATGTTATACGAGAACATCTATTTTTTTTCCTCTGGTACACGGTGTAAGATAGATTATGATTTTCTTCACCCTTAAATAAAAGAATAACCTTGTAAGAGGAAATGAAAATGAGTGTTTAAGTGTTTGTACTCCACATTTAGTTGTCAATGGAAAACACAAATACCTTTCTGTCTGGCAGAATCTGCTTCGCTGGGGCCATCAGAGGTGCAGTGGGTGCTGTGCAGATGGCTATTTGACTTGTGTCCTTGCCATTTTGTGTCTTGCACCCTTTAATTTGCAGAAGGGGCTGGAAGTCATAACATTGTTTTGAAGTGGCTGCAATGGTTTCTCACCTCTGTGCAAGTATTTAAAAGTCGTTATGACCATGTGTGAGAGAACTATGCGTGCACTCCAGCAGTGTGAGTGGCAAGCATGAGGGATTTTTATCACAGTTCTGATTAAATCGGTTTAGCTGCAGCGGGGGTAGAAATTAGACACGAGGCTTCAAATGTTTGCCCCTCTGTGAACTGTGACATCTGGTCAGCTGCAAAGTCTCTGCAAGTCTTGCCATGCTTGCCAGAAAACTGATATGGGTACTTACCTCACACTGAAAAGATTTCTCTTACACCTTTGTCCTGTATTCAAGAAAATGATAGATCATGCTGGCCACAGTACTAATCCATTGACTTGGAGACAGGAATCCCCAGTTTGCCCTGTAGAGATGCTGGCAAGCTTTTTGAGCTGGAAATTTCCGCGTCTGTTTAACTTCCTGGATTCCATCTTATTTTGGTCCTAATCCAGGCTCTGTTTTCAAGTTAGGCATTTTCTATTTATAACGCCTAGGGAAAAGGGGGATTTGTTTCTTGTACTGAAAACATTCAGAAGAAAACCTCTCTTTTTTTCTCTTCCTTTTTTTTCTTTCTCTCTGACTCACAAAGGGGGTTTAACATTTCATTTATCCAGAATTTCAGGAAACGATAGGAAACTGGGATTGAGCCTTTCTCTTGGAGAGTTTGGGATCAGCTACATGCCTCCTGGAAGGGCTGGTTCGTGGGTAGTTGTTAGCAATAGATGTCTATGACATTATAGGTACTACACCGAGCAGTAGAGATAAGGTTCCTGTACCCTAGCTGCATGCTTTCCCTCCTAAATCTGATACTGTGCTTCAGCTGAAATACTATTTGCCTCGAAGCATGTGTACAGAAAGAGGCATACTTTGGTTTAAAAGTCATTCACTTAAATGTACCGAAGAAGCCTGTCTTGCTCCTTCCATGATGCTGAGGAACAGCAGGCTCCCCCACACTGTGCTCCCTTGCCAGAAAAGTCAGAAACAGCATCTTCCCATCAGATCCCTCACTGTATGGTGTAGTGTGTGTGACTTGCACCTTTTTGCACAGAAGTGACTTTATTTCTAAACCACACTCTCTGAGGAACTGCACTGTAAAACATCAAGGCTGTGTACAGAAGCGTGTTATACTCACTGTATTCTTTTTCCCTGTGGTGGCAAAAGAAGGTTGACATGGAAGCTCAGCTACTGCCCTCTCACTGTTGACATCTCCCTGCTAATTAATGTATTCCACCCTCTGCTGTCATTTGCTCTGGTATGATTTAATGCCTACTTGGCCCTACAAGAAAAGACATAAGGCTGAAGATATAATATTTATTCAGTATGTGATTGAACAAATCATAGGCTAAAAAGGCCACTGTGAGAAATGTAAAATGACATCTCTACTGATGGTGAGAAAGATGACTACAAATTGTATATTGTTCTGTATGGCTAGAAAATATAACTATGGATCTATAGGGAAGAGAAGCAATCCAAGACCAGGTTGGGAATCATTCATTTTGTTGGGACAATAGGTATTCCACTTCTGTCTCAGGTTGGATTAGGATTCCTGGAAAGAAAAAAAAATTGAGGTTTCTCTAGGAGAATGAGTTTCTCAGGAAAACAAAAGAAAACAGTTTTGAATTGGAGCAATCTCATACGATAAGCCAGCCTTTACTCTGGGCTATGTGTTTTGCAACCTGTTTGAAGGCAAATCTGATCCAGATTGTGCTGGGGCCAATGACTTGGAGCTGGGCCAGAGCTGATACTTATTTTCCCTAAAACAAAGATCAGTGTCATGTCTTGTGTATGGTAGGTTTTCTACATCCCTTTTTACAATACAGCAACTGGTAAGTACTCTCCAACTTGTCAGTGATGTATGTTACATTTCTTCATTTTCTGTCAGTCAAAAAGACCGTTGAAACCCCTCAAATCCTGTACAGCTGCTGGCAGAATGTGACCTAGGAGAACATGGCAGGCAGAGTTTTCACTTATAGTGAAATGGCCGTATTGTTTTTCAATTTGCAGCCAACTGCTGCTATAAAGCATCATGCCAGGACACATGGGCAGGGCTAAAGGTTACTTATATGAATGCAATAATGTTTGCAGAGGTTTGGCTCATTGCAGGGGATGAGTAAGATCAGAGGTTATGCAGTGTCTCACGCCCTAAGACAATGGAGGGCCAGTCCAGCCACCCTGCCTGGAGTGCTTGCGCATCCCAAAAGATCTACCCACCTTTTTGTGATACTGCATCCCTGTTTTATAGGTGATTTTTCCCTCAGTAGGCTGTCATGTCAGGCTGGACAATAGCTGTTTGCTACCAAAATGGATTTAAACGAGTTTTGGAAGTGCTGGCTCCTGGTGCCTATCATCAGACAATTTTTCCTTAGGAATTGCTCCATTGCTGCTGCACTGTCACACACCTGGGACTTGGATGAACTGGAAAGCCCTGGCAGCCTGGGGAAGCACCAGCCTCAGATGGGTCTGTGTCCAGCAGCGCCTCATATCTACGGTGGATAAGCTATCTGCATTTGTTTGTTTAACTTTTACTGGGGATTAAAGAAGCCTTTAGTTTCCAGGAACAAGCTCTACTCAGGAAGCACATGCAGCGAGCTCTGCTTTGCATCAAAGCTGACTTCCCTATAGGCATTAAAGGTATTAATTTATTAAAGGCATTAATTTATACTAGGTTTTGGTTGACTGATGTATGTTTTACTCTGAGCGAGTCAAGCTTTGCTTTGCTCGAGGCTGTAGCACGAACCTCACCTTGCACTGCTTCGTGATGATCTTGTCCCCCCTTTTTTGTTTTACTGCTCAACTATAAAATAAATTGAGAGAACGTGTTTTTTGGTTGATTTTTTTTTTTTCCCAGAAATAAATTCTCTTTATTTTAAAATTCAGACACATGTGCTTTATACCAAAAACAAACACCAGAAGAGACTTGTTATTCATCTCTGGTTTTAAGCAAAACTGTGGCTTCCAGGGCTGATATAACCAAAAACAACTTTATGTTTCCCTGCTGATACTCAAGATAGTTTTGCAGGCACTTCAGTGATCTTTCTGTCAATGGCTTCTCACAATTGAATCCAAGGAATTTCAGAGATATCCAGGGGTTAAAAGAAAAAATTAAAAAAGACAAGTAAGTAGCAAAGATGTTGTCTTTACAGTGTCATGTTAAATATAGCCACCCCTCTGCCAGTTTTCTGTCATGTGCATTTCTTCCCTCTGGTCTCCACACCAACTCTGTTTCCAACAGCTCTCCTATTGCCACAGCACCAATTGCCCTCATACAATTCCTCTGTTGCCAACCTCAGCTTTGTAAGAGGTGTATAATTGTCAGAAATTATTGAATAAGAAGAGTCTTTAGTACAAGTTGTTATGATTTCACAGGAACTCAATTTTTTGGGCAAACACTTCAATTATTTTTCTGAAGTCTTCCTGCAGCCACAGACTGTGGTGTGGCACAAGGAGCCATGCTTGCAGTAGCCTTCTGTCATCCACTTCTTCTCTGCTATCATGTGGTCCTTCCAGCAGTACGTGCAAATGGCTGGTGACAGCCTTCATTGGAAACATGTACCATCACCTCCCCGTTGAGCAAGTCTATGTGTGTATTTCTGCTGGTGAGCTTTATGTTCAGATTGTCCTTAGAATCCGTCACCTCTCATTAAAAGCAAAATACTGATTCTCCACTGTGACCCCAGGAACCAAGGACTGACTTAGACAATTTCCACTCTAATTTTCATTAACAATTCCACTTTGATTAATTTTATTTAAAGAAAACCCCAACCAACAAAAAAACATTTCCAATTTTGGAACAACAAAATCATGAGAGTACACAATACTGGTTTGGACCGTAACCTAGTTAGAAATTATTTGCAGAGGATTACTTGATTCAGGTTAGAATTTCAAATGATGCTGCAGTCAGGGTCTGAAATTTTAATCTGGGTATCTCTCTGCTTAATAAAAACCATACCCTTATAACAAGCCAGATTTGCTGCCCAAGGTATTTATATAAATTAAAAAAATACAAAATAAACTCAAGTATTACTTACTGTTAACTTCTTAAGTAAAAATTTTTCAGCCTATAGTTTATTAGGAGGAGAATGGTACATTTTCCTTCCTCACTCACCTTGTTTTAAGGAGTTTTTTACCTAATTTTTGTCCTCTTTTTTGTTTTACGTTTCACTTTCAATAAAACCCCAATGCTTACTGTTAAAATGGAAATGCTGCATATTACTCGTAAGTATACTGGACCACAAGAATGTAAAAATAACATCCTACGTAAAGGTAGGAAGAAACTATGGAAAAAAAAAGTGATACCTCTGAACTGAGGTGGAATGGTATTTCTGTCTGATTCTGACACAAAATATTTTAACTGGTGAAACTGCAAAAATATAGAGTAAGTTGTGGTGAAACAAGCGTTGACATGAGTTAAATGTTACCACAAGTTAAATCAGTTCCAGTAATTGTCTAGGCCTGAGAAAGTAAATGATTTTCTTGAAAATAAGAAAATAGTTTCTGTTCATTCTTCTTTGAAATTTGAGGGAAATTTATCAAAAATTCTGCCACCTTAGTGTGACAAAACTGCTGATGAATTACTTTTGACATGTTTTTGCATAGACTCCCTTGCGTGACTTAGCGAAGGGTCCCTGTTCACAGCGCTGGAGAATGGGTCCTTGGAACTGAATCTGCAGAGAACAGGATGCCAGTTTGCTTAAATTAGCTGACAATAAAGCATTTATTCAGTTTATGTCTTCAGTCTTGCTTCTCTCCTGGGCTGGCTGTACTTAGCGAATATGGCTGTGCAGAGTTGAGTGCTTTATGCTTCCTGCTCTTGGAAAGATTACCAAGGGAGGTTGAGAACGCGGGCCTGAATTTACTCAAGCTGAGAAGGGAACTGCAAAGAGGTTTCCCTCCTTCTGCAGAAGAGCTCTGACTCTTGAGGTATTGAAGACTAAAGGAGGAAAAAGCTTGTAGGGAACCTTACTGCGGATCAGTGGTTAGGCACTTCCAGGAATATGAAGCATGTGAAGGAGGCTTTCAGAACTATTAGTCTGCATTTAGTTGCCTAAATCCCATTCAAGTCTCTCTTTGGGTATGATGAATCTTTCTATTTAGGCCTCAGGCTTTCTGACGCTGGAAAACCAGTTACAGTCAGAGACTAAAGTCCTCAAAGTCTGCAAATCAGTGACCTACAGTGGTAACCTGGGCTGTCCAATGTAACTCTTAATGACATACGGTTAAGGTTCTGGTTCATGTCTCTCCTGGGGCTTATGGAAGTAATGGCATCACCTTACAGAGGGACAGTACAGAAAATGTTCTTGAAAATGTAGAATGCAACTTGAGATGAGTTATTACTATTGCATTTCTCTTGAAGGCTTTGGGCACTGCATACAAAAAGCCAACAGTACTTTGCAAAAGGTAGTGGTGGTCAGAAGGTGTAGAGAGAAGGCTGCATTGCTCACCTGTTCCAGCTGGACTAGAGCAACAAGTGAAACACAAGTCTACACAGGAGTCTGCTTTAATCCATCATTCTATTTTATGAAGTATCACACAGCATTTTCACCAATTAGCATTCAATAGCAGTTTAAGTAGGGACCACAGGGTTATCTAAGGAAAAAGCCAACAATCTACTTCACAGTCACTGACTCCTCATTTGGCAGCAGTGCTCTTGGAGGGCTTGGGTAGTACCCAGCAGTTGCTGAGCTATTTGAGGAAAATCGTGTAAATCTGTAATCCAGTGGTAAATCTGAAAGACAGAAACAAAACACATCTCATTAGCAACACAGCCCATATCACATTAAAAAATAAGCCTCTGGTGAATAGCAGTACTTCTTAAGGCCTTGAGCTCACCAGCATTAGAATGCAATCAGATTGTGTGATTACATATTTGTTTGACATCTTCAGCTGTCCAAGGGACAGACATTCAGAGTTTACTCAATGGCAGTGACGGATGATATTTAGTTCCTTGATTGCTGAAATAATGCCAGTTATAGAAAAAAAGGAATTCACTATTGCTTAAAAACTAAACAAAAGTCTTCATTGAGCCTAGATGGAATTTTCCCACTAGAACCTTTTCAAGTTCATTTGTCACCTTCCTCTTTTATGTTTAAAACAAAGAAGTCAGTTTCTTCTTTTTTTTAATGTTTTTTTTTTCTTTTCCATGGCTATTATAGCAAGATTCCCCAAAGGTACCAGCTCTTAGACCTTCTTGCAGTCCAGTGTTAACATCATTTTGTTCTTAGAAATCTCCACTTGTAACTTGGCGTACTCATCACTTCCAGTCTGTAAAGAGCACTGAACGCATTAAAATAGTTCTGAACAGTCAAAGCTTTCTTTTCTGTAGCTGTTAAAAAAAAGAAGTCTTTACTGCCAGCAGTGACCTGCCCACCCTCACAACAAGAAAACTGATACTTCCCAAGCTCATCTCCTACTCAAAAGTTCAAGAAACCAAATTAAAAAAAAAATCACCCAAACAAGAAAGGGTTATCTCCTTCCCAAGTTGTTTAGAGTCAGAGTAAAACTTAAAAACTCTTACTCGGCTCATCTGAACTGTTATTCATGACAACTTTCGTTTTTTTTTTTTAAATTTGGAGTAAATTCAGGGTGATGCTATCTCATCACTATATGCTACATTTTTTTTGTGCTTAGTAGATTTTGTGAAATAGAAAAACAGAATCGTAGCAGTTTCAGCACAAACAACAGGAAGTTCAGGTCTATATCACAGGCGACACATACACAGGCACCGGGGCAGCATCCAGTTTGCAGATTTGAAGCTGTATTGAATGTAACTAACGCAAGCAAATTAGTATTTTCATCCATGTGAAAAATCAGATGGAGGCTGGAATAAAGTAGGAATGGGAGGAGACTTGACTGGAAGTGAATTACACTTTATGAAGTGGGTTATTTCAATTTGTCAAAGAAGTACATTTTCTCATTTTGTCTGAGTCAGGGGAACCTCTGGAGCTTGTTCTGAGTGCGGCAGAACAGTGCAGATGTTTTTCTAGTCTGCAGAGGGCCCAAGGGATTTACTGGCTGCTGGGTCTATTTAGGACAGTTCTGTTTTAAACAAAGGTTTCCAAAATAACAAATAATAAAAAAGAGAAAGCAAATATTTCTGAATATCTTTATGAGCTTTAAAAAACAAATGTCATAGTGTTACTTTCATATAAAAGCTTTCACTAGCTTTTTGGTCCAGCAGCCGGGAGTGTCCCGAGAGCAGTTTAACCTAACAGCAGTACTTAGGAGCGGCACAAATGGGGCAGAGTTCCTAGTGCCAAAGGAAAGAACCAGTTGGATCAAAATGGTAATTTTGTTGGCATTTCCTGGTAAACAAGCTTTACACAATCAGATATACGATACACACCCATTCTATATACAAGCACAAAACTCCGAAAGAGAATAATACATTTTGCATATTTAGAATCCCGATCTATCCATTCAAATATTGCTTTTGTCTGAGCAAGCTGACTTTGGAAGATGATCAGAAGGTATGCATATGTAAAAATGTTGCCCAAGGCATCACTGAAAGTTGCATGATGCGGATACTATCCTTCACCCATTAAGCAGGTTTTAGGTATCACAAACATAGCAAAAATCTTCCTCTATTTCCAGGTTCTTTTTTCATCAATGCTTTAATTTCCTGCATCTGCTTTGCCTGGAATATGCAACATTTTATATTATTGATATATTTATGAGAACCCTCTGGACTGATCCAAAAAAGCATACATACTTGGAATCTTAGTGGCTATGAATAAATACACAGTGAGGAAAAAGCGTAAGCCTACAGGGAAAGAGAAATGAACGTTTTTTATTCAGGGATACTAAATCTACAAAAAAATGAAAGTCCAGACGGTGTGATAGATACAGACTGTTCATTAATCTCAGTCAATTGAAACTAAGTTCTTTGAAAACTTTGTAGTTTACAATAAATCAGAGTTTCCCTGGATTGCAAAGGTATCAGGTGAATTGTACACCAAAGCTCAATCCAACTTTGATGTAAATGGCAATGGTATCACTAGGTCCAGCAATACTGGCTCATCAGCAAACAATAATGATAAAGGTCTGGAGTCTGCTTCCTGGATGCAGCAGAAGTTCACTTTCATTTCTTGTCTTGTTCTATATTACCACTGATGACACAGAGAATAAAGAAGCAGCTTCGTTTTACTAAACTGAAATGCTTGTACAAGCTGCAGCTTGATGCAAAAGCATGCAAAAAGTAAGATATGGTATTCGATAATAAAGCAAGTCTCAGGGAAAATACAGCTTCTCACTTCCAAGTTGATTGTTTTCCTAGTGGTTTTGCCAGTAAATGTTTCCAGGTTCTGCTACAATGCATCCTCACAACTGCTGCTCCCATGGCAGACCTTTGCATCTTAGCACCCATTTCTCCTCTAAACCTGATGGAGATTCATAAATTGGGCAGTGGGCACATATCCAGTCCTCTCTGAGATATAATTTTACAGTGAGGCTCTAATCAGTCCTAGTCAATACTAACAATGAATTCAGCATAAAACTCATCCAATATTGTCACTGTCCTAAAAAAACCAGACCCTGAACAAACTTCAGAGGGGGCCAGAAGAATGAACTATGTGGCTCTACCCCACTGCTTGAGGACCACAATCCCTGAATTTCTCTTATTGTACTTAGGTAATTCCACCCAGACTAATTTTGTTTCTGTAGCATTCAGTGACAGGACAAGGGGTAAAAGGCAAAAGCTGTAACACAGGAAGTTCCACTTGAACATGAAGAAAAACCTCTTTCCTGTGTGGTTGAGGGAGCCCTGGCACAGGCTGCCCAGAGAGGTTGCAGAGTCTCTTCCAGAGGTTTTCAAAACCAGCATGGACACATTCCTGTGTGACCTGGTCTAGGTGGACCTGCTTCTGCAGAGGGTTGGACTAGATGATCTCTAGAGGTCTTTTCCAACCCAGATCATTCTGTCATTCTGTTTTCCCAAATAAATTATGATATTCCCTTTAGAGCTAAAGATACCTAGAGGTCAAATGGGAAGGATCTCAAGGGCTGTCTCCCTTTCTAGATCTACAGAAATGTCAGTTACTAGATGAATGTCCCATAATTCCTATCTCACTCTTTTCTTTGCTCCCACAACAGCTCCTGAGTGCAAGTCAGTGACAAACATCAGTTTCCTTTGCAGTGAGCATTCAGTGCTACAAGCATTTCCCAAGAGCATGGGCAGCCTCTCATGGGGGTTATATACCTTAGCCTAAGCTCAGAAGCAGGATTCCTGCCCTACCCTACCTCACTTCTGGGACTCCAGCAGCCCTGAATTAGATCAAACAGCAATGATCATGTTTGACTAGTAACCACTGTTAGTTACTGAGTTCCAGTTGCTGTCTTCCAGTTAATCCAGATCCAAGTATTGAGTCACATAAGTTACAACATTGCTCTTTGATGCTTATGTATACACATATCCATCCATATATTTAGGTGTTACGGATGGATTTTCATCATAGTTATTAAACTGACAACATCTCAGTGTCTGTGTGCTGTTCAGTTAGTGTAAGCAAACTAAATGAAAGCCACAAGTTTTTATCGGAAGAAAAATTAAGAGTTCCAGCCACAAGGAAGGAAAAGGAAACCACAAGAAGAAGGGAAAACGTAATATTCTCGATGAGTGATCAGGAAAATATTTGAGTAACTGAATGGAAGACAATTATAATCTAATCCAGACACAGGCCTGCTTGATAATACTTGTGTCTAATCCTTTTTTGAGATTTCCTTGAACAAACCAAAACATTAAGCAAATATAATCTTAACTAAGCTCTTTAGATGGAAAGGTTTTTTTGGGTTTTTTTTTTTTTTTCCAGTTAAAAGCACAGGCCAAGACTGAAACAGATTTCTCCCAAAATACGCAGTAGAAATGTCAGGAATCATTTTGCAGTATTGACCAACGAAAGCCAAGCCAACATTTTTTAATCATGACACCACAGCAGCATCCCCGTGATGAGTGTGAAGCCCTACAGGGAGCAGAACTCCCCTCCTCTCTCTGAGGTCTGCTCCCTGCCAGTCAGCAGCACTGGAGCCAGATGCTGCAGAAACCTCCTCGTAAACAACAGGGTTGTGTTCTTAAGTGAATCCAAATATATCCTCCTGACTATGATCAAGGAAAAGGCACGGGTAAGAAAATGAAAAACTCAGTAGTGATACCCAAGTTTTAACTTGAAAAGTCTTTAAACTGATTAGTTGTGGCAAATAGAAAACACAGACAGAGCTCTATCTTCTGGCTCAGCACCCAGGTTGTATAACTCTAGGGGCAGACCATCAGCCAGTATTAATTCTTTTCCTTTTACAGGAATTCTAGTAATTTACACTGGCTTAGAAGATCTGCCATAAATCTTTCCTCGGATTTCAAAGTCGCTGTTGAAGAAAAAGGAAAATATTAATTTCTTAATGGTAAAAATTTCTAACAACAATTTCTTAAGAGTGGAGTAAGCACTACTGCTGCAGAGGAGCACACCAGTTTGGCTGTGCTGCCACGCGACCTGGCTTGCCAGTCTGCAGGTAAATTAAAACAAGGGTTGGGCTTTTCTAAAATGCAAAATGATTTTATCTCCTGACACATTTCTATTTGATAAGAGCCAATGCAGCACTTGCAACAGGAGCTCAGAATGTGAGGGAGCACACTAGTGGCAAAAATATCCTAAGGTCACAACTAGATTTATCTGATAGTAGTTATTTTTATGAATACTTCAAAGGCTGATTTTCCTAAACGGGAGGTCAGATGTTTGCAGTACTAAAACAGAGCTCTTGAAACAGTGGAGTCAGCAAGAGGAAAGCATTCCTTCCATCAATGACTTGAAAGTCATTCCTACTGTCTGCACACTCTGAGACTTGAAAGCTAGAGAGAAAGGGGTACGTGTGTGGTGTCATGTGGGAAAGGGGTGACCCTCCAATAAAGGTATGCTTTATAGAAGGAAGATGACAAACCTCTGCTTTGAGATGTAGCTGGTGATATGACACAGTGTGGTTTATTCCTGGGCATCCAGGAATGAAGGAAAAATACTAAAACCAGCCTTGGTGATAGTGCAGATTTGCTGCTTTAACTGCCTCCGTGTAAGAGCTTTTGCCAACACAGGTGTATCGGTCAGAGATCATGCCTGCAGCTCTGCCAGTAGGCATTTGTAACCTACTGGCTACAGGAGGAAGAGCTTCACTGCTTGCATCTGAGCCTGATGGAGTCTGAAGTGAAGGAAAGCCTTAGAAATGCCTTTGCTCTTTTGTGTTTATATAAGAAAAATCATTATTTGTATGTGAAATTTATTTATCTTATTTTTGCCTTATTTTAAATGGTAAATTTTGGAGATCGTTTGAGAAAACCGGTAAAAGGAAAATATTTAACTATAATATTTAAAAATGTTTAAATGAAGACTTAATCTGAAAAAAAACCCTAAACCCAAAGCAGACATTGAGATCCTACTAGCAGGTTTTAGTCTTTGAGGGATCTGTTCATTAATTTCTGTCTGAAAGACTCATTCTGGACACAAGAGGAGTGGGAAGGTCTTCTGAGGGAAGTTGAACAAGTTAGCCTCAAAATGAGCAAATGTTTGAGATGACAGGCATTTCCAATTGTTTATGAAAAAGAAATAACTTGCACTTTGAGATTGTGAAGGAGATGTTTTAAGGTAAGTGCAGTGATGATTTGCCCCTTTACTTTCATTTTGAGGTAAACTCATGACAACCAAACTTACTATGCAAACTTGGGTTAACATTATAATCCCCTCTCTTGTAAAACAAATCTCTTTCCCT
Source organism: Colius striatus (assembly GCF_028858725.1). Lineage (NCBI taxonomy): Eukaryota > Metazoa > Chordata > Aves > Coliiformes > Coliidae > Colius > Colius striatus. The sequence continues at coordinate 52,762,488 of NC_084760.1, read as the reverse complement.
ATTTTCTCCTCTGGGTGACAAACATCACTCACCTTCAGGTAAAAAGCCACACTCAGACACACATTAAGCTTTTAAGCAGCGAAGACAGAATCTACACTGCATTTTTTGTGTGTGTGTGTGTTACCATCTTAATCTAGAGGGAATATATTAGGCACTAAGCCAGAGTGTATAAATGCTTCCAGCAACTCTTTTCTTGCATATGTGATGTTGCAGGTTGTATAAAATTAATTTTAGAATTCAAGGATACATTTCCAATGGTTGGTACTGTACTTATTTTCACCATTTTTCACACTCAAAACTTATCAACACTTGGTATTACCACCATAGTTTTTAAAGAAGCAAACTAAACCCACCCTATAAGTTTGTGATCTAAGTCAAAACCCAATTATATCTTTAATTACAGCCTGCAAATGAAATTATGCTGCCTGAGTTGAAGGAAAACTTTAACGCAGAAATGACTAAGTGGTTCCCCCTTTCTTAATGAGTTGCTCATGAGTTCTCCCTTTAATCTTTCAGAGGTGGCTATACTTTGACATCTCACAGAGCAGAATAATGATGGCAGAAATTTCTGTCAGTTATTGGCTAGGAAGTAATCTTTTGGGTTCTGCATGATTTGACATGGCCTGCAGGGGCACAAGTCAATACACCTTTCTGGAGGAGGAAGGAAAGGCTGAACAAATTGTAATGCACTGAAAGCTGTCCATTCTACACTGAGAATTACTACCAAGTAGTCAAATCCTTTGGGAAAATTGGGGTCTCAGATCCTCTGTGAAATAATTGTCTCTGGAAGACTTTTATAAGCTAGTTTTGATTTATTGAATAATAATTTGCTATGGTTGAAATGCAGTTTGTTGTCTGTTTCAATGGCATTTTGCAGTTGAAAAAATAAATGCATTATATTTATCTGTTATGTTGAGTATATTTTTCTTTCTCTTAAATGAAGAACATTGAAACTAGGTTCCTGGAAGAGTTGAATCAGATTTACATTATCTGATGCTTTTCAATTTACACATACAGTAAGATGCTGTTAATAAGTTCAGAACATATATCTTGTCTCTAGTCAGTTATCTTTGCTACCTGTTTTTTCACTTGCTTCAAAACCTCAGAACCAGAAAACCTCAGAAATGTTGCTGTTGTATATGTGTACCATTTTTTCATCAAATGTAAAAATATGTTTCTTGCATAAAAGTTTCATTATAAAAATGACCTCTTCGGCCTTCTTGTAGCAACTTCTATTTGTAGCAGCCAAGCCCAAAAGCAATTTAAATCCTCAAAGCATTTTGATAAACTTAGACTTTAGATTATATTGCGTGGATACATTCTTTCACTGAAGCTGGTAAGTCAAAAGCATGGTTGAAGGTACAAGGTAAAGCATTAAATGTAAGAGGTTAGTGCTAATTAACAAGTCATGTATAATACATAATTAATATAGTTCTGTAAGGAAATTCTATGATATTATTGTATTATTAGAATAAGTAAGAGCACATAATTATGACTAGTTACAGGAAAGACTAATTTAATTTTAAAAAGAGATGGATTTTACTTTCAATGACGTAATCTCAATGAAAAAACATAGAATAAATACATTAAAATGTAAGAGATCTTTTGTTTCCCTTCAGCAATAATTTTGAATTATACTGTTTAGGATACAGAAGTGAGTACATGGCTACATGCTTAGTGAAATCCATTACTTCTGTGGTAATAACTGATTCAAGGGCATTCACCTTTAAAATACATATTGAAGGAGGAGTGTGAGGTTCGCAATCTGTAGTTGATCTGTGGTGGGCAGATCCACATATCTGCAGCCCATATGTTGCCAGCTCTGGTGCCTCAGCCACAGTTGCCTTGGGCTTTCCATTGTGCACAAAATTTGCAACTGTAAGCAGAAACATGAACTTCTTTGCCATGGTTCACTGACAATTTTAGCATTGTATTTCTACAGCAAGCAGGCTGATAACTCAAACTCCTGCAGAAAGTGTCAGGGTACAGGTCTCTAGGCTACTTTAAAGGGACAGCTTTTTTGGTAGAAAATAATGGAGATTTTTCTCTTGTACTAGCTAATTGAAATAACAATAAGGCATGAAGAAAAACTTATGTGCCTACACATGCAAATCATGATAAGATTTCATATAGCATCTGGGATTTTAAAAAATGCATTATCCTCACACATGACATGAGCTTGGTTATCAAATTTCCAGTGTGAAATGTCCTCTGTCTCCATAAAACATTCATAACTGTGCTAATCCTTCTCTGAAATGCAACGCTCCTGAGCTGTGACATTGCTCCATGTTCTGTTCTTGCCTGCAGTGATTTTTAATCCTATGGCAAACCTCACCATTCAGAGGTTATGAGACAAATTCAGGAGATCAGGTTAACAAGAATCACAGAACTGTTAATCAAATATCCATCTGAAATGGTTGCACTGGCTAGTTATTTTAGTGACTTTTTCCTACTAAACTTTGCATAGTAGGTAAGGTATTATTTAAATTTGATCTTTGTAAATCGGAGACATCTCCTACAATTATTGTTGGAATACCTATGTGATGCAGGACTTATAATTATTTACATGGGTATCTGGAAATTTTTGGCCTCAGAGTGGCCGTTGCCTGCTCCTTGAAGGTGAAGTTCAGATTCCTGAGGTCTGATAGATATGAGTATCCACCTCTACTTGGGCATAATGAACTTTCTGAAGGGTGGGAGGATGTATTTGAAACTCTGCAAAGCAGTATTTTTCTGACAGACTTCTACCCCATCCTTTTAAATTCCAGATGTGAGCTTAAATGTAACGTTCTCACGGTAATGGATCCCAGTTTGGAAAATTTGGCTTGTGGTATCATTTTGCTTGAAAATGGTCAAAAGCTGTAAGAGAGCTGTAAATGATGAGAGATTTCATAGCATAGAAAAGTGAAGAAACAGATGGATTCGTGAATGAGTGTTGTGGTTTGGCCCAGCTAGCACAGCAGCACCACGACAGTCTCTCACTTGGTGCCCCCACTCACCCCCACCCTCGTTAGGATGGCGGAGGCCCCAGCGAAATGGGAGTAAAAAGATAAGCAAGGTTGTTGTGGATTGAGACAAGGGCAGGAAGGGCTCGCTGCCAATTATGGTTCTGGGCAAAACAGACTCCAGTACTCAACTTAGAGAGGAAAGTAGGAAAGTTTATTCTACAAGAAACAGAACGGAATAAAAGCAAAAAGGGAGTAGGATGATGAGAAAATTACAACCAGCACTTTAAGATCTCCCTCCCTCATCCCTCCTTTCTTCCTGGGCCCAGCTCACTGCTCCTGATATCTCTACCTCCTCCCCCCTCAACGGTCCAGGGGGGCAGGGAATGGGGGATGTGGTCAGTCTCTCACAGATGGGCTCTGCTGCTTCTCTCTTCTCAGATGAGGACGTCTCCTGGCATTCTTGCCCTGCTCCAACATGGGGTTCCTCCCCTGGGACACAGTCCACAGTCCTTAACGAACTTCTCTGGTGTGGATTGTTTCCAGCAGCTGTGGTTTCTGCCAATACAGGGTCCCTCACACGGGACGCAGCCCTTGGTGAATATCTCTGGTGTGGATTCTTCACCGTGGTTGCAGTATCTGCAGTTACAAGGTCCTTGTCTGGGGACAAGGCCTCTTCTGGGCATAAGTTTGATGAGCTGCTTTGTCATGGGTTCCTCCCCACAGTTACAGCTGTGGATATTGGGTCCCTTCCTTGGGACACGGCCTGCTCCGGCCTTAGTGATAAAGGGTCCCTCCTTCGGGACACGGCCTCTTCCAGCCATAGCTTTAAAGAAGAAAATCACCGTCCCTGGCTCGGGGTCTGTAGTGAAGTGGTTGGGTCCCCTACACGGGACAGGGCCCCCTCTGGCCATAGTCACTGTCCTTGGCTCAGGGCCTTTAATGAAGTGAATTGCTGCCCCTGGTCTGGGGCCAGCTTTAGCAAAATGAGTCTATGCCCTTGCTATGGTGGGGTCATTATCAAAATGAATCTCTACCGCTGATGCGGGGTCTTTAAAGAAATGAAAATAAATCTCAGCTTGACCAGTTCTCTCCACAGAATGCAGGGGAGTCTCTGCTCCAGCACACCTCCTCCTCTCTTTCATCACTGACCTTGGAGTCTGCATGGTTGTTTCTCTCACTGTTCCTACCACCACCTGCCAGAAGGAAAAAAAGAAGGGGCAGAGAAGAAGGAAGAAGATGGAGGAAAATGGAGGAAGAAACCTCCTCTTCTGGCTTCTTCTTAAAAAGTGATTGTGGAGGCATCTAATTGGCTCAGCCCCAGAAGTGGGTCTGGCTCAGAGCTGGGGAGAGTTGCGAGCAACTTCTTACAGAATCCATCTGTACAGCCCCTTACCAGAAAAAAGCTGTCATGTCAAACCATGACAATGAGGCATGTAGAATAGGAGTAGAGGCATTGGCTTCTAATATTTTATTAACCATATGCTGTCAATATAGCCATGAGCTCATCAGCTTTCCAATACTTGAAAAAAACTTCTCTACTTACTGAAAGTGAGTAAGGAGAATTAGCTCATAAAACATCCATGAAATGGAATTTTCTCTTAATATTACAAAGATACAGCCATAATGCTGCTCTTCTGATAAACCTTTTTAGTGTCATCTTAATGTCAAGGTGATAATGCCTTAAGTGAAGAGTTTTATTTGACCTTTATCTGATTTCATCTCCAAACTGAGAAAAGTACACAAAAGGTATTGTGGAAGATCCTGTCTGTCCTTTTGGACAATTTTAAGAATAAACGTAATGTCCTTTTTCATGTATAAGGAAAATGCCAATTTCTCTTTAAGGAGTGTCAGGGGAGTCTAGATGACAGACTGTGACACAGTCATCTGTAATCCCACTAATACTTGCCTTGCTAGAGGTGAGATTAAAGTTCAGAGTTACTGATGCATCTTTGAATGCAAAGTCTTTTCCAGTCAGACACTGAATTTTCAAGTGAAGATGGGGACTGAAGTGTAGAAGAATGACTATGTTTGACTAGCACAGAAAGTTAATGAAGAATGGATTGGATTATCTTTTTATCAAGCTGTCATTTGACTAAATACATATGCAATTTGTGTGTATGTTCTATTACTTTATACTTGGAATGACCAAAAACTACAACAGCAGTATTCCTTGAAAACCCTTTTCCTATGATGCAATTTGTTAAGTGTTGGATCATTCTCTTCAGATATACGTATAAATTCTTCAAGTGATCAGAAGGCATCTGCACTAAACTTAAAAAGATGTTAATGAAAAAAGAGAACTGTCAAAGCTGTTTCTATCCCAACTTTTCAATCCAGATCTATAGCTTTAAAAGAAATCCTCTTTTTTTAGAAAATCCCACCAAACCAGAAACAGGTTGTAAGGGTTTTATTACCGAGAATAAATTTCTGATCTATCTCTCTAAAGAACCGTAAAACACCACTAGTAAGTATTGAATAATGTTGAATAATTTTTGTAATCATCTTTCTCGAAGATATTATGTGTCTTGAGAAGTAAACTGAGCTGTTCTTCATGCACAGGTATATGTTGCAGCCAAACAACAGGAATCAATTTTAAAGTTAGCATAGCAGAAACTGTCTGCCTTTCACCAAATCTCTTTGCAGATCACAAGCTGTTGGGCCATTTACTTGTACATCAAACTTACTCTCAGTGAGACTGAGGTACAAAAGCCAGGTCAGGCATTGCTGATGGATAAGCCCTGGTGAGCTCACGACTCCCAGGAGCCTGCAGCACATCTTCAGGGAGGCAGCAGCTCAGCTGGCTGGGTCAGACTGAGCTGGGTGCTGCTTGAGCCATGCTAGATGGTGGCCAGGAGCTGGGCTCATACGGTCAGCACACTGGCAGCCCTGCCGCCTGTTTAGGCTCAGATAATCTTGAGGAAAGGCCTGCGTTTTTTGCAGTTTGGTAGAGGAAAGTCCTTTGCTGGTAATTAAAGCAGATGAATAGAAAAGGAAAAGCTCGAGCACATCAAACTCGCATAACCTGTTTGAATTTCTACTAACAAGTAACTCCCAAATTGCTGCAGCTAAGCTATGACTTAAAACTGCAGCAAAAAACTTCAGGGCTTGGCAAAGCAGGGGCTCTCATAGCTTGCTGTGACAGGAGTCAGACAAGGTATTCAAGAAGACTCAGGAATTCCTCAGCATCCATAATAATGAACATCTGCTCTTCTGCACAAACAAACAAGAAATACCTCACTCTATAAGAAACCAGAGATGTTCTCGTACCTTCAGCTTTGAGTCTGCTTTCAGGCACACAGTTGCAAGTTAAAAACATTTTTTCTCCCCTGTCCTTTAGCTCTGGAGCAAAAGTTGTATAGTCACCAGCACCTGCCTCTGCCCTGGTCTGATGCAGCAAGGGACAGCACACAGTGTCCCTCCTAATAGAGGGACAGACTTTGCAGGGGCTTCGCTGCCAATGATGGGCAGCTATACTAATCACTAATTTACACACATAGGCCTATCTGGTTATCACCCCTTCATCCGTAGCTGGAAACTTGGTGGCATGCTTGTGGTCTAAAGCCGTTGTTAGCCCTGAAAATTGAGCTGTGGCTGGGGGGAGGTGGCTGGGAAGCAGTTCCACAGAGTGGGGCTGAATGACGGGCGTGTTTCCTCTAGGCCAACAGTTCTAAAGCAAGCCACAGAATGACTCTGGAAAAAGTATTAGAAGGCAGTTTTACAGAAGTTACCTCTCTCTTGGCAATTTCCCTTGGTATATTTGAGCTGTGTACTTTTAGGCTGAAGTACAGATTGCAACACAGCAAGAATCAGAAGAATAAATAAGTTGTGGCACTGTATGAGTTTTCTGGTTTGTGATATTCCTACAATGTAAGTATGTGTGTAGAATATAGTTGCAAAGAACAGGTCTTTCGTGTTTGGATGTTGAGAAAATCTGAAACACTCTCCCAGAACAATGTTTTATTTCTTAGTCTTAGGCATGAAGCAGGCAACAGATGCTGGACAGAGAGGTTAGTAAATGAAATGCTTGCTGTGTTCTTCATACACTAAGTACTTAATTCATGTAATAATTTGTTTATTCCTTTAGATATCATGCATTAATAAAGTCCAGTAAAGCAAAATGATAGACTGAGGACTGACAGAAGGTGTTCACTACCGTTTTGTAATCATCCAATACGTATTACAGTTTTAACATTATTGTGGTATTACTATTACAACTGTTGTCACAAGCTGTACAAAATAATGTATGGTCCCTCCAGGGATAAACATTAGTAGAAATCAGGAGATCAACCATAACTGTACTTTTGATGCAGCCCACCACTGGAAGCAGAAACAACAAAATGCCATGGTGAAGTTCTGACCAAGTTCAGGAACCGATCTACAGTTTGTTAAATGTTACATCCTACTTCTGATATAGGATAAATGAAACTTCTAATATTTGCAGAGACAAACAAAAACAAATGGTGTATCAGACAACTATTAGAAGAAGAAACATCAAAGTCATGAATAGGCACTAACATAAACTGTTGCATGTTATGAACAGAGTATTTTTAAAATTATTTTGGATGCATGTAACCTCAAAAATAGAACTATAGTATTACAACGTTACTATCAAAACTACGTGCTCTTCAGGAAGGGGTAAAAAAAAAAGCCATCTTCCTTACCTGCTATTGCTTCAATACTGGGAATTGCAATAGTGCTGTAAGTGCTAATACATTTACAGGACCATGTGTGAACTAAGGTTTCCTCTGCATTTTCCAGGCCTGGCAATTTGTCCATGAAGAAAGAGCCCCACTGTTCAGACACAATGTAAGGAGCTTTCAGCTGATCTGCCTGAAAGAAAAAGAAAAAAAAAGAGAAATCTTTCTCCATCCAATCACAAGCATTAGTTTCTCTGATTTTCTAGGAAAATTGTATTTTATCTCAGGAGCAATATGACTTCAAAATGTTATAAAGAAAAATAATAACAATCCCATTTGCCTGCAAGCGCCTCTTTATACAGTTCATGGATTCCATAGGACATACAAAGTTGCCTTTAAATACCCTTCCCTTCCCTTAAAAAAGCCTTCTCTTTTCCCTGTTTTTCTGTCTTTGACAGCAGGAATGGCTTGCTGTTTTTCTCTGCTGGAGAAGTTGGATAGCTGTGGCACAGACAGTAACCCAGCCTAGACCTCCTCACCAGATGGAATAACTGCATCAGGCCACCTGTGTCCTGTTATCTGTTTCTGAGCTGAGGAATGAGTGAGAACAGAGATGCAGGGTCCATGGAGAACTATTCAATTGCCTAGAAAACTGTGAAAAAATTGGGGTTTTTTCATTTATATTTTCAGATAGCAACATGTAGACTCATTATGTTTTACAGAATGCATTAAAGCAGCATTGGGAAAATTGACTTTTTAGCAGTTCATCTTGGGACCTTTTATATATTGCCATAAGCAGCCAGAAAAAGCTCCAGGCCTTTACAAAAACATGAAAAAACGAAAAACAAAGCCATGATCTACACTATAGAAAATCTGTTAAAAGTTACTTGTGTAACCAGCAAAGCATAGAACGATATGCCAGCGTGTGCCTCCATATTCACGAACTTTGAACTTGGTACTTCATTTTCTGTTTAATATCATTCTTATTAGTTTGAGAATCTGCTGGAATAATTTGTGTTTAAGATAGAGGTCCATGGCTCTCAATAACAAGAAAGCTGTTGATGCAGCTGAGCAGACCACATCAGTAAACATAGAGCCATTCTTTTTGTGATTCTGTGGAACAGTTTTTTCTCACAGCATAGCTGGGGATGGGAAGGAAGTATTGTTTTGGACAGATAGAGATACTGTTTTCTGTCTTTTGATGTAAATAAGTTGGAAAAAACCCTCCCATTTATTTTCTTTCAAAACCAATAGTGAACTTAAGAGCTGGGGTCTTTTGTGTTGGTTTTTTTTAATGCCTTACACAAAGGGGCAGCACCGGGGGGGGAGGGGGGATGCGGGTGTTTCTGAAAATCTTTCTGATTTTCTCCATGCAAATCCCAGGACCTTACACCAGTTAAATGTAGATACTATGCCGAGTTAAAATCTATTTGCCAGCTGGGTGACACATGCAGAAGACTCTTAAGGCCATTCCAGCTGTTCAGGTGATTAATGCAAACAACACTGGGCCCATACAAGCATTTTAACAAACGACAGGGCCCAGGGCTTTGTTTACTGATGAGAGAAAAAGTCTGAGGCTGTTGCTTTTTGAAACGTATGATTGGTTCAATAGGCAACTAGAATGGCAATCTGGAGAACTGACTTTTTCATCCGTCTTACTCTTAGAGTAGGATTTTTTTCTTTGTTAAGGAGGAGGGAGTTACATTTTCGATTTACAGACAAAGCCCTTATTAAAATGCCTTTATTAAAATTTTATTAAAACCAAACCCAGTTAGCTACGAGAACTGCCTTCAAGTCATCTGGTAGAGAACTTCTGTCATTTTGCTACTGGCTTATCTCTCTCTAAATGGCAAGGAGATAAGCTGTTTGGTAGTGACGTTAAATCTTGATCTCAAATCTTAAAACAGTTCTCAAAACTTAGCCCACATCCTTTGGAAGCATCTGACATCACTCTCCTTGCCATCCCTAACTGCTGCCTACAAGATGTCCCTATCTCACCTGCAGTGTATGTAGCCTGCAATTACCATGAAGTCTATACATCTGTGAAATGAGACAAAAGTTCCCTGGTAATGTCATTGTTCCTCTCACACCTGGAGACACACGTTCCGTGGGGGGACCTAGGAGCTCTGGAAGGTGCATCAGCCATGCCACTCCTGTAGTCCTCAAACATGAAGTTTGTTCTCAAAACAGGACAGTAGGTCCTGGGAAGTGCTGAGCAGTTCCTCTTTCATATGCAAAACCCTTGAGTTTGTGATTTTGCTCTCAGGCATACTGGTCATACAGTAGCAAGTCAGATGTTGACTGTGTTAGTTGAGGATACAAAGCCTCAAAGATTAAGTCTGGACCTCAGATAAATACTGATGCTATAAGCTGGTACTGGTGTTCCCCAGGTCCTAGGGCTGTTCACTAAGTTAAACCACTTTCTATCACCTTTGCTTTATTAACTGCAGACAAATAGGGCTTGTGACACTGACTTGTCACCTTACAAATGACATATTTGAAACGGGAACAGGCAGGGAGCTGAGCTCTGAAGTTTTTCTGCAATATCATTCTAAAATTTCTAAATTCTAAACATCTTTTTAATTTGAAAGAAAAGATGTAAAGAAGACAGAAAATCAAGCTTAAAAACATTGTAAATGCAGTATATTAGTATTTTTAGATGGGGATTTGGCATCTATGCCATCATGTTTATACCAAACATGGGACATACTAGGATCATTTCACTGTATCCTGTATCTTGCATCCAATATAATGGATGGTACTTATGACTGTATGCTTTCATAGAATCATAGAATGATAAGGTTGGAAGGGACCTTTAGAGATCAAATCCAAACCCCCTGCAGAAGCAGGTCCACCTAGATCAGGCAGCCTGTTCCACTGCTCCGTCATCCTCTCAGTGAAATAGTTTTTTCTTATGTTTAAATGGAACTTTTTGTGTTCCAGCTTCATCCCATTACCCCTTGTCCTGTTGCTAGCTACAATAGAAAAAAGGGACGCCCCAACCTCCTGACACCCACCATTTAGATATTTGTAAATATTAATAAGATCCAGTAACACTACCACCAACTCTTAGTGACAGAAAAAAATGCTAAAAATAGAGTTTTGCCAGCAAAACAGCAAGTATTTGAGAGTATTTGAGTATTTTTGCCAGCACAGCTATGCTGGTCACAATCAGACGTCCCCATATAATGCAGCCATGCTGGGTATGCAAACCTGTTACTGTTTTGCATTGAACCTACCCCTAAGTCATGTGTAAATAGAAAACATTTCACCCATGATCTCTATAGATAAACTTCAACATGGATCACTATAAACAGACTTTCTTTAAAATAAAATGCATTTCAATTCAAGTTATTTAAGGATATAGCTTTAATTTGCCAGACTTCACTACAGACCAATGAGGTTGTTCCTGAAAATGCTGTTAGATTTGTGTTAAACAATTGTAGAATAAAGAGACAGAGACAAAAGCCACAGATTAATTAGTCCTTGTCTAAGGTCATGCTGAGTGAGTCAAGGAAATTCAGAGGGTTTAAGTGCCTTCCCCCATCAACTGCCCTCTAGGTGCAAAACTACTGTCCATATTTGCCAGTAACTTTCAGTAATTTCTGCTCTGTTCACTGCTATAGCCTGAACTTTTTGCACACTAACTCCTCTGTAATTGCTTCCCTCGAAATCTTGGGATGAATTCCAGCTTTTCTTCAAGTTCTCACTGATGGAATTGATCACACATTTAAAGAACAGAAGGCAAAAACAAAGCCTCCAGGCAAGCAAACAAACCCCCAAATCTGGGGGGAATCTTGTTTCAACACAGTGCTTGGTATTTTCTTTTCCCCTGCATGCTGCAATTCACTTAGGAGCTGAGTAATTGCATGAATAGTTTTTAGTTTGCTATTCTCTTGCTCATTTGGTTATGACTCATGTACTTGAAAGAACTGCAGATGTTACCATAATTTTGCAGTTCCCTGTATCTGGCTTATATCATGCATTTAATAGAAGAGAAAAGACAAAAACTGCTTATGAAATTGGAAATTACTAGCCTCCTACTTTTTGTGTAGGGAGGTTGTTTTCTTCCCCCGCCCTGTTAATGATGAAATACCAGTCAAACAACTGAAAACAATTTTTTGTAATTTCTTTCTGAAAGAATCAATTGCAATTAAAACTAATACTTTCCTTCTTTAATAATATTTGGTAAAGATTGATAGAAAGGAAGATTGCATCTTGTATTAAATATTCAGACTGTCTCCACAGACACAGCATGGTATGGAAAATCTGCAGTAGTACTGTATTTTTTGTTTTTATTGATAGTGAATGAGAAGGCTGATAAATAAGACTAAATCTATTTTGTTAGTGCCTAATGTTCCTAACCTACCTGACTTTGTACAATCCTTAGAGTTGGCTTTTCTCCCGTCTTAACCAAAGGGTTAATGGGAGAAGCTGATTAGGAGAATGAAAATAAAACTTTCACAGGCTTGTAAAAGGAGTCCCTTTGAACTAGTCCTGTTAAGTTAGTGATGTCCAGTCAACTGCAGAGATATGGATGTGACCTGTTGTTCAAACTCCAGTGAGCAGCGTGGTAACGAAATAACACCACTGACCTGCCACAGCCCCCCTGGTTCAGGTTCCTTTGATCAGCGCAATTCATTTCTCCCTTGCTTGCTGGCTGTCACTGGTAGCGGATGTAAACTGAACAGGGGTTGTGTGTAGCACGGGTGGTGTCTCCCTGAGATACTGCAGTCTTTTATCAGGAATACTACAGTGTTAGTGAAATGTCAAGCACTTGTCTAAAAGTCTCTATTTTCTGCTTGATAACTGCAGTGATAGAGAAGATGGATCTTGTGAGCAGCTGACCAGAGGTATTGCAAAAAGAGAAAACCAAATCATCACCAAAGGCTTAGAAACACATCACTCAGTAACACTTTCTTTGTACTTCCAGGAAAAGAAACACGTCCTGGCTGTCTGTTTAAACATGTGTGCTTCAAAAGCATATCTAGAACATGTTTACAAGACCATGCCTGAATAAAAAACCACACACCTTACAGAGATCTACGTTCCATGCAGCAATGCAGCAGAATCTCCAGAGAATTAACACATTTATGGAGGAGAGTGAGTTATTTTTATAGCATTAGTTAATTAAATCAAATTAACTTATGTAGCGCTACTTCTCCCTCTTCCTGTTTTCCACTTATTAAGGAGAAACACATTTTTCTTGCTAGGAGATTTGAATTTTTTTATTGTAGTTTTTTGTTTTCTACAATCCAGGAAAAAGCTTAAAAATTAATAATTACATTTCTTTGTTTCAGTGACTGAAATGTCCTTGTCTGGCTTTAGTTTAGAAATCAAGATATTGGGGGAAAATATTATATATCTCTATTAAAAAAAGTAGAGAAACAGATGTCACATCAACATTGCTTTAGTACCACTGAAGATATCATTTTCTCCATATAAAATGGGGATTTTAATAAAGCTTCTTAATCAGATCAAAAACATCTATAGTAAAAAAGCATTCCACAAAAATCTTTTTATCAGTAAGCTAACTTTTTAATCACAGAGAGTATTTAAAAAGGAAAAAAAAAAAAGTGAAGTGCTTTTCAAAGCAAAAGAATATACATATCTCTGCAATTAGAAGAAAATGACCTTTTTATTTAGAAACATCAGAAATGAAACACTCTAAACACAGAGTGAAGCTGCACTGTAGTTCTGACATAAGATGCACTGGAGGTACAATATTCCTGTCTCAGTCACCCTAGTACTGTTCTCTATCTGCTTTGTTCTTTGGCAGTGGAGAAGAGGATAAACCACAATAACTTTTCACTTTCTACTGGGGGAAATAAAGAGTGGCAGTAGTGTTAAGGCCCTGCTTCCCAGCTGTGATGAACCTGAAAATCACATTATTTATCTGAGGGAACTATCAGTAGTCTGCAATTGGATCAGACTTGGAAACAGTCCCTCTTATCATGAGCACAGCCATCACCAAAATAAACAACATATGAGGGAAGTGGCAAATTAAAAGCTATTTGTATATAAGAAAAGCACAAACAAACTGTATTTCATGGAATCAGAACGAGAGCTTTAAATCAACCTAATAAAAATTCCTCCATGTTTCCATCTGTCCACGACATGCAGGGAAATGTCATGAACTTGGTGCTGAACTTGAAGTGGCCATGAAATTTCTCCCTGTAGGATAGACAGCAGGTTCTTATTACTGAAAACTTGTTACTCACTATGATTTTGTTAAGGTGAAAGGCATAAAGATCTTGTTCTGAGATTTGTGATCTAGCTCCAGGCAGAGGCTGTCACCCATGCATGCTGAGCTGCACCCTCACAGTGCACACAGGAGGATATGTCTGTGAGGAATGCTGACGCTGCCAGCAGCCTGGTTAAGATAAGCAGGCTCATTCTCAGTGCAGGTGGCATGAGGCTTTTTGGTAACTTACTTTCTTTGATTCCAGGAAACATCTGCAAGGAACCCTTACCTCATATTTTCCTTTTTTCTCCGAGGGCTCAGATTCAGCCTCTGCAGGCACCGTAACTTTGTCCCCTAGAAGCTCCTCTAAGATGAAGACGGTTTCCCAGTTGCTATAGTGACGAGCTGGGAAAATATCTGAGTGCATGCTGTCACCAAAATAAACAACCTACGAGGGAAGCAGCAAATTAAAAATTCTTTGTATATAAAGAAAGCACAAGGAAACTGTATTTCACAGAGAGAGAAAAAGAGCTTTAAAACAACCTCATAAAAATTCCTCCATGTTCACAGTTGGTCATGACACACAGAGATCTTATTATGTCACAGTTTGGGGGTTTATCTTCAACTAACTCCTTCAGGAAAAGGCTGGCCCTGCACACCCTCCTTGCTGTCACCCTCCAGGGGCATTGAACCAGGATTCCCAACTGGGACTGGCACAGGAGACACCACTGAGATTTCTGACTGGTGGAAATAGCCTGCCAGGAAAAGCAGTGGAAAAGACTAACAAGAAAGTACACTAAATAGCAGGAATGAATTTTGGACAACTTTGGAAACAAGGGAAAACTCAGAGCATCTCTTGGTGACTCAGAACTCCTCAGTGCCCAGGGGGTAATTTATCCACTAGGGAAAATGTGGTCCTACTGTCTTCAGTGACATTTTCACCCATCCAGATCTGTAATTGAAACAACAAGATCCATGTTTTCACTGATACTACCTTTTAACCAGTTTGACCTGTTTCCTCAGGGAGATTGTAATCAGGAAATAAACAACCTGATTCTCCTCAAGGCTGCTGAAATGCATGACCATGCACATAGAATAAGGCATCTAGAAAGTTTACACATTCTGCCATTAAGAAGACTAATATGTTCCTTCCAGTTCTGGACTGCAGTCTGTTAGACAACAGTAAGCATAACTCAAACAACATCTGGTGGCTAATCATATAAATAACTTTAATGAAAGCTTGCCTAGTGAATTTTAGACTGAAACAGGATATTTTCCAAAAGATTTACTCTCACTTATACCTTGGGATCCAGCTTGCCAGTCATCTTCTTCAGTAGTTCATAAAGCTGGAGAGCGTTACCTTGGGAATACCAGCCGGGTTTGTCCAGTGATAGCAGAGCCTCCTGCTCCTCATCATTCTCTGCAATGATCAAGAAAAATCACCTGTTAGTCAGAGCAGCCCATGCTCCTGTATTTGTGAGATGTGTTAGAAGCTGCCTGTACCCAGCTTGGAGATCATGGTCTATTTTGACATTAAACCAGCTCCAATATCTGGCTCATGTCCTGCTACTGACTGCAGGTTCAGTCAAGGTGTTTAGTAGCTGTGAGCAGGCAGACATTTCTAAGAGAAGAATCCAAGCCTTTTCTGCAAGGGCTACGGAAGAGCTGAGGATTCAAAGTCATGGGCTTTCCTTCCCAAACACTGCAGTAGTGAAAGCTGGAAGCCACACAGACCAGAGTGATGAAAGAATTTCTACAGATCTGAGGAAAACCCCTAAGACGGACTATAAGAGTCAACCATGTACCTTTCACCACTTACAAATTACTTACTGCTTTTAAATACTGACATAAATACAACAAAACAGACTGAGGTAGCTCTTATGGGCATCCGCTAGTCCTAGATCAACACAAACAACAGGCAGTTTCAGATATCATCCAGCTTTGAAGAAATGATGAGCACACAATATTGCTGCTGGTGGTATAATGACCTAGATGAGGGTATTG
The DNA here is from genome assembly GCF_028858725.1 of Colius striatus. NCBI lineage: Eukaryota > Metazoa > Chordata > Aves > Coliiformes > Coliidae > Colius > Colius striatus. Next base: position 52,746,715 of record NC_084760.1, on the reverse strand, counting down.
AGTGCACTCTCTTTAAATTTGCTGATGACACCAAGCTGGGTGGGAGCGTAGACTTGCTTAAGGGCAGGAAGGCTCTTCAGAGGGACCTGAACAGGCTGGAGTGATGGGCCGAGGCCAATCACATGAAGTTCAACAAGGCCAAATTCTGGGTCCTGCTCTTGGGCCACAACAACCCCAGGCAACACTACAGGCTTGGGGCAGAGTGGTTGGAAATCTGTCTGGTGGAAAAGGACCTGGGGAGTGTTGGTTGACAGCCACCTGAACATGAGCCAGCAGTGTGCCCAGGGGGCCAAGAAGGCTAATGGCATCCTGGCCATTATAGAAATAGTGTGATCAGCAGGGGCAAGAAAGTGATTGTCTACCAATACTTCAGCACTGGTGAGGCTGCACCTCAAATACTGTGTCCAGTTCTGGGCCCCTCACTACAGGGAGGACACTGAGGTGCTGGAGCGTGTCTAGAGATGGGCAATGAAGTTGGTGAAGGGTGTGGAGCACAAGTCTTATGAGGAGTGGCTTGAGGTAGCTGGGGATGTTTAGCCTGGAGAAGAGGAGGCTGAGAGGAGACATGATCACTCTCTACAACTATCTGAAAGGGAAGTTGTAGTGAGGTGGGGGTCCATCTCTTCTCTCTAGTAATGAATGACAGGATATGAGGAAATATGCCCAAGTTGCACTAGGAGAGGTTTAGATTAGACATTAGGAAACACTTTTTCACTAAGAGGGTTATTAAGCATTAGAACAGGCTTCCGAGGGGGGTAGTGGAGTCCCCATCCCTAGAGACATTCAAAAGATGCATAGATGAGGTGCTGAGAGACATGGTTTAGTTTAGCAACAGGCTGGCAGTATGAGGTTAGTGGTTGGACTCGAGGATCTTAAAAGTCTTTTCCAATCATAATTATTCTACGATTCTATAATCCACATTGGCATACATCCACACTGGCAACAGTTACTGAAACAGAAATTCAGTAGAAGCTGAAACTTCCCATTCATCACCCATTTGCGCCATAGGCTCCATTTCTAGTTGGTCCCAAAGCAGCTGGATCTGACCTGGTGTCCAGGTAACCTGATCGCTCATTCAGATCCATTAGCTATTGTCAAATGACTCCTTTTAGCTTCTTGCTGAAGCCAAAATACTAGCCTTAGTGAACTGATAAACTAGAATTTTATCAGAAGTATTAATATTAATGTCTTCTGTCTACTGAAGTGGTTAAACAAAAAGGCAATTTTGTTATTCACAGTCAAATATGTCTTATTTTTTATGCTAGAGACAGAGAGTTTAGAAGTCAATACAGTACTTGCTATGACTTTGGTAGCATCAGGATTTCAGTTTTGCTCCTGTCTTACAGAATTTTTCAAAGTACTTGAAGTGTGTGGGGAAGAAGATTAAGACAGAGTAAACTTCATTTGGTTAGAAACTGCTGAAAACTGGAATGCAAATTTTGGAGAACAGTGAAATGACAAGACAGTTTAATGTTTATGAGCACTGAAGATGTACATTGATCCTTGAAAGAAATTTTAAAAAGCAGCCAAAAGAAGGAAATAGGTATGTGGAGAGAGGCAGTACAGTAAATAATTCTTTAGTATTATGACTCTAATAAGCACAGGATTTCTTCTCAGACAAAACAATTCTATATTAAGAGTGTTAAAAAAAACATGGAAATTCAAAGTTGACACTAACAATTCATGCAGAATTAGTGTGGAAATGTCTTTTCCTTTGTTGTTCTTCAGAAACCTAACAAAAATAATAAGTAAGATAGTATAAAAAAACCCTTCATTTCCTGACTTTTAAAATACTTTTGATCAAACAACTTTTGATCAAACAGAAGTTGTCAAACTTCAACAAATTTGTTTTATTTTTCCCTACGTATTTAGACATATTTGTAAGGCTGGTTGAAGAAGCAGACACAATCTTCAAATAATATGGACACAGAAAAAGAAACTTACAAAAACAACTCTTTTGAGATGATATAAAAAGTTTCATAATTTTGTGAAGGTGTGTTTAACCATCATGGTCTCTCCATTCAGTCATTCAGGAAAATACTAGCGAAAAATAGAGCTATTATGAGAGGAGATTTTTTCAGATTAACATTGCATTTGCAAACAGAAGCTCTATGTATTACACCAGCACCAGAAGGCTCCAGCAAAGAGCAAGATCCTGCTTTTCTACCTCTATGGAAAGGCATAAGGGGCAGTCCTGACCGAAAAAATGCACTCTAATTACAAGATAGATCTCTCACTCTGTGAGATCTGTTACTGTCACCCCTAGCAATGAGATCCATCTCACTTAACTCCATGCATCCGGAACATAGGCTTCCAATTTACAGTTGCAATTTGAACTAGTTGGTCAGGATCCCTTGGGCAAAACAGAGTGTAAGAAATTTTTAGAGGTGCCAGCTCTGGAGAAGGAAAAGACTTCATTAATTTAGGAACTTTGCTTTTAGGCACTGAAACAATGGGAAATTTTGAAGCCTGGTTTCGTCCTCTTAAGCTCAGAGGCAGCAAACAGCATGCAAATGTCTAATTCACTATGGGAGCACTTTGAATTTGGAAGGAGCCGCAGAAACTTGAGGAGTTAGGAAAGATCCTTTATAATATTTGATTTGTAGGGTCATAGGGAGTAATGACTCTGCACTGGCAAACCTTTCCTTGAACCACCTCATATGGCTGCTTGTGCTCATACATCTAGGGGTGATTGTCAATTTTATTTCTGTAATCTGAAGTGGGAGAAAAATAATGGTGTTTCAGTTGCAGTAAGTCATTAACAAGAATTGTTTCTAATCCTCTTACACTTTCTCTGTGGCAAAATATAGTCAAGAAAATTATTCTTCAGCACTGGCTCTTAAGGCCTCTTGTAGCAGTTCTGTCATGTAAAAATTGATACATAACAACTTAAAACCCCATTAACGACACCATTGGCTGTGGCCTTGCATTGAATCCTTCAGACAGCAGCTAAATTATAGTTCTGAACTAACCTGCAAATTTCCTGCAAAAAATGCTACACAAATGCAAATATGGTAGTTTCTAATATGTTTTAGATATTCCAAGCCTAACACTGTCTACACTCAGACAAAAGGAAAACTACTGCTCATCTTCCTTCCCCTTTGCTGTTATTGATTTGTAAAAGTTCACTCAAAGGTCAGAAATGCTATAAATATTCCTTCAGCAGGAAAACAACACATAATGCTAAGGAGATGCTAATGCTTCAGGACTTATAAGCTGGGAGGAAAAGGAGATATCCTGACAATTTCAAACAGACTGGATAACCAAAAAGAATTTCTTAGATGATTTATGTAGAGCAACTTGCTTCCTTCAGAGTCTAATATATCACTGCAACCTGTATTTCTGACTGTAGACTGAAAACATGCCACAACAAGAAATGCAAAGGTGGCAAGTAAGTAAAATTAAAATAATGAAACCCAGATCATCATTCTATTAAAAGACTCACCCCAACCTTCAGAGTAATTTTCCTGAGGGGAAGTTTTAAGAACAACAACAAAAGATTGACTCATGCTGGGGCAATATTAATACTGTCGGAATGGCAATTTGCATATTGCTGTGTCTACCACCTTGGGAAATGTTTTCTGATTCAGAAACATGCTCCCATCACCATTAGAAGATGTATTTTTTCAGATAAAGCAAGATAAACAAGGCCCAATATCCTTTTCTTCTGAAAATCTTCTTGCCTGCCTTTAAATGTGAGTTGCAAGACTGTAGCAGGACTGGGAACATCTGGTTTCATTCTGAATGAATATGCAAAAAGTAATCAGCGAAGCTTATTTCCATTTAAATGACAACTGATGGTAATTTACTTTGGCATAGAGTCACCCCTTGGGAAAGACTCTGGACTGTCTTGGTTGCTGCTGTCTGCTTTGCCATCCATTTGCAGGTCATACCTGCTGAGATGGAAACCTGAACTTATGTGGTACTGAGGTTGTGTCTACACTGCATATTCAGCCCATTTACACTGTTAAACCCCAGCCAATAGGACTGGCTTCTCATTTGGGAAGCCTAAGGTTGAGACAAGCTAAGAGGTGAGGGTGAATTCACTCTTTGACAGTTACTCACCTATATTCAGCCACACCTACACTAAGGCCAGTTTTCACCAGCTCATAACCCTGAGGCCAACACCCTGCGATGCTTCTCTTCCTGTTGAGTGCTCTATAGCAAGTGAGGACCTGTGACTGACTCACCTGAGGACACCTGCAACCTACTTGACTGGGCAAGAAAGCAACTCCAAGTGCCCAGAGGCCATGCCAGACAAAGATGTGCTAGGTTTAACTGTGTGCACAGATCCCCACCAGCCCCTTATTCTGCCTTCCTGTCTTTCTCCTAAGAGCCTTTTACTTATTTGCATACAAACCTAGTTAGATTAGCTATTAGGATTACTGGTATTTTTTGTGCCGTTGAACTGCACAATAGAAGAAAAACATTCCGTGATGCTGTTACTGCTTTTGCCTGTACCTGCTCCTGCCCCTTCCTACTGGTGGGCAGCGCTTGTGGGCTCCCACCACTCCCAATGTGCTGGTGGGCCTATGTGTTTAGCGCACTGAAGCCCTAGCTACTGGCTCAGGGGGATATTGTAAAGCAAGTATGTTTTGTCATCCACAACTATCATACTGGTATGTCTCTCTGCAATTTAGAATAATGTCATTTCAGACCCTGAGGATGTTAATATAAAGCCAAGTTATGTTCCAGTCCAGTGTGTAAGGACAGTTTGGTTCTAGATGGCATTTTGAGCTCCCTTAAGTAACACAAACTCTCTTTTCTAGAAGTGGACTTGGGGCAGGAAAGAACATAATTTTGCAATCAAGACAAAGGGAATTGCATTAGTAAAATCCTTCTGTTGACTTCTGCCAATTGTAAGCTGTAGATTCCCTCTGTGGACGTGGTCTCCATGAAGAAAGGAAGTACTTACAAGCTTGCTGGGGGTAAAACTTAATACCCTATGGGCACCTCTGTCCTGGTTCTGTCTGGGACAGTGTTAATTTTCTTCCTAGTAGCTCCTACAGGTCTATATTTTGAGTTTATGCTGAAGAAAATGTTGGTAACACAGGGATGTTTTGGTTATTGTTGAGCAGCCCTTGCATAGCATCAAGGACGTTTCTACTTCTCACCTTGCACTGGTAGTGAGTGGAATAGGAGGGCTGAGGGAGGTCAGTGTGTGCACAAGAATCTGGAAGGGAATATGGCCAGGACAGCTGACACCAACTAACCACAGGGCTATTCCATACCATAGGACATCATGCCCAGTATAGAAACATGGGGGGGGTGGCCAGGAGGGGTGGATCACTGCTCGGGCATCAGTCAGTGGAGGGTCAGCAATTACAATTATATTTTATTCTTCTTACTATTATTATATTTTAGTTTAGTTTAGTTATAATACTTGTTCTTATCTTAACCCACAAGTTTTGATTTTCTTTTCTGATTAACCTCCCTATCCTATGGAAAGTATACGGATGGGGAATGAGTGAGTGATTGTGTGGGGCTTCGTTGCCAGCTCAGCTTGAACTATGACAACCCAGAATTCCCACGTATAGATCAACCAACTTTGCAGGGTGGTTTCCAGGATTCATGCAGATACTACTGTGTGCTTTGCCACACCTGAATTACTTCAGTGCCCTTTCTGTGAAATCCATCTGCTAGATGTGCACCAGTGCTTGCCAGTCTCCTGTTTGGCTGGATGACTGCAGGGAAGCAATAACAAACAAATTATTTCCTTGATAGGCTGAAAGAAAAGATTAAAGTTGGACAAAGTGACCAGAGATTTTGGCTGTCTCCATTTTGGTCTATCCAATCTGATTTTTTTCAGAAAGAATCTGAAAATCAGCTCTTTTTCCTGTCCTTGCACCAATCTGCATTCTTTGCAGCATCTTATGGTTGGTGAGACAAAGGGTGAACTAATCAAAATAAAAATTCAGTTTTGAAAACAGAATGATTTCTAATTTTACATAGGCAGTGATGCATCTTTCTTATGCTTACCAATCTCAGCATGTATGAGCTTGTGTAACTGTACTAAGAGCTAAATAACAGTACTACTAAAAGCTGTCAGTTCTCGGAAAGAACATCATAGATAAAGCTGAGTGAAAAATAGAGATACCAACCTGTGAAAAAAAAACCAAAAAACTACTTCATAATGATTCGTAAGTGCTACTTATCCAAGCACTAACAATTCCTCTTCTCAGGATGGATTTCTGTTCCTTCACATATTTATAAAGCCTGATAAGCCAAGGTACAAGATAGTGTACCTTCAGATTGCCTCCAGTATATAAGAACCACAGACTCCTTAGAGAAGTTTAAATCTGCCTAACTGCTTAATTTTGCCAAGCATCAGGCTATGTGAAGACAAGACTGAAGGTTTATCTGCTTGTGAGAAAATCAGTAACAAGTTAGCAATCTTCAGGAAGTTTTGATTACTGTGCTACAGGAACTGAAAATTACACCTCACTACAGATTTAGTAATTTGTTTTTAAATCTGTCAAAGCACCTTCCCAGGAACAGTCTGACTAATGAATAGGGCATTTCGAGTTAAAACACTGATATGATGAAATACAAGCAAGGCCTTTTTTCCTTGGAAAAGGAAAACTAGTTTTTTGGAAATGATTAATCTGCAAGTTCATTTTTAAATGTAGTTGATCTGCAGATTTGGTGAAGCTTTTCCCATAATTTTATTTAATTGTATTTATAATTTAAAGAACTTCTACTTTAGAAAAGTAAGAGAGACATAAATAGAGAATTTAATTTCTTCCTTGCACATATTTTATACATTTTTTTTTTACATTGCGATCTTGGAGAGGTACAAAATGGCAAGAAAAGAAATAAATTCCCTCCCTAGAACAGTTTTATTCTGGACCTCATTAGTTTTGTAATAAGCTCCAGAGCTTTATAAACAAGGAACTCCCAGTATCCAGACAAATGTCCCCAAATAACCCTATCAATAATAATACCATAGTCATGCTAGAGATCCCTGTACAATTATGGAGAGAGATAGGCTTTTCCAGAAAGCATTTTAGATTCAAGGAAGTTAGGAGAGGCACGGTAACTGAGAAAAAACCTGACATAATCATTTCATGAATATGCATTTGAGTGCAAGCAACTGCCTATAACCTTTCTTACTAGAGTGCAGTTCAGTGCTGTACAAAGATTTGAAGAGTGGATGGAAGCAGAAGATGAAAGAAAGCACAGAGGATGAGATGAGGGCCACCAGTCAGTTATAACCTAGCCTGTCACTCATGAAAGATGTCTCAATTTTCACGATTAAAATAAAATTGAGACACACAAAGCATTTTCTTTGCACTGTGCAGACTGTAATCTTGCTGTTTATCCTAACCCTCTAAGTCTCTCTAGTAATACCTACTGAAATAAGGCACATTGCAATTTGTTCTTGTACCATAAACTTCCCTACTGAAAAGTGATACTGCAGCGTAGTGGGGAAAAACTTCCATCATTTCTTTGCCTCAGACGTAAAAAAAAAAAACCACCAAAGAAAGAACAAAAGTTCTTTAATTCTCAGTTACAGAAAGACTAAGGTTGTTTTTTCTCTTCATGCTAATACTTCAGGCACAAAATATATATGTAAAATAGAATATACTGACTGTTGTTTTTATTGTTGATTCTGAACAAATGTATATCCATAAAGCTATATATGGATCCCACTGCAAGGGGCTTTTGTTCCGTATTTCTTCAGTTCCCTAAAATACTTTCTTTCAAAGGGCTAAATAATTACAAAGGAGTCATGATCATGCACAGTTATTGCACATACTCATTTGCCTGGAATACACAATAGACATTTTCATTAACTTTTATATGAAAGCTATTTATACAGTCAAGCTGAGTCATGACTTGTAAGACAGCACCATTCTTTTTTCCTACCTCAAAATCTTAATTTAATTTTATTGATTAATACTATCTGAAGTTTCATCTTTCCAAATATTGGCTGCCTCTGAAAGGAGCAGTTTTACATCAGCCTTTAAAGACCAACTTAAGATTCAAGATTCCACAGGTTCAAGATCCACCCAACCTTCTGCCTGTTAATAACCATGTAAGCATTCCATAGCTGCAGAGAGCAGTTATTCCAGCCTTGCTCAGACTGTCGTTCTGATTCAGTAATTGAAAAAGAAGAATCCCATTGCCAACCTATAAGTTTCCTTAGGGCAGTGCTGCTGTGGAGCCCAGTAAACTCAGCAAGCAGCAGCCAGAGTGCTTCTTGAGAGTGTGGGGGCATAGCAACTGGAGCCCAGGCACATCCCTGCTGCTGTGTGGAGGTGAAATAACTCAAATACACTTTTTTTTTCCTGTCTGAAATCGGGAAATTTATTAGAAAAAGAAAAAAAAAAGGAAGAAAGAAAAGAGAACTCGAAAATCGCTTACTCTTTCAGTGCTTCACAGGAATTCTGCTGTTTAGAAGCACGCTCATTCTCAGTATTTCTAAAGAAAACTGGATGTCTTAAAATAATATTTTTTCTGGAAATCTCTGTTCATGTCTCATTAGTGAACCCCAATGGGGATTTTGCAATTTTTTTGCAGTAAGGAGGACCTTTAAATGTTTTTACTATATTCTCTACTGCATTTCATATTATTACTACCCCTTCTAGAAAAAAAAAGTGATCAACCCTTAAAAAAAGTGGGGTTGTGCCATGAGCAATGTGCACATTAGGGTCCACCATAGAAAGGCTTTAACATGAACTGCTAAAGAAAGACAATTGTTTGGAGTTGTACTGGTGAGTAATCAGGTGTGTCTGCAAGTTACCGCTAAATGGGTCAAAGAGGAGAATGTGGCAGATGAGGTGCAGAATGGGAGGACAGCGCATGTGCGTGTGACAGAAAGCTGAGAGGTGATGGCAAGTCCAGCCATGAGGCCCGGGGAAAATTTCATGGCCTTGTGGACCACAGTCATGGATGAATTCAAAGGAAGGACAAATAACATGACAGGTGTGACAGGCTTAGAACAACTGGTAGAGACTTCAGATGCTCTTTAAGGTCTGCGATGGGGCCAGGCACATCAGGAATATGAGAGTGAAAATAGAATATGAATCCCTGTTCCTATTAGATCTGTTGGAGAACATGTAGAACTTCATATTTAACAAACAAAATGAAAAACATTAGGAAATTTATGTTCTAATAAAGAGGAAAATTTTTTATGTGTGAAATAGTCACTGTAAATCTCAGAACAACGTAACCAGGCTGGAGATTACAAGGGAAAATGGAAACTATTCCTTTCTGGCAAAGTACATTTAGTTATTTTTGATGGGAAGACTAACATGACAGATTTGTAGTAATGAGGGTTTTTCCTAAGTAAAAAAAGAAATGACCTCTGTGACATTTCCTATAATACTTCTCTAGATTATTATCTGTGCATTTCACGTGGTTTGCAAAACCACTTGGTCTCTGGACAAAAATCTGCTTTTCTTTGTTTCTCAGAACCAAAAGCATTGAGCCAGATCTCCATATGCAGGAATTTCACAGATAAAATCTCTTGCTACTATTACTCCAGAAAAAAACTAATCATCTTGGAGAGCTCAGCCTTAATCTGGCTGTATCTCAGAGACACCTGGGATCTGTGGACAGTATTAAGATATAAAGTAGCTTCACAGCAGATAAGAATTAGTTTACAACAAATGTGTTTACTAATGAAAAGTCTTGGGGATGATAACTCTACCTATAAAAAAACATGCAACATATATACTGAAGTTTAAGACATCTGGAGTCCTACATGAATAATAAAGAACAAAGAAAGCGAGGAAGAAGATGGTACATCATTTTTACCTTTTCCTGGGTTTTCAGCTTGCAAGAAGTAACTCCCAAACATTAGCTGCAGAGGACTTGCTACTCATCTAAACAATGCAGTGTCCCACAATCACTTGCCAGCCAAAAAAAGTCCAGTTTTGTGTTTTCTGACCTTTTGTCTCCCTGTATCGGTGGCAGAGGCAGAGCTGCTCCTGAACTACGTAACTCTCTGCCCACATGAGACTTCCTCCAAGAACAATAAATCCACACCTGCTATTTGTTGTAGCTCTCCTCTGACACTTACTGCTTTGTAGTTCTCCCAGGTGCTTCATAAACGTTAGGTAAGCCTCAGTATTTAGCAACTGGGAAACCGAGACAGAGATTCACTGCCGTAACAGAATGAACCTGATCTCAGCCCAGGCTTTAGTCATGATTCCTCTTGTGTTTCTCTTGTGTTCTCATTTCTAGTGTTCTAATTGTGTTCTAATTTCTAGTGCTTCCTAACCAGCTCCTTTCACTACTTGCTTCCAGGAGCAGATCTAATGCCTGCAGTACAAAAATCAACATGTGCTTTCTGCAAAAAACAATTCTACAGACTAAGCTCAGTAAAAGCTTGATATTTTTGAGGAACACACAAGAGAATTCTAAAGCTCCTTAATGAAAACCAGCACCTAGAGATTAATGGAAACTATGCTGAAAGGAAGCTTTCTGCAGTGGTTGCCAGCCTTTGTTCTGCCAGGAATGTACCATACACAGCTCCCTATTTTTGGTCTACTACAAACTGTCTCAGTCCTGATTTCCAAATTAATGACAAATCAAACCACAAGGTAACTCTTTATGAGGTTCTCTGTCTAATCATCTACTTCATTTTGAATCCTACAGACAAAAAAAAAATCACATGGAGAACAAATGTGAATAAAACCTCCAACTTCTATCACTTATTGCTTAGACATATGTGATATATGTCAAAGAACTTTTTTTTCCCTGCAGATTCCTACTGCTAAGTCCCCCATGACATAGGTAATCTTTCCTTCTTCCAGAAATCGCCTGTGGATTTTGTCAGCTATTTAAGAACTATAATGTGAAGCTGTTTCTCACAGGTTTGCACTTAATCGTTGTGGAGTGGTAAAGTTAATGATCTTGTATTGATTGATCCCACAGGCAGCCAGACCTTGGCTGCTGCAGGCAAAGGAGTAGACCCACACAGACCACAGCTTTCCACTCAGCAGGTAGTTTGGTTCTATTCAGTTGCTAAAATACTGGTGTTTAGAGACCTTTGAGATGCCCTAAGGTTCCCTGGCACCTTAGTCCCAGCTGGTAAGGCATGGCTCTTCCATAGGTTCTGTGCCACTTCTGCAAGACCTGTGTTCCTTGGGGCTTTCAATCAGCACTGGAGGCCTAAAATTAGAAAAGAGTGCACCACGGCTGGGATTCAGATGCAGATGCAGAAACATAACATAAAGACTGTAAAATAGGCAGCAGAGCCACTACAGATTGCAGCACTGACTCCATTGGGCCAATGTATTCTGTACAGTGTAGACACTGCGTTTAGGCAGCTGTACAGCCCTCCAGGGACCATGCTGGCTAGCTCTTCATTGTCTACAATGGCAGTTGGCTGAGCAATGCCAAATGATAGACAGCCAGAGTAGTTTCTATACACTGTGGATTCTGTATCTATTCTTGGTACTTATTTTTTCCAAAATAGACCTCTCATTTTTGACATATGTCATCACCCTTACTATGTAGTTGTGTGTCAATTTTTGTTTAAGGGAGAGGCTCACAATTCAATGGAAAAAAAATAGCTTCTGAAAACGATCCATTTCTCTGATAACAGGTTTGGCAAAGAGAGAAGCCAGGTTTTGAACTTAACTACCAAGCATGTAACATCCTACTTATAAACAGCTTAGAGTCTCGTAATGATCGGCATGAATTGACAAGCTTTCCAGCGGGGCCTTTATTATTCCATGGAGAAAATAAAATGTATATGTTTAATCATCTTATATTAAGAATGAATGAAACAGATCAAAAGGAAATGTGTATTCTCTTAATGCCAAAACAACTGCTGACTTGTACAACATGGTTTGTTTCCCTGGTGTTGCTTTCAGTCTTTTGATATTTCCAATTTATTTCTTTCCTGCCATCATAGGCAGACACTCTCATGTGTGCTGGGAAACTGAATGAAGGTGAAAATAAGTATTTCACATAATAAGAAGTAATGTTAAAACAAACCCCACTTCTACTCTAGAACTCTGGATATTGACTTATCTGCATAAACAATTGCTAAACATTCTTCAGATGTTATGTTATACGGTCTGAGCTCTCATGTATCCAGTGTAGAGGAACCACAAACTATGTGATCATTAAGACAACGTCTTAATGTTCTCTTTGACAAATTTGGTAAGCTTACGTGTCCCTCAGATGCAATTGCTTAGGAAACCCTTTCAAACTCTCAGCATTCCTGTGGTGGTATCAACATGAGAAATGAAGGTTTTATTTCAGCACAGGTGCTACTAGTGCTGCAATGAGAGTTAGGTGTTGCACGTCTTGCTCACGTATGTAACACATGCATTTGCTTTTACCTTCCACACAGAATTGGGTCTTCAAATTCAGTGTGAAATCCATAAATCCCACATCTTTCACAGCATCACACGCTTATAGTATTATCACACTATAAATATGATCTACATTGACTGCTGACTGCTTTGCTTCTAAATCTGCCGTAGCCTTTGGCTGTCTTTTCTCTGAGACTATTGAGGAAAAAACCATCTCCTTTTAATAATCTTTTCATGTGTTGGAGAAGAACTCCCTTAAGCCAGACAAGTCTGTTTGCTGAACATAGTTTTGTCTGAAATACAAACTGGTCATTTAGGTATTTTGGCTTTGGTTTTGAAAACACAGACTAGGATATGGCAATTCATGTTCTGTGGGGACTCACTATAGAGAGAGGATGAAATTCACAGGCCCTTAGCAACTCATTCTGCTGTAAAAACAAGCTACATTTTTTGGATGAATTTGGCTTCCCAAGTGTGGCAGCTTTCCCAAGTATCGCAGGTACAATCCAGATCAAATTGTATCATGGTTCCATTCACTGCTAATATCTTAAAATAAAATAAAATAAAATAAAATAGCAACACCAGAAGGTGATTCCAGAACTATGATTGAGGATTTTCTATAGATCTTGACTTTTAATGACCTCCTAGTCACATAGTGTTTTTGTTTCAATGCAATTTTATATAGCTACTACAGTTAACTCATTGGGTCTGTAGTTTATATAGTTACTAAGTGTTATTAGAACAACTGTTACTTGCAGATCCTGTTGTCCCTTTTTGACAACTGTATTTAAAGCATCATTGTGACTTAAAGAGTTTGCAATCTATTAACAGAAATAGGATATTTGATAAACAGCTTCTAAGTACACAGGCCTGGAAAACATAAAGAAATTCACCATATTAAGAAGGTGTTTAACATGTTTTTCTGAAGAAAGTTTCCTCCATGAAAATTAATTATCAATATGACCTGATTACCAATAAGCAACTTTAAGAAATCATCAGTATGGAACTGTCTTCCAAACCAAACAACTACTAGAGCTTACTGCTTTCAATAATTTGAAAAATTTCAGTATAGAACACATCAAGTTTATAGGTTCAGTTTCTTGAACTTATAAAAGATATATCATTGAACCATAAAAAGTATATCCAGCAGAATTAATTGCAATTGTGTTATCTTAATTTACTTGTTATGATAAATCTGTGGAAAGGGCTAAAAGAATTTTCACAATCAAGACCCTCATGGAATCCTTATGGAAACTTAGCTTACAATTCTTCAGTTCTTCTGGATTAGAACACTAGAAATCCTAGTTAAACAGGCAGATCTGCCAGAGATATGATTATGGGTAAGTCATCCAATCTCTTTGTTCCTTGGCTCTAACAAAAAAGTCAGTGCTTTTATTTTGCTACCATTTGTTTATGTGGTGTGCTTGTGGACTCCTTGTAGACAGAGACTGACTCTTACCATGTGCCTGCACAATACCTTAAAGAATTGGAGTTTTATCTAGGCCTTGAATCTAACATAATATAATCAATAATCAGGATTTTTAGTACTGTTAGTTACTGCAACTGCTTTTGAAAATGAAAATACACTACTCACACACAAAGAACTTACGTTTTGGAGTACTTGGAAATTAGTCTAAACATGTTTTCCAGTTTTAACAAAAGGATTATTGTTGGTGTCATGCTTTTGAAAGCAGCAGCTTTAGCCTTCTTTGAACTAGCTTTCTGTAATATTCTTATCAGCTTTGTGCCAAACATGGCATTTAATATCAAAGGTAATTAGCTGAAGCAACTCCTGTTGCATTTTTTTTCCACTGTTTTGATTTTTGGATGAAGAACTTTTTATTCCCTTTATCCTCTGAGGTACTTTGAACACTATGCAAACATATAACTTGGCTCAACACATTTACTTAATTTTTTTCTTTCAAAGAAGGATAGGCATTGGAGAATGCATCCACAGTTCAGCATTCGTCTTGATACCAGAAACAAAGAGGTGCCATACTTCAAAGACTATTTAAATTATTTCTTTTTTCTTCTTCCTTTAAAAAAAAAATAGCCAAAAACAAAGGGCTGTTTATGAACAGCAGTGAAAATAATGAGATGTAGCTTCCTATGAAGTTGTGTCTTTCAGCTGGATTCACTGAATGTCTAATTTGTTTCAAAGTCTCCTGGATGCTTTTCTAGCAGCTGGGTCACTTTTGGCCATGCTGTCATGGGCGGATATTGTGATGTCTAATCAGCAGTAAGTTTACACTGCAGTCTTTCTCTGAGTTAGCAGTGACAGACTGCATTCTTCCTGTCCAACCTGTAGAAGCTGTAGTATCTTTGAGAATATTAGGGCACACTCAAATGTGGTTAAAACTGCAATATTTACAAAAGTTTGCAGTAGGCATATGCCATGTGATTGCATAAGCCTCGATGTTTAGGAAAATAGACTAAAGGTTAAAGAATTAGCTTGTGTCCTGGCAGCTTTTCTGGCTAATACAGTTGTGGCATAGCCAAAGGAGCAAAAGAAGCAGCACCCAAATCAATTTCCCATGGCCAGCTTGGTTGATAACCAAGTACCTGCCATGCCAGTTTAGGAGGGGTCATCACCTCAAATCTCAGTGCTTGGCCCATGCTCCAGGTTTAGAGTGAATTGCCATAGTCAGGCAGCACTGTGCCCTCTTGGTAGAAACAGAAACTAAGCTTGGCCAGTCAACCTCTACATTATGATGTGCTGTAAAATGCCCAAGTGAAACCCATCACTGGTGACAAAGTGTATAATCAAAGAGTATGTATAAACAATGCAATGACAATCTAGCCTCACAACACTTCTGAAGCAAATACCAGTAAAGCCCGTTCCAAAAAAATCCAGAAGAAAGCAAAACTGCTCCATTCCTCTTCCTAGGAGAGAGGAATAGCTTCCCTGCTCAGACTACCATGAAGGATGTAAGGCAAAGTTGTTCTTTGGCTACCACTCAGTCTAACTACTACAGAGTAGCAACCTGAGGAAATGACACCAGTCTAACCATATCACCGTATGAGTAGATACATGTACCATGAGTGCAAACTGCAGAGTTGCCCATTGCATTGTTTTATAAAAGGGTTATAAATGATACAATGACAATTAGTAATAAAACATGCTTCCTCAGTTTCTAATTGGTTATTTCTGCAATGGAACCAAAATGTACAGAACATTTGTTTCTATGAGGCAACGATCATCAAATATGGCAGCCAAGGACTTTGAAAACTATTAGAAGAAAGGAAGCTTTTACATCAACATTTTTGCTTTCATTTTTGAAAATGTATTATGTCTGCCTGTGACTTTAACAATCTATCCTGCAAAAGGAGCTGGCCCAACTTTATTTTGCTTTTTACATCTGTTTTAAATGCTTTCTCGTAGACTATCACACTGAGCATATAAAAAACAAAGTCTTTGTCAACAAAGACTATGTTTATCAAACACTAAATAAAATCTGTTAGAAAAGAGGTTTAACTACAGCCTCCCATCTAACCTATTCTATGGCTTAAATACAAATATTGATGACACGATAGGAAATGTCATCTTTATTCTCAAATGATTCCCAAACTGTTGATTTCAAACTAAAGACAACTACTATCTAGCAAACTTTAAAAAGATTAATTGGTAAATCCCTTTGATTACAAGGTAACATAAGTTGCTTTTTAAAATATTTGTCTACAGCATATAAATAATATCAGTAAACCAGAAGTCCCTGTTTATACTGTCAGAAAAAAAAATCTGTTGCATGGCTCATATGTGTGCAAATGCAGTACAAGAGGTAGAATAGTTTTAGACTAAGATCATTTAAACAAAGGGTGGGAGGTGAAACAGCCAGGCATACAGTCTGACATTGTAAATTTTTGGAAATACCCTCTGTGCTTCTTCAGTGGATGAGTATCTGTATGAAAACAAACCCTGTTACATGAGATTAAATTTGCTTGTTTGTGTGTCCCACTGTCAGCCTTCCTGGCCTAACCTAGCCTGCTTTTCAGAAAGTGGAATCAGGCATTGACCATGCTGTCAAAGAGGGTGGCAACTGAAGAAACCAGCTTTATAAGGCACTTTCCTAATCCTTATGGCTTTTCAGTAAAAAACAAAAAAGTCAGGTTCTATTACTGAATATGGAGATCTTTCTAAATTATTATCTATATCAATTAGTTACTCAAAAAGAAATCATTTACTTCAAAAAAAATCCCCCCTGTCTCCAGAAATGGTGGATAAAATGAAAATGTCCAGCTGGGCTGGGAGAAGGCAATTATTTCTCATTGATAGCTTGGGTATAAAGCCAGATACTTTATCTCTTTGAACAGCAGACCTCCTGCTGCCAACTACATACAGAACCTGTTTCTGTTATTAAAGAGTGAGGAGACTCTTGACCTTAACATCAATATCTCATGAGGTACAAGATCTAGTTTTGAAAACTAGAAGAAAAAATATGATTATTTATTAGTTACAGCTTTTTCCCCTATTAGTTACAACCCACAGAAAATACATAAAAATCATTGCCAGTACACGACAAAGAATTGCTAAACAAGATTTCCTTGAAAAGAATTCCATTGCTTTCACAGACTATATGGCACTATGGGATGTTATAATAATATAAAAGCAGTCATTTTAGAAGATATAGGGGAACTAGTTATGGACTTTTTCTCCTTGAATAATGCAGCCCACAGCCAGTGCAACATTTAAATGACAGTCTGCAACAAGCTGTCAACAAATATGCATTATTATAGAAAGACCTGAAGTTACAGAATATTTTGGGAGGCTTACATGAAGAGGCACGATCTCTGGAAAAATGGCAGCAAGCACAGCTGCATTAAATAAAGAAACACCAATAGTCACTGAGAGATTATATGACACAGATGTCCCTTGCTGATGGCAGTGTTATTTCACTTATGTCTTCTGAGAAGTGTGAGAAAAGGCCTTTTGCTTCCCTGACTGAGCACTCCACCGAATAACAAGTTTCTGCATGAAAACACCAATAGTTATGCTGCTGTATCTGTGATGAGCTAAAGACTAAATCTAAGACTATTTTCAAATCTAGATTTATGACGGAGCCCTGGCACATGCTGCCCAGGGGGATTGTGGAGTCTCCTTCCTTGGGGGCCTTCAAGACCTGCCTGGACATGTTCCTGTGTGACCTGATCTAGGTGGACCTGCTTCTGCAGGGGCGTTGGACTAGATTATCTCTAAAGGTCTCTTCCTACCCTACCATTCTATGATCTGAGTTTGCATTTAAATACTAAGATCTGATAATCTAAAGCAAGATAAGATTCGTAAAAATACATTATTGGAACAACTAACATAGTCAAAAGGAGAAGATAAGTTCTCCCGAGTTTTACCCTCAAAGACTTATGTAAAAAAAAAAATCTTATCAAGGCAGCTTTCACTGTTGAGGTAGCAACTAAGATACCTATTAGATAGCAACTATAGCAACTAACCTATATTGTAGACTCAGTTCAATGTGTTTTGGTTGAAAACTTAATCAGAAATTTCTAGAGATTTCATTTATGTTCTTCAAATGAGTGAATAAAGCAAGACAATTTAAATGATCTATTCCGTAATGGTGCAAAAATGTCCATTTCAAAATTTCCACATTTTTAATAGATATTCTCCAGTTTTACTAAAAGTCTTACAAAATGTACTGGGTTGTACTTTGGTATTTTTTTGGTGGGAAAGACAGAAGTCTCAAATAAAAGAATGATTTAAATAGAACTTATATGGCTTACACATTTAACTTCCAGGAAAAATGAAGGCACTCCCTTCCTGATCCCACTCCTCAGGCCTAAAAGGCTTTAGAATGAAAGTGCACAAAAACAGTTATATAGGCTCAACCCTGAATCTGCACTCATTTCTATATCTCATTTCCAGCAAAAGTCAAGCCCAGATGTTGCAGAGAGCAGAAGAGAAGTTAAATAGCAGACATGTGATCACCTCTTTCTTCTGAAGTCTTGCAGTCTCTAATAATAAAAGACAGTCTTCAGCCTAGAAGTATGTTATGTTATATTCCATTTCCTTATTTTCTTTTCTAATTGGTCTTTTCAGTTTGTCCTGGTTTGACATGACAGCCTTTTCTGGTAAGGGGGAAGGGGCTGTAAAATGGCTCCTGTAAGAAGTTGCTTAAAACTCCCCCCAGATCTGAGTCAGACTCACTTCTGGGGCTGAGCCAATTAGACACCTCCATGATCACTTTTTAAGAAGAAGCTGGAAGAGGAGGCTTCTTCTTGGGTTTTTGGGGGGTTTTTGTTCTATCCCCCCTTCTTTTCCGGCTGGTGGTGGTGCTAGTAGTGGGAAGACAGAGAGAAACAACCATGCAGACTCCAAGGTCAATGACAGAAGAGAGGAGGGGGTGTGCTGGAGCAGAGACTCCCCTGCGTTCTACAGACAGGACTGGTGAAGCTGAGATTTGTTTGCATTTCATTAAAGAACCCACATCAGGGGAAGTGACTAATTTCATTAAAGACCCTGCATCAGGGGCAGTGATTCTCTTCATTAAAGATCCTGAGCCAGGGGCAGTGACTATGGCCAGAGGAGGCCGTGTCCTATGTGAGGGACCCCATATTCACAGAAGCTGTAACTGTGGGGAAGAACTCACAACAAAGGAGCTCATCAAAATTATGCCTAGAAAAGGCCACGTCCTGAGGGAGGGTCCCTGTATCTGCAGAAGCTGCAATTATGGGGAAGAACCCACACCAGAGATATTCACTAAGGACTGCGTCCCGTGTGAGGAGGGAAGCCATAGCTGCCAGGAAGAACCCACACCTGAGAAGTTCATTAAGGACTGTGTCCTGTGGGAGGGACCCTGTATTGGAGCAGGGGAAGAATGCAAGGAGTCATCCCCATCTGAGAAGACAGAAGCTGCAGAGCCCATCTGTGAGAGAATGACCACAACCCTCATTCCCTGCCCCGCTGAGTCACTGATGGGGGAGGAGGTAGAGATATCGGGAGCAGTGAGCTGAACTGGGAATAAAGGAGAGATAGAGGAGGGAGATCTTAAAGTGCTGGTTGTAATTTTCTCAACCATCCTACTCCCTTTTTGCTTTTATTTTGTTCTTGTAGGTAGTAGAATAAACTTTCCTACCTTCCTCTCTAAGTCGAGTACTGGAGTCTAGAACTCTAATTGGCAGTGAGCCCTCCCTGCCCTTGTCTCAATCCAAAACAACCTTTCTTATTTTTTTACTCCCATTTTGCTGGGGCCTCTGCCATCCTAAAGAGGGTGGGGGATGAATAGGGGGGCACCAAGAGAGAGAATGTTGTGGTGCTTCTGTGCTAGTTGGGCCAAACCATGACACAGTTTACAACATTTCCCTGAGAACTGTAAAAAACTGGAGGACTGAGAGAGTTTCCTAAATTGGGGGCTATATCAGACAGCTGAGGCACCATAAGCTGGACAAATTCAAGTGCAAGAGTAAGGCACTGGAAGTGCAATGGAAAGTGGGCTTTGAAAACCTGAGACTCTCTGTGGGAGGAGAGTGGGTTTGTTTTTCTGGACATTGGATAAGGGTACATTATCTCACAGAAATATGGCATTCAGTGCTGCTCCATATATAAGATTGTTTTCAGCCTGTACATATATGCACGCATATATATAAAGATACACATACACTTTTAAATATGCATTGTACATTCAGACACTAAATAATCAGCAACACATTTTCAGTTCATTAAAAAAAAAAAAATACTAACTGTCCCTGAACTGCAAGTAAGATACAGAAGTTTTATTAGCCAGGTTTGATGGGGCTTTGTGAGCAACCTGGTCTAGTAGAAGGCGGCCCTCCCAATGGCAGAAGGTTGTCCCTTGGGGACTGGACAAGATTATGTTCCAATCAAAACCATTCTGTGATTCTATTTAGGACCAAGTGAGAATTCCTTGTGCATATTAAATTACAGAAGGCTTTCAGGGAATTTAGCATTACCTTTAGCACTTTTATTTTAATTTTGCATTCTAAAAAATGTATTCAGCAATGATCAGAACTGTCAGTCAGGTTAGTGATTTGACAGACACTAAGAATGATGTTATAAAGGGAAAGTCCAATGTTACAGAACTCTTGGTGTACTGCAGATTATCAAAATGAGTCACAGCTGTATTTGCTATTGGTATTCCTTCAAGTCCTTCATGGACAGGTATATTATTTTTAGCTGGATGTAGCTGTTGAAAGCAAACAAAATTCTATATTCTCAATTTCTCAGTTCTCATTTCAGACTTGATCCTTAGATCCCAATAGCTCAAGATGCTATTAGTACTTTCAAGAACCATTTAAAAAATCTGCCTATGTAAAAGAAAATGTGACCTTGTGAATAACAAGTAAACTATAGGGTATTCTTATGGAAGTAAAGTTTTTTCTTTTTGTATAGCACTCTTCTCATAAACTATGTGCTCTGATACAAAAGCTACAACTAACTAGAAAAACTGTTTTGCCAGGTCAAAATAAATGTAGCTGTTCCAAAGCCTGGAAGGATATCTATAAACTGTTCCTCTATTTAACAGAATGGTACTTAGAAAGAAAATTATGCAAATTAAATAATTAGTGATTGTGCTTTTCAGTGCTCCCATTCGATAAAAAGCAGTCACACAAATACCTTATGATTTCAGATAGTGTTTTGGTTGGTTTATATGCTGCATGCCTTGAAATGAAGCAGTGATGCATTTTTAATTGCAGAATGAAAATAATTTTTCATGGTTTCTAAATGAATTAGTTCTACAATTACTTGTCTACTGAAAAACATTTCTGCAGAACAGCTATCTGATATCACATTTCTAGACAACGCCTTTGTCATCTTGTCTTCTTTCTCATCCTTCGGTGACATGGCAATGGAACAGGCTGCCCAGATGGGTTGTGGAGTCTTTTTCTCTGGAGACATTCAAAACCCACCTGGACGAGTTCCTGTGTGACCTACTCTAGGTGCTCCTGCTCTGGCAGAGGGGGTTGGACTAGATGATCTCTCGAGATCCCTTCCAACCCTTAAGATTCTGTGATTCAAAGGTTTAATGAACACAATTGCCTTGTTTTGGGTTTGCATGGACAGGTTTTGGTAGCAGAGAGGCTACAGGGTGGTTTCTGTGAGGAGTTGCTAGAAGCCTTCCCTGAATCTGACAGAGCCAATGCCAGCCAGCTCTAAGATGGATGTGCCACTGGCCAAGGCCAAAAAGTACTAGAAACTCCACTGTATGCTGGTTTAAAAATGAATTTGTGGTGACCGTGTGAAAATATCAGTGCCTACCCTGAAGCTGTATGTGTGTTGAGAGGAACACAGAGAGTAGCAAAAGACACATTATAAAAATATACTATTAATATGTCAGGTGTTTTTGCATATAATTGTTCCCATTTTGACAGTTTAAACTTCATACACAGTCTTAAACAAGCTTTTCACTACTTCAAAACGTGCCTCTAAAAATCTGTCCTGTATGTATAAGTCTTTGCTTTGAATGTTCTGGTTGGTCTTTCAGAAGAAACCAGTTATTGTCAATCAAATACAAATGTACTAAAAAAAAAATCCACTCATAGTTTGTCAGTTTTGGCAAATTATTTATCTGATGATTGCTATAGTTCCGCTTCTGTCCCTTATCTATTTAGATAGTGAGGTCTTCAGAACATTTTATTCTGCATTAACAAGGTATACACTTGACTAATCAACCCTCACTTGAGCCTCTTTGCTATGACAAAATATAAAGTGAACAAAAACCAGTAAGTCAGAAAGAGGACTCTGGGGAATGCTCTTCCTGTTTGAACACGAGAAAGAAACAGTTCCATGAAAATTGGTGCTTACAATCTAATAAGGTGATTAGGCTATTGCTATACAACATTTCTCAACAGAGACGGTAATTTCAAGTCTTCTCCCTCCCTCTGTTCTGCCCTTGTTTGCACAAAAAGAACCATTGTCAAAATATCTTGGAGCTTTTTGGCTGTCTAATAAATTTATTGAAACTGGCCAACAGGTTCAAAAGTTGCTGGCTGGATTACTGACACAGGGACACAGCAGGACTTCCTTAGGAAGTCAGGCTAATCAGATTGTTTAAAAAATATCCAAAGTGAATTGCATTTTCTTTTCAATTTTCATTATATAAACCTAAATAAAATGCTTGCAGAACAGAGCCTTTTTCACTATTTATGTTCCCGGCCCCCCTTTCCTGATTTCATATAGTTTAAATTTCACTTTTGAGCTTATTTTTTCTCAAGTGGTCAACTTGCAGTTTCCTATTTGAACTAATCCTTTAAAATCACTTTTAAGATATTTCTTACTTATTTTTCTATATAAATATGTGAAACATTAAAATGCATTTTCAGTATATATTTCCGCTGCTCATTTCAGTTATACTCTAAAATCTCCACAGGCAAAATTTCTTTTGGGCTGAACAGCTGACTTTCCTGTCATAAAATGCTAAAATGCAGGTCAATATATGCTGACGTGCTATTTTGGATGTAAGATTAATTTTCAGGGCATACTTAATCATAAAGGCATTTACCAAACTATGGTAAATAACTGTCTTCAGCCATGTTACTATTGTTATTTGTAGTTCAATGAACACTGCTGTTATAAACCTCTTTTGTTACAACCTTAATTCCTAATGGACAACATTGCCAAACATTTCAGATTGTTTTAATTAAATTAAGTCAGCACAGGGGCACTTCCTTTTCACCTACTCTGCCATTATTTAGCCAAAGTACACACATTTAATACTGTCAGATTTTCATAATAAATCATTTCTTGCAATTTTATTTTGTACTAGTCATTGAATTTCCTTTAAATTCTTGAAATATTTCTGCTATGTTTTTTACGAGAACTAAATTTCATTCTGTGTATGAACTTGTTAGCACAATAAGCAAAAGGATTTTTACATTTACAATGCAATATCTGAGGCCCAAGGCCATTTTTCATTACTGTTGCAGTTCTGCCTTTTCATTGTCCTTAGCCCTGAAATTCTTGATTTTTCAGTGCTCCTCACTCCTAAGAGAATTTTCTACTAATATCTCTGGAACAGTTTTGTGTGGAGCTCATTTTTCCCCCCAGTGCTAAATCTTCAAAGTAAGTTGTCCAGCTGTCCTCCACTTATTTTTATTTCTCTTTTATTTTAAGTCATGACTGCAACTTACCAAGAGTTCGGAAAGGCCTTTGGTTTGGGGTATGGGAGAAGAAACCAGGTTTCAAAGCATTTGTGATCACAATGTCAAAATACTCTTCAAAATCATTCCTAGAAAGTAAAGGAAATGGAATGAATTAAAGTAATGAATTAGCTAGGATGCCACTAAATACGCTTTAAGACTTAAGAAGGCACTTTCTTCTGTCAATATTTCTTTCCAATGATTGTTCAATGTCACTGTTGCCCTCTTTCCTGAGGCTATCAAAAGTCAGAAGATAGCTGGTTGAGAACCTACAGTGTTGTACCTGTACCTTCAGCATCACTATTATTGGTAAAGAGATGTTCCTTGGCCCATAGAGTTTTCAAATTGCAGAATCACATCTTACAGATGATGTATTTTAATTTCAGATGACAACATATTCATAGACAAGTATAGAAAGGTGTTAATGAGGGATTTTCTTTATAATGCAGAATATATTAAGTCAAGTGATGGGGTAAGAAGTAACTGAAGACTGAAGACACGTAAACACAGGTGCTTACATTGTTCGTATCCATACTGTAGGGGTATGCTCAGGCCTAAGTGGTATCTAAGATGACACTGTAGTCAACAGGTATCTATTTAATGCAGTTAAAGAAGTGTAATGGGTGGTTCCACATACCCTAAAGCTGAAATGACATTATGTTAGGTGAACTCTCTTCAGGCTCCATTGGTTGCTCTGACTGAATCCCTGCTTTAACAGAAAAGCTAGAATGTGGCTCACAAATAAAACACCTATCGAGTCTTAATATGCCAGCCAAATCCCACCATTAAATTAATTTATTTAAAAGATCTTTAGAATCATAGAGTGGTAGGGGTTCAAAAGGACCTCTAAAGATCAAGTCCAACCCCCCTGCTAAAGTAGGTCTGCCTAAATCAGGTTACTCAGGAACAGGTCCAGGCAGGTTTTGAATACCTCCAGAGAAGGAGACTCCACACTCTCTGTGGACAGCCTGGGCCAGGGCTCCCTCATCCTCACAGTAAAGAAGTTTTTCCTTAACTTGAAGTGGAACTTTTTGTGTTCCAGCTTTTGTCCATTACCCCTAGTCCTATCACTGGACACTACAGAAAAAAGTTTTGCCCCATCCTCTTGGCCGGCCTTGGTAGAGAAGACTGAGGCAAAAGCGAGATTCAGTAGCTCTGCCTTCTCTGCATTCTCTGTCACCAGGGCAGCCTCCTTGTTCATCAGTAGGTTCACATTCTCCTTAATCTTCCTTTTGCTGCTGATATGTTTGAAAAAGTCCTTGTTTTTCTTGTTTTACTTCCTTTGCCAGTTTTAGTTCCAAAAGGGCTTTGGCCTTGGTGGTTTTGACCCTGCATACTCTGACAATGTTCCTACATTCTTCCCAAGAAATCCTGCCTTTTTCCCACCTGACATAGATTTCCTTCTTCTCCTTATGTAGTTCCAGTAGTTTTTTTTTTTCATCCATGTAGGCCCCTTGCCTCTTTTTCCTGATTTTCTACTTGTAGTGACACATTGATCTTGGGCTTGGGCCAATACATAAGAATACAGATTGGTATAATAACTATGGAAATTCCATCAATTTAAATGGGATTGTACATTTCAGCATGGTGTTTAAGTCACACTTATTTATATTTAGGTATTTTTTAGAGACTTATATACAAGTCAGTAATATTGCAAAGTCAACAGGAAAAATAGGCAACTTTGGAGAACATTCATGTCACTTGTCCTATTGTTAGGTAGACAATTTCTGGAGGTGCCAGTTAGTTATTCCTACTCTAGCAAGAGTCTTCTTTATTTTAAAGAATCTAAGCTTGTTTATTACATCATCAATCTGGAAATCATAGCAAGGAATAATAACAATAATGCTTACCTACAAGTTTTGAAGTTATTAGAATATAAAATTAGACAAATGTTGCTTGAAGAGTTGTTTTTTTTTTTTTTTTCATCTTGGAAAATGTAAGCATTCTCCATTTGTGGTATATTTTATTAGAAACGTTTCATTGCTTAGGTGAATCCAAAAAATGATGGATGCTCTTGCATGGAACAAAGAAGACGCAAATGGCAAGTCTGGCACGGGTACAGACACTAAAATGCTATCAATAGTAAAGGAATTTTACTGGAAGTAAACTAGCTAACTGTGTCATTTTCAAATAATCTACAATTGCCTATGAGTCTGAGATATCTTAATTGGAAAATGGAATGCTTTCCCTATTGGCTTATCTTTATGCTTTTATTTGATGCCCTAAATCACATTCCAGCCTTAAAACAGAATGTCTTTAAATCTTCTTCCTGTCACAAAAATTGTGCTTGTTTATTTTTGCTCCACTTGTGACTATATGTAAACATTTACCTTTTAAAAGAACCAGTATCAAATATGAAAATGGTATGTTTTTAAAATCAGCTTCTGTGTGGAAGACTCCAGAACCTGAGCAAACAGGCATGGCTCTTCTGTACCCATGGCTCTTGGTGAAAAGTACCCATAAAGTTAAACTTTTCAAATTAGCATATGGTGCAAATGATGCTTCCACAAAATGTGTGGAAAGTGTGAACTTTCAAAACAAAGTCAACACTTCAAGAGCACAATGAAGACTTGTGGGAAGTGCTTTGTGTAAAAAAAATTGACACAGAATGAACAGAGTTTTCACAAGATTTCATTAGCTTTTCATTGATTTGTGGAAGAAAAACTATGTTTTGTATGACAAGAGGTATTATCTAAGGCCTTTTTTGAATCATATTAAATCTCTGTTACAAAACCATCAATTTTATGAGAGCGTGTACCTTGTATTACATTACTACGTAACATTATACATGATAAAGTCTGTTCCAGTTACTGCCTCTGCTTGGTACAGCAGCCTGTGGTTAGAGTAAGTGACTAAGACAAAGGGTAGGATGTAATTCTCCTAACTTTAGCCACATTAAAGTTGTATGCAGCATTTCCAGCTAGTGATCTACCCCACAGACAGAGCCAATTGTGAAAATCAACATTCTTAGAAGGCATTTATTTCACTTACTTCAGACATACTTCTGTGGTACAGAATGAATTGCTATGGATGATACAGAGGGAAACAAAACAACCAGCTTAAAAAAATTTCATAGCTTTTAGATGGCTAACATTAACGAAGAGGTGAAATGACACTCAGCTTCAGTGCCTATGTGATGACTGACAAGTCTTCAGCTGTGCTCATGCCAACACTTAAATGTTCAGTTAACTGGACACACATTCTCGTGGTAGGTAAGTCTGAAAAGTCACATCACAATGTTGCTACTTGTGTGAACAAACTGGCACTTGCTTCTATAAGTTTATGTGCTTTATACACCGCTGACAGCAATACATGTGTGCTCTGGCTGGCAAATGATTCTCATTTTATCTTAAAATTATGTTTTGTCTCAGACTTCCACTCTCCTGACCAAACGTCTTTCAGTTAAGGGCAACTTGGTCAGATTAACACAACTGGGATAGTTTGCTCTTGAAATGGTAAATAATACACTTAAGCAAGAATTGCATGGCACTGATTTATGTTGGCAATTATTTCTTAAACAAAAAGGAACTTCTAAATAAAATGCAAAAAAGTTAACATTTACAAGGTAAGGATACTAGGAATAAGAGCCTAAAACTTCACACCATCTCCACTTTTAATCTTTACTTTTTTTTAATGCGATATTATACACTTCTGAACTTCTCTGTATCATAGTGATTAACTGAAAGACGTAGGGGAATAAATTAATAAAGGACTACATAGATGTAATTCAAAATGGTTGATGTCAAGAATAAAATGCAGTTAGTCTAGTCAAATCTAAGGGCTGAGATAATAAGCGTGAACCTAGACTATATTCCTGTACTGCAAAACATTGCACAGGTGTGTAGTCTTACTGTCTGATATGAGAGGCATAGAACAAATAAAAGCAATAAATGTTTAGAATTATTTTGAGGAAATTCAGTCACGTCTAATGGACAGTGGACTAATCAGTTCCCCAGAAGTTGTCCCAGAAGCCACATTGTGTGAGTCACTGGAAAGTATGATTTTACTAAACACTGTAGAACATGCTACACTTATTTGGAAAGAGACAGTGACCCAAGATTCTTCTAGCAGGACATCTCTTTTCTTTTGAAAGGCAATCAACCCTCTGCTAGCTTTTTTACTGTCTTTCCTGCAAGATCTCTACAGCTGCCTTAAAGAGTTGAAATCTTACTCACCACGAAAAAGAAAGCCAAAATCATATGTGGCCAATAATTTAGTTTTACATTAAATTTTCAAGCAGAAAACAACTAGTCATGAAAGAGTTAATTCACAGGCATCTTACCCATAAAAAGAATTGTTTTTTGTGAGGAAGTAGATTTTCTCCTCAAATGACCAAGTGTAATGTTCATGCAAGGTAGTTAGAACTGGCACAGCTGATGCTCCATTTAGCATTTAGCTTAGAGAGTACAAAAGAGAAGTGATACTGGCAGGACTGGTTTTGGAAGGTAGCTCTTGTTTTTCATCTTACCTGTGGTTTTCTTTCTGTGTCACTTAATTCAGTGTGCTGTTTCCTTCCACATTTGGATAGCCAAGGCTGGCTTGCATTGTGTTACTTTGTTTCATTGATTCACTTATTTAGTAGTCTCAGCATGTCATCCACTTAGCTATTTGCACCACTGATTAGGTTGTATCAAGGGAGGTAAGCATTAGTTCTGACGAATTTCACTGAGTTTTACTTGACTAGTCACGTTATTAATAATACATCTAAAAAGTAGCTGTTGTGATCAGAAACTACAATCTCAATCAACTGCCAAGTTCAATGAACTATCCATTTTATCTTTCATGCTGTGTTCTGTAAATGCATGGTTCTCATGCAAAACCATCTCTTGGAAACTACCATTGGCAAGATATATTTCTAAGCTTTTCCATGGAGATTTATTGCAAGGAAATGAAATATTACTACTACTTGCACTCATCACTGGAGAAGCTTATTTACCTATTCACTGGCTTGAATAAGACAGTCTAGCAAAAACATACAAAAAAATTGGGATTCAGATGATGTACTGGATGTTGGCCTGAAAGATATTCCCTGTCCTCTTCAATCCCATCATGATGCCCTCAGAAGATGCTGGATGTAAGTATGTTGTAGGTCTGATACAGCTCACTGGCTCAGAGATGGATTATTTTGAGTACCTTGAGACACTCTATTGCACTTTACCTGCTTCTGCATGGGGGTTGGACTAGATGATCTCTAAAGGTCTCCTCCAACCCCTACCATTCTATGATTCTATGATCCTACAAGAGAGTAAAGGCCCACCAGAAACCTTAGATCCAAATAACTTACATAAAGAAACATAAATAAACATATAAAGAAACTCAAATTAACTTCCTTATAGCTCAGGCCTATCTCCAGTTGCTGTCTGACGTATAAAATTTGAAATAGACGTTGCACTTACCCAATAATGTGTTCACAGAGCAGCCTGCAATAGTCACTGTGAGAACTAGTAATTAACAGCAGAATCTTCCCAGCGCTCCTCAGTTGTTTCAGCCACTTTTTTACAGACTCGGGACATCTTTGTAAATATTTGTCTGGATGATTTTTCACTTCTGGGAAATACATCCCACAGTCTTCTAAAAAATTAAAACATAATTATGTATTATCCAATCCTCCATACAAACCACTTCATCCACACAACAAATATCCTTTTATGTGCAAACAATAAAATTCTAAAAAGGCAAAGCTTAACATTTTGCCTGGGTTGTTATTCAATATAAATCAAAAACCCAGTCAAACCACGAGGATAAACTGTAGCAGAAATTGGGTTTGTATGACTTTTTTCTTTTATTATGGAATTTTCATAGTTATTTTGTTTGATGTTCTTTTACTTGTAAGAGTAAATAATACATAAATTAAAGATTATAATCTTAGATAGAAAAATAATTGCTTCCTGTTGTCTTTGCTCAATTTTTGCATACTCAGTTTGTGATTTTAAAATGAGTTTAATGTTTAGAAAATGGTAAGGACCTGAAATTCCCAAGAACATCTGTTCAGTTACTTCTGACAATTTACATTTGCATGGTCTTATCAATAACATCCATTTTCATCTTTTTGCATTTTTCACAATTAACATTTTATCTATGAAAGGCTGATAAAAGAAACTGACAAAGACTCACAGTTATGTGAAATACTTGAAACAGATAAAAAAACCCAACAACCCAATTGCAATTCGAGATTCAATAATGCCTTCTGCTGAACCTAACAGCAATTGAATTTTGCCAATACACTTGTAATGCAAGATTTTTAAAAGTGCAATAACACAAAGTTGGCAGTAAAAGTTACCTAATCATTAAAGTCACAAATAAATACTTTTTTACAACCCATAGCTGTTTTACCAAATCATCAAATTAACATGACATCCATTTCAACTACTCCTATGGTCTAAGACTACATATTTTCTCTGTGATCAAATCCTCTATAAATCAAAGTGTCAAGCTAGTTAAAAGTCTAAAAAGAAGTATAATAACTGTAGAGAAATTCTACCAAGTATTTAGCTCTCAGTCTGTGTGTGTTATAGTATAATGAACATCATCATAGAAGATTATTTTTCTTCCAGCATTTGTTCTATATGCAACTGACTGTGGTCAATTTTGCTGAATGATTTAATAAATCCCAGACATTACTTAGCCTTCTGGTATGTGAGTAATGTTAGTCTCCTGTTTGAAAAAATAAGATTTAAACCACTTGAACTTTAGCTATTTAATGAAAGTGTACATGTATGTTTGAAACAGTAGTATCAAAGAAAGACTGAAAGATGCTGGGTGTTAAATATTTTAAAATTTTCATATTCAAACATCCACAGATGGCAGAAAAAAAAATCGCCAAAAGAAGTTTCAAACTGGATATTATCACTGCAACTACACAGAAAGTTAAAATGTCTTATTCTGTACTGTGAATTGACAGAGTTCTTCCCAAAAGCTACAGAGTAGACTATAGTATATGAAGGAAGTCTCTAAAACAAAATCTGCCAACTGACAACCAGGTCACTATTTCAGTTCTTCTTAGTAGTTTGGTCAGACTGTGCAACAGCCTGTACCACTGGAATACAAGCATGTTTCTGCAGCCAGAACTATAGAATGCCATGACATTTACCTTAAGGGATAGCCAGAACCAATGATATTTCTGATTAAACCAAACAGGTTTATGAAACAAGCTTTCCTGTAGTATTTAGACTCCCCCCCACCTCCCCTTCCCCTTTCTGGGGCATCAATATTGCTTGGGAGGAGCAATACAGTTTTTAGGAGCAGAAGCTGCATTATTTTTTGCAGTATTATCTTTAGTAATTAAGTTTCATGCGCTATGCTATGACAATTTTTCTTCTTTGTTGTTTTTGAAAACACACAACATTACATAACAATGAAGTAGGACACAAAACAAGTTTGGCATTAGCTCTCACAGGTTCAAACAATTAAATAAAAGATGGCTAAGTTAATTTATGTATATAGTGATCCATCACTCTTTTTACCCTAAGGCAAAAAGATCTGGTTTATATGAACTTTTCTGTTTGATGCTCTTTGTTTTTCTTTCTGCATCAAATGCCTCCCACTCTCTGTTGACCATTCTTTGATGTGAAACTATTTAAAGACTTTGAGTAAATTTAATCAACACTGTCTTCTTTGCCCATACTCGGTGCAGTATCTGCTATGTAATAAATCTATGATATTTGGCCTTAGAGTTACAACAACTGCACTGGAAAAGGTCAACAACTCTGGATGCAACATATGAGCTCATTCTAGTTTTCTATCTAGACCCTGAAGCCCAACTGTTAATTGCAGACAAGCAATGAATCAGCTTTTGACACTGAGATCTGAAGTTTGCCTCTGGGCTATTTGCCATATCAGGCAGAAGTACCTTAGAAGAACCCTCATTAAAGCATACTGCACTGTAATTAGGCCAACATGGCCTGTGAAAGTAGAGTTCAACTTAATTCCTAACATACTATTGCATCTGGTGAAGATAGTTCGGTCAAGTATATATTTATA
Source organism: Colius striatus (assembly GCF_028858725.1). Lineage (NCBI taxonomy): Eukaryota > Metazoa > Chordata > Aves > Coliiformes > Coliidae > Colius > Colius striatus. The sequence continues at coordinate 52,715,357 of NC_084760.1, read as the reverse complement.
ACCTCTAAAGGAGTTTAACCATCAAAGCTTCATCATTTTATTGAAAGCCAAATAAAAGCTGAAAACCTTGCTCAATACCCCAGCTCAACAGTCAGTTTTGAGGAGGACAGCGGAGCCACAGGCACCTTGCTGGCAAAAAGCATTACGGAAGTTTTAATATGTGACAGAGAAATAGCATCATGTGAAGCCTTTCCAATCAAATGTTATGATATAACAGTGAGAAGTCAAGCATTTTTTTTTCCCCAATGGTATATATTACCACTATGCCATATGCTGTGCTTTGTTTTTCTATAGCAGAAAAAACATAAAAATAAAACTCTACTGAACAAAGAGTCAGTGAGGAATCAGAAAAGAAATAATTTTACCAGAGCCAACAGAAGGACAAAGTGATTTTATGCAACTGTCATACAGCTTTGCACTTGAAAAACAAAAAAAGTAATTCTTCAGACCAACACTATTCCTGAGAAATAAGAAGTGTCTCTAGCCTGCATTACCTTCCTGCATTACCAATCCAAGTTTCAAAATACTCTTAAAAATGTAACTAGAAGCATGATTTAGAGAAGTTTTGCCGGTTCACAAATTCACTGCATCAAAAAGGGGAACTTGTGGTCACCACCAGATCTACAACTAACAGTTTGCTATTTGTACACTGCCTAAAATAAAATCTCTACGTTTTTATCTCTGTTTTATGAATGTCACTTACCATATGGCTATATGGACACTGACATGTATTAATGCATACCCAGAAATCAGTGAAAGAAAAACAGCAGTAACAAAACAAATGTTTCAACTTTCACTTAAAATCTCTGTATTGTTTTCAGTTATCTGCATGCGTGCCAAAGCCTACACTAGTAACCTCTAGCTTTTTGGCAGTGTGAACACTTTCTCAAAACACAAGAAAGCATGTAATAAGAAAAATGGAAACAAGAAGACTGTGACAATCAGCATAACAATCAACATATTTACCCCCTGTGACTGTATGAGAAAACTTAATCCAATGATGTGGAGCAGGAAAGCAAATGTCTAAACATTTCACACACAACTTACTACATGTATGTTGTCATGGTGCAAATTCACACAGAATCGTAGAATGGTAGGGGTTGGAAGGGACCTTTAGAGATCATCTAGTCCAACCCCCCTGCAGAAGCAGGTCCACCTAGATCAGGCCACACAGGAATGTGTCCAGGCAGGTCTTGAAGACCTCCAAGGAAGGAGACTCCACAACCTCCCTGGGCAGCCTGTGCCAGGGCTCCCTCACCCTCACAGTGAAATAGTTATTTCTAACGTTTAAATGGAACTTTTTGTGTTCCAGCTTCATCCCATTACCCCTTGTCCTGTTGCTAGATACAATAAAGGGATGCCCCAACCTCCTGACACCCATCATTTATATACTTGTAAATATTAATGAGATCCCTCCACAGTCTCCTCTTCTCTAGACTAAACAGCCCCAGTTCCCGAGCCTTTCCTCATAAGGAAGATAAATTTCCATTCTTTTTACTGAACAACTTGTGAATTTATCTGAAATCTCTGAAATACAGCCTTGGATAGCAAATCAACAACCAGCCTCTGTAAGGACTGATAATAATCTTCCAAATACAGTTTCAAAAATAATAATTGTTTTGCAGCTCATCGAGTATCCTTTCAGAATATTTTCCCCTTTTACGCAGAAAATAAAAATAAAAGCAATTAAAATAAGTTGTCTAGAACTGCCACATACTATAGTCGTGCAGGAGCCTATTATCAGACCTACATCCTGGTGTATTTTCAAAGTAGTATCACTTCCTCTGTGTATGCTATCAGAGGTTCCCTTAGTGTCCCATTTGAGGTTTATCTTTTCTTGTCTCATCTGACATTGTAATTTGATCAAGATGTTCTTTGCATCCTCTTGCCTTGCAGTTTAATTGCTTGCAATACAGCTGTGATAGCAAGTGTGATGGGAATTATGTATAACTGGAAATCCAGAACTCCCAGACCCAGCTCAGAAGGAGCCTGCATGATGCTTGCTGTGAGGGGCAAAAGTCCTCCAGCACAGACAATAATCCAGTCTTTAATCCAACTGCCCTCCTCCACTACAGTTGCAAAATTACTCTACTGAAGTATGCAGTTTGATGTTGTAATATAACACCTCTATTTGTGGAAAAAAATAATTGTGTATTTCTCTTGTGCTCTTTCTTACACCACTTCTCCTTGGCAGGGTCAGTTTACACCCTACTGGCTCTGGACTCCTTTGGACTCAATATCTCAATGCCAGGACACTGCAGTTTTTAACTGTTACTTGGATTATAAAAAAGGCAAGAGGCAGATTTCCGGCAAGGTCTCAGTCCAGAATTGAAACACAGGAACATAGTGTATTTTTTAGTATTGTCACTGCTTCTAAGGGGCACATACTTGATTGAATTAAAAAGAATGTATCCACTATATGATTTAGCTAAGCAGAGAGGTATGAGACTAAAAAAATCCCTAGAACTCAGCCAAGAAAAATAAGCTTTCAGCTGCAAATTTGTAGATGGTATTTAGGGGCTTTAACAACTAACCACCTCTTACAATGGAACTAGTATTTGGGAATATGACTTCTTTCTCTTTTAAATTCAAAAGCAATGTTATAGCTTACCTATCAATACCCATAGACAGATTCTCTGCAGCTCTGATGTAAGGACTTACACCCCTTCCATAATTTTTGGCTCAATGCAGGCTTGTAGGTAAAGTTTTTTATTTGATAAACAGAGTAGAGCCGAAATAAAGCATTACTGTCAACTATGATGTGGACAATTGTATTCTTTGCATACTGTGTTCTACTGTAGCCTTACAGTACTTCAGGTTTTTAAACAGAGATGCTTCTTTCATCATTGTGGTCTTGTCTAAATAAATACATCTACCAAGAGAAACACAATAAAAACACCTTCATTACAGAAGACTTTGCAAAAGAATCTTCATCTAATGAAAGCAAGTAGAGGAGAAAGGGGTGATAGTTAATATTACATTAGACCAGTTGTCTTTAATTTCCTTTTGTATTCTAGTGGAAGCAGCAGAGGCAAAACAAGAGACAGAGGGAAGGAAATGTCAACATAAAGCAAGATAAGAAAGTGGAGTAAAGCATGAAGCAGGCATGACTGGGCAAAATATGGTTACATTCTGAAGGCCTGGGTTCAGGCAAATATCAGGAACACGGAGCAGCAGGAAAGAGATAAATCATCCCTCTTCTTCCCTCAAGTGCTAAAGATGTTTAAAAACAGAACAAAAGGATGAGAGTCCAGGAAGATAGGAGGTTATGAAGAGAGGGAAAAAAAAAGTGACTAATGTCAAATATTCTGTATTTTCGTCTCCTGCAACTGTCTCAATTCCTTAGCGTGCTGTTTCTTAACAGACTAAAGGGTTAAGGATCCTGCTCTATTTCAGGCTGTTTACACAGCCTATTTACACCTCTTAGTTAAGTAGGAGCAAAAATTAAAAGAGGATATTGAGTTTGGAGAAGAAGGGGATGTTAGTATTATGGTATCAAATCCTTGTTCTCACCTGAAAAAAGGAGAGCAGCAGTATTTCAGGGAGGACAGAAGAAAAAGGGAATATGGGTGGGTTGGACAGAAATTTAGAATGACATTTTTGTGAGTGGCTGCCCATCATAAGGCTGAACTTGGCAGCATGATGAACCTTTGCTTGCAGCTAAGAGTTAGCTTGTGTGCATGCTAATGAGGGGCTGCCTATATGAGCCTATAAAGCAGACTATCTTTCAAGCTACTCTTGGAAGTACAGGTGGATCAGAAGGGAAAAAAATACAGAAATCAGATAGGAGAGAGGAGATAGGAAATATGAAATGATAAACAGATCAGTATTAAGAAAAAGTTTTATTTTTATTAATAGGGAACACCTATCGGTATGTCAAATAAAATGAAAGAGAAAACTTTTCTTTCTATGTTCTCAGAAAAGTAAGGATTTTTACGATCACAAAGTAAACGTTTTGCACGTGGCACTTCAGTTTTGAACAAATGACATATTACCAATGGAAATACAAGACCAACTGATCTCCATTTGACTCTTTTCCCATGTATCTGTTAAAGAAAATATCTACAGCTCATGTAAGATTGAACGTCTCAGTATTTTTAGGAACATCCAGCTCTGGTCAGACAGAAATTGACTGTATTTCCTAAAATAATAAACTATTTTCCAGTGGTGACAACACCACGTTCACCTTGATTAATTTCAAGGGGGTGACCATAAGGTAAGGATCTGTGGTAGGCTAGGGAAAACACGATTACTTGGACTAATAGTGACTGTAGGGCTATATAAATATTTAATATACTGAATGAAACACTTCAGCAGAACACACACAAAACATCACCTCTGCAAATATTTCATGGGTCACTTCCTCTTCTACTCATTTTCTACTCCTGTGGCCTGAGAAGCTTACTGCAAAAATTAAAATTCTTTGGTAGCTAAAGCTAGGTTTCAAACTAAAAGGAGGTTGAATGACTAGAAATTCTTCTAAGGAGGCCAAGAAGAGACAAAACCTCCTATGCTCCCTCTTATTTCTCTCCCACTCTTCATTTCCAAGGTGAGATTTCTGTGCCAAAGTCTGTCAGGAACAGCACAGGACCTCTAGTTATATTTAAATGGAAGCCTTAAAGTCCAAATGAGAGGCTACTGCTGCTCTGCCATCTCTAAGCTGAACATCACCCTCCCACTCCACCACCTGTGTTTCACAGTGGATCAAAGGCCTACAATGGCCAGCACAGAACCTCAAGGTTGCAGGTTTCAAATCTGTCCCTAACCAAAGTCAGTTTCAAAGTGAGGCTGTATCTTTCCTGAAAACGTAACTTGTTAACTACTTTCTGAAAAAAGCCTGTCAAGTAAGGTGAAAAAGTACCATTTCCTGATGCTCTTCCCCCAGTCCTCCCATCTGAAAGGATAATCACATTTACTCTGCCTTTAATCTTCACTCTCTTGCTTCCTAGTTCTGCCTCATCTCCCATTACATCAGCAGCATCCTGGTTGCAGAAAGGTCAAGGTTCCTAGAGAGAATGACCTTCCATGTGTACACAAAACTTGGAAACACTTTGTTTTTTGCCTTTCCTTCCAATTTATGTTAATATTTATATCAACACAGCAATGTTTCCAGGGTGCAGTACAAAGCAGGAAGGATGTACGTTGGAAGTAAGAATTTGTTGCTACAATTTAGCGGAAATTATTCACAAAATAATTGGCTTCCTTGCTTTACCTTGCCATGTTAGTTTGCAGTGTAACAGATCAGATTTAACAAATCATTTGAGATCAACTGAGACGTTGATAAAACCCCTACAGAAGTAACTACCATTTCTTGGACAAGCATCTTCAGTTAAATCAGTCTGATTCTCCAGAATTCTTTACTGCAATGTGTGAATATACAAAGTAAATGTCCTGTAAGTGGAAAAATCTGTTTTGTTTCATAGTTAAGGATGTCTTCTTATAGGACTCATGCAACAAACTTACCTATGTTCAGAAGTAAAAGATAGAAAGGTGATATAGTGATTACTCAAAGCAATAAAACCACTTTTCCCCTCTTCTCCTATTAAAGATTTACATGGATCATTTGTTATATCAGTATTGCCACAATATTAATATTTATAAGGAGACAACCTATCTGTAGGAATTATCTTTATTCTGAAGTCTCCATCTTTACCTATACTCAGATTGCTGAAGCTACCAATCCTTATACACTCATCATACAAGCTTGGTGTTTGCCCCAGAAGTATATTTAAGAACTGGCTGAATTTTATTATAGATCAGGAAAGTCTCACTTTTCTTGCCTGGAATCTCACACTAGCTATCCTGTTAATACAGGATCACAATATACACAAAGCACATATATTAATGCCTCCAGGTCCTTTTCCACCAGCCAGCCTTCCAGTCACTCAGCCCCAAGCCTGTAGTGTTGCCTGGGGTTGTTGTGGCCCAAACGCAAAGCCCAGCATTTGGTCTTGCTGAACCTCATGCGATTGGTCTCTCTCTGCCCATTGCTTCAACCTGTCCAGGTCCCTCTGAAGAGCCTTCCTGCTCTCAAGCAGGTCTGCACTCCCACCCAACTTGGTGTCTTCAGCAAACTTTCTAAGGGTGCACTCCATCCTCTCCTCAAGATCACAGATAAAGATGTTAAATAGAAAAGGGCCCAACACTGAGCTTTGGGGAACAGGCCCACCCCGGATAAGACCCAAATTACTGTAAATGAGGAGAAGGGAGCCATGTTACATTTATACACGCAGTATAAAGTCACTATCTCCAAGAAGCCAGGGCAGTTGGAAGACGCAAAGCCTACATGTAGGCGTATGTATTTGCCATAGGATCAGCTCAGCCATACGGCACAGTGAGGCGAGCGCGGCCAGCATCCCCTCAGCGCCCGCCCGGCGCCCCGGCTCTCCCGGCGCCCAGCCCCGGAGCAGCGCGACGGTGGCGCCACCTGCTGACTGAGACAGACGCCGGTCCCGCCGCCACGCGCGCCGCGGCGGGCACCGGGCACGGTGGAGGAGGCTGCCTTCGGGTACAGAGCCGCGCCGTCATCCACAGGCACGGCAGCTTCTCTGTCATCATCATCATTTGGGTGCTCTGTCGCATTAATGTCGGATTCTTGTGTTAATATCATGTTTTATATGGGCTTTCTTTTATTACGCTTTCTCTACTAGACGATATGAACTGAGTATGGAAAATATAACTGCAACTAATGTTGGTCTCAAACTATTTATACAGGGCACAAAGTAGAGCTCTCTAATTTATCATTAAAACAATTCTACCAGGACTATTCTTAAATTACATTCGTAATAGCAAGTACATCACAATTGCTTTTTAAAAAGAATTTCCCTGTTGCATAAGGATTCAATATAAGCAAAAAGAAACTGAAGTAGAAATTTGGTTTTATTTTTCCTTTTGAAATTGAAATTGTTAGGCATCAGAAACAAATATTTCAGTATCAAAGACAAAAAATGTCCTATAATATAATACTAGATATGCCAATCTTTCAGGAACTTGCCCGTATATGCATTCATTAGTAAAGGCTGTTATGAAACAAAATCTGTATGTGTACATACTACATAGAATCATAGAATGGAGGGTTCAAAGGGACCTTTAGAGATCATCTAGTCCAACTTCCCTGCAGAAGGAGGTCCACCTAGATCAGTATAAGATGTATTTGTACAAACAGATAAACAAGCTTATGGGTTAGTAAAGACTTTAAGAGCCTTTACAGAAAGCCTGTGATTTCCTACATGCTCATATCATTGTTAGACATTTGGACTGCTTACAGCTTTTCTACATATAAAGTTTCTATAAAATTGTATTGTTAATGGAAAAAGGAATATGGACTATAGTAGCATCAAAAAGAATGTAGGATAAACTTGAAGGCAAAAATATCTTTAGTTGTAAATAGAGATAATTTTTATATAGGAGTTCAGCTGCAGGAAATTCCAAATCTCTGTAAGGCAATAAAGAGCTAATGTAATGGAAGCACACCTGTGTAAGAATATATGAAATTCATTCAAGAACATCCTGCCATGAGATGTACAACTTAGTACAGAGTCAGACTACTGGGTATGATAAGCATTTTGGAATGCCAAAAATACATTAGAAACCAAGAAGAGTAACTAGATGGGCCTTTAAAGGTCCCTTCCACCCAAACCATGCTATGATTCTATGAAATTGTTCGGTGTTTCAGTAGTTTAAGTTACTCAATTGCTGAAACTCCATTTATACATTGCAATCATAGTATTTACTTGATAATATGTCATCTTTGATGTTGTTGTTTACAGAAATGTATTTTTCGGTGAAATGTACATAGAGTATATACTTGCACATTCTTTTATAACAAAAAAAGTATAAAAAATAAATAAAACTGTGTTAAGACTTCTCTTTTTGCTTTCAATGCTCTTCCCATGTTTAGATAGCCAGTCTTTGATAGTAAAACGTGATGTTGTTTTTTGAAAATTTTTAACTTCTGACCTATGGTTTATGCCTGTATGCCAGGATAAGCCAGGGAATCCAATTTAATGCTGTTGGTGTTTATTCCATTCACTCATTGCATACAAGAAATAAGATTTCTAATGAATCAAAGATTTAGGAGATTTTGCCAACGGTATGCTTTCTGCATCAACATAATTGAATATGTCAAAGCAAGACTGGACACGCAATGCCTACATCTAGCTGTTACAACTTAAACCTACTGTTTGTTGACTTTCAAACTGTGGTAATACAATTTTACTGCTGGCTAGAATGGCTAAGCATACAACAAAAACTATATTGTAAAGTAAAACAGATCATATAAGATAGTTAGCAACTACAAGATAGTCAAGTTGAAAAATATGCAATAGTTGAGAAGGATGAAATACATCCTCCCAACTGAGAACAACTGAAATAGTCTGCTATGGACAGATTTGGTATAGGCAGGACTGGAACAACAGTCACTATTTAAGTAAGCTGCAAAATGACTGGATAAACTAGCCAATTGTGAGTTGCCTTGATGCAGTAGCTATTCAGATGCCAAAGATGAATGCCTAATGTGTGATTACAGTATGACTGCTTGCTGTTAATGAAATTAGTAAAGTGGTTACATTTACAGAATACAGTAATTCATTTACAGAAATGCATTACTAGGAAATATGAGGATAGCAGCACACACTGTTATGAACTGAAACATATAGAAAGGTTATGAAATTCTGGGAATTTTTATTTAATCTCATACTCTAAACCACCACAACCATTGTGTTAATAAAAGTAATGGTGTATCTTGGACCTACAATTGCATTCTGCACAAGCATTTTTGTCAAAAAAAGTTATAATGTATTGGCTGTCTAAATAATTTTATCTGATTCTTTCTTTCTACGTATATATACTTTAAGATGTATCTGTTAGTACTTGAACATGTGTACTACCAGGAGATATTCTATAGAATGACAGAAGCATGTCTCTCAATCATTTGCTCACATTCCCATTACAACATTCTCACTGTCTTCAGCGTGATCTGGATCTTCAATGATTTTATTCTCTTAAATATGACAAGAGACAGACTGAGTATGCTACCAAAATTTTATACACTCAAAACATACAAGCTGACTTTTCTCCTACTCCTGCTCTCATTTTAATTTCTATGTTGTAGATGATTGCAAGCGATCAAACAAGCAAATCTAAGTAGTTGCCATCTGGCAGCTAAGAACTTGGACCTGCACACCTGCTTCCTTTTCTCCCTCATGTAGACAAATGTTTTATTTCACCATGGGGATAGGTTTAATGTGCACATATACAGTCAGTCACTCAATCTCATCTGGCAGGCAGTAACTTTTTATGCCATTTGCAAGCCCAGGAACATGCCCTGTGTAAAATGCCAATCTAAAAACACCTTTCATAGTGTTCACATGGGAAGTTTAAACTCTTCCTTTCCAGCTTCTTTAGAATGTCCTTTACATAAGCCAAACAAAATTGACACAAAAGTGATTACAGAACTCCATGACTCTGGCTTATTAAGCACAGAGAAATAAACCAAGCAGGTGACAGTATTTCCCCACAGTGCAGTAAGAAGTTAGTCTGAGTAATGTACAATCTTAAGCATGCAAGAAACACTTCAATTGCTACACGCAAAGTTTGTCTCTACATGTCTCATATTACTCAGTTGACTTTATTTGAATGGTAAGCACGCATCTTAATTCTAATGTAGCAGAACTACATCACTGCAAATAAAAAAAGAAAAAAAAAACAGAAAGGAAAAATAGGTTATTCAGAGTTTTCTACCAGGTTAGAGAAATCTTTTTTCCCCTATAATGCCATAATATGAAATATCAAGTTCTTATGTAGTAGGTGAGAACTGAAGGACTGTAACATGTCTTACACTGATCAGCTGAAGCAAGAATTTGTTTTTACAGAAACTGTTTGAATTCAATTGACGTTTCAACTTGTTTTTTCACCAATAATTATTTTAGTAATGACACCTTTCTGATCTTAGTGAGAGGAATTAAGTATGTAATACTCTTCCAAAACTGATACACGAAAAATATTTTGGATAGTTGTGAGGGAACTTGCAAGATCTCTGTCATTATCTTTAATCTGCTTTTCCCAGGCATTAGTCAACCTCCAGCTGTTTCAAGTATTTTCCATGACCTCTGCTGCTATCCACACTACCTGCTTATGATGGTCTAGTTCTGATCCTTTGAAGAGTAAAAGGGATTTGTAATATCATTTTCACTAGGAGTAGCATCAAACCCCTGAAATGTCAGATTGATAATGTTGTCTTCTCTCCACAATTTGATATTCTTATTATAATTCCAGTTCAGTATCGAGGATAATTTATGTTCCTGAAACAGTTTTCTAGAAATATTCTAGGAACAATTTAAATCAGAAGCATGCTCCGTGCTTTTTTTTTCTTGCTTGACAGATACAAATAGTTTTATGTTATAAAAAAACCCCAATTACCATGTAACAAGCTATGAAGGTTCCAAAATGAGACTGATAAATTATTTTTCTTTAATTCTGTGAGCATAAAATTTGGGAATACAATTGAGTAACAGAAATAAAATGGAAGGATTATTGATAGGGTAGACGACATTCAGTGCAATCTGGGAAGATATGTGTATTGCTCTTTGTATTCACTGAAATGACACTTGAGTGTCTCCATGAAAACATTCAATGAACAAAATCTTATTTTACAATAAGATACAACAATTTCTAAAAAATAATTTTACAGATCTCATAAGGAAAAAATTCCTCATTATTATGATGTAAGTAAATTATGAACCTGGATTCAAATGTCACCAAGCACTGTCTCTGCTGAAACACCAGAGGGAGTGAGCTTCACAGAGGAGTGAATGCTTTTCTTGAGCCTATTGAGACTCTCCCAGGTACAGACAGTGTGTCATCATTTACTAGGAAGCAAAACAATTTTTTCAGATTACCTGGAATGGCTGAGGATATACCAGTGAAGCAAAGCCCTTCAATTTGTGACAAAATATGTAACAAGGATCCATGAAACACCAGAAAAAAGGAGGATGTGCTCCATTTGGATGGCTCCAGATTTTTACACAGTTAAAAAAATCTGTTACTGACCATGGGATGAAAAACTAACAGCCTTTATGTCTGTCTCAAATATTATTTTAGTACAGAAAGGTTTTAAAAACTGGCCCACACTCCTCCTTCACAGCACAAAGTCACAGATCCATTTGTAAGTCACATTTCCTCTAAAATCGAGATTAAAAAGAAGCCATAGAAATGACTGAAGTCAAATCAACATATGCAGTGAACTGGATTACTTGGAAAATGCACATTCTCTTGTCCCCAACTAAGGACTAAACCTAGGCAAGGCTCAAAAGAAAAATCCCTCAAATCAGTTGTCCCTCTGATGATTCCTGTCTGAAAAACCTGGACTTGAATAAGAAGTGGGTTTGCTGCTGAGTCCTAGCTGTAAGCTCAAACTGTTTAGCTGCTCCTCAGGAAGGACCAAGTCAAAATGTATGCCTGCATTGTTAATAATGTTTAAAATTTAGCAACTATAAAAATCCTCCTGTGTCATTGGGCTCAGATTTGGCCAGAAGACATCGCCAGCCACTACATGGTGAGATCCCAAGGGATTCTTATCATGACTGCTGACCTGCTGGTGGTGATGCCCTACTCCAGAGGGACCCCTGGAGTCAGAAGTTGTCTCTCCATTACCATGAGTGCAATTTTTCCTCATTGAGAATTTTTCATCTTACTTAACTGCTCAGACTATTGATGGTCTTCAGTTTTATCTTAAAATACTGCCTTTTCAATTCCCTTTCCTTCCTGAAATTCACTATAGATTCTAACCTGTAGCCTCTTTTTGTCAAACTGTAATTTATCCAAATCCACATTTACAAAATTGATGTGTCAGGATATGTCTCATTTCCACCAAAATTACCTATATTTAAGTCAGTTAGAAGGCATTGAACAAATGAAGTATCAGAAGGACCTGGACAGGCTGGATTGATGGGCTGAAATCAATTGCATGGTGTGTAATCATATGAGGCAAACATAACCCCATGCAATGCTACAGGCTTGGGGCAGAGTGGCTGGGAAACATGTCAGAGAGAAAAGGACCTGGGGAAGTTAATTTACATCCAGTTGAACATGAGCCAGGAGTGTGCTCAGGTGGCCAAGAAGGCCAATGGCATCCTTGCTTTTATCAGAAATAGTATGACCTCTATTATATCAGGGATTAGGGAAGTGATCGTCTTCCTTGTACTCGGCCCTGGCGAAGCTGCACCTTAAATAGCGTGTCCAGTTCCGGGCCCCTCACTACAAGAAGAACATTGAGGTGCTGGAGTGAGTCCAGAGATGGGTAACAAAGCTGGTGAAGGGTCTGGAGCACAAGTCTTATGAGCAGCAGCTGAGGGAACTGGGGTTATTCAGGCTGGAGGAGGCTGAGAGGAGACATGATCACTTTCTCAGCTACCTGAGAGGAGGTTGTAGTGAGGCGAGGATCGATCATTTATCTTCAGTACTGAATGATGGGATAAGAGGAAATGGGCTCAAGTTGTGCCAGGGGAGGTTTAGATTGGACTTTAGGAAGAACTTTTTCACTGAGAGGGTTCTTAGGCGCTGGAACGTGCTGCCCAGGGAGGTGGTAGAGTTACCATCCCTGGAGATATCTAAAAGATGTGTAGATGAGGTATTGAGGGACATGGTTTAATGGTGGGCTTGGCATAGACTTGATGATCTTAAAGATCTTTAAAGGCCACCTTTAGGTAGCTTCCAAAGTACAGTCTGAAAAAAGGAAAACTGTCACAATATCTAGCAATGTGAGGCTGCTGAGGTGCAGGCACAGTCCTGCGACTGGTGCAGTACAGGAGACAGACACATAAGTGGAGAATGTCACACCCTGCCAGGCCTGCCCTGAAGAGATCTTCAGAAGCTCATTGCTTCATGGCAGCATAATTTCTCTGCTCAAGGTACATCACCACTACACTGCCCACATGGCTGTTTGGAGGTCCTGAAATGGGATTTTAACCAACGTGAACACTAGTCATGGCTTCTTGGACTCTGTCCACAAACTGCATCCTTCTGTCTCTTTCTCAACATTTTATGATTTGAAAGCCTGTTGAGGTAATATGCTGTGAAGAACCACTAAACTTTTTCTTACAGAATTGCCTTTATAAATAGTTTGAAGTGCTGAGTTTATGGAATGTAAAAGAAGTGTATGGCTCTTGTAGCCCAGAGACTGCAATGTTTCAGCTCCTACAAATGGCATGGTAGCCCTTCATTTTCAATGTAACCTTTTCATCTGAAGTACCAAGCTCGTGCATTTCCAGGGATTCAGCATGGTTATGTGAGTTTAAAGTTTCTATGAGAAGCCACGTGAGTTCTCTTTTACTTTGAACCACTGATATTGTTCAACCAGAGCTCTCACATTTGCTGATACGGTGGCAGCCTGCGGTGAAAGAGCTCCAAACCAGAGCTGTTGATAGAATCATAGGGTTGGAAGGGACCTTTAGAGATCATCTAGTCCAATGCCCCTGAATAAGCAGGTCCACCTAGTCAGGTCGCATAGGAACGTGTTCAGGTAGTTCTTGAAGATATCCAAGGAAGGAGACTCCACAACTCCTCTGGGCAGCCTGTGCCAGGGCTCCCTCACCCTCACAGTGAAATAGTTTTTTCTTCTGTTTAAATTGAACTTTTTGTGTTACAGCTTCATCCTATTACCTCTTGTCCTGTTGCTAGATACCATCGAAAAAAGTGATGTCCCAACCTCCTGACATTCACCATTTACATATTTGTAAATATTAATAAGATTCCCCCCTTAGTCTCCTCTTCTCTAGACTAAACAGCCTCAGTTCCCACAGCCAAAGAAATCATCCAAAGAAAGGGGATTCGTACCATAACAGCCACCTCTGGGCAGGACAGTCTTGCAATGCAGCTTTTTCTAAGGCATCTTTTTCTCAGAAAAATGGTACTGTGACAAGTTTGCAATTAGTATAATTCCATCACAAAATGAGTACATCAGGTCCATGGAAGAGGTGTTCTACACACTGGAGGGTATATTTCTATGAATGAAATGTAACTCTGATTTCATAAACTCCAAAGAGCATTTTTCCCTCTTTGCTTGTACTTCAGAGAGTTTGTACTTCTCCTGACCTTACTGAATAAACTTACTAGCTGTCAGATTCACTTGCCCTTTTTAAACTCCGAAGATGAGGCCATCTGGCACCTAGGCAGGCTACTAAGATCTAGCAGTACTGTCACTGCCTCTCTTCTTGAAACAATCCTCTCCAGCCCTCTCACATACCACACAGCTCTCATAGTACAGCTCTCAAGCTCCGAGCGACCACAAAGTATTTGGCAGTGCAACAGGTCTAAGACCTTTCCTGTTTGCTTTTACTCAGAGCTCCATAAAGCAAATAGTTGGTGCATAGGAACAAGACACTTAAAGGACTTCAGCAGTGGCATTCTCCTAGTGGGTTTTGGTTTCTCTTGCTCTCCGTACATGCAGCTGGCTGGTGTCCTCCAGCCATTTGGAAGTTGGTTTCCCTCTGAAATACACATTAACGTCGCATGCTGGAGGGTGGATGCATGTCATATCCCCAGTGACTGGACATATTTTACATCATTTTCAAACTTAACAGCAAGACAGTTGAAGTCACCTCTAAGACTGATGTAAGTTACTAGAGTGATAATTCTGTGTTAAAATATTTATCTGGCTTCCTGACAGATTTCTTTGACATTTAGAATTCTCAAAAAAATAGCACATGATCATGTCTCATTTTTTTGTTTAAAGTTGTCAGAAAATCAGTTACCACCAGTATAAATATTTAGCAATCACTTATCTGCATTTAATGGAAAATTATTTTTTTTTTCTTTTCAGACTACTGAAACTGAGTACATAACTTCTGGGTTTTTTTCCTTTCAAACTTTAATGTTTGATTTTTTTTCTTTTTAGAAAGAAGTCCATGTCTTTTCCCTGAAGTTTGACAGCAGTGATCAAGTAGCTGGCACTGCACACAGTGTCAGATCCTGCAGCCCATCAGGACTTTTTTTTTTTAATCCTCATTAAAAGTAATATAATTAACAACACTATACATACAATTTCAAAGAACTCTATACATTTGACCATAAGAAAGATTCACTCCAGGTTTATAATTAGCAAAGAAGTTTATATTTAGCAATGAAAGTTATATTTAGTAAATTTCTGCTTTGGAAATGCAAAGCAGTTACAATAACTTCAAACTATGTAAATGCAAAAAGAAATGTAACTTAAAAGTATCTCTTTGACATAAAATGATTTTTTTTTTTTTAACTAGGATATTTGTTTATATTATCTAACTTTTTCAAACCAGTTTTCCTAATCTATTAATGAAGAGACCAAGATAGGTTCAGGTGTTGATTTAGAACAAGAGTTTGATGCAGGTGCTAACTTTGTAGAGTGAACATCACAGAAAGCTCACTGCTAATGTTCTGTTGGCAGCTAATTGCCTCTGCTCACGCTAAAATAATTAGCAAAATGGAAGTGTACTGAATAAATAAAACCTTATATATTTTAAAAACCTAAACAAGTCACCTTTTAACTTCATCCATCAGAAGAAAGCCTGAAACAATTTACTGAGAAGATTCACCCAAAGATAACAGAAAATATTTTCCATTTCATGAGGTCAGGAGTAAGTTGTTGGCGATCAAACAGACCTTTCATTATTATTTTGTGGGATCTAGTAAGTATTTTTTTTCTTGAACAGTTTTCTTTTCCAGAACTGGGAAGTATTGGTTTCCTTCTCTCCCTTGCTAATGACTAAGATGCAGTGGCTCAGCCAGGCTGGTCAGAGGCAGGGAGGCAAGAAGAATGTGTGATGTCTCCCACAGAGATTCTTTTCTCTGGACAATTTAAATGTGGCATGAAAGCAACTCCTGTCCAGGTCAGCTTTAACAGGAAAGAGGATTCACGCCAGGGACTGTGGTTACCCTCAAGACTTCATTTAAATCTCCTGGGAACACAAATATAAAATTCCATCAACAGCTTGCTGTATTTTAGCTTTCAAAACCAAAGCTCTAGTGTGTTTTGTAATGTAGAGGAACAGCTAGGATATTGAGAATATTACTGTTTTTTTAGTTAATAAGATCTACACAAGGAAAAATTTGGAATATTGTTTGAACTACAAAGGGATACTAAAGATGGAATATCTCTACTTCTCCTTTATTCTTTTTGTCTTTTTTTTCTATTAGGAAATCTAGAACTAAAAATGAATATATCAAGCAGCAACAATATTGTCTTATCAAACTGTGCTTTTTTCTTTCTTTTTTTTTAATTGAGACAGGAATGTCTCCTTGTTGTGATTCCTCCCAGGAACGAGAACAATACTCACTTTTACTTAGGGAATACCAGTGCAGTTGCAAGACAAGCACCATGTCATCTTAATATCTTCGCCAGGTGGTTTCTCTTTTCTTTCATCACCCTCTCATCATTGTCCTTAGAATAGGCAGGTAAGTTCACAGAAGTGTAACAGAATAAAACCTGTGCTCCACAGACATTTATATCAGATCTGTACTCTAGCAGATCACCCAATCTTGCACCAGTCAGGTATGGGCATAATCACATTACTTTCATATTTCTTAAAGCATACTACAATAAGCTCTTTACACTGATATTGTGACTTCGTGCTGATCTTATCCTAAAAGCAGATCAAGTACCTGATCCTTTTTAAAGTGAGTGGTGGAGGCCTCAAAGAAAGATGTCTCGGACAAAGTTAACCTGATGGTATCCTACACCAGTGCTTTATATCATGTGGTGTTCTGGATTAGGCATTAGAAGCCTTAAGCCAGCTTCAGTTCATCATTGAACCTAAGATCATACACATATAGGTTCAATTCGAAAGTGCTTGAAGATGCTCATACTTGCACACTAAGGATATTTCTAAATGCACTCTTTTACAGTTGCCCACAATTACACCAGTTTTAAAATACCTACAATGGTTTCTACTTACTGCAAACATGGCTTCTGTAAAATCTTTGCTTTATTTGAGTTTCCATATTGATTGCTGTAAATCTGTTTCCCTTTGCTGCAGGAACATTTGCAGGTACAAGCACAATCCTGGTAAAGTCTTGGAACTGTATGAGATCATGGAGAAGAGCATTACTGGGAAGTACTGTCTACCCTCGGTCTCCCAAGGCAGATTTTCATTGCCTTCATCAAAGAGTCAGAAGCTTACAAAGCAGTTAATGAATGTACTAGTAGGTTCCTTCTACGACAGGTCCTGAACACGAGCTCTCTCCTGAGATGCCCACAGTCCCAGCTTTGTAACATACAGCTACAGTGTTAATTGTGGGGTGAGCAAACAGAATGAGAAGTTTCTCTCTGTGACATGGAAATTTCCCAGCTCTGAAATAAGAGGATAGGACTTCCTCATGAATCACCGCTTTCGTAAAAACCTAGCCTTGTACAAGAACAGTCCTTAAGAATGGGAATCACCCCACCTAAATCTGTGCAGGATGGCAAGTCTTCATTTATAATTGGTGGAGACAAACGGGTGTCTCTAGCATGCTGCTCCTCCCATCCAAGTATACACAAATGTCTAAAATAGATCATGTGAGTCACACTACAAATGCCCATTTATTTTCTTTGCTTAAAAAAGGAATCTAGACAACAGATGTCTAATTGTCAACGTCCAGTGTTCAGTCACTTGAAACCCAGTCTGGCTGGAAGGATGAGATTTGTTCAGCTGGGCCAGTTAAACGTGAATACCTCTAAAACAGGAGATAGCAAACAATGGTTAGGCAAGAAT
This sequence comes from Colius striatus, assembly GCF_028858725.1. Classification (NCBI taxonomy): domain Eukaryota; kingdom Metazoa; phylum Chordata; class Aves; order Coliiformes; family Coliidae; genus Colius; species Colius striatus. Next base: position 52,697,634 of record NC_084760.1, on the reverse strand, counting down.
GAGCTGGATTAATAAATACCAAATGAGTAGTGTCATAAGACTGTCTGAATATGAATTATCTCCTTGTCCATCCTCTTCCTCTTTCATGAAAGATGAGCGTTGACTATGCAGATAAAAGGACACACTCCAAATCTTGACTATCTTCTGCAAATGTCCCTAATTTGGGGGGAAAATTAGCTTGAATACAGACAGTGTCAGAGGGTACGGAGATGAAAGAAAGCTTTAAACTAGTATTTACAATAGGCAAAGCTATGTGGGTTTATTCCTTTCAGTTGCATTCACTTTTCTCATAAAACTTTGGAACTATGCTCTTTATTTCAAGTTCTGCAATTAATTATCTATACTTCATTTACATGAGGCTAAGCTGAATGGAAAAAAAACCCAGGGTAACTAGCTAATCCCAATTCTGAACATCAGGATACTACAGCATGTAACAACAACTATTTCTGCTTCATTCCATAACTGGGATTAAGAAACTGGTAACATGGGAGATTTTTTTAAAAAGGGTCTCCCAGTGACATCTGATTGTCAAGTCAAAGCTTTGTATACAGCAAATAGCACTGACTATTGTGAGGCACAAAACAACCTCCTTTCACATTTGCAAAAGAGAATATTGGCCTCTGTACTTAGCAACTTTCCAAAACCTCAATTATAAAATATTTGAACAAGCTAGCTAAATAATTATCTTTCTCTGAGCTGAATACTCCTCTTTCTCTCCACTTAATATAGAGAAAAAAAAATATGCAGCCAAATATCACTGATGGTGAGGTGTTTTGATTTCATAAGAAAATATTCAGTTGTGACATTCTTTGAAAATGTACTCCCTTGTTCATTGAACAAGATTGCTAGGATCAATTAGTCTGGAGAAGCAAATGAAGGAGTAACAAAGCAATTGCAGTTCAAAATGGCCTGCATAAATTGTATTTCTCCTTTCTTGTAAAGCAAATAGCTCAACATGTTGGCCTCTCAAAGCACATCTAAATATTGACAACAAAAGGCCCCAAACTGTCATCGGACAGCCATATCCACAGTGTGAAACATATGTCTATAGGCATTTGGTCATTTTTCCTTTCCTTCTGGACAATTTATAGCACAATAATTCTGTAATTGTTACTGAGCGGTGTAATGCCACTGCATTATTTTCTTACATTACCTTTACAAAATGTCTTTTATTCTGCTACCTTTTAATGACTTGAAATATTACGTTTATATCTCTGAGTGTTTTGTAAGATTTTTTGGTCACTAATATTAAAGTATTCTTCTTTCTATTTAAGCAATGATACAGTCACTTGAAACAAGGTTTAGTTAATCAGAAACTCTTCTTAAAAGTGTGCAAGTAATGTAAGCTTAGTTTTACTATTAAACATGCATAGCTATCTGTTTTGCCTGTAAAATAAACTACTCAGCAGAGAGGATATACTTTAAAGCACCTTTTCAAGCACTTCCCTGAGATAGATTTGAAAATATTGGTTGTCTCAGACAAAAAAATTGATAAAAAGACCAACACAGTGATGAAGGACATCTGAATTTCTCTATATCAAATACTCATATACTAATGCAATTGGCTCTCAGGGAAAGGGAGATCCTTTTACATAATGTCTCCAGATCCAAATAATATGTGAAAAAGCAGAAAGCCTGAAATTACTAGAAAAAGAAAGAACTGTCAAAATAGCAAAATTAGTTACCACTTGAAAAAAAAGATGCTCAAGGAAATACGAATAACTCCTTTACGCAGTGGAGGAAAAATAACAAACTCCAAAACTCAAGGGAAGAAGTAGAAATACTAGAGTAGAAATCAGTGTGATTCCCAGCTTATATGGAAGTCTTCAGTGAAGACAATGCAGTGACATAAGTACATGCTTATAACCATACTTAAGGCACAAGCAAAGCTTAAACAGCTTAATGCACTGGACTCTACTCACAAGCAGAAAAATGGTCAATTAATGCCAAGTCCAATATAAAGGATTTTTAAAGAAGATGTTATGTAGGTAGAGCTACAAAATAAATGCAAATCATAACAGGATTTGTGTCAACACCAGAGAAGAAAAAGTGACTCAAAACTCTTTATCCTTTCACACCTAGAGCTTTACCTTAATCTTAGGATAAACTTTGAAGGAAAGAATAATTTATGGCTTGAAGGTAAATGGACAACAGAATAAAATGTAACATGGCTTTAGTACAGGGAGGTCATGTCAGACTAGCCTGATTTTTTGCTTTGATAGGATACCTGATTTTCCAGACAAAAGAACAGCACAGAGAGGTCCGATTTTATCTGAACTTCAGCAGAACATTTGGTAAGGTGTCACAATGGAGATTGCTAGGTAAACTGGGAAAGAAGGAAGTTTAGAAAAAGACTATGAAGGTACCAACAAAGTGACTGTGGCAGAAGAAATGCCACTGAACTGTGCTGAAAGGGGAACCTCTGGGCTGGAAACAGAGTACTCCAGTAGTGCTTTTTTTGGACTATTTGTGTCCTGATTTTGACTGAGACAGAGTTAATTTTCTTCCTAGTAGCTGGTACAGGGCTGTGCTTTGGATTTAGTGTGGGAATAATGTTGATAACACATTGATGTTTTAGGTGTTGCTAAGTAGTACCTCTCCTAAGCCAAGACTTTTCAGTTTCCCATGCTGTTCCAGTGAGAAGGTGCACCAGAAGCTGGGAGGGATCATGGCCAAGACAGCAGATCCCAAATAGCCAAAGGGCTATTTCATACCATAAGATGTCATGCCCAGTATAGAAACTAGGGGGAGTTGGCTGGGAGGGGCAATCACTGCTCAGGAATCATTCAGAAAGTTGTGAGCAACTGCATTGTGCATTACTTATCTTTTCTTGTGCTTTATTTATCTCGTTATATTCCTTTTAATTTCAATTATTAGAATTTTTTATTATTGTTGTTATTATAATATTTTATTTCATTTTAGTTATGAAAAAGTTCTTATCTGACCCATGAGTTTTATTTTTTTACCCCGATTCTCCACCCTGTGGGATGGAGCAGAGGGAGTGTCTGTGTGGTACATAGTTCCTGGCTGGGGTTAAAACACAACATGCTGGCATTCATTCTGTTTACTATTTCACTTTGTTATTTCACCCCTAAAATAGGAATGAATGCAAGAAGTCCAAAAAAAGTGAGAAGCACTGCCAGGTTGAAGGGGGAAGAACACCATATGAAAGGAAAAATTGACTGCAATAATAAATGTGGGATAAAATGTAACAGTACAAAGTACAGCGTCCTGCAATTATGATGGGATTCATCTCACCCAATCCATCTAAAAACTTTGTATTTTCAGAGCTGTTGAATTTCCTTCCATAATCACTAGAAAGATATGAACAAATCCACTGGTAATTTTATATTATCTAGTTTAGACACATGTCTAACTGGGATGAATGGAGATTCTTTGGAGATTCTTCCCTCTTTCTCCATTCATGAAGGACATTTGGAAAACTGACTTAGGTACATAACTTTGAAATTCCCTAAATTTAATGAGAAAAATATCACAAGGACTATGACAAGCTTTCATTATAGTAGATCATCTGCCAGGAATCAGCCAGGAGGAAGACACTCATTTTTGTATGACCCAGGACTCTGTATAACATCAGTAACTTCTTTAGACGTACTACACTAGGTAAATGCAATTGAAATAGCGAAGAGTCAACACAAGTTTAAAAAAAAATTACTTAGATCTCATCTGAGTAAATATCTGGCTGTCCAGATTCTGCAAAAGTCTTTCAAAACACAGAATCACAGAATGGTACGAGTTTCGAAGAACTTGCTAGAAAGAATCTATTCTAATCCCCTACTAAAGCAGGTTCACTTCAGTCAGGTCACACAGGAACTTGTACAGGTGGGTTTTGAAAACCTCCAGAGAAAGAGACTCCACAACGTCTATGGGCAGCCTGTGCCAGGGCTCTCTCACAGGAAAATGACCTGTGACCATTACTCCTTGTCCTGTTACTGGGCACTACGGAAAAAAAGATATGGCCCACCCTGTTGACACCTGCCTTTTAGGTATTTATACATGTTGATAAGATCTTCTCTCAGTTTTCTCTTCTCTAAGCTGCACAGATCCAGGTCTCTCAGCTTTTCCTTGTAAGAGATGTTCCAGTCCTTTTATCATCAGTTTCGTGTCATCAGCAAACTTGCTGAGGGTTCTGTCCTTCATCCACGTCATTGATGAATATGTTTTGCAGTTTGTCTTGCAAAAAAAAAACTGAAGGACCAATAATCATGTGAATAGTTCAAGATATCATTAGACCTCCTACAAGGGAGAGGATAATTTAATGTTAAAAAAGCACAAGAGCAACAGGCTATAAACTTAAATGAACAGGCTATAAAGTTAAATGAAATAAACTTAAGTGAGGCAGGTCAGCCTCACCTCCATCCCTGGAAAAGTGATGGAACAACTCATCCTGAATGTTATCACTAAACATATGAAGGATAAGATGGTTATTAGAGGGAGTCAACATGGCTTCACCAAGGGGAAATCCTGTTTGAGTAACCTGGTATCCTTCTATGAGTGCATAACCGGCTGGCTAGATGAGGCCTCATCTGGAGTACTGTGTCCAGCTCTGGGCTCCTCAGCTCAAGAGGGACAGGGAATGGCTGGAGAGAGTCCAGCGCAGGGCCACCAAGATGATCAGGGATATGGAACATCTTTCATATGAGGAAAGGCTGTGGGAACTGGGGCTGTTTAGTCTGAGGAAGAGGAGATTGAGGGGTGATCTTATTAACATTTATAAATATCTAAAGGGTGGGTGTCAGGAGGTTGGGACATCCCTCTTTTTTCTATAGTAGCTAGCAACAGGACAAGGGGTAATGGAATGAAGCTGGAACACAAAAAGTTTCACTTAAACGTAAGAAAAAACTATTTCACTGTTCAGGTGAGGGAGCAGTGGCACAGGCTGTCCAGAGGGGTTGTGGAGTCTCCTTCCTTGGACGTCTTCAAGACCCGCCTGGACATGTTCCTATGCGACCTGATGCAGGTGAACCTGCTTCTGCAGGGGGGTTGGACTAGATGATCTCTAAAGGTCCCTTCCAACCCCTACCATTCTATGATTCTATGACAGATTTAGGCTGGAAACTTTCTTAATCATCAAAAGAGTGAGGTTCTAGGGTAGCCTTCCAGAATAGCTACTGAAGGCAAGAAACTTGAGGATTTTTAAAAGCGAGCTGGACAGTTTTAAGAAATAGCTTATATGATACGGGGCTTGAAAAGAAGTGGTTGCACTTGTGCGCTGGGAGGATCTTGCTAGGTTTTTGGTCACTTAAAAGAAGACTCAAGAAGCTAAATTCCTAACTCTAACTTGGAAATGAGCTGAAATGCCCTGGAAAATCTTTATTTTAAAGTTAAAAAAACCCGAAAAAGCCATCTCCCAAGCTCTTAAAGTATTTTTCCAGTGTAACTTAGTGTATTTATATAGGTTTTCAGAAGGAAATAACAGATTTGTCAATTTTGATGACAGTAACAGAACCAAATGTCTGAATCCAAAGCTAACATTTTCCTTATGGAGGAATGTTAATCTAATCATATCAAACATTTAGTTGTTGGTTTCCTGTTTCGGGGAGTTTTTATTTTTAAGAAGAAACAATGATTTAAACAATATACATGAGCCTTCCTTTGAAATATTTTCAAATGCATGACATAGTTACAAGTTTTTTTTTTTTTTCACTTGGACACATCAGGCACAGGAAAAGGTCCTTTTCACTTTTTTTTGTTCCCCCTTGAGCTTTTCTGGTATATACGCATTGCTAAACAAATCAAACAATTAGTGTAATAATATATATAATAACTAAAATAAGAATTATAACTTCAACATTTCAGTAACCAGTTATTGCAATTTCATATGAAATAGAAGGTTTAAAATTCATTGTGAGATACATCTACTTAGTTTCTGATGTCCTTACATAAATTTGAAAGAGCACTTGAAAAGTTTACTCAAAGAATAGAATTTACAAAGCCTACAACATGGCCACCAGATGGTTTTGTAGCATGTCCAGTCTAAATCATCTCAGTGTTAAGTAAAGAGTCAACAACAAAAAATAATCAGACTTTATGCCTTCTTCTAGAACTTCAAATCTCATTTTGCCATTTGCCAGACATAATTATTGCAGTATCAAACAGCTATGGAGTGAATCTACATTTCTCTTATAAATGCAGCTTCTTGTAGAATAGAACTTGGGTAGCATATGCTGAAACAAACACTCAATGACAAAAATATTGGAATTTAAAAATAAATGTATGATACAAAAGAGAACTGTTAGACTTTATGTGAGAACTTACTCTGTTTCTTTACATGAAACTACAGTGTAATAAGTGAATAAGGCTTTATTGTTAAATTTTTAAGCAAAGCAATAAGCTCTCTAGGAGAGCAGAAAATCATGGCAAGTGTTGAAGGCTTCACATTTCATACACATTCAGAACAAAATATAGATTCTGTATTTTAATAGTATATAGAAAAATAAGAAACTGACAACTATATATGCCATTACTTCTTTCTATCTCTCTAGATTTTCTAATTAGTTTTACAATACTCTAACCTCACGTGGTAACTTAAGTAAGAGAATAAGAAAGAAGCCTTAGCTTTCAATCTCTTTACTATTGACAAATCCAGTTTCAAGCTCTAAGTGCTTCTGTTTCTTTCTGCTTATTTGTCTGTGTATTTCTGTGAAGAGCCTCACTTAAATTTCAGATGGTTTATCAACATTAATGCATTTATTTTCCAAGCATGCTGAGGGCTCTGTGTAAATCTGGCTGGTAACAGGCACTGGGATGCTCAGGCTGGAAGTAGTTGTTGCTGGAGTTAAAAGATGCTCAGCAGCCTGATCAAGAGATATGGAGATCCTTCTCCTTCAATGACAAGCTTGCTCTTCCAGCTTTTGTACATTTATATGCCTGTTCCCCTGTTAAAGGCTTATCAGACTTAAAATGGGGATACATACTTAGGCCAGTATTTTCCTTAACCAAGTGCTATGCAGGGTACAGTGGGAGCTATTTTATGCCCATGGGACTAAGGTCCAGAGATAACTGATTTGCATTACGTGAAGGATGGCATGCATGCCTTCCCTCTCTAGAACTTCAATGACATTCCCATTTCACATTAGTAATATGTCACCTGGCATTCAAAGTAGTATTAGTTACTTTTCCTGATGAGCTTTAAGCATATTGGTTTTTTTCTTTCCCTTTTTTTTTTCCCTCCTGTTTTTTTTTTTTTTTTTTCTTGTTCAAGTGTAGCAGCAGCAGCAGCAATAATAAAACAAACTGACTCAGTAACAGCAGGTGAAGTTCTGGGCAGGTATTTTTTAATGGGTGAAAAGTTTCCCATGTTAGTAATATACTTTCCAAGAATTAAGTTAGTTTTTGGCTTTTTGTTTTTAAAAGCAAAGCAGACAGACAAACATTTTTCAGTATCATTCTTTTTTAAAAATCTTCCTTACATGTAATTTCTATCATTTTGCAACTGAAAATGCTGAAAAGTAATGCTCATGCCAAGTTAAGAGTGCACTTCTTTTATTCTGCTCATTTCAGATATATGTTGTATATTCTTTCGTTCTTAAACGCAACAGTGTCCTCTCTCGACTCTATCTTTTCAGAATTAGTTTGCATTTTTATAAGGCACAAAGCCTTAAAAAGCTTCTTAGGTAGGTTGAGGCCTGTGATCAGGGTACATCACTTTAAGAAGATCTAGGAATGTCTAGGGACATAAAATATTTTTGAAAGGTTGAATTTATTATGCATTTATAGCTTGGTGCTTGTTTGAAGAGAGATGGCTGTATGTGAAGGAAATAACATAGATAAGGGAGGACTGTATCTGTTGGATGAATGGGATTTCAGTCTTCAGCATATGGATGAAAAAAGTATCAGCTAAGTAGAGGAAAGTTAAGCTCAGGACAAAATTGCAGCCAGTGATTTTGAGACACCACAAGATTTTCCACCACTGAAAAAACACCAGGTTCTCTTTCCTACAGAACAGAACATTAAAGATTCTCTTCCTTACTAAGATACAATTTTAACTTTCATGTAAGAGCAAAGATTGCTGCAGAGACTATCTGTGATGAACTGACTAAAACCTCACCCTCCCCTGCTGAGGGGGAGGAGGTAGAAATTTGGGAAGAAGAGAGGGGTGGAGTGAGGTGTTTTAAGATTCGGTTTTCATTTTGCATTGTTAATAAATCAAACAAAAATCTCCCCAAGTTGAGTCTGTTTTGTCTGTGATGGCAATTGCTGAGTGATCTCCCTGTCCTTATCTCGACCCGTGAGCCTTTTGTCATATTTCTTTCTCCTCTGGTCAGCTTAGGAGGATGATTGAGAACAGCTTTGGTGGTCACCTGGCACCTAGATAGGGTTAAATCACCACAGCTAGGGACCACAGAACAAAAAAGACTATGTTTAAACAAAGTAAGATCTTTTCTCCATCAGAATTACATAGTTGATGGCTAAAGAAAGATACAACTCTACAACAACTCAATTTCAGTTAAGCATCTGGCCTCAGGTCCTTCAGCCTTAACATCTAAAATTCAACAGATTATGATTATTTGTTTGTTTGTCCCACTACAGCAGAACTGAATCCCAGGTATTCATGCTTAGTTGGGGAAAAAAACCCACAACTCTGAAAACCCTAAATGTATTCACGTTCTTGAAAACTGAGATAATCACACATGATTTACTGCCACTAACAAAAAACAAGTGATGTATCTAGTAACAAAACATCTCAAGTCAGTTGAGTTTATACTCATGTCTAATTTATGTATTGAAATTTGGATTATGATTCCCAACTAAAAGAGAAGTAAAGTTTTAAGATGTAAAAAAGTATGTAACAATGTGTCAACAAATAAAAATGACTTTGAAGTCAAAATTCATTTGCCAAAGCAGACTAAAACAACACAGACAATATGCAGAATTCTCCAATGAGCAGCATGATACATGATTATAGCGACAGTTACCAGGTACTCAGAGAAAAGAAGTAACGTTTGATTAGAATTGAACAATGAATGCGCGTGTGCTTATTTTGTGGCACTCATCTTGTCCCTGGACTAGATGATCTCTAAAGGGCCCTTCCTATGCTACCATTCTATGATTTCACATTGATTTAAATGTCTAATATTTTAATTAAAAAGCAAAGAAAATGCATAGTTAAATTTCACATAAAGGATGAATTAAGAAATATGACTACAGTGTTCATGACAATATGATTTGAACAATATGATTTAAAATAACTAAAACCTACTAAAAAGTTACACAGCTGTGATTGCTAAAATATGTTTTATGCTGAACTTACTGCAATGAAATCAGCTTGTATCTGTAACACAATTTTGGAAGTCTTTGCTAGTGTTACAGGTACTGCAATGGCAAGTAATTTAAGACAAGAACCCATGTGTTGTTTACATAAAGAAAAAGATTTTTAAACTAGATTAAAATTATGTGTCCTTCAAGGATTTCCTTTCCTGTGAAAAAGGCATGAAAAAAATGAATATATTTTTGAAGCATTATACCTACAGCTACAGTGGGTTAGTGTTTCTATTTCAGAATCCTGAATTGAGTGGCTGCTAAACTTCTATCAGTCAGTCAGGATTTTCCACACCAGATGCCTCCATCATGATAAATTTCATTTACATTTGAAAAAAAACCTATTTGCAGAAAGTTTAGCCTCTGCCATGAGTGAAAAGAACAAGAAGAAGTTGTTTTACTCACACAGTACTATAATACTAATAACAACAACCACCACTACCACCATAATCTTGAGACTGTATTAACACAAAACTCTTGTTTTTTATAATATAGGTCCTTAAAATTTATGTAATGGCACAAGCTGTGTCCTGGTGTTAAAGCGCTCTGTTTTTACATTTCAGCAACAATCTAAAGCACACACTTCTGAAATTTGCATTATGGATTCAGGCAGTAAAATTCTTCAAAGATTCCATCTTTCCGATGCATTTTCTACTCCCCCATAGTGCTGTCAAGCCAGCAGTATTACATAATTCATTATTCCTGCCTAGAAACTCAATGCACTCTGTTCCAAGTCTCCTTAGAACAAAGAGAACCTCACCTGCAATTTCTTTCCCCAGTGGAGAAGCAGCCACAGCTGACAGCAATGAGCTTCTAGGTTCTCAGCTACCTTAGTATTCTGGAGACGAACAAAAGAGTCTCCCCAAAAATGACTGGAAATGTTTAAGAAAAACACATGGGAAAGTGGAACTAGGAAAATATGAAGGGATGGGGAAGAAGCAACGATCTACTGCAAAGGAATGGTGGTTTATCCTGTCCTCATCCCAGACACGTTAACTACTCAGGAGTGACATGTGAAAGGCCAAATACAAATGGCATTCAACTCAAAAGAATTTAGGACTGAGAGAGACTGAACTCAAATCCACGTGTACAGAAATGATTTTACGAAGATTGATAGCTGACCTACCAACAGTTTCTGTCTTTCTCAACACTCCTACCGCACTTGATACTATACCCTACAGATACTGAGGTCTTAAACCATGAATTTACAGGAATGTATTAAGGACTAGTTACTGTTGGAGGGCCAGTCCAATAAATTCAGGACAGGAAATCTCAACTTCATTGTGAGGTCTATTGTAAAAATCAAGTCATACATCCATTTTGATATCTAAATTTTACAGTATTTTGCACTATATTTTGAAAAATGGTTTGAAAAACATCTCTGAAACTAAGATGAAGGGAACAAGACAATTAGAGTTGTCTACATAAATTAACAGAAGTATATAACTTTCTTGATACTGCATTTTTAAATAGCATAATAATGTAACTCTAGTGGTGTTTAAGAAGCACTCTTAAGATCCAGCTACAAGTCTCACATCAGAGAAATGTCAAAATAAAACTACGAATGTAAAAAAGACAAACCTGCCTCCACCAAGGGATATGATAATAATTCACATATCCTGCACTGTCATCTTCAACATTTATACTGAATTTTCCAATCTTTTTTTCTTTCACCCAAGGGCTATGGCAATGACGGAATATACTCAAAAAGCAAGGTTTTCTTTGATGACAAAGAATTGTTTATTCTGAATAAAAGTATCAGCATAAGAGGTATATCAAGATAAAACGAAGAAAACAAGAGAGAAAATATGGATTACAATAAAGCACAGCAGAGATGTTTTTGAAAGTCTGGTATAAGACTATCATAGGCATGAAATCAGTGTTTAAAAGATGGAATTTCCAAGTAATCCAAATCCAAAGCTTCAATTAATAGATTCAGAAGTGGTAAAGGGAAAAGAAGAAGATATTCTGATCAGAGAGCACTCTCTTGGAAACGCTAATACTTTGAACTTATCTATCATTCTTTAACATGGAAAAAAAATTACAGATATTGTATCTGCCCATATATTCACAGAAGGAGAAAAATGGACAACAGGTATGAAGGCATTTTTAATGTCTCCTAGGATGCTTGTCTCCCCTTTATGAAATCAGAGTTTTGCTGTAAAAATATGAATAGAGTAACATTCAACTTTCTCTCCTAAGAAGCAATTTTTATTGGTTACAGAAATAAAAGAATTTTTTCTCTACTCTCCAAACCATCACATTGGAGAGATGTGACAAATAAATGTCATGCTCCTATATAACACAAATAAATAATAACATGAGTTTTTAAATGAGTGAGAATCCCCAATCCCCTTCCACCTCTCATATAGAGCCATTTTCTGCTGGGAAACAAAAAAATTATTCTCTCCTGGAATCGAATCAGATCTGTCGGTCAGTAGCCAGCGTATGATTCAGCTCAGCTTTTCAATGTTAAAAAGTCTCAAAGCCACCAAACAAGGGTTTTTGAATGAGACAGCTGCCTCCTAACTCTTCTGAAATGCCTGCTGAGCACTCCTATGAATCATGCCTGCTGCAAGAAGAGCCTCTCTGAGTTAAGAAAGCAGGGACGTTCGGTGACAGCTGGCAAGCAGACACTCCCTCTATTGAGGGACAGCTTCTATTCAACTAAAAGGTAGGACAAACATGAATTCCTGTAGCTGAACACTGAAAAGGTACTTGATTGATGATTAAACAACCCTTCCCCAATCATAGTGTTTTTAAACAAAAAATCTAATAGTATTGTCTAAAAAGAAAAATATCTATTATAGAAAACAAGATGCTTTGTAAAATATGCTGACTTTTGCTTATCTTTTATGATTATACAAGCAAGCATTTCAATAACTGAGTAATAAACACTATTGCAAGTCATAAAAACAGATTCCATTCAAGTGTCCGGAAACAATACAAAATGTTTGAATAGCACTAAATGTTCCACTCATGTTAAATTTAATGCTTGAATCACAGAATGATTTAGCTGTGCCTTCAAATGCTTTTAGTATCCCCTCACGCAATGTACACAAGCAGAAAACTACTTCTACTCTAACTCACTCACAGTTTCAAGGGGATGCATTTTGAAAAGGAGATTTGTCCTACTCATTAAATCAATTGAAACAAATAATTATTTTCCAGATTAATCGTATGTTAGACTTTTACTAGACTGATCATTGAACAAATTACTAATAATAAATATTTCCTTAACATTCAAAAGACTTCTGTTTAAAATATTTCAGAGCAGCCCTGTCACACTTACAGTAGCAGCAGGCAAAATTGCTTGAGCTTAACAAAAAAGTGTGAGTTGCACAAAAGTGCAACAAATACTTCATATTCCTTCATTTACTTTGATGTCTGCTCTTATTGTTTAAATACACTGGAAACTGATCATTTAAAAATGACCATCTTGTTTCAGGAAGTATCTTCTCATAGTTGTAAAACTGAGACTGCACTGAAAATCAAATGATTTTTTTTACTTTAAACAAGGTTTGAATGGATACCTAGCATAAAAATTCCTTTGGTTTTTTTTTGGTTTAGGGTTTGTTTGTTTTTCTCTAGTCCCCAAGACTTCTTCTAAACTTACTTGGTTATATTTAGGCCAAAGAAGTGGGTGAGGGGTGGGTGGGAAATCACGGTAACGTTTAATGAATAAACTTTACTCCACAATTCTACTTTAATCTTTAGGCTCCTCAGCAACCAACTGTGGTGCTGGCCAGTTAAAAGTTTAAGAGTTGAAAACTGGCTTTTGAAGGGACAAAAATTAACTTCCAATGCAGATTCCAGATGACCCTCACAGTGCCAACTGCTACAGCTTCACTCTATGGACACAGTCAGACTAAGCTGCAATATTTTTTAAGTACTCATCTCAATAAAGTGAAAAATCATCCCATCAGAGAGTTGTTGTGCTGTAGATTAATAAAGGAGAGTCCAAATTTGTTGTAGGAAGCAAACAACACAGCTTCTTCCATGCATTATCTTACAGTTCACATTGTAAAGTGCATATATGAGCTTATTTTTGCCAAGACACTTCCTTCATACCTAAAATTAAATAATGCATGCTGATAACTCTAAAGAACTTATTAGTTTCCTCAATAGTAACAGGAAAACTTCACACCTAATCCATCTTGCAGGCTATTAGATTTCTAGTATTAATTTTTTATCTTCTTACTGTGTTATATCTCTACCACATTTACGTAAACGCATTTGACCCAGTTCTACTACAGGTTTTGTTGCAAGAGGTTCTCAGATGTATCTTAGCCTGGTGAGGGGAATTTATAAATCAAGACATACATAAATCAATGTGCCCCAAAAAGAATCTGTAAAAGGAAAGCGTAAAAGGTGTCACAGCTATAGTGTTCAGTTACTCTCCATGGCCTTTCTCTATAGCAGGAGTGGGGAAGCACAGGATCAAGACAGAATAGAGATGATAGGTTTGTTTGTTAACTCTGAGATTTAAGGAAAATCAGAATCTTAAGCTTTTTGGTGTTTAAGAATATAAGAATTTGAAACATAGGGCTTTAAAAAGGCAAAAAGTCAAGGCAAAGACATTTCAAAACTATGCATATGTCTGGGAGAGGGAAATGGTGTCTGGCAACAAGCTGATATTGACTCAGAGTACATTTTGCCATAGAAGCTCCCATCTCACCAGTCTTCCTGCCAGAAACTCCTCTCCCTTACAGTTCCTGGCTTTACTTCTTTTGTCCCAGTTCCTCTCAAATTAATCTTCCTTATCCCTGAGTGACAATGCTTTGCCTCCCAAAGTTTCATTCTCTTAAGCTTTGGCTGTGTCATCCATTGCCACTACCAACTAAGCTCCTTTCTCCACAATGCTCCCCAAAACCCTCTTGCTTTTCCCCTATACTTCCAATCCCTTTTCAACCCTTTTTGAAATCCAATAGAGTTGAATTGAATGGTTCATCTGTAAGGGAGTTAAACAATCTAGTCCAACAACTTGATCACTTCAGAGCTGACCAAATTTAAAGCATGTTCTTAAGGGCACTGTCCAAATGCCTTTTCAACACTGGCAAGTTCAGGGCATCAGCCACCTCTCTAGGAGGCCCAGTGCAGTGCTTGACTACCATCTTGGCAAATAAATGTTTCCTAATGTCAAGTCTGCACCTCCCCACAGGTTTTATTGTCCTCTCCCACTGAAGCTTGTGTCATCTAAGTACTACCCCCCCCAAAATCATTCCATTCCTGATCCATTCCTTCCAACTTCACATTGTACCTGAAATCTGCACGTATCAAAACCCACCTTTCCCCATTCTTGTCCTGTAGCTCCTGACACTGGAATGAATTACTATTGCTCAATATGCTCAGTACCTTTTGTGTTTCCACTTCTGTATAACAAAACTACTGAAGATGCTTTAGAAAGTGATCAGCACTTTTAAAGTTAAGCCTGTCCCTAACCTTAGTTGGGCTGATTCAGAGCTTAAGACTGAATATTAACATTTGTGCTTCAGAAAAGCTAATTAACAGTCTTTAATTTGCAGCTATGTGGATAATACAAGCTCTGTAATGGCTCACCACCTCTTTAAGGAGGTCTGTTCAACTGGATTATCCTGCATTCCAGGACGTTCTCAAATGTGAGGTAGAGGATCCAAGTCTGCTGCAGGTAGACATCATCTGCAAAGACCTGTGCACTGATTGTGTGACCTACCCTCACACTCATGCTCTCACACCTTATCAACAGCAGCAGTAATAAAATCAGAGAAAGGAATTAACATAGATGCTTCACTGAAAGCAATGAAAATATCATTACAGCTCATGTCAATACTGTGCTCTGGATAGTCTAACCCAGTAAGTAAACCTTGCATCATGGACAACCTGAACCTAAACAGAAAGAATATACGAAGCTGGAGTAAACTGGGCAACCTTATTTGGGGCTGGAAAACCTTATTTGGCGCTCTTCCAATGTCAGAATTGCTTCTCACCTTCTCTTCAAGTTTATTACTTTCTGTAAACATGTAAGATATGGCAGATCACTGGTCTTGTCCTCATTATGACCATTTTCCATTGGACTCAGCCTTAGCTTTCAGTTATATAACACCAATGCCCCCAACACAATTCCTCACAGGACCGTGTATTATTTATTACCAATCACCTCAGTTGTTCCAAGTGCTGAATTTTCATTATTAATACTTTCCAAGAAACAGCATTAGAGCTATTTATTTTTGCATTAAATAATTTTCTGGTTCATGTTCAAACCATACGTGTATTTCATAATTCTGTCCCAAGACTATTAAAGGTTTGACAAACTTGTCTTACTTTATCAAATCTAGATTAAGGGATGGACTAGATGATCTCTAAACGTCCCTTCCAACCCTACCATTCTATGGCTTCTATGACTTTCTAATTATATGGGGAGTGAGAAAAGGGTTAGTTGCTTAATAAATCAGTTCCGATAACTAGAATTATTCTATGATTGCTTTCCTCACTGACTTACCAGTGATTTTTCTTCAAGTTTTCATGCTCTGAAAACACTCACTTCCTTATCCTCCCCACAGGTTGCAACAGGTTAATTACTTTTTTCCTAACAGTGAGAATGAACTGCCATGTTCACTTGCTACATGGTTGAGGGAAAGGTTACTGACTGAAATTTTATAAATACTATTCCTCTTGAATGACAAAATGTCATTTTAAACATTTCACCAAAGTCCTTTCTGCTTGTCTTGACTGTAGGAGTGAGACTGATCATAGCCTGGAAAATTTTTTCAGAATGCAAAAATAGTTCAACTTGCAAATACAACAATAGGACCTTATATTTACAACCTCCAGTATTGTCTACTCCCCTGCAATCCGGGTGGTATGGCTGGACCACAACAGCCATGATACAGTCCTCCGCTATTCTATCAGAGAGAGGAAGCACTATTCACAGGTGTTGACCATAGGTACAACACATTCACAGACTGGCCCCTTAACAATGATGCTATCAACATTCACTTGACAACAAACGAAGAAACAAACAAATGAACAAATAAATGAACAGAGCTCAGTGAAGAATAAATACGAAATCACACTCAAAGCCTTTCATGGAAAAAAAAAATCAATCATATAGATAGTGTTTGTCTGGGAGACAACTTATAACAACTATTCCAAGATATGTTCACCATGTATTTTGATGGAACATGGGACAATTCAGATAAAAAAAAAATCTACTGCAAATATCTTCCAAACGTGAAACAGTGGCACAAGAATTTGGCTAAATCATACTAGGGCCATGTTTTAGCTCAGTATTTATCTTTCTCTAACATTTAATACTTATATGGAGCATAGAAAGCATCACTGAATCTTGGTTCAGAAGAAAACGGTATAATAAAACATCAAACCCAAAGAACTCTACTCCACAATTTACGCAAAGGAAAAAAGTAAAATAATGATAATGTCAGGGGAAGCATCTAGATCTTTAGCTAAGAATGTCTGCCTTTTGCAAAGACAAGTTTGGACCTGCACTACATGACGAGGGTGTCAGGAGGATGAAGCTTGGTTCTTCTCAATGATGTCCAGTGATAGGATAAGGGGCAATGGGTACAAGCTGGAACATAAGAGGTTCCAAAGAAATACAAGGAAGAATTTCTTCACTGTGAGGGTGACAGAGCACTGGAACGGGCTGCCCAGATGAGTTGTTGAGTCTTCTCTGTGGACATTCAAAACCCACTTGGACGAGTTCCTGTGTGACCTACTCTAGGTGGTCCTGCTCTGGCAGAGGGGTTGGACTAGAGGATCTTTCGAGGTCCCTTAATATTTTGTGACCCATTAGGACAGAATTTGTTTGAGTCTCAGGATATAATTAGGAGGTAATTTTTTGGGGTAATGTTTCACAGGTGTCACTGCTCATAGCTTGCTCTCAGGGCATTAAACAATACGTGGATTCTTTGAGTAACAAAGGTTATCTTCTCCAATAATGTGGCAAATAGGTGAAAGGAAAAAGACTGTACACATCTGATTCTTTGAACAACATAATAGCTCATGGAGAGTAAAACTGTATGCCACAATCAACTCTAGATCAGAGAGAATCAAAATGGCCATAATGTGACTTATCTGTGGTATTTATAAGGAAGTGCAGAATGCAGTGCTTGGAGTCAAGGTACTTGGATCATTACCTTAAGTAGCATTATCTGGTTATTTTTAGAACATCTGCCCAGATGGATGCTGTCAAGCAAGATTATAGTCCTCTGTTAGGCCACTCTGAAAATAGCAGCATATGTGCAAATATACAGCAATTGGCAGGCGCTCTTATATTCGTGTCTGCATGAATACAGCAACAGATACCGTACTCTCTTCTCAAAATAAGTAGTACGTAAGAATCATGCCCTATTTTATGAGACAGAAGAAACCACAAATCCGCTGGGTCAAGGTTATCTAGGCATAATCTATGTAACCGAAATAAAACTACTAAATCCTCATTAGCACATTAGCAGCATTGTTCCTTATGTATCAGGTTCTTTTCAAACAGCTGCAAAGGAAAACACACAATACTTTGCTGACATTAAGGTGGTTGGCTTCATTTTTTTTTGTTTCGTAGAAAAAGTGCCGCTATTTTCAAAATCTAAGAAATGAAAAATGTTCAGAGGAGACAATATTTATAATATAGAAATTTTCCTTAATATTTTTTTCTAACAAAAACAAGACACATCAAGAAACTAAAATTGTATCACAAAATAAAAAGGAGACAGCATGATAGGTATACTTGGGCACAGAAGTACTGTCATCTTCAAGTATTCAGAAGATATGACTGAAATCCCAATAAACACATAATCAAAACAAAACTGAACAGTTTTTTTAGCTTTTCATGTTTTATGGTGCCTACCCTGTTTGTTCTCTTTGCCAAACATCTGTTTAGGACTATGTGTGTCAGCACAATGGGCTGCAGGGATATTTACTTGAAAAATACGACATTGCATTCTGACAGCTTCGTTGTGGGACCCTCTACAGCCAATATTCAGTCTTAAACACAGACTTAAATATGTTGTGCTACAGTGAATACACAGATGCTGACCTTCCCCTGTTGCTAGTGTACACAAAACTGCTGTGCTATCCTTTTTGAACAATGCAAACTCATTTCCAGCTTTCCACTCCACCTCTTTTCACACTACTCTCTCCTTTTCCTCTCACACACTTTCCTGCTGTAACCTGCTTCATTCTACTCTTCTTGTCTGCTGCCAATAGCTGACAATTTTCTTTCTGTCACTTTTATGCTCCATTTTCACTTTCTTCTATATTTACTGTATGACAAACATTTCCATAAGGTGACCTAATTCCACTTTCTTTGGAACAGTACAGTCCATCTTTATTGAGGATAGACATGGAAAACAGTAATGATTTTGCAAAAAAGCAAATGTCATGAGTTTGAAGGCAGGGATCAAAAATTAATTGAAATGCTGAAAAGTTGAAGGATTCTGAATAATTACTTTTACTTCAGGGAGTCTACTTTTAAGACACGGGCCTTAAAACACATGCAGAATATATAAAATATCAGCAAAAGGTACAATTATTTGTTATTTACCAAACCAAATGCCTATTATATTCAAATATTTTGCCTATGCCTTTCAAAACTATTTCAACATGTAACCTAGAGTTCAAAGAATGATGTGGAATAGTACATGTCTTTTCTTTTGCATCCCAGTTTTATACAAAAGTATATACAATTGTTTCTGTATTAGTAGAAATTTTCAGCTTTCATTTGCACTATATTAATAGGTTCTTGCTAAAGTTTTAGAAAAGTGATTTAACTAAGAAACAGCTCTTCTTAATATTTATGAAGTTCGCAACTTCTGCAGTCTCTAGTGCAGGATAAGGTCATGGCTTGTCCTACTCTCCTGCCATGGCACAAGCCACAAGAGGAAACCAAGCTCGTCACTCAACCACTGCACTGACACAGACAGCAAAGCCCACCAGTGTGGTCAACCTGCAGCTGCCTGCAACAAGCTCTGAACAACCTGTGGGCAAGGGCAGGAGGGTGGCCACATCCTAGGCTCCTGCATGCCTGTACTGGAAGACTGGCTTTCCAATTTGTTCAGATGCTGCTGGAGTGGCTTTTTGTGGTCATGGATGTATAGGGGAAAAGAGCTGGACTGGGCAAGCACTGGACCCTTTTATTCAATATACATTCTCTTTGGTCTCTTTTTCCAGTGTAAAGCAGTTTGAAATTACTGTCCCAGACTGATTTTATTTCCTGCAGAACATCATGTTTTAACTTAAGTTGCCCTAAACTACTAAGTAATCCAAAAGGTTTTCAAATATCTATAGTGCACTCTTGTAATCAATCTTTTAAAGTTAAAAAATATAAACTGCAACACGGCTCATTTTCAGGACTTCAGTTTACTTCTAACCATGTATGGCAACAAATGTCTCTGCTTCTCATGCAAGATGAAGGTTTAAAAAAAAATTAAAACAATCACATCACTGAGCTAAACCATAGTAACTATGAATTGTGCTCATGGCCAGAGCCAAAGACCTAAATTAAAAATATGGGCTACAAAACATACTAAGTGATTTATGGATCTGTTCTCCTCTGTTCACTCCTTCAGTCCAGTGAGGATGAACCATCTCTGCAATGCTCTTTAATTTTCTAATGTGGGAGAACATTAAACCAGAAAATAAGCAAATTAGTTTTAGTTATCTCAGCTAAAGCAGGTCCCAGAAGAATCTGTCAATCACCACATGTGGTGTAAGGAAATGACGACAGCACAGGTGCACGAGAAGAAGACAGAGGTAAGGCAGAGAAGCTGATCTTTTGGTGGCAGCAGCTCACTAGATGGGCTCAGCTGTGAAATTTCAGCTTAACCCAGGAAGGGAAAGACTGTAATTAACTACTTTGACATTTTCATACTTACCACAGCCTACTAAGCACATATTCACACATTGCTGTTTTGATTCAAGGTAATTCATTACATGGTATGAGGGTTAAAGAACAAAAATATAGGGATGACAGTTAGCATCGTGCCTTGAACTCTGTCCATGTGCTGGTGACTTCTCTGTCTGCCTCCAAATTACTTTGAAGTAACAAGACCACCATAGCACATATTACTCATAAAATGTGAACCTCCAAGGACCTACCCTTGGAAACAGATATTAACTATTCCATGCAGAAATGCAGGGGATACATTTTAAGATGTATACAATATATTTATCAACTGCATGTCTTTTGTAACACATGACATTATTTGAAGTCATTGCTTAAAAATAAGGGACAGACGTCAAATTTGAAATAACATTCTCAATGCATTTGAAATGTTAAGGTTAACTTTTGCAAAATGTCTCATAGCGCTACAGTTTTCTTAGGTTTATACCAACAATTTGTTTGGCAAAAGATTATCTGGAAAGTTATTTATTTAGCAATCACTGTTATATTACAATGAAAGAGAGATGTAACATTTAAAATATGGAAAGTAACTTACAAATGCCACAAAAAAAGAGCAAAAAACTCTTTTCCATCATGGAGCTCTATTACATACCTTTGTGCAGCTCCTCCACTTAGTGAAACAAGGAACTGGACTTAAGGTTGTTTACAAAGTCATATAGAGAAATTTTATTGCTATGATGAACCATCTTCAAGCAAAATTTATTATCTCTCAAAACCACATTGCTCTTCTAGTTCTGGAAAACAGTTAATCCTTCTGTTTTTATCAAAATATAATGTCTCTTGTCTATTACACATAAGCCTTTGACAACCAAAAGCAAAGGAAGATAGTATCAGATTTCCCACATTTATAAGAATGACATAAAAGTGCTCAACAAACAAAGTGCTAAACAAACAAAGCGCTATTCTCATTTAGTTCTATGTAGCCAAGTGGACTAGAAGAGATCCAGCTTGATTCCATTTTATCCTTGAGCATACACAGACAGATAATGCATTTGCACATAAGCAATTATGGGATACTGTATATGTATATATTATAGATATACCTATATATTATTACATATACATAGATATTATCACATTTAGGAAATGAGAAAAATAAATGTTATGTTTTTTAAAAAAAAGACTATAAAACATATTGCTGACAATAAAAAAATTAAATCTGAACAAAATAAGGAAAACCAAAAGAAAAAAAAAGAATAATAAAAGGTGGAAGGTATGCAAAAGTGACAAAAATGTGCAAAAGAAGAAAGGAGGAATGTAGAGGCAAACCGTTTTACTTAGTTTTAGGCACAGACGTGTGCCTTGTTCTTTTTTATAAGGTGTTTTGTGGAAATCATATAATTATGTATTTCATCACATAATTTTAAAAAGTCTGAGTTGAAACTCAAAATGCAATGAAAAAACATCAATTTATACATTAATCATTATACACTAAAAGCTGCTCACAGACCACTTGACCTGCCAAATTTGTGGACTTCAGTTCTCAGGAAAAAAGCAATATAAATGCATTCCAGCTTGAGAAAAAACAGAATCCTCCCAAACTAAACTGAAACCACTGTTAATAATTTAAATATTTTTTCTATCCTCAATGTTAATATGGATTTTACTAATTTACTTTCATGTACTGCTAAGTAAACAACATAGAACTGTATTAGAGGGTATGTTCAAACAGTTCTATTTCTTGTAAGCCTACAAATAATCAACATCCATCTGCCAGTGATATCTCACATTCTCTACTGGGAAAAATATTCTTTCTCTGCTGCCACAGAAAGCAGTTCAACAGTTTAATACCTTGAGTTCAAATAAATAAACAGCACTGTTTCTCCTTGCCTACTTTAAAACACTTTAATAGACCTTTCAACTAACTTGGCACTGTCTTCCTCTTATACTATGTCTGTTTAAAGCTTCTGCAGCCAAAGTAAATATGTTGTGTTTCATGACCGAAGGCCAGTTTGGAAAGAGAAATTTACTAGTTGACCATATATAACTAAGTTGGAATGGTTAAATTAGTGATGGGAAATATTTTTTAATCTTCTGTCACCTTTTCCAGGTTTAAAGTTGCCCTCCTTCTCTCACTATAAATACACACAAACACAAACTTTAATTTGTTTTTAGTAACACAAAATGAAGGCCATATGAAATAATGAAACTGAGCCACAAAACTTCCAGTCTTTCACAATAATATTTAGAACAAAACTATTTCAGAAAAAAACGTTTTCCCAACAGAAGACTTTTTGAATGTAAAGTTCTTTTTAAAAAGAAACCCAGATTTTAAAACACTTGTGGGGGGACAGAGTGAATTTAGTTACTGAGGAATATAATGACATTTTCCAACAGCTCATTTCATCAGCTATGTTGCTTTTACCTCAATTCACATAGAAATAATCACATCTTGCTTCCACTGCTCTTTCAAAGCATAACTGCTCATTTCTAACATTGCATTAGTAGCACTGTAAATCAATGTTCTACATTTCCCTCAGGCTATTTTAGAAGCTTTAACTAATCCATGACTAAGTGAAAATTATGTATACATTAACTGAAAAATCATAGTTCATTAGCAGCACTAAACAAATTGTCACTTTTAATTTTAAACAACACCTACTCTGGGCAAATCCATACTCCACCAATTTAAGTCAGGCGAGTATAAAACACCTAGCTATAGCCAACATTGCAAGTATTGAAGCTGTGGTTGGTCTTCAAATGAGGCATTTTTACAGTATTTTCTGTTTTACATTTTTTTGATGTATAACTATACCTATTTATCTAACTGCAACAGCTAGAAAAAGTAAAAAAAGCCTTCAGGATTGATTAGCTTGTTGGTGGTTTTTTTTGTTTGTTCTTTTTTTAAAATTCTCATTAAATTCGCTTTTCAGCCCCAAAATTTGTTTCATGTAATAGTGTCAGCTGAGATACTGTTCTACTAACAGCAGATACTACTTTCTCCCAACCCATGTTTGGAGGCTACTCCTGCCATAAATCAGCCTCCAAATATAGCTTCTGTTGGTGAAGAATGAAATATATTTTTAAAAGATAACCTGTCTTCTGTGACTTGACTTTTACATAGGCAAAAAAAGCACCACTACACTAACCAAAAAAATAATTGTTCTCTGAATCACGTGAGCATGGTCGTGTCGTGTGCTGTAAGCAGAACCTGTTCAGCTGAATCAGTAACTAAAAGCATGAGTCAACTTTAGAGTTAAAGAAGGTGGCTCTTATACTATTATTTGGACTAGCCTTTTCAGGAGACAAAGACTAATGTTACCTAATGTCATTTACACAAATATTTAGCTGGTCACGTTGTCTAGTGTGTAAAGCAGGGCTTTTGACATATCTACATTTCCAGAATACTAACACAAACTACATCTATTTAAAATGAGGAAAAGTAACAGCTCTAGAGTTCTTGGGGACCAGGCTATGGAATTTTTTTGTTTGTTTGTTTTGGGTTTTGTTTGTTGTTTGTTTGTTTTAACCTATGTGAGTCATGAAGG
The DNA here is from genome assembly GCF_028858725.1 of Colius striatus. Classification (NCBI taxonomy): domain Eukaryota; kingdom Metazoa; phylum Chordata; class Aves; order Coliiformes; family Coliidae; genus Colius; species Colius striatus. Next base: position 52,673,967 of record NC_084760.1, on the reverse strand, counting down.
TTATGGTAAAATCTCTTGATACAAAACAATCTATTTTCTATGCAGAAGGAGATCTTTAATTCATAAGGATTCTTCTCATCTTTACTGTTTGTAAAAATCACCACAGTTCTGATTTCTGGGTAAACTGTATTTAATATATGTTTAACTACAACAGATGTTCTCTACTGAAAGGAAAATATCTGCTTTTTCAATGGGTGTGGAACTCTCCATTTTTCACCTTTAAAATCACTCAATCATCAAGTGACGTTCTAGGAACACAGTGTAACGGACACCAAAGCAAGCTGTTCTCTCTGGATCCACTGCTTCACAGCATAGTGCATAATTGGTTATGCGTATTACAAACCTTACCAATTGCCACATACCAACTACCATACTTTGCAGTTCAGAATGAGGAAGTTCTGTTCAAAATTATAAGCACACACAATATGATTTCCAGCCTTCCCACTCATCCAGCTCCAAAGCCACTTTCCCCTGAGTGTCCAACAGAGAGCTGCTGCGTGGAGGAGGCTCCTGCCAAGTCTCAGCTGGGTGTGCTCTGGCATTTTGATGGAAATAGTCTGGTGTAAAAGAAAAAACTTCTTTTCCTTTCCAGCAGCATTCCTTTTCCATTCTTCCCATATTCTGTAGCAGTACAACTATTTCTTTTTGCTGTAATTTGATAATTTATTTTTAGGTGACTAGAACTGGCAGTTCTGCCAGTTCAATAATCTGTTGGAAACAGCAGAGATATCTACACAGGCAGGTGCAACAAGACTCCCTGGTCTGCCTGTATACAAATTAGTGGTGGCCTGGAAGCAGTTGCATTAGCATGGATGTCCCTTCACTAATACATGTATCAGGTGCTGAACCACTCTAGAATGACCACTTGGCTTCCAGTTGAGGCCTGCTTCTGCAGCCAGCTTCTGCAGAAATGTGAGAATGTGGTGCCAGCTGCATAGACATCTTCAATGTGCTCAGAGGCCCAAACATTGAAAAGCAGAATCTGCTTTGTGTATAGCTGGCCAAAGGCATGAAATATGCTGAGGAGCAGCCTCCTGTAAAGCTGCAGCTGCTACAGCAGAGGCAACATCCCAGTAACTCAAATGGAAGTATAGGGTCAACTAGTCATTAGCACTGGAAGATGTGATGCAGCACTAGTGAAGAGTTTATAATGACCGTCAGAGGAAAAGTACAACCTGTTACCATGGTCTCAAATAGAAATTGGCATCCCAAATTTATTTGTGTGCATTTGGCAATTCACTGAAAGGGTTTTATATCCATGCTTCTGCCCAAAAATAAGGAGCTGTTTTGGTGTCTCTCAGCAGAACTTGCCAGATGCAAGTTCAGTCATGCATCTGTCAATAGAAATACTGTAAAATGCTTCATGTAGGTCATGTAGACTTTGGACCTGCCAGGCTTGACAGCATTCCTTTGTTGACTTGTATTTGCTGCCACAGCCTTATTTCTACCTTAGCCTTTCCTGTTTAAACTAATTTTCTAGCTTGAAAGACGCATTAATTTAGTAGACTATCCTAATAGAAATTCTTTGACAAGGGCAGCACTTTTGTCAATATGGGCAAAGTCAGGATCCAACAGACTCTACTTACAGACTCACAGGGCCAGTCTAGACATTTACTCTGGTGAACAGCACAGTCTGTCACTTTGCTCCCCATGATTTGCAAAGGAGATGAGTTTTAGCGTGTAGAGCCTGAAATAATTTTGAAACTGCTCATCATTTGCTTTTGGGAACAATCCTGTTCTCAAGCATAATGAATGAGTTAATTGAGCTCTATACCCGACAGCATTAATCAGTAATTGTCAAAAGATGATTGCACTGTTTAAAACTGTTTTGGAAATGAAAATAGTAGATACTTGAAAAGCAAAGATTTTTATGCACTTAAGGGTAGAGCCTCAAGAATAGTTTGAAGAATGTTCCTTCATTGATAAGCAAAAAATACTACTCTTCATTTTGAATTTTCAGGTAAACATACTAAATAAAATTTTTACAGCTTTTTGCTACAGTTTACCTAGCACTGATAGACCTCTCTTGGATGCTAATTGGTATAAAAGTTGAATTCTTGAGTCGGAACTAGTTGAATTCACAGATTAGAAACAAATGATAATACACTTCCTGTGTAACTTCTAATTTTGCCTGCATTAATTTTTACATCACTCTTCCAAAACTAATGAATACTTTGTAATAAAAACTTAATTTATTATTTTTATATATGCCCTCAAAATGGTGTTGGAAAACACCAATACTGAAAATTAGGTGATGTTCAATGATTTTTCACCTCCATATACACAAAATACTTCTTTTATTAAAAAGCATATTTGTAAAGCTAATTTGTGTAGGTCTATTATCCAATTTGTATACTAAATATACAACATATGCAGATATACACATGTATATATACATGTATATATTAACAGTAACATATGTATCCAAAAGACAGAGTGTGCATCATATCCAGACAATCACAAAAAAGACAGAATAAAAATTTAATAAAGAGAAACAGAAATATAGGAAAATGAAACCATTGAACTAATATTTAAAGCAGTACTTGAGAGACAAAACTGTTCTCAAAATACTAAACTAAGAAGAAACAAGTTCCTTTGGAGACACAGGACAGATTGTGTGTCTGAAGCAATCATCTATGACAGCTCCTGATGCTTAGATCCCCCTAAATCAAAACAAGGTTATACAGTTTTACAAAGTTCAGTTCTCCTTGCATATTAAAATATATTGCACAACACCCTAATCTGTAATACAGATATCACAAGTTAAAAAAAAAACAAAACAAAACAAAAAATCCACCTCACAAACAAAACAAAACTGCTAAACATCTGTAAGAAATGATAACAAATCATCTAAATCATGTGGTTGAGTAGGAATCCTCCTAAGAATCAGGAGCAGTGTGTGAAGTAACCAGAGTAACCAGTTAAATAAAGGCTAGGATGTTACATCCTTAAAGATACGTTTTGGCCAGAAACTGAAGCTACTGGGCAAGCCTCTCTGCCTTGTGTTATGACAGTCAGAATGAATTATTTCACCATCCAAGTCCGGCTTCAAACACTGAAAACACTTAAAATTATGTTTTGATCAAGGAAGAATGAGACACGTGTCAAGACTGCAGAGAACAATTGGGAAACCTGGTAGTGTTTTCTCAGATAGCAAGAAGGCTCTTCAGTCTCATCAAGTTTAAAAAAAATTGAAGAAAATAAGTCACTGAGCAACTGCAAGAAGAAACTTGAAACAATTGGCATATCATAAGAATATCTCTATTTGTTTCCTAATAGAAAAAACTCCTGTCAAGTTCATGGACACAAACAAATGAAAAGTGTCCTTAATTCCAGAGCTGACCTGACTGAGCAGACAGTACTCTTAGGCTGTTATCACAGCAGAAACATTTCAGCAAAAGCCTGAGTCACTCTGTAGCTCCTTGGAACTAAAAGCCAAGAAGCACATTTTTCCTGTTTTTTTCCCTGTGCATACAAGGAAAATAAGTGACAAACTTAAAACTTAATTTTTATCCAGTACATCCAGGCTAGCACTCAAACTCAGATGAGCTTCAGTTCTGCTGAATGGGAAATATGCCATTTAAGACAAGACAGACTGAAAATTCTACTCACAGACAGCATGAAAGAAATTAAAATAGTGAAATTAGTGTGCACCCAGACTACATGGTGATATTTCAGGACTGATAGCTTTTGTCTCAGGTTGCAATTTTATATGGACATATTTTAAAGTGAGTAAACGGGCAGAACAGCTTCTTTGGTCATCTAACACTCTTAAATACTGTGTTTTAGATACAGTGTGTTTGAAGAGATGTAAAATATGACCTAAATGATGTGCTACTTAATTTTTTTCTAATAAAAAACAGTGATTCTCTGTCCACATGGTCAGACATTCCACAGCAAGAATATGGTGTACGATGCAGCAGTTTCTTGCTCTCTAAAGTCTCTATTCTAGACAACTTTAAAAGCTTATTTCCTTCTCTGTCTGGGCCTCATTTTTCAAAAAAGGGCTCTCACCCTACTCATCCTGCTCGGCTCCAAGGAACCTCTTATTGATAATGCATGAGTATCAAGAGCTGATACAAGGAACAGCAAAAAATTCTTCCACCTATGCCATGCTGTACAGCACAGATAGAACATAGTTTGTCATTTTGCCTTTTGCAACTTGGGAGATCAACTTAAAAGAACCGAGAAAGAAATTAGCGGTAGAGGAAAGTGAAAGTGGGAGTATTCTTAAAGTACATTATTTTAATATTAATTACTTGCTACAAAAAGCCCCTGACCTACAAAGCAAAACAACAAAATCCTTTGTTTCTCTAAAGTATATTCACTTCAAACTAAGAAAACTTTTTTTGCAGTGAGAACAATCGTTCACTTGAAACAACCTCCACAGGGGCATGGTCTTGACAGCATCACTAGAGGTTTTCAAGATGCAACTGTAGAGGGTAATAGCTAATCTCATCAAGGCTCTGCTTCCCAGGATAGATCAGACAAGATGACGTTTCAAGGTTCCTTCCAAACTGGGCTGTTCTATAGTTGTACGATTCTATTGAATTCTATGATTCGATATCAGAATTTGCTGCTGTTGCAATGTATCCCTCTTCACCAGTAGGTGAAGGTTCAGCATGGATCAGAGGTATGACAGCACATAAGTTTATATACTTGTTAAACAGCCTTTAAATTACTTTGCATATCAAAACATTTCTGAAATAGTCTTATACTGGATGGCAAGACTGAAGTTTGCAGTGCAAACAAAATATAATGCAAACTTTTTCTGTCTCTCCGAATCTTTCATGGTTTTCAGCAGTGATCCAGATTCAGCAGAAACAGAATAGAAGAGTTGCCTCTGATCTGGTCTGATCCATAGCATGGAAATTAAGTAAACATCCTAGGGAATGAGATACATGCTTGAAGAGTTAAGAAGTGACCCAAATTAGTCAAATCAAAACAACTGCCTATTGTACAGTCTTATCTCAAACAGTTACCATAAGCAGATGCTGAGGAAAGTGTCAGACAGGGAAAGATACGTCCAAAGAAATTAAATTAAATCTCCCATCTCCCACTGTACTACTGTTCTAAATATGGATGCAAACGTGGTCAGCTGTATGATCTCACCCTTAGCCATCAATGAATGTACTTACAACTTCATTTTAGGAAGGTTTAACTAAAATTCTGATAGCACCTGCTGTGATTTAGTCCTTTTGAGTGGTTCTGCTTACAGGGAGTAGATGCCATTCATCAGCAGCAGGCACTAGTGGCCAGACAGAGAGAGAGATGTAGGCATTACAGAGCATTCAGTACTGCAGTTCACTAATTAATGGACAGAGGGAGACAAGGGTGGATTTATAGCTGCCAGTATAGTGAGTGCCAGAATGCCTCAGTCAGCCGCCTGGAGAAAGACAGGCATTTGAAAAATTATCTCCAGCCTCACCTGAGGAAAGCAACTAGTTGTGGTATTCAGAGCATGAAACTGCTGAGGCATAAGCTTCAATGTCTCATCACCTAAACACAGGTAACGTGAGAACATACAAAACTTCACCATCAAAATGTGTGGTGCTTAATAAGGCAGCAGTTTTTAAAGGGATCGGTTTTACTGATCTGAGACATCACTCTCAAATAGCCATACCTACTCGAATCTCTCTCACAGTGATTTTCCAGTAGAAACTAATCCATGCTTTGTTTTCGGAATTAAGAACTTCATTGCTTAGAGAAATTGATTAAGGCATACACAGTGAGTTTATTTTCCTGAGTATGGGGCTAAATATTCTGTTAGTATGCCCTTTTTTCTTACTTTCTCATAACCTGACCAAAATAGAATTGATTTTTCTCTCTCAGCTCTCTTCTGCTTCTGCCATTTCACAAAATCAAAGAATGGTAGGGGTTGGAAGAGACCTTTAGAGATCACCTAGTCCAAGCCCCTGCTAAAGCAGGTTTGCCTAGATCAGGTCACACATAAACACATCCAGGTGGCTCTTGAAAATCTCCAAAGAAGGAGATTCCACAACCTCTCTGGGCAGCCTGTGCCAGTGCTCTGTCACCAATTTACTGCTGAACAGCCATGAATCCTGCCTTGGAGGGACTTCCATTCTGCTGTACTCTGGCCCCCTGACACTGGCTCTTTTCTGATCGGAAGGTAAAACATATCCCTAATTTTCTGAATTATGGATCTTGTTTGATAGCTCAGGCTTCCCACATGACTGCAGCACACTGAGGCATCCAACAGAGGATCTACACTTTGGGTTACCTATGAAACAAAGCTTCTTGAAAGTGTGTTTACTGCACATGAGCACCGTAACTTCACAGATAGCAGTCAGCAAGGCTAAATGTCTTTGGGCAACATTAGACCTGTGGGCTATGACTCAGTAAACCAAACATCCAATAGTATGAACTGAGCACACTGATACACCATCATCTGTGCTTTTATTTATCATTTTAGGTACTTGAATTGAAACAGCAGGGGTCATATATATGTATATATATACACCATTGGCATCCAGGATTCCTGGTATGAGGCACTAAAAAAAGCTAGAGGTCTGTATAATCATGAAAATCACAGAATCTTAAGGGTTGGAAGGGACCACAAAAGATCATCTAGTCCAATCCCCCTGCCAGAGCAGGACCATCTAGAGTAGGTCACACAGAAACTCCTGCATGTGGGTCATGAATGTCTCCAGAAAAGGAGACTCCATGACCTACCTGGGTAGCCATGTTGACTGCTCCTAATGACCCTCTTGTCCATCAAATGTCTGGAGACAGCACCCAGAATGAGTTGTTCCATCACCTTTCCAGGGATGGAGGTGAGGCTGACTTGTCTGTGCCACTTGACCTGGCTCCTCCTTCTTACCCTTTCTGAAGACTAGATTGAAGACATTTGCTTTCCCCCAGTCCTCAGGCACCTCTCCTGTTCTCCATGACTTACTAAAGGTGATGGAGAGTGGTCTAGCAATGACTCCTGTCAGCTCCCTCAGCACCCACGGGTGCATCCCATCGAGGCCCATGGATTTATGTACATCCAGATTGCTCCACTGATCCTTAACCCAGTCCTCATCAACCAAACAAAACTCCTTCTTTAATCTGACTTCCTCTGGAGTCTGGGGCTCCTGAGGACAGTCTCCAGCAGTACAGACAGAGGCAAAGAACGCAGTAACTCTGCCTTCTCTGTCACCAAGGCATTCACTTTGTTCAACAGTGGGCCTACATTGCCTCTACTGTTAGTATTGTCCGCAATGTGTTTGAAGAAGCTTTTCTTGTCCTTAACCTCCCTTGCCAACCACAACTTCAATGAGGCTTTAGCTTTCCTAGTTGCCTCCCTACATCCTCTGACAACAGTCTTATATTCATACCAAGTGGCCATCCCTTCCTTCCATGATCTATAGACGCTCTTCCACTTGAATTTGCCCAACAGCTCCCAGTTTCAACATGCGGGTCTCCTAGCTCCCTTGCTTGATTTCCTGCCTGCTGGGATGCTCTGATCCTGAGCTTGGAAAAAGTGATCCTTGAATACAGAAGCTATACTGAGCCCTTTTACCTTCTAGTACCTTTACATGGGGTGACCTTAGTAACTAACCACAATTACAAAGAGCAAACCTGGAAACCACAGAAAAACAAAAGCCTCAAAATCAACCACAGAAAAAAAGGCTAACAGTGATATACTGATTACTTTGAGAAGTGAAGTCAATGGGTGATCACCTAAGCATATGTGCAGAGCTTTAAAATTATGTCTCTATTAACATGCTGTAATGACCAACCAGTCTCCAAAAGGATTCTACAATGCCAGCCCCCAAATGATGCACCCCAAAAGATATATTGATATTCTGAAGCATATTTATAGTTTTCTATGTATTACTCTGATATATAGAAGAATACAAGATTAATAGTCTGATCAGCTCTAAAACATAAGAGAATATAGAAAGCATTTCTCTTTCTAAGTCTTCATATTGAAAAATAATAACTAAAATTTAGAGTAAACACTCTGTACTAGACTAAAGAAAACAAATGTCAGACCTCGGGAAAATGTAACTAAAACCCCAGTTCTTACCAAATTTACTACTGTTTTTTATACTTGGAAAGTAAAAAAAAATCAATGCTTTTCAGGAACATACCTGAGAGACCTGAGAGGACCCTACCATATGCTCTCCCATGGCTTTGAACAAACAGACCAAAAGAATTTTCCCTCAGAACAGCCAGATAGTAGTGTGTCCTGTACTATCTTTCAAGAGGATAGTTTAAAAATAGTGAACTGTTAACTTACTGTCTTCTTTTGAAGGTGCAGAGCCAACTCTTCACCATAATAGATATTCTGATCCATTACCTCTATGATTGTTTTTGACTTTACATTCTCAAAAGACGGAGACTCTGAGTTCATCATGAGCCCCAACTGGGAGATTCACAGGTAATATTACTGTAACAGTTTCTAATAAAATTCTCTAGAAACTACAGCTTGTTTTCTTAGAGGATGTGAATGTTTACAGTGAGGTCTTTCTCTGCTTCTAAAAAGTGATTGAGTAGAAGTTTAAATATTCCAAAGCAGTTTTAGAAAGAACATGTCAAAAACATGTCCATTATCCTCATTAAGTTTATAACAGAAATCTTCCTTTGTCAATGCAAATATTTGTCTTACCTTTACTCGGCATTTTTGATCCCTAGAAGCTGGGAAAGGTATTAAAATTATCCTGTACTATTAATAAATATTTTTAAGGTTGTCCAGAGATTATTCCACATATTAAAGAAATTCTGCTCATGCCCCTGCTAGTATTCAGTTTCACAGCATTCTCGATACTCCCTACACATGACTTAGCCTAAATATATTTTCTTTTGAAGTACCTGCAAACTATTGGTGTACAAACAAAAACTCTGTTCTAAATGACATGAGTGTCTCAGGGACAGAGTAACGTAGCAAAGCGTCAAAGGGAGAAGTTTGCCAGAGACTTAGTATAGTTGACATAAACATCCTGCGGTCATCAGCACAACCCAAGGTGGAACTCAACTATGAAACCCAATACAATTTATGTACACAGGAAGAGACCTGGATTTAGACAGGTATAAAAATGAACCAGGAGGAAAACATGCTAGTAATGTTAACATTGCTTTTACTTACGAATATGTAGGAAAGCAAATAGATGTCACCATAGGTCTATATACACAGGAGGTCTATTTTCTGTAACAAAAAGCTCTCTCTGAATGACCCAACATCTTGGTGACTCAGTATTCCAATAGACAAATACTGTTATGTTTATGTCCTGAAAATGGAGAATGTTGTAAGATGCTCAGCAGCCATCTATGAGGTGGAAACAGGGGCTGGCTTCTTGGGAAGAGTATAGGAACATTGTCAGGGCATGCAGGGGTGCAACTAGGAAGGCTAGAGACCTTCTAGAATTAAATTTAGCCAGGGAGGTTAAGGACAGCAATAAGGCATTTTTCAAGTACATCAGCAGCAGAAGATGGTGAGGGGGAATGTGGGCCCGCTGCTAAACGCTGAGGGTGCCCTGGTGTCTGAGGATGCAGAAAAGGCCAAAGTATTGAATGCCTTCTTTGCTTCAGTCTTTACGGCCAAGGCTGACCCTCGGGAAGCCCAGTCTGGCAAGGATAACAGGATGGCCAGGACAGCAGGGGACTTGCCCTGGGTGGAAGAGGAAGAGGTTAAAGACTTGGCCAAGCTTAAGGCTCATAAGTCAAGGGGTCCTGATGGGATGCATCCTAGAGTGCTGAGGGAGCTGGCTGATGTGATTGCTAAGCCTCTCTCCATCATTTTTTGAACAATCATGGAGGACAGGCAAGGTGCCTGAGGACTGGAGAAAGGCCAGTGTCACACCAGTCTTCAAAAACAGCAAGAAGGACGACCCAGGAAACTACAGGCCAGTCAGCCTCACCTCCATTCCTGGAAAAGTGATGGAAAACTCATCCTGAATGTTATCACTAAACATATAAAGGATAACATGGTTATCAGGGGGAGTCAACATGGCTTCACCAAGGGGAAATCCTGCTTGACCAACCTAATAGCCTTCTATGAGTGCATAACCAGTTGGCTAGATGAGGGGAGAGTAGCAGATGTCATCTGCCTTGACTTCAGCAAGGCTTTTGACACTGTCTCCCATAGCATCCTCATCAGAAAGCTCAAGCAGTGTGGTTTGGATGAGTGGACAGGGAGGTGGGTGGAGAGCTGGCTGAATGACAGAGCCCAGAGGGTGGTGATCAATGGCACAGAATCGAGTTGGAGGCCTGTGGCCAGTGGAATTCCACAGGGATTGGTTCTGGGGCCAGTTTTGTTCAACATCTTCATCAATGACCTGGATGAGGGGACAGAGTGTACCCTCAGCAAGATGGCTGACGTCACCAAATTGGGAGGACTGGCTGATTCCCCAGAAGGCTGTGCTGCCATTCAGCGGGATCTTGACCAGCTTGAGAGTTGGGCAGAGAGGAACCTCATGAGGTTCAACAAGGACAAATGCAGAGTCCTGCATCTGGGAAGGAACAACCCCCTGCACCAGGACAGGCTGGGGGTCGAACTGCTGAAGAGCAGCTCAGCAGAGAGACCTGGGAGTCCTGATTGATAATAAACTAAACATGAGACAGCAATGTGCCCTTGTGGCCAAGAAGGCCAATTGCATCTTGGGATGCATCAAGAAGAGTGTGGCCAGCAGGTCAAGGGAGGTTCTTCTCCCTCTCTACTCAGACCTGGTGAGGCCTCATCTGGAGTACTATGTCCAGTTCTGGGCTCCTCAGCTCAAGAGGGACAGAGAACTTCTGGAGAGAGTCCAGTGCAGGGCCACCAAGGTGATCAGGGGAATGGAACATCTTTTGTACGAGGAAAGGCTGCAGGAACTGGGGCTGTTTAGTCTGGAGAAGAGAAGATTGAAGGGGGAATCTTATTAACATTTACAATTATCTAAAGGGTGGGTGTCAGGAGGTTGGGACATCCCTTTTTTCTATAGTAGCTAGCAACAGGACAAAGGGTAATGGGATGAAGCTGGAACACAAAAAGTTCCACTTAAACATGAGAAAAACATATTCCACTGTGAGGGTGACGGAGCCCTAGCACAGACTGCCCAGAGGGGTTGTGGAGTCTCCTTCCTTGGAGGTCTTCAAGACCCGCCTGGACATGTTCCTATGCAACCCAATCTAGGTGAACCTGCTTCTGCAGGGGAGTTGGACTAGATGATCTCTAAAGGTCCCTTCCAACCCCTACCATTCTATGATTTATATAAAAATATTTCAAGGTGGTTAATGAAGGGTTTTCAATTGAAAAAATAAATTCCAAATCTCACTCCTGTAACTTCTACAGGATTTGCAGATGGATCTTTTCTATATAATGAACCTTTCTGATTCTACCATATCTAAATCTAATACTGAAGCATATTTCTCATCCAAAAACATGATGTATCTTTAAAAAAGAATATCTAGTGTCCAAAACGAAATTGCAAATACAAGGACAGAATTTTGCCTTGTTCATTCAACAGGATGGACTCTACCAGATATAATCCTAAATGGTGTGACGAAACTAGCACGAATAAAGGTATCTGGTAAAATGTACATTACATATCAAGTAAGAGACACCATTTTAGCCCCTGGTTTATCAGACTCCACGCTTTTTTTTTTGGTTGAAAAAGAATTTAGAATAACATGGTAAACTGCCTCAGAATCTTCAGGGTTTACAAACCTCCTCCCCTATTTTCTACCTGTTAAAAAGCCCTCCCAAACATCATGTGGTATCTATTTCCTCTGCAGACAAGTAGTCATACTAGTTCTCAAAAAGGAATCTGCAACTTGTGGTTGATCAAAGCTTTGTACCATTTGATTAGTCTGCAATATGTGCCAGGGAAGACAGTTGCTTAAGTTACACCCCCTTCATTTCTGTCCAAAGTAAATCTGTTAAGATCTCCAAGGTACTTGCAGTGGATGTGTACAACGTACCTTGATCAATTCTCACTCCCTTATATTTCAGTGCTATAGATATATTCCCCAGAGAGGTAAAATACACTTAAAAGAATACCAGTTGTCTAAGGCAACTTAGACAACAGATTTCCTTTGCTAAAGGTTTTCTAAAATTGACCTTCAAATGCTGTAAAGATCTACTAAATCTGTTCACTAGTAAAAATAAATTGAAATGATAGCAGTTTCATACTCAAACTACACCGAGTTTCAAACCTCAGACACTACAGTATAAGACATAGCAATATATTCATCAGCATGTCTAAGATGCAAATACACAGTACACAATTTTAAACTAGTCATAGACAGAGATTGCTCATTCCCACAACAGCTTGGAGCACAGTGCAAGCTGACCACAAGGCATTTATTTGCCTTGCCCTTTCCTCTGGTTTTGTAGTAGCTCAATACAGGTTGCAGCCAGACTGCTGATTAAAACTGTTTCAGCTTTTCAGCACTAAGTATCAGCCAGAAAGGGTGGGTTCAGGCCCAAGTTAGGGCACCTACATTTAAGGTGGTTTAACTTCCAACTCAGCTGCCTCCAAACAGAATTTATTTGTCTTGAATTTGTGTTATTACATAGGCTTACATTCACCTAGTATTGAAAACTGCTCAGAGGTCTTCCCTGTTTCAAGAAAGCTTAATCAGAAGCTTAAACAGATGACTTGAGCACAAGTGAGCTACCGTGTCCTCAGTATTCTTTTACATGGTGTTCCCCAGGCCTCAGTATTGGGGCCTCTTCTACTTAACATCTTTATCAATGATCTGAATGGAATCGAGTGCACCATCAGTAAGTTCACTAATGACACAAAGCTGGGTGGGTGTGTAGACCCTCTTGAGGGCAGGAAGGCTTTTCAGAGGGACCTGGACAGGCTGGATGGATGGGCCGCAGCCAATTGTATAAAGCTGAAAAAGGCCATGTGCTGGATCTTGTACTTGTGCCACAACAAATCCTCAAATCTTGGGATGTGAAAACCTACTGGTGAAAGAACTTTTTAAAAAAATCACCCTTCATAATAATGTGATTTTTCTCCTATGAAATGCAGGAGACATTGAAGCTTGTGGATGAGTGAGGTAACATGGTGTCATGTATTAAACGCTGAAGCTCTGATGCATTTTCTGTAGTAGTAAAAGTGCTTCATTAGAACTTTATTACAAGCAGGAAATGACAACTCTGTTATGACAATATAATGCCTATAAAATTCTATCTTAGATAACTGAAACTTAAACCAGTCCTAGTAATAATCACAATTAATTATGCTCCATGGACTCAAGCTCTCTGCATAAGGCAGAGAGTAGAGAAGGTTTTTACATACTCACTGATATAACTTTGTCCTAAATTTCAGATTAAATAGATGAAAATAAGAATATCCAAAATGCCAGATTCAAGAAAAACCCAAACAAATCCCTTATTTTTAAAGTGAACACAGACAACTTTTATTTGTTCTGGCTGTAAAGTCTGGATTTTTTTCCCTCCACATTTGGCACCTGCTTTTAAACACGAAAGTTTAAAAACAACTCTGGGCCAATTGTCCAAACCACAGCAGGTAGTACGGTCAATGAATGAGACTATTCAGTAGGCTGGCTACCTGCTCCAGTGGGTACATTTGAAAAAGCAGTTCAGTTACACCTACTTTTCACAAACTATTTGGAAGATTCCCCTAATTATGGGATACCTGAGGAAGCTACTTGAACTTTTTCACCTTTAGGAAAGTAGTAGTTCCCACCCTTCTTTTACCATGGCTTGTACTTTATTTACTGTAATCCAAGGAAATCTGACAGAGACCTTGAAGCCAGTAGCCAGAGGTAGAACAAGATATTAAAAAAAAACTAATCAAAACCAGAGAAAAATGGAGCATGAATTAAAGAAAGCATAAAAATACTCCTTCCCAGGAAAATATTACTATTTAGAATTTTTATGCTTTTATGTGAATATTATTTTTACTGTTATATAACAGTTTTTTAAACAACATCAGTAACTTAATTTTTTTAAAAAAGCACACTTTCAGTAATCTTTAGAGACCAATTATATATTTCAGGTGTTTAAAAATCATTCAACACATCTCTGTGAAATTATCTGTTCCTATGGAAAACAAGCTTCCCTCCTTCCATCACTCCCAGGAAAATTTGCCTGCATTTTAGGCCAGATTCTTACTAATACAGTTTACAGAAAAGCCTCATAAACTATTGCATTGACAAAACCGAGAGTGCAGTCAGCATCAGGAAGAAGGCTGAAAATTAGTATTTCCAGCTAGAAGAAATTGGAGACCTCTTTACCTAGATGTGTTGAAGCAGCTCCAGAAACAGTTTTGTGGAACTCCTTCGTCAAAATCCAAAGCCAAATTTTCATATTTGCTTAGGCTAATCAGTGATTAGGCCCCTTGAAATTTTTGTTTTTCTAAATTGTGCACTAAGTTAACTGGCCACTTCTGCTCTTCCCTTCCACGAGGAGGATGCAAGTCCTGTCATCACCTGCATGTTTACATGTTCAACAGATCTAGCAAAAATCCTAAACTTTAAAAGTATAATCACGTTAACTACTTAATCAGAAAAGCATCTGTGGGAGAAAGGATGACTATCAATACATAAAAACAGTTTTGTGTTCTCAGTATCTTGAAAACCAATCAATTTTCATTTCAAGCCGTACATCTGATACAAGTTTCAAATTAAGGCATTCATTTGAATAGTATTTGTTGGTTTTAGTTTGAGGCAAGGGAGAGAGAAAGAAAAATGAGGCTCCTTCTGGGCAGGAAGCAAAGGAGGGAGACAAAGTCAGGCCAGCAGTATACCCAAGGTATTGAGAAACATCATTCCTAACATCAATGCCTCTGTTTGCTATCTTTTACTCTAGTTTAATAAATTCTCTGAGTGAAGATTATCTTGTCTTTATTCAAGCACAATGAAATGGGGCCACAATATTAGAAAGCATTCATCAATAATACTAGCTTACTCTGATGAATATATAATCAGAAATTTATGTCAGTTTCAACACTTTCTCTTTGGCCTCTGTGGAACATGCCTTTTCCTGAGGTTTCAGTATGGTTATTCAGTGACTCTGAAAGTTAATTCAATCAGAATAAAACTATAAATATTTAATTGGGTGTCATCTATTTAAATATATCGCTATACTAAATAGAGGTCTTGTGATCAACAGTTACCTGAGCTGAACAGAACAAACTGGTCAGCAGTAAGTTTGGCATTGCCAGAATAAATACAGACCATCTTTCCATTACTATTTGAAACCAGGACATCTATTCAACCACAATTACAAGTGTTAAAAAGTATAACGACTTTAAACCTATAAAAAGACTAACACAGGACTGTAGAAGTAACACAGTTTCTTTTGTTTGTTTGGAGAGTTCTTTACATCTCAAAATATGAATATAGATAGCAACTGTACAGCCCTGCAGATTACCTCAGCAAGCCTCTATTGGTTACAAACTACTACGTGCATTCTGAAACTCAAAAAGAAATTTTATTTATTTTGCAATTAGCAAGGTAAATATTTTCTTCATCAAGGTATTTGCTAGTCCCATGTAGTCCTAGTGCCTAGTGTTGGAACAGAAACTACTCTCCATGTAAATACAAAGTAACAATAATGACAAAACAAAGCAATGAAACAACAAAACCAAAATTAAAACTTTCAGATTTCCCACTGCTATTGAATCCACAAGTTTTCCCACTTCCTGTTTCTTTGAGTTCATTTGGCTGTGTGCAGTAAGAAGCTGAAAAGGCTCTGTATTAGTTTTCCCCACTAAGGTATAGTGGAACACTTTGTTGTTCTCTACTCCCACTGAGGGCTTGCCTGGATGCTATCACAGGAGCATACAAACGTTCTTCACCATTGTGTGATGGAAATGAGAGAGCACAGTTTCGAACCATGGGGTTTAGACAATTTAGAAGTTTTCAGAGTGTCAAAGTGCACCACAAACTAGGAAATACAATTATTCCTTTAATTTCATGGGAGGCTTTCAAGCTCTTCTTAGAAATTTCTACACATCTTTCTTTGAGAACTTAAAATTGGAGACTGGAGAACTTTCTCACCAGAGATGGTGCTACAAGCTGTTATACTCCTTTGCAAAATGGTAGCTACTCAATTTTTGGGTATAAGCATTTTAATAGAGGAAAAGACTTATGTTAGAATCTCAAAAGTTTAGTTCAGGCAGTTAACAAACTTGGAACTGAATATATCTGAAAGCATTGGTCATAGATACTGAGCCAGAAGCAGCAGAAGAACTGTGTCCTTTTAACAGTGCTGAGATTCTATGTCTTCAATAAAAAGTTACTCTAAATTTTTAAACTTTTTAAGTACAGGAAAAATCTCCCACCCATACATTCTTGCCTCCTTCTTCACAGACAAAATTACCCAGCTAAAGAAAGGAAGTAAACAACCCTCTGGGTTCCTTGGGTACCGTATTTTACCACAGATAGTAATTACAAATTATAAAAGCCAATTACTAAAAATAAGACAAATTCTGACTTAAAGCTGTGAGTTATCACTCTGAAATCACAGTTCTTTGAAGCTCAGGCACATATATGCGAAGAAGCAGCCAATACATAACTAAAAAGCAAGTTCTGGAGTGGTGCAACGGATAAAACGTTATTTCCCTGCTAGTGGGACAGAGGGAGCAGAAGGGAGTGAAGACACCTTCATATGATGATTTGTAAGCAAAGACAACTTTCTAGATGTGTAACTATAAAACAAATACATCTGAATGTTTATACTTTGAAAACAGGTATGTAAATAACTTGTTTAAAAAGTGCTGTTACTGTAAATAGTAACAAGTATGCCTACTGTATGTATTTTTGCACATGCAAATATATACGGAAGTCTACCTTTCATATGTATGCTTAGAGCAAAATGTATGCTAGTGCTCTGCCAATAGGAAATATCCACGGCAATAGGGAAAACATACAAAAGCAATAAACTCCAATTCTACCTCAATTTGCCATACCCACAAAAAACAAAACCTCAAACCAAAGAAGGAGCATAAGATAGCACAATAGGGTGGAGCTCAGGTTAAATACCAGGACAACGGGTCTGCCTGTATATACCTTTTGACCCCAGCACCATCCCTATTTACAGAGACACACAGAGATTATTCACCTTCCTGCCCACAAGGAGCCAAGGCAGGAAGTGAGGCTGCTGGGCAAATATCAGTGTACATTATTGTTGCTTTTGTAACATAAGTGTGCCTGCTTGGAGGGTATTTATGAATTAGGTTAAAAATTAGCATGAAACTGTTGCCTGCTGTTCTTAACTTAATCAAATATTGTCAAATTAGCAACAACCACACTTTCCACTGAGGGCTGTATATTTAAATGTTTCAAAATCAAAAACTATTTTTGGATTTATGTGAACCAAATAAAAAGGGGCTGGAGTTGCATTTCTTCAAGGAGGAATAAACTCTATGGTCACGTATTTGCCACTCCTTTAAAAAATGAATGACTGGATTCTTATTTGAAGTCATAGAGACTAATTTTTAAATGAAGCACCTTGAGAAGTTACACAAACAACTTGAGGACCCACTGTCCTTCTCAAAAAGATTAAAAGGAACTGAATGCACATATGGGGAGTAGGAAAGCCATCTCAGACATGCAAACATTCTCTGAAAATTACTGACCAGATGGGATACACAAGCTTAACAGAAAAAACAGGTTTCAGTCTGAAGACCTCTGGAGTGGAAAGGGTTTATTTACAAGAATACAACATAGTGTTTAAAGGATGGCTAAGAAGAAGAATTAAGAAAACCTCTATTCAACAATACATTAAATAAATTATTGCAGCAGTCTTTAAGTTGCAACATTAAAACAGCCCTCTAGTAAGCAAAGAGATTCATACAATTGTAAGCAGAATAGACTTGATGGTCCATTGGTCTCTTTCAGTATAGTAACTTGTGTTCCAGGATATTTGCCATAATACATAAAAGCCTAAAAAAAAGTTGTCATTTGAAGAGTGTGGAATTAAACAAAGACACAAAGCAGGTAAAGTCCAGTCCATGTCAACCTGTTATTCCACAGGATAGCCGCAGCACAGTTCAGGGCCACC
Source organism: Colius striatus (assembly GCF_028858725.1). Classification (NCBI taxonomy): domain Eukaryota; kingdom Metazoa; phylum Chordata; class Aves; order Coliiformes; family Coliidae; genus Colius; species Colius striatus. The sequence continues at coordinate 52,655,996 of NC_084760.1, read as the reverse complement.
AGCTCAGTGTTTTGGTTGGAACAGTATCAAGTGTCCCTTCTGTACCTACCATGCAAGAGAAGTCAGAGTAATGCAGATTATTTATTACTATTCCGATAACATATCAAGCTAGTACTTTTATCTGATTACAATATTTCTGTAATTGGCAGTAGAATATGGGTGGATACGTATTTTTCTGAACAGATATTTCTTGTACCTCGACAAAAGGCTTTCCAGACAGCTTCCATAAATAGTATAAGTTATCTTGAAAAACAAACACATGCTCACTTCATCAGGACAGTAACTTGCAGCACATGCTCAGCGTCCTATAACTAGCACCACATAATTTATCTTTATTTTGCTACAAATCCTTGGTGCAAAGGAAACAAAGACTTTCAAATATATTAAAAAGTCTAGCTCCTACAAAACTGAACACCGTATATAATGTCAAAGAAGTCTGCAACTGGAAAAAGAGTTTTAATACACAGCTCATATGTAGGTATTTTTGTTGAGGATGTTTGGCACTATATGTTTAGTTCTATAGTTTAATCTTAAATGAAAAAGGTTTGTTTTTTATCTCTTACTTTGTCCTTCTTAAACAATATTTCAGAGTCCCAAATATAAGACTCAATGTTACTCCCTATGTGGAACTAAACAGTAATCAAAGTCATACTGAAACGCTGTATGAATCCATTATTTATTGAAAAAAGAAGTCATAATGTGTGAATACGATCTATTAAGCAACACTGGTTTAACAAACTTTCTTAACAACGAAAATCAGTTTATAATCTGAAGAAAAAGGAAAGAGACAAGCTGTAATCAAGTTTGATCCAGTAACAGTAAAACAGTAGTAGTTTAAATTTACTAAATTAAAATCATTTTATAGGAAAAACATGCACCTAGTAAAAGTACAGCACTAACTGTGTTTGATTGAACAAACCTGATAAAGTTAATTGCTAACTGCAGAAAAGCTCAGGAAAGCTCCATCAGCCCCAAAGCCAGCCTGTATATTTATCTGCACATTTAAGCAGTATGTATCGAAATATGTTTGCTACAATTAGACACAATGAAGTTTTTATTTTGTAAGGTAAGTTTGCATTCCAAGAATTCATAATACAGAAGAACTGCTTGCAGAATAGACCATACACATAGTACTGTACCTCCAGCATCAAAACAGAAGTCCAGAACTATAATGCGAAGATAATAATCTCCTAAAATAATAACTGCTTAAAAGTAATCTTCAGGTTCTCACACAACTCTTATTAACATCTTAATTGATTTTAAGTACCCCAATGAACAATTACTCACGTAAGTAGTCTCTCAAGACTTCCATGGGGTTACTCCTGAAAGTAACAGCTCAAAGTTCAAAATGTAGAGTTCTTTCCTTAAAACACTTAAAGAGAAATTAAAATGAATCACTTACGATTACCAACCTTATTTATGAATAAATTATTTTTTCCAATGTTATCTTTCTCACTTCTAAAAATAGAGGGGCCACAAAATTTTCAAAAATACAATTTCATCAACAATAAGAAATCCAAGGGAAGAAGAAAATAAAATGAAAAAAAAAGTAACAGGATCTAGGATGATTGCCCAAAATAGCTTCCTCCACCCCTCAAAACCACACAGATACACACAGATAATTACTGCTTACGGATTTTGGGGGAGGAGCTTATGTCCAGCAGTCATCCCACTACAAGGGGAAATCATATAAATACTCAAGGGTGACATTTGAAATCATCAGCTTCTGCTCACTCACCAGTGGCAGAAGAACTCCTCAACAGAGGAGGATTCACTGCTCTACCATTCTGCATTGGAGCTACACAACATTTTGGTATGTTATTATTTCATTTAATTCTATTTAGGTTTGAAAGTAACTTTTCTAGATGGAGAGGGAAAGGGGTTGATATTTAGGGTCAGTGGCAGCACCCTTACTGCAACTGGGACTATTGAAAGGCTACAGTTAAAGCCTCGTTTCAAACAAGGCAATGTGAGATTTTTGCCACTGATGATGCTGAGGGAACCAGGACCTCATACTTCATTTGCTATAGCATTAGACAGAGGCCATAAGGTTGTAGTAGACTGTCTACATATTGTCATTTAAAATTTTTCTTCATCTCAGGAGTTTTGATATATACAAGTTACTTTTGGAGCCCTAGCATAACTAGGAAAATAATCACTGAAGACAATAGTTTTAAATAGGCTGGCATCCATTTCAAACTATTGTTTTCCTGAGAGACTGCTGCCTCTAAGCTATCTAAACAAGAGCATTCAAAGTGATAGCAATACAGATTGCCTTTTTCTTAGAGGATTTTTCACAACTCGTGAAAGCAGGAAGAAGCACAAAATAATATTACTTTTAATGATATCACCTTAAGAAAACTCATTTATTCCTGCACATGAAACAGAACTGGATGATACGAAACTTTTTCTCCCCTTTCTAACACAGAACGGATTTGGAAACATGCATTTACAAATACCCTTATTGCTGCTGTTTTGCCTGAATATAGTCCATGGTAGCGATGGATATTTTTCTGAGCGATATCAGAAACAATCCAGCGTCAAGGGGCCACACTTTCTACCATACAATGTAAAGAGTCAAGGTAAGTTTATTATTTTTTCATAGTAAACAAATACAATTATTCCTAGTGTGTCAAGAAATGAAAAAAGAGCTCTTTGTTTATACTACCAGTATTCAACTTTCACTAACAATTTAATTTATTAAAATAATGTCATCACTACAAAAGAACTAGCAGTGGTTCTGGCAGCTGCTTCCTATCGACAAAGAAGTACATTTGGCACAGACAATTATATATATTTTTTTTTAACACAACAATCACCAAAGGCACATAAACCACAAACAAAAATCAGATCTACAGATCTCATCTTCAGTAGTGGGAATAATAAAATATGGTTGTGTACACAATTATGGACAACATGCTAGTTATCCTCAAATTTCTTGATTTAACACTGGTGTTTCTAACAATGGAACTGAAATCTACTATATTGAGGAATAACTTTTTGCATATACTGTCACGCTCTTTCTACTCAAAACAGACCTTAGGTGTGAATTAAAATATATCTGATATATGCAACCAAATCAAGACCTGTTTAAAGTCCAGAAAGGTAAAATAAATTGATATATAGTTTTAAAAATGTTTCACAAACCTCTGCATGGGGTTTTTTTCATGAGTGATTTAAGCTTATACTTTTAATTACCCAACTAATCTTCTAGTAATATAACAAAGCTAGAATTGTTATAAAGTTCACTTCATAGATCAGTCTTCTATCAGATTGTATAGGCAATACACAATTGCAATGCCATACATTTTGACATCTTATTTCTAGGTATCCTCTCTGTCCGTAAGTCAAATGAGTGTTTAAAACTATTTGAGTTCAGTTTTATTTTTCCAGGCTTATGCCATAGCCTTTTTCAAAACTTGAAATGAAACTTCTGACTTCCCAGGTACTGGTTTTATTTCATGAATTGTCTTCCAAGAATGACCAGTAGACTCTATTCAAAACTATCATCACCAAAATTAAGAAAACTGATTTTTCCTTGTAAACATTCTGCTCTAAGAACATTATTTTCTTTCAGACATGAACAGGCAGTTCAGAATAACTAACTTTTGCTGTATCTCATCTACTTGTAGTTGTAATAATCATACTTGGGCAGGAATAAGGAAACTGAATAAAGGACTCAGCAAATAGCATTTGCAAACAAGCTTATTTTCACCAGAAAAAAGGATATTTTAGGTTATATTCACACTAGAAAATAGCACAACAGAAGCAGATCTGGAGAGCACAACAGCTGCTGCTCAGGACCCTGCAACCACATTACCTTAATTTATGAGATTTCATTCTGGAACAGCTCAAGCTTGATCCTGTAGACTAGATGCTCATCAGCAGCACACATTGAGTCCACAGACGCAGCCCTGATCAGCTCTGATCTCACACCAACCAGTTCCAGCCTACATGCTCCAAGAGCATGTTGCACTAAGAACCAACTGAAAGCACAGTTTCACCCCTTGCCTTCAGCAGAAGGACTTTCTGGATTCCTACCAACACTCTCAGATTGAATTTAGGTACATGTCCATGAACAGCTGCTCTGAGGACTTACTCCAATTGAAGGAAAGTTGCATTTCCTCCCTCTCCCTCTAAGTTTTCATAGTGTTTTTCCATTACTTTATTCAGCATCACTTACATATTTATAATTTTTTAAAAGTTAAGTCCAATATTTACTTGGTTATCCTCAACCACACATCACTATTTCTCTTCTCATAGTATTGCTTTTTTCCCCTCTATAGAAAACATTTGGAAAGGTGGAAGTTAGAAGCAAATTAAGGAAGGAGCAGGTTAAACATGAAATTAGGTGAAAAGGGGAAATGAATTGTCCTGAACTAAGTTTTCATTTAGTGTATTTATATATAATAACACAGAATTTAATGTGCATGAAACTTCATATTTAGAATGAAAATTATATCAACACGTGAGAGTGTAAAATGCTGTCTATTTAGGAGAGGTAATAAAGACTATATACTTGACCTCAAAAAGAGGAACGTCCTACAGTTTTACAGATGTGGGAATCCAGTCATTTAAAATTGCTTGACAAATTGTCATCTGAGGAACAAGCATCAAAATAGAGGACTGAGAAAACACTGTTATTCTCCAGTCTGGAAAACAAGGAACTTATAGAGGGGGCTTAGAGGAGTTTAAAGAGATTAATATTAGAGATCATCATTTCTGGTGTAAGAAAATTAAGAAAGAATAAAACAGGAGACTATGCAACCAAATTCACCTAAATATTGTCTAGCAAGGTCTCCCTCAAATACCACATGGCAGGCTTTTTATCATAGCATAACTTTTCCTGTTTGGTCACAAACATTGGCTTCTGGAGATTTAGTTGCCAATAAATTATCTTTTTGTGTTGTACTGTTTGTCAAAAAGCAGCCTGGAACTAAAATTTCAGTCTAGGCCCAAACGATTGAATCAGGACATGTCACACAAATTTTGTTGGCAATCAAAACCTATTAAAGTGCCATTTAATTTGGTGAAATTGTTTTAACAGCTTTAGAAATCTTGCTTTCGACAGCTCTCCAGTCAGAATACAGTTTACTTTTCTGTATTTAGGGTTATAATTTTTTAAAATTACCAGGATGTAACTTCTAGCCAGTAGCTCTTTGGCTTGAAATCTTTGATAGGTCCTAGTTGAGAATAATAATTGAATTAAGTCTGACTGCTCATCAATGCTTAATGAGCTATTATCGCAGATTATGTTAAAAGGCTTCATACTTGATTCAATACACTGCACTCAGAGAATGTAAACCGATTTTGTATCCACGTATGTACCAAGATACTTGAAAGAGTTGCCAACCACTACTTCAATTTTCCTGGTAAAAATCCTACTTCATCCATGTGTTCAGTTGTCCTTTCCTCAGAGGACTTCCTATTGTCTCTCGACAGCACAATTGCCAGATATTTTGATCTAAATGCAGCAAAACTTTGAAATAATATATCTCTTCACAGAAAATCTTTTCAACAAAAAGCCTTTAGCGTCTTCTTCAATTCAGTTTGGTTTAGTGATGGGCTTGGCAGTGTGAGATTAGTGGTTGAACTTGATGATCTTAAAGGTCTTTTCCACCTGTAATGATTCTATGATTCTGCAAAAATGTGGCACCTGGCACTTTGTGAACCTAGGACTGTTATAAAGTTGCATTCAAGCTAAGGTCTGATGCATGTAACTGAAACACAGATTAATTAAATTAATATCCCCCCTCACAGATACTGCTAAAGAAAAGAACACATTTGATAGGCCTACAGATAGAGCTCCCTGAGTTATCTTTATGAAAGAGTAGACCTGAGGTCACTGTTGGCTTCTGCCAAAGTGCCCACATAAATGTTTAGCTTTGGATTCAATGCAGTTGATGGCAAAACAAATTTCTACTTTTCCCCTTAATGCTTTATAACTGAAAAAACATTAGGTCAGGAGCCTATTTAGGTAAACTGTACTGTCACTGTGATCTGACCTGTTTGTGTTTTCTGATGTGAACAGACCTTTTTTTTAAGTTCTTGCCATAATCTATGTAGTAAAGTCTGAGTTGTATAGTGGAGTGTTGTGTTTTCTGGTAACTCTCTCGTCTGTGGTGAAGAGAAAATGTGCAACATGTAAACAACATTTAAATGCCAGTTCTGCTGCAGAATATGTGAAAATTCTGACAGGTTTAAGCCTTTTCCAAATCTTTTTTTCATAAGATGTAGTTTTTAAAATTTGCTGTTATCTTATGTCACCTGTAGAACACAAAAAACAATTTGGAATTGTACCCTGATGAATCTGAGAGTTCAGTAGTAAGAAATCCAGTGGTATCAGTAAGATACCAAAGACTACACCAAATTTTTCCCTGGTACTCACAGATTCCACAGTCTCCTTTTGCAATTGAGAAGGATGTGAGTTTGCATTTTCAGTTTGTCAGTAAGTCACAGACATGGCTTTTCTTCTATGTGTAGGATTTTAACAACTATCTTCCTTTTCATTGCTTTAAGGAGGATGAGATAGGGCAAGCAAAATAAGGCTATACTCATTTATGCTGATTTTATGCATCAGCAAAAAAAAGAAAATGTACTCTCTACACTTAGTAGACACGAACAATTTCCCTCACTATATAGGAAGAGGGCAACTTTGTAGATCCAATATCAAACTGAAATTGTATGTATTTCATATACTCATTTCTATTATTTTTTAAAATGTAATGTGTACAACAATAGTTTTCTTCCTCCTTAATCTCATTTTTAGTTCATCAAGACTAGCCACAGATCGCAAAAAACCCAATTTGTTACCTAAGAGACAGAAGAATAGTTATTGCATAAAGTTTCATATATGTATGAACACACACTGCTCTTTTTCTAAGAGACTGAATTGCAAATATTAATGAATTGAATTTTTGATCAATTATCAGTCTTTCCCAAATGAGCATCAAATATATTGTCATTATAAAAAACAGAATGTAGGTTCTTCCGATATCCCTCAATTTTTATTTTTAAAATGATCTCTTAAATTAACATTCATCATAGGTATGGTATTTTGCTCTATAATGCTGCAGAACTACTGAATTAATCTCACAATATCCATGTCTTGTATGCAGTATCCTACAAATCAGCATCCTAATTCCAACATGAATCTGCAAGCTCCCCTGAAGTGTGCAACAAAGCAAGCAGTGAGCTTGTTTGTTTATTCCTGTGTGACATTTGGTTAAGTGGCTCCACCTGCTGTTTGATAACTAAGAAAATAAAGTATTATTAAAAAACTCAACCAGTGATGGAAATCTTACTGCAGTAAGATGAATTACCAGTTGTGTTCTTGCTACTGTGTAGCAACTCTTATGACAAACAAAAATCTTTAAGATGGTATGTGAAAATATAACATTTGTATGTTCACCAAAAACACAAGAGCCATGGCTTACTGTTGGAAGTAGGGAGGAAAAAGGACAATCTCACTGCTTAAAGGCAGCACAAAGTAGTTCGGGAAAAGCAGCTCAGCTATACCTACACAAGACATTTTCTCTAGTTTCATTCATCAAGATGCAAGTCTGATGGCTTGCTAAATCAGTTATCTGATTTTTTTACCCTTTTTTTTCCTAATAGTTTGCATCTACTTGAGCAGCATTTTTTCAGCTGCCTGCTGACCCTAACTGAATTGATGCTGACAAAAATTCTACAGCCCTTGTAGCTGACAATACAACTCAAATAAATTTGCACTTGTAAGAGCTCTGAGACACTTTTGCTCTTAAAATCACAGGTTCACAGTGATGAAACACATTACTAGAAACTTGTCTCTATGAGGTTCAAGTTAAATTAACCCTTCACACATTTCACTATCATGCTACAAATCTGCAACTTTGTTATAGCTGCCCTGGTTTACCTAGTTTCCTCTCTCTCATAGGCGTGCAGATAAGGAGTGAACAAGGACCCCCTGGTCCCCCAGGCCCTATTGGACCAAGAGGACAACCAGGTCCTGCAGGAAAGCCAGGGTTTGGAAGCCCTGGTCCCCAGGGCCCCCCTGGTCCTCCGGGACCACCTGGATTCTCTGCAGTTGGAAAGCCAGGCATGCCAGGTCTACCAGGAAAGCCAGGAGACAGAGGACTAACTGGAGAGAAAGGAGAAGTTGGACCTGTTGGTCTCCCAGGAGCAAGAGGGCCACAAGGACCCCCTGGCATTCCTGGCCCTGCAGGACTGTCTGTTCCTGGCAAGCCAGGACCACAAGGGCCTCCAGGAGCACAAGGACCGAGGGGCCCACCTGGTGAGAAGGGAGAGCCAGGTATCCCTGGTGTAAACGGACAAAAGGGAGAAAATGGATACGGTGTTCCAGGCCGCCCGGGAAGCAGGGGTCTTCCAGGCCCGCAGGGACCTCGAGGCCTCCCTGGCCCTGCAGGGGTAGGCAAGCCTGGTGAAAACGGTCTTCCAGGTCAGCCAGGTTTGAAAGGTGACAGAGGTTTACCAGGTGCACCCGGAGCGGCTGGTATCCCAGGTCCCCAGGGTCCCCCAGGAGAACCCGGAGAAGTTGGCATTGGCAAGCCTGGACCCATGGGGCCGCCAGGAGCAGCAGGCATCCCTGGCGCCAAGGGACACCCCGGACCTGCTGGCTTACCTGGATCCCCGGGTCTTCCAGGATTTGGAAAGCCAGGACTGCCAGGGATGAAGGGACACAGAGGGCCTGAAGGTCCTCCTGGCTTTCCAGGACCTAAAGGAGAGCAAGGCCCAGCTGGTATGCCAGGAGAACCAGGGCCTGCTGGGCCACCAGGGAACATGGGCCCTCAAGGACTGAAAGGCTTGCCCGGTGAGAATGGCCTACCTGGGCCCAAAGGCGACATGGGCCCTGCAGGGCTCCCAGGATTCCCAGGGGCCAAGGGTGAACGAGGTCTACCAGGATTAGAGGGAAAACCAGGATACCCAGGTGAGCAGGGTCTTGCTGGTCCTAAGGGACACCCAGGTTTCCCAGGTCCAAAAGGTGACGCTGGCCATGCAGGGCCGCCTGGCTTGCCTGGTCCAATGGGGCCACAAGGAGTTAAGGGAATGCCAGGGATCAATGGTGAGCCGGGCCCCAGAGGGCCTTCTGGAATACCCGGGACCAGAGGCCCCATTGGCCCTCCTGGCCTGCCAGGAGCCCCTGGTGCAAAAGGTGAGCCAGGAGCACCAGGACTGCCAGGCCCAGCCGGTATTTCTACAAAAGGCTTAAGTGGACCCATGGGACCACCTGGGCCCCCAGGGCCTAAAGGCAACAATGGAGAGCCTGGCTTGCCAGGGCCCCCAGGTCCTCCAGGTCCTCCTGGCCAAGCTGTAATCCCACAGATGCCCGAAGGCTATGTTAAAGCAGGAGAGTCTTTCATGAAAGGAGGAGTAAACCAAGCTCTTACAGGGATGCCAGTGTCTGCTTTTACTGTCATCCTCTCCAAAGCCTACCCTGCAGCCACAGTCCCCATCAAATTTGATAAAATCTTGTACAATAGGCAGCAACATTATGACCCCAGAACAGGAATCTTCACCTGCAGGATCCCTGGACTGTACTATTTCTCTTATCATGTACATGCAAAAGGAACAAATGTTTGGGTTGCTCTCTACAAAAATGGTTCCCCACTCATGTACACCTATGATGAGTATAAAAAAGGATACCTTGACCAGGCTTCTGGAAGTGCTGTCATTGATCTCATGGAGAATGATCAAGTATGGCTCCAACTGCCCAATTCAGAATCTAATGGCCTCTATTCCTCTGACTATGTTCACTCTTCTTTCTCAGGTTTCCTATTTGCTCATATGTAACAACATCCCACTTACACAGTCCTGACACTCTCTCCTACAGCCAATTTTAACTGGGTGCTGACGTGATTAGTCACTAGCAGGTCATACAATTTCAATTTTGCAAGAGAAATGAAGGAGGGAGTGAGAATGTGGAAGAAAGTGGTTCAAACCTAGTAGAATAATATTGTATATTTTTAGAGAATTGTCGTAAGAAATTTGTTTTGAATGATGATCAACTGTCTGACTGAATGCAACATTAAAATTTTAAGAATTAATATAATGCACCAGTCTCTCTCTTTTTTAATACAAAGGAAAATCAGAATTTCTAATTATCATTTCTCATAACACAAAGAAGCCACTCCAGGCTTCTAGATCATACTTCGGTATACTAGCATTAACTGAGGTAGGCAAGCCTTGCATTATTCAAATTAAGCAGTCTCAGATACACCACAGTCATCACAACAGCTGAATAATATACTTCAGGAACATTCTGTTATCTGTCAATTTTATCTTTAAGCTATCAGATATAAATAATATAATTCTAATACAGTACATACCACATCACAATTTTAATCTAGTTCCACTTTTCTTATTAATGAATACCTACCTTGGAGAAAGGCAGATTTACAAATTATTGCGTGTTACTGAAGATCAAAGACTTTCACAATATGAAAATAGAATCAGATTCAAAGCCTAAAAATCCACTTTGCTTTGTTTTATGCACATTTTGTCATCTGCAGCAACAAAATAGTTAAATATTTTTAAGCTCCTAACATTCTGTAAAACTACAATATTCAGAGTACTGTAAAACAACTGTCACCAAACCTAGATATCAAGAAGCTATCCCGCACAAGCATACAGACACACAAAATCAGAACAGCTTTACCATCCTAAAACTGAAGACAATCTTTGCACTGATTTTCCCTAATAACAGTTACCATTCATGTGATTTAAAAGTATATACATCAAAATATTAAACTAAGTTTTAGCTTCACTATTTAAACAGAAGTTTTTAAATCACTTCCACTAAGCGTATTTAGGCCTATGTTTAAAAGTTTTATGACATTACCATTTCTTCTTGAAAGGAAACCCTGAGGCATGTTACATTTTCTACATTTGAAATCAGTAAAGGATACCTTTAGGTTGAGCCATCACTAGTAAAACTATATAATCTTTTGGAAACTGTAAAGAATTACCAAGAAAGTAACTTTGCAGAAGTATTTTTCTCCCCTTATTAACTGCTGCTGGCTAATGAACCCTGTGGCTTAGGTTGTACTCTGGTGAAATAATAAATGCTTAATTAGAGAGTGTAATGTGAGATCTGCAACCCAGTAGACCTAGGTAAGCAAACTGGTACTATTGTTATAAATACTGCACACAAATGTTTGTATGGAAATAATACAGTGGACAGTGCCACAATTTATAAGTCGTTATCCTGTGATACTTTTCCTTCAAGCCAAAATAAAAGAAGACTCTTGAGCTGGAATTGTCTATCCCTACTTTTCCACCTTCCCAGTTTAGGCCAAATATTAATTACAGATCTCCTAAGCATGATCTCTTTTTTTTTTTTCACTAGAACCGTTCTCCTGTGCAGTCACTCGCATTAGTTCAACAGCACTTTCCAGTATTTAAACATAGCATGTGCTGCTGCCTATACATTCAACCAATCTGGCACTTTCGTTTCAGAAACAAATAGAGGGACTGGGTACTGGAGCTGGAAAATACTGCTTAGTAGTTGTAAAGTTTCTGGTTTACATATAAACTGCTTTATTTACAAAATGCATGACAAAGCATATAGTTAAAGTTGTTGGAAGTTTCTTGGTGCTCAGCAGTACATTACTGTCTTACGATTCCAATTAACTAGTCTCTGCAGGAGAAACTGCGCCTAGACCCTGTTCTTAAAAGCCTAGGGCATTCATCTTTATCATCTATTGACTTCAAATCAGGTTTTGTCCTTTAATGTCTTTGTTCTTCATGACTTCAAATAAGTTTACAGCTTAGTACCTCATGCCTGTCTTTTTGAAGGCTTCTCATAATTGTTCAGACACTAAGTCATTAAGAAAGTAACTCTTACCACTAAAAAGTTGAGAGATTACACACCAAATGTTTGCACAAATGCAACTTAAATCCTGATTTAGCTTTGGATTCTCAGTTTAGAAGGGGACTTTGAGAAGGTCTGCCAGATGATTAAATTTGTTATTTAATATTTTCTCCACATGAAGATCAGTAATCTACGTAAAGCTCCTCCATAAACCACATCTCTTGTAGATCATAATCATTAGAGGAAATAAAGTCCGATGTAAGTTTAAAATGAACACACAAAAGCCTGTAATAGTACAAAAACTCCCAAAGAACTACTGAAATTTTTAAAGTTTTAAGTGGCCAAACACATGAAGAAGCTACATAATCCCTTCTATATTAACTGGAAAGTCCAGCAGAGAAGTAACAAATTGCTTCTGTCTTCGTTGCAGTTTTCAGAATTAAGACAGAGATTTCTCATCACTGGACTACATCAACATCAGGAATTTCTACTGTTTTGTAGAATACTGGAAGGATTTTTTGTTTTTGGCCAGAAAAGCATCTCTGCTTTTTGTTTCTTTCAGTTGAAGTTGCATATTAAAGATGTAACATGTAAGATGTAACATTAAATCTAGCATTTTCTTTCTCTGATAATTGTCCTTTTTGTAAAAGATGGCCAATGACAAATTTCTGAGACACATGCTTGAAACTTGAGAGCAAATCCTATCAAGCCTGTTTTTGGGCAATTTACAAAGTCTATACTGTTATATTAGCCATCACCTTTTTTACATCCAGAATTAAGTATAGTCTTACAAACTGATTGCAAACATTACAAATATATAATTTTCGTTACAACCACAGGTTCTATCGTTTTCAGAAGTGTTAGGGAAATTATAGAGACAGACAGTCATGCAAGAGAGAGAAAGTGGCCTTCAAGAGAAGAAATTTTACAAAATTCTACTTCAAGAAAATGTATTAAGCAACTTCCTCCTACAAAAATTACTGATTTTTCTGTAAAAAAAAAAAAAAAAATCACAAAATCTGTATTTCTTTAACATGAAAATAATTGTACAGTACTTCAAGCCCTCATTACTCCTCTGAAGATCGAACTTTGTTTTCGTAATGTGTTCTGGACTTCTGCCCATATATTACATGGTGTAAAATACATTGCCACATGAAGTTTCCTTTAAAGTTGCTCTTTACTAATGTCTACAGAAATCACATTAAATGAAACACATACAAAGGAATGTTATTCACCTTAAAGCTGCAAAATATCCCAGTAATAATTTAAATACCTCTCAATTAATTTAATGCTCAACTTGGATATTAAATGCAGAGGGTATTCTTGCAAGTATTATTAGGCAAGAAATGATCATTTTGCCAATACAAATATCTACTCATTGCTGTATAACATCATGCTGTTCTGGTAGTACTAACAGATTTTCCCTGTTTTCTGAGTTATTATCGACAATAGAAGGTCTGAATAATGCAAGACTGTTCTGGAACCCTCTTACTTGCCATCTGCAAGCCTCAATTCTTCACTCTTTACAAGCAGAAGAGTGGGTTAAGACCATTCATTAAGCTGAGCCAGAACAATCGCACCTATCTGAAAGAGCCATCAAAAAAAAAAAAATCATACTGCAATTATCTAAGGCAATTACCATAGCTAAGACAATGAAAAGCAAAATCCATCAGACACCTGATTATGATCAAAGAAACCCATGCAAAAAAGAGAAGGGGCATAGAGAAACAAGGGCATACTGACAACAAACCAAGTGAATTGCAAACACATAATGGATTCCAAAAAGTCAGTCGTTCTGCTCTGTCACTGACAATGGCACTACTGAGACTTCATTTTGACTTGGGAACTCTGTGTTCAACTAACCACTTAAGTTTGCTTTTGCATTTTACCTTGACTAACTGTTAATGAGCATTGCTTTTCTCTGAAGGGTTAAACCCTCTACAGGGCAAGGAGTTAAGAGACTGTGGTTTTTAGGCTAAGCTCTGGGCTAAAAAAGTGTAGAAATTGGTCTGGAGCCAGGTTTAGGAGTTATTTTGGGAAGTTATGTTAAGCTTGCAACTCAGGAAAAAAAAAAACTCTTTGGCGCAAACTTCTGATAGAAGATTAGTACCATTATTCTCATTCCACAGAGGGACTTGAAGTAAAAAGATATTCTATGCGAATATACCACCTAGTCAGTGCTGTATCAACTGGACCATGTTATTAAAAGGAAAACAAGACCACTACAAAGCTTTTCAAAGTGATACATGACAGGGCATAGCACTTTTGTGTACTACAACATTTAAGTAACTGATATCATCGGCATCACTTCACTTCTGCTTTTACACTAAAATATTTATATTCATATTATATTTATCCAAAATAGCTCATGCCTATCAGTTATTATTTTTTTCTTATATTTTCAATGCTGCTGTGCCTGTACTTCATCACTTTTAGGACAGAGAATGAGGTAATATTAAATTAGGTACCAATTCTGATAGGAGAAAGGACTAAGTCATAACACATGCCTGTTTGTGTGCAGATTCCAGGTTTACATATACAAACAGGTACTTGATCTATACATAAACACACATGTATACACAGACACTCAGAAAACCAAGAAATAACTTACATGAATTCAAAGATCGGATTTTAACTTTTGTTTGGTCTAACTCATTTTCAATGAACACTTAAAAATATTATTTTTTGTTGTCAAATGATGCATGACCCTCATCTTTTTAAAAAAAGACCTTTCATGATTTGAAAAAAAACAATTACAAGAAGACTAAAATATAGTTACAGTTGATTAGGACTGATTTAATATCAGTAGAAAAAAAAGGATAAATTACTTCACAAGTTAATGAATTCTCAGAGGGATTCTCAGCTACCAATCACATTCTAAACTCCAAAGGAAACACAGTAACATCAAGAAACAAAACATTTCAAGAATATGTCTTTTAGAATATACATCCTGACATGACTTCTTGTTTTAGTTCAGAAACTCTGAGACAATTTTACTGACTACATTTGAAAGGAATATTGCAAGTAGCACAAGTCTGGTGAACAAAATGTAAGTTGTAAGAGGGTTCAAAACTATGCCTATGCTTAATGAATGGTGCATAAGCAGAGGTAATTCTATCAGAAAACACAGTCAGCAAAATGATACAAAAATTTAAACTGAATTGCATATAATCTTTTTACAAATGACACAGACTTTATTATCAACTTGTTATTTTATATACCTAATAAAAGTTTAGTCTGTGAAAGAAGGAAAATAATTTCTAGCTGAAGGATATCCAAGATATTTTTGAACTCTAAACTATATTACAGGTTGGCTTTGAGTGGAGGAAGGCTATTATTAAAATATTACATAGTACTTTAATTTTTTTTCCCAATGCATTTCTGATTTTATTTCTGGTTACAAGAACATACAGAATAGCATCAAAATACAGTTCAAGGATATTCATATTACCATATCAGTCATGGTAAGAAATCATTTTCCCTCTAAATTCAGTGAAGTGGTACATCACAGGTGTTACTAAAACTAGCAAAATAGTTTCAACTAAATGAAATAGTAACGATAAAGATACTCTATTCCAGGATAAACATGTGTCTACTATACATCTAATTGTAAGCTTGAAAAGTAAAAGCTGCGATGAGTAGCCTACAGTGTACTTGCAAATACATTTGCACTGGCAAGCATATACAGCATTTTCCGCTATTATAGTTGTCAATGAACACACTTACCTTTAAAAGCCGATATTTTGTAATTATGCTGGATAGCTGCCACCATGTCCTTCCAAAAGTCGTATTTTTTCTGACCATCATGCTGTAAGTGTCAAAGGAACCTAGTCATTATATTAAGTATCAGCTATTTCAAGCTTTAATACTGAAACAGTGACAGGAATGACATTAATGAACAAAAGTATTTGGAACAAAACAGTCTTAGTAGGATTCAAGACATCAGGACTCAGTAGTACCTATCTTAACTTTGGTAATCACAAATAAACTATCTCTCTACTTCAGAAGGTTATGGTACATGTGGGGGAAAGAAGGGGAAAGGAGAAAGGATTCATTTTGTGACGAACTCTAAAAAGTTACAGTGAAGAGTGGCATTAGATAGAACAGTAGCTTACTGAATAAGCCATCCCACTGACATTTGGGAAAAAGAAGAACCTTAAGCTATAGATACTGTACTTATTTAGCATGCTGACATTATTTACAGCCTGGAACTCATATTACCTTTCACACTCAGAACTGGCAAAACCCTTCATTATAATTTAGAGGTAATATCCTTCTGTCAACAAATTTACCCCAAACACCCTGAGCAGCTCTGCATTGCATTGTACTCAGAAGGCTGCCAAACCCCAGCTCTGGCAGGACAGTGGAAGGCGATCTGTGGTTGTGAACAGGCTCTTGCCATTCCTAGAAAGCTGCCCAGGCACCAAAGAGCTCCGGCTGACCTCAACTGTCCTTCCAGGATCTCACCAAGGTAGAAGAAAAAGCTTCTCAACCTTCCGAGCTTCACAACACATTCAAACTCCACAAATTTTAGGAATGCTGAATTAAAAAGATGCAGTTATGCAGTCAGACAATACTACAGAGCAGAGGATTAGCTATGGAGCTTGTAAGGGGTGGTCAGAGGTCATAGGGTAACCTGAAAGTAGTAAAGCAGATGGTATAGTCTCTTAAAAGTTTCCATACCATGGAAAGTACCTTTGTAGTGTTACAGGCTTTCCACACCTACATTCGGATAAATGTCAAGGCAACTATTCAGATTTTACCACTCTGCTGTCCTGTGTGTCCCAACCACTTCACTGTTACCTGAATAATGACTTGTTTTCTACACATAAAGCACTTTCTAGAGAGGGAAGCACTGAGAAACTGAAAAAAAACCCACCCTTAACATTGCCAACAACAAAAACCATTTAGTTTATATGTATGGAAGTAAACTGCTATTTCAGGTCTGATCTGCCGTGGAGGCTTCCAGAGGAACAGTCCACTCCTAATTTGAAAACCAGCAAGTCACACAAACAAGGTCTTTTGTACAAGACTGACAAGCACTATGGCAGTCTGCTTATTATCCAACGGCTCTATAGGCTAAGAGTAGGAAAGTGCCACAGTCCCGTGGCTCTAAAATGTTTTTAAAAAATCCGTTCCAATAGCAAACTGCCACAGAAATACACAAAAGAACTGAAAGAGAAAAGGTTTCATATACGTCAAACTTCATTTAGCTGCCAACAAAGGTCATTATTCAAAGATGTGTTCAGTAGATGCTGAGCAGCACCCATTTGTCTAATGTGGATGGCACTAGCTTGCACTAGTGCTCACCTTGACACTGACAGATTCAAATGTTAGCTTCCCTCAGATTCCATGTGGCTGACATGCTCCTTAGTTTAAGATTTTTGGGTTTTTTGTTTCTTTAAAAAAAAAATCCATGAGCAAACAGATCCTCAGAGTGCTGTTTTGAGGACAGATGAATACTAGTTTAAAAGCAGGTACAATTATTTCAAAATATTTGACCTCAAAGAAGACTAAAATAACTGTCAAACTGACTCCTTGCAAATCTACAGCTGTTGCATATGAGATGTACAAGAAAACAGACAAGTTCCCAGAAAGTGGAAAGAAAACTGCATGCTCACACAGTCCACCACGATTTTGGTGTGATAACCAAATGTGATTTCATCAGCTGGAAATTTTTGTCATTAGACAAAATTGTATTTTTTGTAGCTCCTTGGCGCAAAGACCCAAAGCACTAAGAAACTTCTCCACTTTGTCTGAAAATAGGCAAGAGTTCCGGCTCTGGACATAGCAAAAGCAGATTCATTTTTAACAATGCAAAACAGTCTAGTATTCAGCTCATGCATAAATTAGTTTTGAACCCAAACTCAGCAGGTCTCTTCATGTGCTGCCAGTAGAAAGCTTTCTTGATCCTAGAACGTTATCTGGAAATGCTAAGAAAACAGTCCTTACTACACAGTCTTCTAGAATAGGAAACATAAGCCTCTATTTTGTTTTGGAAATGTGGAAGAAGAAAATGTGACAGTTTCTAAGCCTTAGGATGAAGCATTTTGCAGGCATGAGTGCTGGAGAGGCCAGTCACCTCCTGCCTGGCATCCTTTTCATCTGGCTGATGTTAACCTTTGAGGGAATTACTGTAGCTCTCCTATCAAAGACTGGCCAATATCCAGTAAAATAGTCAAGATCTGCTAAATGACAAAGAGAGCGCATGATCCACTTGTGATAGATCCCTGAAGAAACAGCACGAGTTTAATTCTGTCTGTCTGGAGTTTGCACTGATCCAGGATCAGTGCTTCAGCTTGTCAACTAGTAGCTGAATGTGTAAGCTTATTACATACGTACTGTTGAGAGAGAAAGCATACCCTAAGTAGGTGATTTGTGCTCAAATTGAATGAAATAAAAAAATAAATACAATACAGGTGTTACATCTAAGACAGGCTTCTACACTGTCAACAGAAAGGACATTAATCAGGCACAAAATCAAGAGTTTTACAGTGCACCTGTTCTCAGTGCTTCTTGATAAGCTAGCTTTAGCTAACACTTCATGCAGCACTTGGACTTAGTCAGCAATCTACTCAGCATGCTATTTTGGAGTGGAGGCTAAAGCCTCAAGTCAGCTGATACACAAAGGGACTTGCATTTGTGTACACAGATCAATATATTTAAGATAAAACCAAGTTCAAAAAAGGATGGAATTAAAACTTTCAACTCATTAACACCTTGCAATTTAGCAAGTCCTGTTATTCAGAATACTTACATTAGATTTAATTCAAGTAGCATAAGTATAATTAAAGGAGATGTTAAGAATTATGTTCTGCATATCACAGAGTAAACTTGAGAAAACTGTGCATTTCTACTCATATGCTAGTTATTTGTGCCCTCTGGTGGAAGCATATTTATTTTGAACATGTCATGTATATTGCAATTATCTTCAGACAACTTTAATACATGAAGTCTGATGTGAAAAATTCCCACCAAGAAAAAAGTTAGAAGACCTTTATGCTGTTGAATACACTATTTGTATGCATTTAATAATGCACTCAAGAAGGGTTGTAGTGGAAGAGAAACAATGCAATACTTAGTTTCAAACAATTCGGTTCTTACCTGATCTAAGCTGTCCACAACCCTTGCACACAAGAGAGCTCCTGGTAGGTCAAAATAATTATCATACAAATAGTATTTAGCTGAAAAAAAAAGCAACTTTTAAAAATCCATAGTATATGCTTTAATCACAAATAAAAATTACATTTAAATAATAAGCTCCTATTTGGATTTTACTGGTAATAAGAATTCTCTACTTCCCAATCTTTGGTAGCCTTTATTTCTACTTCTGATTCTCATAACTGCCTACCTAAAGTTGTTTACTGTATCAAGCCAGTGAGATTTTAATAATGTATTTTAAGGTTCTAAAAAATATGGTAAAAGAGATGGGAGAGAACCGTAAGTTTTAAGTCAGGACAGTATCATTCAGCTCTTCCAAAATATCTATTTCCCTAGCAGAGGAAACACACACAAAAAAGGGGTTTGTGAAGTCATTTCAGAAATATTTTGACAGGTCTTACACACAGTCTTGTCCTTTACAGATACATGCTGCAGACAGCACTTTAGCCCAGGGGAAATATGACATTATTACATAAGCCCCCAAAACAGAACTAAATCAGGAGGATGCAAATGTCCCCCAGACTGATGTGATGTTCAACAGCTCTTTTCCAGGAGTGAAATCATTTAACTAGTGTTTGATTTTTTTATTTGTGACCTTCTCTGTGCTGTCTCCTAGGTATAATAAAGAAGTCAGTAAAATAAAGAATAACATTCACAAGAGAGACCAAGTACATTTTCCAATGAACAAGAAAAGTACATTTGAAAAACAAACACAAAACCTTTTTCTTCTACCCTATAACAAAAGAGTAAGTGCTGCAAACAAGTTTACATCAGCAAAATCTCACAGAAAATATCCCCATTACATAGCACAATGCAACTTAAGTGAGCACTTTATGAGTATTACTTGCAATTGCCAAGAGCAAAGTAAACCAGAGAGGAAGCACACAGTAAGAATGCAAACCTAGCCACAGCACCTTCAAAGTGACTACCATCTTAAACCCATGAAACTTCAATTGCAGGAGGAAAAGTTTTGTTTCCAGACCCACTGTGTTCTAAGCACCTGCACTTAGGCCTCCAATAACAGCACTGATGGTAATAAGTCAACAATTCAGAAACATTTAAGATTTTCCAAATATGTCTTAAATGAGATAGCCTAGTAATCTCAGTCTACTTCATGGAGGCACATAAAATGTGCGCATTCCAATAATCAAAACATGCCTATAATATTATTTGTCTCATCACTGGTGACCTAAATTTAAGTTGAAATCTAGCATTAGAAGTTGAATATACACAAAAACCTCAGTCTGTAATTCTCAGGTCAATTATTTTAAAATATTTGTGATAGGAATCAAGAGACATGAGGCAGTGAAGGGTCCAGAGCAATTTCACAGAATCACAAAATCTGAAGGGTTGGAATAGCCTCAAAAGATGATCTAGTCCAACCCCCCTGCCAGAGCAGGACCACCTAGAGTAGGTCACATAGGAACTCATCCAGGTGGGCTTGGAATGTCTCCAGAGAAGGAGACTCCACAGTCCATCTGGGCAGCCTGTTCCAATGCTCCCTCACCCTCACAGTGAAAAAGTTTCTCATGTTTCTTTGGAACCTCTTATGTTCTAGCTTGTACTTGCTGCTCCTTGTCCTATCACTGGACATCACTGAGAAGAGTCTGGCTCCATCCTCCTGACACCAACCCTTTACGTATTTGTAAACATTATTGAGGTCACCTCTCAGCCTCCTCTTCTGCAAGCTAAAGAGCCCGAGTACCTCACTGTTCACAATTCTCTGCCTTCTTGCCTTCAACCACTTAACAATCACCTCACTATCTCATCATCCAGTTATAAAATCATAGAATGGTAGGGGTTGGAAGGGACCTTTAGAGACCATCTAGTCCAACCCCCCTGCAGAAGCAGGTTCATAGTCCACGCTTTCTCACTTTTTCTGCGAGGATGCTGTGGGAGATGGTGTCAAATGCTTTACTGAAATCCAGATAAACCACATCTATTGCACTATCCACCTGGTAACATCTTTGTAAAAGGCTATTGGATTGGTCAAACATGACTTACCTTTGGTAAAACCATGTTGACTGCTCCTAATGACCCTCTTGTTTTTTAAATGCCTGGAGACAGCACCCAGAATGAGTTGTTCCATCACCTTTCCCGGGACAGGTGTAAGGCTGACTGGTCTGTAGTTACCCAACTTCTCCTTCTTGCCCTTTTTGGAGACTGGAGTGACATTTGCTTTCCCCTAGTCCTCAGGCACCTCTCCTGTTCTCCATGATTTACTGAAGATGATGGAGAGTGGTTTAGCAATGATTTCCGCCAGCTCCCTCAGCACCTGTGGGTGCATCCCATTGGGGCCCGTGGATTTATGTACATCCAGATTGCTAAAATACAATTTCCACAAAGAGGATATGTCAAGTTATAGTTACCTGAGCGGGAAACCATTCCACTGACTGTATCAAAATGTTTCCACTCCCTCCTTCCATATGCCTCCAGGATCTCTTCAGATGTCATGCTCTTTGTACCATGGCTTGCCCTATTTCATGCATTAAGTTTTTTTTAAAAAGAGAAAAAAGAAGAAAAAGGTTGAAAACTGCCAGACGACTGCTTGTGCAAAGTAATGGATTACAACTGAACACAATGGTGCATGCAAGTCAATCAAAAGCATCTCTCTTCATAACTTAAAAGCTTAGATTCTGGTAAGCTTCAATCATATACATTACAGTTCTCAACAAAAGCCTTACTACACAGAGGCTTGGTTGGCTGAGGGCAAGGCTACTGTGCCTCACCTGCTAACACAATCACTCTGTATTGCTCGAACATTCTCAATTGTGTGAGGACACTCACTATACTTGAACTATCAATACACACTGCACAATAAAACACAGTGCAGAAAGCCTATACATCATTCTGAAGCCTGGTAACATTCACAGAATGCAGGGCAGAACTATGGAAAAGTGCTAGTTTGAGCCCTGCAAGCAGTTCTGTTAATACAGAAGTACACACAAGCCATTTTAGGAATCCAAAATCAACTAGCCTGACCATCAAATTGCGCCCCCCCCAAAGAATGCAGAGTCCAGTTGTGACACAAATGCAGTCATGCCAGGAGAAGAAATTCTGTACCACTCCTCCCTTTAATGTGGTGTACCCTCTGTTCTTTAATTCTGTGTTTAGTACTCTGAAATTCATGGTACTAAATGAATTTCAGAATAGATAGCAGACACTCACAGGTATTTCTTCCCTTTTTTCAATTAGATCGGATTTTCCCCAGCATCTTCAAACTTCTTCTCCCACATGCTATCAGAAAAAAATGCAGATTCTGTCTAATTACAGATTTTAATTTTGGAAAAAATACAGGGGAAATTGGATTGATATATTTGCTTTTCAGATTTGTGATTCAAAATAGCAATCTTCTATGTAAAAAAAAAAAAAAGAGGGAAAGAGAAGCTAAGGATGTGCCAAAGTGGTAACTATGGGTAAAATATAACTTTTAAGAAGAAATCAGAGTTTTAAAAGTAAGTGTCTCAGCTTCTGTGTTTAATTTACCTCAGGCTACTTAAACTCTATGTTGTAAGCCTGCAGAATTTTGAATATGTACAGTGCAAAGATAGTAGTGCTCCCAGCATTAGTCGTTAGCACTGCTTCTGAATCAGATTACTCACAACACAAAGAACCACCTCATCCTGCATCTTAGCAGAATTGGACAGAGTACATTGGTAGACACTGAAAAAGTGAATTTGCTGTCAAGATCAATATGCCCTCTGAGTCTTAGATGTTTATTGAAAACAAGATTTTCTTTACTAGCAGCTAACATGGAAATATTACGAAAAGACTGCATACATAACATTAAGAGAAAATGAGCATCACATTGTCAAAGAGTAATTAAACCTGCACATCTAATAAATTAATATACTGAAATTAGAATTTAAAATATTTAATAAGAGTTGAGAGATGGCTTTCAGAAAGAGAAAAAAACTTTGGTGTTTGTTTAATAATATAAAATTATTGTCAATATTACCTTAAAACTGTTCCATCTTCTGCAAGTTTCAGGAAGTTTCCTTCTTCAATGTCAAACACCAAGCCTTTGCAACTAAGAATAATTTTATTTTAAGGAAGAAGTGAATAATTAATGCTTTCAGGGGAGTGCCTTGTTATATACCAGTGAAATGCAGTCAGAAGCCATACAATGATGTTAGACAAAACCAGCAGTCATAACCCCTCGATTACTTCCACGTTTGAACAATGAGGACTGGATTTCACTTGCATAGTAAATTCCTACTAAAGAAACCCAGTTTCATTCCTCATCATGTTCAGTGACTATTCATATAGATAAGATTGGAGGATTAAGGTCGAAACATACAACTAAGAAATTTATATTTAAGCCACTTCAATTAAAGATGGATTTTTCCTTGGTGGCAAGTCCTCTACTTATTATTACTAGACTGATAGCACCAATTATTAGGGGACAGGGAGATAGAGCATCGTTCTAAATGAGGCAGTTGTATATCCAAGGAACATGTGAAGCAAAAGCATTGCCATGCTAGCCAGCACTAACAAAACTGAAGAGTTGACAGCATAGGACAGACATTCAGCAAGAGCTCCTGACTCTCCTAATAAATCTGCACCTTCCAACTAATGGAATCTACACTTGTTTAGATTGTTTGAAAAACTAACTCAGAGTTCAGTGGCTGAATAATAAGGAGTAAACAAGCCTGAAAAAGTAATGGCACCTTCATCCCCTGTTATCAAGTACCTTAAGGAAAGAAGATAATCCGTGAAGATATGCAATCAGACCTGAGCCTTTAATGAATGACACCTGGGCAGAAGCAACCTATGGCTACCAACACTGTATGCTTGCAGGTCCAAGTTAATGAACTTCTAGCTTCAATAAGGAACTGAGGTCAAGATATATTAATCTTAACAAAAGAGAGAGAGGCATGAGAGGCCACAGAATAGACATATAGATGAAGTGCTGAGACATGGTTTAGTTTAGTGATGGGCTTGGCAGTATGAAGTTAGTGGTTGGACTCAATGATCTTAAAGGACTTTTCCAACCATAACGAGTCAATGATATATGAGTAATACAGATATATTGTTTGTCTCATGAAAGCTGAAACTGATCTCAGTGGAAACTGTCCAGTCAAATACTGAATTGCTAAAACAAATTATCCAAACATACACAATGATGCCTGTATTAGTTAAAAAACCCCTGTGCTTCTCCTAAAAAAAATTAGTGATTACCTGGCCTTCAAGCCCCTACTCCTGTGGCCTAGACAATAACCTATTAAAGTTGGAAGATCAGATATTCACATTCAAGGTCGTGCTCAGAGACTACTGAGCTCAGAGCAGGAACTTGCATTTCAGACTTTTGCATCACAGTTTTGTGCCTGACATGCCACCCAAGAGCTACCTCCTGGGCATGTGATCTTTCTTTGGTTTCTCAGAAGGCTATTGGAATTAATTGTGCCCCTACACAAACAAAACCACATCTGTTGAGATAACAATGACTAAATTCTGATGGTTACTAAATTTGAATTGAAGGCAAAGGAGACATATAAAATATGAAAGCAAGTCAGACAAAAAGGCTTGTGTCCTGACAGCTAGAAACACAGACAAAGCAAGCTTGGATACTCAGTTCTCTCTTCAAAATATGACATTAAGAAGTATCTCATGACAAATACTTCTTTGAACAAGTATTTAAGACTTTAATTTTGTATTTAACTATTGAGCTTACAACTATTACAACAACCATCTAGTAAGAGAATCTGTTTTCCAAGCTTTGTAAAACTTACAGCATAAATGAAGTTAAGAAGGAAGTTTCTGTTATTTTTAATGTACTCACCAGAAGTCTAAGCTGTCCGGAGCTAGATTCAGCAAGTCTTTGTCATAACCTTTCTCCATTACCAGATATTGGGCAAAGCTATCATATATTAGCTACAAATGAAAAGATATATGCATTAATTAATTTGACTGAGACCAAATATACTACTTTCCTGGAAAGTGGCAAAATGCAAGTGCCTCCAAAGCAAAATATAAACACAGAGCTAGAGGCCCTGTCCCACTGCCTCCACTACTAGGAAACACTGACCCAAGTTATTTTTGGCATGCTGGAAAAGAGCTCAAGATGTTCACACAACAGTTCTGGTGCAATGTGACCAGCATAACCAAGTTTACAACATTCCATTTTATTGTCCCTATGCATTAAAACTGCTGGGGAACCAACATGCTGAGCACTTAAGACTAGTTACTAGTTCCCCATTCCCAATCTTTTGTGGTTTTTTTTTTTCCATTTTAAATGTCACTGTTATGAAGACTAACAAACAGCTTCCAAACTAATGAATAACTACCCTTAGGGTACATTTTAAAAGTATCCAAAGGAACATATTTTGAAGGAAACAGGCAACTACTAAATAATTTGCCACTATTTTTAAGTTCAGAAAGAATACTGTTAAAAGCTTGGTACAACAGCCAGCAATTTATTAATTTAATGTGCTCGTAAAGTTGTACAAGAAGACCTATGTAGATACTGCCACGTCCTTAAAGACCATCCCTTTGCTTCCTTTTTCCTCATGGTTCTTTCATTAAAGCTGTTGTCTGGCCTTTGTTTTTAATCACGAAAACTGCTCTAGGAATGTATATGAACACTGTCTGAGAAAGATTAATATGAAAGCAAACACTTGAAAGAGTAAGAACTGTGTCTTCAGCTGTGCTTGTCGGCCTTTTAAGGTATTTTATATTTCCAACAGATAACGAGATATGCAGTGTCAGTCTGTCCCCGTCTGCTATGAAAAGATGAAGACTGAAGTAATTTTAGTAAATGTTTTGGGGTTTTTTATCTATTTTGTTAATTGGGTTATGTTTTTTTTTTAAAAAAAACTTATCAATTGTCTCATGTTTGCCTTCACTAGACAAAATTCACAGCAGGAAGAACATGTCTGTATGAGGTGTAATGTGTGTGGCATAAAAAGAAAATGAAAGGAGAGCCTAGAGTTGTAGAGTTTCCAGCCAGAACCTGAGAGCACATAGACTTTGTAACTTGCTACTGTTGAACCCACTTCTGTAATGAAGATGTCTCTCTACAGAAAGTCACTCACAGCTAAGTATCACAATTTTTCAACACAGGATGCACTGAAACAGGTCTATTTATAAGTGAGTCACCTCAAACACTTGCTTCTATACCAAATTCTTAAGTATCTTGTAAATAGTGTAGGAGCCCTGTGCAGTGTAAAATGTGCTGTAGGTGAATGGAGGCAAATAAAAGGGGAGAGGGAGGCACCACGAGCATCCATGACGAAAGATAACTCCACGGCAGAGTCCTCACATCAACCAAAGAGGACAACTCCACGGAATATTATCACAGAGTTGAAAATGTGCCAACTGAAGAAGAAAAAAACGTGCCAAGGGCACGATGGCACAACCCATGATAGCAGTTCCTCCACAGTAAGGTACAACAGGGCTAAATCAGAGATGCTGGAGGCTTTCCGGGGTGACCCGATCGAGGTGAACCTGCTTTAACACAGGGTTGGACTGGATGATCTCTAGAGGTCCCTTTCTACCATTCTGTGTTTTTATCCTGAGCGCCTTTAAGCTCTGCGATTTATTTTAAGCACCAGAAAGTTTGCAAAGGTCGCGTGTGGAAAGTGCTGCGGATTTCTAACAATGCCTGCGGCACCTCTACGTTTGGCGCGGGCGGGAGATCGGGGGCGGCTGTACGTTTCTATCAGCGCCGCTACAGTCAGCAAAGCTCTCGAGAAGCACATTTTCGAAGAACACATGGCTGTCCCCTTCGCTCGGGCAGAGGCCTGCTGAGGAAGCGGCCGGCGAGACTTACATCCGTGTTTCTCTTTATATGTTTCTCCATTGGTATCGGAGGCAGCAGGCTCGGAGCTTTCGGCCCCCGCGCCCCCCAGGACTCGTCACCCCGCTCCCCGGCACTCTCCCCTTCTGCCGGGCAGGCTGCGGCGAGCGGAGCACAACGGAACGGAGAGCTCCCGGCTCCCAGGCCATACTGTGCCGTGCCGCGCCGCACTCACCCGTGCGCTCTGCGGGAGGTGGTACCGGCAGAGCGTGTGGTCCAGGTCGAAACCCATCACGTCGCAGTCAGCCAGAGAAAAACACTGCTGCATCGCCGCCGAGCCGCCGCCGCGGAAAAAGGCGGGCGGACGAGGAGAAGGAGGAGGAAGGGGTGGTGGGCGGGCGGTGCTTCCTGCAGCGCGGGGCGGTACGATCCGATTCGGCCGTCCCGCCCCTTCCCGGCGGGCCCGCCCTCACCTGCACGGGGCCTGGGGCAGCTCGGGGGGCTGGCCTCAGAACAGCCGTATTTCTCACGCTCCCTGAGAGGGTTGTGACTCTTATAGGAGCCTAGCGGTGAAAAGCCCTGGTCGTAATCCTGGTGTGTGGAGAGGTGAGCACGGGGCAGTTGGCTGGAGGCGTGTTTAAGCGCTCGGATTCAAAAAAATAGGTTTCCCGCCGATATCTCTTGTATTTAGAAAACGGTGGGGCTCTCTGCAAGACCCGGTCCCAGCTGTGGGCCATCGTAAGCTGCTTTGGTAAGTAGGGTACAGGGAAAAAAAGGCCTTAGGTTGGACTATCCTGGGTGCTCTATGTCGGTTAAGCAGGCAAACACTGCTACTGCTTCGATACTACAGTTATCCTTGGGGTCCATAGTGTGTGGCAGCAGTTTGGTTTATATGAAAATTATGTTTTGAGTATATCAAGTTGCAATTTGATGGGTCAATGATGAATTAGTATTTCAGAGTGAAATACTTTTGGAAATTCACTCAAGTGGTTGGATGAGATAAAACATACTTATATATTAAAATCCAGTTTGCTAAGCTGAGGTACACACAGATGAGAGAGACCTGGGAGTCCTGATTTGTAATAAACAAACCAAGAGCTAGCAATGTGCCCTTGAAGCCAAAAAAAAGACCAATAGCATCCTGGGATGCATCAAGGAGAGTGTAGCCAGCAGGTCAAGAGAGGTTCTGTTCCCCCTCTACTCTGCCCTGGTGAGGCCTCATCTGGAGTCCTGTGTCCACTTCTGAGATCCTCAGATCAAGAGGGACAGAGAACTTCTGAAGAGAGTCCAGACACCAAGATGATCAGGGGACTGAAACATCTTTCACACAAGGAAAGGCTGTGGGAACTGGGGCTGTTTAATCTAGAAAGGAGAAGACTGAGGGGGAATCTTATTAATATTTACAAATATCTAAATGGTGGGTGTCAGGAGGTTGGGACATTCCTTTTTTCTATGGTATCTAGCAACAGGACAAGGGGTAATGGGATGAAGCTGGAACACAAAAAGTTCAATTTAAATATAAGAAAAAACTATTTCACTGTGAGGGTGATGGAGCCCTGGCACAGGCTGCCCAGAGGGGCTGTGGAGTCCCCTTCCTTGGAGGTCTTCAAGACTCATCTGGACATGTTCCTATGCGACCTGATCTAGGTTGACCTGCTTCTGCAGGGGGGTTGGACTAGATGATCTGTAAAGGTCCCTTCCAACTCCTACCATTCTATGATTCTATGACCAGTCACATACCTTTTAATATTCTACATAGAAGGTCAATATCAGATTACAAAATGGACTAGACAGGAAAATACATGGAAATTAGGAATAAAAAAATCAGTTCTAATAGTAGGACAGCATTAGCACTTAACATGTCAGAAGGAAATGGATTGTGTAATTTTACCTTAGAACTTTATACAGTAGCATCTTTCAAAGGCTCTCGGTATCTCCCATGGACATCAATATACTTTCTAACACTGTTGTGTATGTATATATGTGCATAGATACTGTATCTGCTATATATCACATATATATACCATAAATAAGATATGCATACTGATACATGTATATTTTTGAGATATGTTAAATAGATAAATATGTATATATTCTTGAGTACATACATATGTATGTATGCATGTGTCGTGGTCAACTTGTCAGCAGCTAAGCACTGTGCAGCTGCTTGCTCACTCCTCTCCAGTGGGATTGGGGAGAGAGTCAGAAAAGTGAGAAAATTCATGGGTTGAGATAAAAGCAATAGATATGAATAGATTCAATAGGTAAAGTAGAAGATGTGCACATAAGCAAAGCAAAAATGAATTCCTTCAGTACTTCTTGTTGGCAGGCAGGTGTTCAGCCATCTCCAAGACAGCAGGGCTCCATCACACACAACAATTAATTGGGAAGACAAACACCATCACTGAACATTCCTCCTTTCCTTCTCCTTCCCCACTGTTTTATATACTGAGTACAATATCATATGGTGTGGGGTCGGGGTCAGCTGTCCCAGCTGTGTCTCCTCCCAGCTTCTTGTCCACCCCGAGCCTGCTTGCTGATAGAGTGGTGTGAGAAGCAGAAAAGGCCTTAACTCTAAGCACTGCTCACCAATAACAGCTCTGTACCAGCACAATCTAAAACATAGCCTCATACCAGCTACTGTGAAGAAAATCATCTCTACTCCAGACAAAATCAGCACAGCATGTGTGTGTATGTATTCCAAATTAACAAGTATGAAGCCTGGGCAAACCATCTCTCGCACACAACAGGAATTACAATTATAAAGATGAGGCAGCAGCCTGGGAACTCTGAGTACAAGACATTTTATCTTTCTAAAGCTTCTCAATTCAGAAAACATGGAGCAAATTCCTGCCCACTGAAGTTAATGACTACAAATTTGATTGGCTTCAGTAGGTCCAAGAGTTCACCCACAGCTGCTGTTTAACACTATCTTCCACATTTACTTAAACTATGTCTGACTTGCAGATTATATCAGTACGTCTTATTGCAGAATTACTGGTTTTTTTTCCCCACAAGGACTTATGCAGCTTCCAAAATTGTGTTTTCAATTCTGGTATTTTAAATGTATACATTTTCTTGCTATGCCTGTTAAACTTTTTATACAAAAAATCACCAAAAAAACAGCTTTTTTTTCAGTTTCCCATGCCAGGGACGAGGTGCGGGGGTCCATGGCCAGGACAGCTGAGTCCAACTAGCTAAAGGGCCTTTCAGTACTGTAGTGTGTCACGCCTAATACAGAAGGATTTGGCAGGGAAGAGCAGATCGCTGCTCAGGCTTGTCTAGGACTGTGTGGGCATTGCATTGGGCATCATTTGTCTTTTCTAGTGTTTTATTTATCTCTCTTTTCCTTTTTTTTTTGAATTTTCCTTTTAATTCTTTTTGTTTGTTTGTTTTTCATTTAAATTTTTTAAACTGTACTTAACCCACAAGTTTTACTTTTTTTAATGTCTCTCCTCCCCATCCCACTGGGGTGAAGGGGAGGAGCGAGTATGTGGATGCATGATGCTTATTTGCTGGCTGGGGTTAAATTACAACAATAAGGAACAATACTCACCAATGGAGAGATTCAGAAAGTTAAATTTCAGGTACATGAAGCTGAAGATTAAATTAGAAGTACGACAGCAAGAAATATAGAAAATGTTGATGAAAAGAATTGGTTTTCAGTTCTGGGAAAAGAGAAGATAAATGAGAGACTATTACCTTCATCATCAGTATTCACAGCACAAATGTAATAACAGGAAAGTCTTTGCAGTTTACTTTCAGCACACAACACCCAAATTTTATTCTTTTGTCTTTAAAGTGTTGCTTTGTCTCATGGTTTTTTTTCCTTTCAAATGAATCCTTTAACCATACTGACATTTCACTCCAGGGCCTTTCTCAGAAAGGAGCTACCTTTAATCAAAATCCCATGTAACAACTGAACTACCTTACTGTGTTAGCAGCATCCTTTCAGGTTACTTTTTCAGTTCTGCCTTTCAAGTTTGATGGCACCATGAGATGCTCAGAGATGTCCACATAACTGAGGTCGACCTTTCTGGCTATCAGGTCCTAAGTCATGATATTTTAGATTTCCCCATGGTTAATTTACGTGTCACAGTAACTACTTTTATATTGTAAATATGTGTTAATAATCCATTAGGAAAAATGGTAAATCCTGACCCAGCAGGTGAAATTTCTAACTAGACATGCTGAAGGTGAAATAATCGTTTGTTGTGTATCTCACCTCCTGCAGCTGCAGCATCCCCCAGGCAAGGGCTGAAATGCAACCCACAGGGATCATAGAATCATAGAACCATTACAGTTGGAAAAGGCCTCTAAGATTATGGAGTCCAGCCACGAACCTAATGCTGCCAAACTCACCATCAAATCATGTCCCTCAGCACCTTATCTACACGTTTTTAAAATATCTCTAGGGATGGTGACTCCACCACCTCCCTGGGCAGCCTGTTCCAGTGTTCAACAACTCTTTCAATGAAGAAATTTTTCCTAATCTCCAATCTAAACCTCCCTGGTGCAACTGGAGGCCATTTCCTCTTGTCCTATCACTTGTTACTTGGGAGCAGAGACTGACCCCCACCTCACTACAACCTCCTGTCAGGGAATTGTAGGGAGCAAGGTGGTCTCCCTTCAGCCTGCTTTTCTCCAGACTGAACACCTCCAGGTGCCTCAGATGCTCCTAATAGTTTTCTCCTCCAGATGCTTACCCAGCTTCATTGCCTATCTGGACACTCTGCAGCACTTGACTATTCTTCTTCTAGTGAGAAGCCCAACACTGAACACAGTATTCAAGGTGCAGCCTCACTGGTGCCAAATACAGAGAAAGTATTACTTTCCTGGTCACTGGTTCATGCCTGGTGTCTTCAGCATTCACCTTCCCATTAGTAAAGCCACTGAAATCTTTCAAGCTACGAGAACTCGGGTACAATAGAAAAGCTGAAATTGAGAGCCAGGGTACTGAAGATGTTGGTGAAATAGCCTCACTCCACAGTGAATTATTAGACATGAAAGTAGTACCAGTGGGCTAGAGCCCCTTAATAATGCTCCACTACACAGCTGAGACATGACGAGTTTTCTGCTGTTGAAAAGCCTCATCTTTCTGGCTGTGGTGACAACAAAATGTCCAGCAGAGCAGTATTTGTTTTTTCCCATGTTCACTCTCTGCTGATGAGATGAACTCAGACAAAGCACTACAATGGCTAAGAAGCAAGACTACATAACAGGGACTGTTTTTCGTGACATCAGGAAATGAATTCAACTCACACTGTCCCTTTGCAAAACAACCCCAGCATGCAGAGAATCAGGAAATGATACAGGGACAAGGGAATATCTAAAGAATTCTTCACACCATACCAAGCATAACTGCATCCAAAGGTTTTCTCAGGGACGAAGTAGTGTTCCTTTGATCCTTCAACATCTCTTACTTCAGCCTTTCCAGAAGCTTGAACTGTTTGCCCTGCCATTCCTGAAAGATATTTCCAAGAAACATCTTTCCTCTTCTATTTTTGCTGAACCTCTCAAAGACTTCCGTTTTGTCCCCTCTGGAGCATTTGAGACATGCTACAGAGATTTGTTTTAGGGAACTCCTTGTAATGGAGCCCCCCCTGCAGCCCCCAGCCCCTTGCTGGCAGCCCGCATGGCTGGCACTGCATGACACAGTGGCGGAGCTGCCTGCAGTCACCCAGAGCCCTACGGATCAGGCAGGACAGGGCAGCAGGTGCTGCTCACACTCAGTACCCTCATGCTTGGCGACCTGCAGGAAACACGTGTGAAACATGACATCTGATGTGTTAAAGCCTTTTACAGAGATGCCAAGGGGCATTTTGGTTTTCTGTGCTTTGTCCCTGCTTTTCATGCAGAAGAGGCTCCTACCACCATGTGATTTTAGAGCCTAGAAGAGTACTAATATGCCCCAAAAGGAATGAAACAGAGTATGGTAACATACACAAGACCCATGTCAAAATACCTCAGATAAATCTTAGCTGTCACATAAAGGTTGCAGGCCCTTGAGCCAGATAGGTGCTGCAGCTCCTTGCTTTCTTTGTCCGTAAGAGGGCAGCATTACGATACAATGGAGCATCCCTCCGAGTTGGAATCATCTGCACCTTATTCTATTTTACTTTCCCTAAACTTAGGTTTTATTTTCCTGAGGTAGTGTGAGTTGACTTCACCAGTTGTGTTTCGTCCCACCTATGCAGTTGCAGCCATTTGCCTATTTGGGCAAAGGCTGTAAGAGTTTAATTAAAACAAAGAAAGAGTTCCTTGTATTGCTATTGAACAGTATGCAGTAGTGATATATGAAAATAAACCAAGAATTTTAACAAACATGAGGCATTTTCATTTTAAAAAGTAACACCTTGCACAAAACTAAGCTCAGAACTTCCTGGATTTTTCCCCTTTTGGTTTTTTTAAAAATGAAAATACTTGAACAGTGAGTCAAACCAAAAAGTTATGTTTTGAAAAAAACTATTTTAGTACACTGGTAAGGGAGAGAACATCAGATTTGCACTTCATTTAGTTTTTAACTCACTAAGTTGTTCAATGCACAGAGAACAGAGTGCCTTAGAGCCCCACATCCCCACCCTGCAATGACTGAGTACCCTAAAGCTTACTCTCCCCACTGGAATAACAGTTTTTAGCACTTCATGGTGCAAATGCCCCATCTGAGAACTGTTGCTTCCATGCCAGACTGACAAGACAACAGGGCATATGTCTTAGGCTCACCCAACTGGGCCAGCTCAGGGACGTCTGAGCATACATGTTGCTCAAGAACATACATGGCTCTTGAGAGCTCCCTTTATCCTCTCCATGGTTAGTGGTAGCCCCCAGACGAACACTGCTGTTGCTCTAACTTCACTCCTACTTAGACAGACCTGCATATTATCCCTTTTGGAGCTGCCACAGCAGAAGACCAACCTGAAATGCTGCCACACAGCTCTCATCCAACAGGCAGTTCCTGGCAATACACCACCATCCCTCTGTTTCCTCTCTTATGTGTGGATCAATAATCAGATTCAAATGCAATGTAGTTGTTTCTTGCATAACGAGGCTGTACCTGTTTAACTCAAAGGGCCTAAGGAACAGAAAACTTTGTCCCCGACCCTGCAATCACAGCTTGAAAGAAAAACTCATTGGTATTTGGTTGTAGTCACACAGGTACAAGATATATTTCTGGGATTTTGCATGAACTTGTACTTTCAATGGGATTTTTCACATGTTTGAAATTAACCAAGATTGTAGGATTTGGGTTTATGTTTGTAAGTTTAATACATTTAGAAGGAAACACTTTTGTGTTGTTTAAGGATGCAGACCTCTGACTTATAGAGTGATACTTCAGTATACATTGATATCACAATGCTAGTACATTTCAAGGATAACATGATTTGCTGTGAGAGATTGAAAGTTGCCAAGAGTATGAATGCTTTGAAAAACAGTCACTAGTAGTTACTATTTCTTCAGTAGACCTTTAGAAGTTTAAAAAATACTGTGTAATCTTCAAGGTATCCATCTGTTACACATGGACTGCCTTGTTACTATAGAGGAGCCCAGTACATGACTTGATCAGGATTTAAGATTTGCTTAAATTCTAGTGATTTCAGAAGTTTCTTTATAGCATCCTGCTAGGAGTAGGACATCTGATTGTATCTGGCATGTCAGTGCTATGCAGTTTACATTCTCTGTCTCACCAGCATAGAAATGAGACTCGTGCTGCTACAGAGGCAAGATTCACAAAACTAAACCCAGGAGTTCATTAAAAGGTTAAACAGACAGTAATCCAATAGGTGCTCAGAATCTCTCAAGACCATGCTTATTGTCATTATCACCTCTTTCAGATCTTGTAATCTAACACAGGCTGTTCCCACGCAACATGAAAGAAGGAAATGAAAATCAATGATTTTGTCAGAGTGATTAATAGCCAAGACTGATTGCTGGACCCTTAGTGAGTATATATTTTAAAACTCTGAATAGTTCTCTAAAGGTACCTCTTTTTGAGCTGGATGGATGCTACATTTTGTTAAAAGACACTATACTGGAAATAGGGACATTATGGCAAACTGTACTTCCAAAGTAGACCTGTATATATTTTATGGTGAGAGAACTGTGCAGTTTCTATGATCTGTGGGTATTTTTAAAAATACCATTCTTTTGTTTTTACAATTTTAAGAATAAAATCCAGAGTAGGACTCCTAAATTCCCAGTCCTCATTTCCCATTCATTCATTCATGCTGTATTCATGGATAGATAATCGCTTATGGCTTCGATTTCTTCATGAGTAAAATTGAAATATGTCTAATTCAGACATTCTGAGGATTTCTGGGTTGTTCCAGTAGGTTATACACTTGCTAATGATTGCATAAAAGACAAATCTGATGTATTTCAATATAGAGTCTGCACAAAAGGACAGAGCTATTGAACAGCCAGTGGGAAATGCCACAACTATAAAACTGCAGACTTGAAGATAGCAGAACTAGGACAGACCTAAAGACAGTCATCTTCTTGCCCTGAGGCAGGATCAATTTGACTACAAATATCCATAATAGTCAATTGTCTAAATTCTTCTTAAAAAAGACCAACAAGCCACTAGGCATTTTTTTCCAGTGTTTAACATTCCTTGCACACAGTCCTTCCACGTCAAAACAAAGTCTCTGTTGCTCTAATGCTTTTTTTTTCTTATGTCTTTTCCTGTTCCTATAGATGTGAAAACCACCTCATTGTGCATCAGCCTTCTATTTATTGGAAGGATGTTATTACATATTTTCCTACACACTCTTTTTGTTTAGTTGTTTATGGTCTCTCCTTAAAGATTGAGGGGTTTGGAGCTCTTTTGTCTTTTGTTTCAATCTAGATGATATTTATTTGTCATTCATTATCAAATTGATCCATGTTTTTAATTTTTTTTTCCTGGAATACAAAATAAAAAACTGGATTGTATTGCTCCAGTTTGGCTTTACTACAGCTGAGTACAGAAATAATGAACCCACAGTAAGGTAACATAGCAATTTGTGCTTTCAAAGTAACATGCAAGTTACTTAATTCATCACAGACATCATCGTGTTAGTATTTTCAAGATCAAATTCTATCCTATCACTATGATGAGTAGGGAAATATTTTTCTTTTTTCTTCTTTTAACAGTAAGTTGTCTTTCTTAAGGAGTGCTTGATCTTCTGTTCAATAAATATTTTCTTCTGTATGCATCCATTGCTGAGTATACTGGACACTGAGAGTGATGTTCCTTGGAGCTGTAATAATACAATGCTAATAGTAGTGCTTACAAATCTCAAATATAAGAGGTTGTTTTGAATATAAATTGCATTAGATATTTACTGTTCTACTTGTGCCTCTAAAAGGTGCCTGGTCATGATCCGGTGAAATGATAAAAAAAAAGTATGCTGGATTTTGATAAGAAGGAAGTGATCTATAAGAATATATTAAGAAAATTCTAAATATAAGAATATTCTAAAACTTGGTGTATATGCTAAGCCTCAAGAAGATTCTGTCATACTGCTGTAACTTTTAAAATATCTGTAAGTCTGCGAAGAAGGTCAGAGCCAACTCCTCTATTTCTAGGAAAACTGTATGTTCATGTTTACTTATATTGTCCTGTTGAGCCTCATGCTTTTTTCAGGAGGAGGGACATTTCCAACATGCTTTAAAGTTCGGGAAACAAAGACAGAAGAATATGAATTTGGGAAAATTTTGACAGAGAAGGAGAGTAAATTATTTTATCTACAACAGAAACCTGTATCACAAATGCTCACTGAAAGTGAGGATCATTGAAAGTGCTTACTTCCTATCCCTCGTCTCTATGTCTATGAAAATAATATCTTGCATGTTGGATATTCTTTGTACAGCATCTCACTGCATACCTTTGAAAAGACAGATG
This sequence comes from Colius striatus, assembly GCF_028858725.1. Lineage (NCBI taxonomy): Eukaryota > Metazoa > Chordata > Aves > Coliiformes > Coliidae > Colius > Colius striatus. The sequence goes on along the minus strand of NC_084760.1, from coordinate 52,619,405 downwards.
CAGCAAAAAGAAAAGAGAAAGTAAGAAACTATATCGAAATGATACTAGGAGAGTGGGAGAGAATACAGAAACAAAAGGATGAAAAAAAGTATATGTATTTGCTGGACAAATTTCCATTTGTGCAACTTCATGTTTGGAACACACAGGAAACAGGTCACACTGATGCTGAATCCTAGTAAAGAAAATAATTCACATACTGCATCTTTATCTTTGCACAGACTATTCTAAAAATAAGTCAAAAACTCATAAAAAAATGATATATGAACTAAAGGTAAAAATGAAATCCTGCTCTCAGTTAAACCAATGAGTATACTGTCACATCAGTCAGGAAAACAGGATGTTAAGAGCTTTTATACTGGATCAAATATAGAAATTATTCACCTACGTATTGATGCTCCTTGACTCTCAGATTGTACCTATGTTTCTGAAGATGAGTAGGTAAGATAATGGTTTTTAGATCAGTTGTGCCTTTGGCCATGTCTATACTATGCTGTATAAGATTGTTTCCAGAATCTAACACATGCCCTGGCTACTGCTTCCCAACATAATTTTGAAGTAAACTCCAGAATTATAATTTCCTTTTCTGCCTACCCTTTACTTTTCATATGGAAAATATATAACTGCATGTCCTGAGGTTGCTATGGGGCAATTCCAGTCCCTTTTCCTCTGGTTTATAGAGACAATGTCTTCCATGTTGAGTAATGTTCTTTGTGCAGCATCTCACCGCATACCTGTGAAAAAAAAAAAGCAGAAAGAAAACAGGAGGTAGGAAACTGTAAAAGGATAGGGAGAGACCTAGTCTGAAAGGTAGATGGATAGTGTACAGGGTTCATATAATCACAGGAACTAGTTACAGATCCAACCCTTTTCCTATAGAGAGATTTGAGCTGTATAAAATCCTGGTATGTGCACAATTTACAGTAATGTGAAACAATTTGTATAAATACAATTTATCTAACAGGAAGAACAAAAGTAAAATGGAGTAGAGGGGGAGGTGCTGATCTCCCTGGTATCCAGTGATAGGACACATAGGATTGCTTCAAAGCTGCCCCAAACGTGGTCTAGAGTAGATGTCAGGAAGCATTTGTTTACTGAAAGAGTAGTCAAACACTGGAACGGGATTCCTAGAGGGATGGCCATTGCCCCAGACCTGTCGGTGTTGAAAAGACATTTGGACAATGCCCTTAGTAGCATGCTTTAACTTTTGGTCAGGCTTGAAGTGATCAGGTAGTTGGACTGACTGTTGTAAATCACTTCCAACTCCTCTCCTCTCCTCTCCTCTCCTCTCCTCTCCTCTCCTCTCCTCTCCTCTCCTCTCCTCTCCTCTCCTCTCCTCTCCCCTCCCCTCCCCTCCCCTCCCATTCCATTCCATTATTAATAGCTAGTGGGTTTCTACTGCTTTTACATGTAATATGTCAGTAATTTGAAGTAATTAAAAAGATGTATTTCTTTATATGGTATATCAATAGATTCTAATTGTAAGTTTTAGCTCCTTGAAAGATGTTGCCTTTCCCACATGCACAGGTCAGGAGAGAGCACTTCAGTTCACACTCATTCACAGGTGAAACAATGAATATAGTACTTTGATACACTATGTCTTTCCATACCTCCCTCTTTGGATGTCTCTACTTTTCCTGATGCAATTTGAACTTCTGAAGATATAGATGGTAAATCATGACATAGTGTGACATGTGATAGACTTATGTGAGGAATGAACTTGACCCATCCTAAAATCTTCATAAATATATGCAGTTTCTAAATTTAAAACTATCCATAACAGAGTCAGTTTTGCAATGCAATTTCTTCAAAGAATTGCAAAGTCATATTCATTGGTAATTCTTTGTCAACCACTTACCATATTTTTTCCCACTCAGAGATGGGTTCGATTAGAAGTATTTTTCATGCCTTAGAAAGCTACAGCATGGTTTTGTTCAGAAAGGCTGCTTCACAGAAAGCAAATTAACTTGCAATTTTTAACAGTGTGTGCTCTATTTCATTTAGAATAGTGTACGATAAAATGAAAAATAATGGCTGAGGTCTGGTCCCATTGCAGATAATGGCAAAACTTTCATTAAATTTAAGCAGAGTGAGATCTGATTGTTTGAACAAATGGAGGAAGTCTCTATTCTGTCAATCTTTGACAGAGCCTTATTCCTCTGTGTTCATTTGTTGTCAGACGCAGCCTGTTTTAGGCCCAAATTCAGCTAATAAATAACTAACTCTCATCACCGAAGCACTTGAAAATGTAGTTTTAATGCTTTCTAGAGTAGAGATGGATTACTGGATCAGCCTTATGAAAATAAATAGCCAGAGTTTTCTCATTACAAATGCAAAAGATTTAAGGTTGGAAAATGCCAAATCAAATAAAAGTCTAAATCTGTGTGGATTTATAGTTTAAGATAATATACAAAACCAGGAAAGTGATTAATCAATAAGAGTAAACAATTTTGTCAAGGGTAAAATTACACACATAATTTATTTTCATTGAAAAGATTGGCAATTTGCAAATTACAGAAACAGAATGGAAGTGGTGATTAAAAGGATTATAAAAAAGCTACAAAGTGGTGGTAATGTGTTCCATGTTAATGTGCAAATGGAAAGAAATATAGTTGAAAAGACATCAGTAATAAAGAAATCACCGTGCTTCACTTCAATTTGTTACCTTAAAAAACGCAGCACAACTTTAAAATATTTAACCATTTATATTATTTCCAAAGCACAGATTCAGTGTGGTATGCATTTGCTTTTCTTTAAATATCATATTATTTGAATATTTTACTTCACTGGAACATTTGACTTGCTTTATCATAATCTGTTAAGAAGTTTTTCTAAGTGATGTGTATTATGTCAAATATTTAAATTAACATATACTAATGCAGCAGTATCACTGCTGGCTTGAAAAAGTTTATGCAATATAGAAAGTGATCCTACAGGCATCAGTTTCACACATGATTTAATTACAATTATTGTATTTCATGTCTTAATTTCAGGTTTTCTCACATGGAGTTTTTTTCCTGTGTACAAAATTGCAGAGAAAATGTTTGGTTTTGTTTTGAAAAAACACTCTCCTTGTCAATTTCCAGTTTGAACTGACTCATATTTCATAACAAAAGCATTGGTGGATACTGCCTTGGAATATTCTTTTTTTTTTTCCCTAGCAGAGTACCATTCTGACTGTAATTCTTCTCTGCATGACATAGGGGAATTGTTTCAAACATCATGTATCATCAGTACTGAAGCCTGATGCTCAGTGGTGTTCACTTCCTATCCCTGAAATATGGAGCAGCACATTTATGAGGTGGAGGAGGGTTCATTTTTTCTAAAACTCTAGGGTTTAATGTAATTATGCCCATAGTTCCATACAGACCATATACAAATCAATAAACACAGCAAACATCTGTAACGAAAACTCATACAAAATTGTTTCTGAAAGCATGGACACAAATCAAAATTCTATCAAAACGAGACTTTTGGAATTATGGATTCAAATCTTAGCTGTACTCAGTCTGACACCATGATTCATGCAGAGCAGTACCTCATTCCAAGAGCACTTCAATTAATATCAATGTTGAAGATTAGGTTTGTACCAGGCTTACTAAAACATATCATATTAAGACATTATTTTTCTGTCCATTCAAGTGAGTAAGAGAAATATGTTTAACCAGCATGTTTAAACATGATTGTTTTGTAGAATAAACAAAGCCTAAAGAATATTGACTTTAAGTTAATTAGAATTTGATTTAATGGATTTGGAGGACTGCAAATTAATCCTTTAAGCAGGGGTAAGGCTCCTTGTCTTACTTATACAGAATTTTGTAAGGAACATACAGAATATGAAAGTAACTTCAGGTATCTGTAATCCTCAAACCTATAGCAGCATCACCAACTTTTTTCTTTATGGAACAAAGAAATATGCTTTAAGAGCAATGGGGAATTGCCTAGTTTGATGGAACTACTGGATTGAATAGATTTGTTTCCTTTTCTAAAATGTAAGTTTATATGATCCTTTCAGACACAGATTGCAAATGGTCCATCTCTGTTTTAAAGTGTTGCATATTTCAAGAAAATACTTCAATATTAATGATTTTTTTCTTAGTAATATAGAGAACAGAATACTAAACTTCAGTATCCATACTATAAACATGCCATTCTGCTCATAATAAATTAATCTTTCTTGCTAGCTACTGCTGGCTGTAAGAATCAAGTAAGACTCTTGTGTCCTTCTCAAAACATTTTTGCTAATAAAATTCATCAATATATCTGATTAGGTCTTTCACAGTCACTTTACATCCAGTAGCTTATTTATTTGGACAATTTCTGGTTTGACACTCAGCCTCCAAAACAAATTAAGTAAAGACACAAAAGGCCAGTAAGATATAGAGCTGTTTGGCTTCCTTTTGCAAAAGGAAGATCTAGTGGGATGCAAGGCAAAAAAACCAAAATTAAACAAAGAAATAGGTGCTGAAAATATTAACCTGTTAAATTATATGCAATACCAGTGCTGAGGGCTTGGACAATATTGCAAAGACACTGAATATACATTATTATCCTAATTTGTTCCAAACTGTGAGCATGAAAATTAGGATTATGGGATTTATCATTTTTTTTTTTTTTTTAGGTAAAACTAGCAAAAACATTTTTATTACATGTTGTGGTTTTTTTTCCTTGCCTATAATAAAATTATATAGTCTCTAAAACATGAAGAGTACTGCATTATGTTCAGAAATGCAGAGAATCCCCAATAAAGTCACCAGGATGGGAACAAAGACCCTTGCAGAGTTACTACTGCAGTGTGGCTACCACAGCTTAACCATGGTCCTGCCTTACATGGGCTCGGGAATCTGCTCAGCAACCCAACTCCTTACGCTTTTTGTTTTAAATCTGAGTGATGAATTTCATGGCAATTTGTTAAAGTCTACTTGTTTCATAAATAGAACTGATCCTGAAGAGTTGGCAGGGAGGAAAGCAAGCTGATTTATTGTTATTGATCACTTACAGCAAAAATCTTTCAGGGCTTGTATGCCGAGCAGGGGCATAAATTGGTAGAGAAAATGAATTTAATGCCTGTGTTTATTTGAGATAAGATACTCATATACACAAAAGCTTGTAGGCTTAAGGCCCATTCTAGCTAGATTTATAAATATTTATCTGAGTGGTCTCAGGAATCCAGTGTGATTTCTGACGTTTATGTACATTGGTACATGCGAAGATGGGTCTTGATCCCAGAAAGAGCTGTGCATGAAACTGTTTCTGTACAATGTAAGGAGCTACACTGGCATGATGAAACTATTCTATGTGGTAAATATGTATGCAAATCTTTCCTGATTTAATAACCAAGTTACAGCTGCCCCTGTGGGAAGACCCATGCCAGAGCAGTTCATGAAGGACTGTAGCCTATGGGAAGGAGAACTTTGTGGAGGACTATCTCCCATGGGGAGGGACCCCACAGTGTAGCAGTGTGAAGTGTGATGAGGCCCCTGCCTGAGAAGAAGCATCAGCAAAGTCCATCTGTACTGAACTGACCATAACCTGTAGCCCTGTGCTGCCGGGGGAGGAGGAAGGAGACTCCCAGGAAGAGGAGAGATGGGGGGAGGTGTTTTAAGATTAAATTTTATTTCTTATCTCCCTGTTCTGATTGTTCATTAATAAATCAAACCACTTCTCACCAAGTGGAGTCTGTTTTGCCCATGATGCTAACTGCTGAGTGATCTCCCTGTTGTTATCTCAACTCATAAACCTCTCATATTTCTCTCTTTCCTGTCCAGTTTAGGAGGGGGAGTGATAGAACAACTTGATGAGAACCTGGCATCCAGCCAGGGCTAAACACAGCAGTTATTTAGTTGTATTGTCTTTCTGGTAAAGTAAAACAATGCAAGTCAGCATTGTGGAGTTGAGAGACATATGTAAATGGTTTAGGAAAACAACAAACAAAACCAAAAAGTGGGAGCCAGTTTTATTCATCATCAGGAAGCTATAGGTCCATATGTGAGTTGTGATTGACATCTTATCTGCAAGAGTTTGCCTCTCACTGAAACACCACTGCATGGTGCTGAAAGGCTGTCTTCTGTGCTTCCTGCTTCAAGCACTGCATGTCTCCCAAGCTGTGGTGATTTCCAGCTGCACTTGGAGGTTGGGCTGCACTGCTGGGATGTGGCACTCAGCTCTCTAGGCTGTTTTGCCACAGCAGTATCCAGACACCCATGCTCAGTCTGCAGGCCAGATTATGAGTGCTTTAGAAATGGGAATATACTGGTCAATGTACTTTCATTGTCTTACATGGTGACTGAAAGCCATTATTTTTTATATGTGGCTGATAAAAGCAATCATCCACCCAGAACAATTATTTTTGGCTAGTGCCTTTGTTTCTCAAAAATGCAGAATGAAGAATCAATTAAAATCTATTGATGGATTACTACAAGCCCCATATATTTTTTTTTTTCCTTATACGAGGTGCCAAACTCACCTTGATTAAAAAAAGAAGGCCAGAGGAGTGGTTTGAAGGACGGGCTGTCAGCAGGGGAAAACACCTGGGTGTGAATGCAAGCAGAAGCCGCAGGTGTGCTCCAGGTGACGGTGGCAAAGGCTTCCCAGTGGTAACTGAAACCAGCACACACCAGGAAGCAAAAAGAAATACCTGAGCTGTCTACGTTGGAGGCTGCTAAGGAAACAGGCAGGTCAGCTTGGTTAATCATTACCAACACAGACTTCACAGATGTTCACTACTGATCATATGACAGGACCCCATCTGAGATAAGAAAACAACCCTCCCAAGCAGTAGGAGTTGAGAAGCCTCCCTTGCTTAAATGTTCTGACTTTATTGTTTTGCTGTGGGAGAAGAGGCTTCACGGCCCCAGACAGCACAGCTGTTGTGTGCTTTCCTATTTTGAAGAGGAAGTGAGAAACTCCCTTCCTAAGTACTCTGGCACTTGAATAGTGAACTTTTACTCCCAATCCAGGAGCCGCCTCTAATGAAGTCTCAGTGAGGTCGAAGAGGAGCTTCCAGCTGTGCCGAGAGTTGTTTCAAGAGCTGTGCCAAAGGAGAAGGGGGAGAAGAAATCCTGCAAAAAATTGAAATGTTGATGGTGCTAAAATTGTTCTAGAGGTATCACAACTGGGAAAAGCAAAAAAAGCAGAAGTGGAGAAAGACACAAGGAAACATGATGGGAAACATTTGTCAGAAGCACTGCGCCTGTTTGAAGTCTTACATCCCGTGCTTATTCTCAAGGAGAGACAGTGAGCAGGATGAGAAAGTCGGCCAAGTCTTCGCCAACCTTCCTGTGGTAAAGAATGAGTTTGAATCAGGACAGAATGACAGAGACAGTAAGATAAAAGAGAAACCTTTACCTCCACTGCCTGGACAGCATCTGGTGAATATTTGCAAATTTGTGGCACTCTTTGACTATGAGGCTCGCACTGAGGAGGACTTGAGCTTTCAAGCCGGGGATAAGCTTGAAGTGTTGGATGCATCCCATGAGGGCTGGTGGTATGCGAGGCTCCTCCTGCCAACAGGGTCAGTCTGCTCTGGCCGCAAGCTCCAAGGCTACATTCCTGCCAACTACATAGCTGCTGACCAGAGCATCGAAGCTGAGCCGTGAGTAACCTGTGTAATGCATGCCACAGTCTCATTTTTGTTAGGTTAAATGGGTTTGAGTCAGGAGGTTGTGTCCTTTTCTCTTGCTGAACTACACTCAACCTCCAGTGGTCCTACCAGTCATAACACTAGTTGGCATGTGCAAGGAAAAGACACCATGGTCACAAGAAAATCAATTACACACAGCAGAATGTCTAGGGTTCTGTTTTGGTTTAAATCATTTCTCTCTCTGATATACCCTAGTCACGTGTCTAAGCATCTGGGAATATCAGGTTGGTTGCCATTGAGATGGTTCATTATATGTATTACAGTAATTATGTCAGGTGCTTGCCGTAGAGTGAAAAACTGCAACCTCTGCCCTAAACTGCATTCAGCCTAACCAGCTGCACAGTTACAAATTAATCAGGGTTTCGGGAAGCTGCTTTTACACCTTTAGATCTTACAAATGATGGGTGAGACTCTAACAGATAAGTTTATTACTCTTGACTCTTATTTGTTTGTTCTTGGAGGCAAAGCTCTACTCTCAGGACAAACTGAACTGGAGTAGGTGCTACAAAGGGCAAAGGAGTGGATATAGCAATGGAGTACGAATTGAATTTGTAAAACTTTCACAGAATTATGCAGCTTATGTTTTTCTACTCCTTCAAAACATGCAGTACCTTATTTAATATTCTGAGGTAGAACACAAATCACACAAAATCAGTTGTCTCTCTAGTGAGGATGAGTAAGATCTGAGTCAGCCTGGGCTCCAGAGTTACTTATGTGTATTGCAGTCAGAGACAGCGTTTTCTGAAATACTTTTGACTACAGTTCCAGAGGTATGTTTTGACAAAAATTATCTGTGTGGAAAAAGACAGAAAAAGTGGCATTAATTGTTAGTCTCAGAATCAGTGTTGGCTTCAGAGGAATGATGTAGCTTTTCAGTTAAATCTCTTTTGGATCTGAATCATCATCTCTGATCTGATCTGCCCACCATATTTCCAAGGACTAGGAAGATTGGCTCAGATATGATTATACCATCTTTTATCAGCTGTAGAGTTTGTGCTAGAGTCATCTTAGAGAAACTTTCTAACCTGAGGACCTTAATTTCTGGAGTCTGACCAGCAGCTTCTATTTCTGTATTCAGGCAGACAACCCTTTCAATGGTCATGTTCAAAAGAATTCTTCCAATTGCAGAAATTAATCTGCAGGGAAGGCATTTTCTGAAGCAGTAGAGTAATGGTGGTGGACTCTAATTCAACTCAGCTTGGCCTTTGCTCTCTTTCAAGAACTAGTTTTATTACAAGTCATGTAAGATTGCTGCTTGCTGTTAATACTTGGAAAGTAATTTTCCTCAGTTATACAACAGTCTTAGCTCTTAGAGCCCCTCTTAACTTTCTACACCTACAGCATCAAATACAAGGATAAGTTTGTTAAAATGCGTTGTTGCATAACCACTGTTTTTCTCTTGTTACAGAATAGAACTAATTTTATTTTCCTCTTTTTATATACCTTTCTCTCTTTATTATAAACACTAAGTTTTGGCAAAAGATTTATCCCTGTAGATTATTAGAACACTAGAGAAAAGGAAATGGAAAGCTTTTAGAGCTTACAGATGAAGTCATTCCTCCAAAAAGAATTTTTAGTTTTACATTAAAACCAATCTGGCTAAATATGTTGTCTTTCCTCAGATTAGCTTCTAACTAAGTTGGCTTTAGTGGTATGTATACAAAATTGTCTGCTGTCAGACCACACACACATAACCGTAGATTAATTCAGGTTGGAAAAAATCTCTGAAGGAGATTTGAAGCAGCCATCTCAACTTAAACATGGCTAAAATAAAGCTAGGCTGATTTGCTTAGTTCAGTTTTTCATCCTCACAGTGAGGATTTTTTTTTTTTGCCTTGTATCTAATTGAAAATATTCCTTACCACAATTTCTTCCAAACATTCCCTTTCACCCAGTCTCTGCATTTCACGCCTCTGTGTTATCCCAGTGAAATAGTAAGAGCAACAGTAATGATGATTTAAAGAACTAGCCTTGCTTTCCCTAAAATAAAAGAATGAGAATGAAAAAAGTTAACGTCTCTTTAACAAAATTCAATGATCATTTTCGCTGCCAAACTTTAAATAAACTTCGTTCATCTTTCCATTTTGATTTTAATTAGTTCTCCCTTTTGGTGTTGGCCAATTGTTCGTGGCCATGATACAGACATTTGTGGAAATAGAAGTTTTTATTGCATCCTTAATAACATTTCTTTATGGTTACAGCACAGATCTGAGAAAGAATGGAAGACTTAAAATCTCTTGTTCATCTGCCAAAATGCATATGTGCAATATATCTGCAGTGTGACACTTGTGTTTTGTAATATTTGCCACACACAGTTTACCAGCAGACTTTGAGCTACTTGAAAGCACCCTTTCTAGTACTGGCTAGCTTCTGTATATCTGCAGAGATCATGGGAATTTTAGCTTATTTCTGGACTATATCTCAGATTTGATTCATGGTGTGCCTCTTAGCAAGTTTGTGATGAAAGCCAAAGTGACCATATTCTCTAGCAGCATGTTTGCAGATAAACTTTAAAAAATATGGTATTCATATGCATGCATGGATACTCCACAGAATCAATTTAAGAAAGGGATATAGAGCCATGAAATTTTAAGTCATGGAATGACATAGAGACAACAGGACCACTGTGTAAGTTTAGCCAATGTGCGCTTGAAAGCTGTATGCAGTCAATTTTCTTTTGCAATCATTTCAATTTTGCCTTTAACCTTCAAGATTATTAACAGCGAACTATACCTGTGCATTTTTAGTCAACATTTGACATGGTCTTTATTATAGACGTATTTAGAGATCAGAAAGTCCATCTGGATTTGTATTGTCCGTTCTGTCAGAAGATAATGCTAGATAATTGCTTGCTCCTGGCAAATGACACAGCAGATCATTTTGTCTCCTTGCTGAAGTGTCTGTGATTCTTTTTTCAGGTAGAAAGGCTTCTTTGAACTTTTCCTTGGTAAGAAAGAGAGTGATGTAAAGTAAGAAGGAAAGTGAGAAACTTTTCTTCCTTGGCCCCATTTAGATAACAGTTTTTCTTCCTCAAAGTCTCTTTGACTGTATCCAACATGACTGAGGTAGTACTGATAAGGTGGATCAATAGCTGGATGAAAGGGCAGAAAGGATGTGCAATATCTTCAGTCTGGGAAAATCAAAAATATTTATCACAAAGGGAATTTTTGTGTATCCTTGTCTACTAGAACATTCAAACAGAACTGACAAATAAGTTTCTTCAGACCTTGATAGGAACTGTATGCTAAAATTGAAGGGAGACTTTGTTTGTATTTTGCTAACGTATTTATATTATATAATATAACTAACACACCAAAAGTCAAACTTGTTCTATTTGTGCATGGTATCTTGTTAAAAAGTTTCTTTTGCTTCCTTCCTTTGGCCTAAGAATGAATATCTTGGATGAAAACTGCGTAATAGGAGAAAGTGAAAGAATGGCAAATCTGTGGCTTGGATTCTGCCTGCTGCAGGATTACAGTCCAAATGTGTGCTGCATAAGATTAAATACATCCAAGAAATGCACATCTGCTACCATCAAGGCTGTTTTAGACAGATTGAGGAAACAAGGCCCTTCAATTTTATATTTATCAGTAAAGCTTCTTCTTATTGCTGATTTTTTTCTGCCACCTGTAGGACTCCTTATACTAACAACAACCTGTCAGGTGAAAGGATTGTGAAAGGATTGTCCTTAGTGTCTCTGGTGACAGGTGTGTTCTCCTGGCCCTATCTGGGATAGGTGGGACAAGGCAGCTGGGGAGGTGGAAGCATTCATCTAGTGAACCGTAGCTGACACAATGAACTTACACTTCATGAGGAAATAAATTAGTTACTACAAAAATGTTGGTTTACTTAATACCTAACCAAAAGCAGATGCAGACTATGCTAATGATAAATTAGTGACTGTGAGAACACTTGGTGCTTTTCTTCTCTCTGCATCACAGGTAGAAGTCAAAACCAGAAGCCAGACAGATTTTTCATTTCTAGGAAAGTTTGAGTGATGTTTTATTTGCCGTGTCCCATTACTTCAGAATGCTCTGAAGCAGTTGCAAAAAACACAATTGGCGATACAGTCACATAATTGAACTTGCATGTCCAGCAAAGGCTGGTCAGAAAGAACTATTCAACTAACACCAACATCTGAATTAATAGATATAAATTTCCTTGGCAAGGAATGTGACCTTCCTGTCCCTGTGCTCTTTCTGTGCCTGTTATTCTGCACTATAAACAGGAACCATAGTAACACATTCACCTGCCCTTACTTTATTACTGCTGGTTGTTTTAACTAAACAAGAAAATGACATACTGCCAATTGTTATGGACAACAAATATAGCCCATCTGTGCAGTTAATTTTAATGAAGCAAAAATTAAAAAAACTTCTCACTGTTGGAATGACATGAATTCTTTTCTTTTAGAGGAAATGCAGAGTGTATTTAGAGGGGGTCTCTCACTTGCCCTCCTGATGGACCTGTTGGCTGTTTTTTGAAAGCCAACTTCATTCCATATAAGAAAAAACTATTTTACTGTGAGGGTGATGGAGCACTGGAACAGGCTGCCCAGAGGGGCTGCGGAGTCTCCTTCCTTGGAGGTCTTCAAGACTCACCTGGACGTGTTCCTATGCGACCTGATCTAGGTTGACCTGCTTCTGCAGAGGGATTGGACTAGATGATCTCTAAAGGTCCCTTCCAACCCTACCATTCTATGATTCTGTGATGATTCCTGCCAACATAATTGACATAATTGACTTCTGTGCTGAGGGAAGGAAATCCACACAAATTCCTAGTGGATTAGGTCAAGCATGATCACAGCAACTACTTTTAGTTTTTCCTTGTTTCAGAAACATTACTTATGGAGATTTCTTATGAAGGTATTTCCCAGCTGGTGGAAACCAAGCCCCACACCTCATCAATGAAAATTCACCAGTGAATTCCACAATGAGCTTTTTAAACAACCCTTTGAAAGAAGCAGCTACTTATAGGTTATTTTTGTCAATCTCTGTAATTACTTCACCTTCTGTGACCTGACTTAGCTTTAACTGTTTCATACACTGACTGAATCTGAATGTATGCGAACAATAAAGTGTTCCCTGGAATGACCTGTTTCAGACTTTCTGCGAAGTCAGGTTTATGGAGTTTCTTTGGATCATGTGCATCACTTTTCAAAGTGATGTTTAGAGCCAAAACATCTTGAGAGTCTTTTTAAAGTGAAACCTTAGATTCTGCTGAACACCTCATGAAACAGTATGTAATCCACTGAGTTTTCTGTGTACTCCCTGTATCTCACTATCATAATTTCACTAATACAGCCCAAACTCCATAGGACACCACCAGAATCAGCAGTAACATTTGTGCCAAAATAAACTTGCAAAAAAACTGTTAATTGCTAACATGACTACACAAAAGAGTAGTAGGTTGCTATCACATTCTTGGAACCTGTTACGTTAAGTATGAAAGCTATTCTCTTATAGTCTTTGGTAGAAAAGTTTTCTTTGTCACAGAAATTTAATGAAATGAATTGTATTTATTACAATTCATTGAAATGGTGGTGTGTGAACTCATTTGAAAGTCCATCTTTTCCTTTGATTGATAAACTTTATGTGTGTGCTTTTGTGAATGGATGCACCTGTAAACATATACCCCACAAAGGAAATTTTTAAGACTGATGTTTTTTAAGACCATGCGAAACAGCCCTGTGAGACAAGGTATGTGTTGCAAAGCCAGAAGACCATGCTTTTGATGTTTTTTGGCCTTGTATTCATAGAATCTGAAGTACTCAGATGTTGGAACTGCCATGTGTTGTGGAGTGCCTCTCTTGAATTCAAATAATTGAATATTACAATAAGGCGATTAATCATTTAACATCTTTAGTTGTGGTTGGGCATTCCTGTACCATCTTCAAGCACATCTCATGCTTTATCTTAATTTCTGCTCATTTTTTAAATATGCAAAGATACACTAAACCCAAAAGGAGATTGTTTATAGACTGAAGTGCCAGCAGTATTTATACATCTATATGTATAACCAGGACCAGAAAATGTGTGTTTTTGCTCAGAAAAGTGAAAGGAAGCAGTTCATACAAACTTGTCTAATTTAGGTCACCTATTTTCTGGCAATGGGATCTTCTAAATATATAATGTTGTCTATTCAAACTCTGAGAAATGAAAACAAAAATCTTCCTCCCTTGTCTTTATTTGGAGTTACTGTGTACATTCTACATTATAATCATTATATAAAATTTTTTATTACCCAGTAGTGAAAGGTATGACAATGAATGATGTGAAGAACAGAAACAATATCCTTAAAACCTGCTGACATAGTCAGTTAGCTTTTCTTATGGCACTGTGACACCTAAATGGCCTTTACAGTGCTTTTTAGAAAAACAAAGACCATGTACTGGAAATAGATGGTTTTGAAAATCCCTTCCAAACCAAACCATTCTATGATTCCTATTTGATGTTTTCTTCTTCAGACTCAGTAGGAATAAGCATTGTGTGTGTTAGCCTAGATTAGTTGTTTTTGAGCAATATTATTGGCAAAAACATTTACCAGGTTATGTACAATTGTTACTGTTCAATGGTTGTCTTTGATGGCTCTCTGTGCAGCACAATACAGATTTGTGCAGAGCTGAGTGATCTCTGGGCAGGTTTAGAACACAAAAATAGTAACCAACAGTTCAGCCAGGCTAAGAAGTACTAAAACTGGGCTGATTTTAAACAAACTAGGTCAGGTATCTTTGTGAAGAATTCTTTTTTGTAACATGTAAAAAGCACTGCTGGTTATAGAAGACTTTGGGTCTTTGTGTAGGATCTTGTCTGTACTGAAGAGATTAAGTCATAAAAACATAAGAGGATACCCTACAAGGTCAAACCAATGGTCTCTCTAACCCCATTAATGTTTTGGAAAGGATTTTTTGAAAAGTCCACAGGCCCATCCACTTTCTTTGATCTGTTTCCTTTGTACGTGACCAGAAGCTGGAACTGTTGTATAAGCAGTGTCAGAGGGTACATCTCTGCCATGTCTAATTACGAACCTATTGTCAATACTGTTTATCAGAAGCGTAGATGTTGATACTGTGCAATTCTTTATTTCTGTCTGAGGGCAGAGACCAAGCTATTAGGGGAAAAAAAAGGCGCCAAACAAACAAAAAAAAAACCCACCCAAAGCCCTCTCTCATTTCTGCAGGAAGTTTTATATTTCTAATCAAGTATTTAGGCTTTTTTCATAGGTTGATTGTTGCTTAGTCATGAATGACTCAATAAAACCCACACTCAAAATAAACAGGCACAAAAGGAAATGGTAGTGCAGCACAGATCCATGTGAAAGGCAGGGACCGGTCCTTTCCAGACCACACCTATCTGCCTCACCTCCTGTAATGCACCCAACTCAGCCTGGACTGCAGACCTCAGTGACTTCACCCTCACAGCATTACTCATCAATTCATTTTTCTTCCTACCAGAGATGCTTAACTGTTATGTGTTAACAGATGTGTTCTGTTATTAGCTTACAAACATTATCCTCTGACATAAGACTATAGCAGAGGTATCTCATGCAAACATTACGGTAATGATGCAGCCTACATTAGACAATACAAAATTTACCTCCAATTTACTTTTTAAAAAGATTAGTAATTATGTTTTAGATGCTTGTCTGTAATAAACTGTTTTGTTTTCTTTCAAGTTATGCTTTAAACTTATGCATAGCTAAGAAAGAATATAATTTATTAGGTGATATTAAAAAAAATAATATTTAGTACCATGTGTAAGAGAATAAAACTATTTTCAGTTATTTTAAAATAATACTATATGAGACATATTTGAAGACCTTTCTTCTATTAGAACTTTAAAGACATGACCAATGAGTTTAAACTTGCTTGTCCTTTATGAGAATGTTCATAAATGTTGGTATTCAGATTTACACCTCATAACTGTAAACAAAACTGTAAGAAAAAATTAGAATGGAATTCTAAATCTTTGCAGTTTTCACTTCTCCAGAGATGCCTAGAATTCATCTGGAAATAGCTTTTCAGAAGATGAAACAAAATATCAATCATGAACACATTAATTTTCTTTGTCACTTAAAACAGAAATACTTTTTTTTTTTTTTTCTGTGCTGGTACAGTAATCATAGTCAATGAAAAAAAGAGAAACAAAGCACTGAATTAAACAGTGATTGTTCCATAAAGAATTGCACTCATTGACATTTTCATTCCTTCTATGCAGACTACTCTGTAATCTATATTATTTTACATTATAAATTTATCTGCAGTAATGTTGGTAAACATTTTTCCTTAGTTTTCTCTCACTAAACCAGATATACATCTAGCTTATTTTTTTCCGCTGTATTTATAGCAAAAACACCTTTTCAAATCTTACTGCAAAAGAAGAGAAAAAAGAAATCTGAGACTCACATGTGGAAATGAATATATACCGTGAATTTCAGAAGTTATGAGAACTCAGAAACCTCAATCTTCCTTTCAAAACTACTGATCTTTTCAGTTTGTGAAAGTCTATCATAGTGTATATCATAGAATGGTGGGGGTTGGAAGGGATCTTTAGAGATCATCTTGTCAACCCCCCCTGCTAAAGCAGGATCACCTAGATCAGGTCACAAAGGAACACGTCCAGGTGGGTTTTGAAAACCTTCAGAGAAGGAGACTCCAAAAGGAAGGAATCTCTGCTCCCCTAAGGGTGTGTGGTGAAAAGATCCATACAGAAAAACAAGTACCTGAGGGGCACATGAGAAGGGAGGTGGTGATGAGAACAAGCCTGCTCAGTTGCACTCACCAATAAGGGTATGCTAAGTGTGAGAATGCCTCTTTTCCAGGAAAATTAGCCAAGGACCATGCCAATAAGGAAAAGGAGGGGGACAAACACACAGAGGCACCAAACCTGACTGATTAATGTTAACAAAGAAAATAATCAGAAGTAAAACTGGTCAGTAGCACTAATTGATGGGCCATTAAGAAACAGTAGGCAAACTTGGACTTTGCAACCGATAAGGGTGCAAAAGGGGAGAGCATCTGGGATGTTGGAGCAGATGGAGGAAGGGATTCACAAATAATGTGTGTGCTTCTGAATCTATAGAGTGTGTGGGTTTGTACTATCAATAAGCAACCTTCTAGCTCTACCAGCCAGAGAGGAAGAGGAGGGACTGTGTTTGTGTTTTGTGTGAGTCCTGTGCTCCGTGGATGCTCTTGAAGGCAGTGCCTTGTCTGTGGCAGTCTGTGTGACCAGCCACGTCAGTGTCCTCTCTCTGTGAGCCTCTGAGACACATGGTCAGCTTCACCACTAGTTCAACCTGCAAACAGGAGAGCAGCAGCCACATCCCTCATCATAGGCAGAGACCCTGTGCTGGGCTCCAGCAGCTGAGGAGGATGTCCTTGAGCCTCAGCAGTTAGAGGAGACAGATACTCCTAAATCCCCTTAGTGGTCTTTTAACCTCCACTTCAGAAAAGAGAGTCTTGGCTTTCTATTCCTTTTTACTGTATTCTTTTCCTAAACTCCTACAGATTTCTGAATGTTTAGAAGTGTGTCTATATTGTCAAGCACTGACATGGGTGAATCAGTATCATCCATAGCCATAGGAGGTCACTCTATTTTTTTACTGTTCCAGAAGGACAACTTGACTGGCCTTGAAAGATGGGTATTACTTTTTCTGAATACTTACAATGAAATAAAAGATAAAATTATATCTTATTACAGAACTAAAATGTATGCGAAATCACCCAGAAACTTCCTTTGATGCTGACATACCTTTCCAACATGGCATTGTGATCTCTAATAAGAGAAAGCATGTGCTGGTAGTATGCACACTGATATGGAGTTTGGTGTACTCCAGCTTTACTTCTGGAAGTCAAAGGTGTCTTTAGGATGGCACCTTTCCCATCTTTTTCCCTGAAAAGGATATTCTGAAAAATGGAAGACTGTTTTGGTTTAGAAATTATTCCCCACATGAAACAACCACTCTGTCCTTGGGCTCAGAGTCACCTGGGGGTACCAGACTGCCCAGTTCCTTTCTGGGTTCTCCACTAAAAGTTGTCCTGAGAGACAGCACGAGCCTGCTTAGGCTGCTGGCAATAGTCTCAGGAAGTGTGTGCCCAAGTGAATGTCCAAGAGAGAGCTCTGAAAGAAATGGATGGAGGCAAGAGCATGCTTTTTGTTTCCAAGGGTTTCTGTATTGCTTCTGCACTGAGTTAGCTTTCCCACTGTGAAAAGAAAATAGTTTTTCAGGAACGATTTTCTCAAGAAAATCAATGGAAGGTTTTTTGGAACCTGTAGTGGTTTAAGTGAATGTATGATTGAACATTTTCTTGTCCTTTTGAGTTTCCCTTAATGTTAAATCAATTGATGTTATTAGTGTTCTCTGTATCATGTTAACATTAAGTTGTCCTCAAGGTTTCAACTTTGTTCCTTAGTTGTTACGAAGAGCAGAGTTATTGCTACTTTTAGGCATATTATGGCAATATATCAGCACTTTTCTTTATGTATGTGTAACAAATGCATACAGGTACCAGTAGAATTTTACAACACTATTTGGAAGACTATATGCAGCAGAAGTAAAGTCTGAGGAACACATTTTAAGGTGTTTTTTTTAATTTTTTTAAGAGGTAATTAAATGGCTATATTCCACACCCAATATACCAAAGCAACGCCCATTAAAGCCAATGGTAGCCTTTAATTCCAAAGACAACTTGTTTAAGAACAAGTTCTAAATGCAATGAAATCCTTATCATAGAATTATAGAATGGTATCCAGTAAAAAAGCACTACTGGGATTAAACTCTGATGATTGATTTTAGTCTCTTAACTTGGAGAAATACCAGGGGCATAGGTAACTAAAACAACAAGAAGCCCTTCTTATTGTCCTTGACTTCCCTTGCAAGGCACAACTCCAATGAGGCTTTAGCTTTCCCAGTGGCCTCCCTACATCCTCTGATGACAGTCCCATATTTACCTGAAGTGGCCATTCCTTCCTTCTGTGATCTATAGACTTCTTCTACTTGAGATTGCCTAACAGTTCCCTGTTTAACCATGCAGGTCTCCTGGCTCCCTTGCTTGATTTCCTACCCACTGGGATGCTCTGTACCAGAGCTTGGAAATAAATGTTTCTTGAATATAGATGGGCCCCTTTACCTTCTGTTCCATGGAATGTCTCCTAGTAATTGCTTGAAAAGGCCAAAGTTGGCCCTGCTAAAGTCCAGGGCTGTGATCCTGCTTGGTATTATGTTCCTACTACACAAGATCCTGAACTTCACTATCTCATGGTTGCTGCAGCCAAGGCTGCCCTCAAGCTTCACTGTTTCAGCTGGACCCTGCTTGTCAGTACAAGATCCAGTAGTGCTCCTCTCCTGGTTGGCACTATTTGCATCAAGAAGTTATCATCGCTGCACTGAAGGAAACATCCTGGACTGTGTCAGCTGTGTAGACCTTCCAGCAGATGTCTGGGTAGTTGAAATTGTCCATGAGAACCAGGACCTGTGATTTTGAGGCTGCTCCCAGCTGCCTGTAGAAGGTCTCATCAACTTCCCCATCCTGATCAGGTGGCCTGTAATAGACACTCAACAGTGTCACACATGCTAGTCTGCCCTTTAATTCTAACCGACAAACCTGCCCCTCATCCTCACCTGGACAGAATTCAGTACATTTCAGGATGAGATTTATTTATGGAGATTTCCACAAATCAGATTTTAATTTGGCTGCTGGTTTATTAACTTTTGTTCCTATTGTGCAGTGAAACTAGTATTGAGTGAGCTACACTAATTTACAGAGCTTATGCAGGAGAAATAGTCACTTCCCAGTCATTAGAGAATGAAAAAGTAGAGAAAGGTACAATGGTTTGTCATACTGAAGCAGTCTCAGGGCAAATTAATTTCGATGTTTGCAGCATAGTCAACTGCCATTATCAACTATTGAAAATTTAATGTAGTAGTATGCATAATCCCTTACAACAAAATCACACCATGGTACAGTTATGGCCTACTGAAGTACTTACTAAAAAGGTTTATACACAGTGTGTCATGGCTTTTCTAGGCTAATGCCCAGGTAATCTTTTTGTTTACGTTTACAAGGCAATAAATTTGTTTTAGACTGAAAGAGGAAATGCCTATCTTGTGATGGGTTTTACCACACTTACTCACTCTTGAACATTACCTTATTTAAAGAATCCCACACAATTACTTACGGTAAAAGTCTCTAAAGCCCTGGCAGGCCCTTTCTTTAGAACATAGCTTTTTATTTCTAACCAAACCAACAGAGTAACACAAAACAAATATATTCCTTGAACCAAAACAGACTTAGAATCTCAGAATCCTTTTTGACATATCTGCTGCCTCTTTTTTTGACTTAATAATCTCCTGCAGTTTCTTTAGCTGGGCTTCCCTAGCGATTTGTTAGTACAACTTGGGGCTCCTTTTGGGTCTCACGTGTACACAAGGTCAGTCTGCCAGGGTAGGTGAGTGTTTCACATTTTCGCCATGGTTACACTGCAGTCATTGTGATTGTGTGGAGTAAGCTACTGTTCAGCATTAGAGTCGACATTTGGCAAGGAGTAAAATTAAAACCTTTTTTTTTTTTTTTTTTTAAGCACTATGCAATATGTAAGGGTGGCAAACCTGGTCCTTGAGTCTAGAAGTATAAAGCTTTTTTTTCCTGGAAATTACTTGCAATTTACCATCTTGGTAAAAAGAAATGGTAGCAAAAATTTTGCCCAGTTTTGGTTTTAACACATGTACATTCAGTCTCTAAAGGATTACCTCTGTTGTAACAGCAGTACATTCATCAAATTACAGTATGTCAGCATCTGTGCATGTTGTATTTTGCAGCAAAATAGTGACTATGGTATGTTACACAAGTCTAAATAGTCTCATTTAAACTAGAGTCCCTTTCTGTGGATGAATGTAGCACTTTTGCCCTAAAGCTCACGTTCAGAGAAAGGAAAAATAGCTCCCTTCTCCTGCTAAAATCAAAATAGTTACTTCTACTTCTGTCCTTTTTATTCTAATAGAGGGAAGATATGGCAGTGACATTTCTTGAGAGTGCTTTATTTTATTTTTGTATCAAATAAAAATATTTATCATGACCTGAAACAAATAGAAGGATATTGCTTGGTTGTATCTCGTTTGCAATAACTTAATCCTTTCTGAACTAAATTAAAGTAAAAATGCTCATATTTTTATGGAAACTCCATTTGAAAACAGAAATGGGAAAAAACCTTAAATTTTATTTTTTTTCATATTGAGTACCTTTACAAATTAAGCTATCATATTTTATTCAGAAAATATAAGAAATATAACTTTATTTTCTTTCCCTTTATTTTTATTTTGTTTCTTATGTTATCACTTCTTATATTCTGCCTTCTTACCAATGAAACTCTCTCCAGTCTAACATAAAGTTAGTGTTTATGGAAAAACACCAACCAGTCAACTGTAATCTGACAAGAACATTAGCAAAACATTATCCAAAAGCCAAGAGCAAAATAAGATGTTATTTTCCAGAACTATATTTTGCTTTGTAATGGTTATTTAAAGAAAAATCATACTGTTAATTTCAAAATAAGGAAAACAGAGTTGGAATTTACAGCATGTTGCTACAGACAGACTGTCCCTTTCAAACAATCATACTTATATGCATAATATAAGCTAATACTACTCTGTCATTTTGATTGATCTCTGGTGCTTACATAGCTTAGAAATCAGCCTTTCATTTTTCACAACTATTCACATTTTTTATGTTTTCCCCTGTGGAAACAAAACCAGACTTATTCCTCCCACTGTCATTGTGAAAAGACTCAGAAGCTCCAGGTCCCACATACAATGCATGTGGCTAGTCTTCATTCTAGTTCTTGATAAGTTATTCAATGACGGGATCTGAGCAATGGTCGTGACTCAGATCTTTACATATGAAGTAAATTAATTGTGGTTGCGAAAGACTAAGTATGCTGCCCTGCATAACCGTCCCCTGAAAACCTGAATTTCCAGTTTCACTTGGAGAGAACTAGTTTCTGATTATGGTAAATAAGTAAGCAGAACTGAGCTATGTCACTATACATGAATGTTAAAGTATTCCCTTGGCAAGTACAGACATGAGTGGTGGGATGAACTAAGAAAAGGAAAGGGAAAAGATCTGTAGAAACCAATCCTTACATTGAAAGTTAGCCTGTGAAATTGGTTCAAGAGATATTCTCTGAAATTGTTTCCCCGAGTAGGACTGCAATTGCTGCCAAAGACACGTGCCCTGTGGGAGCAGGATGAACTGGAAACCAGTGTTTGCTGAGCAGCTGCAGCAGCTCAGGCAGCAGCAGGTTATAGCCCTTGGACAATAAATACAGTCGTCAGTTTTGTCTTGTCTTTATTTTCTCTTCATGATTGCCTGTTCGATCGGGCTTTCTCCCTCTCTCCCTCCAACCACTTGGCAATATTCTACAGTCTTCACTGCTCTGAATTTTTACTGTCCTGTTTTCTCCCTCCCTCTTGAGTGTCCTATGCATTCCTTTAAATTTCTTCTTGTTAAATGTTGTCCTTATCCCATGCATCCTTCAGTATCTGTTAATAAAAGAGAATGAGAGATAGACATCATTAACAGCAATCCCAGGCAAGCCTATAGAAGGAGGTAAGCAGAAAGGGCTCTGTTTCCAAAGGACCCAAAACCCAGTCTTTGGTTTTCCAGCCTCTGCACAATGGAAGTCTTCAAGCCCAAAAGTAATTCTGGTCTTTTCACTATGTAGATTCTTGTGCCATAACTGGGAAGGTTTGTGTTTTTGAAAATGCTCATGCAAGGAATTTTTTGCAAGTTTTCATCTTCATGGTTTAGCCTAACTACAGGTTTTTTTCTGGTTTTTATTTTCTTTTTCCAACTCTGCACTTGGGTTCACTGTAGATTATAAAGGGAAAATTAAAGCAGTCACTGGTCATCTCCCAGGTTCTCCTTCACACAGTTTATAATTTGTAAAGTGCATCTGTTTCTTAACTATGTTAGGTCTGGAAGGCTTTCATCTTTGCAGTGATATTTCCTAATTTCTTGAAATATCATCTCTTGGAGAAATGATATTACTTCATTAGCCTTATCAATATTTTAGTTTATAATTTTACTTATTATTTTATTTATTAGCCTTATCATATTTTCCATCAGAATAACTTATTCAGTTGTTTATAATTTTTCCAGGCTTTACTTGATTGGATGTGAATTTTCCAGGGTTGATACCAGGCACAGGCTGCCTCTTTCTCTCCCTGAAAGCAAAAAAAACATGTCTCAGAACAATACAAGGAATCCTTTGTGCATATACTTTGGAGGAAGTATGGTATTTGGTAGGGAAGACTGCTATACTAAAAGTGTTTGCTTTTATTTCTAAGAAAAAATTGCTTCAAACTAACCAAGCCCTAGAAAAGAAAATTGAACCTTATATTGAACTGAACATATTCATTAGAATTTGACAGCTGCATTCTGTATTTCTGATATTTTGTGAAAACCCGGCAGGTGCTTGGAGGCTTCCTCTCAGCACAGAAAGAATTTGCTGGTGGTGCCCTTGGTAAACTTCTGTCTCTGCTTCTGCACTATTGTTTACCTACAGCGGACTGTAAACCTGGTATGGATTTAAAAAATACTCCTTCAAAAAACTCCCTTTTTAAAAACCCTGGCATGAGTCTGCTGGCTCAGCAGCCCTCTTTGTCCTTAATGGATGAAGTCCAGTGAAGAGTGATGCATGCAAGCCTGTTTAGGTTTCCCTGTTCTGAATAAGGGCAGAAGATTCATGACATTCAGAGTATGTTACAGACCTTCGCCTTTAGCCTTGTGTTCTCTGCAGTGTCCTGCAACTTGAACAAGAAACTGAAATAATCCCCCTTTATATCCCAGCTACAACTAATTATTAAAACAAATTTGTTGAATTAAAATATAACAGGATGGTCATATGATGTAAGTAACTGAATAAGACCCTGGAAGATTTCTCCCTCTGTCTCTTTAGCTCTCTTTAGCTCCATGCATCTGTCCTTGTTTACCATGAGCTGTTGCTCTCTGAATAAGCTACTACATACTGCACAATGCTAGTTTCCCTGAAAGGTAGGCCCTAAGCCCTTCCAATTAGACATCCAAAACTAGTTCAAAATGCTTAGAATAATGTTTTATTGCCTTAGTCCCTTTCTGTGATGTTTCTGTACTGTAAAAAATACTTTAAAAGCAGAAGTGCCACAGAAAGAAATTAATGAATGTTTGTGAAGCATTCAAATCTTATAGTCACGAGTTTAGAATTTCTGTTGGAATATGGCTTCAAAGGGTTTGACCAAGGAAAAGGTATGTTGTCAAAACGTTTCTGGACCGTGGGTGGAGGTCTTTGGCTGTGATTTCTCCAATGCAAAAGCAAGCACTTGGGTTAGGAGAAAGGAAAAAGAGCTTCTACAGGAGAGGACTGGCACAGTGGCCATGCAAGGAAGGCTGAAGCTGCAGAAAGGTTTGTCCCCTTAGGATTTTTGTGCCTGTCCTGTGCCTTGGAGTCTTCCTCCATGGGACCTGGTCCATGTCTTATTGCTTGGTCATTTGGCATGACTGAGGATCTTTGGCAGAGGTCAGTCTATGCCTAAGGTTAGGATTAGGAAGCAAATGAATACTAGAGTTCCAGAATGACTGTTGCTGGGACTTCCTTGGGACTATCCAAGGAAGATCAAAGATGCAGAAAGCAGCTTTTAGGCTAAGGCTCAAACCAAGTCTTAGATTAGTATTAGGGCTTGAATTAGTGAAAAACCCTAGACTTCCAGTTTGAATAAAGCTATAAGGGTCTGCCCAGGAAAAGACTTTTCTCCCAAGAAGTGTTTTATCTGACCCATGACTAGGACCTTTCACTGAGGCTCAGCACACACTTTGCATTAGTCATGAGTTAGTATGTTAGGGATTTAGGAGAGACGAGGCATAGAGCTGCAGTGGAAGGGCAGTGTGTTATGTCTGTGTACTGTAAAAGGGCTGTCCAAAGAACAGTAAGCTGCCAAAAAAGTGTTTCACCTGAAAGATTTTTCATCTGCACCAAGGCCAGGAATCTTTTTGTTTTGAGTGTTGGGTAGAGATAATTTCATGAAAGAAAAAGAGCCCTTTAGTTTCTATCTCAAATGAGGGCATTGCACTGATATGATCAGAAGAGGATTGTGCAATAATAGGAGAGAAGAGAGGGAAGAAAACTCATTTTGCATATTGTTTTTTGGATGGGAATATTTGGTTTGTGGTTTGTTTTTTTGGGTTTTTGTGTTTTTTTTTTTTTTTTAAATTCCCCCCCCTCCCCGCCCCCTGGGGTTTTATCATTTTCTAGGCATGTTGCCAGGCACTGGAAATAGCATTTAGAACTTTGCCTCCCTGTCTTTCTTTGCTTTAGTGATTCGGTCAACAGCTATGCAGCCTCCAATAACCCTTGGTCCATATTAGTCTTCCCCTCTTCTGCTTTCCAGCTTAGAAATTCCTGCCATATCTTCCCTCTATTAGAATAAAAAGGACAGAAGTAGAAGTAACTATTTTGATTTTAGCAGATTTTTGTGTAGTAAAGCACAGGGAGACACAAAGCAGAGCTAGGTAAATGGGGCTTT
This sequence comes from Colius striatus, assembly GCF_028858725.1. Classification (NCBI taxonomy): domain Eukaryota; kingdom Metazoa; phylum Chordata; class Aves; order Coliiformes; family Coliidae; genus Colius; species Colius striatus. The sequence goes on along the minus strand of NC_084760.1, from coordinate 52,594,213 downwards.
GACACTCAGACAGAGATCAGCAGGGCATTGTGCCTTAGAGGACAGACAGCTCTGAGCAAAAGCAGTCATTGAGCCAGGTAACACCATAACTCATGAACTCATGATTCCATTTTAATTCAAGCTGAACAGAATAGAGAGGCAAGAGTAAGAATGGGTGAGGTGACATGATCTGTTTCTTAAAAAATTTGTCCTTCAAGTATAACCACAAGCATTCAGCTTGATGAAGATATATCCTGTTCTTTGCTGGAGGAAAAGGATCATAAGAAAGGAGCATGAGTTTCAGCAGTGATACTGCTGAGAGTATCATGAGTCAGGGAATATCTTATAACAAAGCCTTCTATCATCCAATTATGATATTCCTGTGATCAGAAACCTGCCAGCAGAATTGATGGCCAATAGAGATGGGATTATTATGCTATGAATAATGACAACAAAGCTCACTGGTATTCTAGTATTAATTATCCAATATATGGTCGCCAGAAGTGACCTGGAAGTAACCTGGAATTTTTAATGAAGGGATTCCTGAGAGCTATGAATGATGGTGGTAACAAGTGATTTTGAGGAAGCTCCTAGAAACAATCCACAAAAAGCAAATCTGGCATTCTACACTGAAAATGGAATTGGGATGTTAAATGCAGTGTTGGCCAAGAAAGCATGTTCCTGGGTCTCACTGTCAGAAATGCACTATTGCTGTGCTAGCCATATAGCTCCTGCTAGAAATGGAAACTTATGTTCAAGACTGAATGCACTCAATTTCTGCCATATCTGGTAAGCTACTGATGCTGCATTGGCAACCGTGAACCAAAGTGATCTGTCTGAAATCTGAAGTTCAGAGTGAAACTGTGTATGGTTGTTAACTGAAACTTTTCCTGTCTAATGCCAATGTAGCGCACTGAAGGCTGAGAAAGTGGTGATTAAGTAACTTGTGCCATGGATAGTGTGTGATGTTTTAGTTCTGTTTTTACAAGCCTTTTATTTCTTCATCATTCTTTGAGCTAAAAAACATGAATAGATTTGCTAAGTATTGGGTATTGTTTTAGTCTGACCTTCCTATCCCACAGAACAGTATCGCCTAGTGGGCAATTACTTTGATTCATTATTACTCTTTAGAGTACTTTTTCTGCCAAGATACACACTTTTGGATGAAGTAAAATGTTAAGCCTTTGAAGCATAAGTTCAATTGCTAGGAGTTGAAATAAGCCCTTCATGCTTTATAGAAGGAATTTAAACTTGCATTTATAATGAAAATAATGCTTTAAATTCAGATGTGCTTCTGTTAAAAAAAAAAAAAAGCAAATAACAAGTTAAAGTATTTGCTTTGAGGTTAAGGGTTTATTTTTTCACAACCAGTATTGCCTTTGGTATTGTATGATTGTTATTACAAACCCAATGACTTTGAACTAAGAATTCTATATTCAAGTGTTATTAAAAGTAATTTTCATAATATTTTTCTGAAACATTTTAATCAGACCATATAAAGTCAGGCAAATGAGGTAGCATAAAACATGTGTCCACTTTTCACTCTCCATAGTAATTGCTTCAGCTACACTTACCTTCTCAAATATTGTTGCTCAAATCATCTTAATTTGCAAGTCAAGATCTTGTTAACTGCTAAATTCATCTGGAGTCAGAACCTACATATTTCATATCCTCCATATAAAATTCATACTGATTAACTGAAATTAAGTGTTTCTAATCTAATAAAGACAAACATATAATTTGAAATATTTTTAAGTCAAAGGAAGAGATACATATGCCTAAATACAATATGCATTTATGTATTATTTACCAAAATTGTAGTCTATACTGTAGGCATGTTTTTACATACACAAGGGTAGTACTATTTTAAATTGTATTTACCAAATAAGCAAATAATTTCCTCTTGTTTCGTACATCATATAGTTTTCAGATTTAGCAATTTGAGTTACTAGCAGTGTATGTACAAATGCTAAGCCATGTAAAGACTATACTTTTTTACTATCCTTGACATAAAATTCAACCTTGCTAACAAGGCAGTGGATGCTCTTTTGGCTTTAATACAAAATTAAATCCTTTGGAAAGGATGCCGTCCTCCTAATCCATGAAGAAAGGGGACATACACTAGTATGAGAACCAGTCACATTACTAAGTGATATAGTTAAAGGTGAAAAATACCAGTTCAATTTTTTTTCGGATCATATAGTTAGTTTTCAGATGTTATTCTCAGAGCTGGTGTATTTAGACATTTCAGAAATATTCTAATTCAGTTTGTAGGGCAGATCAATTTTCTTTGGTACTTGAATAGTGTTGAACATATACTCTGTCCTCTCATTCCTTTGACAAGAATTTCGTTCAAGGACTTGAATGTTTATTGATTGCTTAGTTTTCTACAGTCTAATTAATTAATTAATTTAATTAATTAGTTGAATTAATGAACACATTTAACTAATTAAAATTATTACTAGCACATTCAGGCTTTCTAATGAGATTTCTTTCTTTGCCAAATATGTATCAAGGCCTTTTTTATCCAAATCAGCTTCAAGTCAGAGGACAGGAATGCAGCCTGGAATATCTGGATTTAATTTTCTTTTATTAATGAAGTAGATTCAGTGTGGGTTAGTGCCAGCTGTATTTGCCTCTTTTTATTTCCTCTTTATTCATAGTAAGCCATTTTTCATTCCTCATGCTTGCTCAGACAAGGTGTCACCCAATGTTCTCCTTTATTTCCTTCATTCCACATGATTATTACAAGCCTTACAGATACTGAAGTAGTTTGTTGATGACTCCTTCTGTACTTTTCACTAGTAATTGACAAATCAAGCAAGTTAACTGAATAGGCAACTTACGTATGGCATGATACATTGATTTATCTTAAAACTTTGCATAGTAGATTTCAGTATGATTAATTGAACAGGAGTTCTCCTGTGAGTATATGGCTTATTTCTAACAACTATTTATCACCATTTGCTTCAAATAAGAGGTGGAGCTAATCTTGGAAAGAGCTTTGTATGTTTGTTGGATGGAAGCTGAATGCCACACCAGTTGAAAATGTTGACTCATCTCATTTCCATTAAATGAAAATAAATTTTTATTTCATTAAATATTTTATTAAAATATTATTATTAAATATTTTTAATTAAATAAAATAAATCTTATTTTCATTAAATTTGCACTCAGCACAAAGTAGCAAAAGAGCCGAATAAAACTATTGCTTGGACAAAGTTTACAAAGTTCTTGTAAACTACAGTGTTTAGCGAGAGGAAGGAGATGTTTTAAAAGACAGAAATAGGAATATATTTTCACAGAACAAGGATGTTGCAAGAGTTAGAATGATTTGAGGGACATATTGGTTTTGTTTATCTAACAGCAACAGAGCTGAAAAATTACCAGTAACCCTTTTTGAGATATAGCTGTGGAATGGGGATTTTGCAGGGTGGTTTATATCTTGGAACCTGAGAGCCCTTCTGCATTTCAGTGATCTTATGACTTTCAAGATATTTGAGTATTAGCACATACCTGCACCACTGGACTTGGCATCAATTTCTGACAGTAGTCTTGGCAAAATTTCTTGGTGAATTTTTCCTGGGATGAGACCAGTCTGTCACTTCTGAATTCTCATTCCCTTGAAATCAGTGGGACTCTGCATTAGCAGTGAATTCCAGATTTCACTCAAATGTGTAAGCAATCTTTTCTAGCTATAAATTTGTTGTGTGGTTCTTGTTGTCTTTTTTTTCTCCCGTGCTACTGGAATTTAATTAGCGTAGCACAGATTACCTTTTAGTAAATATGCAGCTTGTTTATAGAAGCTAAATTGTCTTCCTAGTACCTTTCACCAACTAGTAAAATTAATGTTTTTTTATTTGTTTAGATGGTTTTTTGGCCCCATCAAACGAACAGATGCCGAGAGACAACTGTCATATCCTGGAAACCAGGCAGGAGCCTTCCTAATCAGAGAAAGTGAAAGTCTAAAAGGGGAATACTCACTTTCAGGTATATTCTAGTTCTTCATCTTAAGCAATGTTTTAAAAATTTCTGATGTGATACGGACATTTTTAGTTTTGAGAACAATAAACTGTGGGCATGAAAATGAAATTAAGTTCATAATAATATTTATTTCCCAGGAGATATATAAAGAAAACTTGGCAAGAGTAATTTGAGGTTTTAGTAACATTTATTTTATAGGCTTTGTTTATTAATATGTTCAGAACAGAAATTAACTTTCTTGTGCTTAGTACTTCCAGTGTGCCATTTGCCTTAAAATAGAAAATATTTTCATAATTAAAATGCTGAAAATACACTACCATTCTGATTAGTACACAAAATAAAAATTAAACCATGTTGGCAGATATCTGCAGTTTAAGAAAATGAGTTTTTTCATAGAGCACACCCTTGGGTTTATATTTATTTGTCTTCACTGGCAAAATGGTGGGAAGATCTTCAAAGCTCTGCTATAGAATCAGTCATATTTCATTGAAAAGTTAGTTGTAAACATAAGTAAAAAGTTAGATTTATGATGAGGATGAGTTTTGAAGTGTATTTGAAGTCCTTTATTTGAATCCAAAAGGTTGTCAAAAAAGGACTTACTCGCATATATGTACATATTCTTTTTCATGTCATAGATATTTGCCATATTAGATAGCAAATGTAATGATTGTTCATTGGTTGGATTTTTTCCGTTAACATTTTTAAACTTGTCTTACAAGGGTGAATCAAGTGTATGACATAATTCATGAGATGGCAGGGCTATACACCCAAACTTCCTAATGTGCTCTACCTATATGCTTTTATATGCCAATAAAGACTTTTGATGTTTGTATATAAGCCCTAAGTTGTCACATGCAGAATTATCTCAGTAAAATGAGAGGCACCTTGCACACAACCGGATTCTTTCAAACCAGCTCCTTTTTGGCCTGGATATTTGTGTCAGTCACCTTCTGAGCATTACGCAGAAGCACATTAAGCAGCTTAATGAACTTTTGACACATTCTTATCTCTCTTTACAAATCATAAGGAAAAGATATGCAGCTGCAATGTCTTATGGTACTGGTATTGTTGCTTTCTATTGCCCATGAGTGAAATACAAGGAAGTTTATAACAAGCTGATAACAAGAAGATATGAAACCATCAGTATGGATTTCTTCCATGCTGTTTCACTTGATGAAGGAAGGCTTTAGTGATACTGAAGAACATAATACATACTTAGGCAAAGTTTCAGCTACAGAAGCCAGCCTTCCTTCATGCACACACATGGGTTGTCCTCTAAGCATGTATTCATGAGTGGACAGTGAGGTGTATCGAGAGCTGGCTGAATGACAGAGCCCAGAGGGTGGTGGTCAATGGCACAGAGTCGAGTTGGAGGCCTGTGGCCAGTGGAGTTCCACAGGGATGGGTTCTGGGGCCAGTCTTGTTCAACATCTTCATCAATGACCTGGATGAGGGGACAGAGTGTACCCTCAGCAAGTTTGCTGATGACACCAAACTGTGAGGACTGGCTGATTCCCCAGAAGGCTGTGCTGCCATTCAGCGGGATCTTGACCGGCTTGAGAGTTGGGCAGAGAGGAACCTCATGAGGTTCAACAAGGACAAGTGCACAGTCCTGCATCTGGGAAGGAACAACCCCCTGCACCAGGACAGGCTGGGGGTCGAACAGCTGAAGAGCAGCTCTGCAGAGATACCTGGGAGTCCTGATTGATAATAAACTAAACATGAGCCAGCAATGTGCCCTTGTGGCCAAGAAGCCCAATGGCATCCTGGGATGCATCAAGAAGAGTGTGGCCAGCAGGTCAAGGGAGGTTCTTCTCCCTCTCTACTCTGCCCTGGTGAGGCCTCATCTGGAGTACTGTGTCCAATTCTGGGCTCCCCAGCTCAAGAGGGACAGGGAAGTGCTGGAGAGAGTCCAGCACAGGGCCACCAAGATGATCAGGGGTATGGAACATCTTTCATATGAGGAAAGGCTGTGGGAATTGGGGCTGTTTAGTCTGGAGAAGAGGAGATTGAGGGGTGATCTTATTAACATTTATAAATATCTAAAGGGTGGGTATCAGGAGGTTGGGACATCCCTTTTTTCTATAGTACATAGTAACAGGACAAGGGATAATGGGATGAAGCTGGAACACAAAAAATTCCGCTTAAACATAAGAAAAAACTCTTTCACTCTGAGGATGATGGAGCAGTGGCACAGGCTGCCCAGAGAGGTGGTGGAGTCTCCTTCCTTGGAGGTCTTCAAGACCCGCCTGTACATGTTCCTATGCAACCTTATCTAGGTGACCCCGCTTCTGCAGGGGGTTAGGACTAGATGATCTCTAAAGGTCCCTTCCAACCCCTACCATTCTATGATTCTATGTGTGTATATGTAATCTCAGATTTATTAAACATTTGTGCTCTTTTAGGCAAAGAAAGAGAATAAACTCTGATGCATTTTGTAGACAGTATTAATGACATAATTTACTAGTGCTGCTAGATCTTTTATCAGCTTCACAGACTTCAATGTAATTTAGCCTCGACATGATAGTTGATCCAGAAGAGCTAAATGTTATTTGCTGTTTATTGAATAGGCTTCACGGAATGGCATCTGTTTTTGTTGTGTAAACGTTTTTGCTTCCAACCTAATAGGATACATAATGGTCTATAGTATGTCCATAATCCCAATACTTACATCTACTTTTGAGAGATCTAGTGCATTCTAAAGCAGATGATGAAGTGGACTGTACCATGGAGTATTAGTTGGAAGGAAGATTGTTTAGTCCACCAGATGTTGTGGAGAAGGAGGTTTTTCTGACTCTTTCCGTTTTGTTCCATCAGAAGGAGTTGTGAGAGGCTCAAACCTGAGGCAGGAAAGCAATGTTTTCTTGAAGAACAGTGGTTCAGAACTATTTATTCTGAACTATGGCCTCTATCTCCATGGTAGTTGATACACTGATAGGGAAGAAGTCACAACCTGATATTTTGGAATATGTCCTTAATTCCAGTTTTCTTTTTTTTCCTTTTTCCGGTGCAGAAAGAATAGACCCACAAACTCCCATTGTCTGTAGGGACTGGTTGAGTTTGGTCTATCTTCCATTGCTTTTTTGGTTTCATTCCAGCATAGATAGTGGCTAGTGGAGTGAAAATGTGGCTTTAAGAATGAAAGTCTTTAAGAAAATGGTGTAATTCTTTGTCCAGCCTAACATTAAAGTGTAATAAAGTTAAAAAGGAAAAGAAGTAGAAAACGGAGATTTTTACCTGAGCATTCATGAACTGATTTTGACTTTCATGATCAATTTCATACTCACAAGGGCAATGTGTAAGCATCTTAATGAGAGAGACAAATGGATCTCCTCAGGAAAAAAAAAAAAACAACGAACCCAAACCCCACCCTACCTTTCATTAAAATTACACTTTTCACTTCTGACTTGCCTTTATGGGAAAACTCACAATTTGTAAGATTTAGATGATAAATGACTATTTGTTTTATATTAAAAACAAAAAGTCATGTTCAGAAAGATTTTGCTCATCTGTGAATGGTTAAATGGAAATCTCATCAAACCAGATAGGCCACTGAGATGTGTTGCTGAAGTATTTGACATTTTAAAAGTAGGTTTTTCCATTTTAAAAATGCACATGTTTTCAACAGATTTTTATGTTGATGACTCCAGCATCTGGTGTGAAATGTATTAAATTTTAAACATGTTGGTGCCATCTTAGACATTGCCTCTTTTTAATTAAAAGCCATAATTTAGATGTGCTCAGCTTAATTGAGTGTCATTGCCAATGATAGCAGGAGGCTCACTGCTTTCCCCCGCACTGAATAATGATGTCTGAAAGACTGATTGCATTAAACGACAATGTAAATGATTTGTGTTTTCTTCCTTTTTTTCTCCGTGCTTCTGAAAAAGATTGTGTGGTTTTCTTTAGGCCAGGTTGGCTTTCAGTGTAGGTAATTGTTTAGGGCAGCAGATTGATAGGAGTGGCAAAATCATGGCCATGGCAGGAGAATGGTTTTGGATCAGCCCCTGTAGCTGTCCTGTGCTGGTGAGAATGATCCCATACGTCACCCTCCTTTCCCCTCCACTCTGGGCAAGGAGACTGAGCGCAGCTCCTTCTGTCAGTGCTACACTGACAGTACTGGGGGAGGTCTGCTGACAGGAGAGATGCTGGGACACTTAATGCCTTAGTGTCTCCATGATTCATTTGGTGAAGATGTTAACACTGCTGATGTCACCATAAATCTTGCTGCCCTAGGGAAGGAGTAGTAAATTATTTCATCCTCATCCTTGGGGTGACAAAATCTACGTATGCATAGCCCAGCCTTGTGAAGATGGGAAGCAGGGAGAGAACAATGCTTCTGTCAAACTGAAGCCATGAAAAAATCTAATGGAGAGATGTGATTCTTTTGGGAAGGACAAGTTGAAGAGGAAATCACTGCAATTTTCAAACCCAGCTGCTCTCAAGATGTGTGAAGCTAAAGCTGCAATCCTCTCCTGTTTAGTAGTCTAGTGTGGATGTAGGGATGCACAGAGGGTGTTATGGTTATCTTTTCTGAGTGATATGTGCTCTGTGTCATGTGGGGGCACAGGAGCTACACCATGCTGCAGCACTGCAAGTGTGTGGTACAGGACTCGTATAGCCAGATTCAGCCCTGGGATACGAGTAAACAGCCTCCTGTGAAATACTGCAGTGATCTCAGTTGCTTATCATGTGTAGAGATGGTACCAGTAGAGAAATTTTCTCCAACTTCTCTACACACACCACTGTGTGACCTGAATGATACCAATCACAAACCTTCATACAAGGCTCACTTGAGAAACTGGAGCACATCCTTCAGACCAACTCTTTCATTAACTGCTTCACAAGTAATAATTGTAATACTACTAATAAATAAAACAGTCCAACTACTATGACTTGTGATATATAACTGAGATAAGATTAACACAGTCATCCTGTTGGCCTTTCATTCAATGCATCATAAATAGATATTAATTTTGTCAGATACACTTTCTTGTAAACTCTGGAAAGATCATTACATTTTCAGTCTGTTGTTACTGAATTACTCTTTCCTTCATTTTACTCCAGCCCCATTTCCAAAGGAAGGGTGACAAAAATAGACACACATTTTATAATTAAAACCTACTAATTATGGATGTTGAATTAAAAAGAAATGGCACTTGAAAAGTGTGAGGTAATAATCCTTATACTCTGGAGATGTCTTTACAAATATTCTCGTTTCTGATCTTCATGCAGGATTGTAAGTTCTCAGGTCTTTCAAAGGACTATCTGTGGCAGATATAAAAGCCCCAAATATTTTCAACAGCTCCTCTATGCCCTCTGGTGATCTTGGATGACAATCGCACCCTACGGCAGAAAGATATGGGATTATGACTGTATCAGGGAAGGAGAGATTTGACAGAATCACAGAATCTTAAGGGTTGGAAGGGGTCATTTCCCTTTTTAACTTATGAATTAGATTGTGACATTCTACTTTATATCAGACTTGTTAGTTTCATGCAACCAATAATTTCTTCTACATACGATATGTAGCTGTGTGTTCTTCTGTTATTATAACCAAAGTGATTGTCAAAATTTGTGCTGTCTTTCAGTATCAAGCATCTGTCAGCTAAAATATCTCTAGAAGACAGAAATTACCTTTTTTTTTTAAAACAGATGTTCAAATGTATCAGACTGAAGCCACTTCTAAGACTGAAAAATATTTCCATTAAATTATTTAACTAAGAGTAGCCACTAGTCAACATGACCAAATTTAATATATTTGCTGGAATTTTGGCTACTAAAAGGTATACTGGAACCAAAAAGCAGAAGACCTTTGCCCTATGCCTCCGTTTTGCTTTTCAGACTTTTGTCTTGCACGAGGGGCCTGAGAAGGGGTAATATTCCAAATTCATAGTCATGGAAGGAGACACCTGGCCCACTGGAAAGCTGTAATGTTTACTGATGAGGACCAGGGATGGCAATGGAAGCACCCTTCTCCTCTTGAGAGCTCTTTCTCCACTCACCATGGAAGAGCACTGTGCTGTTTCAATAAATGGAGGGAAAATCTTTGATTTTCTCCCACATTTTGACTTATTGTTCCTTGTTTGTTCAAAAATGTGATGCTTTACATTTAGTCCTGCTCCACTGTTTCTCCTTCTGGTCATTCCCCAAACTCACTAGATGATTCTTATTCTCCATTATGGCTCAATTGTCAGTCTCACTGGCCTCCACCTTAATTGGGTAGCCTGTGTCCCTTCACCTTGCTCCCACATCAGCACTAACAGGTGGCAAAAAAATACTTGTCCACACTTTCAAATACTTGTCTCTCAATCTCTTTACATCTTGGTACCTTTCCTTGAACCCTGAGCATTTTTCCACCTGAAATTCCTAGGATCGTGAAACCTCCTTGCACTGATGCATGTACCTAGTGTTTTAAGATGCTGAAAATTTTTCCTGCTTCCTAAATATCTCCCCTCTTATGCTTTATATGGTCAGAATTCCTCATTACCAGCAAGTCTCACTGTGGAGCACTGTTAACATTAAAGCAAACAGGTGTGGCACTGAAAAGAGCTAAATCAGTTACCCTTCAATGTGTAACATAAACTTTCCATTGCCAGTTGGAAATGGACAGTGATATCTCAGTCATGGAGTGTCATGTTAAATGACACCCTGCATAAGTGACTAAATCCCTTTTTAATTCTTCAGAACTGACCTCTTTGGTAATGATCGGCCTGCATACTACTACTAATATTCCTTTATAATGGAGGTCTGTAAGGTAGCGGTCTCCAGACTTTTTAATTGTGCACCCTTACTGGTAAAAAGTTTTTTGAGCATTCACCTCTGATATATGCTCATTTGTTTATTTGTAAATGATATACATGTACTACAGTACATGTATACATGTACTGCTACATTACAGAGCATGCACAAAAAAAGAATATTAATAAATGATAAAGATGAAGAAAGTGGAATTTTAGCAGTATTTCTTTTATTTTATTAATGGTACAAAAAACCCCTTTTTTCCTACACCCCAATGGATTGTGTTGTGCACTCTCTGGGTTGTATGTAGTCTACTTTACAGACCACTGCTCTAAGCCATATACGATAGAGACATCACAAATGACAATTACAAGCCTAATATTCTTCACTAGGTCACTAGGTAAGTGACTAGGTGAGTGCATTTTTTGTCCACCCCTGGTCTGCTGCTGTCTCAGGTTTAGTCCCAGCATGCAGAGAACCCATCTTCTTTCTGATGCCTCCAAAGAGTGCTCTGACAGTCACAGGGAATGACACTGAGTGTCAACAACATTGAGGTAAATAATCTACAGGAGGTGAGGAGAGAATAAGACTTGATTAGGAGACAACAGCTTGGAATAAAACACATTTCACTGGAAAGGTAGTCATCAGCTACTCAAAACAGAACATTATCGACCTAACTTTTACATATTCCAAACACACACAAAACTCAATAAAACCCATGGAAAATATGAGTGCTTTTCAGAGAATTATGGCCGTGTGGATGGAGTATCTGTATGCCTTAAAATGCCTGCCAGCCCAGCAGCTGCTATTTGGAATTTTCCCACTGATAAATGAAATATTAAAAGCTGATTAAATGACTACTATGAATTAGCTGCTCCTGGCTGATTTTGGTGACCTAGAAAATGGAAAATATGAGCTGCCTCACAGAAGTAGTATTTATGTATTTTTGCCTCAGTCCTTGTGGTGCAAACAAGAATCTCTGAACCTGAAAGGCTGAAGACCAGTAGATTAAATACGTTAATCTATCTAAACAGTGGAATTTGGTTTGAAAGAGATTTTTTATAGTTGTCTTCTTTGAAGATAATTTATTTTGAGGTCTTCATAAATGCATCTAGGAAACTGACTATGGTTTGGCCAAAAGCTACTGTGTACCACTGCTATAGGTCCTCGAAAATTAATATATTTAAATTTTCCTAGTTTTTGATGGTGTATCTGTGAAGCACTACAGAATCAGAAAGCTGGATGAAGGAGGTTTTTTCCTAAGCAGAAGGAAAACTTTCCAAACTCTGAATGAGTTTGTTGACTATTACAGTAACAACAGTGATGGCCTCTGCGTGGTGCTCGGAAAGCCGTGCCTAAAGGTAAGAGTGGGGTCTACACTGTGCAAGATATTTCTTGTTAATGAGCTCATCAGATGTCAGTCAGAAGGTGTTAACCCCGTATCTGCTTCTACCATTTCAAAATATTGATGACTGGCTTATTTTCAGGAAGTTCTGGGTAGCGCTACAGTGCCAGTCTTGAAGCTGATATGTTAATAATAAACTACCATACCATTTTGAATAAATAATCGTATGACTGGAGGAGAAAATATGCCAAAATATGATTTATTAATACATTTTTATAAGTGTATATGGAGATTAAATTTCCAGCTTCATAACTCTATCTGTCCATAAGTAATTATTGAGATAAAACCACAAGGTTTCAGCAAGCAATATGTCACTGTTCAAAAAGCTTGCTAGGAGGATGATTTCTAAATTTTACTTTTAATAGTAGGATATTTTCTTTAGAGTATTTCTTATTTATAACAAAAAGTACCCAGGATGTGGGCTGTATTTTATGTTCCCAGCTCACTGTATTGTGTGTGTGTACTCTAAGGAAACATTATTTATATCAGTTGCGACTTCACCTGACTTAGTTAACAATGACTTCTATAAGCTGTTGAAAAAAATTTTAGAACTTTCAATTACTGTATTATTTATTTGCTTTTACCAGGTACAAATTCCTACTACTTTTGATTTGTCATATAAAACTGTCGATCAGTGGGAGATAGATCGACAATCGCTGAAATTGCTTAAAAAATTAGGATCCGGTCAGTTTGGTGAGGTATGGGAAGGACTGTGGAATAATACCACTCCTGTGGCAGTCAAGACATTAAAACCAGGTATGTGAATTACTCTTAAATACTAATAATGTGAAATGTTATCAAGGGTGCTGTTTTATTTTTTAAATACTACTGAAAAGAGAGCCTGCAACTGTTCTTAAAATCCATATGCATAAACATGAAGATGACTAAAGCTCAAGGTCCGAATATTTGATGCTTTGAATACCAGTTTTGTACAGTTTTCTGTTTCTACATGAGCTGAACTCATTCAACATCTGTATTACTTAAAAAAGCAACCTCATCAAGGGCATCTCTTTTGTACACCTATGTTTCATCTGTAGGTGAAGTAATCAATTTACTATTGGTTTGTCATCTATAGAATTTCTTCTGATGTTTTGATGCTATATTGTAACAATTCCTTTGGTAATATAGAATATGAACTATGTTAAATTTCTATTTAAGATTTGCTTTAATCTTCATATTGATTGAATAAAATGTCTCAAAGTTTTTGATACACATTAATACCCAACATTTAAATGTAAGATAGGCTTGTTACTAATACAACTTTTAATATTTTTCTTCATTATTTTTCATTAACTTCAAGTAATTTGTTCATTTTAAATTGACAATATAAAATATCTGCCAGCAGATGGCAAGAACCACATAGATAAGAAAGTTAGTCTAGATGATATACGTGTTTTTTAAAGAGAGATAACAGTATAATGAGTTCTGGTTAATTGAAAAAACTTGTGTTGAGCATTAATGATCATGTTTCAGGAAGCAGAACAGATTCAGATCTTTGGTTCGGAATAACAACAATATGCTTGAGCCCTGGTTGAATGGTCTGCTGAACAGGGAGGAATTTAAGAATGTGTTTTAGGGCTTTCTTGTATCAGAATATTTTTCATGTTTTGAGATTTGCAAATTAAAAGCAAATAAGCACTTTTTTTTCCTCTCTGCTTAATTGAAGTTAGAAAAAATGCTTACACTAAAAGCATTCTATAATTCACATGAAAGACAGAATACTTTTTTCAGTGAACCAATGCATCTCCCTAGTGACCCAGTAAATGCAGAAACCATCCTGAAAAACCTTTGTCTATTTCCTTTTCCTAAGGCAGTAGTTCCTAAGCCTATACCTTTTGTGATAGGAATCCATATGCCTATTTTTGTTGATTTCTGAAACTACAAATCTGAAACCAGGCCTTTTCTGTTTATTTTTTATCTGAATCTTTCATTCTGCAGTGCAAGCCCATTACATCTTGTTTTATACATCACGACTATAGTACATATTATTTTCTCGGTGTGGTACATACTAAAAAATTATTTTCACGTTCCTTTTGGTCTTCTCTTCTTTAGATTAAACAGTTCAAACAGATACTTCCTGTAGCTCACATGTTTTAGATGTCACATTGTTTTCAGATCTTTACTGTACTTTTTTGAAGTGCTAACTGTAGTTTTTCCAAGTATGACGCTAAAAGGATGAACAAGTCTAGATATGGATCCATCTAGAGATGGATTTGCTTCACATTTCTGACATCCTAGACTTCTGCTTAAAAAGTCTAGGATAATGCTTGCCTTTCTTCTTCATATAAACCTAATTTGTCTATCTGTGTTTTCTTTAATGATTTATTGCAACATTTGAAGAAGTCTATTTTATTACAGAAGACTGAAAGGTCCTTACTAAAGTGTGTCTCCTAAACAACATTTAAATAAGAAAATAAATGAAGGTGGAATGAAGAACAAGACTAAGCTATCTTAATTTTTTATGATATTAAGTTTTCTTTCAGAAATTGTCTTTTTCTTTCCTCTTTAAGAAAATATGTGGCAATTAACACTCTACGAAGGACTTGTTTCTCATCAAACAAAACAATTAGATTTTGAAAAAATTGCAACGCATACAATTCTACTTATTTTCTTTAGCAGGAAAGTGGAGCTGACATTTATCTGGTATTGCACAAGCAAAAATGGGAAGCTATCTTAATCATATTTCACCTACTTCTCTCAATAACTCGTTTCAAAATTCTAATTCAGCTTTTCCTTCTGTATGAAGAATATACGTATGTTCAGGTCTTCATGGAAAAAAACTTCTATTTTAGTAATGGATTGAATCATAATGACAAGATTACCCAGAAGTAGGTGAAACAGTAGTGGTGAGTCCCAGCTGCAATTTGCCAGCCTTTTTCTTTTTTTCTTTTTCTTTTTCTTTTTCTTTTTCTTTTTCTTTTTCTTTTTCTTTTTCTTTTTCTTTTTCTTTTTCTTTTTCTTTTTCTTTTTCTTTTTCTTTTTCTTTTTCTTTTTCTTTTTCTTTTTCTTTTTCTTTTTCTTTTTCTTTTTCTTTTTTTCTTTTTCTTGCTGATGCTGATCAGGTGAATGTTTTATATCTGAAACAGATTTTAATGTGTTTATGGTAGAACTGATCTGTGTAGATCCATTTGTTGACTCTTCAATTCAGTATTCTTTCAATATCTTGCTGATAAAGCATAGAGAACACAATACGTATAGAGAAACATGGGCAGCAAAAGGGTTTTTTTGTTTCTATAATAAAAAGATATCCTAAGAATGCACTTAACTGAAGACTGCAAAATAATTAAAAAATGATCACATAAACTTCTATAGGTTTGTTAGCTAAAAATTAAATTTCACACTGGAATATAGTATTCACTGCAAATTCCTGATTATGTACAGACTAGCACTGTATAGAGGAAAAAACCCTTTCAGTTGTGATACGTTTTGTAGTATCATAGTTCATCTGGGAAAAGGATCTTGATTAATCAATACTTTTTCTATCTCTGTTTTTTTCACTTTAGTCTGACTCCTGTTAAGGCCAACAGTAGTAGTCTTATTGATTTCACAATGGGTTATATTGAGTTAGGGCAGACACCTAGATCAGCCCTACCTGAATGCAATGCTTGGATAGCAGACAGTTTGTGATCTAATACTGTGATAAGGAAGTAATGCATTGCATTTAGTGATGCTCAGAATGAAGACTTTGATAATGCAAAATGATCCTGTCCTAAGCTCAAAGATCTTAATCATCTGTCTTTACCCTGAGGGAGGAGGGGGTGTATTTTTAATCAAAGTCTTTCTGCTAAGATGCTTTACAATGTAGACCCACTGGAAAAGAAAGTCATCAGAGGAAGTGGTAAACTGGAAGTGATCTGGTAAATATAGTGTGTTGAGATAGAAAGGGTTCTGTTAAAATGGCTTTATCACTGTGGAAATTGTGCCACAGAACCATGCTCGCATTACCAAGCAAGAGCAGGTTAATCAAGTAAGGTACTCACATAGCAAACAATATAAAAGAGCCTAATGCAATAAGTACATTGCAGATTTATAGGCCTGAAGGCCAGAAGGGATTTCTGCTAGTTTTTCTGTTGAACGTTATTTTAGCCTAAAGGAGTCTGAGGGAAAACATTATTGCTCTCCGCAAATACCTGAAAGGAGGTTGTAGGGAGGTGGGAGTCAGTCTCTTATCCCAAGTAACAAGTGATAAGACAAGAGAAAGTAGCCTCAAGTTGTGCCAGAGAGGATTAGATTAGATATTAGGAAAAAATTCTTCACCAAAAGGGTTGTCAAGCATTGGAACAGGCTGCCCAGGGACATGGTGGAGTCACCATCCCTGGAGATATTTAAAAGACATGTAGATGTGGGATATGGTTTAGTAGTGAATGTGGCAGTCCTGGGTTAACATTTGAACTCGATGATCTTAAAAGTCTTTTCCAATAGAAATGATTTAATGATTCTATGATTTTGCAGTCTACTTATACTAGATCATGTACAGGCTGAATACTTTCCTGTTATATGCCATTATATTTCACCCCTCTTCTAGTATAGCATATTTATATTTAATCAAAAAACAACTTGCTCTTCATTAGATAATAGGTAGCAGTCCACTAGTCCTGAGATGGAGGCAAAGAGAGAAGTTGCCTCTGCTATCTTTGACAGTCTATATTGATGATATATCACTATATTTGCAAAAATTTGGGCCTAATTTCTCATCTGGATTTACCTGAAATCTTCTCTGCTTTTGTTATGTCTTCTTGTAATAAAATAAAAGCTTCCTCATGTGCACTATTTTTCTTTCCATTTTAGAGGTACATACAGAGCAAATAAACCCAATTTTCTATTGTCTTTAGAAAGGCTAAATACAGTTTCTTGTTATATTCTACACTCCTCATTTCTCAAATAGTTTTTCTGGACTTAGCTATTGCTGCTAAAAGACTTAAAATGATTGTGTTTAGGTAGATGACCTTCTAACCTAAGGGAAAAATTAAACTTCTGGAATTCTGGTGAGATGACACTGATGGGTTTTTCCCAGAGCCAGTTCTCACTTGATGCAAACGTGTGATTCCTGACTTGTGAGTAATTAGGACATTCAGAAATCTGTTTCCATTCTAATTTTGAGCAAAAGCCAATTTTTCAGATATTGCACATAAACTAGAAATTTCACAAGTATTTCTTTCAGAAACATCGATACAGCTACATTTTTCCTATTTTTAAGCATCTCACATCTTAGATATATCAGGCTTTTTAGTAATTAGTGGAAAGAAACAAGAACATGTCAGATCATAATGTAGATTAGAAAGATACATTACAATGAGAGAATAACATGCTATGAAAGCATATTTATTTCCATTGATCGTAAAGTCTGGACAACTAACTCGGATCTAGGTACCTCAATAATTGCCTGCAGTGAATTCAGCTACAAGCAGTGTTCTGTAATGCCACAGAATTTACAACAGTAACAAAAATGAGGAAAATGTCATGCTTCTGGGGCCTACAAGATCTTAAACTGGTCAGTCTGGGAGCCTCCTAGCCAAGAACTACAGATTGGGGTTCCTAAGGAGGCCACAGAAGATGTCCATCTTCTGATGAACCTAGTGGAGTGTCATCTCCTGCCTTTATGATTATGGAGTAATTAACCAGCTTCAGAGTTTGGGGTTTCATTCCATTTGCTGTGGACAACAGGGCTCCAACACATAGCCCTTCCAGACTGCAAGGGAGATTTTGCAGGAAAAAGAACTTAAGCAGAGATGTTTTCAGATCTATTGAACCATCCTTTTTGAATGAATTCCTGTTTCTGCTAGCAGGCTGTTGTCCATCTCTAAACAGAATGTTTAATACTTTACTATTGAAAACATCAGAAGATGAAATCTATTGATCCACAAGATTTTTTTTCCCCCCTGCCTCTTTGGAGTTTTTCAGAGCCAGTGGTGGATTATGAATGTTTTCAAAATGTCAGAATGATTAGTCTGTGATCTTTATACAAGATTACTAGAAATCTTGCAGGAACAGTCACAGACTCATAATCAACCTAGAGGCTTTTGGTGTAGTGGATTGACCCTGCCTAGGTGCCAGGTACCCACAAAAACTGTTCTTTCAGGCCCCCTCCTTAAGTGGACAGGGAAGAGAAAATATAAAAGGCTTATTGGTCAAGACAAAGACAGGAGAGATCACTGACCAACTACTATTATGGGCAAAACAGACTCCTTTGACTTAAGGAAGTTGATTTAATTTATTACCAATCAAATCAGAGAAGAGTAATGGAAAAAAAACCCCAAATCTTTAAAACACTTTTCCTCCCCCACTCCATTCTTCCTGGGCTCAACTTCACTTCTGAATTGTCTACCTCCTCTAGTTCAGTGGCATGGGCAGGTGGGGAATAGGGGTCGTAGTCAGTTCCTCACATATTGTTTCTGACACTCCTTCCTCCTCAGGGGAAGGACTACTCACACCCTTCCACTGCTCCAATGTAGAGGCCCTTCCATGGGAGACAGTTTTCCATGAACTTATACAGTTCATGTAGAAGCCCATGGGCTACAGTTCTTCATGAAAATGTGAGACTGAGGGAGCAGTGGAACAGGCTGCCCAGAGGGGTTGTGGAGTCTTCTTCCTTGGAGATCTTCAAGACCCGCCTGGACATGTTCCTATGTGACCTGATCTAGGTGAACCCACTTCTGCACGGGAGTTGGACTAGATGATCTCTAAAGGTCTCTTCCAACCCCTACCATTCTATGATTCTATGAACTGCTCCATCATGGTTCTCTTCCAAGGGTACTGTCCTTCAGGAATAGACTGCTCCAGTGTGGGTTGGTTGCTCATGGGGTTACAAGTCCAGACAGAAAATCTCTTCTGGCATGGGCTCTTCTCTCTACAGGTTCACAGGTCCTGCCAGGAGCCTGCTCTAGCATGGGCTTCCCATGCGTTACAGCCTCCTCCAGGCACCAACCTGTTCTGAGGCTGAGGTCCTCCCTGGTCTGCAGGTGGCTCACTGCTCCCCTGTAGGCCTCCATAGCTGCAGGGCCTGTCTCACCATGGGCTGCACCACAAGCTACAAGGGCATCTCTGCTCTGGCACCTGCAGCAACTCTTTCCCTCCTTATTTGCTACCCTTGGTGTCTGCAGAGATGTTGCCCTCGCATATTCTGACTCCTCTCTTCAGCTGCAGTTGCACAGATTTTTTTTTTTTTTCCCACTTCTTAAATAAGTTATGACTGAGGTTCTACCACTGGCATTGACTGGCTCAACTGTGGCCAGCTGTGAGTCTGTCTTGGAACTGTCTGTTGTTGGCTCTATCAGATACAGGGGAAGCTTCTATAAGCTTCTCATAGAAGCCACCCCTGTAGCCCACTCGCCACCAAAACCTGGCCATGTAAACCCAATACATTCCACCCCTTGCCTCTGTGAATCACATATTTAAGAATGATCGCTAAAATACACATTCATCACACAAACTTCTCTCCCGATACTGAAGTCAAATTAACATCATCACAAATACCAAATAAAAGAATTTACACACGATCCACCTTCACCACTATTACAACAACCAAAATCCCCCCCAGTCATTCCTCTTTGCCCTCTAAAAATGCTCAGTCCATGTTTTACCTATTGAATCTCCTTATAATCTGATGACCACTGGACTATAAACAAAAAGCTGTAGCAATGTAGTTCAGATAGTTCTCTTATGTGTTCACTGGTGTTTGATTCTGATTTGGAGACATCCTG
Organism: Colius striatus; assembly: GCF_028858725.1. Lineage (NCBI taxonomy): Eukaryota > Metazoa > Chordata > Aves > Coliiformes > Coliidae > Colius > Colius striatus. The sequence continues at coordinate 52,574,404 of NC_084760.1, read as the reverse complement.
TGGCATTTTACCAGCCAAAAACATAGTAGTGGGTGTGAAAAAATAAAACACAAGAACATTTTTGCTTTAAGGAATATCTCTGACTTTTGATTTGTTGACCTACAGTCATCAAAGAAATGTAGGGATTAGCAGATCGAAAAATGGTCTAGCAGCAATTACTATATCTGTTCTTGGCTCTGCACAGCACTGCCTTGCTGTAGGTCCTTGAAATGTCACTTCACGTATCTGTTTTTATTTCCTCACCGAGACATTGTTTTTTTCTATTTAAGAGGAAATCATTGCAGCAAGTTTGCACTTTGTCCTATGCTGTGTGATGGATTCCCTAGAACCTATTGTGTGGGCTAGGTTGCTTCTCCAACTGCCAGCATGTAAAGCAGACATCTATCATCACCAATTAATCGTATCTGAGAAAGTTCCTGATGCCTGTTCAAGTTGACAGATGCATTTGTCATTATCATATTGCAAAGCATCTTCCAAGCTTCTCTCTTTGCATAGAAGCAGCCCAAACATGACTTTTTTGATTTTTTTTTTTTGTTTTTTTTCCAGGAGACTTTCTCAAAATAAGTCTCTTTTAGGGTTGGTACTGTCAGCAGAGGTTTTAATAATATTTTCAGTTCTGCAATATGTCATCTCTGTAGTGCACATGCATTTTAAAAAAGTTTGCCCTCGGGAAAGTCTCCCAATTTCTCTGAACAAATAAATAATTTTATTCCATTTAGTTCAGTAAATAACTTTACACTAACTTATATGTTCAGTTCTCTGTGGTGAGAAAGCTGTTTGAGGATTGTAAGATACTTATTCTCCTGTTAATGCAAATAGTTTACACTCAGTCTCTTGTGTTACCAAAAGCTTGGTATTTTTAATGTTATTTCCTTATTGCATATAAACTGATTCAGAAGATCACAGTCAATGTATTCTGTATGTAAATTCATTTTGTGTAAACTTACTCAGAACACAAGGTTGCTCTGAAGTACGAAATTACTTTGAAGTCATTTGGGAAGGTTTGTTGAAAGTTGTTATGAGTCCTTCGAGGGGCTTATCAAATATTTAAGAGCCACTTACATTTAGACCAGTGGAGACTGCAAAAACCCTGACCTTTCTCTCTAACTTATTTCCAAATTATCAGTGAGTATCTTATAATGGGAAGCTTCCTTAGTTCTGGAACAAAGTATTTTCAGAAAGAAAGTAATCAGAACTGATAGACCTGCTTTAAGTAAGCTTCAATTAGAGGTGATTTCTGGCAAAGCAGCATGTCATAGAACCCATCAAAGAAACATTTTCCAACATTTGTTCTTCAAAAGTCTTTGGCATTGCAAAAATGTTTTTCATTCAAAAAGCAATCAAAACCATACTTTCTTCAGGTACTGATCAATCTACTCCCAAACTGGTGTCTTCCACAGGGGATACTTATTTTCATAAAGCCTTCTGTAAACTAGTTGGTTTTTGATCGATTAATTTGTACTTAATAGCAATCTACTCCTCATACTGTGTGTACCATTTACAGCTGAAAAAGTATACTTTATTAAAAATATATGTGATTCAACTGCAATCTAACCCCCCCCCCCGTATATTTAAAACTGTGTGGCATTTTAATGTAATTTATATAAACTTTTCAAAGAAACTTATTGAAACTTCTTTGCCACCGTGATTGACTTTATGTAACTAATTTGTAACAATATCTTTCTAGAGGAAGTTTTATCTTCCCTTATCTATTTACTAAAACCTATTGTTAGAGAAAACACTGATAAAGACACTTTTTAATTTTTTCCGTTAGCATTCAATCCACCTATTGTCTACAGTATAAGAGCTACAGGGCTCCGGTGGGATTTGAGCACTGTTTGCTGCTTGTGCTATTTAAAGATATAAACTGAGTAAAACTGAAGGTTACATATGCTCCTTAAAATATGCAGGAAAAACTTATTGACCTTTGTCACTGATTTGTTATTATTATTTGAAATACTAACTTTTACAGAGTAAAAGCAGGATTTACTGCTATTCAGCTAATAGAATACTTCCCTGATCAATTTATTGGAAATTGTCATATGTGCAAAACATGTTGCTTGGCTTCAGTTTGCTGGAAGAAGTTTATAGTGTGATTAAACAGAGAGATTATTTGTAGGCAAACTGATGATAGGAACAAATCAGGCTGTCATTTTCTATGGTGTTACAAAATTCTGTATAATGATCCATAGAGAGCAGGTGATACAATAGACCCCAAAATTAGAAATATTTTATCGTTTTAGAATCAACTTGTCAAATTTTGGCACCAATGCTAAATCGCTAGTCATGCTTATGCATTTACTTTTGGAGGCAGAATACTTCATACCTTGCAGCTTTTCTGGAGACTTTAGGATTATTTCCATGACAGATATGTCTTGATAAGAGTAAGCAAATGGACCACAGTATTAAATCAATAGTGAAGTTAGTCTGAACCTTATAAAGCCTTATAAAGGCTTTTCCCTTTTTTAAAATCTAGAATTAGCAGAAAGTTCAAATAAAGATGTAAAGATTGTGCTGCTCTAAACAGGAAAAGGGCATAGCTCTAGCATTACAGATATTTGGTTTTTTTCCACTTCACTGTCATAATCTCTTCTTTATCCAGACCGAGTATGAGTCATTTACTTTTCATGCAGGCCCCCACTTTCCTCTGACAGTGACAAAAGGAAGTGGGTATAACCTGTACCTGTTGAGGAGATATATTATTGGTTGCTACCCATTTATTGATGGCATAGAAATCCATTAACTTTCACCAAACCTCCTAATGGTGTCCTCTAAAGTATTGTCAAATTGGACCCTGTGGGATTGCCAAGGAAAGTATGAGGACACAGGGGAGAGGAGCACCTGTCCCTTGCAATAATCTGTGTCCTCACAAGTTGCAATGTCAAGTGGCTGGTTTTTTTGTACAGTGTATGACAGAAGCATTTCTGTGACCTTCCTCTCGCACCAATGTCAGGATATGAAATCACACATCATTGCTATGTTTTGGGAAATAGGTTGAAGAACTTTTCAGGAGATGGCATTCAAGGTAGTTGGGTGACGACAGTCCAGGTTTATTTGCCAGTTCATTCTGTAGAACAAACATTCTGATGGAGCTTTATTGCTGAGCCATTTAGCATCCTCCCAGCGTTTCACTTCATTTAAACATCCATATTTGGAACAAAGCCAAACTCCTGAATGAACCTTTTTGATTACCTAATGTTGAAAAAACATAAAATAAAGACTCTTACTCGCAGCCTTGGCATCTCAAATAGCTCAGTTTGCTTACACTAAGAAAACTGTTTTTTTTTTTAAAACATGGCATGAAGCTGACTAGGCTTGGGTAGAGTTTTTCCCTCAATCTTCACTGTGATCTTTTCTTAACAAGATTTGATTTGAGAGGAAGGAAGCACTTGACTAGTTGGATAATTTCACGTTTGTTTGTACAAATATTGCGAAGTAGATGTTAATTACTGCCTTCATCAAACCTTTGAGAATATCTGATGACTACAGGGTCATTCATAGAAAAAGCTTTGCTTCTTTATTTGTGCATGTTTTTTCTGATCAATTCTGTATTCAGAACGTATGAGCTCTAATCTTAAATTTGCCACCGACTTTAGCTCCCTGTGACATTTCTGTATTGTTTCTTTGATACAGTTTATGCATTGGGTCACCGTGTATATGATTAGAACTAGAGATATTATGACCTTATGTAACACTTAAAAAGTTGGGATCATTAGCTGTTAAGAGACTTCTTCATTTAAAGAAGTGTAAAATTACTGCTTGGTCTGTGCATACATTGATATTTCTACTGGGGTTGCTATTATGTGAACATTATAAATAATAATTTGTATTTATGTATGAAAAATGCAGACATCTATTCCTTATATGTTGAAGTGATCTCAGTGCTTTCAGGCTTTGATTACTGAAGCTAAAAAAATAGTGCAACAGCTTCTTATTACAACACTATTTTTCTGTCAGAAATTTTTTATTCATTACCTAGGCACTCTTAATGCAGTATCTGGTCATTTTGTTGACCAGTTGTAACATTATTGTTTACTTAAATGATATCAGTTAATATTCTAGCTTAGTCTCTTTTTTTGGTCTTTTTTTTTTTTTTCTTTTTTTTTTTTTTTCTGTTTGGAGGAGGCCTGGAGGTGGTTAATTTTAGCTTTTATATTTCTGGTGGCTGAAACACATATGTTCTCTGTCCCTGTGCAACTGGCATGTTTCACTCATTAACTGTTTCAGATGCAATGTCTGTTTTTTGTGGGAACTGTGAAGATTTCAGATGCTAATGTAAGAAAGAATGAAAGACAGAAAATGATCTCAGTTATTCCCTTAAGGCTGCCAGGCTGGTAGGAAGGCCTTTAATAACCTCAGCTTATGTTTCGTTATATGCTATTGTTTCAGGTTCAATGGATCCGAAGGACTTTCTGAGGGAAGCACAAATAATGAAGAGCTTGAGACATCCAAAGCTTATACAGCTTTATGCTGTCTGTACTTTGGAGAACCCAATTTATATTATTACTGAGCTGATGAGATATGGAAGTCTTCTAGAATACCTTCAAAGTAAGCACATGACTATTAACTCATTTCAAGGGATACCACAGCTGTCAGTTTAGTAAATACACTAACATTAAAGATAGAAGTACAATACTCTGGTTTAATATAAAAGCTACATTATGGGGATGCGAAAAGAGGAAAGAGAGATTTATGAATTTTTGATGTGCCAAAGTATTTGAGAAGTAGGAGAGAATCACATTCACGGTTTTTTTCTTGCCTTATAATGACCCACATTTTTCCACCCAGTTCTACGAGTAGATGGGTGCTGAATAAAAATATAAGTATCCAGAAAGATAGGTCATCACATTTGACATGAAATAGAGGCACTTCCACAAAATATACTTTACAGCTTTGAAATCTATTACTAGGCCAGGACAGCCTTTCACTGTGTATTTGTCCCTTGCCTCTCGCATTAGGGCTTTTATCTCTGCAGCACTTCAAAATGCTCTTTTGAAGGCAAATAATTATTAAAAATTAAGGTTGTACAGCCTGGAACAGAGTAGCATAATGATTGCACTTTAGGTTCACCCTTGCCTTTGAGAAATACTTGATCCTAGTCTTGTTACCCATTTTCAGTTTAGCGGATGTCTCTGAGGTGCTAAATGTCTCTGAAGCTGTAATGATCTCTTGAAGACAAAATCTTTACTGTGATTATCTTTCTAAATATCTTCTCTGTTTCCAGCCAGTAAGGCAAAACCTCATGAAATACCCTAGACTGTATTTATCATGACTCTTACCTTCACCCATCTACTCTATGGAACCATTTTTTAAGTAAGGTTCTGTCCAGGAACAATTACAGCTAAAGGAATCTCTGGTAGAGGGACAGCCTCACCAAGAACTGTGCAGAGAGGGGCTACAATGAGCTTGAGAGAGAATATCTACAGTTTTTTTGACATTTAGTGGCGAGAGGTATCAGGCACATTTTCCTTCAAATTCTCTTTTTTGGTGCCTTTGTGTGCAGATTGCTGCTTATCTGATTGAAAGAGCCTGGCACATCAGAAAATGATTGCTGTGCATGAAAACATTTAATGCACTGGAGAAATAGCTCTGACAGAGCCAGGATGAGTCACAGCAATTGCGAAGGTGAAAACGATCCTGTTTGTGCAGGGACTACATCTCCAGGACACATCAGCACTACAGCCTGCATATAGATCAGTTGCCTGCATATGCACAGCTGCTGTCCTTGCTGTTGGGAGTGCATGTTTGCAGCCTGACCTTTGCCTAGGAGCTCATACCTGTAGCTCTGCATCAGAGAGGCTGTGGATAGTCAGCTAGTTTCCAGGCAGCCAACAAGATAACTGTAAAAATAGCCAGTTGAAATCCAGCCTAATACTATCTCTCCGTGTCTGATGGCCTATGCACAGGAGGATGAACAGAACTAAGAGGTGGAGATGGAGATCTAGGTGCTTTGATAGGTATTGGTCAGCTGTCTGGGTAATAAGAAAAGAGCTATGAAGCTTGCATAGGACTCTGTACCTGGAAGTGATCTGTATCAGCTGGTGGCCAGTACACAGTTCCTGATAAGCATTCTTGAGACTAGGTCACTGCATGAATGAGGAAAACATTTCCAAAAGACTGTTGTCTCTCTGTGCATTATGGGTAAATATGACATACTGGAACAGAGGAACAGTCCAGAGATCATTCTTTGGTTAAAATTCCCCTCGTAGAAATTCATGATATGTTTCTTAACCTTTAAAAATCCCTGATATTTCATGCATAGTGACTGTTGCATTCCACTCTAATGACAGCTACTCAATAATGATGGGCATGTGAATTCCCTGTGCGCTCTGTGACTGTACTTTGTGATACTTCTTGATGAACACTGCTACACAGTTATTGAGTTGCCACCAGTATGAGAAAAATGCAACTGAAAACTTTTCTTTGTTATTGGATGGGAATGAAATTGTCATAAATGTATGAATGTTTTCATCAGTTCTGATAGACCTGGGGCTTGTTCTAGCAGTGATGCAGTCTTGGAGTTTGGTGAATTTTTACAGACGTAATATGCTCAACTGGGGAAAGTGATGCCTGTTTGTTTATTTACTTCCAAGCATCAATCAATTTTTTGCCATCTTTCTTACTGAGATATTGTGATTGGTTGCTTAAAACAAGGTGCAGACCTTCTTTAATATTATATCTAATAAATTTTTCATATGAGGGCTGAAGTTTTGTCAGAAAATACTAGTAAAAAAGGGCATAGAGGCACTACATTTTATTTATAGGATAAAGAATAAGCCATGAGAAGGTTTTATGGATTTGCCAGTAGTGCCTGATTTTGAGTGTGGGAATTACATTAACTTTGTTTTTTGTTGTAGTTTTTCCTTCTTTAAAGCTCTTGAAAGCAAACTAAAACATGTGCATACCCATATGTATATGTATACAGCTAGAAAAATTTCCAATGTGCTCTCAACCAGCCAGGTAGGAGCTGGCTGTGGTCTACAAACTTTTCTAGTTGTACTAACAACGTGCTGTGCTTGAACATTCATTCCTTGACTGGCCCAACTTGGAATTTTGGATTTTTTGCTCAGAAATCTTTACAAGGCAACCATACATGGTCTGCACTTTAGATCCCAAAGAAACTTGTGCATCATCTTTCTGTGCAGTTTGCAGCTCCTGATCAGCCGAGGCTCCTCCTGACAGCTTTTGCTTCTTTAACTCCAGGACAGCAGCAGTGCAGAACCAGAACCCGCTCACAGAGGGAAATCCTCCAAGAAATACTGTAGTAGCCAGGACAACAGTGACCTCTTCCCCTTCCTCAGCTCACATGCTAAAGGCAGCAGGTCAGCCTGGTCTGCAATCCCAAACTGACCTCAATGGAAGAAATAGCCTTTCATCTGCAATTCTACCATTTGAGGTGGATCTCTCATCCATGTCCAAATACAGCACACCTGTGTCTCCTGCAGGGAGTAAGACAGGGAGGGGTTAGCACCTCTAACTCCTATTATACGCTTAAGCGGCTTATTAAACAAGAGGCTTATGAGTCATCCTCTTTTTTTTTTTTCTCTTCCCGCCCCCCCCCCCCCCATATCATTGCTGTGTTCTGCCTCTTGGACCAGGTTTGTACCTGGCCAGCCTGGAGCATCAGCAGAGCACTGACAAACCTGTACTCAAGTCTGTCTGCATCCCCATCTGCTTTCACCAGGAGGTAGTTCACAGCCTGTGCAGATGAAGGAGCAGTGTGAAAGGGAACATGGAGAGAGGGATTTTAAACTGGGTCATATAAGCTGCTTTCTAAAAATTAGGTACTCATGCAAGGTATTTGTACTTATTTAGTTATTATCTGATTAAATACAATATGAAGATTCATATTTTTGTCCAGCAAGCTGAATAATAAATCTCAATGTCTGCCAGTTATCAGAACTGCAAAACTTCCAAGTGCTATGTTATTCTGTTGCCCGATGATGGATTTTCTTGATGGTTAAGTCATAGATTTTCACATAGCCTGTTTTTAATTCCTGTCTCTTTTAAAAGTCAAGACAGCTGCTAAACATGGGTGAGTCAGCAAAGGACTTCCTGAGTCAACAATAGAAGTAAATAATCTTAGTACTGGATTATCACAACACAGTAAGACAGTACACATACAGGGCAAATTTAATCATTTAAAATTAGTTTATTTTACTTATTCATCTGAAAATATCCAGATGAACAGGAAATTTAAGGCCTGGAGATTGCAGAACAGATTAGTAAAGAATGAAATTTTGCACTTCATAAGGAGTGATTGTAAGGTTAGGTCAGATAACTGCAGCAGGCTATGCAGAACTATGCTAAGACTCACTTTCAGTATGAATCAATTAAAAAAAAAACAACAGAAATCTGCCACCTACAAATGTTTTGTTTCTTCAGAATAGAGGCAGTAAGAAAAATTCACCATCCTCAATGAGAAGGGAGAACTAATAATAAATGTAGCAGCAAACACTTGGCTTTTTGATAGTAAGATTCTGAAACAGAAAGCTGAAACTGTTTTGAGTACTAAAGGCTACAGAGGTAGGCACTCATGCTTCAGAGCTTCAGCATTTGGATTTGGGTGACAATGATACTTGACTGTATCAGTGAATTGAGTTACCTAGGTTTTCATTGGGAGATAATTTCTTTGCTATGAGGAGGTCAGGTGACCTCACAATGCCACAAAGGACCTGCATTTGAATTCTAATGTGTTATACCCCAATTACGTTTTTTGAGTACTTGTCTTACTGTTTTTGTCTGCAGTTTCTTGTGTAGTAAGTCTCTCTCCTTCTTTGGAAAGAAGTTGCTGTTCTCAAAGTTCTTCTGCTACTTTGAACAGCCGATCTTTGGTTGCCAAATCTCTATTTCTGGGACTTGCTCATCTTACAGTAGTGGCAATGGCATGCACATTGCTTCAGAAAGTTCTACATGAGAAGCAGACAGCTCGAAAGCAGCTCAAGGATTCCTACTGTTGAGTAGCAGCAACAGAGATAACAGCGTGAAGCAGTCAAGTGGACTGGAAAGTGAAAATGAGTTACACTTGACAGCAGATGGTGTATTTCCCAGTAAGAATCACTGGAGAACAGGGAACCAGCATAATTTTTTACTTTTCCAACTTTAGTCAGCTTCAGCTACACTCAGTGAGTACTAACATTAGCTCTTAATCACAGTTTGGAGCAGGTTATGCACTTGTCAGAAAGGCAAACATCTGCATTATTATTGCTAGATAACCACCTTCTTTTTTTGGACTGTGTCAGGAGTAACTTCCAGGGCTATATCAACTTCTGTGAGGTGTCTGCTCTTTTAGAGAAGATGAGACAGAAATTTTTACTCAGTTATCGTGAAAGCGGTTGCATAGCTTTAAATAGTATCGTTCACTAACCTCAGCCCTTTGGTTGGTCTGTTACTTTATTGTATTCCGCGGTTTTGTTGATTTCTGTTGGCTCTTTGAAACAGTCAGCTGTTATGTTATTTATATCTGAATACCATAAATATTGTTATTCTTGTCCTCATCTTCTTTTTAAACAGAAGATGCAGGCTCCCAAATCTTCCTGCCACAACAAGTAGACATGGCTGCTCAGGTGGCTTCCGGGATGGCTTACCTTGAATCTCAGAACTATATCCATCGGGATTTGGCAGCCAGGAATGTTTTGGTTGGTGAGCACCATGTTTGCAAAGTTGCAGACTTTGGACTTGCAAGAGTTTTTAAGGTGGGTTGTGAGAGGGTGAATTGGCTCTGCTTCAACTCAGGGGACCGAGGTAGAAGAGGTTAATTAAAGAATAAACTGCAGTCTCTGAATTGCTGAGTTCAGGCAAAAAGCATGCAAGGGAGAAAAGGACCCCTAACATGTTCACTTGTAAGGGAAAGTACATAAAAATGTGTTGACAGATGTTCTGCCCTTGTTCATTTCCCCACTGCCTCCATGATACTTGCAAGTGCATGTAGTAATCATAAAAGGACCTTATTCCTTCCCATGACTAACAGTGGAATTTGTAAAGTGAGCTCTCAGAGCTTTAAATCTGATACAGTTTCAAGTTCTCTACCATTGCACTGTTTTTTTTCTCTCGAGGACATGGAATGCCAAGTAGTGTTGACCAAGATCACCTTAGGAAAGAGCTCTGCTTTAGCAGTGAGATTTCCTACCTCTGAAAATTATTTAATCATACTTGGAAAGATTTGATTTGCCATATTTTATGGGTTTCAGTATGGAATCCCTAATTTCTGAGGTCTTATTATTGATTTTTGTTCTTGCACTAAGAAGAAAAAACTGAGACAAAAGCCTTCTGCTTCTTACTTGCTTTTTTCTGTTCAAGCAGCAGAAATTGAAGTTCATAACAGTTGGATTTATTACATACTGAAGTATAGAATAATGGCTTGACAGTGGCATCAAGGGACTTTGAAAGTACATTTTGCTTATTTTTGATTCTTCTAGTTATGCATAAGTTCAGATTGCACATTTTTTAACATGACAAACATATTTTTGTAAATGAACAATACTTACAATGAATATTTCTTCTCTGTCCTCACTAGAGAGGGTAATAATTTACAACTGTTGACATTTTTTGTTAAAACTGAACTTTGCTAAAATACTCTGTCATAGAGTCATCTTGGCAAGCTTTCTTAGGAATACCCTGCCTCCTAAGCCAAAGCACCAACATGGTCACATGTAAAGATCCCAAAGGAGCAGGTGGGAGAAATGAAATCTGTATGTGTTTGTGCATTAATTAGCGTAATCAAATCATTTATTGTTTCTAGACATGAGTATTACGGTCAAGATGCCAACTGTATCAATATGTAGATACGATACACTAACAGCCAGTCTTCTGAAAACTGTAGGGCATTACATCTGGGAAATGTACACTCTCTATTAAAAACAATCAAACAAACAAAATCTTGTACACCCCTTCCTGGATTTGCATGTGAAAAACCTGACCAGGGCCTGCAAGTGCTAAATTCCTAAATTCCATTTAGGAATTAAAAAGAGAATAAATGTTCACCAAGTTTATGTGTCTATGCTGTAAAACTTTAAGGATGTGATTCTATAAATTTACAAGCAAATATTTTTTTCTTTTTCTATGTGTCTTTCATCTTCACTTTACAAGAATTAATTGGACCCACAGCTAATATGTTAATTTGAATCACTTGGAGTTTGTTCTTTGGTCCCGGAAACCAGCTTAAGTGATTGTTATCAAAGTTAATGGCCCTTCAACACCACAATAAATCACAGAAGAAAGGTTCTGAAATTCATTAGCTCTTACTCTTGCTTTTGCTGTTTACTGTAGACCAGACATGGAGCCATTTGGTCCCTGTTGTCAGCAGGATACTTATGCTGCCACTCCTGACAGACTTCTGAAATCTTGCATGCCAGGTCCAGAAGTCACAGTAGCAGGTTGTAATTAATCACGAGCCACTCCAGCACTGCGTGCTCACTTGAAATGATAAATGCTTTAGAAAAGCCTCCGATGAATGGTACCATTTCTCAACTGTGAAACACAATTCAACAATACACTTCAAAAAGCACATGCTTTGACAGCGTGAAAGTCAAGGGCTGGCTAAAAGAGGTTAAGATTAAGCATGTGCTTAGCTAGTCATGTGCTTAAGTGTTTTGCTGCAGCAGATCTGAAATCAGACTTGCTTTGTTTTACCCATGACAGGTAGAAAATGAAAACATATATGAAGCTAGGCCTGAGACAAAACTCCCAGTAAAATGGACAGCCCCAGAGGCAATCCGCTACAACAAATTCAGCATTAAGTCAGATGTCTGGTCATTTGGAATACTTCTGTTTGAAATAATCACCTACGGGAAGATGCCTTATGCTGGTAAGTGCTTTTACCTAGAGATTGATGTCTAATGTTTTCTTGCCATAAGAACACACACACAAAAAAGTTGAATGCTTGAACTATGGGCATGTTAGAAGGTTAAATCTGTAAATATAGAAAGGAGACTGTTTAGATGGAGTCAATTTAGTGGGTCAGAACTTCTGGCTGCCCTAGCCTACCTGGAAGCTTTCCAAAGGCTGTCATTAGCAGGCATTCAGGCTTTCTCTGGAGTCAACCTGCACTGCACAGACACTTAAGCCAAGTGGCTGTTTCTTTCCAGCATGAGGTCAAAGACGTCACTTCTTGGAATACTGAAAAAAGGAAAGGTTTTTCTGTCCCCCATCCTGCCCATGTTTTTGGTTTTGTAGTTTTGGTTTGGTTTGTTTTGGTTTTGGGTTTTTGATTTTTTGACGATATCTCATGGAAGAACAGATTACTATGTGTGAAATACTGCACACACACTTCAGGAAGGTACCTAAAAAAAAATGTGTATTTTTTTACCCACTTCCCTCATATTTGATTATTGCAGTAGAAAGTCTTCATAAAAAGAAGGAACAGAAGAATTAGAAATAAAATGCTACCAACCTCAAAAGTAGATTTAATGGTATAAGGCCAGCTATTATTCTTAGCACTGTGAGAAATGTTCAAGGAACTGTGGCTCCAATAACACAAGGTACCAGTGAGATGATTGACTATGACTCTTTTTATGCTAGTGAGGAGAACACAAGGGAAGGACTAAAGCAAAGAAAAGTTATGCTGCATCTGTACAGGCCTGAGGGTTGATGTGTTCACCATAAACTACATTTCACAAGGTCCCAAACTGGTATTTCCTGAAAAAGGAAAAATTGATTTTTGTTTTTGATTCCCGCCTTCATGTTTCATGAAACTAACCTGAAAAATACAAACTCAAAACCACAGAAAAATAAAACCAAAGCCAAAAGTCCTCAACTCTTTCTTACATAAACTATAGGTGTGTGCATATACAAATGCACACATAAACTACTTAAGTATATGTAACACCATGATTCTCAGTATTGTCTGAAAATATGTACAGCATTATCCCTTTGCAAAGATGTAGTTTGCTTGTAACTTTACAGTAGAAAATGTCCTTTTGCCATATCTGCTTGCTTACTTGGTATTACTTTTGGGAGTTTGTCCTCAGAAATCAGCTGGGAGAAAAGATTATGTTGATCTGTGGTGGCAGTGGGTAATGTGCAGAGGAAACACTACTCACAGATCTAGGGAAAAGAAATAAAGATTATGCAATTCAAGATTTAATTTACAGAGCAGAAAATTGAAGGGAACCAGGCAATTGTCTTACTATATAAAGGTATAGCAAAGGTAAAGGAGTGATTTCTTCTCCATGACTCACAGTGACAGAGAGGGCAGAATGTCCTTGCATAGCTGCCTCAGAGGAAACTTGGGCTGACATTGGGGGAAACTTTCTAAATGTGAGGAAAATTCAGCAGCAGGACAGATTTTCATGGGAGATTTTGGAGCCACTGAGACTAGAGGGATTTAGAAACAATTTAAGTGAAACAGATGTCAGAAAAATTTTGGCAAACCTGTGTGGAGGAGGAAAAGCCTTGCACCTAGACGAACCCATTTGCTATGCCTCTAAGGTGGCCCAGTCAGGGACAGAGGACTGGTAAATGTTGACAATGTTTTTTTAACTGCTGGTGAGGCATCCTCCAATGACTCCTGTGTTCTGTTGTTGTTGAAAGGGGACTGCTAAGGCCAGCTCTCCTCTCAGTGTGCACATGTACCTAGCGGTAGGGCATCCCGTTGCCTCGTCTTAGTAAGAGGTGGGGACATGTGGTAGTCAGGTGAACTCCTTTTGGTTTGCAGGTATGCCAGGACAGCAGGTGATCCAGATGCTGGACAAGGGGTACAGACTTCCTCAGCCAGAGACCTGCCCGGAGCCATTCTACCAGCTGATGCTGCAGTGCTGGAGTACGGAGGCGGGTGAGCGGCCCACCTTCCAGGTCCTCTGTGACAAGCTGGAGTGCTACTTTGAGACCAACACCTACTCCTACGCCCACGCCCATGCTGTGGTGAGATGAATCCCAGGCCAATGCTGAGGGACAGATGCTAGCCAACATGGATGAAGGGAATGGGGCTGTGAAATCAGCTTAACCTCAGATGTGGAGGTTATTAGGGGAGGGCTGAGCAATTCTGGTGCATTTTCATCCCCATGCTGATATGCAAAGACATTTAAACTTTTTGCTGCTGGCAAGTGTTTTGTAAGAGTAAGCATCAGGAAGCTGGTTGGGTGGAAGCTTTCAAAAAAATAAAATGCCTTCTATTTATTTTTAAAATAACAGATTGTAAGAATGAACAAATGAAATGAGTGTTTCTCAATAACCATTGTAGAATTTTGTCTCATCTGTATTGGAATAATTGCCATTCCTTAGATTTTTTTGTTCCTACTAGGTTGTTCTCATGAAGGAATGTGATGGCTCTGCACAGCAGGATCTGTGCTTACTGAGTCCTCTTATGGTAAAAAAAAATAAATAAAAAAAAAATCCATGACTGTGATGATGGCAGAATCACAATTAATTGCCTTGCTTAGACTTGAAGTACATATGAATAAAACAGATGTTCATGGGAGAAAAGGAATTCTTTTGTTTGGTGGATGCTGAGTGATCTTTTTTAGTTTGTCTACTGTTCCTCTTCTACAAGAATAAACACAATTATTATGAGACTCTCAAAGCTTTTTGTTCTTAACGTCTTTAAATAGTGCCGGGGAACTGATGAGTTGTCGTCCATTGAAGTATAAAGATTTGCTTTATAGTTCTTCATTTTAGGGATATTGGAGAAAAAGATGTTTTAACCGGAAATCAAGACTGTCTTAGATTTTTAGAGTGACATCCTTTCCTCTCTTGCTGCCAAAATCACAGACTCTCTCCAAAAGGACAAGTTCCAGGGCAGGTCTAGGTGTCTAACAGAGGAACTAGCAATCTATACCTCCATCTTCTCCAGATGTAATTTTAATATGAGACGTTGAAATAATAGATGACACATTTTATTTTGTTCCACGGAGAAATGGAACCCAGGTGCTTCTGCTAGCAGTCTTTACAGCTACAGATTTTAGATTGGTTTTTTTTGGAGTTTTTCTAATTAACTACAATATTGGTTCTGCTAAAATCTGATATCACTGTGACAGTTTTATGTGCTCAATTGTGAGGCTTAGAGAACTAAGTTTTAATTATTTACTTATGAGTCATCAGTTAATTATTCAACAACATAATCCAGGAGTTAAGAGCTGTACTGTGTTAACATAGTGTGAGCTCAGTGTAAGTGTGCTACCGTTTTCAGCTAATATCAAAAAAGGGTATAAATAAATGAAAAGGTTGGTTACTTTAAAGGCTGGGCAGCTTTTCATTTTCTTTTCTTCTCTTTTCTTTATACTTCAAATCCATTCATCTCAGTGCTTTGCTTCTAATTTTTAATTTCCTTTTCCCCTCCTGTACTTTTGGAAGGCAGTACACCTATTTTTTATTTCATACTCATCTCTCATGTACTTGCTATCGAGATCTCCTTTCCGTACTGTCTTTCTAGCATTCTGTCGCTGTTCATCTTTATTTTCTATGCAGTTTCTCCCTACTAACCCTCTTTATACTAATTGCATTTGCAAAGCACAATACAGCGGTAATTAATTAACTGTCATAGCATCCATGAGATTTTGGGAAGTAATCATGCACTCTGAAAAAAGAGGCTAAATGACTTTGCCAAACCCATCCTGATAAGGATTGACATGGAAGGAACTGGGATACTCGTAGGCAGTGTCTCCTGCTGTCCTCCATCCATGTTTGTTTTGTGCACTGAGTTGGTCTGAGAAAGTCTTATGCCTGGTAGAGCTCCTTTCCCACTATCAACAATCCAGCTAAGGCCAAGCTTGGAAACCACAGATGCTGCAGTGAGATCCTCTTTCTGACTTAAATCCGTGCACTTGCTCCCTTATTTTGCCTCTCTGTAAAGTGCTGTTATACCAGTGAAATGCTGCTACTCCAACATGAGCTCTAATTTTGTATCTGTGTTTCCCTGGGCTGTCAAAGGAACAAGAGAAAAATCAGCAATGAAATCAGCCTGGCTCTGAAAAGAAAAAGTAACGTGGAAAATTAATTATTCATTTTTAACTCTTTGCCTCCATATTTTTTTCAGTCAAATGCATCCATTACCAAGGAAGTCTGGGGGAAGTGGGTGGCAAAGAGTGATAAACCTTCACAGATTTCAATTTGCTTACAGGCAATGCAGCAAGCAAAATTATACCTTTCGAAGTCTAGCTCTGTTTTATAATAATTTTATTTATATGGCAGATAACAATTATAGTCAGAAGTCTTTGCTATGTCTTAATTAAAATTAAACATCAAGGTTATCATTTACAGTTATAGTGTGCAGTAAAATGAGTTTAACTCATCTCATTCTATTCTTGAGGCCTTTTATGTTCAAGGTTCTGCTAGAGCTATCTGTTGTACTTGTTTTTACCTGATGGATCATGGAGGGAAAATAACGGATTGTTATGAGAAACAGTAATAGATTTTTTGAACTGACATAAATTCCTATGTTTAGATAGAATAGAAGAGATAAGTTGAATTTTCTACAATAAAGCAGTCCTTGTGAAATTCACTTCACATAAATTGCACTGAGATGTCTTTTATGTAATGTTTTATTTATGTAATTCAGTTATTCCTTGAGAACGAAATCATTTTATGTGGCCTTACAAAAGATAACTTAAAAATGTCCGAACAGAAAGAAAGAATGAACCTCTATTTTTCTCAGACTCTCCATTGTTCAGGAAGTTACGGAGCAATGCAATTGAACTGTAAGTAGTAGGGAGTCCCTAGTGTTTGGTTTTGACTCCTACAAGAGAACCTTTGCTCACTTAATCTGCATTCAGGAGCATATACAGGAATATGAAATGTGTGATAGGGCAGCAGGGAGCCTTCTATCACCTGTACTATTTTTTTTTTTGTCTAACGTATCTCATACCTGATTTCTGAACGATTTGTCTGTGAGCAGCAGTTTTCTTTGTGTAGATTTGTGACTTATAGCATGCAAGGCACTGAACGAGCAGAGTGCATGATTTTATTACAGTTCAGACTCTACAAACTATCAGTGCATGGAAATGGAGCACATGACTCAGTCAAGTGATTGCTCCTCAAGCTCTTCTACGTGCTTCTGTTTCACTCCTTTAAAAAGTGCTATAGTATCATGTTTTCTCAGTGCTCCCACGGCCATTGTGACTCACTGGTCAGCTATTGGTAGTGTATGGATCTCACAGCAGATAAAAATGCTGCACATAAGAGTTGTGCCACTGTGTTCAAAGAGGTACAGGTGTGTGGGGTGTTTTTATGGAAAGCTGTGTGGCTTCCATTCTGTTCCAACAATATCTGGGCCAGATGTGTTCTTCAGTGTGTGACTGAGACCCTGCCTCAGTCACCTGTTGCAAAAATTCACCTGGAAGAACTCTGCATCAGCTCAAATAAAATACTGAACTGAGGTCTATGAAAAAGACTTAATTTTATCCACGCTTACTATTAACAGGTCCTTGTAATTTATTTTTTCAGTTTCAGGCTTCTCAGGAATGACTAATACAAAAGAAAAAAAATCAATGACATGTTTAAGCAAGCCGGAGAAATCATTGAAAAGGACTTTGGCATTTTAATCTTCACAGCTACTTTGTGCAGAAGAATACAGTCCTTCCTTATTTTGGTATAGAGAAAACTAAAACATACATTGAAGCATTCAGTATTCTAGAAATGAGTTTTAACCAATTCCTGGATCTTAATACCACTGGAATTGAAAACTGTGATAGAAATTGTACCTTGATTCCCACCACGGTTTTCAACAAAACAAATTCTGCTAAAATTAGGCAAATGTATGAGAAGATAGGTATACAACTTCTTTATTTCTTTCTACTGATCCTAGTTCTTTACCAATATTATTACAGGAGGATTAGAACTCCCACAGATTAAAAAGACTTTTCAGTTACTCTTAGAAGTAAGAGTTTTTTCCATTCCTTTTCTAAAGTAAAGTAAAAGAAAGTTGAGTCTTGAAAGTTATTCCCAAAGATATCTGTAAAAAAAAAAAACCCAACATAAAAGTCACTGCTGAATTTGTAGAAGACACTCTGGACAAGCTGGTTGTGCTATTTACACTGTTAAAGAAAAGAAAAACATACTGCACTGTATTCTTTTCTCTAATTACTTTGATATAAATATCTGAATATAGTCATTGGACTACTGTGGTTTAACATAATAAAGAATTCAAATATATATGCAGTGATGTCAAAACAGTATGATTTCCCATCTCTGTAGCTCGATAGCTATATCTCTCTGCTTAGAAGATATCTAAACATGCAAAAGTTTTTGTTATTGGTTATGATGGCTTTCAGCTTTTTATCTCACTATTTTTTTTTTCTGTTCTCGGTATTTAAAAAAAAATACTTGGATATTTTTATACTGTGATTAGTTTATTTACTTTTGCAAACAGCAAAATCTGTTCATATTCCAAAGGCCTCCATTACTCTGCCAAATATTTAAAATGACAAAAATCAAACCACAATGCATTCAGTGTTTTGTTTTGTATTTTTTCCTATTAGGCAACTTCTTATAAATGCCTGTCCACTCTGTACTATCATCAGTATTTCAGTTCCACATCCCCCTCAGAAGCCAGAAGAGTGAAAACTGAACTTGTGTATTCCTGTAGAACTCCTTGGCTCTGGGTTAGTTTGGACCCAAACTGAAAATTTGAAAAATGTACATTTCACTGTCCCATTTACGTCATCTTCTAATTGTAGGCATCAGTTCACCAAAGTTAGGAATGTCACCTGACATTACACTCTTATCACAACACTTCGATAGTAACTGTCTCTCCTCTTCCTCTGCCATCAGCATCGCCTGTCTCCTTAGCAAGCTGGCTCTCATCAATACTCTCATCCCTGCCAGATACCAAATCAGTTATGGAGAGACATGCAGTAACAGGTTAGAAGCCCGCAAGTCTTCTCTAATTTATTTAATTGTTGTTCTGCTACACATACATACAATGAATTAAGATAATAAAATGATTCCTATCACAGCTGACAGGCTGCCTTTGGAGTTAACAAGAAATGACTCAGTACACATCTTTGGGACTTCTCGACTATAAATAATAATATTGCTACAGTCAGCTAACGAGGTAATGGAATTTGGAAGAAATGAGGTATGAGAGCTGCTACATCACAAGCTTCACCACAGTCTTCCCTGAAAGACAAGCACAGACCTGTTTCTGTTTGAAAGGCTGGTGGGAAGAGAAACTCATTGATGATGGGACACAAGAGATTGTGATAGTTCCCTAAATTCCTGACATCAGGATCTTAATATTGATCTGATGTTTTCCTGTGAGGTGAGAAATAGAAAATGGACTAGACTTTTAATGGAGGAAAATTCCATGATATAGGGCATGACTATAATCTAAGGTGTTAGCAATGTATAAATCTCCAACCATGTATGGGACGGAGAGTTCTTTTTCTACCTGTACTGTGACTACATCTGGGTCTGGCTCCCAGGCAATCTGCCTTAAAAAGCAAACACACACTGGAGGCCAAAACTGGGAATAAATTTCACCACTGTCAGTTGCCTTTAAGAAAACCTCTGCCTTTGCTTATAACCCTATATATCAAACACTGGTGGCAAACTTGAAGTATCTGTATGCTGTGGATGTGTGTAGGAAGACCTCAACCAGTTGGGGTAGCTTCTGTCGTCTGGCTATGGCCTTTTGAAAACAGCTGTTGTTAACAGGGACTGTTATGACTTCTGATGTGGATAAGACCTTTGATTTCTGAAATGCCACCAGTGCACCTTGCCACTCACACACAACCAAGGCAATATTCTTACCTTGGAAATTCTTTGTTTTGGCAAGTGTTTATACTTTGCTCAGCTCCTTTCCTATGATCTTTGAGAGATGTGACAAGACTTCAGGTTGCAGTAGCAGAAAGCTCAGTCCTACTGGCTTTGGCTTTTGTATTAGCAGTAGTAAATGATGGATTTGGGTAAGTTATCACAATTTATCAGTAGAGTAAAACTAAAGAGATGAGGAAGGAAAGAGTAAATTCAGAGCAAGAAATTAATTGTGGTGGGTTTTTTTGATCAGCTATCCATTTACATCTTTAGGTTTCTATGGATGTTTCATTTTCTCTTTGAATTATATTAAGTTTTTTTTGGCCTCACAGAAAAACTTAGTCCTAACCAAAGCCATTACTATGTATAAAACCTTCTAGCTAATTTTAATTTATCTTGTCAAGGATAACATTTTAGTGTCTGACTGATTTAGCTGAAAGTTGGAAGCTTTCCTATGCCAGGCTCATTTCTCACTGTAGCTCATTTAGCCCACTAATGCTACAGATTACTATGTGTGGTCAGCAGTAGGATCGAACAGCTCTACGGTGATCCAATAGCTTTTCCCATCCTGGAAGCACAGTGGTACATGGTCATATTACAGAATCACAAAATCTTAAGTGTTGGAAGGGACCTTGAAAGATCATCTAATCCAATCCCCCCAACAGAGAAGGACCTCCTAGAGAAAACCACTTACCTGCTCCACTTCAGGAGCATGCAATGTAGCTATGATTTTCCTCTAATCAATTGTTGTGCTAATAAAGTATGTTTGCTTATCTCTGCCTCATATAGCGATAAGAGATTTCACTTTACTTGGGGTTTCTGGAAGTCTGATAAGTGCATATCACATCCTCTTATAGGTCCCAAAGCTCTGAAATAATTTTGTGACGTTTTTCTTTTTCACCCTTGAGATAAGAGATTTGGCTTCAGCAATCAATTATCATGTGAAATGATTCTTAAGGGCAGAGATAAAACAACCAGAGTATTAAAGAATAACCATAATTTATTTCTTTAATTCTTCATATAACTAAATTATGAGTTATAATGAGATATTAAACGAGATTTATTTAAGATGGAATTTGGAACTTTATTGCAGGAAACATACTTACAGTTACATTACATTGGCCTTTCTTTAGCCCGATCTGTGGAACACTTGTATTCTCAACTGTGAATTCTCAATGTACTTTACAGCAATATAATTTAAATATAGCGCAAGTGTCAAATATTGATTTGGAGTTAACTTATAACTGATATTTAAATAATAATGGTGCTGTTTCTTAAGTCTAAAATTATCTGACCCCTTACTTTATAATATTTTATATTTTATGAGCAAAATTAAACTTCTGTCCTTCTGAAACTAAAATTTACAGTTGCATACTCTCAGCATGAATACATTTCTGTGGCTATGAAGGCAGTTAAGAAACCCTCTGGTACTTCAAATAGACTTTTTGAAATTAGGAAATAGCAATTTTCTTTATGGTTTTTCCATGCTTCAGGCAATGATGTGACTTCAATCTGCGTGGATGTGAACAGAGCAAGCTTTACATTACAAGATAGCTTACATGCCATTACCAAATAGTTGTAAAAAACTAGAATCTATTACCAAAGCTCACAGAGAAAGCTGCAGGAATATATCACCAAGTTAGTCTCTGCAGTTTTGTTACAGTTTGTCCTCACTGTTAGCAACCCCTACTAGCTAGTAGAAATATATCGGGTAGCCTAGCATATGTTTCAACAACTGCAGTGAAGATATATCCTCTGTACTTTTAAGAAATTGATAAGGAAAAGGCTAAATCACCTAGTCATCCAGGCTCAGTATTTTGGTTTCAAAAGAGAGAGGTGAAAGTTAATAAATAGCCTCCTGCAAGGCACTTTGGGCTGGCTTTTAAAATACCATTGTTTCTTACCTATCATAGGTAACTGAGAGTTCAGTACATTGCAGATGTTCAGCTGAGTGCTTTTACCCTGTGTTTTACCCTGTGTTAACTGCAGATGTGATGTTAGCTGGTTCAGCTAATAGAGTAGGAACAGCCTGCACAAACTGCAGACTTACTTTTGATTTGCAGAGGGAAACATTGAAAATATTTCATCTGTGGATGAAGGTGAGATGAAATACCAGGCAAAGAGGGAGAATGCCTATGGGAATAAAGTGTTCTGGTCTAAAGACCAGCACTGCAGTCAAGAATCTATCACAGCTAAATACATAGAGTTCTCCTCTGGATGTTTCCAAGATACTGAGGCTAAAAGGCCAGGTCTCCTTGTGACACCATATGAGTCCAGCAGGATCTAGATGTTGCGTTTTGAATTTTTCTAGAAAAAAATAATTCAAAGAAACCCATCAAGCTTTTTTCAAATGCAAAAAATTCTTTGAATTTTTGACTACCTTTGCTGTGTGACATAGGAGACTATACTGGTATAAAATTTTGAACAGCAGAATGACCATGAGCCAGCAATGTGCCCTCATGGCCAAGAAGACCAATGGCATCCTGGGGTGTATTAGAAGGGCTGTGGTGAGTAGGCTGAGAGAGATTCTCCTCTGCCTCTACTCTGCCCTTGTGAGACTGCATCTGGAATATTGTGTCCAGCTCTGAGCCCCTTGGTTCATGAAGGAAAGGGAGCTGCTGGAGAGAGTTCAGTGCAGGGCCACCAAGATGATGAAGGGAGGGGAGTATCTCCGTTATGATGAAAGGCTGAGGGAGCTGGGGCTCTTTAGCTTGAGAGTACACTGAGGGGTGACCTCATTAATGTTTAAAAGTACGTAAAGGGTCGGTGTCAGAAGGATGGAGTCAGGCTCTTCTCAGGGATGGCCAGTGACAGGACAAGGGCCAATAGGTACAAGCTAGGATGTAAGAGGTTCCAAAGAACCATAAGGAAAAATTTCTTCCCTGTGAGGGTGATGGAGCACTGGAACAGGCTGCCCAGATGGTTTGTGGAGTCTCCTCCGGAGACATTCAAAACTCGCCTGGACAAGTTCCTGTGTGACCTACTCTAGGTGGTCCTGCTCTTGCAGGAGAGTTGGACTAGATGATCTTTCAAGGTCCCTTCCAACCCTTAACATTCTGTGATTCTGTGAAAAGTCTTTTTCAGAGTTTGTGCAGTGAATGAAGTCGGCAAGGCTTAGGTACACTAGTCTGTAGTGAGCATAACAATGTGCCCTTTGTGGTGTTAGAAACAGCCACCTCTGTTTCCCTACTTTGCACAGCCAGCTCCAGGGCAGAGCAGAGAGCCAGTTCCACAGCTTCAGGAACCCAGTGTCTTACATTAATCACTTAGGTTTCTACCATAACACATAGGGAGCTACAGATTATTACACTTTGAGGTTTCATAGCTGTATTTGGAAGATGTGGCTGAGAAGATAATTCCTTTGGAGCAGCTGATCATAAATGTAAAGTGCCAAGATCAGATGACTTGTCTTCAGCACGTGCTGATGGCAGCCTTGCAGAAACACCTGGTAGAAACAGGAGAGTTACTGTGAATGGAGGCCTTTGCACAGAGGTTCACACACTGGGGTTTAGAACAGGGACAAACACTGGTCCTGTCCAGGAGAGAAGCCTCTGTGCCAGCTTTGCATCAGGCAGCAGGCCAGACTTGATACACCCCTGATTGGCAGGTTTGGGCTGCCCTCAAGTGTCAGCTATCTCTCCCTTCTGGCCAAGGGAGACCTTTTCTTTCCAGAGAGGGCTGGTAGCTGGAGTTGCTCTGTCGGCAGCTGATGCCAGGTGGTTTCCAGCCTGATGCTCATCCCTGAGCCTCCCTGCCATTTTCTGTGTCTGTGTGTCTCCCCTAGGTGGAGATCCCTGCATGATCAAACTCCCTCTTTACCCCATATTTCACTAAAACATCTTTCAGTTATGATACTAAGCACAGTCTTGACAAACAGGTGTTTGCTCAACCTGATTTGCCTGCTGTGGTCCTTGTAGCTGTTACTGGAAAGCCCTGCTAGTCTTGACCTTGAATTCAGTCTTGAACATTTCAGAGAAAAGACTCTTCTTTCCCATCTTTTCAGATAGGGGGGGATGATGGCGGGGGAATGCTGGATGCAGAGGCAGATACTTGCTAGCATTTACTTATTTGATTCCACCTCCCTCTCCTTCATGGAAGCTTATTGAAAAAAAAGTAAAGCAGAAAGAAAAAAAGTAGAGCAGAAACACACAGGTATAAATTATTTAAGGATGCTGCTGTTTCTAAGAAGAAGCCAGGAGAAGTCTGCCTATAAAACATTAACATGACATTTCTGAATTGTGATGGGTGGATTGGGAGAGGAAAGGTTAAGAATGAGCAGAATACTATTCTAAGGAAACAGAGACCTTTTTTAAAACTACAAAACCTTTAACACTGAGTTACACATGAGCTTCCAATGATTATGAGTTTGGGAAAAAGGGAGATGAGTGTTGTCATGGTTTTGTGTAGAGCTGTTTCTGATAATGGGGAAGGGACTATAAAGATGGCTCCTGTAAGAAGCTGCTTGACACTCTCCCTAGCTCTGATCCAGACTCACTTCTGGGACTGAGCCAACTAGGTGCCTTCACAATCACCTTTTAAAGAGAAGAAGCCGAATGAGGAGGGTTCTTCCTGTTCCTTCTTCCTGTTTTCTTCCTTATTTCTTTTCTTTCTTTCTTTCTTTCTTTCTTTCTTTCTTTCTTTCTTTCTTTCTTTCTTTCTTTCTTTCTTTCTTTCTTTCTTTCTTTCTTTCTTTCTTTCTTTCTTTCTTTCTTTCTTTCTTTCTTTCCTTCTTTCTTTCCTTCTTTCTTTCCCAGCTGGTGGTGGTTCAAGGAGTTGGAAGAGAGAGAGAAACGGCCATGCTGATCCCAAGGTGAGGGAGGGAAGAGAGAAGGAGGTGTGCTGGAGCAGAGACTCCCCTGCATCCTGCAGAAAGGACTGGTGAACCTGAGGTTTATTTGCACTTTGTAAAAGACTCTGCATCGGGGGTAGTGACTATGCCCAGAGGAGGCTGTGTCTTGTGTGAGGGACCCTTATTGGCAGCAACTGTAGCTGCTGGGAAGAACCCACACTAGAAAAGGACTGTGTCCCGTGTGAGGGACCCCATATCGGAGCAGGGGAAGAATGTGAGGAGATGTCCCCATCTGAGAAGAGAGAAATGGCAGAGCCCATATGTGAGAGACTGACCACATCCCCAATTCCCTACCCCCCGGAGCTGTTGAGTGGGGAGGAGGTAGAGATATTGGGAGCAATGAGCTGGGCCTGGGAAGAAAGGAGGGATGGGGGAGGGAGATCTTAAAGTGCTGGTTGTAATTTTCTCATCATCCTGTCCTTCTTTTTGCTTTTTGTTCTATTCTGTTTCTTGTAGGTAGTAGAATAAACTTTCCTACTTTCTAAGTCGAGTACTGGAGTCTGTTTTGCCCAGAACTGTAATTGGCAGCGAGACCTCCCTGCCCTTGTCTCAATCCACAACAACCTTGCTTATCTTTTTTTTCCCTCCCATTTTGCTGGGGCCTCTGCTGTCCTAAGGAGGGTGGGGGTGGATGGAGGACACCAAGCAAGACTGTTGTGGTACTTCATTGCTGTCTGGGAAAAACCATGACAAGGATGGAGGAGGGGATATTAAAACCTTAGAGAGTCTTGCCAATAAGTTATAGAAAAATCTAATAGATTCTGCTATGGGAAATCAGAAGGAGGGTCAGAGTAAGAATCCAGATGAGTTTCTTTGCTATTCCACTCTTTTGCTTAAAATTAGGGACTGATCCTCTTAACCTACTTAAACTGTTGAAACCCTTTTTTGCTTCTGATTGAAAATTTGGAAGCTTAACCCAGTTGTGGTCTGCCTGATTTACCTGGAGACTCTGAATTACAAGAGGTGAAAAGAAAGTATATTTTTTAATTTAACTTCAGCAGATAGCCACAATAAAATGATGCCAAATTCCCTCATCTGATAGAGTGTTTTTACAATTGGGAAACCCTACGGCAATGTCAGATGCCCTCTATTTAATGATATACCTGTATCTTAGAACTAAAATACTGCTTTGGACAGACTGAAGACAGGTTTCTAGGTGAATAAAGTATCTCCCACGACTAGGGACAGTGAACAATGTCTTATGTTGAATGGTACAACTATGTAGAATTTATGAATATGTCACTGTATTTTTTTAGCTTTGTACTTTTAGTTCAATGTTTCAAATCTTTGACTCCTATGATTTAGCCTTATGGCCTTTCTCTTTCTCCCCATAGGTGAAAGTTTTCTTTTCCTAATGCATAGTTTTCTGCAAAAGCGAGGTCTGCTACCTATACAGAAACTAGAGATAAAAGTGATGCTTACAAAAGACTAGCCCACAGAAGTAGATTTCCATGTCTTTTTCTTTCTATGTATAATTTGTATATACTACTATTTCATGTCCCAGCTGAATGTCTTTCCTTTTTTTTTCCCCTCCCCTCTTGAGTTCATTTGCTTTCTTCTCTCTGTCCTGCAGTGTATGATTTTCTTTTTGTCTGTGCAGTTCTTTTTTTTTTTTCCCAAGTATACAATGCAAATAATACCCAAGTCAATTTTTAACGGATGAATACCTTTGAAATGATGCAAGTGATCCATTTTGAGCAGGCAGTGCAGGAAAATAACACTATTGCAGAATTAGCCAAAGGTAGCCAAAGGTAAATCGGAACTATGTCTTTGACTGAGTTTTCATCAAATAGAGGCCCCTAAAGTGGAAGTACCTTGTGTGTTGTAGATCTGTTTCAGCTCTCTCTTGTTATTGAACATGTGGATAATTCTTTAGAAAAATCCCCAAAAACGAGACTTATGACTTCCAGGCCTGCTAGCAGTATGGAAGGGGCAAATCTAGAGCACTATATGTCCTTGAGAGCAGCAGTCAGGTATCCTCCTGCAGACCTGGTCCCTATTCCTACTTAGGCAGGCCCATGATCTTCTGTAAAAGCAAACATCCTAATTTGGGGATGGAGGGTTACGAATGCAAAATAAATCAAGGTCTATGCCTGCCAACTCACATAATTCTTAGTGAAGATGTATTCTCGTGTTTAATGCTTGTGTTTATAACAGATTAGAAGATACTATCCAGAATACGTGTTTGTTTTCCATGTCATTTGTTTCTTTCATATCCACCAAGGTATGGGAGACTGGGCTTCTGCAGCCATCCACACATGCAGGTGACGGCTGAGAGCACTTCTCAGCAGGTCATGCTGGCACGATGGAGCATTTGCCATGTAGCTCTGTGCCAAAACTCTGCTGCCAGAGTGCTCCAACTGTTCACTCTCCATTTTTTGTCTTGGCTCAAGGAACAGTCACCTCCTGCCACGTCTGCTACTACAGAGCAGAAAGTAGATTCTCACCATTATCACAGTTCACCAGCCAACTCCTACTACTTCTACCAACTGCAGAACGGGCATGAGCAATCACATTTATGCAGTGTGCTTGTTTCCCATATATTGAGCCAGACATGCCTTTGCCTTGCCAATCACTTGTTTCTGTGAATAATACGTTAACGCTGTTCTGTCTGAGGTGAGACTGACTTGATCTCACCTGTGAACCACATGCTTGGCTTGACAAGCCAGAAGGCTTCAGTTTTTGAATTAAAACCACCAAGTCAAAGCGCAAAGAAAAAAATTCCCTTTGAACACCAAGTTTGGCATGATGCTTGGAGGTGGTGGGCTGAGTAGCCATGTGGGAAATCTGTGAGAAGCTTCAGCCTTCTCCTTCTCCAAGGACTGGATGTGAAAGAAAGCACAGCTCTAATGTGCTGAGTCTTTGGCATGAGCAAGCCAGGCAAAGCAGTGAATGATTCTTTGCTCCCAGCTGCTGGTTGATTGATGGGAACTGAATTGGTGATAACTCTGGAGGGAGATGTTTGCCCTGTCTTCCATCTGGAGATGCTGTGTTATGACTCACGGAGATGGCTGTTGAACAGGCTGGGCTGGCAGACCTTCTCTGACAAGGCAGACTGGAGGCTGGGGAAATAAGCAAGTTATCCAGGGGTGCTTGGAATGAATCGGGTTTGATGTATCTAATGATGATAGCTTTCATAAGAACACAAAGTAATGGGAAATTGTGGAGACTAAAGAGAAAACAGTATCTCTCTGTCTTTAAGACAAGGAAACAGTTGCAGATGGCATCCTCCATCTCTCAAAACTGTTACTTCCTCAGGGCCATTTTCTACCCTTGTATCTGCTTGATGCATCACTGTAAAGTACTTTGATTTTGCATGTAAGGGAATGCCAGCTGTTGGAATTTAAATTACAACCAGAAACTGTCTTGTCTTTCCTTGAGCCCAGTGTCCTTCTAGGCCTGAGACTTACTGTAAAGTTTGGAACCAAATGGGCCATTGAAACACAACGTGTAAGAGCTGCTATCTAAACATGACAATCTTTATCAGCATTCATTAATGAGTATAAAGTCGTGTTTCCTCATCTGCAGCAGGTGCAATATTAATAACTTGTTTCCTTTTTTTGTAGCTCAAGAAAAGCATAAAGATCTCAAGAGAATTCAGAATAAAAGAAAATGTGGACATAAATTATGCTGTATGGTACAATGAAAAGGGATATCATATGCCAAGAATGACAAGAGAGAGGTGATATCTGGGGCAGAAATGCATGTTGCAAAATATTTGGAAAACACCATTTAGTTTCTATGGCCTTGTAAATACACTGAGGCCAAAAAAAAGTGTTTCCAAATCATAATATTGAAGAAAATACTAGGAAAGGTGCCCAGAGTGTGACATCTTTATGCTTGAAATATACTGACATTGGTCTATCTACAGAATTTCTACTGCAGTTCTGGGTAGAAAAATGGAGAAAAATAATTCTAAAATCTATTCACAGAGACAAATCCCCACATGCAGACTGCTGGGGAAGGGAGCTTTGCTTCTGAGCAAATCATCTCTCTATACAACACTAAAAGAAAAAAAGTACTGCCTGATTTTGGTTATTTTATATGAAGGTGGGGGTTGTTGGTTTGTTTGTGAGGTTCTGTTTTGTTTTGGCTTTATGGGGGTGAAGTGGGGGTGAGGTAGCTAGTTGATGGTTTTTATTTTTTATTTTATAACTATTTTTGCAATGTTGTCTATGTATTAAAGGCATTTCACTTTCTGCAATTGCTTTTTCTGTTCAATGGATTCAATAGTTCCCTGCATAGACCTCAATAAGTAATTTTCCTTTAAAATTTTTTCATAAACCTTGAATTATTTCTTCTTTTTAACCCAATCTTTAATTTCAAGCTCTCATTTTACTGCATTATATTTTTTCTCCTTTTTTTTTCTCCCCTACAATTTAGAATATGGTTTAAATATGTAATTGTATGTAGTCACTCAGACCAGAAAAACATATGCAAGTTCCTTCCTTTGGTACTTTTTTTCTTTGTACTGTTTCATATGAGTTACCTTTTTTGTGAAAGAAAAGGTATCTTCCTGAGAAAACACCTACTGTAATTAATTTTCATTTCATAGAATAGAATGACCTCTAAAAATGAAAGAGAGGTCACATATTGGAGGTAAAGGGAGTGCTTAACTGGAAGTTCTTCTAATTGAAAGCTTTATAACCTTTGGTGCCTTTCCAGAAGTCTCACCTCCTAAGCTGTGCTGCATTCAAGTGCACGCTGATGGAAATGGTTGCTGCACATTCCTTGTCTCTTTAATGTTGTTGGAATTTCTCAAATGGCTGTGCAGTATTCTGTCCTTCATGATGCCCTTGACTAAGCATAAATGACATTTTCACATCTCTGGTGGGCACGAGTTTGCTCAAGAGATTGTAGATCAACCTGAAGAGCTTAGTAGGTCTCTCAAGTTGAGTATCTCTCAGGTGACCTCTTTCTTCCTTCACTTCCAGCTACTGGTCTGGAAAATCTGTAACATCAATAAAATCGTAAATATTTTGAATGTCCTGTTTAAACTTTGAAGACATTTTCTGTATAATGGGAAGAAGAGATTTTTTTTTTTTTTTTTTTTTTTTTTACAGAGACATTTAAGAGAAATTCTAAACATGCTCCTGCTCCAACCAGTTAAGGTAGAAAAGCTACCCCCACTGAAAAGACTATCCATGCAAAGCAATATTTATGCTTGTCCAATGTAAAAATATCTTAGATGCTATTTTTACCTAACAGCTATGTAACAGCTATTCCAAATTTCTTCACACACACACACACACACACACACACAAGTTACTGTGAAAAAAGATATGAGAAAATGTCAGGTCAGATATTTTCCCAATTTTTTATTAATCTAACCAGATAAATTTTAGAAATATTTATCGAAATAAAAATATTTTGTCTTCAAATGTCAATATGATTTATTAACAATATAGTGCGATACTGAGTCTAAATTATCTTCAGATGCTAAAATATTTTCTTCAACTATAAATAAAAACATCATTAACTTCTTTTATGCTAATGATTTCAGAATTTGCCTTGAACAAAGAGAACACTTCTGCTTTTCATTTTAATTATAAGCTAACTGGAAAATCTTAATATCTCTATAGAAAGAGAATGGCATTTTCCTTTAAACAGCTTGATTCACATAGCTAGTTTCTAAGAGATTTTCTGACTCCCCTAAAGAAACTAGAATAGTGAAGAGAATAATTAGACACCTACAAATTAAGAAGTTTCTATGTTATCAGAATCACAGCACTGTTTGATATTGTGGCCAAATGAATTATCTCTAACCTATACAATCCTTGAACTACCAAATGTCATATTACTTTAGATGCTTGAATAGTCACTGGTTTTATGGAACTTGAGGTGGCATTCCAATTAATTCTGTTTTTAAAAAACCATAGAATCATAGAAATCAATGTTAAAATTAAGTAATTCACATCCCCCCTCCCACACCTGAATCAAGCAATTAGCTGAAATGGGCACACATTTAGAAAATGTGTTGCTGAACAGGTATTTTTATTTTGCTCCTTACTTTTCAGCCAGGAATACATATGAACAAGGTAAGGTATTGCTTTGGCTTATGACATCTTTAGTTAGTCAACCAGTTTGGAAGGAGAATTCACTGTTTGTAAGTTGATTGTAGGCCATACTTTCAATGTACCATGTTGGAAGCAAATTAATTTGTCCAGCCTCTGTATTTTGGCAATGATGGACTCAAAGCAGTGAATTTGGTACCTGTTCAATTATTTGACTCTGAACTACCGGGGGAGCTTTTTCAATTAGTTTTGCAAGGATATATAGAAGCACCTAATCTTTGTTTTAGGGTTTTATTATTAGATGTGGACATGCAAAGTGGAATAAAGTCTGGATGCAGACAGTGTTTTTTATTATGCCAGCTAAGATATTGGGAAAGGAGAAAGAATTTGGATCTAGAGACCTTGTAATGGCTTGAGAAAGGACATCTATGCTTTGTTTATTTTTCTACAGCTGTAGTAATTCTAATTACTCTATCAATAAACCTTAATTTGCATATGTCTAAACATTATTTGTTCCAAAGTGGTCAAAAGCCACTACAACTGGACTAGCACTGAACAACCAAAATCTACCCAAAATCTTATTATACACAATATTAGAGCTACATTTACATTCCATGTTCATCTTCCGACATAAACCCTGGGTTTAAAGGTTAGATAACTTCTCACTTCTTTCAAACCTATCCTAGTTTTTTATCATCTTTTGGTCCTTTTTGGATCAGTACAAAGTAGCTCAGGTTTGGCCAGATGTCGCTAATCAGTTGGCCACCTTCAAACCACAGCTGGGCAGTTGAGTAACACTTTCCTAGCTGGGCTGAATGCCTAACTAGGGTTGCAATTCAGCAAGGAGTTCAGATTCTGGCTGAACATCACACAGTATACAGAGTTTTGCCGGTTCATTTTCTTACCAAGGACAAAGTACACAAGAGAAGATGGTAAAGAAGACAGAGACAAAAAGACATATCTCCTCCATTCCCTTTTCCAAAGGACCAGCCTGTCCAGACTGAAGTCAATGGCAATCTGTCTACTGTCTTTATATTGAGAACTGTCCAAATTGCCTCAAAAGTTGTAAGAAAAATGTCATTGCCTTATTTGGCGACTGGCTCACCCCTTAATACATCTTTGACAACGAGGCACAGAGCTGCTCTTTATGTGAACTCCTGCAGATTGTTCTATAGCCACTGCACAGCTCTCATGACCAGGTGAAGTAATTTGGCCTGAACTTACTATATAAAAGTCACAAAATCCATAAGAAGTGGACAGACAAATCCTGAGCTCCCAATGTATACACTTAGACCATGCATACCATTTCATTTCTGTGATACACTAGCTGTGATATTTGTGTTCTGCAACTGTCTGGTTAGCCCCTTATTACTCTTAATGCTTTAATGGCCTTTTATGTATGAATGTTAAGCATTGCGCATCTCCAGACACATCTAACAGAAACCACGATGTGTAAGCACGGGTATGATGAAGGGCTCTCAGAGGAGACTATTGTGAAAATGGAATGCAGTATAATCTTTACAAGCCTAGATAAAATGTGGCTGTTTTCCTGCTTCATTCTTCTATATTTTTCCCTTGGTGGGGGACTTCTAATTTTATTTATAGGGTGGACACAGATGAAATCTATTCGGCAATAATGATAATAATAAAAAAGACAGAGATCTGCATAAGTCTCCCTATTATTTAGACACTCTTCAAAACCCATTTTGAAAGGTAACTGTGGAAACAAAGAAACCTGGAACCAACTCACTGTTTACGCTAATGAAGTCACTCCAAAATACACTCCAAAAAAGATTTACTCATTATGACATATAAAGAAGGAAGAATGATTTTAATCTGTTACACTTCTCAGATAAGTTTTTTTTTTCCCTTGGAAACTTTCACTAATTGCTTGATATGCATTTTTAGTTCTATACAAAATGGAAGAATTACACCCAATTACCAAAGGCAAGAAATAAATCACAGTGAGGTCTGTTAACAATAAAACTGCATTAAGAGGTTTAAACGCAGTTTTTTTTTTTCAAGATGCAACACAATTTAATTATATCATATCCATCCAAACTAATT
Organism: Colius striatus; assembly: GCF_028858725.1. Lineage (NCBI taxonomy): Eukaryota > Metazoa > Chordata > Aves > Coliiformes > Coliidae > Colius > Colius striatus. The sequence goes on along the minus strand of NC_084760.1, from coordinate 52,541,788 downwards.
TAATTACAAGGTGAGAAGGTGAAAGTGCATATATAAAGGTTGAGAACTTGTGAGGCTGGGGGTCCCATAGGATGTAAAAAGATTGCAGTCCTTTAACTGTTTCTTACCTCTGGGAAAAGGTCATAAATTACCTTAGGACTAAACAATCTATGTTAGAAAATAACACTCATGGGACGATCTGATTCTGAATACACACGTGTATTCCCCACCACAATTCAGTGCCTCCATGTCCCAGGTTATATCTGAATTAATATTTTTTAGCCCTAATAGATACAGTCCTGACATGTGAAAGAGCAGAGGTTTTGACTTCCTCATGAAAGTTTGTGTGCACAGTGGACTCACTGAAGACTTGATCTTGCTGTCTTATCGTGATGAGATTATTGTTGCCTCGTGAAACCCTAGTAAGAAGTGCTTTTCCTACAGATTACTGAGACTTTCCCTATTTTTCAGGGCCACTTTCTCCTCAGTCTGAAAAGCAATTATAATTCAAGTCATCGGGTCATCTAATTGAATTAAAGAAGGTTCAATTCTTCAAAAAAAGTAAAATAGGAGACTTGAGTCTTCCATATTTAAGAGGAATGCATTGGTTCACAGGGGAACCAATCTGCTAGATTTTCATTTCTCTTTCCCTCCCTCTTGTTTTGACCAGAATTACATTATGAAAAAAATCCTATCCTATTAAGAACTAAATTAAATATGATATATTTCTATCAGAAGTTTTTATTTCCAAAGTAGATATTTTCCAATGAAAAAAAACCCCCTCAAAATTTGAAATTTCCTATCCACTGCACTCTGGACTTTTCTACTCCGTGTAGGTTCCATCCAGATCATCTCTCAGCTCAGTGTGATTTTTTTTGTTTTTGTTTCCTTGCACACTAATCCATCTCCTCAAGTCATTGCAACTGAGATTTTTTCCCTCCTATGATATTCCTCCCATCATTGATTAATGCTTGTTGATTAGATGAAAACTGCTCAATCTTCTCTTTATGTTTGGGAGTGAAAACTGACTGTCCAGTGTTACCTAATTTATTAGCAAACAAACCTTTCAGTTAAGAATGACACTGTTGTTCTTTAGTGTAATGTTTGTATAGGGTCTTCTGAGACAATTCTGTTGCCAAAACAGAGAATATTCTGGAGTCTCACAGCTTTCAGATACAGACAATTCTAGATTTTGGGTAAAGCTTACACCACCTGAAAAGAGTAATGATGTTTACTCTGAGCCAGCCATAGAAACTGTATTATCAGAAGCAGGAATATATGTTAATGCGATTGTAATGGTTTCTAATAGAGTTATATAAAATCTCTATAAAGTAGAATTCTGTTGCAGCTATGTAAACATTCTCTTGTACTTATGTTAAAAAACGACAAACTCATTACTGACATTCAAATCACTTAGTTCTTCAGTTACTACATATTTTAAAGTTCATGCTTTGTTTTCCACACTGAAATCACAGGATACCTGTAGGCTTGGCTTGAGGCCAGGTACAAGGGTCTACCTCCCTCTTCTTTCCTTCTTGCTGCACTGCATTGTATTACTTAGTGAATATATAATTAGGAGGTTTTGTTGTAAGGAGATAAAATTCATTCAACACCTCCATTAGAATTTATAGGTTGCCTTCAAATTCAGCCTTTTATTTGTTATGTCTATGTATGCTGAATGGAGACATGTTATGAAAAAGCAATAGTTACCTGGCACAGAAATATAGTGATGCTCCAATAAAATATGTAAATTTGATGATTAATATCATATTATGAGGGTAATGATTTTTAATACTTTCAGAGGAAGTTTATTTGTTATGATTGGACTGGAAACGTTCAATGAAGAAAGTTAACCTGATAAGTTAATACAAAGCATATTTTGTCTTTGGAACCTGACTGAAACTAAACCAGATATTTTCAGAAGAAAAATGAAAATGATGCTCCCATTAGTGAGTCATCTGCAATAATAATAATAGTAATAGTAAAAATAACAACAACAACAACATTATTACATGAGATGAAATATTTCCCCTTACTTGAGTGCTGCAAAGATCTTCATAATAAATAGTTCATGTGCAAATGAATAAATGGAAGCACAACAGAGTGAGTGAATGACTAAAGATGACCCAATACTTTTCTGGTAGGAATGTGAATCCAATTCCCAACTTTTGATGTAGATTTCAGTTCAACTGTCTTTAGATAACTATAGTCTCAATGTCTGCACTTTTAACTGGTTGTTACAGCCCCTTTTTTAGTCATTGGAGAGAAATGGGAAGGGAGATTCAGAATGTACTTTGTGGAATATAGTTTGATTGGTTGTCTCAGATCAGGATGGATTGCTCCCTAAATATGCTTTTTTTTCCTCTATGACTACAAAAAGAACCTGGGAGGACTAACCTGGATGCATATTTCCACATTTGTTAACATCCACATTTATTCAGATGAATCCCACACTTAATAATTTCACCTGCACGCTAATTACTAAATGTGCTGCCTGTAGGATGCTAAGTTAGCCACGTTGAACCAAGCAGAAATGACAGCTCATGTACCTTCGGAACATTTCCCAAGCATCATAATTGCCTCCTGCACTTTCTCTTTCATCAAAGGACACAATGCTGAAAGATCTCACAAGAATAGTCAGCGATTCTGCTTCTCTTGCATGAAAATCTGCAAGAAAGATAAAATAATTCATACTTAATTAAGTATATGATATTTTAATAATACTATTTATTATTGACATTATTCATAGGTTTTATTTGGGACCATTGCAGTAAGGCATGTAGTGATTTCTTTCCAAAGGTTCCAAATCTCTGTTACAACCTGAAAGAATATACTTCCAAACCCGATTCTCACGTAACAAAGTGCCAACAGCAGATAAACCAAGGCAGAAAATTACGTGACTTGCTCGAATGTATGGCAAGCTAATAAAAAAAATCACCAGAGCCATGTTTAATGCTGAATCTAACAGTCATATTTCAGTCTGTTAATTACAAGCATCACTATTCTAAAATACCGACAAGTTAAAAAAATTCTAGTTCAACATTGACGATATAAAACAAAAGAAAAGTGGGTCTGTTTACTCTGGTTCATTTTCTTATCATAAAGAACAGGTGTGCCTTTTCATTTACAGACAGCCAGTGCAGATGTAGTCATCAGGGACATTGCACAGTCTTTTGTAACTCAGTGTTTGTTTTAAAACAGACATGTTTTCATTTATAAGCTTGGAAACTCGAAAAATCCAATGAGGGCTTTTCCCCCTTGCAGTGTTCTCTGGAGGACACACGATGGAGCCAGCAAATTCACAGATATTAGATTCTGCGGAGGCTCTGCAGTGAAAACAAGATAACGCATGCTGGCATGTCTGAAATGTATCCAGGGACAGAGGTGTCAAAGTACTTTGTCACCAGTGGTTGGTAATGAATCTCCACAAGCTCACAGAGCAGACACCAACTAGCACCTAAAGAGTACAAAGTCTGATGTTTCAGTACGTTTCTTTGGCAGAAATACCTATTCTTAAATACATATTCTTAATATGTTAGTGCAGAACATCTTGCCTTGCAAGATCCCAACCCTTCCCTGGTTCCTCCATTATTCTCACCTTGTGCAGACCCAGCTTCAAGGAAAGCGGATTTGAGCTTATGTTCTCAAAGTATAGGCTTCTATTAGGTATCTATTTTGAAGCTTTGAGATACCTTCTTTGCGAGGTTTTCATGGAGAGAGTTTGAAGAGGACTCAATGGTGTAAACTCAGGATTGTCAGGGGAGGGGAAAAACCTGGGATTGTTTCTCTATCAGTCTGTAATTGTAAGAATGTCCTGGAGAAATGAAGAAACTTCTCTCTTGTCCATTTTGGCCCTTGGACTTCTTCAGATGTTCACAGCAAGCTTAAATGGCAGATACAGAAGCAAACCAGCTGATGACCAGAATGGAAAAGCTACTGGTTTACACAGTCTGTAAACATTGTTAATCACTGCTGCATTTGCCTGGGTTAGTTCTCACTTTTCCCCAAACTTGAGTGTAGCTTTTGCTTTCAAGTTTAGACTGTAGTGAATCCATAATAGCATTCTGTATATGCCATGAAATGAGCAAAAGAGGTCTGAAATATAGTTTCACAAAAAATGCCCCTTGTTGAGCTATAGAATAAAAACTTTGTCCCTCTCTTTCACCTCTAATCCACAAAGTGATGGAAATTTGAGCAACTGATTTGGAAAGTAGACAGGACACTGCAGCCAGCGATGCTTTGCAGAGAATATTTCTGAGTTGGCAGATATCATAACAAGTTGTCTAAACATACTTGTTTTTACCTATAATTTTTGTAATTGTGTGATCCTTCTAAGGAGATTTCAGTTTTTGACATGAATCCTGATCTGGCAAGTTAAATATCACTGAATCTTAGAAATGAATCCTAAAACACTTGCCTGTGTTCCAATTTTGAATTTACACACTAAAAACTCCTCTGTTTTTTTCTAGAATATCTTGGCAGGTGCAAAGTGCTTCAGAGAAAGTGAGCTGTTTCCTTTCATTTCTATTGCCCCATGAGCCAAATATTGTCACAGATTCTACTCTAACCAGTAAAATACATAAATTCCAGTTCTACAGTGGATAATCTAAACCACTTGGAATTGTAAGGTTCAAAACCCTTTTCGGTCATTTAGGAAGACACTGACTCTTTCTCATATGTTAATCTTCAAGTTATGAATATTTAATTGGAAAGAAAGTGTAAAGCTTAAATAAAGCTATGGATTGGATACTGAGGTTATTCAATCAATGGAACCCCATATGGCCAGTGGTCAGATGACTCTATTGCTATGGATCCTTCTACCTAAAAGCCATGAAGAGAAGGGAAAAGGTAGGAAAAAAAAGACTAGGAAATGGCAGTTTTCTTTGTGTGTGTGTGTGTGGCTGCAATAGCTATTTTTGATAAGATGAATATACAATGAGTGTTTCAAGCAAAGGTAGAAAAAGAATGCACTGGCATATACAGATAGTGCTGAGATGTTTGCAGTGAGGGATAGTCTTAACTAAAAATCCTATGGAAAGTGCAAGTATCTGAAAGAATGTAGGAATAAATTATGCTTATGAGAGAATTTCTCCCATAGCCCTAGTACTTTGTTGTTCAGCCTAGAAAACTAATGAACATGTATTGGTTGACTTCTAACCTGGGCACTTTCTTTCCCAATTGGAATGCCTCCCAGTTTTCTTTCCTAAGGGAATCAGGACATGAACATAGGAAAGATTGTGTTGGGATCCTGTTCCATTAGAACCTGGGAAGTTCAAAAAGACAGTTTAAATGCATAGTGGTATATTAATGGAAGCTGGAGCTGGGGGCTACTCCTCTAGCTAAAGACAAAGAAATCAGAGCATATCTGTCTCTCTTAACTATGCTCCACACAGAGCTAACACTGCGCAGGCTTACTCTAAATTGTGAACTGAATAAGCACAGCACTGAACTCAAGTAAATGTTCACTGTTTTCGGGGTCTGAACTAATATTGCTGTGATCATGGCACTCTGCTGTGCTCTGTTGAAACATCAACACAGTCAGAGCTAGCTGAGGGATGGGGAGATAGGTGTTGCTTTTGCAGAATTCACCCTGGCCTTAATTGCTGGAATTTAGAATGATATTGTAAGTTACTTGAATCAATACACGGAGGTTGATGGAAGTTATTAAAGGTATTTTAAGATATGTACAGCTATGTGATAACAGAGGTGAAAAGTTATCAATAAAATGAACAACCACAAGCTGGAACAAAAGAATCATGCCTAACAAACTTCGCCAATAAGTGGTGTTTGTAAATAGATTTCAGAGGAGATGGTGCTATACCATCCAATCCCTTCCACCCAGAAATCTCCACAATGGTCTAATTATTAAAGCAGGACTTTACTATCAAGGTATATTTCTTAGATCAATGATGTGATTAGAGCAGTCCTCTTGATCATTTTGTGTAAAGCAGAGAGGAATTACTTCATCAGTTGGAACTGCAGCAAAATCAAAACCAAAAGCAAACACAGAGAAAAAAATTAATTGTACTTAACAATATGAGAATTCATCTGATCAATTAATAAATTCAGTATTGGAGGGAAAGGAGTGATACTGCAAAGGCAAAGGTTTTATACTATTTGTACTGTAGTATTAGATAAGTATAGTTAACAAGTTGTGTTAATTTCTCTGCTCTTACACTATGACAGGCTGAAATTATGAGCGATTATATGATCCTGTCACACAGAAAGAGTCAGAATCCAAATGTTTGTTTTCCAAGATGAAATTCATCCTGGTGAAATGCATCATCAGAGTCAGAAGGTGATGATGTGTTGTCTGAAAGAATCTTAAATTCTATGGTAAGGAAACTAACTACCTCACAGTAAGCAGAGTATCACACCAGATCAGAACATAGTATGAGCATAATAGCACTTCTATCCTATTTGAAGCAAAACTAGAATCATATCCTTTTACGTGTATTCTTGTTTTTAAACTCCCACTATTATTGAGATTGAGTTGGCATTCTTGGATGAATTTCAATCTTCAAACACAGCAAGATCAGATCCAATGATGCTGGCTATCAGAAGAAGCCAAAGTCTAGATGCTCAGATTTATCCACTTATTTCTGATAAAAATGTATGAGAATCTTCTGAGTCAAACAGTTTGATCTAGCAAATCAAATGCCTATACCTTTATAGAGCTCAGACTTAGCTATGCAGGGGTTTTTGTGTATTCTGTAACTACTGTAATATTTCTCTGTGATTCAGAATTTAGTGAAAGTGATTGGAGGATAGAACAAAAAGAAGAGATAAACCATGGCTGTTGCAGAAAGACAAGTGTATCTGGGATGGTTTAGTCAAGAGAGGAAAAGATAGAAAGCTATGAAAAGGTTGCTATGACGTAGAAGGTGACACTCTTCCTTGGCTTATGTTAGTCTCACAGGTAGAGTTTCATTACAGCGGGGAAGGCAGATTAGATATTAAGAAAAAGAAAACTTCATGGTTACAAAGAAAAGCAGGCTGCTGAGAAGCTGAGGAGTTCAAATTCCCGTGTGTTTTTGAAAACAGACTGGACAAGCTTTTGTGAGGTACAGCTGATCCCATCCTTGAGCAGGGGGTAAATGAAACCACCTTTGGATATTGCTTTTCAGTCTTACTGTCTATAATTACAAAGATTTATGAGGCATAGAGCAGACCAGGTCCTACATTTGTGCCAATTTGCATAGCTGGGAAGTTGGCTTATTGTGCACCTAGTTCTTCACTGGCCATTAATTTGTAGTTAATTATTCTACTGTACTAACATGTTAGATTGATTTACAATATAGCATGGTCTGCATATCCATTTTGAATGGTGTTAGTGGTGTGCTTGCAGTCTTCTTTCTATTTATTTTTGTTGTACTTCTACATGATGCAGAATTTATCAGACTGGGCTGAGCTTTAGTCTTTGTGTGTGTCTGCTAAAAAGAGTTTGATGAACGTAAGTTGAGCAATTATTTTGTTATACTGTTTTAAAAGGGAGGAATATAATTGCTGGTTCATATTACTCAATTAACTTCTCCAACATAAGATTATACTAAAAAGAATGGATTTTTTTTGTTAAGATCTTAATAACCAGATTAACCTCTTTTGATGGAATGACAAAAATATTGTTGCAATTGTAGAATTTTTAGTGTAAAGTGTGCTTTTTTGACACACACTGTAGCTCTGTTGCTTTCTGTAATGCTTTTGAATGAGAGTTGCATTCTGTATTTTACACCGTTGAGGAACATTTGTCTGAAGATTTACATTAGAATTGGTTTTTTTGAGGCTGCTCCCACATCAATATTCTGCAAGGATGTAAGGAAGACTACTATATAATTTGTGATATCCTTAAACCATAAATCTCAGCAGATACAGCCCTCTCAATGAAAGGTAAAATCCCAACAGAGGTTAGTGTGAATGGAACAACTGGGACAATTCAGATTGAGCCCCAGAAGGAATGAAAGTTAATAGTTCAGTTCAAATTGAGATGAGTTGGAAGGATCCCTTGTCCTTTTATTTAACTGCAGGTTTTATTCTAGTTTTGGTACACCAATTCAATGCTCTAGAGTACTCTGTATAATATTAAAGCAGTACAATTCTCCAGACCTATGTTTCAGATAATAAGGCTCTTGTCAGAAAATTTTGAACAGAGCATTGAGAGCTTTCTTCATCTTTAACTGTTGGTAGCTAAAAGTTAAAGACTATTCCAAGTTAGGTGTGAGAGATTAGTAACCCAGATGAAAGGGTTGTTTCTCTGAATGATGATTACTGAGTCAGTCTGGATACTCAACTTAGGTTTGGCTTGCAATGTAAAGTCATCTAAATTTGAATGGGATAAATCTAGGTGTCAGGATACTGATAACCTTGACCTGATGTCACCATCCCCACCTCTCTCGGTAAAATGATTAAGAGGGAACTTATATCTGTTCCTCAGCTGTGCAAAATAATCTAGTACTGGAGAACAAAAAATATTTTTTTCCATGTAATTATTGCTAAGAAGACAGTGTTTTGCATTTTGAGGGTTTTTTTGCTTTTTTTTTTTTTTTTTTAACATGGCCACACCTTACATCTATAGGGCTTCACTAGAAGATCAACAGGATTTCCTTTGGATCTGTGAACAAATTTGAAAGACAGTGAAAAAGACTGAAGAATATTTTCACCTACTCAGTGGCAGAAATTTTCACTTGGAAAATATGTAGAAGGCAAAGTGAAACCTCTGTGTATCAGTAGGCTTTTCATTCACTAGGGATCTCCAGTTCCTTGAATGTTTTATCACAGAGTTGTAGGGATTGGAAGGAACCTTTAGAGATCATCTAGTCCAACTCCCCCTGCCAGAGCAGGTCCACCTAGATCAGGTCACACAGAAACACGTCCAGGCAGATTTTGAAGACCTCCAGAGAAGGAGACTCCACACTCTCCCTGGGCAGCCTATTCAAGTGTTCCATCACCCTCACAGTAAAATAGTTTTTCCTTATGTTTAAATGGAATTTTTTGTGTTCCATCTTCATCCCATTACCCCTTGTCCTGTCACTAGATACAATATAAAAGAGTGATGCCCCAACCTCCTGACATTCCACCTTTTAGATATTTGTAAATATTAATGCAGTCTCCTCTTCTCTAGACTATTAGTTATAAACAGTTTGCTAGTCTGACCAGGATGATCAGAAAGAAGACCCTAGACCACCAATTGCTAACTGCATTGACATTATAGACAGCTATCATCTACAGGTCAGCCTTCATCCACATCCACATTTCACATAGCAGCCAGGCTCCATTTTCTTTGTGATGGTCATATACAACCTGCCAGTTATGCTTGTGAGACAGCAAGCTTCCACTGGGTACTTTCTGAAGTTGGCTGTATTGACTTACAAGCCCATGTCCTCAAAGAGTAGAACTGGAGGAATGTTTGCCACCTCCTAGCCCACAAGACAACCCTCCTGAGAAGCATGGAGGTACTGTATTATTCTGCAGATGGTGGAAAGAAAGCCTGGAATGGCCCACAACACACCATAGCTCCTGAGCACTGCCTAGATGAAGAGTGGCAAAGGAAGAGGCAGGAATGTGTCACTCCTAGGGATATACTTAATCCTCAAATCCATCTTAAACACCCTTTCTGTCTTCCCTGGGACTTGAATTAAGAACACTTTTCAAGGACAAGGCATAGATGAAATTACATACTTGAATATGAAGGTTGCAGAAGTCATTTGCCAAAATCCACAACATAAAGAGATGACAACAATGACAATTTCTTCTTTACAGTACTGGTATAATTGCAACTTTCTGCTTTTTTAAGGGTTAAGGAAGGGTGATCCCTTTTTTAATATTTCTTGTCTTCCTCTTCCAGAGAACCAACAAGAAAGCCTCTATGTATATAATTGTAGATGGTTCTGGGAATGGAGGGCCATCTCATGCCTTTGAAGGGACCACAATTAAATTCAGTTTGCCCTGTTGACATAAGGTGGCCAATGTAAACATGCTCTCCAGTTAATCTCAATGGGTGTGAAGGAGGCATGGCCTTTTTCATTCTCAAGAGAACACCAAGTCTTGTGAGAAATAGACTGGTAATAGGAGCTCAATGTCTATTCTATCTTAAAAGCCTTATAACGTGAGGTTACCATTTATGTTTTCTCTTGATAACAGGAAAATGTTTTCTTAGGAATGAAAACAGTAATTTTCTTTTACAGTAGATAATACATATCTATTAGCTTAAATGAATATCTGTGAAAACTTGCAGAAATGACATTCTCCCAACAGCACCATTAGACGGACCCAGCTGCAGCTTCTTGTTGGAGTAGATGGTAAGGTGCACATGCTGGAAGAGAATGGAAGAAGGATGTGAAACAGGGCAGTAACACTTAGCTCAGTAGGGGAGTGGGAAGGAAAGTGATATATGACAATCTCTGTGCAGTCATTGGTCACAGCAGAGTTATTTTGTGTATTATGAGGTCGTAGCAGAGTAGTAACGTCAGAAAAAGTATTATTAAGACCTTCAAAAGGTGTTTTCTCCTTCTCATTTTGAAGACTATCAGCTTCCATCAAGGTGAAGCAGAACTGTGTCTGGGGTAGAAATTGCTGGAAGGTGGAGGTAGAATGTGAAGAGAAAATACCTTTTCTTTTGTATATTTGTTAGATTCTTTGTGTTTTTCTGATATATTAGAATACTCTATATGCTATGGTTACAGGTGTTCTCTATGTGGGTACCAGGAGAAAGCATTTATCTTGCAGGGTCAAGAAAGCCTTTCCTCTAGGCAACAAGATGAAGCATACAGTCTTCTTTACATTATCAGTATCTGTGCAGCATAAAGCAAGTGTAGTACAGGGGAAGATATACAAGAACTCTGAAATATGAGCATGATCTGCCCTTTCCCTTGGCCTCTAAAACTGGTCTAACCATGCATAAAAGCCTTGTAATGTGTTTCTTTAGGGTCAGAGTACAATCAAAGAGTAACTTCAAACCTTCACAGCAGATAGTGGATCAGAATATCTTAGCAGTCCTCTGGTGCAACTGGCTTTTGCTGACTTTTAGGGTGCCACAGATGGAAAAGAGAAGTAGATTAAGTCGCAAATGGTTTTGTATACTCCACAGCAATGGACTTGCTGAGATGACAAGCTCCACAAGTTCTTTTCATATCTGGTATGGATGTCTTTCAAGAGCTAATGCCTGGTCACATCCAGAATGAGTTTAGATCTTGAAATGGAACTGCTGCAATCAGCCCTCCCTAGTTTTGTCTCTGCACATCTGTAGCCGGCTGCATCTGCAAGTCTGGAATTGCCAAGATACTATAGACCGAGATGTTGTGATTTGCCACAACAGTGTCATTGTGCAGGAATACAGATTAGCGTGCCTTGAGACAAGGTGTAAGGCTGGTGTTTACACTTAAGAGATGAAGTTACCAGATAACTATATGGCTGTCTGCAAAGTGCCATGTGATTGTGTGGGAACTAGCTTTTTTATTATTTCTCTCATTATATCTCATGTCTTTTCCCTGTGTTGCTAATATTGCTATGCTAAGCCCGCTGATGCATCAATATCAGGCTGGATGGTGGAGTGCAGTGGTCTCCTGATACAAAGAAAGATGATGCAAAGTACAGCATGATGTTCGTTGCCAGAGACAGGCAACAAAACCCGTGAAGGGTCTAGAGCACAAGTCTGATGAAGAGTGGCTGAGGGAGCTGGGAGTGTTCAGCTGCGAGGAGACTGAGAGGAAACATGATCAGTCTTTACAACTACCTGAAAGGGGGTTGTAGATAAGTGAGAGTCAGTCTCTTCTCCCAAGTAATAGGACAAGAGGAAATGACCTCAAGTTGCACCAAGGGAGGTTTAGATTGGACAATCGGAAGAATCTCTTCACTCACAGGGTTGCTAGACACTGGAATGGGCTGCCCAGGGAGGTGGTAGAGTCCCAATCCCTGAAGATATTTAAAAGATATATAGATGGGGTGCTGAGGATCATGGTTTAGTGTTGGACTTGGCAGTATGAGGCTAGTGGTTGGACCCAATGATCTTAAAGGTCTTTTCCAATGAAAAAGATTCTATAATACAGATGAGCAGAGACATATGTAATTATTGGCAAGGCTTAAATGTTAGATTATTTCTGTCATTTACCTGGGTTTGGGGGACCAGTGTTACCCCTAAAATTTCTCATCTGTGTATGCACATCCCATAATGGGGGTATGTTTGGAATATCTTAAAAAAAACACTGTGAATGCAGACAGCTGCTCCAGGCAGAGTCTCCAACATACTGCTGTCTCAGGAGTGCTCTAAAAGATCAACAGGAATGTGTCCATATAGGCTCTAACTTGCCAAAGTGCATGTGTGTGCCTGTTTCGCCTTACAGAAGCATATGCTCAAATCCCATTGGCTTCAAAGGAATTAGACAGGTGCTTAATCACTTAGTATAATCAGAACCTTAATCTCTTTCCTACCACATATAAAATGTGAGTTCAAAAGTGAATTTACTAAGATTACCCTTAGCTCAGCATTTAATATCTTTCCTTCTCATCTCTCTCCATTGAGCCATTGGAATTTTTTCTGAGCACTGGTGAGGATATTTTCATTATGTCCTTCTTACAATTTATTTAGGCCATAAGCAGTTGGTTAAAGGTGCTTCATTATAAAAACAAAAAATAAGTATCTAATTTTGACATGTTTTTATGTATCTCATATGCATTTACATTATAGAGTTAATATAATTTATTGGAAATATTGCAAAACTATAGCTTTGCAAAAAAATGAAGATCAGATATGGTGTAAATCTTCTGTTCTTTTTTTCAGGATTCCTAGTTTTGCACTTATCACAGGATCACTTAGCATCCTCTTGACCAATACTTTCATTTTCTGCATTGAATGCATCACCTCTTAGTTTCATGCTGGTACTGGCTGATAGAAGAATTCAATATTTTTTATCTAAATGTAAAATTTTGTGTTGTTATTTACTTCAATTATCTGTGGAAAACCTATTGTTGTAGCAATACAAACAATTACAATGATTAATATTCATGTCCTAACATAGGATCATCAGACTCATTCTTTGCTTGTGTATAAGAGTGATAATGGCATATATTGTGGTCAATAAGTCAATGAGTGAACCTGGTCAGTTATTAAAAGTCACAGAATCACAGAATCTTTAGAGGGGAAAGGGATCTCAAAAGATCATCTAGTCCAACAACTTTGATGGAGCAGGACCACCTAGAGTAAGTCACACAGGAACTCGTCCAGATGGGTTTTGAATGTCCACAGAGAATGAGACTCCACAACCCGTCTGGGCAGCATGTTCCAGTGCTCCCTCACCCTCACAGTGAAGAAATTCTTCCCTATATTTCTTTGGAGCCTCTTATGTTCCAGCTTGTACCCATTGCCCCTCGTCCTATCGTTGGACATCATAGAGAACAGCCTGGCTCCATCCTCCTGACATCCGCCCTTTATGTATTTGTAAACATTAATGAGGTCACCCCTCAGTCTCCTGCAAGCTGAAGAGCCCCAGTTCCCTCAACCTTTCATCTTAAGGGAGATGCTCTCTACTCACTTCATCATCTTGGTGACCCTGGGCTGAACTCTCTCCAAGTAGCAAACTGTCCTTGAACTAAGAGACTGGATACAATATTCCAGATGTGGTCTCACAAGGGAAGAGTAGAGGGGAAACACTTCTAATACACCCCTGGATGCCATTGTGGCCTTCTTGGCCACGAGGACACATTGCTGGCTCATGCTCATCCTGCTAAGTTTTACATGACTGGATTAGATGTTACCCACTCAAAGAATATAAACATGACTTTAGAGACACCAAAGAAAAAGTCTTGCATCCTTTTCTGATATTGACCAAAAGTGTTTGTTTACAGAATCACAGAATGGTTGAGTTTGTGAGGGATCACTGTAAGCTGTCTGGTCCAACTCCCCTGCTCAAGTATGACCCTTAGAGCTGGTTGCCTATGACTGTCTCCAGACAACTTTTGAATATCTCCAAGGAGGGCCACATCTTCTATGGGCAACCTGTGCCAATTCTTAGTCACTCTTATCATAAAAAAGCACATCATGATGTTCAGATGGAATCTCCTTTGTTTCAGTCTGTGCCCATTGCCTCTAGTCCTGTCACTGGGCACCACTGGAAAGAGTCTGGTTCTGTTTTCTTTGCATCCTCCCTCCAGGTATTTATATACACTGAAAAGATTCTCTCTGAGCCTCTTTTTCTCCAGGCTGAACAGTCACAGATCTTTCAGCCTTACCTCATATGTAAGATGATCTAGACTTTTTATTCTGTTCATGGCTCTTTGCTGAACTCTCCCCAGTAATTCCATATCTGTCTTGTGCTGAGAAGCCTAGAACTGGACCCAGCATTCCAGGTGTGTTGTCATCAGCACTGAATAGAGGGGAAAGGTCACCTCCCTTGACCTGTTGGTAATACTTTGTCTAATGCAAACCAGGATACCAGTATCTCTCTTTTTTGCAGCAACAACACTTTGCTGGCTCATGATCAGCTTGGTGTCTGCCAGGATACCCAGGTTCTTTTGTACCAAGCTACTTTCTAGCAGGGTAATACCCAACAGATACTGGCGCCTTGGTCTGTTTCTCCCCCGGTGCAGGACTTTACAATTGTCTTTGTTGAATGAGGATCGTGTCAGCCCATTTCTTCAGACTGTTGAGGTCCTTCTGGGTGACAGCGTGACCCTCTGGCATATTAGACACTCCTCCCAGTTTTGTATCATCATCACACTTGCTGAAGATACACACTGGCCAATCATCCAGATCATGAAGAGGCTGAATGTTACTGAACCCCATGTTGACACCTGGCCTGCATGGTTTGTTACTGGCTTCCAAACAGAGGTGAGATTAACCAGCCTGTTTTTCACTGGATGATGCTTCTTTCCCTTCTTGAAGATAGAAGTGACATTTGCTTTCCTCCAGTCCTAAGACACCTCTCCCAATTGTCGTAATTGATCAAAGATTATTAATGTTTACAAATACATAAAAAGTGAGCGTCGGGAGGATGAAGCCAGACTCTTCTCAATGATGTCCAATGACAAGACAAAGGGCAACAGGTACAAGATGGAACATAAGAGGTTCCAAAGAAACATAAGGAAAAACTTCTTCACTGTGAGGGTGATGGAGCACTGGAATGGGCTGCCCAGATGGGTTGTGGACTCCATCTCTGGGGACATTCAAAACCCACCTGGTTGAGTTCCTGTGTGACCTACTCTAGGTGGTCCTGCTCTGGCAGGGGGGTTGGACTAGATGATCTCTAAAGGTCCCTTCTAACCCCTACCATTCTATGATTTTATGATTCTATGATCTTTTGAGGTCCCATCCCACCCTAAAGATTCTGTGATTCTGTGATTATTGTGAATGATGCTGCAGTGACATCAGACAGCTACCTTAGCACTCATGAGTGCAATCTATCAGGGCCTGTGGCATTGCATAACATCCAGGTTACTAAAAAAATGACAAATATTGTCTACCTGTCTATCATCTCCTTTAGTTTTAAAATTAAGTCTAAAATTAACCATCCTCTATCACTGTTTTATTTTAAACACCTGTGTTAAAATCTCTAGCCCAAAACCATGAAAGCTTTAGGTTCACATACAACAAAGCTCACCAGGAATTCAGAAACATAGTGAGAGCAGTGTAAACAAAACAGTCCTGCTGTTTTATCAGCATTAGAAGCTACTATAAATTTCAAGAGTAACTTCATAAAAAGGACACATAAAACAGTCAATTGTGGTTTTCATGCTTTAAAATATCCTCCTTACTCCTGCCCCAAGTACTAAGAGTATAGTATTTAATCTTAAAGTTGCCATTCCTTACCATAAGTATGGATAATACAGTTAACCTTACTAGAAGATTTTGTTAATGTTGTGGTTCATCAGCCTGTTGTAGTGACTAAATATATTTTTAATTATTACTATACAAAGTCTCTCATGGTAAAGACCACTTTCCTTCTGTCTCTAAACTCTACCTCTTTTAGCATTTTTCATATGTGGGTGAAACTTGCAGTAACAGAAATATATCTTTTTTCCACTTTAGATTTACTAAACCAATATAAAAATGTCTGAGTTCAACCACAATATCTTAATGTTATCAAATGATTTATAGTTTTTTTAATGCTGTGGCTCAACATGCTGTTCTTATTACCCAATACAGTAAATAATGTAGTCTGGCAACCACAGAAACGGAAAGATCAGAGAGAAAAATGTCAATTATTAGAAATACAGAATCTTTAGCTCTAATAGGTGACTCCCTAGTGTAACATCAGGAAAGCAAAGCAGCTGTGTGATGAACTCACTTAGATTCCCATCCCCAAACAGTGAGATGGATGAATATTGTCTGTGAACTCATCAGCTCTCTCTGCTGCAGGCATTTGGGTCCACAGGAGACAGAGACCAGAGACATACTTTCTATGCTTATCAATCCAGTAGTCACATCTTCTAATGGACTCTCCACTCATCCACAAATGCATGGCTAAATGGTGAGACACACAAGAGTCTAAAGAGAATCACAGAATGGTTGAGGTTGGAATGAGCTAATGGAGGTCAGCTCATCCAGTCCCCCAGCTCAAGCAGGGTAGGCCCTGTGGCCTTAAATCGTCTCTGAGCATTGTATACTTGAATGGGTAGGTGCTTCAGAAGGCAAAGGTGCTTCAAAAAGGCTCAGCCATGAAAGCAATGCTCACTGTCAGAGGCACAGGATAGCAACTCATTTAAATCCCATACCAGCAAAGACAGAATTTCATAGGTACTAGAATATTTGCTAAACAAAATCAAGAGCTAAAAGCATATGCTGGCTTTCAGCTGTTTCGTCTTGACTGTATGTATTTGTGCTGTCACCTAACTTGCTACAGCACCCATAATATTGTTGTTATATTAATAATCACAAATTGATTGATCTAAGAGTGAGCATGTGGTATGGATTTACTTATTATTCACAGTGTACTGTCCCTGGAGAACAATATTGCTTGTCTTTTGCTACATTCTGGCTCTGAACTTCACAGCTGATTCTTATTCATAGGCCTAATTTGGATTGTAATTTCTCTGTAGCAAGTACCTTACCTTTTTATTTACTGGGAAAGTGTTACAGTAATGATACTACACATGATAAATAATGGTGCAACACTAAACATAAGATGGTGTAGCTCCTTTCCTAACAAGACAATGGTGCTTTATTTACTTTTTTTTAAAAATATTTACCAAACTAATCCACTCATTGAAAAATAGTGAATAGGATGCAACCAAGCATGATCTTGACTTTTGTGTGCTTGCTCTCTATAGCAATTAAGTTTCTCAGGGAAGGAACTGTCTCTATTACATAGATTACTGCGATATAAAGTATCGTGGCAAAAGTTAATAAAATACTTGCACTTAATAATTTCTCTTGTTTTAATATCACATTTTTATTTACCTTGTATCTCAGTATATGCCTTGTATTGTGCTATATTATGTTATCAGACAGAAAAAAAAGCCAAGTAACCCAAACCTGTATTTCTGTATTTTTAAAAGATTTTTCACTTATGTTGCTGAGAAATTGAAATCTTTCCACTCTCCTCTAAGTCAGATGTGTGTTTTGTCTAAACCGACCTACAGATATACCAACTGCATGGCTATGAGAGCAGCAGAGAAGCACGACATCCACCCTTTATGGAGGAAGACTATTCATGTATGGGAGCATGTCAGGCTCAACACTCCCTCTTTGTAGGAGAATATGCAATAGTGTCTCTCTGTACCTGTGAGAATTGGTGGACCAGCATGATAGCACTTTTCTGCTTCGTCAGTGTTCTTAGAAATAGGCACTTACAGGGAAATGGGAGAGGCTGATATCTTCCCTATTTGTCAGAGGAAAGAAATGCAGTTCAAGGTTAGACTTTGAACTTATTGACCAGTTCTTATTGGGCAAAGGGATTGGGTGGCCCATACAACCAGGAAAATGGATGTCAGGCTAAGTAGTGCTGGTGAGGAAAACGTTCCACTACAACCTTACCCCTACAAACCTTTAAGGTAAATTCATATCTATGAACAACGTCCTTCCAACAATGGGGCACATGTCCTGACTGTTGTTGCAATGGTTACCATGGAACTTGGTTACACTGCATAAATGTTGTGCTGTTGCCACAGAGGAAATATTTACAGTACTGAGAAGGTCATCTGGAAATGTCTAATGTCTTTTTCTTTACAGAAGACCCATCCAAAACCTCAAAACAACTGACTAATCAAAACAAACACCCCTCACTCCTCCCAGGGATAACCTCTAACAGCTGGCTATCTAGGCAGAATGAAAAGAAAAAAGAAAAGAAAAGAAAAAAAAATGATGAGAGTAGTGTTAACTGCAGATAGTTTTCTTCAATAATTGATTACCTTCTGTAGTTTCTGCAGATGTGTTGGTTATTTGACCAGCATGCTGTGTCTGTTTCCATAATAAACTAATTGAGTATTTGGATGGCAATGGCCTACTGCTGTGTATAGTATGGTAAGTTTCAGCACCTGGTCTGCCTGCAGTTTTCATGATGCTCACATGGGAATTTGGAGGCCGCTCAAATTCCTTTCATCTGTGACCCTCTTTATAGATTTTTGGCATGTGTGATACTTGCCCTAGGGGAGACAGTTCACTTCAGAAACTTGTCCTGTAGGTAAAAGCAATAGGCCATCCATTATCCTCTTCCTTCCACTCTCAGGTTAATGACTACATTAAATATTAAATAGGGTTTCATCTCCAGAGTGCCTGTATAAGTGATTTTACATTATCTCATTCAGCTCTTCTCTGATTTCTTATAAAGTGTGTTGCTTCTTTCTAGCATAACTCAGTGAAAATCATGATTGATTTGACAACCATTAACAGAATGTTTAATATTAACCTCCTCATCAGTGAGTTGAAAAAAATAGTGAAAATGTAAGGAAGAAAACAGGGATATGATGACACGTTGATTTCCCTTATTAAAATGTTATTTCACACACAGATTCTGCAAGTTATTACCTAGCAGACATGGGCTGCAGGCTTGCTGGAGGCATGGCTAGGAAATAAACGGAATCTTTTGTGCTGATTGGGATGAAATTCAGAAGCAAAGGAATGAGGGTAACAAGTGACATAGTCCCAATTATCACCCATATTGTTCCTCTGAATGACCAATGCATTTATTTGTCATTGCATGTTTTGCGATGAGCTACACATTGTGTTTCAATTGAGACAATTCTGAGCTGGGATGTCTACAGAATGCTCTCTGTTGCATCTGTCAAGGTGAAACATAAAATGAGCTTGTAACAAAGAGAGTCAAATCCACTAAGACACAAGGTTATCCTGAAAATATACTATATGGCTTAATTAAGCATTATACCGAGAAAATAGATAAGATTATGTGAGGAGAAGAAGCAGTTACATAGTGTGTAGAAGTTTTGTCTGGGCCAGGTTTTTTGGGGAGGGAGAGAGAGGTGCTATAGGTATGGCTTATGTAAACAAAGATCTACCAGAAGCTTCCCCTGTAGCGGACAGGGCTAATACCAGTCAATTCTAAGATGGACTACAGCTTACCAAGGCCTGGCCAATTAGTGATTGAGGTAACATCTCTGTGATTAATGTATTTGAGAAAGGGAAAAGGTGCTATGCAGTTGCTAAACAGCAGCAACAACAGCGAGTGAGAATGTGAGAACAATATCTCTGCAGACATCAAGGTCAGTGGAGGAAGAGGTACCCAGGCTCTGAAGGGAAGATTCCCCTGTGAACTATGGTGAGGCAGCTGACCTCCCGTAGTCCATGGAGGCCACTGGGGAGCAGAGATCCACTTTCAGCCTAGGGAGGACCCCACATCAGAATGGGTGGATGCCTGAAGGAGGCTGTGACTCTGTGGGAAGCTCACCCTGGAGTTCATGGAGGACCTGGGAGACCCTGGGGAGAAAGGAGCCCATGCCAGAGCAGGTTTGCTGTCAGGACTTGTGATCCTGTCAGAGACTCATGCTGGAGCAGCCGGTACTACAACCAGAAGGCCTGTTCTCCCCATGGCTAACTCACGTTGGGGCAGTATGTAAGAAGCTGCCCCTGTGGGAGGCCCCCTGCTGGACCAGTTTGTGAGTAACTGTAGTCTGTGGCAAGGACCCACATCGGAGAAGTTCATGGAGGACTGTCTCCTGTGGGATGGACCCCACACTGTAGCAATGGGAAGTATGAGGAGGCCTCTCCCTCAGAAGAAGTAGCAGCAAAGTCCAACTGTAGTGAACTGACCATAACCCCCATCCCCCTGTGCTGCTGGAAGGTGAAGAGAGGGAGTCCCAGGAAAAAGAAGGGGTGAGGGAGGGGGGAGGTGTTTTAACATTCAGTTTTAGTTCTAGTTTTACCTGCTCTGTTCTGGTTGTTCATTAATAAATCAACTAATTTCTCCCCAGGTTGGTCAAGTGAAGTCAGTTGTCCAGGCTGCGTCCCCTCCCAGCTGCTTCTGCACCCCCAGCCCACTCACTGGTATTGTGAAGAGCAGAAAAGACCCCGACTCTGTGCAAGAAACACTGCTTGGCAATAACTAAAACATTTCTGTTATCAATGCTGTTCTCAGCACAGATCCAAAACATATCCCCATACTAGCTACTGTGAAGAAAATTAACTCTGCCTCAGTCAAACTAAGTGCAACAGTGAATGACGGGAGGTTGAGAAAGACCCTCACTCAAGAAGTTGAAATAAACAAACAAAAAAAGTCGTATAGATGTGAGGGACCCAGCATGAAACAAGCTCCTTTGATTTCACGGCATCACTCTGCTACTGCCCACCAATTCCCAGTAGAATTCTCAGCAGCAGGTTATCTCGGAGCTGGCTAAATCTGCAATCTCTGCATGGCTCCCAGCATACTGCTGTAGGCTGAGTGCCACAGGTCAAGAATGAGGTGCACTCATGAGAATGCTGAACAGAAGAGACTCTGTGATGGAGCTTCACTACTTTAAATCTAGTAAAACAATCACTACAGAGGAAAGTTAATTTTCGTCTTCCAGCTTTCACCATTGAATCACAGTTAAGTCTATATGTGTCACATAAAGTTTTTATTTGTAATCTAGTAGCTAATCTCAACTACTTTTTCCTATTAGTCTGTGTGTATTATTGGGTGAATTTAATGTAATAATGTTTGGGGTTTTTTTTCTAATCTTTGTTCCTTTCATTTTACCTCTGCTTTTGTCTACTCTCTATTACAACTGTAGTCAATTATCCTTACCAAACTAGCTTGCTAAATTATCCAACAAATGTCAGAAGAAAGCAATCTGAAATGATGATTGAAAAGAATGATGCTTACTTGGGTCAAGTAAAGAAACACATAAAACCGAAGGAGATATTTTCATACTTTCTTTAGCTCCATGTGAATTACATTCCTCTTTGTGATCTCCTTTGTCATTACTGTCATGCTTCACTGACAAATCACTCGTAATTAACACTGAGGTAAAATGGTGAGATAACATTTACCATGTCATTCTTATTATTCTGTGGTTGATATACAGGAAATCACAGGTAAGTGACCAAATGGACTGGAAGATTAGGATTTAATGGCCAGTAAAGAAATAATAAAATACCTGGTGTTTGGCAACACCTTGCAAGAAGGGCTGTTTGTTGTATAGAAGCACCAAACAGATTTTGGTTGGAATTTATCTTCATTTGTAGTTAACTGGAACAGGCTGTGAAAATCACAAAGGACGCACACTGTCTATATAAATTTAAAAAGACATTTTTCCCCTTAAAATCTAAATACCAGTTAAAAAGAATAAATCAGAACAGATTTAATTGGTATTTACACACACCAACATTACCAATTAGTAAAGCATCAGCAGGGGGAGAAGAACAATTACTGCACCCAGTCTAATTGGTCTTTTTGGATGAATTAAAAAGAAGAAGTCAAATTTAACCAGCTGTTTGCAGAAGGAATTTTTCTTTATTTTCATAAGCATGCTTATTTGAATTAAATTAATCCCCATTGGCAGCAGGGCAGGATTAGAGCTGTTTTCCTCCTATTAGTCTGTGTATATTGTTGGAGAATATCAGATATTGTAAACATTAACAGCTTGCCTGCTTGGCTTAATGATCATCCAAGTATGATAAAAGATGACAGATTAATAGTATTTTTACTCATGTAAAATAGCAATTGTCCACAGATTTTCTCAGTATGGATTTCCATGTACTTACACAGAGAGATTAGGAGAAAGACTTGATTTGCCTCTTCTCTCCTTTCCCTTTAAGACATTATTAGCAAAAGAGTAAAGGATATTTTAAAATGGAGACCCTTTTGATCCTTACTTCTCAAAGTCAATAAACATACAGAGAGATTATCTTGCAAACGTACAAATCTCTGCTAGAGAGATTCCACCCAAAAAGGTGAAAAGGGGGAAACTGAACTAATTTTATTGCCTTTGCATCTCAGCTACTTTGTCCAGTCAGTTGTGGTTTGTCCTTCAAAGTCTGTGACTGATGAGAGATGTTGGACATATTTTGTGAGAATTTGACAAGCTGATGTCCATTCCTGAGTTTATAACTGAGTGCTAAAGTGGTGGATAGCAGACTTGCCGCTGTAAGAGCTAATGCCATGTGATATGATTTGGGTTTAATCCTGAAAAATATTTATGGAAACAACTGACAGTGACTATTAGTGACAGAGCTTGGAACAGAAACTTCATCTTTGTCTAATTTTTATGCCTGTATATTTTATTTTAATTAGGACATTTATTTCAAGGGTTTTGCTGTGGGTTTTTTTTTTCATATTGTAGGTTTAAATAAACTTAAATGTGCACAGAACTAAGGAAATGCTTGTTGACAGCAAACATTATATTATTATGCTCACATAAAAGTTTGATTTATAGAGGTGATCTAAAAGTAAGCTTCATAGTCAGGCAGGGAGCTAAGACAGCCTTGAAATTTATGTTATGGCCTGTAATTTGGAAACAAAAAGATATACTCAATGTCATTCTTTGTACCAACTCTGGCAGCTAACCCAGAGGGTTATTTTAATGTGACTGGAGGCTTTCTGCATTTTTTATCTCAGCAAATTTGGAAAAGGTATGCGTAGCATATCTTTGAAATTATTTGTTTTAGAAATAAAACAATCACATGCCCAAATTCACCATGTGCCAGAAATTCAGCCAATCAGGAGAGTACATGGAGTATCTGCTCTAGCATACTTAAGAACAGGCAGCAGCATGAGGAGAGAAGGTGTGTGCAGAGATATGCGAAGAGATACATTGGGAGAAATGTGAAGAGACACTTGGGCACACAAAGAGGGAGAGGACTGCTGAGGAAACATATGGCCAAGGGTGCACTCTTGGAAGCAAGCAATCCAGTCAGAAGGGACTTGTCCTGCTGCTGGACCCAAACTGGGACAGGTCCACCCTTGGAGGACTGTTGCCTGTGGGGTGATACTGAAAAGCACAGAAGAGTGGAGGAAACCTAGTAAGAAACATGAAGGAGCAGAGGAAAACCACTAGGAAACGAAAAGCAGCAAGTCCAAACCATTACAGTATAGTCTGAGCTCCTATACTGCCTGTCATCTCATTGAAGCAATGGCAGGGAGTGACTGCGAAGTGTGGCTAAAACAGTGGACTAGGAAAGTGCAAGAAGAGATGATTGCTTTAAATTAAGCTCTGAGAAGGTGTTTCCCTAAGTGATTTTTTTAAAAAATGTTTTCTTTTACTTAATATTGGACTCAGTGATTACAAGTTTTTCTTTGTTGGGAATAAATTAAGAAAAAATTCTCTGGGTTGAGATTGTTCTGCCTGTTACTGTTTATAAGACTTGTGAAGATTGTGTGCCCATTGCCTTCTTGACTCGTGGTGAAAGATCTAAGAATCATAGAATCATTTTGGTTAGAGAAAAACCTTTAAGATCATTGAGTCTAACCACTAGCTTAACATTGCCAAGACCATCACTAAAGCATGACCCTCGGCACCTCATTACGCATCTTTTAAATATCTCCAGGGATGGGGACCCAACCACCTCCCTGGGCAGCCAGTGCCAGTGTTTAACAACTCAGTGAAAAAGTACTTCATAATGTCGAAGCTAAACCTCCTCTGGCACAACCCCAAACCAAAGCTGCCTCCAAAACAAAGTACCCTCAAAGGAGGAGAAGTGGCATGATGGGGAGAAAGAGGGAGAATGAGCATCTTGCAGAACTGTTCCAGGACCTGAAATGTAACAAATGGCATGATATTCAGAGGCAGTGAAGTGAGAGTATTTAGCGTCTCTGACAACCAATTCAAAGAATCCTGCTTAAGGGAACTTTCTATTGTGCTTCTATTTTATAAAAGAGCTAGACTGAGAAACCGAAAGGAAGTGAAATACCTGAAAAGAGGTTTTCTGACATCAACATATCCAATGTGATAGATTCAAAATAGAGCAAAGTATGACAATAAAAGGGAAGAAATGAGGGTCACTGTATTAAAGAAATATAATAAGTAGCTAGGAAGAACTATTGCTGCTGGGTTCCAGTATGGGAAAGGTGAAAAGATGCTTTGAGCTTCACGGAATACATTTTTCTTCCAAAGAATCTTGTTTTTCTACTGTGATTCTACCAGAAGGAACTGGGTCTCCTGTGCAGAATTCTTCTGTTTGGAAAGCAGCTAGAACAATTCTGGTTTATTTTGTGTTTTCATTCCTTTTAATATAACATAGACCTTTCAATGTGGTCTTCTTCAATTTGCCTCGTTCCTCTAAACATTTCTTTTCCCTTCTGTTCAGTACCTCAAGCAGCTGTGTCACTTGGGTAAGATCTGAGGACTGCTGCCAGAATTGATTCATGGAGGCAGGAGAGCAAGGTGAAGGTGTTAGGATGTATTCAACAAGAACTACAAACAGAAATGAGGCACCTCATCTCTGTATTAATTGATTATTAATACAAACACTATCTTTGAGTTGACATAGGACTTAACAGTTCATTAAAGCAAAGTGTATGACAATAGGGAAGAGTACTGGTTAATTACTCATTTTTAGTGACCCTCTGTTCAAAAGGGCCAGTTCTCAGCAGCGGCACCAGCCAGAGCTTGCAGTTTGCCTTCCTTTTTGCCTGGGATGGTGCTAAAAAGAAAAGCAAAATGTATGTTGTTGTTTGGGCAGTGTTTCTGTCAACTCCAAACATGAATTTGCAAATAAGCCATGCTTTCTGTCTATAAATCTCTCTTTTGCCAGAAGCAACTAGGGAATGGAAAGGAGGATGACTTTATGGATGGGCAGTGGGAAGAACACTAAACTCAGAGCACATAGAGCAAATACAAACATAACCATTTTTAATGTAGAACTTAATGGATTGACACTAAGTATTATGTAGAACTTCACTGCATGTTTCTTTCTAGATAAAATTTTGCTATTCCATCATTCTCATACTAAATTACATATTTTTTTCTCTGACCACACATTAAAAAAATCCAGATTAGAAGTTTCAGATGCAAGAAAGATGCAATTAACATTACTAATTACTCATATATCTTTCTGAACTACACCCCCACAGTGCTGCAAGTGTCTACACAAACAGGTACACAAGACACAATTCACCTGTCTCTCATTGTATAGAAAAATTGGAAGCATACACTTGAAATAACCATTGGGAAACTCAAATTTATGAGATTTATGAGATAAAAGAAATTCATCAACTTGCTCAATGTACTGAACAAAATGTGCCAAATCTTTCTCCTTGAGTTCTCACTGTATCTGAGATCTTTAGTCTTTCATATTCTAAAGTTAAATATTCAAGATCAAATCTCTATTTCTCATTAGAAATTGGAAAAACTCTCCTTCTGGAGCACAGTATTTGGTTCAAATATCTGAGAAATGAGTGACCTGTCTTGAAGGAAAGGCTAAATCTGTGTGTTCTCAAATTATTGAGGCTGTTCAGACTAATGGTCAATACACAACTTAGCTGTCCTCAAATTCTCTATTTCATGTCTACATCTAGATACACTAGATTCTCCTTTTGAAATTTCACTTTTACTCTTGTGCCTGGACCTGGCTTTAAATTTTATCACTTTTCTAATATTATAAGTTTTACACTTTGAAAGCAGTTGAGGCCTGATGTGCTCCCCTTTCTGTTTCCAAAATGGGCACTTATTCACAAGAATAACAGAAAGTTAGACTCGTGTAAAAGGTGTTATTTGACTAATGATATTAAAACAATAGTATCTAAAAAAGACCAAAAAAACCAGTTTTAACTTCTTGACTGATTTGGAGAAGAGTGCATGACAGTATACAGGGACTTGACCAAAGCTTGTAACTATAACACAGTAAGTTAAGCAAAAATGTGAAATGGGCAAGAGGGGGAGTAAAAATAGCAGAATTTAATGTGTTATGTAAAAATCTTTTTGGTTTATTCTCCGGTTTCCTTTATTTTTTAATTTTCTTCATTGTCTTTCTACCTGCTCTCAGTAATTTTGTCTGCAAAATGGTTGATTTACTACTCTTCAAACTGGAGTGACACGCTTGTTTATAAGGATTTTCACAGTAAGGATTGTGAAAGACACAAAAATAGGTTGAACAGTCAGTAAAGCCATAGGTTTTGATTGAAATTCTGTGTGTTTCTTCTGGCTACAGTTTGGTTTATGAGTGCTGTTTCCTAATACTGACAGTTTTGTCATACTATATATTAGATTAGATGGCCATGTACTCCTTAGTACTCGTAACTACTCAGTAGTTATAAAAGTAGCAGCTATGGAAGGCAACCTTGCTTCCTTTTCCAAAACTGTTCAGTACAGTCTTCTCTTTACCATGAAGGGGTAGAAGATGAGAGATTTGCAGCATGTGCTTGCCTTGTCTCCTGCTTCCATTTTCAGAGACTGAGTGTCCTCTTTTTTTAACCGCTCTCTGACTCTATAATTTTATTTATTCAACAAGTTATTTCAGAACAGATCACAGGCATCCCTGCCTAGTAAGTTACCTTAATATGCCATGTCTGTACCAATACAGACAGAAAGGAAATCTATATGATAAATGGTTAAACCAGATAACTTCTTTTGCTCTTGTGAAAGAAATCCACTTTCCAGCAAGTATGCAGTCTTTCCCTATCCCTTACCACCTGTATTTTCCAGAGTAGCAGACATAAGCCAAAATTGAGAGAGAAGCATTGTATTTTTTAATTTCACAGTGGGAACCATGATGGGTTGAAGTGAAAGGGAGAGAGAAATGTTGGCTTCTTGGCATGAGCAAGACATTTTTAATGTTGGGATAAGCCATCAGGATTCTTAAAAAAAAGGAATTTAAAAATTTTTCTTTAAAATTTTTTTTGTGCCTTGCCACAGATTCACTTTTGTATCATTTTTGAATTAATATCAAAGCCAAGCAATCCACTGAAAGAGTTGTTGTATTAGAGGAGTAAAGCTTGCCCTTCCCTCCAATTATTATATTCACTGTGAAGAATCTACATTAGTTCGTTTAAATCTTTCCTGAGGTGGGTCACACAGGGAGCCTGTTGGAGAGTTTAATGTTATGGTTCTGGCTTCTTCACCAGACCTCTATCAACTGTGGGAAGGAAGATGTGCCACAAATAGACCTGTCACCACTGTAAATCTGTTATTAAATCTTTAAAACCAGCAAATTTACAGCCTGGAAGAAGGGGCACAGGCTCATCCACTCACAGAGGTTGAATATGGAAGGAGGATAATTTAAAACTGCAGTGAGTTGTTGGCAGGAGACTTGAACTCTAGTGAACAAACCTATCTAAGCTCAGTTGGGAAAAGTGTGTAGTTGTGCTGCCTTTCATCAGCTCAGTGACAGGCTGAAAGGCATGCTAAATTCTCTAGTACAGAAGCATTAACTTCAGTCTTTTTTGTTGAGAGTATAAAACCATGAGAACAAAAAGAACAGATGTAAGCTGCTTCTTTTGTGCCAACAAAAGTAAAAAAAAGTAAAAAGGAAAAAAAAAAAGGAAAAAAACCTCACAAAGACGAAAGACACATGCACATACAAAGAAGTACACAGGACTGCTTTCCTTTGCATATCATGGCCTGATATACTGGCAAGTGGAGCAGAACCTTATCACACTTTGTCAAGGAACACTGGGGGATTGAGCTGTTGTGAAACTATGACCTACTTTGAAGAAGCTGCTTAAATCTACTCTACACCAGAAGGATGAGGCAACTGTATAGGAATGACTAAGAGATATTGTGATTATCATCAGTCCAGAATGATTGTGAAGGCATCATTTTCTGGGGACAAGGTTATAATGTGGATCTCTGCTGCCGATGCAATTCAATCGAGCCAGCATAAATATAAAAGTCTACATCCAATCAAGGAAAAATTAGGTGACTATAAATTCTGGTAGTCTAACAGAAGATAATAAAAACCTAACACTTTAATAATAACACTTTGCAATACAACCTATCTTGTGTTTTTTACTTTCTTCAGCTCTGTGTGCTGTGTCATAAATTGAAGAAAGTTAGCTACATTGTACTACAAATCATTGTACAACCTCATTGAATCATGTACATCATGTCAATTGTACTATCTGGTTTTGTGTCTACTCAGTGATATAATGCTTGCTTTGCCTTATCTGCTGAATTCATCCTGTTCCCTGGCTCCCAAGACAACTGAACTGGCATCTTTTTGGAGTAAAGTATCTATGTCTGTACTTCTCAGATTTTACCAATGACCTATAGAATATTGTGTAACTCCTGTGATTAGAATCACACCTTTGTTTGTGCATTTTTCTTAAAGTTAAAATGTATTGACTAATATCCTTAAGAAACTGGATATAGATTACGTTTCTTTTAGGTATGTTTTTTTGCTTTTTTTAATATTCCATTTTTGTCAATGACTTCTGATTATGAGCTATGCTTAGATCCTATTTCAGGATTAAACGAGATCAAAATTATTTGCTTAACCCCTAAGTATTTGTAAAAGAACATATAGGTGGTAGAGTTGGTGTTTGGTGGATGTCAAATTTTGCTGGAAATTCCTGAACAATTCTATTTATTAGGAGATGTTAGGATATTAGGATACTACTGGTGTAGTTCTGTAGTTACATTTGCATTCAGAAAACAAAACAAATGAGTCAGAGAGAGGCTAGCTGCCATGGCAAAGTTGAAAATCACATGGCTAAACTCTCCTTCCTGTGGATTCTCGGTCTGATGAACTCTTAGAAATACCCTGGATGTTACTAAAGAGAATATTGATTGAGTCAGGGCAAAATTGCACTAATCATTTAACAGTATGCAAAATTACAGGTAGCAGAATCACAGAATCACAGAATGGTAGGGATCAAAAGGGTTCTCTATCTAGT
This sequence comes from Colius striatus, assembly GCF_028858725.1. Taxonomy (NCBI): domain Eukaryota; kingdom Metazoa; phylum Chordata; class Aves; order Coliiformes; family Coliidae; genus Colius; species Colius striatus. The sequence goes on along the minus strand of NC_084760.1, from coordinate 52,512,620 downwards.
CCAACACCCCTACTAAAGCAGGTTACATAAGGAACTCATACTTGTGTTTTCAATTCACTAGCATAGATGTAGCCTGTGTATACAGAGTGGATCTATTCTGTGCTTACTGCTGCCAGTGTTATTTACTGGATTGTATTTTCATATCAATATGTGAAAGAGGAGGTGTGTATCAAATAAAAAATTCATAGGCTCATTGAATTTCTTTAGTAAAATTTGTTATGTTACATAATATTTCTATTAAAGGATTTGGCACACAAGTAGGTGTGTACTAATTAAATTTCATAATGGCATATGAATAGGTGGCTGACATTTATTCTTTTAATACTGCAGGTAGAATCTATGATTTTAATTTTATCCCTTTGGGAATACATATGGACCCTAGAGAATAATTTTCTTTTTATTTTTTTCTATTTTTCTTCTTCTTTTTATACAACTAAATTGTGAGACAGAACAATTGTACCTGACTGCTATTCTTGTGAATCTATGCTACCTTACCATAATGCAATATTTTTAAAATTTATACTGCTAATTCAGCTTCACTAAGGGCTCATTATTTAAAATAACTGAAAGCCTTTTGTTTTTTTTTAGGTCATTATTTAAAGCATCATAAAGCTTTTTTTTTCTTAGGTGTTCATTGTGATGGTACATTTGACTAATAGTGCTTTATAGGAGAGCTCTTATTGGAGGCAGAAGAAAGTGTTACTTGAATACAAAATTAATTCATCATCCTCTGTGCTAATAAAAACCCCTAGCAAATTAATTCATAATGGGACCACTTAATGTATAAGTTTTTCCTCCTTGATTATCTTTATACTTTCATGAACTAAATCACAGTTATGTCCTTTCCTTAAAACTCACAGTTTGCATGCTGTTTGTAAGAAAAGGGAAATGAATTAGGTTGATTTTTAAATGAAACCACTAGCTAAGTCTCACTGAAAATGTGATCTCAAGCCAGTATAAGTATAAATATGCTCAAGTAACCAGATGTGACAAAAGTGATGTCAGAATCTTATATATCTCTTGTTCAATTTTTAGATTTAAGTTTGGATATAGGAGAAAAATGAGATGTGAGAAAGACATTTTCAACAGGTTTTAATTTATGGGTTTTTTTTTTTTTCTTTACTATCTCCCAGCAGGTCAATTTATAATTTAAAATTTATTTTCCCAAAATGAAAAGGACTTAGGATTTTGAGATATTTTGACATTTGTACACCAAACACTTCTTACTCAAGGTAAAAAGAGACATGATCTTTACAGCACATTTTTATCTGCTGAGCCAGAGGGCTTTCATGCAAATCTCCACTTGGCTATGGACTAGAACAAGTCTTTGACTCCATATCCCAAGTGCATCAGATCACCTGCTTTGTCTATCTCCTTACTTTCAGTTGGTATTAAACTAACATTGGAAAGTAAATATTAATGAGATTAGATATTTGTCTCCTGCAATTATTTTTGTTTAGTAAAAAGCCCAGCTAAATGTGTGGGAGTTGGAGTACACAGTCTGTCCTTCTAAATAGCTATAATTTATGCTGAGATAGGTAGTAGGTATAAACAAGGTAGTAATCATCCCTTTTTCTGGACTGTGACCACCAATATGTCTGTTTCTGATAACCTGCTGTGGTGCATTACCTGAAGTCTTCTGACTTGTGTCAATTCTGATGATGGGTTGCTGTCATGCAGGCTCTTGTCAGGCAAGGACCATGAGCTGGAGCACTATAAAATATCTGCAACTTTAAGGAGTCATTGCCCAAAATAATTTTAAGTGGTGAATGCTGCATCCACTAAAAAACTTTTTCGTAACAAACTCTCTCGAAACCAAGTTCTTTCTGTCTTCTACTACAGGTTTCCCAGGGGAAAGGATTAAGGGCTGATCTTGCCTGTTTTCCTTTTTTTTTTTTTCTCATAGAAGGGTTATTCTTAGTTTCTTTCTGTGATGAACAAGACAAGCTATGGAGCAAATTTGGAACCTCTGGGGAGCAGCAACAGAGTAGCACTTCTCAGATCTAGGAAAGGCCTTTCTGACAAGAACAGTTTTTGCAGTTAAAATAATGACCTAGTCCCAAAACACTAGAGTCTGAAAAGACTGGACCTGGTAGCTCCTTAAGCGATAGGTTCAGTCCCTAAGGGGTAAGGTAAGTTAGAGATCTCACTAACAGGCTGAGCGAGGGTCTTGGCCTCTAGCTGAGCCAGCCTTGTGGGGTTCAAGGCTGGGCCAGGCAGGGATGTGGGAAGCTGGAGCTAGGCCCTGCTGGGGTGCTGCTGTGGCAGGGCTGATGGCTCTGGGGCTGACATGGGGTCCTGGGCTATGGGCGGGCCCAGGGATTCACTCAGGCCCTGGACATATCAGGCTCTTTTTTTTTGTCACGAGTATGAATTGCATCTGATATGACGTCCGGGAACTTTACCTGCACCTTTGTAAAGGGTGAATAACCAGTAAATTTACTGACAGCTAACTACTACCATGGTGGAAATAGAAAAGTTTCCAATAGAGAGATAATGACAATCTAACAATGTCGTTAAAACTTATGAAAAGACTCAAGAAGCAGTAAAAATTCCACTCAAAAATATCTGGTTTGCAACTTGTTTATTGATCCCTCAATTTTGGTGTAGTGGTTTTGGTTTTGTTTTTCTTTGCAGGTGACTATTGATTTCAATCAGATAAAGTTGCCTTTGGAGAATTCAGTCCTAAAAGATTTGAGAAGGTTTCTGTTCCTCAGATTTTTTCCTTATACTGATGTTGTTTCTGTTTCGATGTTCAAAGTTTTCCAGAAGAAACTGGCTCTAGAGAACCTTAGTCTGTCGTCAGTCATCTCTGAAATTTTCCTCAGCTGTAGTAGTAGGTGAGTTTGGAAAGTTGCCTTATTGACTTAATTTTTCAAATAGATGTTAACAGAGTATTTATTTTTGTTCTGGAAAAACAATGGAGCTTTATTTCATGTAGTTCTGTAGTTCTGAAAAAAGTTTATGTCTTCTAGAACCGATAGTTCAAAGTTATTACATTAAAAGAATCTCCATGCTAACAAGCTCTGAAATCCAGTCTATGAAAAATGCAAAAAAACAGGCTTTGAGAGGGCATTAATTGACTAACTAATTAATGAGCTTTTTGTGTATCATTTGCCCTTCACAGTATACCTTATTTTAATTTTGTTGGTGTATCTTCAGCTAGCTATTTTTTTTAGGACTCTTATCATTGAGATCTGGATCCAATGCCAGCTTATAACATGTTCTGGATAGATGTATATGCACATATAGAGTTGAAGATCCTTCAGCAAGAGGAAGTTTTCAGCAGTGAGGAAGGGTGTTGCAGGGCTGGAGAGATCCATATTGCCTCTGAAGACTGCTTGAACCCTGGCACGAAGGATACTTTTGTGCTAGGATACTATTTGGAGATATCAAACTCAGGTGTCTACTACACACCAGAAAATGTTGATTGACATTTTTAGTAGCATTTTATCCTTGTAGTTGTACCTCTGGATTTTTAAGCCACATAACAATACTGCAAAATGATCATTAGTACTGAGTAAGCCTAATCACCATTTAAATAGAAACAAGCAGTGTGAGAAAGCGAGGGATATGAAGTTCATTATTTCACTTTGCAAATCAGTAACTCTGGGGAAATTTCCATTTTAATATGATGTTTGTTTTAATGTAATGACTAAGAGGTTAAGATCACATCTATCCTGTGGATAATGTAAACAAGCACTTCTTTCAGCCTCTTTTATTACCTGAACGGAGGCTCATATGCTGTAGGGTTAATCTATCTATCTATTTACTTACGTACTTTGCAAAGCACTTTGGCATTTGTAATTCTATTGCCCTTACTTCTACTGTATGTATTCTTTATTCCTGTTGAAAATATTTAGTAATAATGGTACTGTGTGTTAATAAGTTGTTTTAATGCCGAGAGAAGAGGTGGTAGACTATGGCCTTACACTTTAACCCCGTATTTTATAGAAACCTGTGTTTTCTCTGGACATATGTTATTTAACACATTATTAGATTTACATAAAAAAACTCCTGGCGGTAGTCATAATATTGATATCAACAGTAAGCACAGCACTGCAAGAGCTGCTGTGGAAAATCACTACCATCCCAGACCCACTACATTATGCTAAGGTGTTAGGAAATAAATCAAGCCCTGAATTTCACAGGTGCTTTGTATGACATGCAAGAGTCCATTTTACCTTAACACACCCTGCTATTTTGCCAATGGTTATTGCAGTGACGTTAAAGTCTTTAAGAAAAGGATATCTTTTATAATTAAAAAACAGAATCTGTTCTTTGTATGTTCCTGCCTTTTCCCCCTTGTATTTTACTGCTACAGGGTGTAGTAAAAGTGTAGTGAATAACAGCAACTTAACAGTGTTGGGAGGAATGGGGATTGTATTAGTTCAGAAAATATCTTCCATGTTTATAAATAAGTAAATAAAGTAAAAAAGATTATCTGGAGCAGTGGCAGATGGATTTAGCAGAGAGGCTGAGGACAAAGATTTTTGTTGGTCTTAATGGTCTTCATTAGGGAATTAGAGAATCCTGTTGAGAAAGGCTGGCATGCTTTGGCTCTGCCAGTGTCACACTGCACTATAAACACACTAGTGCCTGGATTGTGAATTGCTTGCCACACAGATGAATGCTGTCTCTGGGAGACAGATGTCACAGCCTGCTGAAGACCTGCTTATCATTCATGTGGTCACTTCTATTACCTCTGCTTGGACCGTGCTGACCTGCTATTAGTGACTCTAATTTAATTTTCCCCAACAGTGTCATGGGTTATTTCTTCCATTACTTTAGAGATTTAATTTACAGGGTAAACTCCATCACTTGAATGAAAGAATTTTTCATGACATGAAGAACAAATTCTTTCTGAAGATTAACGTGGTGCTGGCTGCTTATCTTGGTAATCTCTAAGGCATGAGGCTTAAACATCATTGAATGACCATATGTACATTTATTGGTGCTACTTCCAAAAGACATGAGATATTGTATGTTTTCTCATTTCACGTATACCACAACATCTAATAATGATTCTGCACACAGCGTTATGAAAGACCAGTTACACTTCTATTACTACTACAAATAAACTTGTGTGAGGTTGAGTCTGGGCTCACATTGAAAGGTCTGACATAGAGATATGACAGTGACTGTAAGAGGAAAACATTTTAACACTTGTATCCTAATTTCCCCATATATTATTAAGTCCAAATATATGAGAAAATGAGAGGAAGCAATCCTTAATATCAGACTATTCGTTCCCTGTCATTAATATAATGATATACATTTTCTATAAAAAACTTGTAGTTACTAACTGATTTCTCAGTATGTTCAAATTGAAATGCATGTGCCTCCTGGAAAAGAACAAACCTTGACTACTTATAAAAAAAAAATCCTTACATAATCATAACTGTAACTACCAGAGCTTAATATAATTTTACATGTTTGTGAAATAGTTTTAACTGTTTGCCAGAGGCTTATTTTCCTATGTGGCTAAGAATGTTCTACAGGAAAATATTTGTTATACTTTTAGTGTTATTTTTCAAAAAATGCCACCCGAACTAATTTCTGCCACCTCAAGGAGTTTCTGTTCCTTTATAGCCTTCAGTCTGGGAGTGCAACTAAGGTCCATGAAAACCTGTCTTCGTCACTGAAAGTGAGCAGGAAGCACTTTTCTGGTCACTGAAAGGGAGCAGGAAGCACTTCCCCGGTCCAAACATAACAAGAAGGAAAAAAAGAAAGTCAGAAACCCCCTTGCTAAGTATTTCAAGAGCTACAGCAAACGGAAAAGGCATCTGTGAATAGTTTGACTTCCAAGGAGAAGGACAGCATGGGTAGGCATGTGTGGGATTGTAATGAAATTTTTTGCCAGATTATTTGGTAACTGGCCACAGTTTCAGCTGAATCAGCCCAAACCCTCCTAGCACAGTGAAACTGTCTAAAGGCATGAATTAAATGATCTTGTACTTGAATGTCTTCACTCACTCTCTATCAGTCTGTCTCATATCAAGTGTCATAAAACAGAGAAACAGAAACTGTAGTGAAGTCTTGATTTTCTCGTCACTAAATTATAATTCAGTAAGACTTTCATATATATTTGTATGCACTAATATTCAAGTATATATGTAATGCATGTGTGTGAGTGTGTATGAGTTGTATTTTCTTTAAAGAAAAGCAAATCATTATTCCTTTGTCAGACTGGCAATAAACTTGCACATAGAGTATATGACACCTGTGAAGAGTTCACTGGTAGTATTTGTTATTTGTACTGTTTTGAATAGAAAAGTAGGTCATGTTACTATTTCTGTTCACAGGAAGCTTAGAGAGAATCAAGTTTTCTCTATGAAGACTTGTGATCATTTATTTATAATCTACCTTCTGCAACTGCTCTGCATTATTCAGTTTGAATTAAAGTTGTCTTACAAGGATCTTACTTGGAAGCTTAAAAAAAAAAAATCAGACTTTAACTGCCTCCTACATTTCTAGGTTATTCTGCTCTGGCAGGGGGGTTGGACTAGATGATCTCTCGAGGTCCTTACCAGCATTTGAGATTCTGTGATTCTATCATTTCTGCTTGTGTTAGTGCCACTTCTTGAAATTTAGTCCTAATTTAATCAACAGGAGTGCAAACATTAATTAGAGCAGTAGAAAATGCAGCACAGAATCTTATTGACAAATATTTCTTCTACCATTGATCCTTGCTTACCTCTCAATAAGACAGTCTTCTGTTTGTGTCATCATATACTTGTCATATTTGAGGAACATTTCAGCAAAGAATATGCAGTAGAACAATATTGAATTATAAAGAAAGAAAAGTTCCAAATTTTATGCAAATGAATTTACTTATATAAAACAAAGAGTCAATACCTTGAGACTCTGTTCAGTGTCATGGATGTCCACATAGAAATGCAAATGGCAGCTATTTTTATTTAGTATGGGGTTCTGCTGCTTGCTTTGAGGCACATAAACCACTGGAGAACCGGAAGAAAGGAAAAGAATAAATTCTTCATGTTCTAGGACTCCTTTCTTACCTTCACATATGCAATGTGACTTCTGCAGTTTCAGAAATGAAGGACCTGTTCCAGAAGGGACTTCTGGCTACTGAATGGTATAAAGGATACAACTCTAGTTAGAGAATCTGATCCATGAAGTATACTATATGTTTAACTATTAAAAAAAATATTTTTCAAAGTCTTAAAGCAGTTCCCACATGTATTTAACTTCCGATATCACTACTAGCTGCACATCCACTTTAAAACAAACACATATTCCCTCTACTGAAACATCTAGTCAAACACTGTAGTAAATAGTTCTTTTTTGAAGCCAACCAGAATGTAATTGAGCACAATGAAATAAGTACTACTCTTTTTGTTTATTACTGCAATAGTTCAGGGGCTGACATATTTCTTGGTGATAGTTCTCTCTTCCTTTCAAATGCCTCTGAGAAGAGGTGTTATAGCAAAAGTGATATGTGTAAGGTAAAAAACAAACCAGTAAAACTAACATTTCTTTTTTTGAGTACGCAGCATTTGAGCATCAAATTGATGTTTTAAGGTAGTCAATGCCCCAGATTCAAAGCATAAGTGAGAGTTTTCTTACAGTTTCTGCTGACAGAGCAGTCCAAAGGAATGCTGACTGCAATAAGCCTTTGAGCCTTAGGCATGACTGAAGCTTACTTGACAAGATTCACTTACTAAACCCAGTGTGTGTGATGAGACCCTGTCACAGTGGAGTGTGACAATAATGCAGAGTGGTAAAGAAATAAGAAAGGCAGCTGAGTCACTATATTTACAAGTAACTAATCCACTCTGGGTGTAATCACTTAAAAAGCCTATGGATTTGGACAAAATACTTGTCGGTACATTTTTTTTTTCTTAAGGGTAGATTTTTGGACTAATCTTCCTGACTTAATAGTGTCTGTTAAACAGAAATTGAGTTTTATAATAAAAAATTCTGGAGGAGGAAGGAAAGAGATTTATTTTATGGTGTGGAAAAAATTTACAGAGCTAACTGGGTTAGCTATTATTGACAAAGATCTCAGAGGAATTTATAGCTGCATAGGTGTATCCAGTAGTATTGCTCATACACATCTATATGCCTCAAAAGGCACCTAAAAGAAACAGCAACTAAACCTAAGGTTTAAATGCAGACTATTTTCAAAGAAATATGTTTTAAAATGCAGATTTATACGAGTTTTTAATGTAAGATGAGGTACAGTTGCATATGGAGACCTTTAAGATATTCCAAATTTACATGAGTTTAAAATGACTGTAGATCAGTTTGCAGTGGGGTTTTTTGTTTCCTTTGCGGTTGTTTGTTTTTTGTTGGAGGGGGAAAACATCATCTCTTTCAGCTCTTGGAATCCTAATAAGTAGAGTCTACATTTTGTTTCTGTAAGAAAGGCCACAGAAGTCTGTGGGCTTGACTTCAGCTGTCTTTAGGAGCTTGATATCAAATGCCAGGATCCTGGGGAATGTGGTGAGAAGGAGGTTAGAAGTGAATTGCTAGGGAGCAAAACCTAAACACAGTAACAATAGGAAGAAGGAGGAAGTTCAATATATATGTATTTTTAAAATACAATTTAAAAATAAAATATTACACCCACATCCCCAATCCCTATATTTTAATACCATGTCATAATCTTTAGAGTATTTAGAAGGGTTTAAAGTAAAAGTGTGAATAAGGGGCTTTTTTAATACTCTGAGTACATGAGAAATCTGGGAAGCTGATATGAAAAAAGAGATACGGTCCACTGGGAGAAATGAGTGGGAGCTTTAAGGCAGGCCAGGGGTGACTGCTCTAACTGCAAATGGCAGATCTGAGGAAGGAGAAATGGATATCTGGAGCTCTCTGTTTCAGTTTGGGAACGTTGAGAACTACCCTGTCCCTGCTTGTGTCTTGTTTGCTCTTAGAAATGCAATACTCCAATGTGGACTAAAGACTAGAGGTTACATGTAATTCAGTAATGACTGCAGTTGAATGTAGAAGTCAGAATCAATAGAAGACGGTGTTGTTAATAACCCACTGGGCAATAAAAGCACACTAAACAAGGAAAAATATTCCTTTGAGTTCTGAAGCAGAAACTGGAACCCATAACATCAAGCTTAATTCAAGAAATATCTGTAAGATAAGACTGATTTAGCCTTTGAAGAACATATTGTTCCTAGTTGAGATCATACTGGTTAACAATGTGAGCTGCTAGACATAAAGCAGTCCCTGAGAACAGAGAAGGTGGAGTAATATTTGGTTTATTTTTAGCTCACCATTGGATTCCATAATAAGTATCTACTTGAGGAAGACCTACATAATTGAAATACAGTCTTACACAAAGAAGGAAATAATCTAGATATAAACAATAATTAAACTGTAGACAATAATTAAAGAAAGAGTAAACAGCAAATGAAATTATAACAAGATAAGAAACCAAAGTACAACATTTGGAGCTTATAGCAGGTACAGTTAACTTTGAAAATACTGTTTTCCACATACAGGGCACAGATACATATTTACTTAGCCAAGGCTGAATACACAGAGAAGAAAAAATCAACTGTTGATTCAGAAAGTTACCAGTAGAAGGGAAAACACAATGAAGTGACTAACAGGAGCAACTGCAGGGTAGTATTTGATAGAAGTAGCAAAGTAGTCTGCTTCTCTCAAGCAAAAGTTGGATGGAAGTGGGCTGAATGGGCATTACTGAGAATACGAGGAAAGAGGTGACTTTAGGAGAAGGAAAATGTACAAAATAGTCTAGATTTTACTTGATGAATGCCACACACTTTTGGGTAAATTGCTACAAAGCCCTTTGAAGTTGTTGCTTTTGGTCACTTTAATCTGCCACTGTTCACAGTGGCAAGGGAGAAAAGGAGTCAATTAGATTAAGAAGTGCAGTTAGATTTGCAGGCACTTAGGTGCTACCACCTGGAAATCTAGTCTTTGTGCATCTGGACTGTGACATTCAACTAACAAAGAAGTGCTGAAGATCAGGGCTCTCACTTCTCTGGCCTGAAAGATTGAACTGCCTTCCTGACCCATGACTCTGAGAGAAAGTGTTTGACACACTGTCAGGCAAATAGCATAGTCTGTGTGTCCTAATTAGTAAATATTTTCTCTGTCTATACTGGCAGGAGAGAATTGAAAAGGTACTGGTAATAGCACTCCATATGTCTGTCATTTCCTTACTACAGTGGAGTAAGAGTCTCTCTTCTGAACTTCCCCCAGTATCAGATTCAAATATGAATTGTAGTTTGATCTCAAATATTGGTAGAAGACTGTCAGATTGCGATGGCTCGTGTAATCTTTACCATTTTTGGACTGTCCTCTCAGGTTTTAGATCTCATTTAGAAACCCATTGTTCCTGTAGTAATTATTGGCCTTTGAGGTGCTGATAAACTGCCTGCATTTATGTATTTCAGTCTATTGTTATTCATGGATTCTGCTAGATGCATATAGACTTTAAAATGCAGAAATATTTCTTTAATGAGGAGATTTGGGGTTGTTACAAAGTGTCCCTATCACTTTACCTTCTTGGGAGACTGTGAGATTGTTATTTTACAATGAAGTATTTAATTTCTCTGCAACACAGAGAAATTAGTGTTACCCTTCCTTTAAGGCCAGAGACTGGTCAAAACAATCAGAATTGGCACCTGTAACTCAACAATGTGATTGCCAAATGTGACAGAATGCAACAATTGGATATTATTATTAGATCACAGGCTTCCTGGCACTGTAGGTTACAACTGCTGCCAAAAGTGCCTGGTACATTTGGTTAAAAGAGGCTGATGTTCCCTTTTATGCTTGGACCTCACCACTGCTATCTGTGAATTTTATTAAGTTATTCTAATTTCTTCTCTAGGGGCTGCATAGTCAGACAATTTTTAAAGAAACCTAATCTTCACAACTACTGTTTTGTATTATCAGCACGTCTATCGAGTATTTAGTAGTGGTGTCATGTAACCTATGCCTGTTGCCCTTTTAGAAGCTAACTTTATTTTTAAATCAGGTGTGTTAACTTTCTGGGAATGTTGTGTTTGAAGCCAATGAGCTGGACTGGGGTCTCTGTTATTAGTGCTGATTTGTTAATCTGGGTAATGGTTAAGTAGATCATTATATGACAGGATAAATTAAATTTGAAATGAAATATACTAATTTTAATATAGCAAAGTGTTTTCAATACCAATAACCTCTGGTATTTTTATTGAAATATATAGAAGGAAACATTTCTGTTGAAACAATTTTTACTTCATACAACTTATTTTTCCCATTCTTTTTAATGGCCAGCTATGTACTACCACCCAAATAAACATGACAAGATCTATCTGTGTGCTGAAATTTAAATATACATATATAAAAAAGATTCTGACACTACATTTCAACATATTTTTAAATTTGGAGACTGAGAAAAGTCCCATTGACTTCTAACCATGTCTATTTCCAGAGGTGAAAATTGAGCATATGCTTCAACCCTTGCACCTCCATATACCTTCTACTGAATAATCTAGTAATACATTCTCAGATGGAATTTCAGATTACAGCACTGAACTGTGAGAACAGTCAGCTATTTCAGCTTGGCAACTTTTGTGCATACAAATTTATTTCATGCATGGTCTATGCAAGAAGAAAATTTGACAAGAAATAAAAAGATTAATCAGGAAAAGACTTTTTAAAGACTTTCTCACAAGAGGAGCAGGCTATGAATATAATGTAATCGGATATGATTACATAAATAAGCTGTTATCTTTAAGGTTGCACATAAACTTTAAGCAAAAGGAAATTTTAAGACTATCATTTTAGGATTTTTGACAATTAATTTAGTTTTGTACCGTGAACACAAGATTTAGCGGTAAACAAGGGTGGCATAGCAGGGTCAGCAGGGCTTCACAGATGTGGGAGCAGTCAAAGGAAGTAAGTAGCTGAATAGGGGCAGCAGAACAGGTTTGCAGACTCTGACTGTGACTATCCAAGAGTCCAGATTACAAGACAAGTCCACAATGCTATAAAAGATGCCTCAGGTCAAGATGGAAAGTTGCATCACTAGGTCAGGGTCCAGATGAAGAATATGAGGCCAAATATAAGAGTGTCTGCAGTGCAGCTCAGGCAAACACCAACAGTGAGGGCAGGGTTTGAATTTCAGCCCTCTACCAGTGTGGCTGCTGATAGATCTTTCTTCATTGGCTCCTTCCTTGAAGATGGACATCACAGTGACATAGCAACAGAGCTGGCTGTGGGCATGGGTAGCCAGACTCCTGGGGAACGTGAACAGCAGCTTCTTGAACTGACTGGGGCCCATGGTTAAATGACCTCACACAGTAAAGCAGATTTAGTCTTTACAGAGTTTACTGTCACACAATTTTAGAACTTTATTTTATTACTATTATTTTGTTTATCTTGTATTAAACTCTCTAGTTATTAATTTGTCTTACATGAAATACAATTTCCCATAAAAGAAATTTATGTTAATCAATAACTGAAGTTGGTGTTTAAGTAGTTTAAAAGCAGATTAATATCTGGATTAAATATCTATGAAAACTTTCTCAATTTTTGTCTGTGAACAATAGAAGCAAAGAAGAAACTCAATTTTAGTCCTTAGTTCTTGTGTCTTTCAAAGATATTGTCACAGCAGATGCTTCTGATTGATCCACCACTTCAACCAAGTATATGTCAAAAATTTCCTTGAAAAAGAAAGCAACAGAAGTACTTACTTGATGTTATGATTTAGCAAGTAGCTGTTTTTGCTTGGTAACAGTGGGAGGGGGTTGCAGTGAAGACCTGATAAAGAGTTTTTGGACTCTCCCCGGGCTCCTGGGTTCAGACCAAGCTATGGCTCAGCTGGGCCAATCTGGCACCTCTGGGATCACTATTTAGTGACAGGAATTTGAAGTGTTTGAGAGAAGGTGTAAGAGTGATACAAGGTGGAGGTGACCATGTGGACCCCACAGTCAGAGAAGGAGGAAGGAAGGAGAAGCAATAGACCAGAGACCCCTCTGCAAGCTGTGGTGAGAATGCAGGCTGTACCCCTGCAATCCATGGAGGGCCATGGCAGGACTGAGAGCCACCAGCAGCTCCGTGTGAGTACACCTGGATGGACGAGGGACTGTGTGGGGAGACGGCCATGGCGCAGGCCATGCTGGAGAGCCTCCACGCAGCAGAGCAGCCCCACACGAGAGGCAGAGAGGAGCTGCAGCTTTTGGGATAAATGTATGTCAGAGCAGCCCGTGCAGGGCTGCTGTGTGTGAGGTACCCCACGGACATGCAGGGAGGAATAGTGCGCGGAGCCCAGCTGCCCTGAGGAGAGACAAACAGCAAAAAGTACTAAAAATAGACTGACTGAAACCCCCACTCCCTGCCCCCCTGAGCCGTTCACAGGGCGAGGGGGGAGGAGGTAAAAACACCAGGATCCGTACTCTGATCACGAGAAAAGGGGAGGAGTGGGGAGAAGGTGGTCTTAAAGGGCTGGTCGGACCAGCCTTCATTGTACCAGTCTGTGTTGTTTTATTTTGGTTATGTTTTGGATTTTATGATTATGCTTTAGTTAGTGTTGCATTAAATTATTTTCTGTTTTTTTCCCCAAGCCGAGTAACCTGGTGTATTTTGTCCTGGACCTTAAGCGGCAATTAAGCTCTCCCTGCCCTTTGGCAATCCTCAGGTCTTTGGTACTTGAGGCTAATTGTGGTCTTTTGTTCACTGATGGGCACAAATCAGGACACTTGACACAATTCATTTTTAAAATTTTTTTATCAGCTAACAGATGTACAGTTCAGAAAAGTTGGCCTGAGGTGAGTCCCTTAGTCACAGAGTAGGTCTGCTTGTGTCCTGCTTGATTTGCCCCAGAGAAGTTAAGGAGTCAGAGGAAGGACACCTTGTTGAGTTCTCTCCCGGGACTGTTCTCAGCCTCAGTGCTCAGATATGACACCTATCAGGATGATTGGGATCTAGGGACTCAGAAAACTGAGTGTCTGAGCTCATCAATAGAGGAAACACACATTTTACATCTCTCTCTAGAAATGTATTTATGTATCCCACTAATCTTAATCAGTCAGAGAGGGGAATAAGGTGAAGCTGTTGGTACTGTTTGTGTTTGTGTTAATCCTGAGTCTTGGCTAAGAGACGGAAATTAAAATGACATAGTTTCTTTCCAGTGCTTTGAAAAATCAACATTATCCATTTAGAAAAGTCCTTTATTCACAAGCAGTCAAGGTGATATTTGGAATTTTTGTGGAGGTGAAGCTTTTTGTTATATGTTCTTCTCTTAATACTGAAAGCACATCACTTCCTTGGTCTTTCTAATTTCACAATAAACAGTAAATCCATTAGGTAGGTTGGCATTAAAATGTAGGAAAACAATCTTATTCCTTGTCATGGGAGTTTAAAATTCCACAAGCATTTTTTCTTCAGTTTAGCTCAAGTTTAATCACAAATTCAATACTGCAACTGGGCATTCAATAATGTAGCTTGCCTACTGTGTAATGATTTTCAATTCAAGTCCCACTGACTTCATATCCATAGCGATAGTCCTTATTTCCATATTTAAAAAAAATAATCCTTGGATTTATTTATATGATAGTGGAATCACAGCTTATTTGAACTTGATTTTCAGAGAACTGCTATGCAACTATATACAGTGTTTGTCCTTCTGGTGACCTTTTCTTTTCGTGATTGCAATTTTGACAGGTGCTTTTGCTTCAGGCCACTCAGAGACTTTACACTATTAACTGTGGTGACATTTTTCTCTCTTGAATTGTTTCAGGGAAAAAAGCTGATGAGAAAGCTCGACTTTCTTTTTGTTTCTCTGTGTATCTTAAGGGCTTAATGTTAGTGCCATAGTGACAACCAAAAAGTTAACATTAGGTGCTAATTTCTTCAGAATTACATCTGTCATAACAAAGATATTTCAATGGGATATGAAAAATTCAACAATGTATGCTGGCATATGTGGAAATTGCCAATAGTAAACAATCACCAACAGTGGAATGGAATCACAGTATTAAGTTCCTGACCTAGATCTATAGCACAAAGAAATCAGTTATCTTCTTTTTATCGGTTTCAAGGGACTCTGAATCAGATTTTTAGACTATTATTAAAGAAACCTAGTGGACTTAGTTAGGTAATGGTCTCACTGCAATATTGCAATCATTTGGAAAAGAAATCTTAAAAACCATTACCCGTTATTTAACCAGACACAACACTTGCTTTAGTGGCTTAGGTAATTTTTCATGAAAGACCTTTACTAGACAGAAATTTTTTTTTCCTCTTTTCTTTTCTTTTCTTTTCTTTTCTTTTCTTTTCTTTTCTTTTCTTTTCTTTTCTTTTCTTTTCTTTTCTTTTCTTTTCTTTTCTTTTCTTTTCTTTTCTTTTCTTTTCTTTTCTTTTCTTTTCTTTTCTTTTCTTTTCTTTTCTTTTCTTTTCTTTTCTTTTCTTTTCTTTTCTTTTCGTCTTCAAGCAATCTCTTTTGTTATGCCAAAAAGGTTAACAACATTGGAATTATTGCAAATCAGAATATTTGTCTCTGCCAGTTACATCAAATATGTTATAGAACTTTATACAGTTGGAAAGTGAGAAATAAATTGCCCATTGAAAGCTTGATATAACCTAGAGCACAGAATCTAAAATTCTTGTGTTTTTTTTTTTTTAATGCTGCTAGGTTGAGAGAGAGTTCACTCACAGGAATAAATGAATTCATTGCTTATTAAAAACTAAGTCAAATCCTAAGTATTCTTTTTCATTGAAGTTATATATGGATTTAAATCAACATATACGGAATCTGTTAATATTTCCTAACATGATGTTACGGAACTAAAGCTTATTTTACACGTATCTTTATTTGGATTAATGTCTCAACAGCATTAGTTATTTCTTTATTTAACATTATTTTCTTTGGGTAAACACATCTTGATATTCTCTGTTTGTGTATACATCTGTATTTATACACATGTGTAGCTATATAAATATGTATGTATCCATTTCATCCTATACCTATTGTCATATTACTAGGTATCCTAGTAAGACTGCTGGTCTTGTATTGATATCTTGTATGATAGAATGATTCTGGCACTGAAAATAAGTTGCTTGAAACTTCTCCGTGGAAAATGGATAATGTGTAGAGAGGGTGTCTGGTCTAATGTTTATCTCATTAATCTGGCTCCAAGGAGACCTGGATGTGATTATTTGCTCTACCACAGGTATTCTATTTGACCCTTGGCAAATTGCTACGCCTTTGTACCACGATTCTTCAAGCTGCCAAATGATTGAGGATGTGTGTTTATCTCTTTAGAGAGGGGGCTGGGTAGGTAGAGAATAGGAACAAAGAGAACGTTCTTAGGCTAAACATTCAAATATGACAATAATAGAATTATGCAAGGTCATGCTCCCTTGTAAAAGGAGACAAAAAAAAAGGGGGGGGAGGGGAAATGATAATCTATGTGAAAATATCTTGGTTGCTATGTTTGCAGAGTGATGCTCTACTGTTGTCTGCCTTGTACTGTTAGAGATGTTAGTGTAACTGAATAAAATGCCATCATACCATTCATGTGTGATACTGTATTTGCAATGGGAGTATAAAAACCAAATATTAATTTTCAGTCCATTTTAGAGACTATACTTTCATGACTCCAGAGTGAACCTCGTTAGCAATTTTGGCTTTATGGGTCCTATGCCAATGATACATTGAATTGCCTTCCCGATATTTGATTTGAGTGGGATGTCCTGTAGTGCTGTGAATCACTCATCATTTCTGTGTTAAACGGATATGTCAACTTTATTGAACCAACCTCCTCCTGGAAGCTGTAGGGGTTCGATAGCCTTGTTAAGCAGCACTAAGGATAGAAAAAGCATGCTGTATATAGGTCACTGGCAGGAGGTTTTTCATCATATTAAATTTGTATTCTATACCTTTTATATAGACACTGTTGAGAAGCAATCCTCATCTATCAAAACCTACTAAGAAAGAGGTAGATGATGGTGTTTTAAATGAGTCTTCCTGTGACAATAAAGATAGTTACTTCAGGCTCATATTATGTTATATTGAAGCAGTATATCAGTAGACAATATTTGTAAAACCCACTAAATCTTTCTTTATGTATTTCAGGTAATATTTTCCTCTGTATAGTAAAAAACTTCAACAGTGTTATGAACTCATGATCAGAATGCTTTTATAATAGCTCAGAGAATTCAAACAGTCACCTACCATGACAGTACAATGTTTTTTTTAAACCAATATTTTTAAAACTCTAAAAGTTTTCCAAAGAAAAGTTTCTAAATCTGTATTTAAGCACTTAAATAAATGAGGGCTTGTTTACAGAGACACTAATAACCTCTTCTATGCAGCAGAGCTGTGATGTTCACATACATGGAATGGTGTGTTATTCTTCTTAAAATGTTAGCTACAGATAAGGCAGAGAAGAAATCTAAGATGACAAACACCTTTGATTTTTTTTTTCCTGCTTTCGGTATGTGTTTGACTTTTCTTTCTGAATATCATCTATGTCTAACAGATTTTTTTTTTGTCCTTCTCATGATAATCCTTATCAAAATAAAAATATATTTCTGTCAAAATCTATGAAGAAGGAAATGTGTTTCTATTCTGTTCTAATACCTGGAGTTTGTTTTTTGAAGTAAACTCCTTAAATATATATATATTTTTACGAAAACCCTACAGCAGAAATGCAATGACAGAAATGTCATTTACAGCAAGAAAGAGAAGAGAATGTTGCAACTTAAGTAGACCTGAAAATAGAGATCAATAATTTAAGAAGGAAATTATTTCACATATCCCTGTCCTCCTTGCCTTTCTCACTGGAAGAATTGGCTTCACTCAATGCAATCATAAAATTTGTAGGTTAATAGCAAGAAAATTGGCAAGTTCTTATAAAATAGAAAAAGGTAAAAATGATTAAGTTTCTGGACTCTTGGATATTAAAGAGGCTTTTAAATGGCTGTATTAATTAATTTGCATGAATGATACCTGGAACCTGAAGAAGAATGAAAAGCTCTTAATGGTGGCATAAAGGATCTGTATTTTTTTAAAATGATCATACATTGAAAAACAAAAGGGAAAATCCATTGATGTAAATGTCATATTTACCAAAAATCACCAAGTTCATAGAAAGTCTAATTAAGGTGCTAGCCAAGATGGTACTGCTAATTATTTTCTGAAAGTTCTCATCATTCTTTGAGTGATCACAGGATGATTAAGCAAGATTGTTTTAAAACAAATAGTAATTCTTCTGCTTTTGTACTTGATTCTGGTGCCACTGTGATTGCTAATTATAAAGATTCTATTGCATCTTATTTTCAATCTTGAAAACATACGAGAGTTTCAACATCATAGCGTTTAGCTTTTTCCAGATTACCTAGGTACCTTATTTAATTTGTGCTCAAAGCTTACCTCAGGCTTTTGTCACAGTAAGGCATCATTTCATCAATTGACTCATAAAGAAATAACTCCTTCAGAGTTTCAATGATCTCTTGGTATTTTCAGTTATCTAGGAAGATGTTATGATAATATTATGATCCAAAAGAGCTTTTGTCATCATATTCACTTCTCAAAAGAACAGAAATGGATTGAAGACTGTGTCACCTGAATACAAGGATCTCTCGCTCTGCTTCCCTTCCTTTTTGAGAAAAGATTCTGTCATGATTTGATATGGAGCTGTTTCTGGTAATGGGGAAGGGGCTGTAAAGATGGCTCCTGTAACAAGTTACTCGAAACTCACCCCAGCCCTGAGCCAGATCCACCTCTGGGACTGAGCCAATTAGGTGTCTCCAAAGTCACTTTTTAAGAAGAAACAGTTGAAAGAGAAGGGTTCTTCCTGTTCCTTCTTGTTCTGTTCTTCTTTCTTTTCCAGATGGTGGTGGTGCAAGTAGTTGGAAGAGAGAGAGAGAAGTGACCATGCGGTCCCCAGTGTCAGTGAGGAAAAAGAGGAGGTGTACAGGAGCACAGACTCCCCTGCATCCTGTGGAGAGGACTGGTGAAGTAGTGATTTGTTTGCATGTCATAAAAGACCCTGTGCCAGGGGCAGTGAATATGCCCAGAGGAGGCTGTGTCCTGTGGGAGGGACCTCATATTTGCAGAAGCTGTAGCTGTTGGGAGGAACCAACACCAGACAACTTCATTAAGGACTGTATCCTGTGTGAGGGACCCTGTATCGGAGCAGAGGAAGAATGCATGGAGTCCTCATCTGAGAAGAGAGAAGCGACATAGCCCATCTGTGAGAGAATGACCACATCCCCTGTTCTCTTCTCTTCCACCCACTGAGCCACTGAGGGTGAAGGAGGTAGAGATATCTGGAGCAGTGAGCTAAGCCCGGGAAAAAAGAAGGGATGGGGGAGGGAGGTCTTAAGAGCTGGTTGTAATCATCCTGTAATCTGGTTGGTTATCATCCTGTTCTCTTTTTGTTTTATTCTATTGTGTTTCTAGTAGGTAGTAGAATAAACCTTATTTTACCTCCCATTTCGCTGGGGCCTCTGCCATCCTAAGGAGGGTGAAGGTGGATGGGGGACACCAAGCAAGAGTGTTGTGGTACTTCATTGCTGGCTGGGCAAAATCAAGACTCCATGTCAAACCATGACAGAAGCACTGCTGAGAGCCAGAAAGGGTCTATATGGGTCTAAACACCTCTTGTGTTTAGCTGCTTATTGACATTACTTTCCTGTAAGCTGCACAGTTGACATTAGCAGCCCTCAGGCTGGAAATTGCAAATAGGATCACAGTAACATTGAATCCACCTGCAGATTTTCTTACAGTGTCGAACATTTCCAAGCTTGCTTAAGCTTTTCTGAAGCAGGTAGAGCGTAAAAAAAAATAAAACCTGCTATAAAGTTTAAGAAAAAAATTCCAAAATAGAATTTTTCAAGTTTTCAAAGGTGATTATATTGCAAGTTTTGAAACAAAAAAAAAGTAAGAGATCTGATTTACAACTTAGTCTCACAAAAACTTGGAAGCTGACTCCCTTGAATATGGCTCTTGAGTTAGCACGTGATTTCCTAGGGAGAATAAGATCTGAAGGGTACAGATAGAGTGTTAAGCGAGAGTCACTGCAGTCAGCACTCTCAATGGAGATCTGTTACCTGGCCTAAGAGAAAAGAGGTTGCAGAGAAACACTTCATTTAAAAGTAGGAGACATCTCACCTGTTAGGTAAGTAGTCTGTTTTTTTTTTTTTTTTTTTTTCAGATGACCTTCTGTAGAGGAAGAAAATAAGTTCTAGTGACAGGTTTGTCTCAGATTGAATTTATTGTTTAGAACAGGCGATTCTTCAAAATGGCAGCCAGTCCCATAAACCCCTCTGAATCTCCAGCTTGATATGGATGTCTAGAGTGAACTACTTTACTGATCTGATTATTCCTGTAGGTTTCAGTGGGATAAACATGTAGCAAGACCTGAAAGGAACCTTTCAACGGGTCAACAGAAAAAGTCAGATTATACACATTGAGGTGTAATATTGCACAAGACAAAATCATGAACCTTTAATGAAGCAAAATTGTCACTAAGGAAATGTGACAGAGATTAGTTTGAAACAAGACTGATTCAAAATTGAGTAAAAATATCAGAAGTTAAGTCATTAATAGCATTACTATTCAGACAGATGTGATGTCTGCTTACATGATCATTTCTTCTCGATTTTTATAGCAGGATCAGAGTTCCATCTCACATCTCTGTTAAGATATAAAATCTGACAATAAATCTTTAGAACTACAGGCTAAAATTGTAATAGTCACTGCAAAATTTTACAACCACAAATATGCTTTGAAATAAAAGATTTAGTTACAGTGAATACTCCATGCCTAAACAAATGCCTAGCACAGGTTGTCACAA
Source organism: Colius striatus (assembly GCF_028858725.1). Lineage (NCBI taxonomy): Eukaryota > Metazoa > Chordata > Aves > Coliiformes > Coliidae > Colius > Colius striatus. The sequence goes on along the minus strand of NC_084760.1, from coordinate 52,491,822 downwards.
TGAAAACATTTAATTTTTCATCTTTTAGTGGTTTTGAACCAATAGTAAATAAATGGGGAAAACAGTTTATGTTCTTTACTGCCAGATTTGCTATCATAAATGATTTTTTTACAAGTCCTTATTTGACAGTTTGTGTTTTGGGCCATTTTCTGTCTTCTGCTAGGTACAATAAGATAATTACTTAGTTTGTCTCACATCCTGCAATAAGACCTTGAGAATCCCATTTTTTTAACATCAAGATTTGATGCTATGGCTGTCTTATAGATCTTCACCAAATGATTTCATTTGCTTTTTTTTTTTTGTTTTGTTTTTAAAATTCCAGCTATTAGGAAAAAAAAGTGGTTCTAATTTTTTGTTGAAAACAACACATTTCAACTAAATATTTTAATTTCTGATACAAATGAACAGGCAAAAAAAAGAACAGTTCAGTTTTCAACATATTTGAATGATACTTAATGGGAACAGCAGCTCAGTGTCTTGTGATGCTCTTCCTTTTTGCTGCCTAGACTTCCCAAATAGACTTCTTAATCACTCTCTCTTTCTGATGAATTAAAAAGCAAACACCAGAGACTCTTGAGAAAATGAACAAAAACAATCTTGATCCCCAGAAACTCTGGTAGTAGCATTTAGAAAGGACAATTTGATATTTAGGTTGGATTATTGCAGTTATGGACCTAAAAGCATTACATTTTCTGCAGATATAACCCTGATTTTCAATATTATTAATATTTCTCTTTTACTGCAGTTCCCAGACAGATTCCATATGAGCTTGTATTCAACCTTGTTGCCAATAGTCTCATAACTGTGACCCAGCAATTCTTTTTTATAAGCCTTATCACTGAAATGGCTGTGAAAAACAAGAAAACTAGAGTAAATGCCTTTTTTTAGGGTGGTTTTTTTTTTTTTTACAATAATCTATGAATGCTTATAAAATATGTGGTATTTTTTCCATTAGACAGATTTCAGTATTAGCTTACAGTATTTTATTTCATAAAATATATAAATTTATGATCCTTAAAATTAAACCAAAGATTTAAAATAGGCTTTGATTATGAAGAGGATTGCCATAGATGAAAAATTGTACTTCTCTGTATTACATCCTTACTTGGTGTTAAATTCAAGCATCTCTGACTCTGACTAGTCATTTTAAGCATATGTCAGAAAGTTCCCTAATTTACTTAGTGGCCTTCACTCAGTATACTTTTCTAGGTCATACGACTGAGAAAGTAGCCTTTTGTCTAGCCTCTGCCCATCTCTTATTTTATTAGACTGTGTTCTGGCAACACATGTATTAATGGAATTCAAATACAGTCGATACATGGATTGAGCTAACAGACTCATAAAAGGCACACTTACAATACACTGATATCTGACCCAGTGTTATATAAAGGTCAGGAAAACTGGATAGCTTTTATGGAGCTCATTATTTAATCTTAATATTAAAGAGAACCTAGCATGGAAGACCCTAATCAGGATTTGTAATTAAGTGAGAACATCATTCATAACCTGATTATAATTGCAGGGTTTTATAGCCCTTTTCCAGAAATCAGCCTCTTGCACAGTTGATGTAATGCAAGGGATTTTATACGGAGTATGTCTTTGACTGCAAGTCAGTTATTAAATGCATTATATGAATTTTTAATCTATAGTGGTATTTATAAAATGTTGCCTCAGTGACAAAATGAGAAGTACTTCCCAACCATGGTTTAAAGATGTAAAAAACCAATAAAATTGAAGTAAAAATATTAGTTGATTTAATTTATAAGTGGCTCATACTCAGAATTCATCCTTCTATCACCTGTGATTTTGACTAAAACATATCTGTACACACCTTGATCATATAGCTATACTCTTCTTTAGTATATCTCCACAATTGTAAATTGACTTTATGTGAAGGGAGTTCAAGTATCATATTAGCTCAAGTATAAATCACTCTTTACAGTAGAATGGCCCTGAATCTGATTAATCTGAATGCTCTTTTTAGCAAACTAGATCACAATGACTCCCTCGGTACTATTAATATCTAACTGTTCCGAGATCATGGTATCTCAAAGATATTTGGTTCATGGATTATACATCCGTAAGTCAGAAAATTTTGCACCGATGTGTTGTGGTTATGCATTTATTATGATTTCACTAAACAGAATATAGTGCAGGGTTCATACTGAATCAGACTGATTATAAAAGACATGTTTCCTTAAACATCAATTGAAATTAGTTAATGATATCATGAAAGTTGTAATAGTTCAAGGTTTTTCCACCAATATTTTTGTGAACTACTTTATTATCAGTGGCAGCTTTAGCTTAACTTGTTTACTTCATATTGTAATGCACTCAGCAGTGTGCTAAGTTAACAGTAGGTGTAAGGCCAGTTCTTGTACTTCAGTGAAGGGTGTAATAATACCTGGGTGAGAGAATAATAACTTTTAAGAATGGTCTTTCCTGATAGCTTGAAATCATTCCAAAACAATTTAAAAAAAAAATGATAGGATTTTCAGATTACTAAAAGCTAGACTTTGACTGAGGTAACCATCTCATGAAGGGACGTGGAAGAGGAAGATGGTTTCTCCGCATAACTTCTCTGGTAGCAAGGAGCATAATTCCTGCAAAGGAAGTTGGTGAATAATATATAGGAAGGACAGAACATAGTATTCAGGGAAGATGAGTAAATGCATTAAAAATGAATATTGAACTTTTATTACTGCGAGCCACAGGAAAATATTACCTTTGGGAGGAAAGAAAGAAGCAGAGGGGCCTCAAGAATGGCAACTTAGACTATTCTTGGGGAGTTTCTGGGATGATGTAGTAAGGTAGGCACTAGCACTTCTTCAGTCTTTTATGTCCCCGCCTGCTTTTTCTTTCATGCTTTGATGGTTCTAGATGGATGTCAGATAAAGTTAGATTCTTGAAAGTGATCTGTCACCTCTTCTTATTTTTTACTTCACTTCAATCATGTTCTATTTTCTTAAAAGATGTTCATACAAATCCACACAGAGAATGTAGACTCTAAGAGAAATATGCACTGACTGAGTCTTAAATACACTGATTTGTAGATCTCATCAGTATACTAAAAGAATTGAACCTGCATCACAATATCAAAAATCACTTATATATTCCCTGGATTATTAAAATGGAATTCTCAAGTCTCTAGCAATTTTCTGCATGAAGAAACTGGAAAGAATGTTGGATTTTGTGAATAAAGACTCATCTCACAGGATCACAAAATTATTTAGGTTGAAAGGGATTTCTTGAGATCTGGTTCAATCCCCTGCTCAAGATAAGTCAGCTAGAAAAGGTTGCTCATGACCATGTTCAGTTGCATTTTGACTGTCTCCATGGAAAGAGAGTGTACAATCTCTTTGGGTAACCTATTGCAGTATTTAACCACTGTCAGAGTAAAAAAGAAGTTTTTTTATGTGTATTAATTTTGTTTTTAAAATTTGTGTACATTGCCTTTTGTGCTGCCAACAGACACTACTGATAAAGAGTCTGGCTCCCCTGCTTTATTTCTTCCCATCAAATATTTATACAGTTTGACAAGATACTCTCTGAATCTCCTTGTCTCGAGGTTGACAAGTCCCATTTCCAAGAGATGTTCCAGACTCTTAATCCAATCTGTGGCCTTTTGCTAGATTCACTCCAGTATGTCCATGTCTCTGTCCCACAGTGAATTCCAGAAATGGACCCAGCACTCCAAGCACTCAGAAGAGATGAAAGATCACCTTCTCTCGATCTGCTGCCAACACACTTCTTAACACAGTCCAGGATGATTTTGGCCTTCTTTGACATGAAGCCGCATTGCTGAATCACAGTTGACTTGGTGTCCACTAGTATGTCAGTGTCCTTCTCTATATGCGTTGTCCACTTGTATGGCCCTAAATATGTACTAGTGCCTAGAATTACTGTTTCTCAGCTAATGACTTCACATTTTCCTTTGTTGAACTTCATGAGGTTCCTGTGTCAGTAGCTTTCCAGCCTGTGCAGGCCCCTGTGCATGGCAGCACAGTTCTCTGGTATACCAGCCACCCCTCCCACTTTTGCATGCCCTGCAAACTTACTGTGAGTGTGCTTTGCCCCATAAAACAAATTATTTATTAAGACCCAGTACTGATCCATGTACACCACTAGAGACTGGTCTTTTTGTCTCTGATCCTCACTTTCAAGGCCCAGATATTCAGTATATAGACATATCTAGACAGTATCTAGACATATTTCATTAATTTGTCTATGAAGATGTTATGGGATACAGTGTTGAAAGCCTTACTAAAATAGAAGTAAACAATATATACTGCTCTCCCTTAATCCACCAAAATCTTCTTCTCATAGTAGAAGGCCATCAAGTAGGCTAAGCAAAATTTCCCAGTCATAAATCCATGTTGACTACTCTTGATCCTGTTCTTATCCTTCATGAATTCTAGTCTCTAGAACTATATGGTCCATCATGTTTCCAGGGACTAAAGTGAGAATAACCAGTCTATAATTTCAGGGGTTTTCCTTCTTGCTTTTCCTGAAGACAGGAGGGACACTTGCCTTCTTGCAGTGTCTCCAGACACAAAGACGCAGAGTGCCCAGTGCCAAGCAGGAGAACCTCAATAAACCAGTCAGAGACTCCAGTCCCTGCCCTGGCTCCCCAGGGCATCCCAGGAGGATATCAGACTCATGAGTCTGAAGTAGCACCCGGCACTGTGAGTCCATTGGAGTGACTGTCCTGAGATACCTACGGACTGGGGCATCTGAGGAGTATGGGCTCTTTAAGGGGAACAGACTATTTGGAGATCACAAAAAAATCTTATGGTGTGTTTAGACAGGAAAAAAAGGCAAGGAAAGGGAGGGATCAGGGCTGACTGAGGAATAAATGTGGGAAAATAGACGGAACAGGACAAAATAGGGGTTTGCTGGGTGTAAATAGTCAATGGGTTTGTACACTTGTCTGACCACAGCTTATGCCTAGTGCCTACAGTTGGTCTTGCATTCTGCAAGAACAGCCAAGATTTACAGTTCCAGACATCCACAGGAACTTTGAATCCCTTGTGACAATGACCTGAGAACTCAAGACAGTCTGTAAGTTTCCTGGTCTTTCTCAACTGTTATTTAGTTAGAGAAGCAAGAAATTATAAAACAAAACAAAACAATATAATATAAAATGCATATAACATTTTTTCAACTTAAGCATAATAAGCATAGCTTAGAGGGTCAGTAGTAGGTTAAATTAGTTTTGACTTACAGTGCTAACAGTGCTTAAAGTGCTATGGTTTGTGTTTCTTCTGTCTTTGGTGGCAACAGCTTGGAGTATACATTCTGGTTCATTAAAAACAAACACATAGAGCAGTTCATCAAAAGAAGACAGAAGGGAAAGATGATGGCCAAACCAGATTTTTTTTTTTTAAAGTGCTTACAAAATCAATATTCAAATGTAATAAGTGACAGAGGAATATGTAAGCTTAAAAAGAAATCAGAATCTACATCATTCTACTGTCATAAAATATTAACAGAAACATCTGTAAAAAGAGATAAATGAAAATTGCTGTTTTAAATTGAATCAGTGAGTAAAAATTAAGCTTTTGAGAAGCCTCCTGAACATTAAAATGAATTTCCTTCAACCTTGAAAATTGGCAGCTGGGAGGAATTCTTAAGTCTGTAGTGTCACTTAAAGATTTTATTGAAAGACTTCTCAGAGGGTTGCCCAATGCAACATTAACGGCTGTGATAAAGTTGAGCTTTATCTTCAGAATTTCTGACAAGTCTGAATCCAAAATACCATTGCTGAAGAGCTGAAACAAAACTGTATCTGTAAGCCTCACTGGATAACTATGTTAATGTTCTTAGGCTCTATTGTGCAACAACCAATTTTTAAATCTAGTATCGTTATGAAAAAATGTAAATGAAAAATAAAAATGGTAATAATTTTATTTTACTTATAACAGTGATGATGTTCTTAGCTAGTGATTCTAATGGCTTCTTTGATGATGAACTCTCTGGCTAGGTCTCACTGTGATAGCTTCTTGCCAGATTGTAGTGGTGTACACTTACACTTGCCACTTGGTTTCAAGCATCCAGGTTTCTGATTGCATGCAGAGTGATTGTAGGGGAAGAGTGAGCAGGAAAGTAGACGAGGATGCCAAAAGAATATGTCCCATGTCTTTTGATGCAGTGGTCATCATTAGTCTCAAAGGTCAAATACCAAAGCTGTGAGAAGATTGTACCATGATCGGAGCTGCTAACCTAAGGAAAAAAGAAGATCTTGAGTGGATGACTCTGCTGAGCTCTTCTGAGCTCTTTCCCACCCGAGAACTCACAAGTCACCGTGGGGATAAGGAGTGGAGTGTACTGTAGTGGTAAATGGAAGGTGAGAGTATCTGATTTATTGATGTTAACCAATCAAGAAAACTCAGTGAAGTATAAAAGAGATAAAACTACTGCTGCTACTGCTACTACTGCTACTACTACTACTACAGAAATGTACAGTGATGCAAATCTGGTAGGCAAAGGGTAACAATCAGTCTCTGCCAGCTGAAGAGCTGGAGGGGAAGGCTTGCCTGTCTGTGCTTGTGTTTTACATGAACCTTGTATGTGGGTGCTGTTGAAAGCAGCACCTTTTCTGTTAGTCTTTCTGACTGGCTGTATTAGTGTCCTCTGTGTGTGCATCCCTACGTCCTTCACGTATATGTATCTCTGAGACAAGTGCTCAGTTTTGCTAATACCTGAACCTTCAACTAGCAGTCTGGTGCCACTTGACTGGGAAAGAGTATATAAGTGAATTTCAAGGCTTCGATCCAAACCTAATCAGATTTGTAACCTGGAGGAAACTATCTCCTGAGGGAAATAAAGTAAATGCTATTATTTAAAGTACCATTACTTACTAAAAACTGCTATCTGAACCTATGCCTTTGATGACTAACAATCTATGCTTGTTTTTTCTCCTGACTACTCTTACCCTTTCCCCTTGCTCCATTACCATGTACTTAGTTTTTTCAACTGATCTTCAAGCCAGAAACTATATCTACTTCATATGCTTGCATATGAATCCTTTCAAACATGCTCACATATGAAGTCCTCTATGCATTTCTTAAATGCCATCTAAAAGAAAATAATTATGATTTCAAGTACAAAAATAATTTTTTAAATGCATGAAACATCTTAAAAAATACATTATAATACCATAAATTCTATATGTTCTATATATGCTAATATATAGAATTCGATACAGTCTCTAGATTATAAAGTAGCATACATTATAATGTATTCTTATTTTAATTGCATATAATATATACATTCTAATCCTATACTGTTACAATATTTAATTTCGCTGTTCACCTTTGACCAGTTCCTAGGTGCAAGGCATTTGAACCGGTTGCATCACAGAAATATTCTTTCTAGTTTGATAGAAATTCCTACAAGATGTAAGAGGTCTTTGGGATCTCATCCATAAGAAAGAGCAAGAGTATTCAGAGTTCCTAAAACAAGTTCATAAATTAGACATTTAGAATAAGCAAAAGTAACTATGCACAGACCTCATTTAAGAACAAATCACCGATAATGGCAAGTCTTTCCTCTTCAAATCCTACTTGTATAACACCAACTTTGTCACTTATATATAAATCCTATACCGTTTAAAAATTCCACCTTTACTTCAGAGTAGCTATGGAACCTTCGTCTTTACAACTTTTTTTACTCACAAAAACCTTGCAGCACTAAAATAGTTTATTGTATTGTTTGTCAGTCCTTGGAGAGAGAAAATGAACAAGACTGTGAAGATTTAGAAATAAATGTCTGTTATAATATTCATGATGTTGACCATTTCTTTTTATCAGACAAGTGGTAAGATCACAATGACTTATGGTTTTAGTGATTTGGATAGTACTTATTAAAAGCTGTATTTAAAGTACTCTGTGAGACCGCCATTCCTACTGTCTGATTTTATGATCAGGATTTACAATTATAAGGATTTTACTACATGAAAGGGGTTTCACTTGATTGAACAGTTAATTGTTGTAGAAGCTAATACTCACTTTTCAGCTGATAAAGAACCACCGACCAACTCTCTGTACCATTTTAATTCTCAGTTTCTCTTTCCCGTATTTTGCTCAAATGTAAATGAGCAACAATGATGTAGAAAAGAACATGGCATTTTTAAAGTAAAGTTATTGCAATAATTTTGATTTTGGACTACATAATTGATTAAAGGTATAAAATGCTTGCTATTTGCATTATTTGCTCCCTTCTTACAACACAGTTTTCTTTGATGTCCTTTCTGTATAGAGTTTGAGATAAGATTTCTTTCCCATTTATATATATTAGACATTCTGGATCTAATTTTATTTCACGAGTAAAACTGTTACTGAGATCTTAGCAAGAAGAAACAGATGCTTGGACCATAAAAGTGGAACCCAATTGCACCTTTTTACTTTCTTTCGCCCCCATTTCATTTTTTCACTTCTTTTTCTTACAGAATACTGATGTGTGAATTGGAAAGCACTATGGAAACTGTATAGTGAGTTTTGTTCAGGTAATGCCCATGTTTTTAACAGTTAGTATTAACAGTATTGTTAGACTGCTGCACAAAAACCCCTGTGTCTACATTAATAAACTGGGTGGTGCAGTACAAAAAGATCTGAAAGCAAAAACATTGCTGTTATTAGAAAAGCCTGTGTTATTATAAAGTCTGAAAAATGTTTTGTACAAAATACTCTAAAATTTATGAGACCATATCCTTAGTCCAGGTTTTTCCTATGTTTCACTGGAATATCTTCAATGACCATCTAAGAAATACCATTCTCACCCCTCTACCACCCATTCTCCTAATGATAGGTTTAAAAAAACGCAATTAAGGAACTGGAGGTTATGTGACTTATAAGGAACAGTAATGATGATTTTTCTTAATATTAAGATGAATCAATATGTCTGAACTATACCACAGAAATTTGTGTCCTAGTTTCATTGATGAAGACCTATAAATCCAGAGGATACCAGCAAAGCTAGGCTCTGCTATCTACAGTACTACATTCCAAAATAAGGAGATGTAATTGGAATCCCTTCACAGAATTGATGTGGAAAGGAGGAACAATTAAGTAGAGTCATTTGGAAAAAAGCAAATGAGTCTATTCTTGACCTTCATTTAATAAGAAAAAGACTGTGTCATGGCAGCAATTTTGTACAGTAGTTTCGTGCAGAAACTAACACAGATTATGGCAGAAAATAATTCAAAATGAGAAAATATGTAACAGGACAAAGTTATTCAGTATTAGATGGCAATTGATGCATGAATTGAAGGAAGAGAGAGAGATACAAGTTAATGAAGTACCTTGGAAGAATTTCAAAAAGTAAAAGCTCAGGAGACAGTATCCTCTTAAAAAGGTTGCTCCAGTATGGGTTGTTTAAGAAGATGTAGTAGGATTTCCACGCTTTCTAAGAGGATAAAGTAATTTTCTTCCTGTAGAGTGTGAGTTGAATAAGATTCTATATATCTGCTTCTATTGATTCAAAAAGAAGTTACCTGCAGGGCTTGCAGAAAATCTCTTATTCCTCATTGCCTCTGGGGGAAAAAGGATTGAAGAAAAAGTTGATATTATTTTTTTTTCCTCTTTGTTCTAGGCATTAAGCAACTGTGTTTTAACTTTTATTTCTTGAGCTAGTGGAAACAACTGAGACTAAAGTGAAGAAAGAGAATAAAATAGGGTGCCAGACAAAATGACTGTCTTCCTTCAAGGAAACTATCAGATCCCAGCTGGAGGACGAATATCAGTCACATACTTGCCAAGCACTATTTAGCTCACATAATCATACCCTTTTTTTTGTACTGCTCTACAAGATTTATAACTTTTAGTCACCTCTTTCTAAGCTTCATAGCCAAAATGTATAATTAAGGTTAAGTTAGACAAGCACTCAGAGTATGAAGGCTGCCAGAATGGTTACTATCAGGGCAGTCTCCTGAGATATAAAAGTGATGTGAAATGATTTGCTTCTTCTATGATACAATATTTGGAAAAGAAACATTTTTCATGTTGTTTTTACATGTTTGTTCTGCTCTATTCTGTTAGGTTACTGGCAGACAGCTGCTTCACCCTTTTCCGTTGCTGTCAGGCATTCTGGGCCATTGGTGTGAAAAGAAGTTTTAAAATTTCAGCAGTTTTGTCCTATTCAAAGAAAGAAGAGGAAGTGTTCATCCTAGGCCCACTCCCCTGATATGGTGGGCTGTGGAAACTCTGTGTAGTCTCATAGATGGGCTGAGCAAGAAGATGTTTACAAGGACGCTTACAGCATGCTGCTGTTCTTCCAGATTTTTGGACCATGGCAAAGTACATGGATGAGATGAGGAGCAGCTGAAGACAAAGCCAAAGTTTGATAGCCCCTGCAAGCATCCAGGCCTGTGGCTGTTGGGTGATCTGTTCCTGAAGATACCTAGAGCCCAAGTGCCTCTAGACAATAAAGCCCTTGCACACGGAAGGCCAACTACTTAATTTTTTAAACTGTGCAACAAAACACCATCTAGGGCCCCACTGAGTTCATTCACCTTTTATCCCAAACTATTAGTACCCTTTTTTTTTTTTTTTTCATATTTAGCATTTGCAGTAGCCTCTACCTTGCTTTGTGATTGCATCTACTTCACTGTTGGTAAATTCAGAAAATATTTTGGTCAGATTTGATCTTTTGGCTTTTGCAGCTGACTATGTTTCAGAAAGCATCTTGGTTCTGTAAAGCATTTTGAAAAAGCTGTTTTCTGAGAATGATTGGTGATAAAAGCACAGTGGACATAAAAAAGCACTGTAAATCATAGATATCCAAATAAGAAACTGCTATACTGAGTAATCAGCTCCCTAAGATCTTAATATTTCCAGTTTACACCATGAAAAGAAAATCCACGAAATATTAAGACCTTGAAATACGAGTTTGTCTTTTCTTCTTTCCTACAACCTATTTGAGACAGATCTAGCAGCAGGTGACATGGGTTAACATGAGTATTTCTTAGGATGGAAGATCAAACCGCATCACAAGAAAAAAAATGACAATAAAACAAAGCCAATACAGAGGTTTTGATTGATAGGGAAATAGCCAATTGACTATGGTGAATGAAAGAGATGATGGGAGAGAGAGAGAGAAAAAACTGATAAATATGAAAGCCACACACTTATTAGTCTTCAAAACTGTCACCGCTCTAGTTTTGCTCTGTTAGTGCTACACTCACTGTGTTATAAACACAGCTATGATGACTCCATCAGACTTTCATTGGAAACTCTCTTTGTAACCGCCACTACCACTCCTTGGGTGAAGCCACACTCTGCAGGATCCAAAACTCAACCACAGGTCACATGGGTACCATTTGTAGTAGAGACAATTCTGTCAGAAAACAGTATTCTGAAATGTTATTTTGTATTTCCATGGTATGACCCCTCAAATACATTTCTGAATTGTCCATTTCAATACAGAAAAATACTAAAGGCTAGAATGCAGTGTAGTTTAAGTGTATAACTGGGAGGGAAACGTGCAAAACACAGTATGTAAAATTACTAAAAATTATCTCAAAAATTATAGAAAGATTACTCTGTCTTTTCACACAACCATGTACATAAATTACTCATTTAACTTATCAGAAGTCATATCTATTGTATAAATTACCCGATGCATCTTTATATCTTTTTGTCATTGTTCCGTTTGGCTACTGCTGTTACTCTTATGTATGTTGAATTACCTTTACAATTTTCACACTTGCTTGACCTTTCAGACATTACTTAAAGAATAGTGAAATCATATCATGTTATCCACCGAAAAGATTGAATTTTATATTCCTTTATGTGAATGGTTTACATTCAATACACCTATCAATGCCTTTATCATCTGAAAATGTAAGAAAAATGAAGCTAAGCAATTCAAAGAGCACCTGCTGTACAGTCTATTTCCCTTTAAAATGCTATCTCTTATCACTGTGACTACTACAGGAACAGCTTTTTTTCCAGTGAGAAGACAATACAAGTAATTTGCTCAGCAGTAAAGGTGTTTGGGAGATGGATGTGATGGATTCAGATCTACAATAATTAAATAGAAATCATGTTTAAGATAGTGTTTGTATATATTTTAAAGTCAGCATACTGAATGCCATAACAGTAGCCTGCTAATTTGCACTGTCCATTACCCTTACATGATTAAGAAGTTTAAGCAGGTGGTGTTAATAATTCTAGGATGTTCATTACAGTCCAAATGTCTGTCATGCTTGGAGCTCTATATTCTAGAAAAGAAGGTCTGAGAAGTACAAAAGTACTAAAACGTCTAATTGACCTTGTTTTTCCTTCTGGTTTCTTACCTTGACAGTACACTTCTGATAGAAGAAACGTGGGTTCATCCTGTTCAGTCAGCCTGCTGCATTTCAATGTAAAATCCTGTGTTTATTTTACTTTAGCTCTGCTAAACTTAGATTGAAATCTGGGTTGAATTCCTCCATGATTAGTGTCAGTTCAGAACAGAGCTTTTTTGGAAATAGTTCTACAAAAATTCAGGTTTTATGCAAAATATTACTAGAAAAGAATGTGTTACTTGTTAAATTATTCTTCTGTGTTTCTTTGAAAATCTTTAGTGCCTCCCATGTGTTTGGATCTGGCAGAGGAAATGGGATGCCTTGGACTCTTGGGTTGGGAGTAAGCTCAGTTGGTGAAAATATGCCTGTATATGACTAAATTATAAGCTGCTTGGGTGAGAATTTTCAACATTTGTAAGTCAGACTCTTTAAAGACACCATCTGCAGGAAGCCCACATCATCTTTCCACCCCACCTACCTGAGGGACCAGCTCTGTGTGCATGCGTGTCTTTAAAAACTGGCCATGGTATAAGCTAGACTTCTGCTCAGACAGGACCTCTCTGATATCAGGGAAGGAGTCTATATATAAAAGGTTATTAGAGGATTTGGGTTCAGATTTAAAAATTCAATAATATTGCTGTGGCAGACTTGAGAAATATTAAAAACAAGGCAGAATACTCATCATGAGATCAGAAGCCATACAAGCTAAATGTAGGCGTTATTACTGACATTGTTTTACACTCCTCTCTATGTCTATGTTACACGTTGTAGCATGTAGGACTTTTATTAATTTCCAATAATTATGTCTATTTGTACTTAGTCCTAGTAACAATTTTACACTGGAATGATGATTGTTCTTCTTTTGTTTTCCTACCAGTGCTCATTTCTGCTTCATAGGAATGATGTCAGAAAAGAGAAAGTTAACGCAAACTGCTTATTTTTTCCAGTTTAACTGAATCAGAAGTTAGAATCCATCTTGATGTGTATAGTGGCATAATGCAAGTTTTCCTCCTTTTTTAAAATGGGAAAAAAGAGAAAATCTTCTTTTGTAGTACTATTCTGCAAAAATTCCTAATAAAATCTTTCAATCATTACTAGAGTTAATTTTTAGAGAAATTCCTGTTCTGGCTCTAAGTTGTCATTCTTGAGCTGCAACCATAATAGACCCTTCTGGAAGCATGATCTGTGGCCTTAGACCAATCAAAACCAGCATTTGTCACCCTGTTTATAGCTGATCAAGAGAGTGACAGTGATAAGATGTCTCTCCTTTTTTTTTTAAAAAAAAAATTGTTTATTTTTTAAACTACATTTTGTAATTCTTGACAATTCCTCTAGATATGTGAACAACAATTTCTTTGAAAGCAAATTTCTTCAATCTCTCCTAAATTTGTAAAATATTTTGTATCGAAGTATCAATAACTTTCACATAGAATATGCCCATTGATTTCAAACATTTTTTAGATAATTATCTTTTTAAGCCCAATACTGGAAATTAATGAGTTTACCAAAAATTTGAAGAAGTCTTGCTTTCATTCTGCAGCACAACCTGTGACTGTTTCTCCTCTCTGTGGCAGACAGAAGCAGAGGATCTGCTCTTCATAACAGAAAACTCTCAAAAGCATTATATCAGTGCCAGAACACAACATCTATTTTTGTTTATTGCTTTTAAAAAATGAGCCTCACATGTGACCACACTTTACAGAAGAAATGTTATATACATGCGTGGAGATATATATATATACAGATATAAAAATAAACTTTTACTCTAACACCTGGTGCGAATTTGTGATTCAAGCAGAGGTTTCACATGTTTTATTTTCATTTTTTGAAAAGGACATAAGACCCAAGTTATGATTGCAAATGGAAGTATATATTTTTACAGTAGGCTCCTGCTGCTTTGAAAAGGCAGATGCTACTTACAGAACAGGGATTTTTAAAATTTTTATTGCAGTAGCAACAGCTCCATGCATAATGGTGGTTTACACTTGAATAAAGAATAATTGCAGATAATGGGTCTGTCAGCATGAACGGATTAGGGGTCTCAGCAGTGGTTCCATCATCGCAGTGAAAATACTAATTTAAAATCCCGTTTCCTTTCCTTTGACCTTATGCCTCATTACTTTAATGGTATTAAGAGTTAATTTCTGGTGGATTTATTTATTTATTTATGGTGTTACTTTGCTTAGTATATAACGTGGCATTTTTCATAAAGGAGCTTTATGTCTCTTCTGCAACTTGGCAATTTATGCTTTAGTTCTAGGAAAGTTGGCTGTTTTTTTACCAGTTTGAGGGCTGGCAATGAGCAGATGGTGGAAGATCTGGGTAATCACTTGAAATGTAAGTGGAATCAAAAGACCAAAGTCAAACCAGTCTCAGAAGGAAGGCAAAGAAGAGAAATTCCTAGTCTCACCTTTTCGTAGTTTGCCTCTGACAGGAGCATGTTATGAAGTGAGCGTTTATAACGACTATTCCAATACGTATTCAAATATATTATTTATAAATACAATGTGTATATTATCTCAAAGCAATTGTGTAGAATTTTTTATTTACACTTGCTATCTCATATTTAAAATTGTGAACTACCAATCATAGTTTTAGTTTCATGTATTGTTGTCATTTAGAAACTGTTTTGCATAGAAATTAGGGAATTAAAATACTTTCACAGAATCGGATATTCCACAGCACATCCTCTAGGCCTGTATAATGAGTCTCCATGGAAGAGAAGGGAGTTCAGGGGAAGCTTTTTACCCACTGCTGAGAAGAATGCATAAGATTTCCCATTTTACCTCAGCTGCTGCTATCTATTTCACTTTCCCTGTAGATTTGTGTGACTGAGTACTGCTGGTGGAAGATCTCAGCCACTAAGCAAAGCAGCTGTGAGGGGAGGTCAACACGTTGTGCAGTATCAGAGATGATGAGAAAGGAAGCAGCTGGATCTCCTTGGAGGCTCTGCAGCTTCAAAAGTCTGAGCTCTCCAACTGTGCTGAAGGAGAAGACGATAGTCTGGGCTTATTGGGTTGGGAAATGGAGGCTCCCATGATAGTGAAGCCTGAGAGCAGATGGTCACAAGAGAATGGCTCTCAGACTGCAAGTTTGTAGTTGCAGAATAGGACCAGACAAGGAGCTGGTAGCTCTGTCCAGCGAATCATCAAAGTCAGCTGAGACTGAGCCCTGCAGCAATACCTTGACCCTGTTACAAGAACTAATCTAGTTAACTCAAGTTCGTTTTTCATAAAAACAAATTTCTATCAGTTTTCTGACATACAGAAACTTCAGAAAAAATTAATCAGAGAATAAAATAACTAAATTAGTATTTGATCAAAAAAGGAAGCTTTAAAAATCCCCTTCAGTTCTCATACTTAATTTCCTAATATTAAAATCTGATGTAAATTTAGCAGTTTTTATGTGAATATGAAGCAAAATGTACTGAATAAAATAAAATAAGGAGTGAAAGAGAATATAGATGTAGCTCCTTGCTTATAAGACAGGGTACAAAAACAAGCAAAGAAATGAAAAAAATCTTTTAAAAGCAAGCATTCTCAATATTGTATTGAATATTTTAATGTCTGACTAGCTTTTAGAGTTAGAAAGTAAGAAATTTTGTTGAAAGAAATTTCTCTGTGATTTAATTCTTTCCTGAGTCCTGACAGAATTTGTCTCAGTCTCTTAGAGGTCCTACCTAAACAAAGGATTGCTTCCTAATTCACTTCTCTTACTCTGCCAGTAGAAGAGAAGTGAGACAGAAAACCGACAAAGAATAAAGGCTGCAGAAAAGAATTGTAGGAATGAAAGAAGCAGGCCAGAGCAGAAAAAAAAAATTGAATCAGGTTTCCAGTCAATGAAATGAGATGGAAAAGAGACGTAAAGAAAAGTGAATAACCGCAGGCGAAATTGTGCTGCCCCTGGTGAAGTCAACCAAGGCTGCCTCTGAGAACATGACAAATGCTTAAGAACTGCAGGAATCAGTTCACAGATTGTCGGAACAGTTGAAACAAAGCTCATGGAGAGAAGAGAAAGAACAAAACTTAAGGAGATTGAAAAAAGCCTGAGGGGAACTTGAGGAAAGAAATGTCTAGAGAGAGAATCAGTAAAAGACAAAAACAGAAAGAGACAGGTCAGATTCTCAGCAGAGGCTGACGATTTAACCCACCTTATGGGCTGTTCCTCTCAGAGCTGTATGTAGAATGGTGGTAAATAAATGATAGAATTCTGAAAATGGTAAAATATATTACATTTAGCATCAGTAGCAGGGTAGAATCTATATAACTGATCCAGACTATTATTTCAGTCCCAATTTTATTAAGGGAATTACATTTAGTTTCTGGTATAAAAACAGAACAGATTGGCATTTTTATTCTGTTTTTTTTTTTTTTTTTTTTTAATTACTGACTGAGACATTTGCTATAAAAGCGTCAGAAAAAGCAAGTGGAATTTAGTTCTAATTTACATGTATGGTTTTAGTCCTTTTCCTCTGGAATTTCTATCAATATCGTTTTCCACATTAGATTTTTTTCCTTATGATATTTTGTTAATGCCACATACACGGCATGTTCTTTTTGAAAACATCATTGTATTTTTCATCAGGGATTTGTAAAGATTAGGTAGATCTATAAATTACTGTTCAAGGATATAAGGTGATGGTGATATAAGGTCAGTGGATCAACATGGATCCATTTTACACTTCTCATTCCAAAGATTATGTATGTCAGAAGTTATTTGATTTGTAAGTTTTCTAAAGAGACAAACATAATGAAAACATTCTATAAAATTAGTTGTGAAAGTGGAAAAGTATTTTAAATGAGAAAATATCTATTGTGAACTTTAATGAGATTATGAAAAAATAATTTAAAAACTATTCTAAATAACCTTACAGACAGGTTCAAATATGATTCTGAAATCTATTAATTCTGGTTCTGATACCAAATTTAAGGGTGATCTGAAGTCCACTGAAATAAATATTAAAACCATCATAAAATCATTTAGATGTTTTGCATTAGATATTTTTGCATAGGTACTAATTAGTCATAACTTTTGGAATACCAGAAACTCTACAAGACAGTCACTTATCTAGGAAGGAACAAATATGGATTATTGCGTCTAACTTCAGGCACTCAGATAAGAGAATGATACTATCACTTACCATGTCAGAGGTCTACTACTACTCATCTCTACCAGGTATTCTTGGCTTTTGCCAACAGATTTGAACTGAATCTAGGAGCTTAAGATACCAGAA
Organism: Colius striatus; assembly: GCF_028858725.1. Taxonomy (NCBI): domain Eukaryota; kingdom Metazoa; phylum Chordata; class Aves; order Coliiformes; family Coliidae; genus Colius; species Colius striatus. Next base: position 52,474,303 of record NC_084760.1, on the reverse strand, counting down.
GTAACTGAACTATTTTTTATTTTAGACGTCTAGACTTAATTTACCATTTAGTTAAGATAAATTATCAACAAGTAATTCATTTTCACAAAGAAATATTCCATGTTTTCTCTGTGTGCGTATGTGTATGTTATTCATGGAGAGACTGTTGCATGATGAATGTTATCGTAGAGTAGTAGCTTGGTTGTTAGGTTGACATTCATGTGACAGTACTGAGGTTTCAATTATCTACTTGCATCAATCAATCTTTTAGTTTCCAGCACTGTTGCCTGCAGTAATGTCACAGCTTTTCTGTCAGACAGGAGAACTTTGTGGGAAATGTTATTCATTACAGCTGCAAATCTGTCACGGCGCCTGGCATGGCTTGTTAATGACAACATTTATTTCAAAGAGCCGTGTTTCGCTTTGTTGCTGGAGAGTTGACTTTGTGATCGTAAAATATAATGAAATGCCAAGAAGATGAAGTGAATGAAGTTTGCCAAAAATACAGCTAAAGTGATTCAGATCTTCTAAAAAAAAAATATATGCACACAAATACACTCTTTATATTTGGTTGAAAACATTTAATCACTTAGTAGGAGCATGAAAATGGGCAGAGGAAAAATGTTGGTCAGAATACAGTAGGTAGAGTGGCATGCACAAACAGCAAGTTAGAGCTTTATTTGTTTTTTTCAAACCATAGTACTGGGTTGAAAATGAATTGGATTACTGGACTAAATTAATTTTTTTACAACAAATAAACAGAGAGCATCCAGCTCTTGTAACACTAATATCGAGATATCATCTTTCTCCCTTGCCTCTTCTTAAAGGACTGAAATATCTCTCATATGAGGAGACTGAGACAGCTGGAACTCTTCAGCCTGGAGAGAAGGCAGCTCTGGAGGAAAGTGTAGAAATTCTTGATGAAAGGCAATGAAAAACAAGGAGCCAGACAGTTCTCAGTAGTGCCCACTGACAGGAAAAAAGATAATGGGTACAGATAAAAAAACCCAAACAAATAGGAAACACTATCTGAATACAAGATATTCTTCCCTGTGAGGATGGTCATATACTAGAGAAGGTTGCCCAGAAAGATTGTGAAGTCTACATCTATGGTGATACTCAAACCTTGAGTGGACATAATCTTGAACACCCTTGCCTAGTTGATCCTGCCTGAACAGAGCGGTTGGACCAGGTGATTTCCAGAGGTTCATTACAACCTCAACTATTCTGTGATTTATGCTTGTTTGGCAATTTTCTGGGGGACTTGTCAGAATAGGAGAAAGTTCTAGGAGGGGAAGGAGTTTAAGTATGTTTTTTCCCTGTGGAAGCAGAAATTAAACCCTTTACACACATCCTAAGGATCCACCTTTCTCGGATTGGGAAGGGTGTTCAAGTTATGATGGGATTTATGGTATCATCACATTCCTGCTACTGCTGTGAAATTGAGGCAAATACCTGAGAGACTGGATCGGTTGTCTCTGCTTTTCTCTGCACTGTACTGTCTGCTCCATGGGCATATGCTAACATACATCACAGGTCATCTTCCATTTGCCTTTTAAATTACTACTGCCTATTGATGTGATGCAAATAAAACACCACTAGCAATTATATTCTCATACTCGAGAGGTATGGACTTCCAGGTTTCTATGATGAGAATATAAATCTCACTCATGTTCTGGAAACTTCAGCTGAGCACACTCATGGTTATGTCATTTGTCTTTGAAAGGCTTCTTCAAACACATCAGCAGCAAAAAGAAGATTAGGGAGTATGTGAACCCACTGATGAACAAAGAGGATGCCCTGGTGACAAAGGATCCAGAGAAGGCAGAACTACTGAATGTCTTTTTTGACTGTCTTCTCTGCCAAGGCTGACCCTCGTGAAGCCCAGTCCCTGGAGGATAGTAGAATAGTCTGGAGAGTGGAAGACTTCCCCTTGATGGATGAGATTAGAAACATATTGGGAAAGATGGACACCCACAGATCCCTTCAACCCCTATCATTCTATGATTCTATGACCTGACAGGATGCACCCATGAGTGCCGAGGAAGCTGGCTGATGTTATTGCTAAGGTGATGGAACAACTCATCCTGGATGTCAATTCAAAACATATGAAGGAAAATATGGTTATCGAGGGGACTCAACACAGATTCACCAAGGGGAAATCCTGCTTGACTAACCTGATAATCTTATATGAGAGTATGACTGACTGGCTATGTGAGGGGAGAGCAGTGGATGTCATCTATCTTGACTTCAGTAAGGCTTTTGACATCATCTCTCATAATATCCTTATAGGCAAGCTCAGGCACTGTTGGTTGAGTGGATGGTGAGATAGACTGAGAACTGGGTGAATGACAGAACGTGGAGGGCGGTGATCAGTGGAGCTGAGTCAAGTTGGAGTCCTGTGGTCAGTGGGTTTCCATAGGGATTGGTTCTGGGGCCAGTCTTGTTCAACATCTTCATCAATGACCTGGATGAGGGGACAGAGCTGATGACAAGATTGCTGATGACATCAAACTGGGAGGACTAGCTGATTCACCAGGAGGCTGTGCTACCATTCAGGGGGATGTGACCGACTCACAGTTGGGCAGAGAGGAACCTCATGAAGTTCAACAAGGACAAGTGCAGAGTCCTGCATCTGGGGAGGAACTGCCAGGGACTGACCTGCTGGAGAGCAGCTCTGCAGAGAGAGACCTGGGATTCCTGGTTGATAAAAAACTAAACATCAGCTAGCAATGGCCAAGAAGGCCAATGGCATCCTGGGATAAATCAAGAAGAGTGTGGCCAGCAGGTCAAGGGAGGTTCTTCTCCTCCTCTACTCTGCTCTGGTGAGGCCTCATCTGGAGTACTGTGTCCAGTTCTGGCACCCCAGCTCAAGAGTGACAAGGAGAGAGTCCAGCACAGGGCTACCAAGATGATCAGGAGACTAGAGCATCTTTATCATGAGAGGAAAGGCTGCTGTTCAGCCTGGAGAAGAGGAGACTGAGGGGGATTTAATGAATACTTGTAATTATTGCAAAGGTCTATGTCAAGAAGATGGGCAACATGTTTTTCTGTAAGTGTCCAGTGATAGGTCTAGGGATAATGGACAAAATCTGGAACGAAAAAGTTCCACCTAGACATGAGGAAAAACTTCTCTCCCGTAAGTGTGAGGGAGCCCTGGCACAGGCTGCCCTGGGAAGTTCTGGAGTCTCCTTCTCTTGAGGTTTTCAAAATCCTCCTGGATGTATTCCTGTGTGACCTGATCTAGGTGGACCTGCTTTAGCAGGGAGTTGGTCTAGATGATCTTTAAAGGTCCCTTCCAACCCCTACCATTCTGTGGTTCTGTGATTCTCTAAACTGTTATTATCCAGGATCAGAGAACCAACAACATTATATAGGAAAGTGACTTTCTGAGAACAAAATATAGTTCCACCATAAGGTTAAATGTTTATCAACAGTGGGGAGGGAAACCTTCAAATTAAAAACATGGATAATGCTTTTGCCCTATTTGCAGACAAAATGAACACACATCTAGTGTTTAAACATTGTAGTTCAGTAATATTAGCAATAATTGTAAGTGCAAGAGATGTCTAAAGTTACATGTGAATTTCAAGAATTTAAAAAAAAATCAAATATCCTCTCTAACATCCTTTCAGATACTTTCTGAAAAATATGATGTCCTTATTAGTAAAAACTGGAAGTGACATTTAAAAAAAAAAAAAGAAAAAGGAAATGTGTTTACCCCAGAAAACAAAAAGTCTGTGCCAGCCAGAAGAAAATACAAAAAGTTGGTTATTCACATACTGTATTTCAGAATACAAATTAATATTGGGTCAATATATGTTTGTTGTGAACAGGTTAGCATATTATGGAGGAAGAATGAGGAAGAAGGAATTATCAGTGAATTGGTAATTATAAGTTTTATGCATGTCCTAGTTCTACAGCAAGGGTATGCTGTCTACTTTTCCTCACACTGCTTTCTTTATAATATCTCTGTTGGAATAAAAGAATATAATAATAGTAATTGGAAAAGACCTTTAAGATCATTAAGTCTAATCACTAAACTCACACTGCCAGGCCCATCACTAAACTAAACCATATCCCTCAGCACCTCAACTATGTCTTTTGAATAGCTCTAGGGATGGTGGCTCCCATGCTTAATCACTCTGTGAAAAAGTTCCTAATGTCCAATCTAAACCTCCTCTGGTGTAACTTGAGTCAGTTTCCTCCTGTCCATTCAGTGCTAGAGAGAAGAGATCGACTCCCCTTCAGGCAGTTGTAGAGAGTGATCATGTCTCCCCTCAGCCTCCTCTTCTGTAGGCTAAACATTCCAATTCTCATAAAACTTATTCTCAAAACAAGTCATATCTGTGGAATGATGGAATGGATGAAATGGTATTTCTCAGGACACAGAAATTTGATCGAGTACTCTTAGTGTGAACTTCAGACTTTAATCCTCAACGTGTGACCTTGCTCTTTGAGTTGTTTTTTTTTTTTTTTTTTTTTTTAATTTGTCTTATCTATTATATATTCTCAAATTAGGAGAGAAAAAACCACCACAGGATACATGAAAAATGAAAAGCAACACTCATATATTTACAAAAAAGAAAAAAAATCTAGTGCAAAGTTTTAACTACAGACAGCTACAAATTGCTTTTGAATTTTTTATTGATATTGTAATGTTCAGGAAATTCAATAAACAAATGATTCAAGATTAACAATGTAAGACAGTTAGTCAGACCTTGAGATGTGAGTAACTGTAGAAGTTTTGCTTCTGATTTTGTGTCATAACCAGTAAAAGAAGCCATTTGACTTTAGAAATAAACTTTCTATTAAATTACATTAGACTGGGCTCATTCTATTTCTCCGTACAAAGCTGCTGTATGGAGAGGAATCAATAAAATATGATTAGAATTTATGCTAGGTCTTGCCCTATACCTTTATAGAAAAGAATAAGGACATTATGGATTAAAAATTTAACAAATATATGAGCACAAGAATTAGGGAAGTATTTCTATTTTCTATACATATAATAGAATTCCGTAGATGTTCTGTACATGTGATAAAAGAATAAATACAACCAAAACAAGAAAAATTCCTATCAATTACTTCCTTGCTTGATTTCTTTCCTGTTCCTGATACCTCAAAGCAGTTTAACATGTAGCATTATTATTTGTCACGTGAAAATGCCATCCTGTGAGCTTTCGAGGTCTCAAAACATTCCTTGGTAAATAAATAAATAAATATTTATTAAAAAATGGACAAGCTGAATAATAGCTGTTTGCTAGCTTTCTTAGATGAACATGAACTTTGTCTAGACATGCTGATTGTAGTCCATCAAGCAATGATTAAAGAGTAATACTTTTCATTATTCAGAGAGCATTAAAGACATCCTTGAATTAGAATTATAATTCTTGAGTCAAAAATCATAGAGATGTAATTTTCTACACCTTTTCACTGAAATAACAGTTTTGAGGGGAGACTTAGGCAAGAGGTGTATAAGTGGATGACATGTCATGTTCTGCTTCAGAATTCAGAATAATCATAACTTAAAATAAAACAATGCAGTTAACATGTCACTCACTCCATAAATAAATACAGCCTGCACTTAAGGGAATGATATGTACAATGTTAATCAAGATATAAAGCAAATTTTTTGTAAATAAGGTAGCAAAGCAGATCCATCTTCCAGTAGAGGAAACAGAGAATGCTTTTATAGTTAATATTGAGTTTGTGTGGTTTTAGATTTACATTGGGACATATAATTAATTTTGTAAAGTCTATTTGAGAAGCACTCTTGCTTCTGATTCCTAATTATTTAAGGGTCAAATACATGTCAGACTACACAGCACTTAATCTTAAATAAGAAACTGCATAATCAAGATTACTACAATGTTAAGTAGACCAGGAGAAAACACTGGGGCTGATTTTTATCTCAACTATCATTTTGTTTCCCTAAGAGAATTCAATTTAATATGGAGTTATTTAAAGCGTTGTAAATAGATACTTTGCAATCCTTATATTTCAGTAGCGACATTGCTTCATACTCCCTGAAGAACTTTTTCATTGTATTTCAGAGTTGCAGATGACTGGTGACTATAAGTTAAGCCACTGTCAAGTCAAAATCCTGTCCTTTAAGATTCTAAATGTACCTAAGGGAATTTCTCACATATTAAAATAATATATTTCAGCAATTAACAAATACACTACTGCAATTGTGACTGACACTATTTTATGTGGTCTGTATATCAGGGAATGTGGAGAAGAGTAAAAGTGTTGATAAATATAGTCCATCCAATCCTCTAATTTAATTGGCTATTAGTAGGCCAGACTGATAGCCAGCCTTCACTGAGAACAAAACAATGACCATGCCAATACTTTGGAAAATGCACATTCTTGTCCATTTGACTGCTTTAGATTCCTCATATTAGCTGCCTCCTCCTCTTTCCTAGTGTCCTTGTACTACATGCCTTTTCCCACAGAATGATCAAGATTGATCCCTCTTTGGAATTTTCAAATGCTCTTAACAAGTTAGTGATTTGTGCTCTTTAGTAAATTGCCCATTCCTGTAGGAAATTTATCACAAATTGATTTCACATCTTGTGGCTGAGTTGCTCCCTTGTTCAAAACCGAATCACTGCTCAAATAAGCTCTCCTGTTTGCTACTAGAAAATGCTAAAGGCATTCTGATAACTTCTTAGATGACTTAGATACTGCACTATAAAGTGCCCTGCTAGCAGCTAGAGTGTCTTTGCAGACTGTCTCCTTTTTATAAAAAGGAAGAGATCTGTTCTTAGAGGATTGTTTCTGTTTGTAGTTCTATCGAACCTGTAAGGACACATTCCCCAGAAATTAAAAGACATAATTTAGAAAATCTCTTTTTCTCTGTCTTGCTGGGCTGCCGAGCTAAGCTTCATTTCCTCTCATGTAAAGTGTTAAAATGCACATTGGAAAACTTGCAATTCTTTCCATGATTGCAAAGAGTATATTTAGTGATCTGAGAAACATCTTTCCTGTTTTCAACAAAAAAAAATATATGAATAAATAATCTGCTGGCCTGCTACCAATTTTTCTCAATTCCTAATGAAGTTTGTAATTCCCTTTTCTAAGAAATATATTAAAATGACAAATCTGTTTCTAGTTATTCCATTTCTTGTGTATGCTATTTTCTTTTTTGACATACCAGCCCAAGAAAGGTCATCTTCTAAGGGAACAATTTTCATCCCAACCTGACTTTGTAGATGGCATAAACATGTCAGTATGTTTAATTTTGCACTGTGAGAGGATGAGTTGCTCCAGGCCAGACAAAATAGAAATGAAAGAAAATGACACACAATTTACACATGTCACCTGGACTTGTTATCTCTACAAAGTGCAAGTATGCTCTATGAATGTGTTTACCTATGCCTCTGTTTTAGAAGCTCTGCCCTTAAACTACTGTAGACTTCTCTCCAGACCACTGCAGGTGGTCTTCCTCAGTATGGTTTGTCATGCATTTTACTTTTCCTCAGTCCTCAACCCTGTTTCTCTACATACCATTTTTAGAGGTTTTTTAGGATAGTGACCAGCTGGCAAATACAGTCTTCTTTCTACCTCAGGAACATACCCCTGTTGAAGAAAAATGTTATTCATCTGTATGCAGAACCTTCAGATAGTAACTGCCTGCTGGGAATGTCCTTCCAGAAGGTCATTTGCTCCACCACAGCTTCCTCTCTCAAGGTAACTGAATCTGTGCTCAACATAAGACCTTACTTCTAGTCTACATGCCTGTCCTGAGGACTCTGTGCCATCTGCACAGGCTGATCTTCTGGATAGCATTTCCAGGGTCAGACACAACCACATTATGGTTTTCTTTATAGATTATATTACACATGACCATGCTATATCATATGTTATGAATGGATTGTGTTATGGATCATGAATTTAGCTTCTTGCTAGCCACTTTTATCCATACTTAACAAACATAATTAACATACAAAATAATAACTATGATCTTGTTTTCTGTGTATTGCAGCTTTCAATTTCTGAGTTTGCTGTCTTTACTATGTTTTGAACGACATTGAATACAGTAGAAAGTCTCAGAAACAATACAAAAAACCCCTAAAACAACTAAAAAAGAAACTAGTAGAAAAGTGTAACAGATAATTGCAAATAGAGAGTTTATTAAGAATTCTCATTATGAGATCTGAATAGCCCTAAAATTAGCCATGGAAAGCAAAAGAGATCATAGAATCATAGAATTACAGAATGGTAGGGGTTGGAAGGGATCTTTAGAGATCATCTAGTCCAACCCCCTGCTAAAGCAGTTCCATGTAGATCAGATCACACAGGAAAACCTCCAGGAGGGTTTTGAAAACCTCTAGAGAAGAGAACTTCACACCCTCCTTCAGAACCTCGGCCAGGGTTCCCTCACTCATAGTAAAATAGTTTTTTGTGTTTAAATAGAAGTTTTTGTGTTCTGGCTTCTTCCTATTACCCCTTGTCCCCTCATTGGATATAATAGAAAAAAGTGATGCCCCAACCTCCTGACATCCCCTTGCAGTCTCCTCTTATCTAGACTAAAGCTAGATATGTGTGTAGATCATAGATCATAGGAGTGCAATGCACTTTTCCCAGATCCTCATGACTTCCCTCTCTACAAAAACAGACTTGCTTTTAGAAAGTGTTTACGATCTTATGTCTAAAGAGATTTTTCATACCCTAAAACTACGTATGCATAAGAAGCCCACTTAAATCACATGAACATTATTAAATGTGCAAGACAATGACAGATCAATATGAATGAAGCCACCTTCTTGAGTTCTTTTATAGAGTAATAGATTTTAAGGGTGAGCTATTAAGCTCCTTGACCACGATTTCATCAATATCAGACAGATAACATAAGTTTTTAAGTTAATCTCTCTGAATTACTATATATATATGTGTGTGTAAATAGTCTGGATGTAAAAACATAAAAAGTAATTAATGAAAACATTCCTCTCTTCATCTCATGTCCCCAACTCATAAATTTCTTACTGCTTTAGAATAAAAACCAACCCCACAACTTCTCTTGTTTCCATTCTGGATTTTTCTTGTTTATTTGTATATGTTGCAGATAAGGTAAGCAAGAGAACAAGTAGACAATGATTTCCTCCTGCCCCATATGTATATATAAAGACATAAATGAGATGTTAACTAAATATTTGAAAAATTAAATAACCATGACTAGTCTGTTCAGTAATTTTGTACATTTTTTCTCTGAAGCATCAGTTTATTAACACACGTCTTCAGCTGTAGACATCAAACCTGAAGGCAATTGAAACAAAAGACAGGATGTCAGAAATCAAGTTGTATAACTTAATTTCTTTGGTTTATGATTCTATTTATGTATTCACGTGTTGCATTAATCTTTCAGAATTTAATCTTGGAGGTTTTTGGCTGTTGATGAGAGACATTGAAAGTTTTCATTTTTAGAAACCTTTAGGTACAGTTAGCAATCTTAGTCCTAAGTATATGAACCTGCATTTTGTTACATTGATACATATGCTTAGTAAGAAGATTAGTAAGAAATGTATGTTCAATACCAATGTCCTGATTTCATTATTTACTATTATAAATATTATACGTCAACTTGATCACAAACAATTGTCTAGTTTGTTGCCAAAAATGATAATTACGAATTAATATTTCTTTAGAAGTTATAAACTTTCCTTTACATTTACTTTTAGAGATATACTGGCTTGCTTTTAATTTATTTACTGTTTAATCCATGGCCCATTAATTTTATAGTATATAGTTTGAGTAGCAAGTAAAATTACATGGTTGCTGTGAAATATTAAATTAAAATTAGTTCTGTTATCAGCCACATAAAAGGAACTAAGCAAAGTCCCATATTATGTTGTTTTACCAAGATCTGTTTGATATAAATTCAATTATTACATCTGCCTGCAACTGACTATGATGGCAGTGATATAATTACCTAAATCACTCTGTATCTTTTTAAAATATTGAAAGAAAATTAACTTTCTTTAATTCCTCTGGAATTTCCACAGTATTTCAAGATTTATCATGAATTAACATTAGCTTCCAAAGATCATCTCTTTCTGTGCTTTAAAACTCTTAGTTGTAAAAGTTTCAGTTAATTATCTACTATTTAGGGATGGGGAAGCAGAGCTGCCCTGGGGAGTCCTTAAACTTTCGAAGAGTTCTTGCATTTAAAACACCCTGTGCATTAGTTATATATTTTTCCATTGGGGCTCTATTTTTAGAACTATTTCCATAATACTGGCAGTTAGCAAATTATATCCTAATAAATTACCCTAGCCTTTTAATTTTCGATTTTCTCCTTAATATAGAATTTCTACTTAATTTAGTACAGATCTTAGCCATAAATCAGGGTGTTGGTGCATAATTTAGCTCTAATGCACCACATTGTTCACAGGACCTTGACTGTTATGAGTGCCCCTACTGAGTGAATCACAATAGACTTACAAACTAACGTTAAGAGTTTTGTGGGGATCTGCTTGTCAAACTTCACCAAATGCCCCAGCAGTCTACTGTAGCTCTTCCATTGCCTTCATTTCACCCCACAGCTGAAAAATAAGTTGAACTTCTATGGCTGTCATTGGTTACCTTGGTATATCCATGGAAAAGATATTTCTCACAAGAAGGAATCTGTATTTTCATTGCCACTTTTTTCCAATTCTTTTCTTAGTCTTTTTCTCAGCAATGGACCTGCAAAGCAGGGAAGATTCCCAGAAGAGGAGTCATGCCTAGCTAAATATTCCATGGGGTGACTACATTGGTGCTACATCAGGAAAAGTAGGTGAGCTATGCAAAAAGATGTACAGTGGCAGAAAAAAATGTTTTGGTTGGACATCACTGGTAATTTTGGTGTTGGTCAAAAGCTGCTTAGGGCTTCATTTTAACAATATATAAAGAGAAATAAAATAGAAAATAAGAATATTCTTGTAAATGGAAGAGAATCATAACAAATGTGTTCTATAAAATTACACTGAGGAATAAAACAATGCAAAAGATTCAGAAGGTTTTTTGTTTTTTTTTTTTTTGGTTAGCATGGAACTGCTAAGATTTTAATTTTTATTCTATGCAACTCTTGCTATGTGCTTGTCATGGTTTTGGGTGGAGTCATTTCTGGTAACATGGAAGGGGCTGTAAAATGGCTCCTCTAAGAAGTTGCTTGAAACTCTCCCCCGCTCTGAGCCAGACCTACTTCTGGGACTGAGCCAATTAGAAAGCTCCATGATCACTTTTTAAGAAGAAGGCAGAAAGGGAGGCTTCTTTCTGTTCGTTCTTCCTTCTTTTCCAACTGGTGGTGGTGGAAGAGAATTGTTGGAATAGAGAGAGAAGTGACCATGTGGACCCCAAGGTCAGTGAGGGAAGAGAGCAGGAGATGTGCTGGAACAGAGACCTCCCTGTACTCTCAATTTGAAACACCTTTTGTCAGCACATGGCATATTTCATAGAATTCTAGAATGGTGGGGGTTAGAAGGGACCTTAGAGATCATCTGGTCCAAACCCCCTGCAGAAGCAGGTTCATATAGATCAGGTCATATAGGAACATGTCCAAGCGGGTCTTGAAGACCTCCAAGGAAGGAGACTCCACAACCCCTCTGGGCAGCCTGTGCCACTGCTCCCTCACCCTCACAGTGAAATAGTTTTTCTTATATTTAAGTGAAACTTTTTCTGTTCCAGCTTCATCCCATTACCCCTTGTCCTGTTGCTAGCTACTATAGAAAACAGGGATGTCCCAACCTCCTGACACCCATCCTTTAGATATTTATAAATGTTAATAAGATCACCCCTCAATCTCCTCTTCTCCAGACTAAACAGCCCCAGTTCCTGCAGCCTTTCCTCATATGAAAGATGTTCCAGTCCCCTGATCGTCTTGGTGGCCCTGCACTGGACTCTCTCCAGCACTTCCCTGTCCCTCTTGAGCTGGGGAGCCCAGAATTGGACACAGGACTCCAGATGAGGCCTCACGAGGGCGGGATAGAGAGGGAGAAGAACCTCCCCTGACCTGCTGGCCACACTCTTCTTGATGCATCCCAGGATGCCACTGGTCTTCTTGGCCATGAGGGCACATTGCTGGCTCATGGTTAGTTTATTATCAATCAGGACTCCCATGTCTCTCTCTGCAGAGCTGCTCTTCAGCAGTTTGACCCCCAGCCTGTCCTGGTGCGTGGGGTTGTTCCTTCCCAGATGCAGGACTCTGCACTTGTCCTTGTTGAACCTCATGAGGTTCCTCTCTGCCCAACTCTCAAGCCAGTTGAGATCCTGCTGAATGGCAGCACAGCCTTCTGGGGAATCAGCCAGTCCTCCCAGTTTGGTGTCATCAGCCAACTTGCTGAGAGTACACTCTGTCCCCTCATGCAGGTTGTTGATGAAGATGTTGAACAAGACTGGCCACAGAACCACTGGCCACAGGCCTCCAACCCGATTCTGTGCCATTGATCGCCACCCTTTAGGCTCTGTCATTCAGCCAGCTCTCGATTTCCTCCATTTTATGCATAATGACTTGGACTGGTAAGATTAATTATAATAAATGTGGCCGTGATAGAATAACACTATGGCCTCAATAACCAGAGTTTAAATTCCTCTATACTACCAGTTAAAGAAAGGTTTAATTCCCATGGGTGACGTTTTCAGAGCTATTTTAGATGTAAAATGACATAAAATCCCAGCTGATATACATATCTTTCATTTTTCTTGTTCCTGCTTATATATGGGCAGATCTTGAAATTTCTATTGTGCGTGGCATATGCTATTACTGATTCCATTTTCAGGAGTAATATTTTATCTTTTGATTTATTGGTGCGAGTTCATTATTCCAAAAAAAGACATTGTTTAATAAAGCTCTATCTGTATCTGTTATGATTCAGATGATGCTTTCTCTGCAGCACATCCAATTACCACTGTATTTGATGATATTTCAGGCTTATGGAGCACCTAAAGCTGTCACTACAAAGTACATATTCTCTCTCATGCATCACACTGAACAGGTGAGGTGATAAAAAACAGTGCTGCAAGACTCCTGGTGCTATGCTGCACTCAGTACTGAAGTGCCTGCTAGATTAACAGGCCTGTGATTCTAATGTCTCTGGTACAGTGAAACAGACTTGTAGATAACACTACCCTGTGTCCTTTCTCTTCCCCTGCTTGCCCACTTGAAAATATAGGTTTAAACCTTCAATTTAGAGTATCAGTCCTTAGAGAGCGTGTCACAGATTTCTCTACTGGTTGCTTGAAACTATATTCTGTTTCCTTAATTGTGTTTTTATCCAGTGGGTATGAAACATTTATGATTTTCCTGGGACAGGAAGTGATTATATGACTCGTTTAGTACAGATATGAATAGTCTCTCCGGTATTTTCAATGTCTGAATTGAATTTTCTTGGAGATACAATAGATACTAAGAAGACATTAATTTTTTATAACTACTGGGCAATAGTGAGAACAAATATGACAAGATCTGACATTAAATATTTCAGTTGTGGGTAATGAGAAATGTTCTTGTGTAATGCATTGGGAGGTGAGGAATGCATCAGCAAGGCAATTAAAAAAATTATGTAAGGTTTGAGTTTGTTTTCCCATTCCTATTTAAGTCCACCACAAGCTAACCAGTTAATAAACCTTGCCTTATTTTGAAAAAAAATGTTTCCTAAGAATAGGGAGATGTAGACTTCTCCTTTGAATGTATCACTAAGCTTAGAACTGAGTGCTCCCAAGGCATATTATGTCCTGTGCATTCATGCATTGCCACTGAAGAGGACACAACAATTGTTACCCTCCCTCCAAAAGCAGAACACAGCTTCTCCTCCTTAAGAGAAATCTCTGGAGGATGAACCTTGTGCATTGATTAGATTGCGTGGTATCATATTCCCTGTGGCTGGAGGTAAACGAAAGACCTGAGGCTTGATCCAAAGAACACCTAGCTTGATGGAAAGTCTTCCCATGGGCTTTATATCAAACCTTTAATCTCCAGAATGATATGTAGGCTCTATTCAGCAGCACTAAATGCAACTTTAAAAAGAAAATAAATGTTTACATCAGGTAGGGAAAACATTCTGGTAGTGTCTTGACCTTGACAACATAAGTGGTGCCAAATGGAGCTGTACTGATGTATCACATTCCGCTTGGCTTGAATTAGACATAAGTGAAGAAAGTAAGGTGTGATTAGTAGTATTGTCAGAAAAATCTGTTCTTGTGAAGCATCAGCTGTTTTTTTTCCTCTTTTTCTTTTTTTCCCCCTAATGTAGGAAGAAATGGGAAGCTGGCACTGTGCTTGTTTTTCTCATTTAAATTTTTATTCTCAGTATTGTAATTGCATTCAAAATACATAATATTCACTTTTTTTGACATGTGCTGAGGGAACTATTTGACTGCCCAAGAAGTTTTGAGAAAATCTAAATATTTCAGGATTTTCCTTCTTTTCTATATGAGCTGTTATATTTTCATTACAGTCTCTCATGTACAATTGTTTAACATAATGACAAACCTTTCTAAAGACTATTTTTCTAAAGTATAATTGATCTACTGTTATGGTTTAAACTGTGGTGGCAACAGAAACACCACACAGCTGCTCACTTACACCTCCTTGACATTGTGGGAAGGAGAATAGGAAAGATAACAAAGGGCCTTGCTGGTTAAGACAAGGACAGAATGTATCACTTACCAGTTATGGTCATGGGCAATGCAGATTCAACTTCGAGAAGAAAACAAAATTATTTAATCTGCCACCAATCAAAATCAGAAAAAAAGACAGAGTGTGATGATAAGAAATACAATCAGTTTTAAAAACACCTTTCCTCCACCCTTCCTTTCTTCCTGAGCTCAGGTCTTCTCCCTATTTCTCTACCTCCTCCTGCTTCGGAGAGCAGGAGGGAAAGGGAATGGTGATTGCAGTCGGTTTATAATAAACTATCTCTGTCACTTCTTTCTTCTCAGGGGAGGACTCCTCACATTCTTCCCCTGCTCCAGCATGGGGTCACGCCCATGGGAGACAGTCTTCCATGAACTTATCCAACATGAGTTGTTCCCGTGGGATGCAGTGCCTCATGCAGCTCATCAGTGTGGGTCCTTTCCACAGAGTGTAGTATTTCAGAAACATTCTGCTTCTCACAGAGCCACGGCCTCTTCAGACACAGCCACCCCCACTGCTGTGGAGTCCTCCACAAGCTTCTGACAGATCTCAGCTCTCCTGTTATCCTCCATGAGTTGCAGGGAGACAGCTACTGTCTCACCACAGGATGCAGTGAGGTCTCTGCTCCAGCATATCTCCTCCTCTCCTTCTTCACTGACCTTGGTGTCTGCATGGTTGTTTCTCTCTCATCCTACTTCCTTTCCTTTCACCTCCTCCTCCAGCTACTGATTTTCTCTTCTTAAGCAGCGATCACACAGGCGCTTTATTGGCTTGGCTTTGGCCAGAGGTGAGTCTGATTTAACGTCAGGGAAGTTTTGAGGAACTTAAAGAGGCCACTACTGCAGACTTTCCCCTGCTAAAAGAACCCTCCACACAAATCCAACAGATAAAGTCATATGCTGCTCTCACTCTGATTCTCTTTAACTGTTTAATAATAACTGCACTTTTTATGTAGTTTTTGTGCAAAAAAAATCTATTTTAAAGAAAAGTGAACTCAAGATTATTTAGGCAGGAAAATGGAATATGTAGAGTTAAGGATATATACTTTACTGGTCAAGAAGCAGTCCCTTAATAAGTTAAGAAGTAATTATAGTGTGTCATTGCAGCTGCAGTTAGTCCTATCTGAGGGAAAAAGGTTGACCCAATGAATGAATAACAAAGACAAGCAATAGACACAGGATGTTATGCTTTGACAACACATAGCTGCAGTGGTGAAAGATGATGTAACATAAGAGGAAGAACAAATTGCCATCCAAGTACAATGCAAAATTGTCCATTCCAACTACCTGTGGGTTAGACCTGCATAATGCTTAGTGAAAGATTAGCAAAGAAATAACAGAGTGCTCCTTCAGGGTAAGTGCATTAGGTACATGTAAGGGGAAAAGGTGGAACATAAATAAGCATATTCATTCTCCCCATGATCTGCTGTCAGCAAAAAAGTTTTGGCAAGAGGAGTGTTTACTGTGATTCAGCAGTATTGGGAAGTAGGGATTGACCTGATTATAGCAGCAACTCTCAGACCTCAGCACCTTTGTTAATGATGTAAAAGCCTAAAAATTACTTGAGAACTAAAAATTAAGCTTCGGGGCTTGAAAGTTCTTATTGGAGAATATCTTAGCTGCAGGACTGGGACTGAGCACACAAGCTGAGGTGGTACAAGCAGCAAACTTACTGTTTAGAGCAAAGGTAGAATAAGCAGGGCTGGTAAAATGAGCTGTGATGAAGTGGATGTACAATGCAGAGATGAGGATCTTATCTGTGCATACTGCAGCTGTAGAACAGCTTTCTTTCTGGGGCTGGGCCTGGGATACCTACTACTCCTGACAACTGCCTGTCTTTCAAGTCTCCTCATCACCACAGTAGCACTGCCGTAAGAGCCTCAGTGCTAGCCTGCTGTGCAAATGAAGGAACATCTAATAATCGAGTATCCATTTTATCCATTTGTCTTTCTTTTTCTTTCTGGTTACATCAACTCGACTTGAATAATCATACATTTATTTCAGGCTGATGTTCAGGTATACACTGGTATATCACCATATTTCCTGAAATGTTCCTCAAACATCTAGGTAATTATTGCATTCTTCAGTAGGTGAAACTGAGGGTGTCAGTAGGAGAAAATGTTCTCAGAAAAAGAGTGCTTAAACATAGGTCTGCCTGTGCTGAGGCAGAACTGAGCTAATCACTGCTCAACATTGTTTTGTGCAGTGCTTGTACAATGAAGTGTCAGCTTATCTTGGAGCTTAAGATGTGACTGAGACATTAGTAATGTGCGACTACATTACTGTAATAGCATAATTTTTATAATGGCTTTTAACCTATGATTTCATTTAAGAATTTCCAAGACACTCATTCCGCACTTCAGCTTTTATTTTATATAGAGAGAGATATTTGTGCCTACAACTTTCACATTGAATTACACGTGCAGGGCATTTTCAAAGACATGCTTTTGGATTCATTTTCTCCTGGTTCAGATAGTTAACAGTTCTGAACTGTTAACCACTTGAACATTTAAACATTTATTATCATGTTATCAGATGAACTTGGAATATATGTTACTTGCTTGAAATAATTAATTTATTTTTATCCTAAAAGGAGCTTCTGATTGATCACTTTTTTCTGGTCTACACCCCAATCTACTCATACTTTAACTTGTTTAGTCCTTTCACTTGAGCAGGATATGGTACAAGTAATTATTGTCCACGTGATATGAATTGCCAATTTTAAGCATTTTTTGAGCCATTACACGGAGACAACATATTCAGTATGTGTGACTTCCATCACCCACCTGAGCTAAGATGTCTCTACTTCTGAACAAGACAGCCTTGTGCTCCCATACTGGCTGAGGATGGGTGTATGATATTTATCTGATGTCTGAGGCAAACACAATGTTTACGGGGAATACTATGTAATGATCAGTTTCATAACATCCTTTTCATCAATGCAGATAGCATTTTCCTGTTTCATTGAGAGAGTTATCTTTCATTTGTTATCTGTAAGAGAAAACACAACTAAATTATGGAATTTTAATGTTATATTATGAATGTATATAGAAAAGAGTTGCAAAGAGATCATATTGGAAAATCATTAGTTTGTCTAATTAAAAAAACCCCCATAATCTCTGAATAATATTATTTTTATCCATTCGTATCTATGTATTGCAACTATGCACATTTTTAAAGGCAGGGAGAGACTAATTTTTTCCACATGAATGAATACTGAGAGGTATGAGTAAATAACCTGGCGACTTGCCATATTTATGAAATTACTGCAGCCTTGACATTTCACTGTACCTGCTTTTACCATTCTGCTTATAGAAAACTATAAACTTGTACCAAAAAAGGGAGAAGCTGACAGAATACCATCAGTTATAACTATCAAGAAATATTACTCCAGGAAAGCCATTTTGGAAAACTATTGCAAAGAAACAGAGGACGCACAAAAAATGATAACTTTCTGCTCTGTGTTTTACAGTAAAACTGCCTACTATTTCATTCTGTCCAATTCTGTTGGTTTGTTTGTGTGTTTCTTAGACTGAACCCATTTTTTCACTATGAAACAGCAAACAAAGAGAAATGGCAAAAGAATAAATAAGTGAATATTCTATCTTTAAAGAGCCACCTTCTTTAAGCATAATTTAGTTGAAGTATTTAAAGTAGAACAGAACTAAAAGACATAGCTCAGTACAGCTGAAATAGGAGCTGAAGTGAACCATACTATAGAAAATTAACTTCTAGTAAGATGTCTCTGCACGTCTCTTAAATTAGGTACTACAATATTCTCCCTTCTAATCACTACCAGAAGACATAGTTCTTGTTTTATTTTTCTTTTCCTAATGGCAGCTGAATTATTTTTCTCTCTTTTGTCTCTTACTCTCTGCACACATGTGTGTACACATACTTGTATGTAGTCTTCTGAAAGAATGCCAGATCACTTAAGAAATGACTAAAATATATCAGCATTTATTACTTTTGCAATAATGGCATATGGCATGTCTACCCAAATACCTATACATACAGTACCATATGCTATAGAATTGGAATAAAATGCCTTTCTGTACCAATGAGATCTTACAATGCAAGTAAATAACTTGTGAGTCAGATATACTGTTTTTTATTGAGAACAGCTGAGTGTGACAGGGCACTTTGGACAAGGCTCTTACAGCTGAGATTTATATTTAAGGTAGATTTTCATAGAAAAATTCACAGTTTTATAGATTGTAGGATTTAATTGGAAGGAACAGATCATCTATGGCCAGTTTAAAAGGAATAGCTGGAAAACTTGAACAGGAATTAAATATCAAGTCAATACCAGGCTACTACTTCCATATAATCTGAAAGCAAAAGGTAACTATTGGCAGCTATTGAAACTATACATAGATAGTCTACATTTGGTTGAGAATTAAAATGTGTATAAACCAACTACATTTCATAGTGCTACAGCATGCACAGCACTGACTAGTGCTAATGAAGGATTAAAGACTACATAGTCTCCCTTGCACACCAGTTCTTGCCTACAATAAGATTAAAATCAGCTGTTATTTAAGAAGTTAATGTTAATTTTAAGAGCAATTTATGAAAAATATTCTAGGATCTTCAATGGGTTATGGAGAGTCTTAAAAAGTTTCCTATTAACATGAAAAGGGTGGTACCAGAGGACAGAACATTTCCAATTCATTATAATTCAGCTTCTTATACACTTAAATAGGATTAGAAGATGTGTAATCAGATAGAAGGAATTATTCATTCACTGCCATTCATAGAAGATCCTCTTTTTTCCCTATAAGTTCATATAAAACATAACATATTTTTAAGATACAAATGAAACAAATATAAAAAAGATTGTATGAAAACCCGTGTATTTTATGTGACTTTTACTACAAGTCACCAAATGTACTTGCTTAATGCTATGTCCCACCCATCTGTTAGGATTATACTTTCACAGAAGATCATAGACACTGAATGAAACTCTTCTGTTATGCAATTGCGTGTTTAGAAATACACACTGACACTGCCTAAGACACATTCCTTTGCTCCCTTCTGATATGGAGATATCGTACAAGAACAAATGACAAAATGAACTACTTGATGGTAACCTGTGTCTTTGGGTACTTGACTCACTTCCCAGCCTCCGGTCTCCCTGTCACCCCTCCGTGTTCAGAACTCAAGGACTGCAGGAGTGAGTGATGCAGAAATGGGAGTGACTGATCTAGGATCTGGGGAAGATACTCATTATGTTATCCAGGTCTTAAGAAGAGACAGTGGAGGATCTGGCTTGAAGATTTCCAACTAACTGCCTAAGTCACATCTTAAGGGAGAGGTTGTGAGACTACATTTCTCTTTGAAAATCATTTTAGCATCTACTACAGATAAACACACCTCAGGTATTAGCCAATAATCTTTAAATAATTGCTGTTTAATACAACCCTGTTTTAAGATTTAGTCTTCTTTAAAAAAGAGTTTAAGACCTTTTGGTGTGTTTATTGAAAAATATTGTTCTTCTTTTCACTAAACTTTATTTAGAAAAAGGCATGCTGAAAAACAAAGTACTCATCGGTATATAAAGGCATTCCTATTGCATTCATTGCTGAACATGAATGCAACTGCTAGCAAGGTCAAATCTATCATTAGAGTATGTTTTCTTTCTAAATACTTTTCAAATATCAAAGTATTGAAAGTAGATCACAAAAAGTTCCATTTAAACATAAGTAAAAACTATTTCACTGTGAGGATGAGCGAGCACTATCACAGGCTACCCAGGGAGGTTGCGGAGTCTCCTTCCTTGGAGGACTTCAAGACCTGCCTGAATGCGTTCCTGTGTGACCTGATCTAGGTGGATTTGCTTCTGCAGGGGGATTGGACTAGATGATCTCTAACGGTCCCTTCCAACTCCTAACATTCTATGATTCTGTGAAACTGTATAGTTGGTGTTTGTATTTCAGGAAACATTCTCCAATCAAAATTCCATTCTCTGGAATCAAAATAAGAGCAGAATTGGCTAAACATTTCTTGTTCAATTACAAACAGAAAACTTTTCCAAATCTGCTGTGTCAGCAGTCTTCAAATCCTATTTCTATGCCTGAAAAGGCAAAAAAAAAAAAAGGAAACAATTAAATTTATGTTTTGTTTGTTGGTTTCCTCTTAAGGAATTGTATTTACAATGATTAAAGCATATCTTGTTTTTCAAATCGAGTTCCTTATTGTCTATTTTCCAGATGTTCGTTAAAGTAAACTCAACAATGCAAACAAGCATTTTACTTGTTGAATGAAATGTGTCTGAATGTTTTGCTTATACCTGTTGAATACAGATATGTCATACAGATACATTTTCTTGTGATGAAGGTAATTCTGATAGTAGTTAAACCTTCTTTAGTTATTCCCCACTCTATGCAATAACCCAATAATTTGAGTTATCAGACTTTTAGATGAACAAAATGTATACTCTGGAGTCCGTTGACTTCAAACAGAACGTTGTGAATTGAGCCTGAGACATAATGATGTATTCAGAAAGAATATAAATAGTAGGTTAGTCACTCCTCAGTGAATACTGTGAATAATTTAGCTTGCGCCTATTACTATTCAATTTGACCCATATATTATCTCTCAGGTACCAATCAGAATGAAAAATGTTGCTTTCATTAAATTTCATTATAGACACTATCATTCTATTTCTCACTCCACTTTAGAGTAGTAAGCCAAAGCAGACTAAGAGATTTTAAATGTTGCCACCTTTTCACTTTGTTTTATTGTCTGCAAATAGAAGTCAGGAAAAATAGGACATACTGGAAAAAAAATTCCAAGAGACATCCTGAACACTAAAACACACACACACACATGCACACATTACAATTATCATGTTTGTTTCTATCTTAAAATATTAGAGCTTTTAGCAATATGCCATCTACTTCATGATTACTTTCTTTTGATGAACATCTCTCTTGGTTTTAATGAAGTCAGTGTATAATATGGGAGGATTTTCCCAGATTTTAATAGCAATAATAGCAATAATAATGAAGTGATCCTAGATGACTCCAGAAACCAAATTAATTCTAGGAAGTCTTTCCAAGATGTTTTAACAGTATCCTTGCCTATATTTTTCATTATTTTTAAGTTGGATTCCTTTTTACAAAGCATTTTTCTTTATGTAAATAGTCTTCATGAATGAGTTCACAGGACTTTGTACGCTCTTACTGAGAAAAATAATATAATAACTAAAACACTATGGAAAAATAAGCAAACAGATAAATCTCCCAGTAAATCTTAAAAGGCATTTTTTGAAAGGGTCAAGACCTCCAAACTACTATTAAAAAACTACTATTAAAACTTCTCATTAGTTGCTTTTTGTCAGATTACTTTATCTTGCTCTTTTGCTCTTGTTGCAGGCTTCATTTCTGAGAGCTGGCTTTTACGATGACAAAGGATGATTAGAACTAAGAGAACATAACAATACAGTAAACAAGGAAATTGCTAATGACATTAAGATATTTCTAAAGCTGCCAACTTTGATTACCACCGTTTTTTGTGTGTTTGTGTAGTGGGTCTGGGATGGTAGTGATTTTCCATAGCAGCTCTTGCAGTGCTGTGCGTACTGTTGGTATCAATATTATGACTACTGCTCGCACAGCATCAGGGCTGTCCCTCCAGCATTCCTTCCCCCACCTTCACCAATAGCTGTGAGTGGGCACAATCTTGGGAGGGACCATGGCCAGAACAGCTGATCCAGGCTGACCAAGGAGATATTCCATACCATATGACATCAGCTCAGAAATATAAACTAGGGGAGAGGAGCAGGAAGGGAAGGCAAGATTCATTTTTGGCCTTCCAAAAGCAACCGCTACGCGTACTGAAGCCCTGCTTCTTGGGAGGTGGCCAGATATCGCTGCTGATGGGAAGTAGAGAGTAACAGCTTTATCTGCTTTTGCTTTGCTTCCTGCGCATGTGGCTTTGCTGCTTCTTTATTAAACTGCTTTTATCTCAACCCACGAGATTCTCATCTTATTTTCTCCCCTTCCCTGGCTTGCTGAGGAGGTGGGGGATAAAGCGGTGTGGTGGGCACCTGGCATCCAGCCAAGGTCAAACTACCACAGTTTGTTTTTATCCATATAAGGGGAAGATAGTCCAGAAGCATTTTAGTAGAGGTCTGTGGTCCCAAATTTCTGGTTTATACAGGATGAACACAAGTCGCAACATTAAAATTCTGCTTTGGTATATGGAAATGTTGTTCACTGTGAATGTAGTCAAATAATAGAACAAATTGTCCAAAGATGTGGTGCAATCATTGGATATACTCAAAACTTCACTCAACTAGATCTTGTTTTGAGCAGGATATTGGATTGGCTGACCTCTAGTGATCATAAATTCATCTATGTCTCTAGGAATCTGTGATCAACACAGATTATCAATTAACTGACTGCTTAGATATTTGCATGCTGCAGATAAATAGGTAATAGTTTCACATATACCAGAATGAAGAAACTACAGCAGAGTTGGAATAATCCTATTCATAATATTACTTTTCTCAAGCACTTGTCATAATATGGCAATCACATATTTCCTATAAAAATATGTTTCTTGTCAAATAAACTAGTACTTCTAAACTATCAATTAATAAAAATATTTTATAATTTCTGAATATAATCTTTAAATATTTAGAATACTACATGTTTTGTGGTTAATTTTTTTGGTTATTTAGGACCTTTGAGGAATAATCTTAGGTATCCTTCTTGCAAGAAACAACTCAGAACCTGAAGCAGAAGCCTAGAATACTGTATAAAATGTCCTGAGGCACATTTTGAAAAAAGATAAGATTGAAGGAGGGAGAGTAGTCTCCTGTTGTTAATAAAAATATCTACCAAAAGAACAGGAAGCATGGAAAAATAAATCCCTTAGAAATACAGAGTAAGCCAGACACAGTGAACAGGGACCTATCTGCCTGGTAGTAATAGATGTACCTATCTCCAATCAGAGAAGGGAGAAATGAGAGCTGTACAAGTATCTTTATTGTAGATTAACACCAGAGGCTGAATCAACAAATCATAACGTGATCACCTATGGTGAAGGGTACATTTTCATTACACTGACTTTCATGCTCTCTGTAGAACAGGCATGAGAAAAACTATGCAGTGGAAAGCAAAGTCATCTTCCTTTTCTAATTCCTGAAATGGTAATGCTGTGATAGATGAGAAATCTCTCAAAGATGAAGGTGAAGGCACTGAAAGTGAGGTCTAGTGGGATGCTCACAATGGAGTGGTTGCCACAATTCACTTTTCTATATTCAACTGCTCTACATTTTTTGATCTGTAGTTGGTCAGGACAAGATATCTTGTTAAAGGCTTGCACCAGTGCGATTTATTGAACTCAGTAGGAAAACGGGATCCATGTTCTCTGTTGACAGGAAAGGATAAACACTAACTCCATGTTCCCCTGGCTTTTCTCTCTTCTTGTAGTTCTAGTACATGGTCTTTTCCTCCCCTTTTGACCTCGTTTTTGTTGTAAAGAACAGTCAAAATTGGAGACAGAAGTATTTTGGAAACCAATCACAAAAACCCATCACAACTCATACTGCAATGAATGTTAAGGTTGATACTATATGCAGAGTATTAAACAGATTTTACTTCATATCTATAGAAGAATCAGTCTGAATACAAGGACCGTCTGGGACCACAGCTAATTGCATTGATCAAAGCAAATAGGGTCCAGGTCAAACCAGAGAAGAGATATTTAAAAGCATTCACTTGAAAGAATCAAGTATTTCAACTTCAGGAAAGACTAGCATTTCCTAACAAATCACATTGTTTTCCTGAAGGATATTATGTTAAACTAAGGAGGTAAATAGAGAAAGATTAATCTGCCACAAACATACATAAAGTCTCTGACCTGCAATTAAACTTGGTGCTCATTACTAAACTTACCAGAGCAGGATAAAGAATTTCAAAGTGAAACTGAAATGTGGTGGCAGTGGAGTTTCTTGAAATTTTCCGTGGCTAAAAGGTATTTCAGAGTGGTTTAATTCACTGTTACAGAAACTGTGGAATTACTAGAAATTTTCTTGTATCTTTTCATATAAGACACGCCTTTGAAAGTCATATAAAGGGAGAAAACCAAAATTGAGAGGAAAGAAGTTGAACCTGAAGTACCTTAGAAACCTGATTAAAGAATTCCTGGAGGTTTTATAAAGCAATATCGTACAGGGCCATTAACTTTCAATAAAAGATATAAAAGATGTACCAGATCTCTAGAGATTGGTAATGGGATGTATAGCATTCATCTCTAGCTTGTCAGGTCAAATCCTGCTCACACTGAAAGGAAATCTTTTTGATGCTGATGTCAAAGTTGGTGGGTCAGCTACAGTTTTAACTCATACAGTGTCAGTGATTGTTACTTAACCCTTGTGCCATGAGCAGTTTCTGCACAGAATTATGGGATTTTCTTGAAACAGGTCAAGAAAATCACATGCATAGAACCTATGCATTTACTCTGATAATATCACTTGATGTTGTGCTTTTCCAGAGGGTGAGATGGTTATTATCAGCATGCCATTTCCAAAAAGGAATCTTATTGTATTTACAAGTAAAAGATTTTGTTACAAAATAACTACCACACCACCCTCTAGCTATTTAGCAAATATCTATGATTTTTTCTAAAAAGATGTCATAGTTTGACACGACAGCCATTTCTGGTAAGGGGCTGTAAAGATACCTCCTGTAAAAAGTTGCTGGAAACTCTCCCTAGCTCTGAGCCAAACCTGCTTCTGGGTCTGAGCCAATAAGACACCTCCACGTTCACTTTTAAAGAAGAAGTTGGAAGATAAGAGTTCTTCCTATTTCTTCTTTCTTCTGTCCCTTTTTCTTCTCTGGCCGGTGGTGGTGCAAGGAGCGGGAAGAGAGATAGAAACAACCATTTGGACTCCAAGGTCAGTGAGAAAAGAGAGGAGGAGATGTGCTGGAGTAGAGACTCCTCTGCATTCTATGGAAAGGACTAGTGAAACAGATTCATTTGCATTTCATTAAAGACCCTGCATCAAGGGCAGAGACTCATTTTGCTAAAGAAGATCCTGTGCCAGGGGCAGTAACTATGGCTGGAGGAGGCCATGTCGCATGTGTGGGACCCCATTTCACAGAAGCTGTAGACATGGGGAGGAACCCACACCAAAGCAGCTCATTAAAATTATGCCCAGAGGAGGCCATGTCCCGTGGGAGGGACCCTGTATCTGCAGAAACTGCAACTGTTGGGAAGAATCCACATCAGAGAAGTTTGTTAAGGACTGTGTCGTGGGGGAGGGACCCTGTATCCGAGCAGGGGAAGAATGTCCTCATCTGAGAAGAGAGAAGCTGCAGAGCCCATCTGTGAGAGACTGACCACATCCCCCACTCCCTACCCTGCCAAGCCGTTGAGGGGAGAGGAGGTAGAGATATCGGGAGCAGTGAGCTGGGCCCAGGAAGGACAGAGGGATGGGGGAGGGAGATCTTAAAGTGCTGGTTGTAATTTTCTCAATCATCCTACTCCCTTTTTTGGTGTTCTGTTCTGTTTCTTGTAGGTAGTAGAATAAACTTTCCTACTTTCCTCTCTAAGTTGAGTACTGGAGTCTGTTTTGCCCAGAACTGTAATTGGCAGTGAGTCCTCCCTGCCCTTGTCTCAATCCACAACAACCTTGGTTATCTTTTGTCCTCCCATTTTGCTGGGGCCTTTGCCATCCTAACAAGGGTGAAGGTGAATGGGGACACTGAGGGAGAGACTGTCATGGTGCTGCTGTGCTAGCTGGGCCAAATCATGACAAAAGACTAGCATTTTTTCACACTGTCTGTAAGACTCAGTTGATTCAATCTATCATTTAACTTACAATCTCCTTTTCTATACTTTCTTATTCAAAGCTCTTCATTCTTGTTCACTGTCTTCCCCAGGGCCAACTCATTCTTTACCTGTTTATAGCCATTTGATTTGCTATTTTCTCCTGTTGCCCTGTAATTACCCCATCAGTGTTTGTTCAGAGGCTGTTGTGGACATTGTTTTACTTTGCTACTTGCTTTCAGTAGCATCACCGTATTAGCCAAGATCGGTATATTAATATACAAAAAAAAAAATCCAGCAATCCAATATAGGAATGAATTATTGTTTCATTGTCCGTCTCATACATAGTGGTTGAGAAGATATTGCACACTTGTATCCCTAGATAATTGTGCAATTTCCCCTTTCTTTTATATAATGTGCCTGGTTGGCTTTGTGATAATTCCCAGAGAGTGAGAGAAGTCTTTTTGACAATGTGCAATACCAGGTAGCCATCATTGCTAATAATGGCAAAGAATGCTTTAGTAACACTTCTCACTTCTGAAGTGATTACATTTTAAGTCCTAGTGAAAAAATGGAGGATAGTGAAACTCAGTTACCACCCTCTGT
Organism: Colius striatus; assembly: GCF_028858725.1. Lineage (NCBI taxonomy): Eukaryota > Metazoa > Chordata > Aves > Coliiformes > Coliidae > Colius > Colius striatus. Next base: position 52,447,315 of record NC_084760.1, on the reverse strand, counting down.
GCTGTTATTTGTCAATGGATTAAGTGTTCAAAGACTACGATCTACAAACTGTTAATGTGCTTATTGCTCACATAAATGTAATATACAACAGTAAAAAATAAACATAAAAGCTGGTTTTGAGCTTAGAAGGATAAATTATCAAAAATTAAATAACATTGAAACTAAAAATGTCTGCACCTAATTTACAGTTCAACTTTGTGCAAATAAATCATCATACTGTGTTTAATTACATGCTGATATTTTGCTTCTTCTGCAAGACTTTCATTAAGTGGAAATCTGATAAGCTGAGGAACCTTGCTTGTTTCCTTTTCTTTCCTGTTTTATCCTTTCAGTTCTTTATAAGCAGTTGGAACAATTTGAGTTGTTTATAGGAAAATCACCATCTTCAAGAGTATGTTGCAAAACTCCATAAACTTTTAGATGTCTTAAAAAAAAGTTTCAAAATGCTATATTATATTCTATGACTGTAAATATTGATTTTGTTTTAAAAATTGTGCAGATACTCCTTTTCTTATAAAGGACCAAAAGTAAAGCTAAACTCTCCTTAGGAGTTATGAGGGCAATAGATAAACTGGTAGTCAGATGATGAAGAGTTCAGGTCTAAATCCAGTTGAATTAATTGACAGGGCTCAGATTGGGAAAGTCCAGTTTTGCCAGAATTATTTCTATATTTCTGTAAGCAATATCAATTTTTAAATGTATATAATGTTTCACTTGGGATAATACAATTGATTTTTGTTATTTAATCGGTAGTGAGAATCATTATTGCACTTAAAATGTCAGTTCAATTGAAAATTCTGTTTTGACATCTAAAATTATTGTTTGAACTAAAATGTCAATATTTTATTTTCTTTTTTGCAATAAAAATATTTTTGTACCATATAAAAGTATTTATATAAAATTATTTTATATTCCAGCATTTTGTTGAGCCTGGTTTTTGACAGATTAAAATTTTACACGATAAGAAAATATAGCATCATATTTGTAAAAGGGATGCAAGACTGTTTTTAGTCATTCCTCTAAAAATAAGTACTGTGCCTAATTTCTCAAATGTCTCCATATATAAGGTAAATTTTGAGTAATACTAGTATTTAAATGAATACATGCAAAAAACAATTCTTCCTCTGTTGAGGTTTCTGATCTTCAACTAACGTGACACCTGTACTAAGATATCAAGATCAGATACTCTATTAACACCTCTGACAAGAAAAAATCTTACAATTATTCTGACAGATTCTACATGATTGTTCTTCAGGTCACCTCATTCATCAAGGAAATTTTTCCTCCCATGGAAGGTAGTACTCCACAAACTGTTCCAGCATGGGTTATTCATGGTCTCCAATTCTTCACAAAGTTAGCCCGATGTGGGTTATCCACGGGGAAAACAGTCCTTCAGGAACAGACTGTTCCAATGTGAGTGCCCCATGGGGTCAGAAGTTCTGTCATTCAACCTGGTCTGGTGTGGGCTCCTCTATCTACAGGTTCCCAGGTCCTGCCAGGACCTTCTTCCAACATGGGCTCCCCATGGAGTCATAGCCTTCTTTGGGCATCCACCTGCTCTGGAGTAGGGTCCTTCATGGGCTGTCAGTGGATCTCTCCTCCTCCATGGAATGCCTGCCTCACCATGGTTGTCACCACAGTTCACAGGGGAAGCTCTCTTCCAGTGTCTAAATACTTCCATCTCCTTCTCTACTGACTTTGCTGTCTGTGGAGATGTTGTTTTCACATTCTCACTCCCTTCTGCTGCTGTCGTTTGGTATCTGTGCAGCAGCTTCTTCCACTTCTGCAATAAGTTAATCACAGGGGCGTTACCTCCATCACTAATTGGCTTAGCCTTGGTCTGCAGTGGGTCCACCTTAGAGCTGACTGGCCTTGGCCCTATCAGCTACTGGGGAAGCTTCTAGCAGCTGTTTGTTTAAAGAAGCCAACCCTACAGCCCACTGCTACCAAAACCTGGCCATACAAAACCACTACGCTACTGATATATGGTATTTTTCCATCACGAAACAACCTTTCAGCCCTACTAGAAATAATCTTCTCCATGGGTTATCAGTGACATCAGGGCAAGAGATCACTCAGCTACTTAGACTTGAAGAAAAGGAATCACTGTAGTTTAATGAAATCATCTGCTGGAAACTCAGGCAAACTAGAAGCTATGATTACCCAGTGCCCTGTCTATTATTTTTTGTGTGAGTCTGTGAGCAACCAGTAATTGAAAAGAAAGTGAATTTAAAAAAAAATTGAGGTTTTGATTCCACAGAGCTGTTTTTTTTGTCATATTTTTAGATGTCATTGAGAAAAAGAATATACTTCCTTAATTTTGTAATGCAAGGCCAGCTGTACTCACCTGAAGTTGTTAAATTCACCTTTCAAATCCTTTAAAGATATTACAAGTGCATAACCAAGTCTAAGGACAATTAACAACCACAAGTGCAATTGCCCATTGAATCTGCATCTGGCAACCTCCAGAGTAACTGGTGGTGTTGTGCCAACTCTGTGAGACTGACTTAAGCTGACAAATTTCAGGCTGTTTATGACACCTGGAGAAAAAAAAAAAAAATTGAGGGTTTTTTTTGTTTGCTTATTTGGTTCTCTTTAGGCATGTCCTTTTAGGCTTTTTTTTTTTTTTTTTTACTAGTAAAGTAATTCTGAAAGTCAGCAAGCAATAATGTTACTCAGTCATAGCTTGAAGTTTAAAAGCGTTGTTGAAGATTTGAGAATGGGAGCATAAGTTTTGTATCTGGAATGTCTTCCTGTTTTTCAGACAGAAGGCTGTCAAAACCCATTAAACTAAAATAAAAAGGATGTTATTGCCCATTACACTGTAAAGATTTGAGAGAGACCAAAATATAGAGCTGGACTGTAAAGGTAGTCATGGATAGATCTGCTTTTTCTGTTTCAGATATACACAGTCTCTGGGAACTTTCTTCCTCCCTAACCACCAAAGGTAGCAAGGAATTTTGAATAATTCCCAAATGAAATTGAAATGATGGCTTGTGTATAATCAATAAAGACCTTTGATTTATTTGCAGCATATAGAGATAGTATGTATCTTGCTTGCTTATTTATTTTTAGTTTGTTTTATTTTTGTCTCTCTAACATTTCCATTTACTTTGTGTGGTTTCTTCTTCCCAGACCTCACTGATAAGTTTTTTTATTTGTTTCTTTTTGAAGAATCCAATATTTTTTTTTCCCACTTCACTGAGTAAAATACTAAGAGCTTCATTTATATTTATGCAGGCTGTTTTGTTTGGCATCTGGAGAAGTCATTGTTCTGTATCTCTGTCTAGATATTGCAATATTTGTTAAGTCTGGAAAGTAAAGTCTGGAAAGTTCGAAGATGGTACATTTATACTTGTCTCTTTAAACAGCAATTTGCTGTCTCTTGCATAGGTGTTACAAAAGAGTTTTGCACTGATATTGCATCTTTTAATAAGACCCTAATCGATTAACAAATGAAATCAATGGTTTTTTATGTAGCATGAACTTTTTCATGTTGGTTCAAATCCATCCAACACAGAATTACTAATATATCCCTGGAATGGAATAATTGTGCTTTCATTAGAACACAGAATATCTTGATCTTTCTTAGACATTAAATAATGTGTTTTCATGACAGCACAATAAGACAAATTGGTATTGATTCTATGGAAGGGAATAGCTAGAAGCGGCAGAGTACCTGGCACTCACTTTGTATACTTTTCTTGAAACATCTGGGTCATGGCTTTCTAAAACTTAGCAATTTCATCTTGTTGAGCAATTTTGTAACCATTATCTACTGGTGACCATCTGAAAATGTGAAGGATAGAACTTGCACTAAACAAGCAAAAGGTGAAATATTTTGAAAAGCATAGTCTAAATCTAAAGTGTTAAAGTTTGTGTGGAGATGTTTCGTAGCAGTGGTTAAGGGCTCTGGCCAAATCTGAAGCAGTGCACAAAGGAAAAATCATGCCAGAGCTCATAAAACAAACAAACAAAAATTAATAAAGCAAAATAAAGCTATCTTTCATTAATTTTTTAAATGGTCAGATCATTTGAATTATAAATTAAACCCAAAACATCTTTCAGTAACAACAGCACAACACTATGTCATCCAGAAAGGGAAATAAAAATAAAAGAAGCAAAAAAGCACCTTTGGAAGATATATGGCTCAGAAAACTACATCTAATCAATTGAAGTCTGGCAAAGTAATGAATGACTAAAATCAGGACATTGTGAGGAAGAACACTAATTTAACTTTGTTATTGCTTGGTATAAAAAGAATCACTAAAAGAGAACATTTTGCTTTATGTTGCCATGCAAAAGTATTTTAATATCTGTAAAACTTTGTTATACTTCGGGTAAACGTGCTTTGCAGAGAATGAATTTATTGTTTTCACTTGAGTAGGGGCAAATATAGCCAATATCAGAGAGATTTTTAATTTCTAACTGAATTAAACTCTTAATTTTTGTTTCCTGGTACATTCCAACTGATTTTCTGGTGCACAATGGCTCAACAACAATTTTTACATTTATTCATTATTGACATTTGAATAGCTAAAACTAATAATCATGTTAAGCCACAAAGATTTGCCCATCACTTTGTGTCTTGCATGAACATCTTGCTCTTACCCTTGCTTCGGTGTAGTTCTTCCATCCCCATTTTTTTTTTGTTTCCACAGCAGAATGATTTCATAAAAGGCTTTCTACAGGCTTACTTCTTGAGGAAAGATTTTTTCTACATGCAGTGTCAATGAATGAGTTTTAACAAAGACTGTAGCAGCAATGATACAGTTCCAAGACTTGGCAGAAGCACCATGGATACTGTACATTAGCTATTTTTCACTATATTTTACACAGAAGAGGTTTGGAAAACAATGAAGTCTTTCAGAGTAAAGAACAGTGTTGAACCAAGGTTAATACAAAATAATCTGAAAGCCTCTACAATGTAATGGAATGGAGAACCACAGATATAATTTCTTCAACAAGTAGGCCTACATTTTTAAGATTTTTTTCCCTTTCAGGTTCAGACAGAAAACAATCCATCTGAGCTTTGTTTGCTTTTAATTCCTCATCACATTTTGTAAGCTTAGGAAAATGAGATAAGCATCCAACTGGTGAGGAAAGAAAAGGAGAGGTGGTAAAGTGTGTTTCTGATTGCTATACAGGTGTTATAGGAAAATGAGATAATTCCAGTGCTACATTTTGATGTTCAAATTTAGAATCACTGTTTTTTTCTCTTTTGCTGTACTTAACTACTTGGTGGAGAATGAAGAAAATAATTGGCATGGAAGTAAATGTACCATGACATTCCTATGAAATATAAACATATTACTGTTAACAGCCATTTCTCTATCACATCAGGTTCCTTATCTTGTCTTTAGTTCACATACTTTATAGTGTTCATATCATATTCAGAAATAAATTATTCTTTTGTATAGGCATGTGTGTGTCCTAGGAAGTACTTTGAGATTTGATTTGTTGAGTTTAAGAGAAAAACATAAACAACAAAATATTCCTGCTCTCTAGCAGGTCAATCCCCAACCTGTACTGGTGCATGAGGTTGTTCTCAGATGAAGGACTCTGCACTTGTCCTTGTTGAATCTCATGAGGTTCCTCTGCCCAACAGTGAGTCGGTCGAGATCCTGCTGAATGGCAGCACAGCCTTCTGAGGAATCAGCCAGTCCTCCCAGTCTGGTGACATCAGGGAACTTGCTGAGTGTACACTCTGTCCCCTCATCCAGGTTGTTGATGAAGATTTTGAACAAGACTGGCCCCAGAACTGATTCCTGTGGAACTCCACTGGCCACAGGCCTCCAACTCGATCCCATGTCATTGATCACCATCCTCTGGTCTCTGTCATTCAGCCAGCTCTCAATCCACCTCACCATCCATTTATCCAAGCCACAGTGCCTGAACTTTCTGATGAGGATGTTATGGGAGACAGTGTCAAAAGCCTTGGTGAAGTCAAGGTAGATGACATCGACTGCTCTCCCCTCATCAAGGCAGCTGGTTATGCCCTCGTAGAAGGCTATCAGGTTGGTCAAACAGGATCCATGTTGACTCCACCTGATAACTGTCTTTTCCCTCGTGTGTTTTGAAACAGCATCTAGGATGAGTTGTTCCATCACCTTTCTTGGGATGGGGGTGAGACTGATGACCTGTAGTTTGCCAGGTTGTCCTTAGAATCATTGAATCATAGAATGGTAGGGGTAAGAAGGGATCTTTAGAGATCATCTAGTCCAACCCCCCTGCAGAAGCAGGTTCACTTAGATCAGGTCGCATATGAACATGTCCAGGTGGGTCTTGAAGACCTCCAAGGAAGGAGACTCCATAACCCCTCTGGGCAGCCTGTTCCACTGCTCCATCACACTCACAGTGAAACAGTTTTTTCTTATATTTAAGTGTAACCTTTTGTGTTCCAGCTTCATCCCATTATCCCTTGTCCTGTTGCTAGCTACTATAGAAAAAAAGGGATGTCCCAACCTCCTGACACCCACTCTTTAGATATTTATAAATGTTAATAAGATCACCCCTCAATCTCCTCTTCTCCAGACTAAACAGCCCCAGTTCCCACAGCCTTTCCTCATATGAAAGATGTTCCAGTCCCCTGATCGTCTTGGTGGCCCTGCACTGGACTCTCTCCAGCAGTTCCCTGTCCCTCTTGAGCTGAGGAGCTCAGAATTGGACACAGTACTTCAGATGAGGCCTTACCAGGGCAGAGTAGAGAGGGAGAAGAACCTCCCATGATCTGCTGGCCACACTCTTCTTGATGCATCCCAGGATGCCATTGGCCTTCTTGGCCATGAGGGCACATTGCTAGCTCATATTTAACTTATTATCAGTCAGGACTTCCAAGTCTCTCTGCAGATCTGCTCTTCAGCTGTTCGACGACCAGCCTGTACTGGTGCGTGGGGTTGTTCCTTCCCAGATGCAGGACTCTGCACTTGTCCTTGTTGAACCTCATGAGGTTCCTCTCTGCCCAACTCTCAAGCCAGTCGAGATCCTGCTGAATGGCAGCACAGCCTTCTGGGGAATCAGCCAGTCCTCACAGTTTGATGTCATCAGCAAACTTGCTGAGGGTACACTCTGTCCCCTCATCCAGGTTGTTGATGAAAATGTTGAACAAGACTGGCCCCAGAACCGATCCCTGTGGAACTCCACTGGCCACAGGCCTCCAACTCGACTCTGTGTCACTGATCACCACCCTCTGGGCTCTGTCATTCAGCCAACTCTCGATCCACCTCACTGTCCACTCATCCAAGCCACACTGCTTGAGCTTTCTGATGAGGATATTATGGGAGACAGTGACAAAAGCCTTGGTGAAGTCAAGGTAGATGACATCCACTACTCTCCCCTCATCTAACCAGCCACTCATAGAAGACTATCAGGTTGGTCAAGTAGGATTTCCCCTTGGTGAAGCCACGTTGACTACCTCTGATAACCATCTTATCCTTCATATGTTCAGTGATAACATTCAGGATTTGTTATTCCACCACTTTTCCAGGGATGGAGACGAGGCTGACCGGTCTGGAGTTTCCTGGGTCATCCTTCTTGCCCTTTTAGAAGACTGGAGTGACATTGGGCCTTTTTCCATTCCCAATCACTTCGTCTTTCCTCTATGATTGTTCAAAAATGATGGATAGTGGCTTAGAAGTCACATCAGGCAGCTCCCTCAGCAGCCTCAGATGCATCCCATCAGGACCTGTCGACTCATGAGTGTTAAGCTTGGCCAGAAGTCTTTAACCTCTTCCTCTTACACCGAGGGCAAGTCCTCTGTTATCCAGACCATCCTACTATCCTTGCCAGACTGGGCTTCCCGAGGGCTGGCCTTGGCTGTAAAGACTGAAGAAAAGAAAGCATTCAGTAATTCTGCCTTCTCTGCATCCTCTGTCACCAGGGCACCCTCTGTGTTCAGCAGTGGGCCCATGTTCCCCCTAATCTTTTTGCTGCTGATGTACCTGAAATTCCCCTATTTTTCCTTAACTTTCCTGACTAGATTTATTTCGAAAAGGGCTTTAATCTTCCTGGTTGCACCTCAACATGCTCTGACAATGTTCCTATACTCTTCCCAAGAAGTCAGCCCCTGTTTTCAACTCTCATAGATGACTGCTTTCTCCCTGAGTTGTCCCAGCAGATCTTTGCTCATTCATGGAGACCTCCTGCCTGTTTTTCCTGCTTTCCTATGTGTGGAGATACACTGATCCTGGGCTTGGAGGAAATGACACTTCAATCATTTGATCATTTGAAGATCAATCATTTGATTGAAGATCAATCATTTGATGTCTATGCGTGTTTAGCAAATGTCTTTGGAGCTCATTCTGAGAGTCCAATTTTAATCTTATTCTCATCTATTTAACAGCATAATCTGATGTGTGACATAGGCTGTGACTGTACTAGCAAAAGAAGCAATATCAGGGAATGTTCTTACTCATTAGAAATGAACTTCTATCCAGTTAAATTGTTAGGGTGATCTATGGCATATTTTTGGCTTTGGCAGCTAGTACTATCACAGGTCATCCCTGGACAGTATTAGGGAATTGGTGCAGGCCAGAGATCATTATTGATAAGCAGTTTACATGTGGCCACCATCTGTTTGCAGAGTTAGAAAGCTTGATGTTATGTATGTAGATGATTCTGTTCCAGATCACCTCTGTGCTGGAGAACAGTCCCTAGCATATTGACAAATTTAATAGAATTAATAAACAAAGTCACTGGTGTACCGTTCAGTGCCTCAAGACAAAAGACAGCTTGCATTCTTTAGTAACTTTGTGAGGTTCAAGAAATTGCCTTTCTTGTTCACTTTGTAACCTGACTTTCTGTGGAATTATATCTATATAGTCAAATGCAAGCAAAAAACAAGAGGAAGATACTTTTCCTTTCCTGTTCTCATATCAGGGTCTTAGCATCTTCTAAGTACAAAATCTTAAACTGTCAGAATCCGAAGTTGCAAGATTGTCATTGTGGAGAACTGTTGGCAGACAACAATCACAGTATACAACTGTATTGTAGCTCATTAATAGGATTATTTTTACTGTAGTTACTTTAAGCTATCAAAAAGCTGATATTGACTTCGTTATGGATCACAGTCACATTCTTAATATGGAATCTCTTTTCTGTATTTGAACTTCAAAGAAAGATCTCACCCAGTTTTTGGAATTTTTTAGTATTTATTTTAATGTGAAAGATATTACTTGTTCGTTGTATGTGTAACAACACAGCGGTCCTTATCAACCCTTTCTAATCATAAATGGGAGTATTCTTTCTTATTAGTGTAATAAATACGACAGAAAGTCTTTCCTATTGCAAAGTAAATGTTTCTTTATTTAAAAAGTGTTACAGGCTTTGAGATAGAAATAGTCCAATGAGTTACTAGGGCTATACTACTCCTGGGGTATCCTGCAGTTCATCTTGTTAAGGGAATTCCTGGCCATAAACTCATAGACATAGAAGTCCAGAAAAGATAACTGTTGCATTTTGAATAAGCAAGGAGTAGAATTTGGTTTTGTTTTTTTTTTTTTTTTTTCATATGACCCTTTTCTTTACGGGGTAAGATATCTGTCTCCATGGTTTTCATGAATGACACATACTCTAAAAATCTTCTGAAATATCAGAGATGGTGCAATCCTCCTTACTCTTGCGGGCAATCAGGGCTACATTTGTGTCACATTTAGCTACATGAAAACCAGTTAAAATGCAGAATAGTAAGGACTTTAGCAAGCTACGTCTTAAATCACTGGGCTTTTACTGCAGCTTAAAAAAAGTCTGGAAATTTTAACATGAGATGTCTCATGGAAAAGATAATTTTCCACAGAGCATAGACTGGGATATAACCACCTGTTTAGTTAGTGTGCTTTTCTCACTATCATAGTTTTTAAAGCATACCTACAGATGTGAATATTGCTTCCTTTTCTGTTCAAATAATTTTTCAAATAATTTTTATTTTGGAGAAGTATGAAGAATATACATTTTTCACAGGAGTCTGAGACAAACAAACAGATCATCAAGATACAGATCGGCAAAAATACTGATTAGTACATGAGGCATGCTAGATGTTGCTGCAGTAAATTTAAGAGATCAAAGAATTATCTCAATGTCTTTGAAATGTGTGCAGTGTTACAGTTGATTGATTGGCTTCCCAAAAGGGGCATAGGAAAGATATGACATAGATTCCTTTATCACTTAGCTGATTCAGTTTCTATTCCTAAAAATTACACCCAAACTCATTAAACTGCGTTTCAAGTTGTAAAAGTGTCAGTAAGAAAAACTCCATGGGGATCCATGTTCACAGTCTTTCAGCTATGTCACAGGAGATCTGTTCCCTTTTTCCTAATTGCTAGTTCTACTGAACATCCCACTGAGATTTGAAAATCAAGCTCTTTCTATTCACCATCATCAGAAATATAGAAATTGTGCACCCAGAAAGTACTTAAGCTAGCATGAATGGGAGAGGAGCCTGTGTCTGCTTGTGCAGACTTACTCAGCAATAAAAAATGCAATATTGGATATCTTAATATATAAATATGCTTGGAAACTGTCTTCAGTAAAAATCTGTCAATTACAATATTGTCATAGACTAGAGTCTAGTCTCCAATGTAGTTTACAGAGCACTTAGGTTTTAATTTACTGGTTATTTACATAATGGGGAAACATATCCATAAGCTACCATTAACAAACTAAACTGATAAATCCATACAGTGTATCACAGTACTTTGCAGATGTCCCTGACACTTTAATAGAATCATAGAATAGTATTGTAGAATCATTGAATCATTGAATCTTTTCAGCTGGAAGAGACCTTTAAGATCATTGAGTCCAGCCTTTGTCCCAGCCCTATCAATCATTTCCCTAAGTGCAACATCCAATCGTCTGTTAAACACCTTCAGGGATGGTGGCTCCACCACCTCCCTGGGTAGCCTGTTCCAATGTCTGACAGCCCTTTCAGTAGACAAATTCCTCCTCATATCCAGCCTGAACTTCCCCTGCTACAACTCGTTCCATTGCTTGTTACTAGGGAGAACAGACGGACCCCTGCCTCACTACAACTTCTTTTCTATTAGCTGTAGAGAGTGATAAAGTCTCCTCTGAGCCTTCTTTTCTGCAGGCTAAGCAGTCTCATATCCCTCAGTAATTCCTCATATCAGACATGCTCCAAATCCTTTACTAGCTTGGTAGCCTGCCTCTGGATCATCTCCAGCACCTCAATGTCCTTCTTGTAGGAAGAGGCCCAGAACTGGACACAGTATTTGAAGTGTGGCCTCACCAAAGCCAAGTACAGGGGAATGATCACCTCCCTCCTCCTGCTGACAACACTGTTCCTGATACAGGCCAGGATGCCATTGCCCTTCTTGGCCACCTGGGCACATGGCTGGCTCCTGTTCGGTTCGCTGTCAATCAACACTCCCAGGTCCCTCTCTGCCTGACAGCTTTCCAGTCACTCCCCCCCAAGCCTGCTGGGGGTTGTTGTGGCCCAAGTGCAGGACCCAGCACTTGGCCTTACTGAAATTCATGGCATTGGCTTTGGCCCAGCCATTCAGCCTATCTAGATCTCTGTAGAGCTTCCCTACCCTCAAGCAGATTGACACTTTCATACAGCTTGGTGTCATCTGCAAACTTACTCAGAGTGCACTCTATCCCCTCATCTAGATCATTAATAACAGGAGTGGCCCCAGTACTGAGCCCTGGAGGACACCACTCATGACTGGCTGCAAACTGGATTTAACTCTATTGACCACAACTCATTGGACTCAACTATCTAACCAGTCTTTCACCCAGGAAAGTGTATGCCCATCTAAGCCAAGAACAGTCAATTTCCCTAAGAGAATGCTGTGGGAAACAGTGTCATATGCATTACTGAGGTTAAGTTAGACAACATCCACAGCCTTTCCTTCATCCAACAAGTATATCACCTTGTCACAGAAGGAGATCAGGTTTGTTATACAGGATGTGTCCTTCATAAACCCATGCTGACTGGGCCTGATCATCTGGTTGATAACAATATAATATTATAGTAATAGAGTCTGCCATCCTCTTAACTCTCTCTGTGTTTGCTGTTTCCTCTTCCCCAACCTCATAAGACATTTACTATTGAAAAAGCAGCCATAAGAGCATCAAACCTACCTTTTCTTAACTCTGAAAAGTGGAACCATTGCATCTGTGTTGTTCTGACAGTTAGTTGCTCTAGACAATTGACTATTTCCCTTACAGCTTTATATGAATGTTAATAAGCTCTGATGAGATGGTAAGAGGGAAGATTTTAGAGAACCAGCTTTGGAGTCATTTGCACTGTCCTCCCTGACACTTTAAGTTAATTAAGCAAAAACTCTGTACATATGCTCAAGCAGAATGTACTTGTGCTATGATAGAAAGAAAGAGTTCAGAACAATTTGTTTCCATTCCCACGTTATTGTGAGAAATTAATAAGAAGCAGCTGTGCAAAAAGTACAATTGTGGGGTTTGGTTCCTCTCGTCTCCTAGCCTGTCTTGCTATTCCCACTTGTACGATAAAATCTCCTATACTCAAAATAAGAATCATATTCATCAGGAGGAGATTATATTTATGCTTTCAAACTTGAAGCTACATTGTATCTAAGCCTTGTATCTTTACGGCATAAAATACCATGCTTTTGCCAGTGTCCTACAAAAATTGTTTTTCTCCTCTTCCCAGGAAGGTGAAAGAGAGAGTATTTTTAATAATCAAAAGGTTTTGAAGTCTCAGACTTCAAAACTAGTGTGATTCTAATTCAGTCTGTAGGAAACTCAATGTGTGAGGAAGACACCAAATGTATGGTGGTTTAACCCCAACCAGCACACAGCTGCTCATTCAACTGCTGCACTGCTGAATGCTGCTCCACCCCTCCCTGCCCCAACCTTGCCCTGTGGTGGGATGGGGAGGAGAATGGCAGAAAAATGTGAGTTAAGAACCCCCAGAGCCTACCCACTGTCAGGGCAAGATGAGAAGCAGAAAAGTCCTTGATATTGTGCAAGCACTGCTCAGCAATAACCAAAATATTCCTGTGTTATCAACTCTCTTGTCAGAGTAAACCAAAACATAGCCCTGTGCTAGCTTTAGGAAGAAAATGATCTCTACCTCATCTGAAATCATGACAAATATCTACTTTGTCAAGCTGGATTTTGCTTTGTTTACAGAACAGATTTTGACATACCCACTGATAGTGATTTTGCTCTGAAGCCTCTGAAACGAAACATTAGTTTCACATTTTTCTCTTTATCCTCTATATATTCCCATTCTAACAGTGAGTTCTGGATTGACTCTCTTAGTGCTGGCTGGATTTCTTTGAACTTTGACGTTCTGTCTATTCTGAAACAAAATCATCTTCTAGGAATAAAATAGTTATTTATTTTCCATTTACATTCTGTGTCGTTATTTTGCCCATATGCACTTTCTGCTTGCTATTTGTGTATTAAAGTAGCTCATACTTTGAGATGGTTTTATATGCAGGAATTTTATAGGAGGAAGAGGAATAGGGACTAGAGGTGGATCCATAAGTCTGTGTTGTTTAAAAGACAGTTCTTTCCTGTTTAATAGCCAGCAGATGGTTAACTTCCCTTTTTCTATTCTATTTTCTTGTGCATGTTTGTGTCCTACTGCACATTATAAGGCAATAGTCGGATGTTTACTCTCTCATGGAATGGAATGACAGAGTGGATATTTGTATGTGGCGTCTTGCTTTATTCTAATATCATCTGACTTCTGTCTAATTTTATCCCATTTTATTATTCTTAATTAGTTTCCCTGCATTTAATTGCTTGTTCTGTTATGTTTCACTGCTTTGTGAACACAGAACTAAGTCTTACGAATCCAGTGGATTCTTAACTTTAACAATGCAAGTTCAAAACATTGTTACTGTCTGTTATTAGAATATTTAACAGATGTCAAAATTCAGCAAGCATACTCTCCATAGAGATTGCAGCTTCCTACTAGGTTTTGTAGCTTTTTAGGCAACAAAAATAGCCAGATAATTTTTGAAAAACGGTGATCCTATGTGAATTTTGATGTTTGCAACATCTGTCTTACTAAGGATGTCACAAAACCCTGACTCATTTATTTAGGAAAACTTGACTACTGGTTAAAATTATGTGTTTCGTTAACTGATCTCATAGCTGGCCCAATGTTATGTGTTTAATATTATTGTTATTACATGATAAAGCTCTGGAAAACACGCTGGCTACAGGTAGATGTCTTTTCTGCATTTCTCTACTTTCAATTTCTTGCCCTGGATTAGTTTTCTTAAGGTTTCATGCAGGAATTTTTGTTACCTGTTTCTTTACTTAAGAATAAATGAGCCTGTATTTGCAGTTTCTGTGATAATTTATGATTCTAATTACTAACAAAAAGGTGCATTGTAAAGAAGAGAAGACTCAGAGGACTACATTTTTTCAAACACAAATATTCATTACTGGTACTCTTTCAGTGTTCAAACTTCAAATGCTAAAAACATTTTTGAATTGATATAATTTTCTTTCATTGTCCTTAAAATACCATAGAATCTCTTTCCCCTTAATATGAATTGCTGCTGGTATTATTTCCTATCTGCTTGCTGTCTGCACCTAGTATACATTTTATAGTGTCTGAAATGAACTGTTGTTTTTACTGTCCTAACATTCAGCTATTTTTCTGGGCTCACCAAAAGCATATTAATATCTATTTAGAATGTTAAAATTACTGTGACTGTGTTGTCTCACTGCAAGACAGCTGGAAGACAGTACAGAATTTTCAAATACTCATATCTTTGATATACCAAAATCTCACATATATTCCTGCACTCTATGCCTCACGTGGACTCTCACATTTCCTAATCAGGCAAAGGTGAAAATTCTTGATAGAGCTATTATCTATGGGTTCTGAGTTGCTGTCAGATGTTTTAGCAAATAATTTTAAGGACTGACATGTTTTTGTCTGCGGAGCATTAATTCCATTTACTTATAACAAAATTAAAATATTGCTATCATTCCGTTCAAACTTTTTGAATTAATTTTTCTTTGAGTATAGACCAATAGGAACAATCTATCCAGTACATACTTTTTATAACAGTGCATGTCTGTATGGAAACAGTTTCATTACTAGATCTGTGCTCAGTACAGATAATGCCAAGGAAGGATAATTTGTTGGAGAGTGTATTTAAATTGAACATACATTTTGTTATACTGAAGACTGATTAAAACTAATAATGGATTTCTCCCATTCTTTTCAGGAGATTTAAATGGATGACCTCCCAGAAACATTAGTCATAATTACATGCATAAATCCTCTCAGTACTGAATTGGCTTTTCATGAAAGTAACTCAGTCTAGTTTAATTCAGTTTAAGCATATGGCTATGATAGTTGTTTGAGAAGATTGTTTCTTGAATGTTATCACATCAAAATTATTTGTCATTTGAAGGTTCTGATAAATCAAGCTGTCAGGTTCCAAATCCAGAACATTAAATTTTCTGTTATCAGGAAGACTATTTCTGCCAAAATTCAAACAATTCTAGATGATGACTTTTGTTTTGCTCTTTATTGTCTAGATGATGACTTTTTGTTTTGCTCAAAAAAATGGAATGTGACAAATGTTTTTATAATATCCGTTTTCTGTAGGAAATGTTATGCTATACTTTAACTGAGAGAGATTTTTCTTGATGAAAGAAGATTGACATTTTAGTAGCAAGCAATAACAATGGGAGTTATAGGGATACAATAAAAAAAAGCATATGATCAAATAATTATTCAAGTGGTTAAAATACTTACCAAATCAATTCAATAGAGATTTCTTACATAGAAAATTTAAGCAAACAGTGGTATTTAACAGACCATGACTAGCAAATGTTGAATCCTGATGGCAGTCATATGCAGATTATTATCTACACAATTTATCAATTCTTGATGCTATAAAGCAGATTTCACAGATCTCTTAGATGGAACAGAAAATTCTTAGATAACCAGGGTGGGTTGAAAGATCTAGTACGCTCAGCATCATCCAACACATGAAAATCCTGCATATGGACAGCTGGAAATCATTTTAAACAAGGATCACTTAAGACTCCCATTATTTTAAATGGAAATTATTTCTTCCCATTCCATACCTCACACACAAAGTATAAAATACTGCTTTTGAAATGTCTTCACACTGACTTTGCAAGATGGAGTTAACATGCAAGACCCATGGTTAATAGGTTTCCCAAATTAAGATGTCTATGAATGAGATCTGTCTGCATAGCAAGTGATAAATTAATGTGGGCTAAACTGACCAAAAGCTGCGAGAGCCAAGCTTACGTGTTCCAAGATCCTTGTATGTCCTAATCACTGCAGAATTCACTATGAGAGGACCAGTGAAGTACTAGTACCAGGTTGTTTGATAGACACAGGATCATATTCAGCCAAATTATAACATATGCAGCCAGACTTGCCTGCTGAATTACAGTGTCCACGGCAAGATACATTTTGCAAGGGGACTATATATTTTCTTTCAGAAAATGAAATTTATCTTTTTGGATGTGAGCTATATCCTAAATGCAGAAATGATCCTGGAGGAAAATTCCCAAGTGAGGCATTTTACATAGTAAACTCTTGGTGCTGAGACAATTTTGAATTATATATTTCTGTGATGCCTAGTATAAAGCAAGCCAGCTTTGGTCAGATCCATGAGAAATAATACATTATTAATAATACCAAATTTAATAGTAATATCAATGTTTGCTGCATTTAAGAGTAACAGCAATTTCCTTTGCAGATAGATGTAACTTTTCTTTCTGCTGTGCAAGAGGCTAGTAATGTGTTTCTCTGATCCTGCAAAAGCCAGAGGAATAGTTTGTACATAGCTGCATGAACACATGCACAGAGATCTTCTTGCAAACTGTGTAGTTTTTTATACAGTTATATATAACTGCAAGTCAGTTGATAGCTGGCCAACTTGGTTGCACATGCATAAAATGGTAATCAAGACTTTTCTCCAGTGTAGGGATGATGAGTTTCAGTAAAATTACATTGAAAGGCTGCTGCTTCTTGAAAGGAAGGACAGATGACTTTCTAAATCACAAAGAAGAGTAAGCTATATATTACTCTGAATTTTCAGATTATCTTTTCCTCCATCTGAAAACCCTATCAATAACTGCAACATTCAAGAGGGTATGTAATTCAGGTAAACGTACAGTGTTCAGAGCCAGCATGTTTTCAAGATATTATGTAAGTTGATTTAATAAGAAAATCTTCTGGGACAGAAACACTTCATTGTAAGAAATTGTCCTGTTCAAGATCAGCTTCTGCTGTTTCTTTATTAATCTGTAAAATAGTAACTGTGAATTCCACTACTCCAGACAAAATTTCTCTGTTTGTGAAAATTTCAGATGAAACAGTGAAGTCCAATTTTCAAATACTGAAAAGCCCACAGCAGGACATAAGGTGCCATGCCTGTACATGGAGCTCCCGGGTACTAGCACATGAAAAAAACAGGTAGATAACTACCCATTATCTGAAATTGTTGCAGACTTATTTTGAAAAAATGGAATAGATTGCTTTTTATCTCTGAGTAAAAAAATATATCAGTATAAACACATATATTTGTATATCTGCATTTATAGATATACATGTTTTTCAATCATTTCAGCCCAAATATATCAAAATATGATACAATAGCTTGTGGTAAGCCAAATGGAAGTAACTTGTGATACATCTTCTTTTCTTTCTTACCCTTTCTTTTCTTATTGTTAATTAATAATTGTCCTATCCAGAACACTAGGATAAAATCCAAATTGTTGGGTTTTGGGAATGAGTGGTTATTTACATACTACGACTTAAGAAACAACTGCTGGAGGAGCCACTGCCTTCAATTTAGTTTTCAACATTGAATTGCTCTGCAGAGGAGCTACTGTTTATTTGCTTTTCATTTCCTGTTTGTAGAGGAAATCTAATAAGCAAACTAAACTTTTGGATTGGAAAACTAAGCTTCTCACCGGATTTTTTCCTACTCTGCTTCCTCTTGTGTAAAAAAACCTCCAAAAAGTAGTTTGAGAGCTTGATTTTGGTATTCATATTTCTGATCAAGAAGCTCTTGGCTTCCAGTCTACTTATGGGCCTGCAAACTCCAAATATATAACTGGTAATTAGGATTGTAGCAGCTCATAGAGAAATGACGATCCTAGCAAGCAATGAAAGAGATTTGAATAGAGGAATATATGTTAACTTCAGCAGATTTTAGAAGAAAATGCTTGGAATAGTTGAGGGACCAGATTAGATCAGATGTGCATAGAGCAACAAAGATGCCCTTGGTGAGCTGTTCTTGTTTGTAATTTGTAGACAGATAATAAAGGTAATTGCAGAAAATTAAAGATCTGGACATAGAAAGTTGAAACAGAGAAACTTATTATTTTAATGAGAATGACATCACTTCTGTGCATCTGTGCCTATAGCAATTACCTGGAGCTGTCCTCTCTTATTCCATAAATGTGAATGATAACTGGCATTTTTTCAAAGAGGCTTTGTTTAGTAAAGCTCATTGTCCACTATTCCTTTTTACAGGTCAGAAATAACTTGTCTCAAAAAGAATTTTGAACTTACCATATCTAGGATGGAGAAATTAATTCACAGTTACCTATTTTTCTGACATATGAATTCACGTCAAAACATAGCTGGAAACACTGAAAGGTTTCTAATATGGCTAGCCTTTGTTGCAGGAGATGACATAGAGGCTCATCCATGCCTTCAGTCCTACCTATTCATCTTATCAGGTACTCATTCCTTGCTTTTTCACTATTCAAACAATTAAAAAATATCCCCTTCGTACTCAGAATTCTTTCCTGAATTAACAGAGCATTAAGTTTTAGGAGAAACTTCAATTACTTTCTTAGCATGATGATGTTCTCTAGCACTCTATTCTACGGGCCATAAAATTTACCTGTGATTGCTGACCACAAGGGAATATATATATATATACATATAATATATATAACAGATATAATCCAAGGTATTCAGATGAGCTATCTGAAGTGTAACTGAATGCTTAGAAGAAACAGAAAGAGGGAAAAGATGATTCTTATTTGTGCCTCAAAGTGACTTACTCAAAGAATGGTTCACTCAAGCATCTATCAGTGAAAGATATTACTCCAAAGTTTTGTTAAATAACTTGAGGCTTTTGAGAAAGTAATTTAAATGGGGTTCACTGCATAAAACCGAAAAAGCAAAATGGCTAGATAAGAGAGGTAATAGTTTAACTAAATAAAGATTATATTCAAAATAGACAAGATTTTCTAGTACAGTATCTTTACTATTTGTGAATTCAGATATACCAGATGTTTGCACTTAATGTATCATGTTATGAGCAGGATTTGCTGCAACACAGTCAAACATAGATTTTTAAAGAAATTTGTTAGTAACAAAGTTGTAGACAAACTATTTTTTAATAAGCTTTCCCTAGCAGTGAATAAACTCTAAAAGGTCCACAATTTAAGCTACTCATCATGATGGCCACATTTAAATAGGTTCTTACACTGAATCCTTACAGTGATTGACAAAGTACTGTTTGCAGAATGGTGACTCTGTCAAGTTTTTTCTGTATTCCATTGACAATGTCTTGACTGTTAGGGAAGCCATTTAGAGCTCTCTGAAAGGAACCTGCTGATATTCCATGCAAGTATTGTGTGGAATATGGATGTGAACATATGGATGATGCCTGTTAAATTTCACTACAAGTCATCTGGAAGAGAAGACAACGTATGTTTGAGTAAACACAGAATTTGGTTGGCAGCTTACTGTCATTCCAAATCCTAGTCCGTCTGGTGTCTGGGAAGCAGAGAAAGAGTCACATCCTCTGTGCTCAGGAGAACACCTTCACCGAACAGTGCAGAATTACTCTCTGTATGTAGCTCCAGATTGGTGAAAGACAGCTTGTTTGACATTCAGAGGGATGAAATAGCATCAGGAAGAGTTTTCTTAAGCTGCTTTCATCTTTGCCAGCTTGCAATGTCATCATGTATTTCTGGCAAATAGAGTTTGCATCAGTTCAGTTGACAGGTCCTCATGAATTTTAATATCTGAGCTCCATATTCATGTTAGTAGCATTAATGTTCCCTGAAGCCTTTTCAGTCTCAGGAAGAAGATGCATACTTCAAAAATTAGTTTCCCTATGTTTATTCTGTATTCATTTGCTTATGCACATATATAACATTGCTTATACATCAGATTTTCACCAAAGTTTACAATTATTTTTGTTCTGACAAAAGTAAAGCAGAAACACTAATTAGATCTCCTGTATTCCAAGGGGATGTTATGTCTGTTTTTTTTTTTAAAAGACTTGAGTTCTTCCTAGTGTGGAAGAGATCAAAAAGTTTGTGGATACACATACTGTGTCATATTTGATTTAGGTTACAAATCTGAGGGGTGATCCCCAGCTGCGATGAAATGGCAAAGCTCCAGTAGAGCAGAGAGAATGATCTTGGCCTAACACATACAGAGAATTCATCCTTTTCAAGAGGCAATGCTTTATACAGAGGCAGCAAACTCATGAAAGTGAAAGTTGTTTTCAATGAAATTTGAAGATAGAAGCAGTGTGGAAGTTTGGATGAAATATCCCTGCTCAGGAACAGAAAAGACATTAAGAAACAATTACTCTTTTCCTATACTATTTTGTGCTTAAGAAATTCGGCATATATTAAGAGGAGCAGAAATAAAACCATGCTCAGTTGTTCAAGTAGATTAATCGTGAGGCAGCTGAAGCTTTCTTTTAAGAGGGTTCTTAAATAACTTCTAAATAGATGGAATTAAAAATTCTCAACCTCTTAACCCAACAACCCACTGACTTTGCGAACTGCCTACACAGCTCTTTGTTTACAGAAGATAAGAATTACCAATAAAGTCAATGGTACGTTGAAAGTGTTAGAGCTGCTTAAATACTAAATAGAACAACATACAGTATCATAAATCTTGTCAGTGAAAGTTATCTATTAAACAAAAAAAAGGCTAGGGTCAAGTAGCAACAATAACTGTGTAAAGCTCAACAGTACGTTAGAAAATGGTGAAAAGGTTTTGAGCCAGAAACCTAAAATTGTTCATGAAGTTGGTAATTCCTTCACTGAGTGATTTTGAGTGCTAAAGATTCATAAAAGACAGTTTAAGAAACGTTTCTGAAGGAGATGCTTGCGATCTTTTTTCACCCAACAGCAGACTGAAGGTACTCCTACACTTCTCTCAGCTGATGCATTAGGCTCTATTCTGAGGGGAGTGAAGAGGCTTTCAATGTCCACTGGTTTTTCAGTCCACTCAAAACAGACTGCTTAAATATTCAATAAAATAGAAAGCAAGGAATTTGTAGCATTGATATTACATCACTTATGCTGTCAGTTAGACACATAAATTCCAGTCCCCACACTTATGACTACTTATGTCTTTATATCACAACAGTTACTACTTCTGCAAGCTTTCACAGGGTTTGAAGTCTGGTTAAAACTAAGCATATTTTTTGGACATAATGGTTATGCTCTTCTCAGGTGATGTGTGATACATTGTCTATTATTATTAAAATTATTAGAATAGATACTACACTTGATCTTAGCCAAAAGACTGAGAAGTGAGATGCATGAAGACTTGAGAAAGGCCAATGTCACTCCAGTCTTCAGAAAAGGCTAGACGGAGGACATAGGAAACTACAGGCCGGTCAGGCTCACTTCCATCCCTGGAAAGGTGAAGGAGTAACTCATCCTGGATACCATTTCAAACATATGAAGGGAAAGATGTTTATCAAGGGGACTCAACATGGATTCATCAAGAGGAAATCCTGCTTGACCAACCTGATAGCCTTATATGAGAGTATAACCAGCTGTCTAGATGAGGGGAGAACAGCGCACATCATCTGCCTTGACTTCAGCAAGGCTTTTGACATCTTCTCTCATTACATCCTCATAGCAAAGTTCAGGCAGTGTGGGTTGAACGAGTGCATAGTAAGGCGGATTGAGAGTTAGCTGAATGACACTAGAGGGTGGTGGTAAATGACATGAGGTCTAGTGGAGGTCTGTGGCTAGTGGAGTTCCACAGGGATCAGTTCTGGGGCCAGTCTTGTTCAACATCTTCATCAACAGCCTGGATGAGGAGGCAGAATGTACCCTCAGCAAGTTCCCTGATGGCACCAAACTGGGAGGACTGGCTGATTCCCCAGAAGGCTGTGCTGCCATTCAGCTGGATCTTGACCAGCTTGAGAGTTGGGCAGAGTGGAACCTCATGAGGTTCAACAAAGAAAAGTGCAGAGTCCTGCACCTGGGAAGGAACAACCCCATGCACTAGTACAGGCTGGGGATTGACCTGCTGGAGACCAGCTCTGCAGAGACACCTGGGAGTCCTGATTGATAATAAACTGAACATGAGCCAGTAATGTGCCCTCACGACCAAGAAGGCCAATGTCATCCTGGGATGCATCAAGAAGAGTGTGATGCATCAAGAAGAGTGGTCAAGGGAGGTTCTGCTTCCTCTGTACTATGCCCTGGTGAGGCCTCATCTGGAGTCCTGTATCCAGTTCTGGGTTCTCCAGTTCAAAAGGGACAGGGAAGTTCTGGAGAGAGTCCAACACAGGGCCACCAAGATGACCAAAGATCTGGTCCTTGGATCTGGAACTGTTCAGCCTGGAGGAGACAGAGGAAGGATCTCATTAATACTTACAAATGTTTGTATGGTGTCCAGTGATAGGACTAGGGGTAACGGGCATAAGCTGGAACACAAAAAGTTCCACTTAAGGAAAAACTTCTCTCCTGTGAAGGCGAGGGAGCCCTGGCACAGGCTGCCCAGGGAGGGTGTAGGGTGTGGAGTCTCTTTCTCTGGAGGTTTTCCAAACCCACCTGGACATGTTCCTGTGTGACCTGATCTAGGTGGACCTGCTTTAGCAAGGTGGTTGTACTAGACGATCTCTAGAGGTTCCTTCCAACCTCTACCATTCTGTGATTCTAGAATTATTATTACTACTATTATTACTACTATTATCATTACTATTATCATTACTGCTACTCTTCTTATTCTAGCTTTTTGTTACCTTGCAAATTATTTTACGAACCTACTAGCAAGTAATTCCATTTGAAGTGGTATGAAATAGTTTATTTCAATCATCGATTAAATCTGTGATTATGATTTATCAGTCACATTTTAAGACTCTTGTTTTGGCAAAAACAATAATAAATGCCATTCAGAATGTTAATTTCAGGCAAGCTGTTTTGGGTTTCTTTAATGTCATTTTGACTATTGCACTGAAATCTTCCATATGTTACAGGTGGGGATGGTTGTAACAGTAGTTTAAAGAAAAATATTGGATGAGACAAAATAGAGAAGGAATACTATCATAAATTAGCAGAGTTTGTAGATAAATGAATGCTAAATTCAGGTTCAGGATATTGTTGCAAATGGAGGAAAATGTCTTAAAGATTTAAATGGAACCTATAAATCAGTTATAGATAGTGAAACTATATTTACCTTTTAAGAGTAGCTCTGAAAGACTATTTCTGTCTTCTAATTAAAACTATTGGTTATGATTAAAAATAATCTGCTTTTACTGTGTACTTCCAGAGAGTATGGAACACAGTACTTCTTAATTCACTTATTTTGAAGAAAAAATAGAGTTTTTTGATGAAACCATTCACTACAGAAGTATTCAGTGTCTGGAGAATGAGAAGTGTTTAGTCAAAATGGTTAAAAGCTTCCCGACCTGGCTACACCCTGACCCCTACAGCAGTCATGCTTTCCTTTCTAGCCCTAGAGATATTACTGAATACAGCATCTTGGAGGGAAATTGTTGAGCAGCCCAGAACTTCAAATGCACCATAACCTGCACTCTTGCCCTCAGACCTGGTCTACGTAAAACATATGGAAACTAAACCAATTGGAAAGAAGTTTTTGTGTTTAACAACTTGTCTTATGGTGAAAATATCTTTAGAAGAAATCAGTCTTAAAAAAAAGGCAATGTAAAGCCAGAATTCTATTGTCCTTGCCAGGCAATCTGACTGAACTGTCTTCAGCTATAATTTTGCAATATTGCTGTAAAAGAAACAAAGATCTTTAAACTGTATCCTTACAAACATATGTAGATAATCAAGTAAGAAGCTTAGCTCAAATACATTTATGAGCAACTTGTGATTATGTCATATTTTCAATGAAAGTTGTGATACATTTGTAAGCTCTGAATACACAAGCCTTTCAGAGAAAAAAAAAGCAAAATCCATAGATACACCTGTATCCTTCTAACCTGACTTTAAAATCTGAGCTGTAAACAAAAGAATTATTGAAAAATGTAGCTAAGGGAATAAAAAGTTAAATATCTTTCCAAATAGCTTTTTACATTGTGATGGGTTAACCTTGGGTGTCTGCCAAGTGTGTTGCAACATCATTCTAGCTACAAATAAAAGGCATAGCAATACGAGGGCTGTTATGGGGAAAGCTAATTCCATCTCAGCCAGACTCAACGCATACATAAATAACATAAACTAACCTGAAATTAAAGCATAGCCCAAGCTGCATGCTGAGCTATAGGCTTAGTCCAAACAGAAACATTTTAACAGTAACTTTTTTTCACTACATTTTTTCAGCTGTCTAATTTACCTAAGTCTTCTTAAATCTGATGCATTGTGCCCAAGTACTGAAACCTTTAATGTTAAATGACTTAGAGCAAACTTCTGATTGACATGATATCTCTTACAATTTTGCTGTGTTTATAGAAGTTTACTATGTTACAATCAAAATCTTAAAAAGAAGATGTAATCCACCATGGCAATTTGTCAGAGTTTTTAGATAGAACTAGTTCTAAAACATGTTTTGCTCTCCAATACCTATAGTTTGCTTTAAATAGGTACTAATTGTTATAGTTCCCAGCTTCTTTTTGTGTGAATGCCAGTAAGTACATACAGCAGTGGAATTCCTGTGTAGATGTGAAAATTAAAAATAAGCACAAATGCCATGCAAATATAAATTCCTCACAATGTATTGATCAACGGCCTGTCAAGTTTTGTAGAATATACAGAGGAGGCACTAAAAAGAAATGTATATAAAAAAAATAAATTTATGACAATATGTATTGAGTATCTTTTAGTCATTTATGTTACTGTTCAGTTGAAATAGTGATCTTTCTCAATGATGAGCGATTTAAAGATGTAAAGATAGAAAGAAAAATGAGACAAAATCACCACTGTTATAAGCCTATCTTTCCTGATATGTCAGATATGACAGTACTCAGAAAATGAACAGTTTAAATGCAGTGAATGAGTTCATATTCCAACATGTACTATTAGTAATTTTGTGAGCATACCACTGTTTACAAAAATGAGCCTTTATTTTCAAAATTTTAGAATTAGATTTAGCTTCTAGATGACTACCTTCTACTACTCTGGAGGTATGATGGAAATAAAGAAAAATATTTCTTTGGGAGCCATACTCAGGTATCTGGAATTGACTGAGATGTTACAGTACATAGAATGTTTTTGGTTGGAAAAGATTTTTAGATCATCAAGTCCAACCTCTAACCTAACACTGCCAAGCCCACCACTAAACCATGTCCGTCAGCACCTCATCTATGTGTCTTTCAAGTATCTCCAGGGATGCTGACTCCAACATCTCCCTGGGCAGCCTGTGCCAGTGTCTAGGAACCCTTTCAGTGAAAAAGTTCTATTATCCATTCTAAACCTTCTCTGGTGTAAATTGAGGCCACTTCCTCTTGTTGAATCACTCATTATATTGGCAGCTACAGGTAGTTAGTATCCTAAATTGACAGAGAAGACAAGGTTCATCTCAGAGTTTTAAGCTAAGTATCTAGTTGAGTCAACTGGATATTCCCAGTAGTTACTTAGAGAATGATGTACAACTTTAGAAGATTATTTTTTTCCCTTCTCCTTTAGCCAGCTTTGTAACAATGGGCTCATCTATTCCCAGAAAGAAGTATCCACATGTCTTTGCTAACTCGATGAATAGTTTAGACCAAATATTTCTCCATGAAGAGATGTCTGATATACTGTAGGAATACTGTAATCTTGTCCTTAAATCAAGCTGAGGATAATGTGAGACTTATGTAAGTCTCAAGCATATTGTGTAAACCACATACAGACACAGCACGTGTGTAAGGAAGTGAAAACTAGGTGTTTTGTTTTTCTTTTTTAAAGAAAAAATTGCAAATTACATCTCTTGGAAGGGGAATGAAAACACTAGCAGAGCATGAACATACTCTGGACACAGTCAAGCATATTTCTTGACGGTCAGCTTAGAAGCTGTATATATGCTATTGATTTGAAGCTATACAGATGTAAAATTCACTATGATACCAGAAATAATATTATTAGTGAAAGAAAAGTTTTTAGTTGTAAAAGATCAGCAGTCATCATCTATGACATCACTATTCTACTACACTTGATGTTAAGGAGGTCTAGATCTAATGGACTTTAAGAGGCAGGGGATTTTTTGCTCCCATCTGTTTAGTGCAGTAACCTGACTGTAGGACCAGCCAACAGTAAAGTTGAATGCAATCACCAATGATGCAGATCCACCTGGACCCCTTCCTTTCCTTTCTTTTGTTCCTTCCTCTAAATATCTCACAGATTGTTTTGGACACATCTTAAGACTATTTAAAATATCTCACATGAAGCTTTACATAATCTTATAAGCCACCCTCAGATATCTCAAAATGTTTGTTCTTTCCCATAATACCTTGCTTTCTCCTTCTTAGCACATCTAATTGAACTTCAGCAGGGATTTGATGACACATCAATCCTAGTGATGTGAAATTTCAAGTCTACGCTCAAGTCTTCAGTATTTTCTCATCCTTCTCTTGTTTATTAGCATATGTCAGGGGATGGATGTATTTTTTTTTTCTGTTCTTCTGACTTCTCTGTTCTTCTATTTTATTATTAACTTTGAGACCTGATTTTTTCCAAAATTGAATACTCTTCCATATCTTCTTTTGTTATCCATTCATTGATATCTTTGGGTTGATACGTTTCCTCTCTCTTTCATTATTTTCTTCTCTAAACAAATGTATAAAAATGAAATAATGCAAATGAAATAATGTCTACATTTTAAATTTTTCATTTTTTTGCTATGTATTATGATCAAGAAGAAGAAATAATTCTAACATATGTCAGCATGATTTTCCAAGAACTAGGACAAAATATTGATTTTTTTTAAAAAAGGATGTCCTGAATTTTAATCTTTTGATGTTTGTTCTTGGGAATTGCTTTAGTTTTTTTTTTTTTTTTTTTTAAATTAAAAGAACACCTTTATTTTGCTTTAACCAAAAAAGAATAAGTAGAATTCATGAATTATGGAAGTGATAAAAAGTGATTGCTTGTAGCAATAAAAATATCATTTGCTCTACAAATTTGAGCATTGTTCTATGAAAATAAACCATGTATGTAACACTTTTATAATTTATCTTTGAAAATTGGGAAAAGTGACTTAAATTAACATTTTTTTCTTTATTCCTCATGAATCTAAGTATTCCATTTTTCATATATACTAAATACTGAGAATTATCTGACTCAGAACTACTGGCTGGTAATTAAATTACTTCTATTTCCAACTTCAAAGCACTACTACAATTTTCCTACAACAGGAAAATATAGCTTTAGTTTATTTACAGGCAGAAAATTTGAGTGACCACTGTCAGTGAAGGAGAATTTCTACTCCTATCTTTCAGAGTAAACAGGGAGTTGAGTACTTTATCATTCATTAATGAGATAGGACAAAAGTAGTACTAAAAAACAGAGTAGTTAAATAAGCCTGTGGCAAATAAAAGCTCCACAATGATAAATTCTATAATTTCCATCTACTGTAAACATGTGTGTTAAAATACTGAAGTTTATGAATAATGGCTTCATTTCAAAGTAATTAGAATTCTATGCCACTAACAGCAGGAAGTCTGGATAATTATATTTTAGAATGAAATGTCTGGGAAAAAGACATTTCTGTTTCTATGACAATTATGTTTGTGATTAATGATACAAATGACAACATGCAATATAAATACAAAACAGCAAAAATTAACTGTATCCATCATGAATGACACTATGAAAACTACAGTGAATCAGTAATCAGAGGTAAAGAGCAGCTCAATAATCTTGTTTCATATTGGAATAGCCTCATCTTTTACCCTCACTTTTGAGATGTAAAGCTATTTCTTATCAGAGATGATGAGGTACAAAATGAAGTTATATTATATAGGCCAGTTAAACACTGCGTTGTGGGAATGCTAGAGCATTGTCTCAATGGGATCAACAGTGCCATTCAAACACATTTGTAGAACAATGGAACTACTTGTGGTTTATTAAGACAATAGTTACTGAAGTAAATTCTCTGTTCTCTGGACTAATAAATACTGAAATATCTTAGGTAATATAAAATTTTTTCACAAAGTAAGTGAAACTGTTCCAGGTGAAACCCAAGTTTGCTTCTAGACACCTCCATGCTCCCAGCTCCAGGAAGAATTATTTGCTTCATGTGAACTGTTGCTGTGCCCATGCAGAACCAGGCCTCTTTGCCTGAGCTAAAACAGCCTCTACCAAATGGTGATTTTGATGTATTGCAATGGAAAGTCTGACTTGCAGTATGAGGAGCCTAATGGCAGGGCTAACAAGGATGGAGCCATGCTGTAACTGATAAGTCACATCAGACCAGCCATGACTTTGAAAAATTCTGTCTTCAACTAAAAACCATCTCACAGTAAACTGTAGATTATGTCACAAGAATTGAAGAGTAGTTGCATTCTGGATGAATAGCTTGTGCACTGCTCTCTCCTCCTCCTCTTGGCACATCCATAGATAATTAAGGTAGAGGTAGACATTATTACTTTCCCTCCTATTTACACCTTCATTGACAATGTGGGATATTTGCATACAAGAGTGGGTGTTGGAGCGTGTAGGCATGGATGTGTTCATCTAACTTCATCGAAGTAATTAAAACTAAACTAACATACTTAGGAGATTGTAAATGAAGGAAACTGATATCCCCATCCATCAAAAGTTAGAAGTTTTAAAATGTTTTTTCAATCTTACACCACAACAGCCCTTTTCAAAACAGAGGTTCACGACAGGTTGTCTTTATTGAATTGCTTTTCACGGTAAAGTTTTCTAGTGGCATTCATCATCTTAACATACTGCATTGATTTTATTTTTCTTTGTTTAACTTGTTAATGCCTTTCATTCATGACTTTACAGGCAAGTACTGAGTACTCTGTATCATGAAACAGTGGAACCCTGATATATTTCTTGCAGCAACAGGATTGCTTGTTTGTTTGAAGAAAACTTTGTTGAAAGATATCATCTGTCTCTGTGTTTTACTCTCATTCTTAATATCTTCATAAATCTTTCTATTATCACTTAGGTTAGGTCTGCTAGACCTCTGTATCTTTTTAAGTTTATCAATCTAAACGTGTGAAATGGAAGTAAAAAACATAAGACCTCCAACAAAAAGCAAAAATTCTATGGAAAGCTGAAAACTATTTCACAGGTTTTTTTTGATAGCTTCTAAATAAATATATACATATAGAAGAAGAACGGGCATTTCATTGTACAGTGCCTAAGAATGGAGAATGAGATTATATTATTAAAGTTCTCCTCACTTTTATGGAAATTATTAACAACATTTTCTTGAGATTTATTAAGAAAATATTTTGCAATCATCTTCAATCAAGAATGCTGACTTATACAGAGCTGACATCCGAGGTCCCTTGGGTACCCTTGTCATGATTGATATAGCCCTTTACTCTCTACAATTCTCCCTTTCCATGAGATTTCTTCCAAGCAGCATATTCTTAGATTCACCATCCTCTTGCAAAAAAATGCAGCCCCTTCTTGTGCCCCCCCACTACCATCCAAACAAGAGGCATCACACTGTGGCAGTATATGTGATGATTAGTTGATAGGCCACTCAAATGGCAAAGATGACTTATATTTATAGTGAGATTTTTAAGTTCTACTGTAAACTGATACAGGACTCATTCATTTGTATCCTTGAGGATTTCCAGTTGAAGGTTTTTAAGGTAATTGTGGAAACATAGTATTTTTAAGGCCTTAATTTCTTTGTAAATGTCGCCATGGTCACTTAGTTTGTGAAATGGCAAATCAGCAAACAAGAGAAGGGTATGTGAACTATCAAAATAAATTAAAAATATTATGCGCATGGGATAAAATCCCCTTCTACCTTTATAATTTCTGACATTGTTGAGAGGAGCTCAAATTCCAACTAAGCCTTTGTTTTAAAAAAAAGAGCTAGGAGATTGATTGCAAGAATGAAAAGGGTAAGCCCTCATAGGCAATCAGAAAAAGCCTGCCGTGCAGCGAAGGTTTCTGCATTCTGAAGGTGTTCAATAAACAATGAGTAGCCTTAAGTGCCTACACTGCAACTGGGGATTGTAATAGGAAATACCTATTCATGAACATTTTGTTATTATTTTCTCTGTAAGAGTCCTGGATTGCTCTGTTTATCAGCCACAACACCTTTTGTAGCACCTATCACTCCAAGATCTCTCAGTTTGCTAAGAATATATTCTTTACCTGTGGGGTTTCCCTTCAATCATATATTATTGAAACATGGCTGCACCTTCCATGAATGCTCCCATTCTGTTGTGCAAGAATGAATTCAGGTTTCTGCTATTTGTCTTGAAGCCATTCCCCTTTGTTCATGCCATACAGATGCAGAGACAATGTTGTCTTTACTTTGCACACAGTACTGCCCTACTGTGTTTAAATTAAACTTATCAGCAGTAAAATAAAGAAACAGTCTGGTGCCCTAATAAGGCCACATTTAAGAACCCAAACAACTTGCTTCAAGAAAATATGTAAAGGTAAATATCAGTCTTTGCTTTAAAAAAGCATATTAAAAACCCCACAAAATAAGGATTTGGTGTTCATTTTGTTTGCTTAAGCAGTATCTACAAAAGAGATTATAACTTTGGGTTGATGGCACAATTTTAGGCCTTGATAAAGAATCTTATCCACCTATGCAGCCAAATGAATAGGATTATATATAGGACTAACAAACTCAGAGATAATCACAGAAAGCATAGATGAGTGTGAACCTGTGCTTACATTCACATCATTCAACCATTGCTCTTTCTTAATAATTAACTTCAATGGAATTCTAGAAATAACCAACAGAACATTATTTTTTATGTGAAGAAATCCCAATACAAGATGAAATTACTTACAGCTAAATTTTGTTAAAGTTTCTGTGATGCTTTAGCCCTGGTTGAGTGCCAGATGCCCACCAAGTCATAATCACTCCCCCATCCTAAGCTGGACAGGAGAGAGACAAATATAATTTGAGGTTTGTGAGTCAGGATAAGGATAGGGAGATCACTCAGTGATTAGTGTCACTGTCAAAACAGACTCAACCTAGGGAGAAAAGGTTTGATTTATTAATGAACAATCAAAACAAAACAGGGAGATGAGAAATAAAATAAAATCTTAGAACACCTCCCCCCACCCCTCCCTCTTCCCAGGACTCCCCTTCCTCCCCAACTAGCAGCACAGGGGATGGGGGTTGCAGCCAGTTCATTACAGATGGACTTTGCAGCTGCTTCTTCTCAGGTGGAGGCCTCCTCACATTTCCCACTTCTACAGTGTGGGGTCTCTCCCATGGAAGACAGTCCTCCATGAACTTCTTCAGCGTGAGTCCTTCCCATGGGCTACAGTTCTTCACAGCTCCAGGATGAGGCCTCCCATGGGTGCATCTTCTCACACCCTGACCTTCAGGTACCGACTGCTCCAGCCTGAGTCCCTCCCAGGATCACAAGTCCTGACAGCAAACCTGCTCTGGTGTGGGCTCCTCTCTACCCACGGGCTCCCAAGTCCTTTCAGGAACTTGCTCCAGTGTGGGCTTCCCACAGAGTCACAGCCTCCTTCTGGCATGGGGTCCTCCATGGGCTGCCAGTGAATCTCTGCTCCCTGGCGGCCTCCATGGAATGCAGGGGCACAGCTGCGTCACCATGGGCTGCACCACAAGTCACAGCAGTGAAGCACCTCCTTGCCCTCCTTCTCAACTGACCTTAGTGTCTGTGGAGATGTTTTCCCATTATCACTCCCTGTTGCTGCTGCAGTTTAGCAACTGCGCAGCAGCAGCCTCTTCCCCTTCTCAAATACATTATTCACAGAGGCATTACCTCAGTCACTAATTGGCCAGGCCTTGGTCAGCTGTGGCTCCATCTTAGAATTGACTGGTATTAGCCCTATCAGCTACAGGGGAAGATTTTGGCCTTAAACTCTTTGTTTAAAGAAATTACCCCTGTAGCCCTCCACTACCAAAATCTGGCCCAGGCAAAACCACTACAGTTTCCTAGCTTTTCAGGTTTCTAGTACAGATACTGTGTTTGAATTTTCTGTTTTCTGGTGATGACCTGCATGTGATTGACATGTGACCTGAAAAGTATCTTCCAGAACAGAAGGGAAGAAAAAAGTAAAACAAAACCAGACAAAATCCTGTGAAAAGGCAAAAGTAAATCTGAACTGTTAGCAGATGAGTATTCTTATATGGTGTGCTATTAACACAAGAAATCCCTTACAATGGCAAGAATGTTGGAGTAAACACTATCGTCATGGTTTGACATGAAGCAATTTCTGGTAATGGGGAAGGGGCTGTAAAGATGGCTCCTGTAAGAAGTTGCTCGAAACTCTCCTCAGCTCTGAGCCAGACCCACTTCTGGGGCTGAGCCAATTAGGTCTCTCCACAGTCAATTTTTAAGAAGAAGCATCTGGAAGAGGAGGGTTCTTCCTGTTCCTTCTTGTTCTGTTCTTCCTTGTTTTCCAGCTGCTGGTGGTGCAAGTAGTTAGAAGAGAGAGAAGCAACCAGGCGGACCCCAAGGTGAGTGAGTGAAGAGAGGAGGAAGTGTGCTGGAGCATAGACTCCTCTGCATCCTGCAGAGAGGATTGGTGAAGCAGTGATTTGTTTGCACTTCATTAAAGACCCTGTGCCAGGGGCAGTGACTATGCCCAGAGGAGGTCATGTGCTGTGGTAGGGACCTCATATTTGCAGAAGCTGTAGCTGCTAGGAAGAACCCACACCAGAGAAGTTTGTTAAGGACTATGTCCTGTGGGAATGATCCCATATTGGAGCAGTGGAAGAATACAAGGAGTCATTCTCCTCTGAGACGAGAGGAGCGGCAGAGCCCATCTGTGAGAGACTGACCATATCCTCTATTCCCTAGCCCCTGAGCCATTGTGGAGGGAGGAGGTAGAGGTATCAGGAGCAGTGAGCTGAGCCCAGGAAGGAAGGAGGGATGAGGGAGGGAGATCTCAAAGTACTGGTTGTAATTTTTTCATCATTCTGCTCTCTTTTTGTTTTTTTTTTCTGTTCTGTTTCTTGAAGGTAGTAGAATAAACTCTCCTTACTTTCCTCTCTGAGTAGTGGAGTCTATTTTGCCCAGAAGATAATTGGCAGCTAGCCCTCCCTGCTCTTGTCTCAATCCACAACATCCTTGGTTATTTTTTTCCCTCCCATCTCACTGAGGCCTCTGCAATCCTAATGAGGGTCTGGGGTGGATGGGGGAGACACTCTTGTGGTGCTTCATTGCTGGCTGGGCAAAACCACAACTATCTTAATGAATTTATTGTCTCTTGAAATAAATATTACAGTAGCAGTGAGAGGAAAATATCAAGTCAAAAAATCACACCAAGAGTAGAAAGTAATCTTACAGCCTAGGTGAGAGTTTAAATTTTCACAGTTCAGTTTTGGCCCAATGCCTACATGCAATCCTACTTCACTTATGATTTTCACTTTAAAATCTGTAGCTTACTGTCATGTAAAAATAGCACAAAAATCCTTGCTAAAATTTCATATGCATCCTGTATATTTTAATACTTTGGAGATATTTGTTCCTTGGGGTACATCATCAAAAGACTTTTAAGGTAGTGTTGTTTAATAGAAAGTGACTAATTTAGAAGGAGAAAAAAACAAATAAAGAAAAATAAAAGTGATCTAATGGAAATGTCTGGGTATATGGTTTTTAAATGAAATATTTTCTATACAGCCAACTATATCATTCTTTATACCCATAACTTCAGGAACTAGGATTGTGCTATTTCCCTGGACTCTTTTCTGTTTCCATTTTGTAACCAAAGAGTTTTGTAGAGACAGCTCTAGTTGTCACTCAAATAACTTTTTTTTTTTCCTTTAACAAATAGTGAACAAGAATCAAACTATCAAGGAAAAAAATCCCAGGCCCACTTTGATGGAGCTAAAAATGTGATTTTTTTTTTTTTTTTTGTAAGCACAATTCTGTTTAGTGTTCTGTTAAGTCTGAAAAGTACATGTAAAGAATTAGAAAAACCCAATAGTCTAGAAATGCAATGAGAATATGTAATCAGGACCCTGTGACAACTCGAGTGAGAAAAACATTGCCAAATAAATCACAGAATGGTAGGTGTTGGAAGGGACCTTCAGAGATCATCTAGTCCAAACATCCCCTGCCAAACTTCGATCAGGTCACACAGGAACATGTCCCAATGGGTTTTGAAGACCTCCAGAGGAGACCCCACACCCTCCCTGGGCAGCCTGTGCCAGGGCTCTTTCACTCTCACAGTAAAATAGTTTTTCCTTATGTTTATGTGGACTGTTTTGTGTTCCAGCTTCTTTCCATTACTCCTAGTCTTGTCACTAGATACAACAGAAAAAAAGTGATGCCCCAATCTCCTGACATCTGCCATTCAGAGATTTGTAAATATTAATGAGATCCCCCTGCAGTAAACATTTCAGATGCTAACTTTTGCAGAATTCTATGTACAGGAAAATATAATAACTTTTTTGAATGTTTGATAAAGTTTAGAAGAATTATATTACTACAAAACATGGGCTGATGGGGTTCTGTGGAAATTGAAGCTGAATTCTGCCTCCAGTTATGTGGCTTTTGCCATCTAGGAGGACTGCATATACATTACCAAGTACAAGACTGGCTTTCATTTTTCAAAACTTCATGTCTCCTCATGCAAGTCTCATGCATCTGACTGTGAATTATAAATTACATTTTATCTGTCTATATATTTATTTATATACAGGTATATGTATTTGTATACAATCTCTGTAAATATGTAAAAATTAGCAAAATGAAAGAGAGAATATGCTGATATATCTACATGTGTTCCTGGCTATGTCCTGCTTTTCAGTTTCATAGAATCATACAATCATAGAATGGTAGGGGTTGGAAGGGACCTTTAGAGATCATCTAGTCCAGACCCCCTGCAGAAGCAGGTTCACCTACATCAAGTTGCATAGGAACATGTCCAGGCGGGTCTTTAAGACCTCCAAGGAAGGAGACTCCACAACCTCCCTGGGCAGTCTGTGCTAGGGCTCCGTCACTCTCACGGTAAAATAGTTTTTTCTTGTGTTTAAGTGGAAATTTTTGTGTTCCAGCTTCATCCCATTACCCCTTGTCTTGTTACTATCTACTATAGAAAAGAGGGATGTCCCAACCTCCTGCCACCCGCCCTTTAGATATTTATAAATGTTAATAAGATCACCCCTCAATCTCCTCTTCTCCAGACTAAACAGCCCCAGTTCCCGCAGTCTTTCCTCGTTTCGTCTTCTCTATATCCACAAATTCAAGAAGTCTACTTTAACATTCACACCCTTAATGGACTGCCTCATTACACCATTTAATCATATCATTTGCTATGATTTAATTGTAAGACTTTCAGTAAGTTTATTTATTTTCAAAATTAAGACATTTCTGTCTTTGGTTGGTCAATAACACTAGCCTTTTTCTTCATGTTATGTTTTCAATAAGCACCTTTACAGAGTCCCAAATGCTCCCTTTCTCAGTCTTAGAAGAGGCTTTCCTTATATAGACAGAAACTTCCCCACAATTCTCCCTTTTCCTAGTTTCTCTTTTTCTAAAGACATGCTAAGTAATGGTCAGATGCATCAGCTGAGACTCTTGTGAGAATATAAACAGGTTATGATGAGATGAGCCTATGATCCATGGTGCTTTTCAGCATTTTCAAGTGTACATTCTTCTGATATAACTTTATTCAGAGTTTCCTGAAGAACCATGGATATGCAATAAATTAGATTTTAGTCTGTCTTGAAGTATTTTGCTCCTGTAGTCACACATGAAAAATATGATCACTTTAATGTATGGAGTTTTTGTTTTGTCAATATCTTTTCACACATGACAAGAACCTGGTCCAGTGGACTTCTGAATGGTACTATCTAGCTATGCCTAGAGTGGCAATAATGAGTTACACAGTCATTCAGAAAGTGTTAACATCTTAATATACTAATGACTACTTACAATCAGTAGTTTAGACAAAGTCAGGTTATTTTTAAGGATGAGAGGCTAAAGGGTAAGCAGTTTCTAAGTTAGAAAATGGCATATAGCCTGTTTCCTTTGCTGGTGTAAGTGCAACCCATGATGCTGCTGCAATATTAGTAATAATTAGGTAGACCTAATACCTAATAATTTTTCTTTCTATCTGTCTGTATGCATTTGAGCAACCTGTGGATTCCATAACATTCAAATCCAAAAGAATGAGAAGTACAAATGACCACTGGGAACATTATTAATTTGAAGGCAAATGAGAATACTAGGATATAAATTCTGGAATGACCTGTAGATTGAAGAATTAGTTTATAATCTACATTTAAACTTTAGTTCACAAACTACCCTTGCAACAACAGGTCATTCTGCTGAACCTCCTTAAAGTTACAGGGGAGGAAGGGACTGGAGGAAATGGGAAGGGAGGGTAATGAATAATACAGAGTTATGATTGTAACTTAGGGAAAAAGAGAAAGGTACAAATGACAAGAGTGAGTGGCAAGCTGGAAAGTGAGCATTATGATCTTAGTGTATGCCATTAATGGCTGACTTATAAGTAAATGATTGTAATTTGTCTGAGTTGAGTGCCAAGTCCTCATTAGATGTTATCTGAGAGCCAAGTATTTGATTGTTTTAGGTAAGAATACAGAAAAATCATTTTATGTATGTTTGAAGGTTATATATTTTCACAAGTGCTGCTCTTTGCCAGACAGGCCCTTATTACCTCATCACAGTGGCACAGACTTTTAAAAGAGCAAAAAACTGATGTGCATAAAAACCCCAATTGACTCTCAAAAACAAGTGTGACTGGGTTACACTGTGATCGCTCTCTTAGACTTTATTGAATAACAGGTGTCTAAATTGCTTTTGTGTAGCTGGGAATCTCTCCACTTGTTTGCTCAGAAAGTCATATAGCATCTCATGAACCAAAACAGTATTCTTTGTCTTTAATGTTTCTATAATCTGGGTTTGTAGTCTTGGTTGCTCAGAAAGTGAGGGACCTGCCAGATCAGACTATCTTGACTTTTCCCTCAGTGACCTTGAGAAGAGGAAGTCCACAACAGAAAGCTCTTTTGAATCTGCCTAGAGTTTGAAAGCTGCCCACTGTCAAACTATCAGTAGACTTCAGTGCTGGAAGGTTCTGAGCCTAAGATTGCTTGCAGATTTGTTTATCTTCATGAAAAATAAGGCCAGGCCCAAAGCAGCTTCAGGGGACCATCTGAGAGACTGGAGATCTGTCAGTGCTGTGATCAATATCCTGTTGTAAGCCTACCACTGCTCATACAATACACTGTATCTTCAAAATATCATAAAACCAGTTTTAAAGGTGGTGAATTTGCCCTCTCCAAGAAAAATAATATCATAGAATCATAGAACGGTAGGCATTGGAAGGAACCTTTAGAGATCATCTAGTCCAACCCCCATGCAGAAGCAAATCCACCTAGATCAGGTCGCATAGGAACATGTCCAGGCGGGTCTTTAAGACCTCCAGGGAAGGAGACTCTACAACCCCTCTGGGCAGCCTGTGCCACTGCTCCGTCACTCTCACAGTGAAATAGTTTCTTCTTATATTTAAATGGAAATTTTTATGTTCCAACTTCATCCCATTACCCCTTGTCCTGTTGCTAGCTACTATAGAAAACAGGGATGTCCCAACCTCCTGACACCCACTCTTTAGATATTTATAAATGTTAATAAGATCACCCCTCAATCTCCTCGTCTCCAGACTAAACAGCCCCAGTTCCCGCAGCCTTTCCTCATATGAAAGATGTTTCAGTTCCTTGATCATCTTGGTGGCCCTGTGCTGAACTCTCCAGAAGTTCTCTGTCCCTCTTGAGCTGAGGAACTCAGAACTGGACACAGTACTGAAGATGAGCCCTCAGAAAGGCAGAGTAGAGAGGGAGAAGAACCTCCCTTGACCTGCTGGCCACACTCTTCTTGATGCATCCCAGGATGCCAATATATGGATTGACAGTTTTCTGGGATTAATAGAGACAGTTTTCTGTATTAATAGAGACTTAATAGTTCAATGACTACCAGATGAGTAAAATAAAACACAATGTATACTTTCTTGGTTTAGTTCTTTATGAAAGCACTTTTGGGTTTTTACCTACATGATTTAAAAAAATAGTTCTTGCTTCCCAATTTGTTCTTGACCTCAACTGCTCTGAGCAATGTTCCCCATACCTAAATCAAAGCAATGAGATTCCTCTCCTTCCTCGAGATTTAGTTGATTTTCTCCCAGTCTTCATATGTTCTTTCAGTTTTCTACCCTTCCCTTTTCCATGCTTCCTTTCTGATTTACATCTGTCATTCCTTCACATCCTTACTTTCCTCACAAGTGCCCACAGTCCACTACACATAATCAGTCCACATAAGTCCACTTTCACCTCCCCCAGCACCTGCCACCAGAGCCATGTTTTCTGCAGCCTCATGGTGTTCTCATCTGCTTCTTTGCTTTTGCTTCAGGTTTCCTACTTCCCCCAACACAATCATTTTCACAGCTTTCCCTCCCCCTCCATGTTCTGTACTTAAAAACAATGTACTGTTATACAGCAAGAAAAATAAAAACTTCTGCACATACAAATACAGTCACAATAGGAGCTTTAGACAAGCTAAAAAATTTGAAAGCACTCCTGATAGCCAAAATATTTTCTATACAAACATGTTAATTTTAAAATGTGTTAAGAAAATAATACTTAATCTTTGCACATCTCCACCTTCTGTAACCAGAGAGCTAATGGACAAAATAAACTGAAATATCTAATGCTCTTGAACTGTTCTTTGTATCCAAAACATTCACTGGAATTAATGAAAGTTCTTTTTTCCCCAGCCATGCAATCAAAAAGAAATAATATTGTGCTATATATTGCCCTGCATTTATTACCAACATTCACATTTCTCAGTGCAGCAAAGTGATCGCTTTTATCAACTTCTTGGGACTTGGGAGGCTACTGCAGCTGTTTGGTCTCTTATAAAATGGTATTTCAAATTGGCAGAGGAAGTAATGAATATTCATAATCGTTCGACTATGATCCAGCTTGGATATCATGAGACAGCCCTTGCTATGTGTTCTTGTACAATAGAATGTCATCCATTGCTGAAACCTCTTGCACACACAAAGAGCACTTGCTGTAAATGAATTTAAATGCAAATTGTTACTGAGTGAATTTTTGCTTTGCCTTTTACTTTTTCAAATCAGGACTGGAATGTTTGAACGTTCCAATTAAAAGAAAAAATTGTTCCCCAAGTACTCATGGAGACATGTTAATAAAATAAAGCATGCATTTACATTTGTGAGGAAAATGGGAAAAGCTAAAATATCTGAAGCAATTTTGTCATTTCAAAGAACTTTTTTCCAAAGTATCTGTTCACAGTCAGATAGCTCAACCACTCACCTACTTATCTCATAATTACAGCACCTTGGTGTCTATGTTGGCTGAGTGCAAACCCTTTTCCATCCTTGTAGATGTCAACCTCCCTTGCAGTCAAGAAGTGCCATAGTGAAGACTTAAATACAGTGTTTTTGAAACCATAAATTCAATCATTTTATCTACTATACACACACACACACACACACACACACACACTCTTAAGGCAATTGTATTATACAGAAAGCTGTCATCACAGATATTCACTCCCCTGTTCTGCTCTGCCATGTAAAATCCATTTGTACTCACACAAGGCATTCCAGTTGTTTCTGAAGGGAGCTGTGTTGAAGTGATGGATGAAAGCACTGTGTTTTATTTACAAATACAGCCTTTCTCCTTTCATGAGTGCAAGTGTCTTTCCTAAAATTTCTGAAACATACAGCACAGTACAAAATTATAGTCTCCTTATTAACCCATTAATAAACATAGCAGTAATGTGACTGCTAGGCTTTCCCATGCCAAAGTTGCTGAAACTTGATCACTCTTTTTAGTGAGTTCCAAAACCTGAGTAGATGAACCACCTGTTCTGTTATCAGTTCTTATTAAGGTAGGAGGAAAAGCCTATTGTAATGTACTAGTTGACTGTAGATACATAACACAACTTTTGACTTAGTCTTCCTTTAATGCTAAGGGTTTCTTGCCTTGCTGGTTAGTTCTAGTGTTCACATACCATGTATCAGTGCAATAATTCAAACAGAATATATTTGCATCAGTGCTAGTAATTTTGTGTGCATCATTTCATTTTGGTAAACATCTCTCATTTATGAGGGAAGAATGCTCCTGAATTCAACATGTGACTGAGAGTCCTCACAGTGAAGGGTAAATTTAATTGCAGATATTTTGAAAAATTCCATGCCTTTCTCATGTCTTATTACTTTTACATTTATTGATTTATGATTTCATATAGAAATATTCTGTTTCATTTCTGTAGATGAACATTAGGGAATATGAGACCATAAGTATTGTACCAAGGTTTTATGAGAGGAAGTATAATTTTACAAAACTGTGTTTCTGATCTAACCTCCATCAACTTACATATTTTTAGGATTCCAATAGAATAACAAAACAAGAAGAAAATGGTTGAGCTATGGATTTTGATAAACATCATTTTGGCAGAATTCTGTTGCCTAGCCATAGGTAGGAATCAATTACTGTTTGCGGGAAAGATCTGACTGCCTTTCTGTTGCTTTTGAAGGATGTGGGAACATACATGTGTCACTGAGTCATTCAGTTCCCTTCAGGTGTCTTGCATACCCAATGGTGTTTCACTATGTCTCTGCATGTCTACAGTTAGACAAGCAAGCTTCCCTATTAGTTTTTAAACTAGAACCAATTACTCCAGTAAAGCTTTGACATAAATTCTGGAGAATCTTCTCTCAAGATAGAATTATAGAATCATTTAGGTTGGAAAAGACCTTTAATATCACTGAGTTCAATCATTAATCTAACACTTCCAAATCCACCATGTACCTAAGTGCCACATGTATCCTTCTTTTAAATGCCTTTGGGGATGGTGGCTCAACCAATTCCCTGCACAGCCTGTTCCAATGTTGATGAGCCTTTCAATGAAGATTTTTGTCATAGTATTCAATCTAAACCCTCCCTGGTACAACTTGAGGCAGTTTCCTCTTTTCCCATCACTTGTTATTTAGAAAAGATTGATCCTCATCTCACTATAACCTCCTTTCAGGTAGCTGTAGAGAGAGATAAGGTTTCCTTCCAGCCTCCTTTTCTCCAGGCTGAACAACTCCAAATCCCTCTAGACCCTTCACCAGCTCTTCTTTGGACACACTCCAGCACCTCAATATCTCTCTCATAGTGAAGGTCTCAAAACTGAACACAGTTTTTAAGGTGCAGCCTTACCAGTGCTCAATACAGGTAGTCAATCACTTCTCTGATACTGCTGGTCACACTATTTCTAACACAAGACAAGATGCCTTCTTGGCCACCTGAGCACAGCGCTGGCTCACGTTCAGCCGGCCGTTGACCAAGAGGACTCCCAGGTCTTTTTCTTTCGGACAGCTTTCCAGCTACTCTTCCTCAAGCCTGTAGTGTTGCATGGGGTTGTAGTGGTCCAAGTGCCTTGTTGAACCTCATACAATTGGCCTCAGCAAATCAAACCAGACTACCAGAACCCTCTGTAGAGCTGTCTTACATTCAAACAGCTCAACATCCTCACTCAGATTGATCTCATCTGCAAACTTACTGAGAGTGCACTTGAACCCCTTGTCTGGATCATTGATAAATATAATAAATGCATCTGGCTCCAAATTATATGTTTAAATATGTAAGCTGGCATATAGAAGTAGTTCCAAACACACTTTTCTAGGTTTGTAATATCAGGTATTGAAATAAGTTGGAAATGAAAAATTTTCCTCCTCATTTTCTACTGAAAAAATGAGAAAATAAAAGTGAAGAGGTGTGAGAAAATAACACTTTAATTTTTAAGTGTTCTTGTTGGAAGAGTAACACTTAAAAAGAACAGTAGTGCACTTTCTAATTTGGAGCTGCCCTTTCTAGTCAGAAATCAATATGAACTATCATATTGAGGAGAGTGTGTATGAAAACCTTAAAATTCTACAGAAAGTATGAGCTAGTTCAGCATTTAGTGATTCCATCACCTCCATGTTGGTTCTGAATAGGTTTTTTAACAGGACAGGTGCTCAGTGCAACTTCCATTGTCAGATATTCAATCAAAACAGTAAATGATGTGAAATAGTAAGAGCTATGTCTGAAAAAACATCAGCCATCCTTGTATCCCCAAGAAAAGATTTAGAAGTGTTCTACAGATAAATGATTTTTAGGGATACCTTATGCTAATTTCCAAAAAATGAGACTTAGAAACTAATGAGACTAATAGAAAAAAAAATCAGCTGGTATTTTAGGAATTTTCCCCTAAAATGAAGGAGTCATTCAGAATAAAAACGGAATAGTCTTTTACTGAGCAGCTCTTTATATGCTTCTGTTTTCCTTTATTCTCTCATATCAAGATGTCTTTCTACCACTGACAATGTGGTAAGGAAGTGGTAGCACTTTCTGACAAGAAATCCAGAGCACCTTTCTTTTTCTTCAACCTGATTTGAGACAAAAACCAACACTTTTGTAAAGCAAATCAGTATGGCAGCAACAATAAAACTAGGATTCTGGAAGTGACACAGAAAATTTGGACAGATTTTGTTTTCAGAGCAGTAAAATATTGATGTTGTCCAGGCTGCCGAAACACTGGGAACATTTCAGAGTTTTCAAAATAAATATGCTCCTAGACCCAGGCAGTACAGACTCCAGCAAGAGAGCCTGATTTCTGTGACACCAGGTAACCCCCATCCCAGCTGGAGAGCTTATGGAGCAGCCAGTTGGAGAGCCTGGGAGGCCAGCAGCTCACCAGGTGAACAGCTGGGAAATCAGATGTCCTGGAAAGATTGGCAGTCAACTCATCAGGCAGCTAGCTGTCAGCAAAGCTGCCCAGGAGGCAGAGTAGCTGGTCTTGCCAACCTGTTTCCCTGTATGATTCTTTCCTTCAGCATTAACAAAGATAAATAATGGGTCTGACAATATTCCATCAGAATATATATAGATGTTATATGATCTGAAAATTCAAAGGTTTCTTCCTTGCTCCATCATCCCATCTGTCCCTGGATCTTACTGCTTAACAAGCCTGTTATTTGAATACATGAAATTTT
Source organism: Colius striatus (assembly GCF_028858725.1). Lineage (NCBI taxonomy): Eukaryota > Metazoa > Chordata > Aves > Coliiformes > Coliidae > Colius > Colius striatus. Next base: position 52,403,974 of record NC_084760.1, on the reverse strand, counting down.
GTCAACATCATTACACCTAAGGGGATGGACAAGCCTCTCTCATGGCTGTCATACCTTGTTATTCCTTCTCTCTTTCATTCCTCTCATTCTTTTTCCTTTATTCTCTTTCTTATATCTTGTTTGCCTCTTATCAGTACATCCTGTTTTTCTTGAGTAGCTACCTGATCCCTTTGTGCAGCATCCTAGCTTAGTCCAAGCCCTTTTAAAACCCACAGATGAGGCCTGGATGTTTCTTTCTATATCCCCGTTAACCATCAATATATGAAAATAAAGCCAGCTGACAATGAATGCTATTCCTAGCAAGTATTACCAAAATATTTCATAACTCCTCCTCACAATTGTCACATTCACTTGCCATTTAACATTTTTCTTAGTGCACTCTTTTTCTGGTTAAAATCTAAAATGAATTTAATAAAGGACTTCAGAATTTAATTTAATACCACAGTCAGTAACACTATGGGGAAATGCTCTGATATATTTTCTTACTTGATAACAGCAGAAGTTAGGTAAGACAAAAGATTTTCTGCAAAATCTAAGACTTAATTTTAAAATCAAAAGTAGAAAGTTTAATGTCTGTTATTTCGCTGCTACCTCAAATGTCAGAGAACATACAGTAATATTTCCAATTTTGAGGATTTTTATGGTTGAAGAATAGAAAATACTCTTTCTCTGCCAAATGCATACTTTAATCTCCGTTTGTCAGTCCTATTTTTCAATTTCTCAATTTAAAAAAAAATATGCAACTTAATTGATAAAGAAAAAAAATTCCAAATCACTGTTGGAATACTATTTCAATGAGAACACCAGAAATTTTGTCAGGAGGTAAAGAAACCTGAGGCTATGATAAAGCCAGTTATTCAGCTTTCTTCCACCACTATATCCTTATTTCATTTTTGACTCATTTCTGGGTAACATATAAGCAATTCCACAGAAAGTTTCTCCACGCTGCCTGCCATCTGTCAACAAACCCAATTCTGACAGGAGTAGCCAGCTTCTCAAGGGTGCAAATCAATTTAGTGTCAATGTTGGATGTGTTCCAGTGCATTTCCTCAGCATAGATGAAAGAAACTGTGTCAACTGAGCAGTGTTGCATATGTTTTTATCTGCTGTTGGCTGGGGATTGAGCTAAAACTCCTAAATTCATTTCACTCAGAATCTCAAATTTTATCTGGTGCTCTATGTATAGCATACAGCATATGAGGGAGGGAAATCAGTAGCATTGATGGGCAATTATGAAATAAAGAGACTTGGGCATATATGTTAAGAACTGATGTGGTATATAATTGTGAGTGGGCTGTGATAAGGAAGAAAAGTACAATGCAAATAATTGCAAGTAAATATAAAGTTCTTATATCCTATAATTTTCCTGACTTAAAATTGCTTTGTTAACCAAGACTGCTACTGCAAGAACAAAGCATCCCTTACCCTAAAGAACTATGAACTCTTTTTGGAAAGCAATTCACCCGTATCCACCTATGACCTTTCATTTCATAAAACACAGGGTCTATCAAATGACCTATTTCTAGGAGCCTACCTCATTTACACCAGATGAATAGAATCATCAATGATGACAGTTTCAGAGCCTATGAATTTGACCTCTGCTTTACCTTAGCAATTAGTGATAATAAAGGCCACACAGAAACTTTCTAAACATAAATTCCTGATGTCTCCTTTGGTAAGGGCAATTTAATGATCTGAATAAGGGTTTGGAGACATGAGCGTGTTAACCCCTGTAAATCACACTGCCACAATTTTGGAAATCTGTGAATCCTGGCAGTTATCCACATTTGAAAAGGCAAGTTAGCTCCACCCCTTAAGTGGTAATGTGCAATGGATGAATGAGGGCCACATTTGTCACTTTTGAATACTGACCTTTCTATATATATTCTCATAGTTTTTTCCACAATTTGAAATGTACATTGAGCTCATTTATACTCTTCTGTTTCTGTGATTTGCCCCAGGATTATCCCAGTCCTACTTTTCCATTAATATGTTCACAGAGCAATACAAAAAAATTACAGGATCAGTTTATAAGAAAACTATCCTCCCTTCTAGCAATCTTATTGCTAGCCAAAGACAAGGCTTTCTCTGTTTTCATGTAAGGTCCTCAAGAATAGTTAAGAAAAAATAGAGAAAGCAATAGTTATAAATATGATCTGTCAATTGCCAAATTCATGAGTGCTTTTTAATAAGATATTGACCAGAACAAGATACAGAGAGAATCCTTTCTTCAACACTGTAACAGTACAGAATCACCAAACTCATGCACCATATTTGTAAGAGGCTGCAGTGAGCAATGAAACCTATAATCCTACCGTCATAGAATAGTTTGAGTTGGAAGGGACCTGTTTTTGTGCTTGGGATGGCCCTGACCCAGGTGCTGAACCTTGAACTTAGCCTTGTTGAAGTTCATGAGGTTTGCACAGGCTCACCTCTGAAGCCTGTCAAGGTCCCTCTGGATGGCATCCCTTCCCTCCAGAATGCTGACCACACCACAAAACTTGGCAACATTGGCAAACTCATCGAAGGTGCACTGAGGAACACCACTGATCACTGCTCTCTAATTGAACATTGGGCTATGGTCTGCAACATTTTGAGTGCAGCCATCCATTCAATTCTTTATCCACCAAGTTGCCCATCTATCAAATGCATGTCTCTTCCATTTAGAGACCAGGATGCTGTGTAGGACATTGTCAAGGGCTTTGCACAGGTAGATGATGTCAGTTGCTCTTCCTTATCCACCAATGCCGTTAGCCATTTTGGATCTCACTAATCAGCTTTTATTTTCCATGGACATTAGCATAGTCTCCATGAGGATGTGCTCTGTGATTTTGCCAGCTTCAGAGGTAAGATATGAGTGGCTTTCCAAAAGGAAACTCCAACCTAATTTGTATGGATCCATGAAGCTATTACAAGATACAGTGCTTGTACACCCATGTAGTGGTTTAAGCCTAGCTGATGATAAGGTGCTACTCAGCTGCTCACTCACTCACTGTGGTGGCATGGGGATAAAAAAAGACCTCTTGAGTAGAAACAAGGACAGAGTGGTATCACACACCAGTTTTGGTCACAGAAAAAACAGACTTGTCTTGGGAAAAAAAACATAATCAATTTAATCTGTCACTAATCAAAACCAGAAAAAACCCACGATGATAAGAAATACAATCAAATCATAAAAACATCTTCATCTTCTCCCCTCATCGCAGGCTCCGCTCTCCTTCCCATTTATCTACCTTCTCCATGCCTGTAGTGCAGGTGGTAGGGTAGTGGTCACTTTATCACAGAGGGTCTCTGCTGCTCCTCCTTCACATGAAGGAGGACTCCTCACATTCTCCCCTTGCTCCAGTGTAGGGTCCCTCCCATGGGACACAGTCTTTCACAAACCTCTCAAACATGAGTCCTTCCCATGGGCTGCAGCTCCTCATGAAATGCTCCAGTATGGGTCCCTCCTTTCTCACTGACCTTGGAGTCTGCATAGTCATTTCTGTCTTATCCCACTCCTTCTGTCTCTCCTCACTGCATACCTTCCCTTCTTAAATATTGATTGCAGAAGTGTCCGATTGGCTTGGCCCTAACCAGGGATGGGTCTGACTTGGAGCCATGAAAGTTTTAAGAAATTAATTACAAGGATTACTGCTGTAGTGCTTCCCCTAATACCAAAAAAATGTCTCCATATAAACTCAACACCCTCAGAGTAGTGTGTATGTCATATTTTGTCTTTGACCAAAACCAGCTAAAAGACAAATGCAATGCTGCTGTCTGGAGATGTGAGATCATCCTCTAATCTCTTTGTGTCACAAATATCTGAGGTGGAATTTTTCTAAGATCTCAGCCTAGGCTGGAGAACTCACTGCTGCAAAAGATGAGAATAACCGCAGTCTGAACTACTTTCTGACTCACAAAATTCACCCCTTTGATTCACTTTCAGGCAGTGACGTTTTCAACATACAAAAGAGTTCAGCTGATTCACCTTCAAGTGGGGAGAAAAGGAAGAGTAGGATGTTGTTATTTCTATTTTTTTAATATTAGACTATTAGGATTAATAGTTGCCTAGGAAAATAAATAACTAAAAGATTAGATAAGACTAAATGAAAGAAACACTTCACATAGCATACTGCCAGCTTATAAAATTAAATACCTCTGGGTGTAATATACTCAAATATTATATAGAGGAATAAAAATGAACCAGATAATAATGACTCAGAATATATCTGTTAAGATAATCAAATCCTGTACTTTTGGGTGTATACTGATCAATATGCAGTATTCATTGCAAACATTATTTATTTTCTTTAATGCGTAATATATTATAGAATATTGTATTTGTATTTGATGTATTTTTCATATACCTTTTAAATATTATGAATGGAGGAGAACTTGATACATTAAAGCAAAATCCACAAAATAGAACCTAAAAATTTAGGTAACATTTGAAACAAGCTTTACCAGAATTTAAGATTATAAAAGGATAGTCCAGAAAACACATGCATGTATTCTTTATCAGCACTTTTGTGCTCACATAGTGTAAGGTATTTCACAAAATTATAAGAAAAATTATTCAAAATAAAAATAAATACAAACACAACATGACCATAATTTGTGTCTGGCTTCTGAGTACTATCTTCTCAGCAAAAGAAAAGGTGAATTTCTTCTCCATGACTGTGGATAAAACAACACTAAAGCAAACACTAAAGCTCTGTTTACATACTCTAGAGGGAAAAGAAAGTTTTAAGGTTACTGCAGTCTGCTAAGGAACAGATATGACAAAATGGGCAAAAAATAGACTTTTGTAGTGAACTGGGTTAGATAAAAAGAAACCTCTTTTCATCTAAAACCACATTTTCAGTTGTGCTAGTGCTTAGTTATGGAATAGTGACAGGTGTGATTCCATTGCCTCCATTAGAAAGTAAGGGCTTTAGTAATATCTAAAATGATATATAACAGGAGCACACCAATAGACTCTAGATTTATGTTCCAGTTTATAAACATTTCAAACACCATCTTTAAGTAATGTGGATATATTTTTCCACTCTGTGTATTGGAAAATAGTTGTAGACCATCTGTTGTGAAAGAAACTAATTTCTAGTTCATAAACGTGTCTTTTTTCCTATAATATAATGCTACATATATTTACATAGATATATATATATATAACTTAAAGTAGTTCTTAATCTCTAGAGCTTACTTGTTAAGATACTTATAGATAGCAATATCTTAAAACCTACCTTCCTCTAATTTTAATCACTATTTTAAAGTTTAGAATACTAATTTCTGTAAAACTCAGTCAGCTCCCTTTACATTCTGCCAGATTTTCCACTATATCAGGGGACTGGAACATCTTTCATATCAGGAAAGGCTGCGGGAACTGGGACTGTTTAGAAAAGAGGAGACTAAGGGAGGATCTTATTAATATTTACAATGGTGTCAGGAGGTTGGGGCATCCTTTTTTCTATTGTAGCTAGCAATGGGACAAGAGGTAGTGGGATGAAGCTGGAACACAAAAAGTTCCATTTAAACATAAGAAAAAACTATTTTGCTGTGAGGGTGATGGAGCCCTGGCACAGGCTGCCAGGGAGGATGTGGAGTCTCCTTCCTTGTAGGTCTTCAAGACTTGCCTGGAGATGTTGTTATGTGACCTGATCTAGGTGGACCTACTTCTGCAGGAGGGTTGAAATAGATGATCTCTAAAGGTCCCTTCCATACCTACTATTCTATGATTATATAATATTTTACAAGCAGAACCATTTGTTGATATCATTAAGAATTTTTGCTACTGCAATCTCAATGTCCCCTTCATAGTTTTGCAGGTCTTATGTTGCTCAGATGCATTGTACAAATTGCTTTTCTCTAGAGCCTGAAACTTAAACTGAGAATTGTTAACAATCTCAAAGTTTATCCCGAGCCATTTGAAGTTTTTCTTCTTATCACTGCTGCTCAGCTGTGAAGTTGGTAGGAACTTGTAGAAACTGCAATAATGCAAGGTAAGCAAGGTTGCTTTTAACTTCATTATCTTCATGCCTTCTTAAAAAGGGGAAAGACAAAGTTATTCTACGTCCAAAGCATTGTATTCTCATGGTCTATAAAAGTGTTTGCTGGCTGCATACTGTACTTTCTTTATCTGACCTTGCTCATTCAAAGATGCACTTGTTATAGTATGTCAGTCACTAATGAGGCCTAAAGTAATTGAGCCTGATTGAACTGGCAAGATGCTGCCTAATTATAATGGTAAATGGAATTGGCTGATCAAGTATGGAGGGTGAATGGCATGGAGAACATTAAAACAAGGTCACTTTGTGAAGGAGGATCACTTTTTTTTTTTTTTTAAATTTTTTTCCTTCCTTTCCCATGTCCTCCAAAATGAGACTTTTCATCTCACTATGTAGTCAGACACTCAGTGTTTAACTGTAATGGGACTGTTTAGGACAACAACACTGTAGACCAACCAGCAGTGATCACCTCCTCCCTTAACTGTACTTGAAAATGCACAAAGAAAATACTAAAAGATATATGATGGAAGGCTTAAAAGATTTCATACATTCATACTTATGGGACATTATCATCCACACACATTATCCCAGAGAGAAAAGCTTTGTGTTTTTAGACCTGATAAATGAATTCTAATCCATTTTTTAATAAACCTTCTTGTAACCCACTTACTCTTAATTACTCTCTTTAAATCTGTGACTAACATCAGAATGAAACTCTCAGAACAATCAGATGCTTAGGAAAAGCATAATTTTCTGAAATGCGCTAATGCCATTTCAGCTCAGACAAGATCTGATTTTCTCATGAGGAGCCACATTTTATACTGATGTCAAAATCAAATATTTCAATGTTCCATGAGCTAGTGGAGATTGAAAGGACCTATTTCTGAGTAAAAAGGAAGACAGGGAGATAGCCAGAAAGAGTTGACATATATCTACCAAGGGCATCTTGTGCCTCACCAATCTGACTGCTTCTGTAATTTGATTAATCTCTCTGTAGACCAGAGGTGATCAGTGAATTTTGTAAATTGAGTATAGGAAGACTCTTGAAAGGGTATCCAGTAATATCTTGATAGTCAGGCTGATGAGATATGGATCAGAGAACAATGAGGTGGGTAGAAGATAAACTGCCAGGCTGAAAGTGTTGTGAGCATGGACAGAAAATCCAGCTGCTCTCTGGTTACCAGTGGTGTTGTTTAGGCATCAATAGTGGGACCACTAGTGTTCTCTGTGGATGAATCTGTGTTCATCCCCTTGTCTGAGCTTGTTTCCTCAGGTGGATCTCAGATCTACTTAACAGCTTTGTTTCAAGTCATGTATTTGGCCATGTCTCCTGGGTAGATCCTGTACCCAGTTCATCACTCACTGTGTTGAAAGATCACAGTAAAACCTCTTAGCAGAAACTGGGTCTGGTATTTTGTTCAGACTCTGCAAAATGATGCCAACTGGTGAGGGTAAAAATTGAACTAGGGTAATCCTTGGCTTTCAAATTGTCCTCATTCATAAACCAGACCTGCTCCCGGTACCTTCTGACAGACAAGAGTCTCATGAAATTGAAAATGTAACCTCCTTGGGACAAAAGAATGCCTTCCAATGGCAGAGACTAGGTGGTCAATGAGCAGAAAACATTATTATAGGAAAGAACCTTGGAGTCCTGATGCACAAAACAGATGTAAACCAGCTGAGTGCCCTTGTGGCAAAGAAGCCCAGTTAAGTACTATATCAGCAAAACCCAGAAAGTTGAGTCAAGGAATCTTTCCCTGTATTGTGCACCTGTGAGACCACAACTGGGGTACTGCATCCAGTTTAGGTATCCCACTACAAAGAGACAATGAAAACCTGGAATAAATACAGAGGAAGAGCATTAACATCATCAGGGAACTGGAGCACAGGATGAATGAGAAGAGACTGAAAGCATCAAATTTGTTCAGCTTGAAAAGGAGAATGTTTAGGGGAGATCTTATTTCTGGTTATATGAAGTGACTTGGATTCACTTGGATGTCTCTCTGCTAATCCAAAAATGTAATTGGACATACATATACATAGCTATCTGAAAACAAATCACTTACAGAAATCAGCCATTTTACAAACATGAGCAAACTGTTCCTATAACTTCTTACATAAAATTCTTACAGAGGTTGAGAAAGGCTAGTGAGGAGTGTGAAGTCTTCAATCACTATGTTGAAATATTCCCATTAGAGTTTTGTGTGCTAAGTAAACTCAAGGAACGGGGTAGAAAATTATGTCAGAGTCTGCAGGAGGCCGCTTGAACAAAGATCAATGAAGTTCAAAAATTCTCAGGTTTAACGAATCTCCATGGGTAGGTTTATCTTATAATCACAGATTATATGCAGAAGAATAGCTCTAATTAAAAGTGATTTAAAAATATTTTTAGCCTTAATTGAAAGACAGATTTTCTTGTGTTAAGTTTAAGATGACTGTGTGTTAACATATAGTTTCAAGTAGATGTCATATAGAACTAAAACCTGAAATTGATGTCTTTTCTGTGTCTTAGTATTCATGCTAACTTTTTAAAAATAAATAAAATAAATCTATTCTAAATATTCCAATTACGTTTTGACTTGAAGTATTTGATTTTTCCAAATAACCCCAAAACACTAACATTTTAAATTAATTTGTAAATATTTTATTTCAGAACTCTTTTAGTACAAAGAGAAAAGAAAAAAATGACTAAATTCTCCAGAGACCATATAGCTTTTTGAATAACTATATTTGTTAGCTGAATGTTTGTCATCCGCTACAGCTACAACATATGCAAGCTTTAAAATAATTACTGATATGAATGTGAATAATATTAATAAGTAGATTCTATTATGAATTAAATTTCTAATTATTATTCATAACTTCTGAGATTTTTCATTAGTATTATGGACTTTTGATTTACAGCAATGTTATTATGTCTCATAATTAGACAACACATAAACACTATTCACGACAGATGATAAGAATGGTTCACTACCTCTCATTCCTGAATTTCAGTGTCATTAATAATGTGCAGCTTTTATAATCTAGGAGTCTTGTACACAGCTAATAACATTACGAGGGTAACTAAGCTCTGCTTGCTAAGTTTCAAAGAGTTTGAAGAGCTGACCTAAATAGTATTTCAATGCTATATGTTTACTGAAAAGCAAAGCTTGTTCTTGTGGAGCTGTATCTTGTTTGTGTTTGTTGACTAGTGAAAATAGAGGAGAGAGAAAAAGACTGTGGATATATCAGAAGATAAACCAGATTTCTCTGATTAGTTCACAAGGATATAAATACCATGCTTCACCAATAAAAGATAACAGGTCAGTAATAAAAGTTGAATACCATCATTTCATAAATGTATGTGAAGTAAAAAATTCATAGATATTTGGAAGTAATGCAGTCTGTTATTGAAGTTTCCAAATATAAATCAACATAATATGGCTGATTTAAGAATTCATTTTTTAAGTGCGTAGGACTCCTATGTTTGTAGTTACCTGATCAAACAGTCAACCACCTGGCCATGCCTGTCCTTGAACAGAGTCCACCTGCAAATTAGGCCTTTCATAAGATGTGAAAAAGCTCATTTATTGTGATAAGGAACTCCTAATGCTACATTCATGACTCATTTCATTAAGGACCCCATGCCAGGACCATTGACTATGGCCAGAGGAGGCCGTGTCCCATGGGAGGGACCCAATCGCTTTGTTAACAGATCTCAGGACAGGGTCAGTGATTCTCTTCATGAAAGACCCCAAGCCAGGGGCAGAAACTATGGCCAGAAGAGACTGTATCCTGTGGAAGGGACCCAATATTCACTGTGGGGAGGAACTCATGACAAAGAAGCTCACTAAGATTATGCCCAGAAGAGGACATGTCCCGAGGGAGGCACCCCGTATCTGCAGAAACTGCAACTGTGGACATATTCACTAAGGACTGTGTCCCATGTAAGGGACCCTGTATCGGCAGAAGCCGCAGCTGCTGGGAAGAACCCACACCAGAGGAGTTTGTTAAGGACTGTGTCCTGTGTGAGAGACCCCATATCTGAGCAGGGGAAGAATGCAAGGGGTCATCCTTCTCCAAGAATAGAGAAGCTGCAGAGACCATCTGTGAGAGACTGACTACATCCCCCATTCCCTTCCCCCTGAGCTGTTGAGGGAGAAAGGAGGTAGCGATATTGGGAGCAGTGAGCTGGACCCAGGAAGAAAGGAGGGATGGTGGAAGGAGATCTTAAAGTGCTGGTTGTGATTTTCTCCATCATCCTACTCCCTTTTTACTTTTATTCCGTTCTGTTTCTTATAGGCAGTAGAATAAACTTTCCTACTTTCCTCTCTAAGTCGAGTACTGGAGTCTGTTTTGCCTGGAACCATAATTGGCAGCAAGCTCTCCCTGCCCTTGTCTTAATCCACAACAACCTTACTTATCTTTTTCTTCCCATTTTGCTGGGGCCTCTGCCATCCTAATGAGGGTGGGGGTGAATGGGGGCACCGAGCGAGAGACTGTCATGGTGCTGCTGTGATAGCTGGGCCAAACCACGACACAGGTCAACTTTTGGGAAACTTTAAAGAAAACTGCTTGTAATGAAGTTGATAATACATATCTTTTGTCAGGAAAGGTTACACCTGTCTAGCATTTTAATTTGGTCACCGCTTAATAATGTGGTGGTTAGAATTATGACAAAAATCATTAAATCACGTAGAATGACTCATCCATTACAGTCTAGAGAAAAGTCAATATTGACACTCCCAATGATCTCATATGCACTTTTCATGTGTAATTGGTTCATGTTCTGATATATATCTGTGATCATGCCTCCCAAGGACAAAACTCTTGTAAGGTTAAGTTCAATAATCCTCACAAGAAATGATGGTTAGAGGACTTGAATATTCTTGATAAATTTTAGATTAACAGACAAGATAACACTTAAGCATATAAGCAATGATTAAAAAAACATTATGAAAAAGGGATCACACTGTGGTTTCAATAATGTGTCATCTTTTAATAGTTTAGGTTTCTATAATTATCCTTGGATGCTTGCTTCAGCTACTCTGAAAAAAACCTCAATGTCAAAGATTTCTTCTTACCAAAGTTAATGGTTTCAATTCTTCACCTACTTCTTCACTAAACTAGCATTAGTGTTTTTGCAAAACAAGTATAAAGCTGAGCCAGTTCTCTATGTGGTTCTTTGCTCTGACCTCATCCTCTCTTTGTTCATGGTAATATGATGTGTATCTCAAATGGAAGTTCAAAATCCTGAGGGAAGTGAGGATGGCAAGTAGCAGACCTTGGATTTACTACAACAGACTTTGACTTGCTCAGAAAAGGTATATAGGATTCTGTGACATGCAACTGTGAAGGGCAGAGGAGCTTAAGAGAACTGGTAGATCTCATGAATACAACCTCATTCAAGCACAGGAATGATCCAGACTCGTATTCAGGAAAACAAGGAAACTTATGAGGAGACCATGATGAATAAACAGGTGTACTCATGATTAAGATCGAGAACAAAAAGTACATATAGCAAGTCAAAATAAGGAGAGGCTGTAGTGGAGGAATATAGAAACATGGCCTGGGCATGCAGGAATGTTGATGAAAAAGTCAAAGCACAGGTAAGATCTAACAAAAAGAGCTTCTGTGGTTACACTGACATTAGAAGAACTGATAAGGAAAATGTTGACCTACTGCTGAAAGAGGTGAGCAATCTAATGACAGTGAATACAAGATGAGGATGAACTACTCAATGTCCTCATTTTTTAAGAGAATTTTTAAAGAATTTTTAAGAGAGATTGAGTCATACAAGTTCATGGGCTGCATGCAAGGGTACTGGGAGATCAGTAGGAGAAAACCATCTTCAGAAAGTATGAGGATAATTCAAAGAACTATGGGTTTGTCAGCCTACTTCAGTCACTGGGAAACTCATGGAGCAGCTCTTCTTGGAAGTCATTTTTGTATGCATGAAGAAGAAAAGCTGACTTGAAAAAGCAGCACAAACTGACTTACAGAAAATTGCATATTATAGTTATTTTCCATTACTGAATTACTAGATCTGTGGAAGAAGGGGATGTGGTGACTTTCCTTTAGTCACAAATATTTTTACTTCAGTGAGAGTTTCAGTGTAGTCTTCTCTAACATCCTTGTATCCAGATTTGGAGTATCTAGATTGCTTGACTTAAAGAGTAGTGGCTGATAGTTCACGATCTACCTGACAGCAAGTTACAAGTAGAGTTCCTTGGAAGTATTTTCTGGGACCTCTTTGTCTTTAACATTTTTATCAGTGACCTGGAGGAGCCAAGGAAATGCACTGTATCGTCTATATGTTTGAGAATGGAGCTACTGTTCAGAGACTAAATAGGCTGAAGTAATGGGGTAACAAGAGCTTTATGAAATTCATCAAAGTCTTTCATCTGGGATACACCATCTCCCACAAGAGTATGAGGTGGCTAAGTTTCTCTGACTGAGTGGTTGAGTATTATCTTTCATCCTTGCTTTGCTGCAAAATATGCAGACAAATATGTTTCTGTGTGTTCATCATTCCATGAAATGCTTCATGCCTACTTGAGATTTACGAAGTATTGTACTCGAGATGTACAGGTATTATGCAGTTATCCTTCTTCTTTCCCCGAGTTAAGATCATGCTTGCCAGAATTACAGATTTTCTACTCAGTAAGATATGTATACAGAAGGTATTGGTTTGATGCTTTGATTCATCCTGCTTTGCTGAACTCCTTGTCTTATCCTTACATCATCCTCAGTATCCACAACTATTTTTTCTAAAAATGTTAATTGCTTGGAATCTCAGGTCAGTGATCTTATTTTTAATGTATATTTCCATACATTAAAACACCCTCAACCCTAGAAGTCAATAATTCAATCTGCTAGACACCACAGCATGGTCCAAGTCAGCATAGTCTGTATCTGTGTACAGGTATAAGTGCCTTACATTCATTTCAGTGGCTGCAGCTCAACTCAGCACACTGAGACTGGTTTGGAATTTCTCATGTAGCAACTGCAGCAGTTCAGAGCACGTGCAGCTAAACCAGAGATTCTCAACAAACCCTGCCAGACCCAAACTCCTAATAGTACCTTGGTAACAGTGAATAAATTTACCTAAATGACGCGTAGTTCCTGCTAGAACAGTGTTGCAGAAGTATTAAGTGTCTTACTCTTTAGATGGAGGATTCCTGTTCCCTATCATTTATCCATGGGCATTAAAAGAAATTCCATGGCATTAAAAAAACAAAGTAAGATTTTTGCACAATATAAAAACAGTAAATGGAAGGTGTGTAGATTAAACTAGTTTTCTAATAGCAAGTTTTCTACTGGAAGAAACCTTTTTTTCCTGACTCATCTTTTATATTTGTACTTGCAGAAAAAAGCACACTTCTAGATAAAACCCAATGAGCAATATTGCGACGTAGCTCTGACACTGTCAAACCGGTCAGTACAGAAACAATGATAATGTCACTGGTTAGCTCAGATATTTGTGGATTACTGAAAGTTGACTTGAGGCCTACTAAATGTTAAAAGTTATTTAAGAGATTTAAATTGCTATTTTTTTGCTTTCTTAGAGACACTGGAATACTGTGTGGTGTGGCAGTGTCCTTGCTAGTCTTCCCATCAGTACATTCCTGACCTGGAAGCATAAGAGAAGCAGGTAATATACAAATAAACAATGGTTTCCTGCCATTGAGGGTACCCCTTGTATCCAAGAAATCTACCCTGCAATGTATCTTAGATAATGGAGACTTCTTTTTCCTTTCTTTGAAAGAACAAGCTAATGGAAACAAGGAGGACACTGCCTGCATTAGGAAACGGGAAGATTATGTCTCAGGTGTCTAGGTAATTAGATGCCAAAGCTTTTTGCCAGCCTGTGCTTCTGTAGAGGGCATATTCCTGCCATCATAGAGTGAGAGAAGTTGCAGAGTTCATGTTCACATGTTGAATATATTTAAAAACAAATTTGCATCAAGTAACCTCTGAATTTCACTTCCCTGAGCCTTCAAAATGGATGGCATAACCTGGAAGGATGTCTGTTGTCTTTCACTTCTCAAGAAAGACTAATTCATTGACTCCTACAGTTATTAATAATGGAGACATTTTTACAGTTGTGAGAAAAATACAGGTCATTATCTCAGTATATGAGGGATATCAGATAGTCTGCTTCTTTCAAAGCAGCTTCACAGTAGATGTCAATTTTAATACAGATTGTCTCTCCTAAAGACTTTAAAATAGAATTTGACCATAAACAACACAAAAGAACAGAGAGGAAAAAGGAAACAGAAGGAAAACAAAGAGAAATCAATATCATCAATATCTTCAACAAGTGAACAGCTGGTTCTGTCCAAATTTCCAGGAGGAATATTATTATGGATAAAATGCAATCATATTGATATTGATTTGTTGAAACTGATCTCATGATTATCCAATCTACTGTATTATGAATGAGAATTGCAGAATTACTTTACAGAAGAGGGGAGTGAGTCATGACATAAAATATGGTGTTAGCCCTTAAACATTCGTGCTCACTCATTTGCTTCAGCATTTTCCATGTCTATCTGCTCATAATTATACCTTGTAGTTAAGGAGGAACTTCTGTTGCATTAAACACTAACAGTTTCTTTTCAGTCACATATATTTTCCTACACAAATTTATTCTGATATAAAAGCTGATAAAAACGTGTGGTTGTCTTTACTATTGAATAAATCAGGAAAATTAAGGGCTAAAAATGAAAGATTTCCATTACCTGGTATGAGAAAATACAAAAAGATTTTTCTTAAAGAGAAAGTTTTTGTAGCACAACTTTTAGAACTTTTAGTATATATAAATTGATGTTTATCAGTCTTCTCAGACCATGGTTCAGTAATACAGCAAATGGTAAATATTAACATAGGTACCTTAGTGTGGTGTCAGAAGTACTGCAGAGATAATCTGCTGCAGAGTGAGACCAGATTGCACTTCTTTTCAATTTTGCTCTTGCGATTTTCTGGCTGGGTCAATATTTGTCTTTCCACACTGTTCTAACTCCATGTTGAATTAAATATTTTCTGACAAATACTGGTGGTGTAAAGTGTGCATAAAATCAGGGAACCACAATATTCTGAGAGGTGGTTTGCACCTTGTGTTCTGGATAACTCTATGGAAGTTTGATTGTGTGCCTAGGCCTCACCTGAATAAAGTTAGTATTGCTGAGTAACAGTGCGGAGATCTAGTATAGGTGGCTACGGAAGCGCAGCATCCTTGCTGTATGTTTGGTACATGACTTACCAGAATCATGTCTGAATTTGCCTGTAGAAAACTATTACAACCTGGATGTATCTGCTTCCCCACCCAAAGTCCACAGCTGAAATAATTCAGAGGTTTTGTAATGCAAGTTATGTGCAAGGAGTAAACTACACAAGAACTTTCAGCTGACAAGATGTGTAACTTGGTCTAATATGGCACACTAAAATAAATTTTTAACATACCGAGAAAACAAATACCCTGAGTTTGTAAGAACCAAGTGCTTAGGCAGCTCGACTTACACTAATTTTCCAATATTTTTCTCCATAGTACTTAGAGGTACAAATATGACCCCATGAACACTTTTTTTGACATGTTAAGGCTGTGAATGCCTTGCTAAGATTTTACAATGACTAGTCATTAGCAGTATTCTACATCTAGCCTCAGCCAGAGAGGGAATCCTACACATGTGAAATGAGCCATAAGACTCCCTGAAAGCAGATGCTGCTTTAATTTACAGTGGAAACAAGTATAAATATGACCCAAGATGTATGTAGCTTTACTTATTCAAGACAGTGCCAAAGGAAGAGGAAACACATATCCCCTCTGTGTGAAGCTGATGGAGCTTGCAGTGCCTTATCAGTTTTGCTGATTTTCTATATCAGTACTTACAGGTTACACCTTTCCATAGTTTGTATGGGTGCAATAATTTGCCACCTGATGTCAATGGGAGTAGCATCTGTGCAAGTTTTGGTGACATTACTATGCCATACATAAATTGATTTCTTCAGGTGTTATGTGAGAGGGAGAGAGTTAAAGTCTTCTATATAGTATTGCACCAAGTAGTATTTTTATAACAATTAACATCAAATCTTAACCAAAAGGAAGATTTTCCTTCAAGTATAAAATGAAAAAAACAACAAAGAGGTAGTAAGTCATATGAATGAAGTAGAAATACTGAAAAGCAGAGGTAGTTTTGCTTTCTCTCTCACCTTTTGGCTTTTGAAATTTCTTTCCTGTCGTCTGAGAAGGCAGACAGAGAGAGGAAGGAAAAGAAAAATGAAGGCAAAGCCCCAAAGCTTTAATAAAGTGTTACATGTGACAGAGCAGACAGACAACTAGTGAAGAGAAGAGATATCTTTGGCAAAGTGACATTGAGATCTTTCAGAGACGCTTGCTGTATTCATGCTGGAGAAAATCTTTATGTATGCAATAATCTACAGCCATAGCCTTGAATGTTTCTTTCTCTTCTCTATCACCTTTCCTCTTCCTTCTGCCTTAGTTCACAACATACTTGAAAACCAGCAAAATGAGTTGGAAAGCTCTCAGTTGTTTTTCATACTATCAAGTGATTAGAGAGACAAATAAAGAAAGGTATATTTGGGGTTTTTCATTATTCTTGTTCTGTATTTTCCTCCTTTATGAGGCTTTTAGTACTTGGTTGGTTGGGTTTTGCTTGTTTCAGAGAAAAAGCTGTTTTACACCTTCAGAGTGCTGTTATCACCAGTGAGCATAAACAGTAATGGACTTCATGTATAATTCATGCAATCAAAACTTTGCAACTGTGCAAAATTGTGTACCCCACATCCTGTGCCTCCAAATCGGCTTCCATAAACTGTCAGAAGTTACAGCAGTGTGGCTCACTGAGTGGTCGTAAACTGAAGCATTAATGAAGCTGCCTGAATAGAAGCATAGAGAGCCATTTAATCAGTCTTCATTTTTAATTTTGATCAGCTGACAGGTGGCCAAAATACTAAAACACTAAAAGAAAAAAAGAAAATTGAATCCAGTTATCACTAAACAAAGCAGGAAAAACATGAAGAGATTTTAATCAAAGCTTTACTTTTGATGGCCAAAATTAAAGATTACTTTGAAAATACCTAATCATTTGTAGTACTAAATACTGAAATCTACGATCCAGCTTAATAATTATGGAATTAGACATGAATTACTGAAGTGAATGCCTTCATGGCATTGTGACTGGGGAGGTGTGTTATCGCAAATTTACATATGGCTTAGAGTTTTTTAATAAAATATAAAAATAGCATCAACTTCCCAGCTTCCCACATCATACTTGTGCTCCTTTTCTTCTTTTCTCTCCCCATTTACACTGATTTGATCTAATCAATGGCTTCCTAAATGTAAGCAGTACTAACGGTGCTACACTAAGAGACAAGAGTAGAAAGAGATTTGTGAAATCTAAATCCGTTCCATTTTATTAAACACACAAAGTAAAAACTCAGCAGCTGAGCTCAGTGAGTGTGGGACCTCACCAAAGAACCGAGCTCATTGTAAAAAGCTGTAAAGAATGATTTTATTGTTCTGTCCACAGCCAGTAATGAGCGGCTTGCCTTCATACAATCTGAGCATTCCTTCAGGTTTTGGAACATTCTCTACAACCTGATGACAAATATATATGCAATCTACGTATATTCATAATCTCTATTTCTTCCTTTCTAAATTTCTGATACCAGTATTACTCAAGGGTGTGAGAGGTTAATTATGTTTCTGTAAAAAAATACTCTATCATTCTGAGATGTGTCAGCATTCATTGTGGCTGTGTGAACACTGGATTTAGGATTTAGACAAAACACAAATTGCTTGTCAAATTTTCTCCATCATGCCCTTATTTGTTCAAACCTATAAAACAGCACTTTCAATTAATTTTGTCAGGAATTATCATCACTCTGAAGCTACTTTGCATAGGAAATTTAATATAAACTAAAAATCTACAAATACTGTGCATTCAGATTGCATTCTATTCTGGAATATATTATAGTAACTATTCTGAAAAAAAAAAAAAGGAGCTTGGAATCTACTTAGCCAAGTGAACAGTGTCCACAAAAGAGTTTAGTAGCTTAACTTACCTTCTTCAAAAATTAATGTGAATGGTTTCTTTGGTAGCTGTGCACATGTTTCCATACCTTATTGGTGAATCATGTACCCAACAAGATTCACATCTTAGCAGATGAATAGTTATATTTCCTCTTAGCTTAAGCTACTGAGTAGTAACAATGTACAGTGTCTGTGGAGTGATGACAAAAAAGCTGAAGCAACGTTGATAGCAACGTATGGGATGATAGTATGTTTGATATCTGAAAAGAAATACTATAAACTTCTACTCAAAAGTATATGAAAAGCCATCTCTCTGCCCATAGCTGCTGTTTGACCTTTTCATAAGATGTCTATATATAACAAAATCCTGCTGCAAATCTAAGGCAGAAATGACAGATGCCACATTTGCAATTCTGCATCTGAATCTTACATCATGGGTGAAGATGTTTAACTACTCTTTCTCCTTCCTGATTGTCATGGATGAAGTTAGTGAGATTCGGTCCAGTCTTTGATTTCATTTATGTACCAGATTATTCATTCTTCTGAAATTTCTGTGTCTGATACAATAAATCTATAAAACGTATAGTCACCTTTATTTCAATTATATTCGTCTCATGAACATTCCTAACAACCTTCTATATACAATGAACAAAGACAAAATCAATCCTGGCAATATTAATGTGCATAAATCATCTGAGCAGGAGTACACTGAACCATAAAAAAACCCCAAAAAACGTTTGGAAGGGTAAAACCAGAAATAACTCAGGAATAACTCCTTAACTTCTACTAGTAACAATTGACACCCTGTTTAGTCTAGAAAAGAGGAGACTGAGGGAAGATCTTACTAACATTTACAAATATCTAAACGATGGGTGTCAGGAGGTTGGGACATTCCTTTTTTCTATTGTAGCTAGCAACAGGACAAGGGGTAACGGGATGAAGCTGGAACACAAAAAGTTCCACTTAAACCCTATTTCACTATGAGTGTGATGGAGCAGTGGAACAGGCTGTCCAGAGGGGTTGTGAGGTCTCCTTCCTTGGAGGTCTTCAAGACCCGCCTGGGCATGTTCCTATGTGACCTGATCTAGGTGAACCTGCTTCTGTAGCAGGGTTGGACTAGATGATCTCTAAAGGTCCCGTCCAACCCTACCATTCTATGATTCTATGAAAACATGCAGTGTAAAACAGTCTCTCAACATTTATAGGTAATGTTGTTCTCCTGTTTCTAAAATAACAGTATGCTTCCTAAACAGATCCTGCTTTGAAATATAGTGGTCCAAAGTTGTGAATTTTTGAGCTAATTGCTCTTCCACTTTTTAATAGACTAACTCGTTAGCTACAAAAGCCAACAAACAACAGTGTTATGTGAGCTAGTTTGTAGATAGTGTTCATCTTCGTGTATATGCTACATGGAGGAATTTTTGTCCAATACTGCCCATTTCTTCCCTTTATCCCAGCTTATTAGGTCCTTTGAATAATAATAAAAATTTGAAGAAAGTTCTGGCAAACACAAGTACAGAAAAAATACAGCAAATATACAGAAATTCCATTGCAGAAATATATGAATTTTCACTCATTTCACCTTTTTTTCTTCAGCTTTGGCTTGTCAATTAAAATTACTTTTAGACAAAGGCTGTGTCTAAGGGGATAGAGCTATGGGAGTTTCTAGAACATATCAGCACCAGAACCAGAAATACACTGACAACCCTACACCTTGCTCTATGTTAATAGTATCTAAGAGCAGAAAGGCGTGGCAAAGTAACCTGCGTTTCTTCCCTGTACAGTTTTGTCTCAGTTTTTCACTTGACTGAGAAGAAATCGGAGACAGGATGAAACATCTTGAAGACATCTAGAACAGGAAGCACAGCACACACAAATTCATTCTGTTAAAAAATGTCCTATAATTAAAGTTTCTATTTCATAATTTGAATCCATAGAACAATTTTATTTGAAGAAGCAATAGAAAATGACTACCTGAAAGCTATGTAGCCATTGAGATCCTACATCTTCTCTACCAATAAAAGTACAAAATTATTGCCTCTACAGTAAGAGAAAAAAACTCACCCTATCCTGTAGATCTTGTGTTCCCAGTGTGTCTGCAGATCGAAAACCTGACAACAATAGGTATATATACCTTCTGCATCCTTGGTAAGTTGACCAGATAGATTGAAGCACCACAGGTGCTCCACGGTAGATTATGATGCTCTAAAGAGCTGAGAATTGTTGAGGCTGGCCCAGCCCTTTATAAGCCTTATACTGGATATGGTGGACAGCCAGAGCTGGAGGCCTTCCACCTTCATAAACCTTACTTTCAGATTGATGAGATATTTTGTTAGAAAGCTCTGATAGTTGTAAGATATAACTGTACTTATCAAGTGGCACTAGTGAGCAAGAGAATCTGGTTCAGATTCTTTAGTACTTTTTGATATTTGTGCACTCTATATCTTTGTAATTTTTTTCATGTGGATTTATAAAATTGGTGTTTGAAGAAATAAAAAAAAATCCAAACCACTTCCTTTTGCTCATTGATTTTATGATGTATGGATAAGTTAGGAATTCATCTTAATTTTTTCAGTATAGTTTTTAGCATTACCAAAATTTCTTTATTTAAGCAAAGTATGACAGAGTTACAATGTTTCAAATATTTTCATTTCACTCATGGTTTCCATCTTAGTAGTATAAGAGTTGCATACAGTAGGATCTTTTTGGATAGGTCTTCCTGAAACCTGAACAATGAGTATTTATCTTCATCACCAACAAGTAGCCTCTCCTACTGTTTTGAATAAATAAAAAGAGCCTTGGTATGTTTGCAAAGCTAAATATTCTCGCCCTTATTGGCTACACAATACAATTATTTTTTTGTTTCAACATATATTGCATTATTAATGTGCATTTTCTCTGTAACTCTACTCGGACCCCAATTCCAACCTCAGATCGAACAAGCTTATGTGGTTTACATTCCTTTACATTTTGTATTTCAACTTTTAGCCCTCTAGCTGCTGGCCAGAGCTGTGTTGATACTGCAGGGAATGTTCTCATTCACTGGTTTCTCTAACCATTCAGTAGTGCAGGTAAAAACAATAGATTTTTTAAATTATTCTTTTTTTTTTTTTTTACTGTGAGAGTGAGTTTGGGATTCAAAGCTAACTGTAACAGTTATGACACATTAAGGCTAAATTGCAGAATGTTTCGAATTATGCTCACATACTTAGGAATTCCTTCATTGCTAATATTTATTTTCTTTATCTGTAAATTGCCTTTTAGCTACTCAACATATAAAAAACCATTAAAAAACCCTAAACCCCGACTCAAAAACCTATGTCGTACTTGCATATGCATGCACAGCCACTGGTTTTACAAGACATACATGGTACCTGTATATCTGAAAGCAGACCTGGCTTCTGTAGTGACTGTGCTTTCTCTTGCCTTTTATGTGTGAACTGGTAAAGTATTTTCTATCACATCATAAGAATTCAGGTTGCAAAAGTCAATAATACATGCATGAATGCCTACCAGAATGCCTCTTCTCTGCCACTTCATGTTTTATGAAAATTAATTTTTCACTTGATTTTCTATTGCTAGAATGTGTTAAGTTTTAATGGACCCAGACAAAATTTGGATTGCAAAAATTTAGAGCTACTACCATAATCTTTACTGACAACTGAAGGAAACAAAGTATATGGAGTGAATGGTGTGAGGATTAGACGAGAAGTAATCTCCACCTGTTCTAACTGTATTGGTCAGTACTGGGCAGACCTGTTACGGCAGAAGGGCTCATGCTAGCAGATGCAGATTCCTTTGACTTCAAAGATTTTTCATCTGTGCACTACAATGGTAACTCCAATATTTTTGTTGTGAAAGACTAATTTTGTGATTACATATTCTGATCTACGGTTTAATCAGTGAAATACCTGACCATCTAAGAGGTTTTTATACATGATTTCTTTAAATGAAAGGGAAAAGCAAAGTCCTGGCTACTTGAGCATCATTACATTTTAAAACTATCCTATGTGAAATTATCATTATGGACTACTGTTTATCAAGTCTCTCATTGTCCTCTGATTTCAATTAGAAATGATGTTATTTTGTGTTTCCAGATCAAAACACCATATAATGTTGCTCTCTTAAATATTTGCAATATTTCAATCAGAAGTGTTCTTCGTTATGTACAACATTTTAATACTGTTTTTGGGTGCCTTGGGCTAAAAAGAGGAAGTACATGATCAGGGATGAAGGATTTTAATGCTTCTTACATAATCTCCATCTAGTATTCTAGTACATCAAGGTAACCTTATTCTGTAAGTTATTGTTTTATATTACTCTCATAACAAGGGGTAGCTATGATTAGCAAACTCATTCTTCATCTATTGGATTACTTAAACACAGTAGAGCTCTTATGCTTTCAAATATGCATCTTTTAAAAATTACCTTCTGTGAAAAAATGATTTTAACAATGTTTATACAGTAAAATATGGATTATAGTCTTAACATTTGCATTTGAAACAAATATTAGATTGATTCATGAGGTAAAATTTTAATGCAAAAATGTATCTTGGACTGAATATATTTATTACTTGTGTGATGCTATAATACAGTAAACATCAATAATTTTGATTACTAATGGGAAATCATATCATGAGCCTCTTTCATCATTTCTGGATGAGCTCACTGTGTCTTGAGAAATAAGCAAGCCTGTAAATGATATTATAGTTCAGTGGAAACACAGGTAATTTCATAATAACCTGTTTTACTCAGGTAAGAGTACATAATAGTAGATAATTGATACAATTAACCATACAGCTGAATTACTTTCTAAGGAGTAAGAAAAAGGTACTTTGCTACAACAATTCAAATGAAGAAATAAAAATGTATATTACAAGGATATAAGTAGAAAAAGCTAGTGGAAGGACTCAGGGATGTTAATGAACAGCAAACAATGCTCTTTGTTCAGTTTTCACATTAAAAAATCAGTACAAGTCCTAATATCAGTAATCTTGTTCTTAATATTAAAAGTTACAAAACTATGTAAAAAAATGGAGCTATAGAAAAATGATAGTAATTCACATTCAACTTAATAAAAGGTGGTGCTCATTCTTTTAAGAGTGAGTCCAGAGAAAATGTCTGACCTTGATTATTTTTTTTTATGAATGTATCACATAAAAAAATCCATTTGCCTATTCATAGAATCTCAAAATCATAGAATTGTCTGAGTTGGAAGGAACCTTAAAGTTCATTTGGTTCTGACTCTCCTGCCATGGGCAGGAACACCTTTCACTAGACCAAGTTGCTCAAAGCCCCATCCAACCTGGCGTTGAGCACCTCCAGAGATAAGAAATCCACAGCTTCTCTGGACCTCTTCCAGTGCCTCAACACCTTCTCAGTGAAAGACTTCCTCCTTATATCTGACATAAATCTATCGTCTTTAGATTTGGAACTATGAATCCTTGTCCTGTCACTACAGACTCTTGTAAAAGAGTGCCTCTGCAGCTTTCTTGTAGACCTCTTTAGGAAGCAGAGGCTGCTATATGTTCTTCCTGGAACCTTCTCTTCTCCAGGCTGAACAATCCCAACTCTCTCCACCTGTCTTCATAGGAGAGGCATTCCAACCCTCTGATCATCTTTGTGTCCCTCCTCTGGACTCACTCCAATAGGTCCATGTATCTCTTATCTGCAAGTCTTTCTCCTCAGGGCTGCTCTCAATCCATTCATTCTTTGCCTAGCCTGTATTTGTGCTTGGGATTGCCCTGGCCCAGGTGCAGAATGTTGAATTTGGCCTTGTTGAACTTCATGAGGTTTGCACAGGCTCACTTCTGAAGCCTGTCAAGGTCCCTTTGCATTGCATCTGTTCCCTTCAGTGTGTTAACTACATCACACAGCTTTGTGTCATCAGCAAACTCACTAAGGGTGCGGTCCACATCACTGACAAAGATGTTAAACAACACCAGAGTCAATACTGACACCTGAGGAACATCACTTGTCACTGCTCTTCACTTGCACATTGATCTGTAGACCACAACATTTTGAGTGCGACCATCCAGGCAATTGTTTATCCAGAGTCATGCATCCATCAAATGCAGATCTATCCAACGTGAAGACAAAGGTGTCTAAGGATGTCACATAAGACATTGTCAAATGTTTTCCATAGGTAGATATTATCAGTTGCTCTTCCTTTATCCACCAATGCTGTTAGCCATTTTGGTTGTCACTAATCACCTTTTATTTTCTACAGGCCTTAGCATAGTTTCCAGGAGAATGTGCTTCGTGATCTTGCCAGCTCCAGAGGTGAGACTGACTGACCTGTAGATCCCTGGTTCCTTCTTTCTTTTCCTTTAAAAAATGGTGATTATGTTTCCCCTTTTCCAGTCAGTGGGAAGTTCACCAGACTGCCATGACTTCTCAAATATAGATTGTGGTTTAGCCACTTCATTTACCAGTTTGCTCAGGAACCACAGATGTTTCTCAATGGGTTCCATATGTATGCACCTTCAGGAACCTTAGATGGTCTCAAACCATCATACAATGGATGGTTCTTATACAAACCGTCGTCTTATACGATGGGTGGTTCTTCATTCTCCATGTCCTGTCTTTTCATTCTGCAATTTGGGTGATGTGGCTGGAGCATTTGCCATTGAAGACTGAGGCAAAAAAAAAAGAATCATCTCACTCTTCTCCTTGTCCCAGGTGACCAAGTCTCCCTTTTCCTTCCAGAGAAGGAAAATTTCCTGTAGTGTTCCTTTTTTTATTCACTGATGTACCTATAGAAGCTTTACTTGTCTTTGATGTTACTGGCCACATTTAATTCTATCAGGGCTTTAGGTTTTCTAACCAGTTCCCTAGCTGCTCAGATAACTCATCTGTATTCCTCTCAGGCTGCCAGTCCTTGCTTCCACCCTCTGTAGGCTTCTTTTTTCTGTTCAAGTTTATCCAGGCTCTCCTTATTCATCCACAAAGATCTCCTGGCCTTTTTGCCTGACTTCCTCTTTGTTGGGATGCATCACTACTGAGTTTGGAGTACGTGACCCTTGAATATTACTCATCTTTCTTGGATCCCTTTTTGCCCCAGAGTTCTACACCATGGTATTCACCAAACAGTTCACTGAAGATTTCAAAGTTGGCTGTCCGGAAGTGCAGTAAATATTGTATTTTTTTGTATCATACTCTTGTTAATACACACATAAAACCACATAAATGCATAGATACATATTTTCATTACTTTTGTATGTTCTTGAATGTAGGGAAAAAAAAGAGATATTCTCATAGAATCATAGAATGATAGGGGTTGGAAGGAACCTTTAGAGATCATCTAGTCCAACCCCCATGCAGAAGCAAATTCACCCAGATCAGGTCACAGAGAAACATGTCCAGGCGGGTCTTGAAGACCTCCAAGGAAGGAGATTCCACAATCCCCTGGGCAGCCTGTTCCACTGCTCTGTCACTCTCACGGTGTCACTCTCACACAGTAAAATAGTTTTTCCTTATGTTTAAATGGAACTTTTTGTATTCCAGCTTCATCCCATAAACTTTTGTCCTGTCACTAGATACAACATAAAGAGTGATGTTCCAGCCTCCTGACA
Organism: Colius striatus; assembly: GCF_028858725.1. Lineage (NCBI taxonomy): Eukaryota > Metazoa > Chordata > Aves > Coliiformes > Coliidae > Colius > Colius striatus. Next base: position 52,378,376 of record NC_084760.1, on the reverse strand, counting down.
TCCACCATTTAGATATTTGTAAATATTAATGAGATCCCCCCTCAGTCTCCTCTAGACCAAACAGCCCCAGTTCCCTCAGCCTTTCCTCATAAGGAAGATGCTCCAGTCCCTTGATCATCTTGGTGGCTCTGTGCTGGACTCTCTCCAGAAGTTCCCTGTCCTTCTTGAGCTGGGGATCCCAAAACTGGAAACAGGACTCCAAATGAGTCCTCACCAGGGCAGAGTAGAGGGGGAGAAGAACCTCTCTTGACCTGTTGGCCACACTCTTCTTGATGCATCCCAGAATGTCATTGGCCTTCTTGGCCACGAAGGCACATTTCTGGCTCATTGTTAGTTTATTATTGACCAGATCTCTCAGATCTCTCTCTGTAGAGCTGCTCTTCATCAGGTCAGTCCCCAGTCTGTACTAGTGCATGGGGTTGTTTCTTCCCAGATGCAGGACTCTGCACTTGTCCTTGTTGAACCTCATGAGGTTCCTCTCTGCCCAACTCTCAAGCCGGTCAAGATCCTGCTGAATGGCAGCACAGCCTTCTGGGGAATCAGCCAATCCTCACAGTTTGGTACCATCAGGGAACTTGCTGAGGGTACAGTGTCTCGTCATCCAGATTGTCAATGAAGATGTTGAATAAGACTGGTCCCACAACCAATCCCTGTGGAAATCCACTGGCCATAGGCCTCCAACTCAGTTCCATGCTATTGACCACCACCCTCTAGGCTCTGTCATTCAGACAGTTCTTGATCCACTTCACCAACTCATCCAAGCCACGCTACCAGAGCTTTCTGATGAGGAAGTTATGGGAGATGGTGTCAAAATCCTTGCTGAAGTCAAAGTAGATGACATCTGCTGTTCTCCTCTCATCTAGCCAGCTGGTTATGCACTCATAGAAGGCTATCAGGTTGGTCAAATAGGATTTCCCCTTGGTGAATTCATGTTGACTCTCCCTGATAACCACCTTTTCCTTCATATGTTTACTAACAACTTTGGTGATGATTTGTTCCATCAACTTTACAGGGATGGAGGTCAGGTTGACCACCCTGTAGTCTCCCAGGTCATCCTTCCTGCCCTTTTTGAAGACTGGAGTGACATTGGCCTTCCTCCAATCCTCAGGCACCTTGCCTGTCCTCCATGATTTTTCAAAAATAATGGAGAGAGGCTTAGCAAGCACATCATCCAGCTCCTTCAGCACTCTAGGATGTATCCCATCAGGTCCCATTGGCTTATGAATGTTAAGCTTGCTGAAGAAATCTTTAACCTCTTCGTCATCCACCAAGGGTAAGTCTTCTGTTGTCCAGACCATCCTACTGTCCTTTTTGGAATGGACTGTCCGAGGCTGTACAGACTGAAGCAAATAAGGCATTCAGTATTTTGGCTTTCTCTGCATCCTTTGTCACCCAGTCACCCTTTGTGTTCAGCTGCTGTCCCACAATCCCCTTAATCTTCCTTTTGCTGCTGATGTATTTCAAAAGTTCAATCTTTTTTTCCTTAACTTTCCTGTACAGATTTAATTCTAGAAGGGCTTTAGCCTTTCCAGTTGCATCCCTCCATGCTTTGGCAATGTTCCTATACTCTTTCCCAAGACCAGGCCATTTTTCCACCTCTCGTAGATGGCTGCTTTCTGTCTGAGTTGTTCTAGCTGATCTTCGTTCATCCATGAAGGCCTCCTGCCTCCTTTTCCTACTTTTCTACATGTGGGGACACACTGATCCAGGGCTTGGAGGAAGTGGTGCTTGAAGATTTACCAGCTCTTGGGCACTTTTACCATGTAGGATCCTATCCTATGGGATCCATCCAAGCAGGTTTTTAAAGAGGTGAAAGTCAGCTCACCTGAAATCCAGGGTCACTGTCCTGCTTGGTGCCCTGCTTCTTTCATACAAGATCTTGAACTCTATCATCTCATGATCACTGCAGCTGAGGTTGTCTCCAGCCTTCACATCCCCAACCAGAACCCCTCTATTCGTCAGTACCAGGTCCAGCAGCACAACCCTCCTCGTTAGTTCCTCAATCACCTGTGACAGGAAGTTGTCGTCAACAATCTGTAGGAACCTCCTGGACTGTGTGTGCTTGACTGAGTGGCTTTGCCAGCCAATATCAGGGAGGTTGAAGTCCCCCATGAGGACCAGGGATTGTGATCATGAGGCAGTTCTCAGTTTTTTACAGAAGGCCTCATTCACTTCCTCCTCCTGATCAGGTGGCTTGTAGCAAACTCCCACAACAGCCTCAGCTACCTTACCCAGCCCCTTAATTTTCACCCACAAACATTCAACCCGCTGCTCATCCCTGCCCAGAGGATGCACTCAATTGCTCTCTCACATAGAGAGCAACTCCACCTCATCACCTTGTTGGCCTGTCCTTCATAAATAATACATAGCCACCTATGACTGTGCTTCGGTCATGTGAGCTTTCCCACCATGTCTCAGAAACTGCAATGATGTCATAGCCCCCCATCCACACTCACATCTCCAGTTAGTCCTGCTTATTCTCCAGGTTGCATGCATTGGTGTAGAGGCAATGCAGATTTCAAACAGGTTTGCCTGGATAGATGCAAGAAGATGCGCCCTGATTTGATACTCTGTCAGGGTGGTCAGCCTTCATCTCATCTCAGGGTGTGGCTGAGGAGCACTCATCATAGCATTTGCTGCCCTGCCTTGTGTCTCTGTTACACAGGATGGCTTATTCTTTGCCATTTCTCCCTCCAGTCAACAAGTCCTTCAGTTTAAAGCCCTCCTTATCAAGTTGGTCAGCTTATTCCCAAATATTCCAGAGCCTTTGTGAGAGAGGTGTATTCCATCCTGCCCTGGCAAATTACAGTCCCCATTGTCATAAAAGCTGAAACCTTCTTGCCACCACCAGCCTCTTAGCCAGGAGTTAATTTGTGCAATTTCTGTATTAGAAACTGTTAGAAAAGGCACAGACTACAAGCTGTAATCAGAGAAGTTTAGTTTCATCAGTGGGAAAAAAAAATTCTCAAGGAGGGTACTGGTTGTGTCTCATCTCTTGGAGGTTTGCTGTTGTAGGCTAGAAAAAGAAAATGCTAAGGCAAAGAGGTGTTGGTGATAGTCTTGCTTGGAGTGGGACGCTGGACTAGACAATGTCAGAAGATCTTCCCAAATAATATTTCTATGCTTGTTTGAAAACAGTAGATTTTTTTTCCTATTCTATTTCCAGATATTAAAATGTCATGCTTCAATATTTTAGTATGTTTTCAAAAAAATTATTTGAATAAACTAAAAATATTGAACAATGTTTATTTTACTCATCAGTTCTCCACAAATGTGGAATCTACTTTTCATAGATTAAAAAAAAACCCAACTATATTATTCATGTTTGTCAAAACAAAAATATGTCATCATTTATGAACAAAAATGTTTTAGTTTGCAAATAAAAAACATAGGAGGGTTTTGCTTTTGCTTGCCATGAAAGTGAGTCCAAAATATTTATATAAAGAATAAAATCTGCCTTTTAAGAAAGAATTTGAATGAATGGCATGAGTTCCATCTCCAAACACAGCTATTCGGAAAAGGAACATTGTGCTTGAACTGACATAAAATGGAATGTTTGATTCACTCTGGCAATGGGAAAGATTTTGACTCAGAATAAACCAACACAAGCACAAATACTTCATTTTTAAGTCACAGAAAACAAAAAAAAAAAATCATCTGGAAAACTCAGTTATCCAGATATTTCATCTTTCATTAAAAAAAACAAAAGCAAACCAACAAACTCCTGATTCTCTCTTTGGACTACACTAAAATTGTACAATGGTAAATCTTCTGGTAATTTCAAAATGATCTATTTCTAGTGTTAAAAATGTACTGAAGAAAGCTGTACTGAAAAATGTACAAAGAAAGCTTTAAAGAAAAGAAACTGAAGTAAAAATACGGGCCATGGCTCTTTATTAAAATGGACATCTGAGAATGAATCAGAACCATAGAAGGCCCCAGGATGGAAAGGACTTCAAAAAATCTTGTCCAACCTTTCATGGGAAAGAGAGCCTAGATAAGATCAGCACTTTGTTCAATTACATCTTGAAAACTTCTAGCAAAGTAGACTATCACACACCTGGTGAAGTTGTTCCAGTGACTGATCTTGTGAAAAATTTGTTTCCGCTCTTGAGATCAAACCTCTTCCAACTTCTACTCCTTGCTCTTTGTCTTCTCAATGGAGCTCCTTGTGAAATGTGAGCCTCCATCCATTTTGTAGGAACCTTTTAAGTAGACAGTTAAAGATGGGAATACTGGGAATAAGGAAAACATAAACAATCATATTGGACAATATAACAGTAGTATCACTATTGTATACGTTAACTTTTCTATCTCATGACTGCCATTTGCAGACTGCCTCTGAGCACAAACCAAATTTCTCAGGAGTTATTAATTCAACAATAAAGAAAGGAAGAAAAGTGTAAGAAATTACATACTAATTTGATTAGTACAGTTTCTGAAATTAATATGAATGAAATATCCATAGATTCTGATCTGTGACAAACCAAACTAGATTGATTTTTTTTTTTCTTAAATTTTCTGATATTGTGCATGCAAAAGACACATGAGTAGAAAGGAGTCATATATCTCCTTGGATGGAATCAAGAGAGATGTGTATTTTAAAATATTTTCCTTGTACTTTCATGAATTGCATAGTTATAAGTTTCTTTCTTATGTATAGATGGCAGATTTAAAGTATTGTCATAAATCCCAAAGTCTGCTTTGTCTTTTGGATGAATCTTTTAAAATTTCCTAATCTTTTCATAAAATAAAAGAGGTGGCATATACTCCGTTGTTAGAGCCAAATGAGTCTACTTTTCATTAAAATATTGCTTTAGTGGCCAAGAGAGAGAAAATTTCATTTGAATGTGGAGATCTCCCTTCTTCACTTGTTTTAAGTTACAGGATAAGATGGGGCAGGATCAAATACACTGGATGGTTTCCATGCCACAACTTCCTTCTGATTGTCAGCTTGTGGATCAATGTAGTCAGTGAGAAACTGTATGGAGAACATGTGAGGTACCAATACCCAAGCTATCCCATTCAGTTCTTAAGAAATCTACAACTGATAGTATAAATATGGGCTTGATGATTTTCTATTTGATGATTTGCCTTGTACACTACACCAGCACTTTCATCGCCCTCACAGCAACAATGTCTGAGAACTGTATCTTGTTTTATTTTCTGTTTTGAAGGACATGGCAAAAGAATAACAAATCATTGAATTAGCTAAGCTAGTAAGGTACATCTATCAACTGTGCCTTGTAACTGAGGCACATGAAGTTCCCAACTGTTGCAATAGCAGGCTAAGAAATGTATGAGCTGAAAAAGCTGTCATATGCATTTAGTACATGACAACAGTTAGAAGTTCCACATACATAAAACCTGTCTCATAAAGCAGAAATTAAAATCTGTTTCATAAAGATCTGATCCTTGTGAGACAAGCAATTCTTATCTTTTCTGTCCTACAGCAACTGTTTGTTTACAGAGACGGGCAATAAAATCCTCATGATGACTTGTTTTGAAGCCCCATTGATACAAGATAACTCATTATGTTATGTTAAATTGATTTCTTCTAGTTATCTGCTCATATTTTAATAATATACAGTTATTCACCAACTAAACTTAAAGTGTAGCTTATGTGTATCAGAAAGTAGAATTAAAATCTAATCATCTGAAGTATATTCAAACTCATTCAACTAATTTCCAAATATGCACTTACAGAAATAAATGCATGCTCATAAAAATACACATATAATTGTAGACATAGTGAAAGAAAGATATTAATTTACTGGAGTAGGTCTGGTGGAGGGACAAAAAAATTATTAGGGGGTTGGAGTGACAAACAATAAATATCAGGCTTAGAGTCAAGATTGCTCAGCCTGAAAAAACGTATGTCAAGGTCTTATTGCTCCTCAGTTACCTGAAATACCTGTGAGATAAATAAATTGTGCCAGATGCTCAGAAGTGGAGACCAACTGAATAAGAGGAAAAGTTGTATGTAGCAATAAGGGCAGTATCCACACAATGAAAAAACCCATGACACTCATCACATATACACAGGCAAACAGTGGAACAGGTAATAAGAAAGACTCTAGAGTCTCCGCCCTCGGAAGTACTCAGAACTCAGTTGGATAAGGGGCCTGAAAAACCTCATCGAATTTGTTTCTATTTTTAACAGCAGCTTGTACCAGAGAACTAAAGAGGTTTCTTCCAACACATGTTACTCTATGATCCAATGATTCTGTACATATATAAGCACTAATTTCTGGGCAGCTCTGTCCTATTCATGTTTCCTTCTCTTTTACCTATTCTTTTTTTTTAGTTTCGATTTTAATTTGGGGAGAGGTATCTGAACTTCATTATGTTTGTTATGTTTGGAACAGCTAACTAAAAAAGGAGAATCACAGAATCTTAAAGGTTGGAATGGATCTCAAAAGACCATGCAGTCCAACCTCTCTGCCAGAGCAGGGCTTTCTAGGGTAGGTCACACAGGAGCACTAAGTTGTCAAAATAAGTTAACATTCATGGGTATCAATGACATTGAGTCCCATTTAGAGCGTACTGACAGATTGTGGCCTGTTTGAATCTATAGAAATTAAGGCAACAAAATTAAGGTTAGATGCAGTGATGTTCACTGCCTCCCACTTATTGCTGACTTTAAAAAATCAAAGCTACCCCATTAGGCTAAATTGGTATATGTTTCCAAAGCTTGGATGAATATTTGTAACTGGATGATCATATTGCAGCTGGTCTGTTGATTCCTGCCAAGGTTTGCCTCTGCTTGCTTTTTAATTTTCCTCCTAAATGTAAGACTCAGTTTTTATTAGCCATTTTCAGGCCACTAGTCCAAAAGACCATAACCTAAGTTATTTTATGAACCATTTCTCTTAAATTTCTATAATTTGAAATCCTTGCCACTGTGCCACAACCATAAATAAATAATTTTCAGTTTCTCAAGAAACAAAAGCAGTGAAGAAAAGAAGAAAATCCAGCACATTCCTGTAATTTGTTTGTATTTATCATTTTACATAACTAAACATAACATGGCAGTATGAAGTTAGTGGTTGGATGTGATGATCTTAAAGGTCTTTTCCAACCATAACGATTCTATGATAAAAGGCTATTAGTGAATATGATGTAAATTCAAAGTGCAGGGACTTTGATAAAGGGTAATTAAATGCAGAGCAACAACTTTTGTTGCCATTTAATGTTGTCCTGAAATTTAGCAGTCCAGCTATTCTAGCAATATTGTACAACTAAGAGGATAGCTTTTTTTTTTTTAAAAATTTTCTTTTGCAACAATAGTAGAAATTTAAGTCACAGTCATAAGCGAAATAGAAGTCAATGTCTTGTTTATGCAAAGATTGCTCAAATCAGTTTCTGAAAAGTAATTGTGTGTTTAACACTTGGAAGAAATCATCGTCATTATAGAAATAGCAGTGATGTGATCCTTTCAGTAAAATTAAGTTTAATAATCCACTTCCACTTGCACACCATGTCCCTCTTCTTCCCATGTCTATAGTATAGTGGTGTTTGGCAGCTCGACTGAGTACCACATGGTACTCTGTGTTTCATGGAATAGAGGGCTGTTACTTCTGCAAATATATGAAAGGGTGTTCAGGTGGGGATTAATTGTATCTTTGCATGTAAAAGCTCCATGCTGTTCAGTCTCACCACTTCTTCAATTAAAGAATTATTTTGCTAGGATTTTGCCAGCAGCAATAAGGCAGCTGGCAAATGTCTGTTACCCCTGGGTGCTTCCAAATATTGTATCTTTCAGCCCATGCAATACAGTAAATTGTGTGATTTGATATCATGTCTCAAAATACAGACTCTGGAAGATACTAGTGCTGAGATTGTATAAAAATATCAGACAATTAGGTTTTCTGTTATGTTTTCAGAATTAGTCCCTTAAGTACCAAAAGATGTACTGATGAAAAATAGGACCAGCACCCATGTGGCTGTGGCTAACAAATGACTTATCTTTCCTCTCTGTATTATTGTGGTAACTCAATCAAATAAAATTCATCAAGCTGGTCGAAAATGAAACACACATGAACAAAATCATGTGTATTGTTGTGCTGTGGCTTTCTGCACACGTTACCAGGCCCTTTGCTGTCATTAATCATTTTAACCTGGTTCTTGAATAACTGGCCATTGACTCTGCCTCTTTGAATTTACAGACTTAATCTCCTAAGGAAAATGACTCCTTCAGGAACTTTAAACCTGAAAAACAATGCCTATGTTCTCTACTACAGTAATCTCAGAAACATTTGTGTAAAGGTCTGATTTCCTCTGGGTATCTCCTCTATACCATCAGAAAGAGTCCTACAAGAATTTGGAGATAACTTGTTTTGAAATCCTTTATAAGATCTATGTTGCTGGATCTGCCTAACATACTACTTTGTATATGCAGAATCTGACTCCATTGGCTAATTACTCAGGCTGTCATGAAAATAAATGTTTACTCTTTATCCCCCCTAACAACTCTGCAATGACTGCATGTGGCTTTCTCTTGATACAAATGCAAACACGAGACATATCTGTGTGCATAATGCCAGACTCATTGCTCTCCAAATGCAAATCTTTGTTATTTTTTGAGGGTCATACTAAGACCATTAGTCTCTATAGGCAAGTATCTGACCTCTGAAGATGTATTGTAAACCTGTATGATACTCCAAAATGAGAGGAATATGTCTCTGTCACAGAGCCTTTATCTTTTCTCCTGATAATCTGTGATTGTGACATAAATGAATGAAATCACTTTAATAATAAACCTGTTTCTTCTGATCCTATTCATCATATCATATTTGCATCAGTGTCAAAATTCAGTTCTACTACTTTGATTGCCTCAATCTTGCATTGAGTAACAATTCCAGTAGTACAACTTCATCAGAGAGCAAAGTGCAGGCCATGTCTTTTCTGAGGGAGGCTCTGCATCTTGACACTAGTGGTTGGCAGAAGAGTCCATTTTTTTTAAAGAGAGAAGTATGAGAGAGACAGTTAAAGAACTTGGAAAAGCCACAAGTCAAGTTGTGACATAAGGTGTTTTAGCTACCCCACTATACACATATACAAAGCTTATTACAGTGAAGCATAACAGACATTTGTAGACATTATTACAGCAAGCTATAGCAAGTTGTTGAACATTGTGGCTCAGGCAGAGAAGTAGAAAAAGATCTAATGACTCCTACCCCCATACTGAATATCTAAAATAGGAAGTGTAATCAGCTGCTGAATAGTGTACTGTAGTCATAGCAGAGACTTTGAAATGAGACTCAACATTTGATTTCAGGAACTTGGTATAGCTGACAGATTAAACTGTAGAAAAGAAAGATTGGGATCAGAAAAACTGGATGGAAAGTAATTTTCCAAACTCTTATGTTTAATTCTGTATGGTCCAATTATGAACTATGGCAAAGGTAATGGGGACCAAATACAATAGACAAAATGCAAAAAATGTGATTTATTTTTTTTTGGTGCTGGATTGCCTTCTTTTAGTTTGTTCACACCAGAACCATTTATACAGTGATATTCACATTTCTATGCCTTACAAAGAAATTACAAAAAATTCAGTTAAGAAATCCTTAGGAAAAGCTGGATTGTTTCACATTTGAAGGAAGTCAGACAAAACAGTTTATTAAAGTAAAAATCTGTGTAGGGACAATAAAGCTCTTTCAAATCACAAATTTGTGGATAGTCCAGTCTTAAAGCACATTAATTTGTTTTCATTTTTGACAAATACAGTGATTCTGCACTAGTGCAGGTCTGAGATCCAGAAGCAGCAAAAAATAATTTGAAAATATAATAAAGCGTCAAGTCTTCTTCCTGTACTATAGAAATCAAAGAGGGATTTATCATAGAGTTATAGAAATGGAGGAGACATGTTTTAAAAAAAGTTCCTGCAACTTGTACAGAAGTGCTATGGGAGTGGCTTGTTTGAATGAATAATCCATTCTTCATTTTCTAATGTGACAGCTAGGAATATAGGAAGTAATGAGAAATGCAGGTGGAGCTTCTTTAGCTGGAATCACTCCACAGGCTCATTTTAATACAAAAGTATAAAACTGTAAATTATTTAACTTATCTTACAGAACACTCAGCCCTATAGTTGACTCATAAAATCCTATTTATCCTTGATGAATCATTTCCCCACATAAAAGAATAAAATAAATGTGGAGAATGTTAAAATCAAAGCACCTTCATTGACTTTTGGAGCTGCTACTAATTTGCATTCAAAGAGAGGTGGATATGACATACTAAAGTTATCTTCTAGTTATTGCCAGCAAATAGACACTTTTGATCTGCAAATCAAAGAGGCTGGCCACTACAAATTACCTATGCAGTGGGAGTATACCTTGGTTCCCTTCAGCTTCAGCTCCCCTTTGCCATGGGAAGCACACAGACATCCAGTCAGAAGCTTTGCTGATCTGACAGTGCTTGACCACAGATGACTCAGCTTGTTGTTGCACTGCAGATCATGAGCTAAATGAAGACAAGTTCCCAAGTTTAGTGTCCTGACTATTGGACATGTCTATCTCCTCTTCACTGTATTAAAAAAAATATGAGTAGCAGCAGATACAACTGTTCTTCATTTCCTCAATCTCTTCTGTCAAGTGTAATCATCTACGGTAATTGTAATTGAAGGCCAGAGAGACATCTCCTGCAAGATCCCAGATCTGGAACAGGTTAATCCTATTGGAAAGGCCAGTTAGAAAGCAGGAAAAACAGTGATAACAAGAGGAACATCTACTAATGAGAAAGGCATTATGAGTAAAACCTTTGGAATTTCTACTTCAATACAAATGGCAACAAACATGTGGTACATGAGTGTAATTGGAATTAACAGGCATATTCTTAGGAGTCCTTGTTGATGTGCAATACACTTAAAGTGCTTGAGTGACATTATTAATTGCCAATGGAGAAAATGCAAGAAGAATTATGTGGCTTTAATTAAGAATAGAATTTGATAAAGATCTCCAGAGTGCAAAAATACTCTTATCAATAACCTACCCTCCTCTGCAGCCCCTGGCAAATTTCTAGTTTTCACTCCCAATCTTAAAAACATTCAGCATGGATCAAAGGAAGGAGCTACATACTCTCTTTGAGATGTTCATATCTTAGAGTGATTTTCCTATAACCTTTATCACACCATGGAATTAAGCTATTCCAAACACATTAAAAGAAAGAACCTTCCACCCAGCTAGGCTAGAAAGAAGCTAGAGTCTGTCAAAGAAATAATTAAAAAAATGTTGACTACATGGGTTTTGTGCTATGTTCTTTGCAAATAAGCATCTTTTTATTAGATGCCTCAAACATGGTTTTGCAGCTCTGCGCATATGATGAAAGTAACACCTCTTTTTCCCTCTTGCCCTCAAAAGCTCTGCTACACATAGCAAGCAGTTAATTATTCTGAATTCATGCCTAGCATCAGATTTAATGCTCTAAAAACACCACTCGTATATAAATTTGCAAGTAAACGTGTTTTCTGTTTAAAAGACAAGCTACATGAAACAGAAATGCTAACAAAAATCAATGTTGGCAGAGATCCGAGAACAAAATTTATATTTCATTAAAGTAAGATTACTGAGAAGAATCTCACATCTGGGAAAACAACAGGAAAAGAGCATATACTTCTTGTTGCCTTTCCCTTTTAAAGGACAGAGAGCTAAATATTTCCATTTAGAAATCACAGTAAGTATCACTACCATTTGAACACATATTTAACTTAATGATACATATCACCTTGTAATACATGAGAATTGTACTCTTTTGTTATATTTATGAAGGTAATAGAAAGACATGTTATACAGAAATGAAGTTTCTATCTTGCTTTCTGCACTTCTTTCCCATTGCGTACCACATAGTTGAGAAATGTAACATTTGGTGTTTCTGTGTTATCAGGATAACTTCACAAAAACATAAGTAACAGTAGTACAGAAATTGGCCTAGCCAGTGTTGTCTCTGCCATAGAGTGAAAAATTGAGTAAACAATCGCTGTCTTGAGTCACTGGTTACTTAGAGTTTAATTTCAGAGAGAGGCTTCTTATTGTCTGACCTTGCCAGAGAGGGCCATTGGTAAGTGGATGGTAGAGATCATTCCACTCAGAAACAGTAGCTTCAAAGCTGTAACAAGATTTACCATGATGAATGCATTTGAAAAAGGTCAAGAAAACAGTGACAGTTTTATTGTTTTGTCTTATTACTTTTTATTTCATCTAGTCTTTTATCTCCATATGGCGACCTTTCACAGAAGTCTAAAAAAATATTAAAAAAAAAGGATAACCACTACTGTACTGAATTTAAACCTAATATTCCCACCAGCCTTAAACTCCTTTTCTCTTGATGATTAAGTCCCACTCCCTAAATACTTATAATTTTAATTTTTTTTTTCTTACTTTTTTAAAAAACTGAAACATAATTCAACCAGAGAGATGAAGTAGAAACTTAGTGATATTAAGAGCAGGAGAAAAGTTATGAAAATGAGAGTTTCACTATATTGATGGTCCATTTTTTTTACATGTAAATTTGACACTGAGATTTTCTTGACTGGAAAACATGCCCATGCAGATAAACACAAACATTGAATGAAATTTAATTCATCACCTGCCCTGAAGATCCTTTTTTTCATAGTTAAAGCATGTTCTCCTCATGAGAAGAATCATTGTTCAAAGGCAGGTTTAAGTGTCCCCAGAGCACAAGAGTTTTTTCTTCTTCTATCAGCTTGCTTTCTTTGTGTCTCAGGAAGAGACTACAACTCCCTTCCAGGCATGGCTGTTTCAATAAGACCATCAATGTGATTTATCTCTGGCCTCATAACTCCAGTCATTCTATTGCCGCACAGTGAAATATCACACTTGCAAACTCTTCTAGCCACACTTCTCAGGTCTGTGGAATTTTAAGACTCGATGAAGGATGGCATTATTTGGTATCCATGCTGCCTGTTTGCCAGATGTGTTTCCTTGTTAAAGGTCCCTTGGTACCCTTCTGGTCAAGGAAGACTGTTAATCCTTTTAGCTTGGTTAAATTCCAGTTCAGGGAGCTCAATTCTGTCTAAATCAACTCCCTTAGCCTCCTGTAATAAGAACACCAGAGGGTTTTTTTTCATTTTTCTGTTCCTCACATAAACAGTCACAATGTTCATTCCTATTGTGATACTTTACAGTACATCTGAAAATGCCTCATATAATAATAAGTTAAGGGAAAAATGTCGTGAGTGAATTCAAATCCAAGACATTAATGTCTTGAAATTATAAGTTTGCTAAAGATATAGGGATTGAAAGCATTATTTGAACATGGAGTATTATCACTTTATTTTTTCAGAGGAAAAGAAAGAGTGGAAATTGCTTCACGAGTTGCGTTCACATGAGCTGTTAATGGAAACACAGACAAATTTCAGACATAATGACCTCACACTATTGTGCAAAGTGGATGCATAGGTTATACACTTAGGTGCAGTAACAACAACCTGATGAGTAGTAAATTTTAAAAAAGCATAAACAAATGTGTGCATATATGAACCAGAAAATTATATTCAGACATTTCTTCTGAAAATCTGCAGGTTATTTTTTTAATATTAAACAAAATCATTTTAACTTTTCACAGAATCACAGATCTTAAGATTTGGAAGGGAACCTTGAAAAATCATCTAGACCAACCCCTGCCAGAGCTGGACCATCTATTTCAAATTCATATGTAGACTGCATTTGTTTATCAAGATGTCTGATCAGACTTACTGGTCTTTTACACTGAATCCGCATCCTATAGGAGTATACAGTCAACAAGCACAAAAAAACATATTTGTCTCTGAGGTTTGTGACTGATAGGGGATTTTGTCCCCCATTTGCTGGAGGCACATTTACATAGAAAGGTTAAATCAAATGGATTCTAATGCCAATCCGACTACAGAAGTATTGACAATGATTAAAGACTTTGGTTACTTATTTTGTTATAAAATTTCTCTTCTGCGTTTCATTTGATTGGCTTATTCTGCTTCTCTCTAGTCTGCCAACTTAGACAAATAGTTTTATATTTAAAATAACCCTTATGTAAAGAAACAGTACTTGAATTCCTTATAAGCTTCTTAAATTTCTTACATCAAACCGTAACAATATTTTGGCACCACTGACAGTATTAGAAGACTTACTTCTTTTATCTCATTTTTAGAAATAAAATAATTCAGTTAGCCCTTCTGAATATTGTTTGTAATTTGCTTCAGTCTTTCACACAGGGAAAAGGAACAAAAATTTTAATGGAGAAGATTGAACCATGTTACATGCTACAGATTCAGTAGCCTTTGTACGAGAGTAGTAGATAAGAATTTCCTTTTAATTTCTCTACTTTAATATTACAGGTTCTAATTTTACAAATCTTATGCATATATTTTTGTTATTATACTTGTAGAGTCACTGACTTCATTAGGAATGGAGGTGATCAGTAGGAAGCTACAAGGGACAAGTTCACTTTCATACAGAAAAAAGTCCAAATCAAAACATGCCTATAAAGAAAAAAGAAAGCTACTTTTAAAAATATAGAGGTTTTAAACAGCATTACTACTGATTTTATAGTAACTTCTAGTTAAATATCCAATAATGTTTGATTTTACTTTTTTTAAAACAGGTAGTGTTTAAAATACGTAATCAATAAATGAAAGAACATAGACTAATTACTTAGTCAATGAGAACTTTTAAGTTAAATACCACCTCTCACTCCAAACATGAAGACTTTCTTCCCTTTCACTTGATTGTTTACCATCATTTACTGAACGTTTGTACAGATACAAATGAAAATGTAACATATTTTTGTATTAAAAGCAAAACATCATGTAAGCATAGCTTGATGACCCCCACACCAATCTTAACCTTACTTTTTTGAAAGTGAATGCACTAAGACAGGAAATGAAAATAGCAAGTGAAGTTCTAATTTACATCAGTAGAAGATGCAGGTAATATGCAATGGAACGCCATGATCCACTGAGTCAGTCTGAGCTTTCAGCACTATAGCGAAGTATTGTTCTGATACTTGATGAATTATCTTGCAGAAAATGGACCGTATTAGTTGAGAAGGAAAACCAGCTTTACACAGAAGTTAGGATGTGGAACACAAACTTAATAACAGTAGATAAACCAGAAGGACAGTCTAAGAGACTAATATGATAGTTTGATATTGTGGAAAATGCATTATACACAGTGAAGTAGGTATGATGGAAAAGTTGAAGGGCATAGAATATTTTCTGCTCTGAAGTGGAAGGCAATTAGACATAAAGATTTTTTCTGTCACACAGATTCTTCTCCTGTCAGGAAGCAGATTTTTCAATATATAGCATATTTTGTAGATAAAATTTGATTTGTTAGGACTATCACTGCTTGAAGTGGAGATGATCCACCCCTATCTTGGCTCAGCAGGTTAGTTCTGAAGATAAAGCCTCAGAGATATTACTACAGTTCTCTTACACCTTGGTGTAATGTCTTTTAAGTTCAATTTAAAGTGATCTAGCCTGTGGTATAGGCAATTTATTGAAAATTACATGGTCTTTGAGGTCATTTAAAGGGAAGAGATTTCTTGTATAATATTCTATGCTGGCACACTATGTTTTGTTAAGGTGATCAATATGCATATAGTTTGCATTGAAAGAAAGTAAGTTTTTTACAGACTCACAGAAGGACCCGTTAGCTTCTTGCTAGAGAAGATTTTTATTAAAATTTAGTTATTTGAAGTGAAATTCAGACTTCTTTGAAATAAATTGTAACATCCTTTGATGTTAGTCAAGTCAGGTCTTCAAGCTTCTTAGGACAAACTCGTGGGCCAAGCTTTCACATTGGGTATGACCTTTCCTTGTGTTTCTTTCTACTAATGACCCTTGGTGCACAAATAATTCGTACTGAAATATGAAGCACAGTCACATTGTAGAATAACAGGGTTTAAAATCCTTCTGTTCTTTACTCTTATAAGAACATATCAGTATTTTATTTATAGCTAGAACAGAATATCTGGAAACAATGATGACTAGGCACTTTTAGCAAGTAAATTCAGGCTTTGATTATGTAAAGTTTCAAAATTTGACAGGATATGCCCATACAATTTTACTAGCAAGAACACTGACTGGTAGTCCTGTGTCCCCTTTCCAAAATCCTGAGATTTAAACTTTCCTTCATTACTCTCTAGACTAGAAGAATGTAATCCATTACCTCCTTTCTCAGCAGCTGGTTTGATAGAGGAGATGGACTTGCTATAGCGATTAATTTATTATATATTGTACTTGGGTAACAGATTAATAGAATTTCCCTGGAAATAAATCAGGATATTTGACCATATTCCCTAACTAGTCTAATTTAATCTCTGGGCAGCTTGGATTGGATAGCCTTTGCCTCAATTTAATTTCAAAAAGGTCCTGCAATATTCAAAGAAACACATAAGTGTCAGATCTGACTTATGATCTCTACCTGTGATATAGACTTCTGAATCCTGTGTCAGTTCCAAAACAGATGGCTCAGTCTTTTCGCTCTTACTCCTTCCAACACTCATGCAGAACATTCATTTACTTGAATGATGAGCTCTCTATAGCTCTTCTTAAGGCTTAATTCTCCCCAGCTGTAGATTTTTAAGTTTAATGAAGCAATGGATCATAGTCAAGATAGGTCCAGTTAAGAAGCTGATAACTTTTTTCAGCTTATGCAATAAGGTGAAAACCCTGTGACTCAGTGAGGGCAAATTTAACAGGAGAAAAGAAATACTCTAGATGGAGAAAAATTGAAACAAACATGCAGGTGGTTCTTATGATGCTTCGGTTACTTTCTCTATCTCTTCTTTTTCAATATTCTTTAAGTTTAAGATATATTTATCCTTTACCATTAACTTCTTTTTGGATTTCTCAAAAAAACCCAAACAGCTTTGAAAAACATATCTATTTATAAACATTTACAGTAAGAATAATAAAGGTTCTCGAAACTGTTTTTAGATTCTCTCTCATGAACAACTATTCAGATTTCTAAATTAAAAATTGAGTTTTGGGAATTATTTATATTTTGGTACAAATGAGAAAAATGGCATACAGTTTTTCATCTGATTATTCTCAAGGATTGATAGCTGCTTCATAGAAATTACTTTCTTAAATACACGTACACAATTTGATGTAATTTAATCCTCTCTCAGAGAGGATATGCTACAGGATGTCCATGGGAGACCTTTCTTATCTGCTTAAAGCCTTTCCCATTTTTTTCCCCATCTCAATCACTCACTTGCCTTTTCCAGTGTTTCTGTCTCAGTGATCTGAGCATTTCTTCCAAAAGGTTTGATCCGACAAGTTTGGCGCATCACATCAGGGTCACCAAGTGTTGTAATGGTGCAAGTAACGCTCATCCAAACATGTAGAGAAGCTAGGAGATGCACATACAAAGCCACACACATAGTAACCAGCAAGGTCAACTCAAAGCCACCCTTCCTTTACTGGCTATTTCCTTATATGCTGTTTCTGCCCATGTATTCACCCAGGGCTCAATTGACTAAGCTGCAGCATCTGTTTCTGATAATTGGAAGCAGCTTGCCAGGTGCATGAACTTGTCCCTATCATCTTTATTCAAACTGAAGAAGTATCTGGCTGGTCCAAGTCATATTCATATCCACAGCAATTGCATTCTATCTTAAGGCATAAGGAAATAACATTGACTAGCCAGTGATTGTAGTAAAAGAAAATACATAAATGAAAGCAAAAAATGTGTGTAGTCCTCAATAACCAGAAAGCAAAATAGATTATGAAAAGACACAAGAAAATTATCTGCATTATGACTTTCAGACCTTTAGAAATAAAAAGTTTAATTTTCTGAAATTCAGAGCTTTTCATTTGTATTTATATGAACCATGTAGACAACAGCAATCATCTGGATTATTCATTTCATGTTGTTTGTCATGTTGTATTAGACAGAAAAGTAACAGTTTAATCTTGCTCAGGGAGCTGGCAGATGTCGTTGCTAGACCACACTCCATCATCTTCAGTAAGTTGTGGAGAACAGGAGAGGTACCTGAGGACCGGAGGAAAGCAAATGTCACTTCAGTCTTCAAAGATGGTAAGAAGGAGGAGCTGGATAACTACAGACCAGTCACCCTCACTTCCATCCCTGCGAAAGTGATAGAATGTCTTATCCTGGATGCTGTCTCCAGGCATTTAAAGGACAAAAGGGTCATTTGGAGCAGTCAACAAGGTTTTACCAAAGGAAAGTCGTGTTTGACCAATGGGACAGCCTTTTATGATGGTGTAACCGGGTGGATAGATGGTGGCAGTGCAGTGGAT
This sequence comes from Colius striatus, assembly GCF_028858725.1. Classification (NCBI taxonomy): domain Eukaryota; kingdom Metazoa; phylum Chordata; class Aves; order Coliiformes; family Coliidae; genus Colius; species Colius striatus. The sequence continues at coordinate 52,360,105 of NC_084760.1, read as the reverse complement.
GTGGTTTATCTCTATTTCAGTAAAGTATTTGACACCATCTCCCACAGTATCCTTGCAACAAAACTGAGACAGTGTGGGCTGGATGATCAGGCAGTGAGATGGATTGTTAAGTGGTTGAAAGGGAAGAAGACAGATAGTTGTGATCAATGGGGCAGGGTCTAGTTGGAGGCCTGTATCTAGTGGAGTCCCTCAGGGGTCAGTGCTGGGACTGGTACTGTTCAATATACTCATTAATGACCTTGATGAGGGAACAGAGAACACTGTCAGCAAGATTGCTGATGATACTAAACTGGAGAGAGTGGCTGACACACCAGGAGGCTGTGCTGCCATTCAATGAGACCTGGACAAGCTGGAGAGTTGGGCAGAGAGAAATCTAATGAAATTCAACAAGGGCAAGTGTAGAGTCTTGCATCTGGGAAAGAATAACCCCATGTACCAGTACAGGTTGTGGAATGAACTCTAAGAGGCCATCAGGTCGAGGCAGATTATCCTCCTCCTCTACTCTGCCTTCATGAGACCACATTTGGAATATTGTGTCCAGTTCTGGGCCCCTCAATTCAAGGACAGGGAGCTGCTGGAGAGAGTTCAGTGCAGGGCCACCAAGATGATGAAGGGAGTGGAGCATCTCCCTTATGATGAAAGGCTGAAGGAGCTGGGGCTTTTTAGCTTGGAGGAGACTGAGGGGTGACCTCATTAAGGTTTACAAATATGTAAAGGGTGAGTGTCAGGAGGATGGAGCCAGGCTGTTCTCAATGATGTCCAATGATAGGACAAGGGGCAATGGGTATAAGCTGGAACATAAGAGGTTCCAAAGAAATACAAGAAAGAATTTCTTCACTGTGAGGGTGATGGAGCATTGGAACAGGCTGCCCAGATGGATTATTGAGTCTTTTTCTCTGGGGACTTTCAAAACCCACCTGATGATTTCTTGTGTGACCTACTCTAGGTGCTCCTGCTCTAGCAGGGGGAGTTGGATTAGATGATCTTTTGAGGTCCCTTCCAGCCCTCGAGTTTCTGTGATTCTATGATGGAAAGTGGCGTTAGACTGTTTACTCTTAAAAATACACTAAGACTGCAAAGGTAGCATAAATATGAAGCAGAAGCTTAGTGAGGCTTGGAGAAAGAATATAAACTATTTTCACAGAGTGTTAATTCCTATTTTAAACAGTTTCATTTTATCCACACTTGCAGCTTTACTTCTATTCACTGGTTATAAGTATTTGAAGTCTCAAAACAAGAACTACATGAAACAGGCTTCCAGAAAATGAGTAGGAATTACACTGCTTCCACTGGGACTGGGAATGAGAGAATTATGATCACTCAGTATTTACATAGACCTTTGCAACACTAGGACTTCAAATATTGTCACCAAATGTTACTGTGTAGTCTTCTAATCAAGGAAAAAAAAACCTATTGAACCAACAATAATCATCTTTACATTTACTTCTATTCATTCCCACTCATAGAACTCAAAATGAAGAAATGGAATTATCTTGCACACATTCAATTAGAATTCTTAAGAAACCTATGTGCAGGTATCATGTTAGCCTAGAAATGGGTTACACATGGCACATGAATTATTCATTTTAAATTACTCATCTCTGCAGTTAGCCAAACCAATAACCATTTCAAGAGGACATGCTTTTCCAAACTCATCAACAGTTCACAGATAAACCCTACAGTCTATGATCACCTGTAATCAGGAGTCATTAATGCTAGGTCAAAAATAGCAAAAGAGATTGGAAAATTATAGGTTTAATAATAAGTATGAAATTATTATGGGTGATTTTTATCTTAATTAGTTTTGAAAATTAATTGAGTGGTAACAAAAGCTGGCAAAAAGCATTTACTTTAAATCGGACAATTAAAAATCCCAGATGATTTGTGGCTGATAACATTAACCAATGTTTAAAAAATTAGATTTAAAAACCTGAATTATTTTTTAATATGTAGGTGAATAAAAATCTTCCTCTAGTAGTGAGTGTAATGCACATTGTCAATACATGACCTCATGTTCATCATCATTAATAAATTCCCTAATTTAAATTTTATTCTTTTTTTGTAAGCTTGGTGTGTTATTTCATTTCATGGCTATCATTAAAATCCACAGAACAGAAAAAAACTAGCATAGTAAACACGTGACTTTAACATTTGATATTTTGTCTATATCATAGAGAAGTGATATTTTTACATAAAATCTTTAAAACTTGTTTTGGTTTCCTGAGTTTGCCATTTTGGGGCAAGATTTTTCAGAATATCAGTGAAGAAATGGGTTGTGGTTTCACCCCATTCAGCAACTAAACACCACACAATTGCTTGCTCACTTCTCACCAGTGCAAAGAGGAAGAGAATTGGAAGGGTAAAAGTGGAAAAGCTCACGGGTTGAGATAAAAACAGTTTAATAGGTAAAGCAAAACAAAACAAGGAATTCATTTACTCTTCTTCATTAGCAGACAAATGTTCAGCCATCTCCAGGAAAGTGGGGCTCTGTCATGCATAATGATTACATTGAAAAACAAATGTCATTACTTCAAATGTCCTCCCTGTCCTTCTTTCCCAAGCATTTTACATTGAGCATGTAGGCATATGGTGTGGAATATCTGTTTGGTCAGTTGGGATCAGATGTCCTGTCTGTGTCTGCTCCCAGCTTCTTGTGCAGCCCTATTCTACTCACTGGTGAGATAGTGCAAGAAGTAGAAGAGGTCTTGAGTCTGTGTAAACACCACTCAGCAATTTCTGAAAACATCACTGTATTATCAACAACATTTTCAGCATAAATCCAAAACTTAACCCCATACTAGCTACTATGAAGAAAATTAACTCTACCCCATTCAAAACCAGAACAGAGTATTTATTTTGAAAGTCCTTGCATTTGTAAGATGCTTTGTATGACTTATTTTGGAAATGCAGGTTTCTGTCAGCTTTATGTATATTTAGCGATGTGTATTACCAGAATGTAATTATTGTTACTGGTTTTTCAACTCTGAGACCATTATCGTTGGTAAGTATACAGCTCTCATGTTTGTAGTAGTACCAGATCAGCTGCAGGACTGACCATAGAGAGTTTCACAGAAGTGACACTGAATAGTCTGGAATCCAGTAGTGTTCAAATGTAGGTAAGCAGAGCGTTCTCAGAAGACAGGTAAAATATTACATGCTACTTTTTGTCTTGTGATTTACTGAATGTCCTCTAGTACAACTATAATCACTGACTTCCTGAATAGGAAGTACTGTCCTGCAGTCATATGCACTGGTGGCCATAGCAAACCTGAAAGTGTATACACATTGCCTGAGTTAGAGTACAGGTGAAGTTTAGACATGTGGAAGCAATACAACAAATCAGACTGCTAAAGTTTTGCATCATAGCAGAAGTTCTCTAGGTTGGTTCTTGTGTTAAGGAAAGCATGATCAGCGGAATCAGTTCTCTAAAACTCGAGAATTAATATGAACTAGTGCAGGTATTCTTCTCTCTAAGATTTTCCAGAATTTGATCTAGTGACAAAGTGCAGAACCAAGAGGACTGGGCTAGTACAAAGTATAGCTTTTTTTTCCCCATAAGATCCATAATAAGAGGAAATGTCCAATTTTTGTACATCTGCCACTAACAAATACATATGAGAGGACTGAGTTTTCCCTAGCCTCCTCAGAGTCTGAAGAAACTTGAATCCGTGACTGGCACATCAAAAAGATTGTTCTAGTTACAATGGAGATTCTTGAGTAGAGCTCTTATCCATCCTGGTGAAACAAGGCCATAGTGTAACCAAGGAGACAAAAATCAATGGAGTTCAAAGGCAGCAAAAGAGGAAGCCAAAACATGATTGGCAAACTCTGGTCTGGATACCTCTCCATACCCTCCAACTCCTCCCAGTTATTTATAATATAGTTAATATTATGCTGTGACAACATAAGCTTTAAAAATACAGGCATGTGATGACACCAGGGTTATAAACACATATCAGAAAAGACACACTAATGGTCACTGATGGAACGCAACTTGGTGTACAGGGTAGAACTGTCTTTCAGGCTTAAGAAAGACTAAAAAGATAATGTATTTGTTATACATAAATCTTGTTATATATGGTGAAAACACAAAGAAGTTAACAAGAAATATAAGAGTCAGCTACAGACCCTACAAGAACAGTAACAAAAGAGAAAAAGACAGAGACAAATTACTTTGTCTTTTCTCTCCTGGTTAAGGATGCTACGTCTAACTAATGCCATTATTTATCTTCTAGTTACACCCTTATACCTTACATTATTCTGCTTTTTGATTTGCTATTCACCACATTTTGCTGCTGGAAACTCAGATTCCACATACAAAAGATTATCTTTTGCTGCATCAATTGGTTATGCAAACTGCAATTTTAAAGAATAAATGTTTTTGTGTGTTTCACATCACAAGTTGATCAATAATGTAGCAGAGTCAGAGCAAGTGACACACCAACAATTAACCTCTGCATAAAACCAAATATTCCTGAAGAATGGAGTACTTAATTTCCAAATAACCTCTCCAGCTTTCAACAGATGTTATCCTGGTGTCCCATGAGGTTACCATGAAAGGTAACTAACCCAGAGAAAGAAGTTCAGTATCAGTAAACTAATGTTTATATTAATGGATAAACATCAGCAAAATATTTAGAAAACCAAAAATAGAAAAGCTTGAAACCACTGAATTTGGCTACATGGAAGTCTGCTCTACTTGGCAGACCTCCCAAAGAACTATCCTACAAAACAATACAACGAAAATAAAAAAATCCAAACAGATAAAAAAAGTCCAGATACAACTTTTTTTTTTTTTTTTTTGCTTGGGAAAGCATCTGCAGAGCTGAATAAATGGATTTGATTTTGTCTTCAATTGTAGAGTATGTTTTAATTTACTAAAAGTTATCAAAAATATCAGATTGCATATTTCTAACAGAATACTTTGTGACCAAATTTTAAAATCAACAAACACTCTTTCTTCTAAAGACACAGCTTGAAGTCCTTTTCATCCCTACTTCTGAAAGAAGAAAAGGGAATTAAAATCACAAAGAATGAAAGAAGGAAAAACTATATGTAAAAAATTATTTTATATTTCAGTAAGGTTTCTAAGTTTTGAGTTTAAAGTAGGTCTGAGAATGGCTAAGCTTTTATGAATTCACTATGAGTGTTTGTTTTCAAGACTCCACAGCCTTTCAATGAAATCTATGACAAGTTTTTTATGTCTAAGGAATTTTAAACCCCTCTGAGATTCCCTGAGCAGCCCAAAGATCTCATCAAAAGATATTGGTGGAGTATGTAGAAGAGTCTGATGTATTGTAGTTTCAAGTTTTGTTGTTGGTTTTGCTTTTTTGTTTCTTTGCCTTTTATTGTTCATTTTTTTTATTGGGATTTAATTGTTTTGGTGAAGCCTTTTTTTTCTTTTTTCTTTTCTTTTTTCTTCTGTTTTCACTTTCCCCTAGGCATTACAACTTCCCTCTTTCTATGTTTGTCTTTATCAAATAAGTTTTTGGCTAGTCACCATTTGGGCTGGGCAACTCTGGAGACAATTCCAGCTCATCCTGCTGCAAATTAGTATTAAAAATGATGATTTACCTTTCCTGATTTCATCCCTTTTTTTTTTCTACAGTAGATAGTAACAGGACAAAGGGTAGTGGGATGAAGCTGGAATACAAAAAGTTCCATTTAAACATAAGGAAAAACTATTCCACTGTGAGGGTGATGGAGCAGTGGCACAGGCTGCCCAGAGGGGTTGTGGAGTCTCCTTCCTTGGAGGTCTTCAAGACCCATCTGGACATGTTCCTATGCGACCTGATCTAGGTGAACCTGCTTCTGCAGGGGGGTTGGACTAGATGATCTCTAAAGGTCCCTTCCAACCCCTACCATTCTATGATTCAATGATTCTGTGATTTCTTTCTGGGCAATATCTGAACCTTTGTGATCACTTCTAAATTCTTCTGGATCACTTAATATCTTTCTGATTAGTCTCTGCAACTAAATTCTTTGATCTCCCTATTTTATTTTGTCCAAATGGCAGATTGTGTTACTGTTTTATTTTTGACTTAGAGTTACAAAAACTGTCTCCCTAGCCAAGTGTCCAGGATTGTTTTGATCAGAACCGTGGACAGTGCTCCCTAGTTAACTGCAGCACCTACCTTCCTGTGATTTCATGAGCAGTGGAACCAAGGAGACTGGTTTTCTAACACCACAGGATTTCACAGAATCATGGAATCACTGAATTTCAAGGACTGGAAGTGACCCTGTGATGAGACCAATCTGCCTGAAAGGGTAGAATGGCCCTCGAAAGGATTTGCCTGGTAAGGGTTAATCTTTTCTAAGGAAGCCTGCCTGAAAGGGTTGGCTCCTTAAACAAAGCCCCTAACTTAAGCAAAAACATCCTGTATACACAACAATGATAAGGACACCAGATGTCTTGTAGCCACGGAACATATATCACAAAAATGTAGTAAACAGTACCATAAATTTTGTAGATAACATTTGATTGATTTGTAGCATATAGAAAATATACGTACTCATATTGTTTGTTAACCTATACTGATGACCTTTGCGATATGTACTGACTATAAAAAGAGCATAAGAAGAAGCAATAAACTGTCACTTGCCCTAAGAGCAGTGGTCCGCCTGTCCTTCATCGTCCTGGAAAGAGCTGGTCTCTGACAACCCTGAAAGTTATCTATTCCAACCCCCCCTGCCAGAGCAGGAGCACCTAGAGTAGATCACACAGGAACTCCTCCAGGTAGGTTTTGACTGTCTCCAGAGAAGGAGACTCAACAACCCATCTTAGCAGCCTGTTACAGTGCTCCATCACCCTCACAGAAATTCTTCCTTGTATTTCTTTGGAACCTTTTATGTTCCAGCTTATATCCTTATCCTATCATATATCCCGTATCTCAACTTTTTTGAGGCTTCTCTTCCGAATCTGACAACGGGTTTAAAACCATGTAAATGCAGGCAACAAGTTGCACAGGCAGTGCAAGACAATAGCATGATTGCTGGAGATTTGTTTCCTCAGGAAATTTTAGAACTTGATTTTTAAAACTACAAAGTGTTATTCTGTAATTAAAAAAACTCCAAGATATATTCAGAAAGTGAATGGAAGTCATGAATTTTCTCATGTTTTTCGGTCCAATAATTTATTGAACAGAAGGATAGATAGGAACTGAGGTTCTTATTTGCATATATAGCAGAAAGACATTGAAGTTCTGGAGTGTGTCTAAAGAAGGGCAACGAATCTAGTGAAAGGTCTAGAGAACAAGTACTATGAGGAGCAGCTGAGGGAACTGGGGTTGTTTAGTCTGGAGAAGAGGAGGTTGAGGGGAAATGTTATCACTCCATACAACTACCTGAAAGAAGGTTGTAGTGTGGTAGGGTTTGGTATCTTCTCTTCAGTAATGATTGATAGGACAAGAAGAAATAGTCTCAAGTTATGCCAAGGGGCATTTAGATTGGAGGTTAGAAAAAACTTCTTCACTGAAAGGGTTGTTAGACACTGGAACAGACTGCCCACGGAGGTGATGGAGTTACCATCACTGGAGATATTTAAAAGGAGTGCAGATGAGGTGCTCAGGGACTGATTTAGTGGTGGGCTTGGCAGCATTAGGTTAGTGGTTGGACCTGATGCTCATAAAGGTCGTAAAAGCAGAGGAAGAGGTCAAGCTTGATCACTCCTTACCCAGATAAACTGTGTCTGTACCTAGTTTTAGAGGGGGGAAAAAAAAGTAATTGTGTTGTTTTTGAATGAGGTAATGTTAATTTTCTTTCTAATAGCTAGTATGAGACCATGTTTTGGATTTGTGCTAGAAACAGTATTGATAATATAGAGATGTTTTAGTTATTGCTGAGTAGTGCTTTCACAGAATCGAGGCCTTTTCTGCTCCTTACATTTCCATACCAGTGGAAGTGCAAAAACTGGGAGGAGATACAACCTGACTTCAACTGACCAAAGGGATATTCCATACCATATGATGTCATGCTCAGCAACTGTTTTCATTTGCACCAGTTATATTTCTTGGAGTTTATTTTTCTCTCACTGTAATTTTCCTTTTAATCACAGAATCATAGAAAGGTAGGGGTTGGAAAGGATTTTCAGAGATCATCTAATCCAACCCCTTTTAGAAGCAGGTTCACCTAGATCAGGTCACATAGGAACATGTCCAGGCAGGTTTTGAAGACCTCTAAGGAAGGAGACTCCCCAGTCTCCCTGGACAGCCTGTTCCAGTGCCCTGTCATCCTCACAGTGAAATAGTTTTTTCTTATGTTTAAACGGAACTTTTTTTGTTTCAGCTTCATCCCATTACCCCTTGTCCTGTTGCTAGATACAATAGAAAAACATAATGCCCCAACCTACTGACATCCACCATTTATATACTTATAAATATAGTGAGATGCCACCTCAATCTTCTCTTCTCTAGACTAAACAGCCCAAGTTCCCACAACCTTTCCTCATAAGGAAGATTTCCATTCCCCTGATCATCTTGGTGGCCCTGTGCTGGACTCTGTCCAGAAGTTCCCTGTCCTCTTGAGCTGGGGAGCCCAGAACTGGACACAGCACTCCAGGTGAGGCCTCACCAGGGCAGAGCAGAGGGGAAGGAGAACTTCCCTTGACCTGCTGGTCACACTCTTCTTAATGTACCCCAGGATGCTATTGGCCTTCTTAGCCATGAGGACACATTGCTGGCTCATGTTTAGTTTATTGTCAACCAGGACTCCCAGGTCTCTCTCTGCAGAGCTGTTCTCCAGCAGGTCAATCCCCAGCCTGTCCGGGTGCATGGAGTGATTCCTTCCCAGATGGAGGACTCTGCACTTGCCCTTGTTGGACCTCTGCCCAACTCTCAGTCTAGTCAAGATCCCACTGAATGGCCGCACAGCCTTCTGGGGAATCAGCCAGTCCTCCCAGTTTGGTTTTAATTGCACTGTTGATTTTTCTTTTTTGTAGTTATTATTGTTAAATTTCAATTATCAAACTGTTATTACCTCAACCCACAAGTTCTCTCTATTTTATCCTCCCAATTCTCTTCTTCCCTTAGCTGTGGAGGGAAAGTTTACAAGTGGCTACGTGGTGCTTAGTTGCTGGCTGAGTTAAGCCATGTCAGTCTTTTTTGTCACCCAATGTAGGGTTCAAAGAGTTTTCAATAATAATAGGTTGACCAGAGAGTATTAGAGAGGATTTCTATCTGTTACCAGTTGCAGATCACAATATTGATTCATCTCTTTTCAACATTAGTTTATGTGATCTGGGCCATACTCTATTTTTTGGTGTCATGCGTGTTAAAGATTGGTAACGTTTTTTGCACTTTACTTTGTTCTGTAGTAATTAGAGATGATTTTCCTGGGAGATTTTTTTCCTAAAACACTGACCTTATCTGTGGACTGTTGCCTTTACTTTGAGTAACATGATATGGAGACAACAATAACTTTCTTTCCTACAAACTATTGCCACCTTTTTAAAGGACCATAGCACAGATAAGAGATAAGTAAACTCAAAACCTGTCCATCATGTATCTTTTCATTTTTTGTTTTTTTACAAATCAGATTTTAAACACATTGCCATGACTGCACAGACCTTGTTGTGTGCATAAACCGCATTTGGACTGTCATTATTTTTGGGTTTTTTTGCTTTCATATTGACTCAGTTAATTTGAGAAGGCATAAAAAAGAACAGAATGTAATTTAAAATCCCTCATATTTCACAGATAAGTTTCAAGCTATATGTAAATAAAATATTGTTTTCCAAGTGCTGTCAAAATATATAAGCTTAATTTGATCAACAGTAGTAAAAGCATTGACAGCTTCTTTAAGGGTGTCCCTGGGAAGTGACTAAAACGTCAGTATTTTACCATATATTAGAGCAAATCAAGTTTAGAATATCTCTCATTTGATCATTTTTTTCTGTATTAGAAAAATTACATGCCTGTATTCACCATGCCACTGACAAATCACACTAGACACCTTTAAAAACTAATAACTGATAGCAAAGAAACACTCAACTCTTATGAAAAAATATTTTCTTAAAATATCATAATGTTTTCTTTACTTCTACATTTATTTGTTCCATGAATAAATGTCATAATTGAATACTAATACTGACCTGTTTTTATTTAATAAATAGAAATTGAATTAATAGTGTCAATAAGTACTTTTGCTAAAAGATGTTGGTCACTGTATGTCTCAGAGCAAAATTTGATAGTGTGGTGCTCAAGAAACTAATAGATCTAATATACTTCTATTGACTAGTACACATCTGATCTGTGTAATGAAGATGGTCATTCCCCATAAGTGCAGAGCATTAATGACAGCAATATTTTGTCCATGTGTGCATGCAGGGATGTATTTGATTTAGGTAAAATCAGAACAGAAATAACTGCAGATAATTGCCATGAACAACCCACTTATTTTTACATATCTTTAAAAGCCTACGTGGCTGAAGTCTGTATCAGATAAGGTATAAACTTATCAGGCTTTGCCAGAGTTAGGCCAGGTACACAGACTGTGCAAACTGTACTAAGTTATCATGTTTTATAGGCATTGCATAGCCCTAAGTAAAATGATACTTTCAGGGTTAACAGCATCAACTCATGAGTCTCTCTGAGCTGGAGTGGAAGCCAAGAGGGAATCAAAGTTAGAAAGCTTACATCAAAATCAGGGAGTTTGGTCTAGTTCCTTTTTCTTTCTCTAAGAAAAAGATTCATACTCATCAGGTGGTTGCTTCAAACAACAGCCACTGAGGCACTGAAGTTTTCAATGCCCCTTGAAGTGAAATTGGAGATGACAGCACTCCTACTTACACATAGCTATCAGAAGAGTTGGCCATACTGAGATCTGCTGAGGGAGATAAGACCAGGTGGAAAGTACCTTGGACAACAGGTAGAGTAATGCAAACTACTTGTATTACATTTGCCAATATTTTAATGTCAGAAATTCAAACCAAAATGCACCTCCAATAACTTTTTTTAATTTTATTTTTTTCTCCAACTTCTCCAGTCTTCTTCAAATACTTCTTGGTACAAAATGAAGCAATAATGAAGACTCCTTTTGTGAACTACCTTGAGAATCCTGAAGTAGTTTTCAAAGTCAATTACTCTGCTCTGCTATGCTTAAAAAAATAAGTTATCCTATATGTTTTGCTTCTCTGAAATCAGTTCAGGGAGAGCAACTGTCTGGGAACTAAAACTATAAACATCCAAATACAATGCTTTGTAGGCTCAGTGCTGAAAGCTACATCTCAGGTTGTATTCAATATGCGTTTTATTATCAGGAAGATTTAGGAAAAAAAAAAGGAAATCGATTGTGGATACCTTAATGTTTAGCTAATGCTAAACAAGGTTTCAGAATTCTTTCAGAAGTGAATATTGAAGATTTTCTTTTATAAACATTGTCATATATATTTTCCTGTTGACTATGTTATCAGATGGAACAGTAAGAATATAACTAAAAAGTTCTAAAAATATTTAGTGGAAGACATTCTCAATACTTATTTAGACATTACATTTCTTACAAAGTGTCTTTATTACTTTTTTGATTACACATTCGTGGTTTCCATAAATGCTAGCAAATCAGGCCATACAAACATGGATACTGATTAAATTTCTGTTGCCATCCAATTTCTGAAGCCAAAATAGTTTTCTAATATAAAAATTCCTGAGTCTTTTCCCTAGCACAACAAATCAACCATCTACATCTTAAAGCCTTAATTTCTAAATTGAACTGCTGCAAAATATCCTGGTAGTGATTTTGGCAATTTAATTAAAAAAAAAAAGACTGCACTGGCATCCTTCAGAAAAACACATAAAAATAAATCCCCATGAACTCATTCACTCATTCTTTACTTTAATGGTTAGTTCATGCAAATTTAACTGTCCTAGATGAGTCCTAGATGACATGTTTTAATTTCTGCTTCTGCCTCTGGACTAACAAAAATGCTAAATGTAGTTTTACTGACAGCATTTCAAGCACTGTATGCAACATAAGGATATAGCAATCCTCAGCATTTTTGTGAAGAATGAAAGCATACATTATTGCAGACATTTTCTTAACCATGTTTTTTGAAGAATTTTACTTTTTCCTTAACATAAAGTACAATCTTAGGAAAGAATGAGGACTTTTTGTTTTGTTTCCTGTCCATTGATTTTCAAGAAGTAGTGAATCAAGTCTGTGGAAGATAAACAAAGATGCTGCAATAGTAAAGAATTTCTCAGGATTTTTTGCCCTCAAACACTGTATCCTTTTTTTTTTCCCCCTTCAAGTGTTTATAAGGCCTGATGCTTCTCTCAAATCTCTCAGATACATTGAGGGTTTTTTTTAGGTTACAAACAACTTGACCTCATCTCCCCTCTTCCTCCTACATAAGTGTTACTATTATTTCTATACTTACAGTTAAGCATATCTTTGGTGCTTGGTTCATTAGAGTGTTTTTCATGTTGCAGAACCGAGTCCAAAAATGAAGGAGCTGGCTGAGCAAAGCTGTGTCTCTGCAGTGTTTTGCAGATCAGATTACTTATAGAATCATTGAATCATAGAATGGTAGGGGTTGGAAGGGACCTTTAGAGATCATCTAGTCCAACCTCCCTGCAGAAGCAGGTTCACCTAGATCAGGTCTCATAGGAACATGTCCAGGAGGGTCTTGAAGACCTCCAAGGAAGGAGACTCCTCAACCGTTCTGGGCAGCCTGTTCCACTGATCCATCACCCTCACGGTGAAATAGTTTTTTCTTATGTTTACATGCAACTTTTTGTGTTCCAGCTTCATCCCATTACCCCTTGTCCTGTTACTATCTACTATAGAAAAAAGGGATGTCCCAGCCTCTTGACACCCACCCTTTAGATATTTATAAATGTTAATAAGATCACCCCTCAATCTCCTCTTCTCCAGACTAAACAGCCCCAGTTCCTGCAGCCTTTCCTCGTATGAAAGATGTTCCAATCCCCTGATCATCTTGGTGGCCCTGCACCGGACTCTCTTCAGCACTTCCTTATCCCTCTTGAGCTGAGGAGCCCAGAACTGGACACAGTACTCCAGATGAGGCCTCACCAGGACAGCGTAGAGGGGGAGCAGAACCTCTCTTGACCTGCTGGCCACACTCTTCTTGATGCATCCCAGGATGCCATTGGCCTTCTTGGCCACAAGGGCACATTGCTGGCTCATATTTAGTTTATTACCAATCAGGACTCCCAGGTCTCTCTCTGCAGAGCTCTGGGACAAGTTTTTTTTATCCAGGGATAAGTTTTGTACAAAGAAGAATTCTGTATTCCTAAACATTATTATTCATGCTTTATGATCTCAAATTACTGAACAAGAATATTTTCTTTTTAGAATGTAAAATATCATAGAATCATAGAATGGTAGGGGTTGGAAGGGACCTTTAGAGATCATCTAGTCCAACCCCCCCTGTAGAAGCAGGTCAGCCTAGATCAGGTCTCATATGATGGTGAAATAAACAGTACATATGAATCTACCTAGCTGCTTGTGGTGGTTTGACTCTGGCTGGATGCCAGGTCCTTACCACATCACTCACCCTTGTCCTCAATCAATCCAAGGATGGAAGAAAATAAGTTGGAAGCCTCGTGGGTTGAGATAAAAACAGTTTAATAAAGAAAAAGCAAACTCACTCATGTGAGAACTAGAGTAAAGCAAATAAAGATGTTACTCTCTACTTCCCATCAGCAGCGATGTACGACCACTTCCCGAGAAGCAGGGCTTCAGTACGCGTAATGGTTGCTTTGGAAGGCCAAAATGAATCTTGCCTCCCCCTTCCTGCTCGTCTCCCCAAGTTTATATTGCTGAGATGACATCATATGCTATGGAGTATCTCCTTGGTCAGCCTGGGTCAGCTGTCCTAGCCATGACCCCTCCCAGGATTATGCACACCTGCAGCCTGGTGGTGAAGGTGGGGCAAGAAATGCTGGAGGGACAGTCTTGATACTCTGCAAGCAGTAGCCAAAACATTGATGTGCTACCAACAGAAGGCACAGCACTACAAAATCTGCTGTGGAAAATCTCCACCATCCTAGACCCAATACACTGGTATAATAGTTCAATAGGGAACCGTCTGCTTACATAAAGATCTACAAATCTTTCAAATAAATAATGGTTTCAGATGTAAAATAAATAATATTGGGAGCACCATGTGGATGTACAACTACTTTGGGATGACTAGTATCCATAATCTAATAAACTGATTACAGTCATCTATCAAAGATTCATTCCAATGTGTGGAGGTTAAACTCCGAAAGAAAACAGAACCATCTGTAGCAGTTTGTGGCATATGAGTGCAGAGGCAGAGCTGGCTGCTAGAGGATTCTCCTGAAAGTGTCTGAGAGACGTCGAGGATTGTGTTACACTCACACTTTTAAATATAGGTTGTATTCAGGTATATATTGTGTCCTTTTCCCTAGGATAGTTGAATGCCTTAAATTGTCTAAGTTTGAACCACTAATGCAGTTCAACTCTTTCATCAGTTTAATTAAGTGTTCCCACACAGCGTCTATGAGCAAAATTCCCTCTAAAACATGAAAGACTAGAGGACCATTTGCTGAGTGACATGCCTTTTAAAGCTACTCTTTGCTGCTCACATTGGTTCTATTTCAGACTACCTCAACTACCTCTAAACAAGTTCGATTGGTTACAGAGTGTGATATAATCAATGGGTTGTGTGTCAGGGCAAAGGCTGACTTAATAGCCTCAAATACAATTTTGCTGGAATGGAGCTATACTGCACTGCATCCTACTGCAGTGACACATTAGTTATTTCTGTGATATCATTTGTTTTTTCACTGCACATTGACCTAAGTACTGTATTCCATTAAAATATCACATATATACATTTTTCTTCTCCCATGAGAAACTCTGATTAAATTCATTGAACAATGAAAAGTCATTTTTTGTGTTTTTTATATATTTTTATGTTACTTGAGAACTTACTAAATTCTTGGAAAGTATTTTTTGTTTATTTCAGTGAACTGAAACAAATGCTTAGCTATAGGTGACACTTGGATGTGAGGAGAGGATATATTGAGTGCTGGAAACTTACAGTTTAGCAATTGAATCCTGCCCATAAGAGAGACTATGGACATGAAAAATATATAGAAGTAACTATGTCTTCCTTTGCATTTTGTGTCTTCAGCCTGTGATATTCATAGCTGCAGAAAAATGGGAAAGACAGATGCTACGGATCATTTTTTAAGAAGGGCTGCATAATCTTGTAGGCAATAATAATGTTTGTAGTTATCCAGGTAAATATGGAAGCAATCAAATTTTATGCTTTGAAGAATAAGACCACTACAGAGGAAAACAGGAATTTGTCTACTTCGTTGTCTTTCTCCATGAAAGGTATTACTTACTTTGTGAAACGTATCATATAGTTTTGTCTTTTTCTGAGGCAACTGTATGGTTCAGTGATCCTTCTCCATACAGTAACTGTCACATGTTTGTATCTGAATTTGTGCATTTGCATGTTTAAGGTCATTATAGATGTCTCTCTTATTTTGAGAAATTTTTGGAGCAAAATAACCAATGCTCATGTTAGCATTAGCAGAAAGAGCACTCTGCATTTTTCTATATATACCAAAAGAACACTTCTTAAACTAAAAGAGCAGACTTTTCTCGCTGTTGACTCATTTATATTTTTATGGTGAAAAAAAGGTTATAGACAATAAATGTTTAATCAAGTATGGGTCTGTTCAGAGATAAAATTGTAATTCTGCTAACAGAAGGTTGGTAATAGCTTCAAAGTGCAACACTTTTTCCCCACACACAGTAATGACCTGTAGGGGATAAATGTGCCAAGAGGGAAACCCTTGCACAGTTTGATTTACAACCTCATTTTTAACGACAGGACAAAGAAATAGCAACAGAATGCACTTGTAAATCCTTCTATTTTTTTCAGATAGATTTCAAAAGAAGAATATGATCAGATAATTTAAAGTTGTTTGTGTCAAAAAGAGAGTATCTGTAGAGACTGTGATTTTAGAAATAAATGGAGTCTTATTTAATGCACTTCTTGCAATTTCTGCAGTAAGAGAGTGAGAAAAGTGTTTGCTTCAAAACTGAAATTCAGTTCTTGTTTAGATCAGACTATTTACCTCTTCCTGTAACCAGTATGGTAAACTGAAGAACAGCTGATAATCACACCTTTTGGAGACTTCAGCCAAGTTTTGTGTGATCTATGGATTGGGTCACAAACTCACATACATTTCTACTGTCAGAACCAGGAATAAGCTGGAATGAAAGGTTAAAGACTGGGAACTTCTCTGTCTGAGTGCTGCTGAAACTAGTATCTGACTTGGGGTTTTTCCTGGTTCTGGTTAAGATTATAGGACTTTGCTTATCAAGTCAAGCATGTTTTTAAGATTAATACTTCATCTAGGAGTAAGGCACAAAAGATTTTTGGCCAATTTGATGCCTGTGGACCCTTTTGAAACATGATAAAGTAAAACCATGTAAAAACAGCTTATGTATTCTTTCAGGTTATCTTGAGAGGAAGTACCTATTCCACATTAGCTCCATGTGCCCATTTATATAAACCATACAGAGCAAGGGGCACATGGGGATCCCACTTGTGACAAGAAGCAGTGCAGATACACTGACTTAGGAGGCAAGGAGCTGTGCAATACAAACAATAACCATCAGTCTCTGTTCAGTACCTTTGATCCTGGGCAACATCCTCCATGAATAATATCTGTAGTCATTGTGCTGGGGATGTGATGCTGCTGTTACCCCTAGTACTTCACTTGCAGCTACCATACGTATTTCTAGATGTACTGTAATAGTATCTCCACTAGCCTCACAGGGGTAAAACTAAGTGTGGATACACTGATTCAAAGACACAAGCAGTGTTTTTCCCTCCAGCAGTTCATGGTAGCTGTGGATCTGGAAAGCCTTAAAACATATCAGATGTATAAAAATATTAGGAGCAATATGACTACTATACCCAAACTGCACTTCAGAATATTTGTGAAGGCATAAGGAAAAATTCAGCTCTTTGCTTATCTATGTTGTTTCAGCAGAGTTCCTCTCATTTATGCAGGGAATGGCAACAAAAATTTGTTTTAAATGCAAGGCCTATGACCATAGGAAACATGTTTATTACGTTTTACAGCTCAGATATACCTCATGTATCTGCAAAGTTAAGAAATGTGATTCCTATCTGTACAGAGTATGTGTTCCTGTCTATGTGCACATGTAGAATATACAACTTCACTTATATACATATATATTAACGGTGAATGTATGGTTTTGAATATGATACACATGCATGCAAATACAAATGAACAGTTCTGTTTACTTTGTGTCATTTTTACTCATGACTGGTGAAACCATGTTCCAGATACAGTTTTTAGCAATGGAAATGAACTCTTCAATAAATCAAAGCTGAAGCTATAAAAAATAAAAGGAAAATAGACAACTCTCAGTACATAACAAAAACCCATTACACTTTGACACATTCCAAAACTATACATATACATGCTGAATGTAAAAAAGTCTACGAAATGCTGTAGGTTACTATGAGAACAACATATTTAATGAAATCTACTTAGGGAAAAAACTTTACGTCATTTTTGTTAAATTAAAAGAATGAAAAAATTTATTATTTCAGTTTTCTGTTTTGAATTGCAAAGGTAACTCAACAAGAGTTTCAAAGAGGAAATTAATCACAATGTAAAATGGAATAGGATAATACCAAGGGAAAAAAGCCCAAACAAAAATCCCACAAATCAAAACAACAAAAATAAACCCCAACCACTTTAAATAAGATGTGAAAACAATTTTATTTTATAAAATAATCACAAATAGTTTTGCAGAAAGAGTAAATGTTAAAACAGTATATGGCAAACAGGAAAGCTATCTCAGAGCTGCTATATAGTTTCTAGGAGCAGATAAGGAGCATGGTGTTATAAAATGGAATGATGAATCTATCGAAAGAATGCATTTATAGTGTAACACATTTCTATTACATGTATAAAAGTGTCATGCATTGTGATACGTAGCATAAATCAATCACCTACATTTTCCATTATCCCCAAACTCTATAAATGCTTGTATGTTTTGAGTTCCAAGCAGAAAGAGGTATGTATTAACACTGAATTTTATTGTTCAATCTCCAGCATTCACTAGACCTTTTGGACTGACATTTAGCATGAAGGAGACCTATTGTGGAAATTGCACTATTCATTTTGTATGTTACGGCCACATGGGACCTTAAAACAAATGAACAGAAATTGTCTGCCTTCAGGAGCTCACACACTTTTGGTAAACCAAAGACTAAGTAGACAGCAGATAATAATTCAGAATCATGCTACTACTAAGTATAACAACAGTATATGGTATAGAATTTCAAAACGGTCATTTAAATATCAAATGGACGAAAAGTATTGTTTTTTTTAGATTATTAATATTATGGAAATCTGATTGAAAATAAAAGGAGTAAGTTTCCAAAGTCTAGTAGAGAAAAATCTTGGAAAACTCTAAAAAGCCAAAATATGAGCAGGTATCAGTCTACAGAAAAGTCAGAAAAAAATCGATCAGAGACCTGTAATTGAAATATACTTCATTTATATTTAATCAGACAAAAAATATATCTGACAGTGATGAAAACGTGAAAACTACCTCCAACAGATTCACTTAAGCAGTTACAGATAAGATCAAGAAATTAAAAACAGGTTCTGATCCCAAGTTGTGATTGTCAATTGCAGGTAATGCTAACTGAGATGCTTCTATCTGCCTCGAGAAACTAGATAAGCTTGAAAACTGTACTGCTTATTCCCATTTTTGTAAGTAATGATACATAATAGTCTACTTTGTCAAAAGCTGTGCACAGTTACTTAAGAAATTCTGAAAATAATGGGGACTACTTGAATGCATGCTCACTATCTCAAGGGCCACCAGAGCAAAAGCTGATCAACAAATACAGCAGCAGTTACAAAACCATTCTGTTGCTCACATCAAGCATAAAGATGTGTGCTTTGGTTTAAACTAAGACTTTGTAAATATTATCTTGCATCATATATTGTCTTGAAGAAGATCATCACATTATTTTAAGTCACTGGAGAATTTGTAATAAAGCACCTAACTGCTAGACTTTTTTGGTAGAAGTGCCACAAGCACATTTGTACACTTATCTTTGAGAACAAATTCCAAGTCTTAGTAATGATTCTATGGTAGAAGGGAATGTCTGTTCTGAAAAGGGAAAATTTAAATCTCATGTATTTTCCATTTGGAAGATTTCTAATACACCTTTCAGTCCCGTATAAAAGCAGTTTCACCCTCATCCCACTCAGGAAGGCAATTTAATTTGGCTTAATAGGCACTTTCATTTTAAGCATTGCAGCATTCAATTTCTTTGCTTCACATTAGCAAAATGCTATTTGTTATTTCAAAGGAAAGTTAATCCGAGTATTATGCCAGTATTCACAAAAGGAACAGATTTTCTTTCTTTCAAACTTTAACTGAACTAGATCCAAGCAGTTATGTATAAATTGTAACAGTACTTTTTATCTTCTTTCTCAACATTCTTACTCCTACAGTAAGTATACACTATGTATTAAGATTTAAAATATGATAGTCTAACCAGATGAAACTGATAAGGCATCCACCTATGAAAACACAGAGCTTTGTATAATGAAACTTAGACTACTTCCTGCCTGGCCTGGTTCAAGTATTTATACATTATAATTTAAACCAGAAAGTGCACATGTATATTTATATTCCTTTGAAGTCATTATACTGGTAGGCACTGAACATCATTATAGCAATGTATGAAAAATAATAGTGCTTCTATCTTTTGGCTTTCTTGCTTTTAAATTGTTATATAGTCTCTCAATTTTAATGTATTTAATCACTTAAAATGATTTATGAGATAAAAATCATCTGTATTAGTTGAAGAAAACACAAGTTTTCAAGCTGATTACTGAGTATTTGTTAAGTAAATTAAAATAATGATTGACCAGTACAGAGAGTTAAGAACTTTGTAATCCAGAATTTATTGATACATTTCAGATAAGGAAACTTCTGCTTTCCCTTTAACCTTTAAGCAAGCTGCGATAATTATACATGTATATGTCTCCTGAAAACAAACTCTGTCCTCCCATTCAAATGTGATAAAGAACATTGCAGGGAGATAAAGAAGATTTTGAACAACCCATGTGTAATGTAGTTATTTGGCTTCCTTATCTTCATTTCTGAACTTCATCCCACAAAAATGTGGCAAAACTATAACCTGAAGTCTGTAGAAGTTTGAATCAATGAACGTCTCATATTTGATTACACACAATTTAGGTTCAGTTCTCATAGACATAAAGAATCATGTTTCTGAATAATATTCTCAATTTAGAATCTTATCTCCAAGAGGTGCCATGAGATGAGAAATGTTTGGAGCATTGTCAAAGCTCGCTTTATGCAATGAACAATTATTTATTAGATTTTCTGTGAAGAGATTCCAGGCACCTTTTGGTGGAGATTTTGGACTATTTTGCCCTGCAGCACTCCCTAGTGCACATGCTGGAATAGAAAAAAAAAAAACAATACCATAAGCAAGAATGGAAGAAATGTCAAGCTTTTTCCCTGTGCTTTCTGCCTGGCTTTTATGCCTGGAATAGTAA
Source organism: Colius striatus (assembly GCF_028858725.1). Classification (NCBI taxonomy): domain Eukaryota; kingdom Metazoa; phylum Chordata; class Aves; order Coliiformes; family Coliidae; genus Colius; species Colius striatus. Next base: position 52,339,514 of record NC_084760.1, on the reverse strand, counting down.
TTTGCACCTTGAATAGAACAGCTGACATTGCTTAGGCTTGCCAAGCAAAGCCTGAGTTTGTGGGAGACTGGGACTCACCAGCATCTGGCTGATTTCTGTGCTCTAGGACACCTGGCCCACCTCAGCTGTTTGTGTATCTAAATCCAAGCTCACTAGCTATTCATCTTGACTTGAGTACTTGCTGCCGAATTGGCACTAGAGACAAAAAACATTGATTAATTTTAAAAAGAAAGAAAGAAAGAAAGAAAGAAAGAAAGAAAGAAAGAAAGGAAGGAAGAAAGGAAGGAAGGATTGACTTCAAAGCTAAAAAGTTTTAGAGGAGTCTGTTCTTTCAGTCCTATCAGCAGATACCTTTGTAATTTGTGTCCTCCGGAGACACAAGAAGCAGAGGTCTAATTTTCAGACATTCAGGCAAATGCCTTTGGCTGCTGCCACCTAGCACAGTATAATAGTTATTTGGTGCCCATCCCATATGAAAAATACATAGAAATAGGCTGTGACCCTCTCCTGATATACCTTCCTATTTCCAGGACTGCAGAGTCAGAATTTGTCTTTTAAAAATTCAGTTCCTACATCTCCAAGATTTGGTGATTTTTTTCTAACTCATTGTACTGGTCATTAAACTATCATAAAGAACCCTAGGAAGAATAGGAATCTCTTTCCAAGGCTTTAATTTTTCTCTTCTGTGTGACACTTACATGAAGGGACATTATCATTTAATCTGGCAACACAGCATGCAAGCTGCCAGAAGCCACATTTTGACTAGTGAAAGATGAACCTCAAAAGCCTGAAAGTTCTTTCACTCAGAGAGTGTCTAAATGGTAGTATTGTTATTTAAATATCTTTCCTCCATGCATTTCTGATGGAAATTTCACTACTTTACATTATGCATTGGTATAAGATTTCCAGGTAAAAGGGAAAAACAGAAAAGATTTAGATGTATTTTTTAAGCTTCAACTTTCACATCAGTGGCTTAAGCCATATTTATCTTCCATTTTTTTTTAAGCCTGCAAATAAAATTCTGCAAATTAAAAATACAAGAGAAACCCAGAAACATGGATGAATTAACAACTGGATGCTGGAGAACTTCATAAATTGGAAAGATCTTTTAGAAGTTACTGTTCTGCTGTTTTCACTATGATGAATGCAGAAACTTTGTGTCTTGAGGCAAAATGTGATTGTGTATCTAGGTGTTTGAAGTTTTCAAATGAAGTTATGGCTATGCTATTAAACACAATAACAACGTAACAGTGAGCATATACTTAGAATCAAAAGTTCACAAGGCACAAATATCTGAGCATCCTCTTTGCTTTACAAGGGATTATATTAATGTGTATGATTTAGTTGCTTCTGCTCTTTCTATTGTCTTTTATTTCCACTTGTGGTACTATTTGACACATGTCTTGAATCAGTTTGTATCAGAGCTTTAATGGAGTATAATTTTCCTTCCTCATGCTACAAAAGTCAATGAAATTATTGAGGAGAAAAAAGCCATCTCAGAATCTCTATCCTCAGACTGGGGATTGAAATAACCTGAATGTGGGTTAATTATCCAAGATATTAATGGCCAACCATACATAATTTCTGCTCTTGTCATCTAAGAATTCAGGCTCTGAGTAAACACAACAATTACATGACAGTTCTCAGAGTTGAGTCAAAGTAGGATTAAGGTTCACATGGGAGAGATGTGTTCTTTGGATAAAATTCAACAGTCTTCAAGAGCCTAAACAGCAACACTCTTCATAAAGGTAATTTGCAGTTGACCCCTGTGTGTCTGTGTTGATTTTCTCAATGACCTCCATGCACATTGCTGTCCATCAACATGCCCATAGCTATGAATCACATCACCTGACAGTCAGCTATCTCTGCATTTTAACAGGAACTTGAATGGATAGATGTGTTTTTACATTGCCATCTAAAATCTGTGTGTCTTAAAATTCATGCTTAAGTATGTGATACATCGTCTTACTGCATTCCTGGGTCTTAGAGAAAAAAAAATCTAAGGTGTCACTAGATACCAGGAGAGACATACTTTCTATGTTTCAGAAGCATTTTACAGGCTTCTCTTTAACACGAGGGCATCATGGCCCCATATTAATCAAGAGTTAATAAACAATATTAACAAACAATATTGGAGTGTAAGGAGTCCTCCTGTGGATCGTGATCAACAAGTGACAGAAGAACATCTGAAACTGCTGGAAAGGTGTCCTGTAACATCATTGTGGACTGATGTGATTGGTGGTCTGTGCTGATACTTGGACATAAGAAATCATTTCTGTGAAATCTAGGAAAAAACACAGAATCATAGAATAGTAGGGGTTGGAAAGGATCTTCAGAAATCATCTAATCCAACTCCCCTGCAGAAACAGGCTCACCTAGATCAGGTCGCATAGGAACATCTCCAGGCAGTTCTTGAAGGAGACGCCACAACCCCTCTGGGCAGCCTGTGCCAGGGCTCCATCACCCTCACAGTGAAATAGTTTTTTCTTATATTTAAAGGGAACTTTTAGTGTTCCAGCTCCATCCCATTACCCCTTGTCCTGTTGCTAGATATAATAGAAAAAAAGGGATGTCTCAGCCTCCTGACATCCACCATTTAGTTATTTGTAAATATTAATGAGATTCCGATGAATGTCTAACACCATGTAAGAGCAGAAGGCCTGAGGTGGCAAACTTTTGCCTCAGGGCCAAGCTAGGACCCACAGCTTGTCTGGTTGGAGAGGTTCTTTGCCTGCTCTGGTTTGATCACACCTCTAACTGGAGAGGTACCCATGGCAAGTCACAGCTGATGTGTGTGTGTAAGTGAATGAAAAACTTTCCCTGTCACAGTCTGTCATTCACCTGATCTGTCCAATAGAGTAAACCTGATGATATCACATTGTTTAGATCCTTTTTCCCTTCTGATGCCTCTTGAGTTACTGATAATGTTCTAGGAATAGAAAAATTCAGCATCTGAATATGCCAAAGGCTGCACAGGAATCTTATGATTTACATCCCTGCTCTTTCAAGGTAACAAATTGAGGTTCAACAGTTAAGCATTTTCTCAAACTCACTTTTTCTTGACACATATGATTAATAGCTATCTTTTGTAAATATTTAAATTTTACTTATACTTTACTTGTACATGGTGTATTAAACATCTTTTCTCAGCCGTTGCATTTATCTTTCTTTCCCTGCACTCCCCTTTTGTTTCTTCCCAAGAAGAAATGCTTGTTTTTTTTTGACTTACAGTGTAATTAGTTTCCTGAGTAAAATTCTAGAAAGAACTTTAGACCGAGTAATAACATTTCCAAGCACCTTTAGAAAGATCTTCCAGCAATGGACTTTATCTGAATGCTGCTAATTGTTGCATCCAAAATTTAGGCAGAACCGTTTTACTGACCACCATTTCTATGATATCTTGAAGTCAAGACCCAGATCTGAAGGTTTCCTCTCATAGAGCTCTGCTTACAACACTGAAGCTGTAATCTTCATGGTGCTAATCTATAGTTAATTACACAGATCATAAATCAAAGCATCATATTATTCATATTGGCCAGCTGTCTAGAGGACAGATTTTTATTTAACTTCATCCCCAAGCTGTCAAAAAGTGGAGCTTTTCTGATGCAAGTTTGTATTTCTGGTTCTCACTGGAGTCTGACCTCTCTATTCTCAGGCATAAGACAATGTCCTGCCATGCATTTCAACCTGAAATTAATGGAAAAAATCAGAAAGCAGTCTCAATCAGTCCTATTGATCCCTGAGTCTTGGTGACAGCAGCCCCAGCCCAGGAGACACAACAATACTGCTATTTCCTGTGGTGTTCTTATAAAAATGACAAGACTATTGGGGGAAGAAACAACCAGGTTGTAGCAAGTGTGCAAATCCCAATGTGATCTGGCTGCAAATCAGGACCCAGATATCAAAATGCTGATGGCAATGATAGATGATTTCTTGATGGTGTGAAGGAGAAGGCAAACATCAGTTCTCATATTTGTTGATCTCTTTGCAGCATCAGAATCAGACTGATTATGAGAGTTTACTGAAGGAAATGGCAAGGCTGCATGATGAATATATCAAAATAGTTCAACATCTCTCTGGGTGTATGTAGCTCTAGTAAGGTGACAGGAAACGTCATGTTTGTCTCCTGAGTTCACAACTACCATATCTGTCTTTGTACTTATTTAACATCTACAGACAGATCCTAGAAATGGTGAACTCATCATTGACTTAGTGCAGTGGCTACACAGCTCTCGTCATGCTCTTCTTCACCAGAGACAGCAAGATGGTGTCAAATTTTGGCCAAGAATAGCTAATGGATGGAGAGTAGTTGTGCCTGAATGAAGAACAGTAAACTCACACAAGACAGACATTATGCTAAAGGGATTAAAAAAACCCAAAAAACAAACCAACAATTAAAACAACTTTGGGCAGTTTACAGTCTCATATCTGAAAATATCTTTTGTGAATGCAATTCAGTATAGTAAAGTCATATCAAAGTGATTTAAAAAAGACCATATAGCCAGTCTGTGTTAGTTTTTTCACAAATCCTAGTTCACAATGAAGTAGTGAGGAGTAACACATAAACTGTTTCCTGCCTTTGAAAATTTTAGTTTTTAGTGTTGAAAATTCTGGGATTTGGGTATATTAGAGTGGAGGAAGAAGGAGAAGGGAGAGAACAAGAAAGAAATAGAACTGGATTTTTAACATTCTTTTACTTGAAATTTGCTAACATCTCCATGAGCCATTATCTGGTTTACAGTACTCAGAACTTCTGCCATTAACAAATCAATTGTGAGACTGCATTATCAGATTCTCACTCTACACAAGGACCAGAGCTGTATACATTTCCCTTTGTATGTAAATATAGTTAACCTCTTTTACAGATGATTACCAGTACTAATGGAATAATAATTCCAGTTTCAGCTTCTGCTTACTCTGACAAACATTTTTTCCACACAAGTTTATCCAGCTTTTTTTCTATGGTTACTCCTTATGAACTCTAGTCACTGTTAATGATCTCTTCATGTTTAATGTTTACTTGTCCTGTTCTCCATCTTCTGACTCATTAGAGTCCCAGATTCCCAATATAGTGCAAGTTTCACTTCCCAATCTCTTTGACCGAAACTTTGATATCATTCTCACAAATCAAAATCTTCCCACTGAAAACTTTATTTTTTTGTCTAGGCAGTCTGTCTTTCTCTCTTTCAACTTTCTCCCCAGTAACTCTTTGGTGATCTCAGTTACCCAGTTCTCCTCAGTCAACTTACTACAACCTCTTGGTGCATGCATAAGGCTCATATTTCCTCCTTAGGCACCTTACTTTCAGTTACTTCTTTTGCTACCTTGGTTCAGCTCTTACATTCTCTCCCTAACACCACCATTGTGTGATTCTTTGAAGTTAGAATACTGACTGTCTTGCTGCTTTTACCCAGTCTGATGCTGAGAATGAAGGAAAAAAGCATATCTCTGCATGGTTAATATAGTATTGTATGAGCCCATTCTACTTGCATACTTGCAAACATCATCTCACTGTGTTGTGTTGGGTTGAGTTCAGTGTCTGATGGGCCAGAGCTCTGCTTCTATAGCTCAGCACTTAACCCAGTGCCTGGGAACAGGCAGTTCCACCTTCAACAGTTTGAAATTACTGAGCACCTGACACAGTGCATTCACATGACCACTTGTACTTTAAGACAAGGCAAAAGAAATCATGGTGGAAATGTTCAAAGTCAGAGATTTTGTTCAGGAGTCATCTAAAAAACTCACTGTAATCCTTAGTTTCTTTCCCATTTTGACCATCAGGTGCAACAGAGATGTAAATTTATATTTTTCAAAGAAGAGATGGGAAGCCTCTGATTCAAAACACAAATGCCCCAAACTACTGTCATAAAATTGTCGTAAGAATTTGCTTAAGTGTAGTGAAAAAAAAAACCAAAATATGAACAGGGATGAAAAAAATTTAAAAAAAAAAAGAGACATCAAAAAATAGTACTTTTCATTATGTTTTTCATCCTTGATGAAATGAGCAAAATTATGTGGGCCTTAAACTATCTGTCTCCAGAGTTTATTTTTTTCTTAAAACATATTACTCCATGCATAAAGGTAAAGACAGATTTTTATCACATGCACTATCTAAAACTTTGTATCATAAGGTGAAATAGCATTTGAAAATATTTTAAATATTCATATATAAAAAAATATTTAAACATTTGAAAATAATCCATAGTTTATCTTATGCATTGTAAACAGAAATTTTGGGAAAATCAGGCAAATTAAATCAGGTTACATAGAAATAAAGCTTTTACTTATCATGCATTTATATAAATATCACTGTTTAGCAATGCAATCAATTATCAATAATAAAAGATGTTTATCCAAATTAACATCAGTAGCTATGTGACTTAGAAAACATGAATGCAGTTTTTCACCATAGAATACTCTTTCTGAAAATTCTATCATACGGGTTTCTATTTATTTTGATGGATTTTATTTTTAGTTGACATTCTGTATTCACTGTAGAGGCTAAATGTGTCACTTTAGTTTCAAATCACCTATATAGTTAGCAGAACAAAATGCCCCAATTAAATGGAAATGCGTTAACAGATGTGATGTGAACAGATGAGACACCTTTTCTAAAAAATGTTGCATGATAGCAAGTAAAGATTGCACGTGGCAGTCTCATATAAGACTCTCATGCTAAACTGTCTAAGAAGAGTGTGAAAAAGTGAAGCTTGGTAAATGATTTCCAGTTTAAAGAGCAGTCTAAAGAACACTTTAAAGAAAAAAAGTACAGTGTACATTGATATTGCAGTTGAAGATAATGTGTTGTAATGCTTTACCTATGTTTCAAATAACTATTACAATTAGTGAAGAAAGCCAGAACTTGAGAGACAGAACAGAGCTCTAAAGTCTTTTGTACAGGAAAAAAAATTGACCTTACTTCGATTTTAAAACAACCATGAGAAAAAGAAACTCTTGGTGATCATTACAGACAATTATAGGCACAGCATGCATGTGAACACACGTGGAAAAACTACACTTCTTAATATGTAAGAAGAATCACATTGTAGTATCTCTAAATGGAGAACAACAGGGAGGTTGAAAAAAGCACCACAAACAACAAGAGAGACCAATTTGAAGAAAATAAATAATTTTTATTATGAGAAAACTGAGAAAGTAAAAACGAGTAGAAGATCTTTGTTCTTCTTTTGTATTTGTTTTTGAATTGCACATGTTGTAAGATTAAGACAAAGATAATTGGAGGGAATAAAATGAAGCCATTACACACCAAGGTATATAATGCTATAGACCTGTAACTCCCTCAGGTCATAAGTGGAGTCACCTCCACTCCCCACTTACCTCAAAAATACCAATATAATCAACTAATTTTGCACTAAAATAGCTGCAGCCTTATCAGATGAGAAGTCCTGTTCTCAGGGGATTGTTACAACTGCAGTGTGCGTTGCACCATGAAGAGGCCTTACTGTTAGAACAACAGACATGATCTGTCTTGTATGTGCTTCTAGCAAAAAAGTGGAACCCTCTTTCTACAAAAATAAGGACATGAGAGATTGCATGTCACGTCAGTACTCCAGCCTCTAGTACTATTAATGCGTCCTGTTACTTGATATCTCTTGCAGTCATGTAGCCATACAGTTGACCTGAGATACTGCCAACTGTGGCAACTGAGTCAAATGTAAGCAGCAGCTCCTTTTCATTCGGGTTATACAATTATTAATTTTCTTCAAGTTTTCTCTTTTAATAAATTCTCCTGGATGAAAATTTCTCCATTATTTTCACAGGTAAATGACATGATAGCATGAAGTGCTTAGAGGTAACTTTAGTTTGTAAACTGAAAAACTATCTTTAATATTTCAGCTAGAACATTTCAGGTACCTAACCACCTTTCTGCAGATATTGAGGGCTACTGTCGCCCTCTTTGCATTCATCTCTTCCCCAGGCTAATTTAGCTCAATCCTTCAGCTTTTCCTTGCAGTGAAACTTTTCCTGCCCAGACCAGCTTGGGGGCTCTTTACTGAAATTAGTCCGGTTTGTCTGTGAATCTGAAACTGTTGTGTAGTCTTCTCACTGAGAGTTTCTGTCACCTTCACAGCTCTCCTGTGAAACGGAGACAAAATCTTGGTTCTTCTCTTCTGTGCTTAAATAAAAGCAGAATTATTTTAATCTTAACTATAATCTTTGTTCTGATGAATTTTAAACCAACCTTGAAGTATTTGTGAATTCTAATGAACTTAATATTTATTTTTATATTTATGATTGTAGCTTTGCAACCTAAAAGTGCTCTGATCCAGAAGTTACTCTTTTCCTCTGTTACACATAATTGCATATTACTTTGCATTCATAACAGATTTGAATAAGAATATTTTAGCAGAGGAAGATGAAGAGTAAGGCATGTAAGTAGTAATCCCTCTGAGGTAAAAGTGCATACAAATCAGTATGGTTACACAGAAATAAATGCTGTCCAGCCAGTGACCTGTGAGATAAAATAAGTTTGGCTAAAGGCTGCGAGATCTTGGAAAAGTGATATTTCTGCTTAGCTTTATTTATGTGATTTTTATGAATAAATCTACCATCAGGTGACAACAAACACCATAAAAACAGCAAACAACTTCCCTGTGCTTTTCATGGCTAGGATTTCAGTCTGACCGTGACTAAGCTGGACATTTTCTTAGCTATGTACCGACTCTCAGGCTACACAGTCTGAAAACTGATAAGAGAAAATCTTACTACAGTTGCAGTAAGATGATGCATTGTGGATTTAGTAAAATTTGATTTGTGAGGATTTCATAAAAATAACCACAGAATTGCAGAATGGTTGGAAGGGAACTCTAGAGATCAGCCAGTCTAACCCTTCTGCTTAATCAGATTCATCTCGACCAGGTAACACAGGAACGTGTCCACAAGGGTTTGAAAACCTCTGGAGAAAGAAACTCCACTGCCTCCCTAGGTAGTCTGTGCCAGGGCTCTCTAACCCTCACAGGAAAGAAGTTTCTCCTCTAGTTTTCTATTCAAACCCTAAAAAATATTCTTCTCTAAACAACAATTTGTTTACAATATATCAGGCAACAGAGAAATTCAACGGTAAAAGTCAAATATCTTCCCCATTTTTTTCAGTTACAATATCTTTATAGAAGTACATTCACAGAATGTAGGCTTTAAGAATCATTCATTTTGCAAAAATTGAATTACATTCTTTTTTTATTAATGTGCAATAGAAAAATGATAATAACTTGTTACAGTATAACTCTGTTTCAGTTGTATTTTTACAACTTGACATTGACAGTTTTTATTATCTTCTTTAAGAATTGAAACAGTGTTTGCAATGGAAACTCTGCTATCTAATCTATTCCACCTTTTTTTTTTTTCCTTAACCTGTGCACAACAGAGAGGTAAAGTAAAAAATATTATGACATTTGCAAAAATGTTTTCAAGGGAAACAAATACCTATGGGACAGATATTAAAAGTAAATTGTAAATATGAGGGAGAGAAGCATTCAGTGTGAGTGTTAATCCAAGTGAACTTTTCATTGAAAAATGTATATTACTGCCGTGTTTGGGTTAAATGATGCAGATGGATTTATGCAATCTACCAGAGTAACATTGTAAATTTACTTGCTTTTAAGAGTCTGAAAATTGTGTAAGCAGGGAGAAAAAGGAGGTCTGATAAAATCATAAGTATTTTCTTCATCAATGCTGAAACTCTAATTTTCTTGCTTATTGCTTGAGTTGATAAAACAAATAAAGGAAGGAATCTAGGAGAGAATTCATTAATATGCAAAGTGAATTTCAGTGTTCTGTCCCGCTGATATTTTTATGGAAAACCTGACTAGATGCTACACATGCAACAGAAAAATCTACATTTAGATGGAAATATTATGAAATGCATGATATGGTACAAAGTAAGTCTTTTAATGGAGATAGCAAAGTGTTGCATTATATGGTTGAGTGGAAAGACAGCATGCATACAGGCTTTTATGTCCAGCTGCCTTGATTTGTCCAAGAGAGCTCACTTTATTTGAATCTGAACCTAATATAGAGAGAAAAAAATACCACAAAAATCCAGTGGAGAAATGATTAGTTATTTTACCAAGTGAAATATTTAAGACCTGCCTGAGTTGCCACTGTAAGCAATGATGTTTAGGGTTTGCATGGCAATGTTTTTCATGGCAAGTTTCCTTAAATATTTGACAATTGTGAATTAATCAAGCCTTTCATTATTATGTCTGTTACCATGATAAAGGGATGTAACCATGTTTAAATTTATACTCATAGGTTTTAATAACTGTTTTAAAGTCACTGCAGTAGCTGATTTGAACATGCCCTTAGAGATTATTTTTAATTATTATTCGATTTTGTTAATATAACAAATATAAAATATTTTACAAAATGTAAAATTATTGGACAAACTACCAATTTACCACTATGAGTTATTAAAAGAAAATTAAACAAGTGAAAAAAGTACACAGTATAAGAAGTTAAATTTTGTCATGTGCAATATATAAAATACAAATTGAGAATTGTATCCTGAATAGTCATAATATTTGATTGAGTAAAACTGAATGAAAACTAAATGAAAGTAACTGTTACCAGAGATCACAAAATACCTGAGGAACTAGTATTTTTTAAGCTCTCAAATAATATCACTGTTGTGACGATGTGGAACTAAAATGATTACTCATGTCAGTGGATAGACATTCTTGATCTAAGCTGTAATTTTGCCCATAATTATATCTACTTCAAGAAAATATTAAGAGGATAGGTAAAAATTGAGTATCAATACGTAAAACAAATATATTAGAAGTGCAGGACAATATAAAAAACAATGAACTTTTTGTTGGCAATTTATTTCAGGCAGCACTTTTGCATATGTATTTGTACAAGTGACTTGGATGTTTTTAAAAAAAAAAGGCAAGATAAGATTCTTATACTGAAAGAATTAGTATGCTAGTTTGTGATTTCCTTTGTGATGCTAAAACAGCTTTTAGAACACGATTCTGCTCCTGACTGTACTGTGTGGTCTGTAGCATGATGATGCTGGTGGTAGTGATGGTGATGGAGTACTTTTATTAGCTTACTAATGCTTCCTTTAAAAGCTCTCTGCCAGGAAAGGAGATGAAGCTAAAAAAAAGTAGAAAGATTGTTATAAAATATAGTTATTTGTTTACTGGATATTTTTAAATTTTAAAGCAAAAATTTAATGTATATTTGAGTCACTACTTTCTCTCCATGTTACACATTTTTTAATATAAATTTATTAAAGCAAAGGAAAAGTTCCAACGGATCCTTCTTAACCACAAGAATATCATTGAACCACTACTAGACATTCTAGTTCTAGTACAATGGAAACAGTAGCAGGACTAGTAATATCAATGGATCTCTGTGGAAACATTTATAATTCTGTATTAATCTGGGGAGGACAGAGTAGTGAAATCCCATCTTACTTCCAGAAAAATGGGAACATTAGCTCTGTTTTGACAGGCACAATGGCATCTGGTTTATTCTGTAGTCTTACTTCTAGTCTTATTGATGCTTAACCCATGAATGCCCTTGGATATATATGCCAGATTTCTCCCTCATGTTACCATGCAATAACATTGAAAAGGAGATACATTTTCTCTCATAATTTTAATCGAAATGACAAAGAGTGGCCTTAGGATGTTTCTGTATGTCCTAGTGTTCTTTCTATAACATTTAAAATAATGGAGACAAACTAAATGACATGGCCTTAGGCATGCTGAGGGAGCTCTAACTCTCTGGGGGTTAATGGATGACTGTTTTTAGTTGAGTAATCAAATATAATACTGTACTGAAGAACTCCTATAAAGGCACATACATGCAGACTAATGACTGTTACTCCAATATGCTTTCAACCTTGAAGACATTTAAAAGACATTGCTTGTCATTTCAACATTATATTGTTACAGTCTAAAAAATACATTTCACTTTTCTTTTGCATGATTTGGTGAAACAGATGACAATTGTCGCTTTTTTTTTTTTTTCTGATTCAAACAAAAAGCTACTCTTACAAAATCTTCAAATGCAGTGCTGCTGTCAAAAAAGGCAGAGCATTAGTAACTAGAAGAATAACCTCAAAGACCACAGGGACACTAATATGAAAGATAATACAAATTTGAAATTTTTAAAAACACATTTTGTCCTATTTGCTGAGAAATAAATTAATCCCTATGTTTTGAATTGGATCCTGTTGAAAAAAGTTTAGCTAGGTGCCAGGTAGGAATTTCTTGGAGATGAAGCTCATAGGAGAGAGGTGGAAGAAAAACATTTTTAGATTTGTTTTGAAATCTCCATCTGAAGAGAAGAATCAGGTAGGGAATGTAGTTTCTGCATTTAGACTTCTTTCACCACAGGGCTACTGAAACACAGATCTTTCACTAATTTGTGATTTTAATTTATTTCCTTCCTTGATTTTTTTTTTTTTTTTTTTTTTAATAATCCTAACTGCTTACTACTTTTCCAGTACCTTCTCCATAGTGAGTGACTGAAGTCCTTGAATCCAGCAAGTTATACTTGGCAAGACATAACTGGCCAGATTTCTCTTTGTTCTTCCAGCTGTAAATTATCAAAGTACATCAATGCAATGGTAACTAAAGCATCTTAGTGCATCAGCTCGTCTGAGAATGCATGGAGCACTGTTAGCACAACTGTGGCTCACAGCAGAACACTGTGAACTCTCATTTGCAGTTAAACCAAGCATCTCTCATATATGATAGTGTTCCATGACATACAAATGTCTTGTCTCCCAGTAAAAGTATGAAGATGTGACAGACAATAGGAGTCTTCCTGTGCTCAGTATCATGGTAGGAAATACTTTTCTGCAGCTATCATCAGTTTTATATATATGCATATTTCCAAGACAGTTATATTTAAATTTGCAGGCAGCAGTTAATGAAGTTAGAAAGGAATCATCTAGCTTTTAGCAATTCAATGCCAGAGATATTCTTTGGCTCTCGTGGAAGAGTGAAATGCAAGACATAGACACACAGAAATTAAACACACATATATTGACTCTAGGAGGAAAATATGAAAGATGTGAGCAATGGAACAGATGGGCCAACTTTAATAATATAGACATTTTTAGCAGAGAGGTCTGCCTTCTTACTTATATCACTGAAGATTTATATGATTCAGACGACTAATTTCAGACTTTGACTGCTTTTCTAGGTAACCACCCTAATAGAAGAAACCCTGTTTTAGTTAAAGGGAACTAAATGAGGGCACCCCTCGGATTTGGAGTAAGAATTCAAAATGAATTGTAATATCGGTTGTGTCATTTGCCTTAAAAGATTTATGAACAGGAATTCTTTAACTGGAAAACTTAAGATGTTTGAAAGTGAAAATGTTATTTTTTTTTTTTTCCAAAATACATGATTTATTTGATTCCAGGAGAAAGAAAAAATATTATTAAATTCCCATAATCAGATTCCTAGGGGTCCATTATATTGAGACCTTCTAGTATGTTTCATTATCTCAGTGATCTAGTATGAAATACCTCTTAAATTTTGATGCTTATTGGTGTTGAAGAAAGATTTTTGGTACAACAATCCAATAGGATGCTCCATTAAGCTCAGTCACTAAACCTATATCATTGTACTTCTAAATAGAGAAATTAAATAATAATTGAGACTCAGAAACTCAACATTCTTTGCTGGATGATAACTGATAATTTTTAAAGTTGATATTGTCAGTCTAAGGCTACAGAAATGCAATATTATTATTCATTTTCACAATCTGTCATTATAAACCTAGGAAAACTTGCTTTCCTTTCTTCTACTTAATAGACTGTGAGGTATTGATCAGGACTTACAGCCTGCTCATTTCCATGATTGATATTTTTTTTTTTTTTTTGGTCCTGCAGTTGGTGTTGCAGTTTTGAATACTTTGGAAGGAAACTTGACATTTCATAAACCCATCAGAAGAATTCCTGGGTTAAACGAATGTCAGAAACTGCAGTGCCCACAAAATAAAAGATAGTGTTTTTTTAATGCCAAGAAGTGAAATTAAATGCTTTTAAAATTATTTTATTTGAAGTAATGGCATATTACTGACATCCAACAATATTAAACCAATTTGTTTACTGTAAGGGAATGTGTGGAAAAGTATAGTAGGTTTAAACAATATTGTGGTTACATTTTTCTAGCTTTTATAAGATCTGGCAAAATATTTAGATACTAATGTAAAGATAGACTTATGTGAATTCAGAGGATGACATGTGTTTCCTTAAGTACTTGGGGACATTTATTTTTACTATAAAACCAAAAATTAAAATCTCCTTCTAAAGTATTTGAGCTCACTGCTGAGGATAAAGACATTTGATTGCACTTGGTTATTGCCTTGATGAACGAATAGTTCTTCATATAGTTTGATTTTCTCTTGCTTTTCTAAAGAAATATAAATGAAATCCACCTCCTTTCCTCGTGAAAATGGTTCTGAGTGTCTAACCTCTTTGTTAAAACAAGTGAATTCTTTCAGACCTGAAAATTGTGAAGATCTTTTCTCTGGTTCCATCTTTAGTATATAGGATAATGCAATAACACTTGTTTTTCACTTAGGGAAACATCAAGGTCAAATGAAGTCAGCAATGTGCCCTCATGGCCAAGAAGACCAATGGCATTCTGGGATGCATCAAGAAGAGTGTCGCCAGCAGGTTGAGGGAGGTTCTTCTCCCCCTCTACTATGCCCTGGTGAGGCCTCATTTGGAGTCCTGTGTCCAGTTCTGGGCTCGTCAGCTCAATAGGGACAGGGAACTGCTGGAGAGAGTCCAGCGCAGGGCCACCAAGATGATCAGGGGACTGGAATATTTCTCTAATTACATTTATGTTTTTTGGAAGAGTGAAACTCAACATTAACATATTAGCTAAGCACTGTAAATAATTGCTTGATATAGTCCCTATTCCCATTTCCTTTCAAACCAAATTTCACTTATTAAAACTGTGAAAAGTGCATATATGTTTCAATCACATTTAATTAGTCGCTCTGCATCAATTTTCCAGTAATTTACATGCATATTCTTCATTTCTGACTTTCTTAAAAAAAGGCCACATTTCTTCACTTTAGATGAATAAATACATTGAAAGAGTTTGAGTTTTACTCTTTTTGTAAGATAAAGATAAAATCAATAAAATTTGGCACATAATGAAGTAGTTCACTAATTCACTACCTCGTATGTTGAAAAAAATGAACATTCAATGTGGACTTGAAAACTGCACATACATCAGCTCCTTGGGCAAGCTTTTCTTTGCAGCACAAATCTAATTTAAACTCAATTTGTATCCAGATGTAATAAACCAAAAATTTAGTTTCTCCTATATCATTTCTATTTGAACCTTTCTCAATATACTCTGTGGACTGAAAGATTTAGAGTAGCACTTGTTTGTTTTGAACTTTACTAATCTATTTATGTTTAAACAAATTTCTTTATAAAGTATGCTACGTCTACTTCAGATCTACCTTCTTTGACCTGTCCTGTTCTGGGCTCTACCTAACAAATAAATACAAAACAAAGGTTAAAAAAAGGTGGTTTATTTTCTGATTTTTTCTTCCCAATGTGATCTTCCCATCATTCTGTCTTTTAGACATGGATTCTCCTTACTCAAGATAATTTCTATCCTATCAGCAGAATTACCCATATGAATATATATACATCATACATCTACCAAGATGTGCTAACAGTTTTCAATCTATTCTACTCAAGCATTGAATCAAGTCTCTAATATGCTTTTGCATCAAGGGTGGGAGATTAAAAAAAAGATAACTATGCCAGCAACAGTTTACCACAACATTGCAAATAATACTCAGCTTCATGTAATGCGATGTACATATGCCACTTTCACAGCACTTAAACCAGAATGTCAAGTTGTCCCCTTGTAAATGAATACACAGCTTTGATCTCTCACTCCCACTCTCAATCTGCTTCCTGACTTAAATCTCAGCTGTCTAGCTGCTGTGACTAGAATATGCAGCATCAGTTTTTAAAAGTTTGGTTTAACTTTGGCCTAATTAACAGGAGTTTTTTCTAACACTAAAAAACCCAACCAAACAAACAGAAATCAGTTTCAAGATTTTACCTTTCTGTAGAAACTGGATAAGAATATTTGAGACCACAGAAAAACATTTTCATGAAGGAAGATGGAACAGACAGGAATCCTTTAAATGTAAATTTCTGCATACTTTCAGGGACTTAAACTTTTTCCACAGGATATTTTAAGATAAATTTAGGAATTTTTAGCACGAGCTTTGAATTTATTTATAGAATCATAGAATCACTTTGGTTGTTAAAGACTTTTAAGGTCATTGTCCAACCACTAACCTAACACTGCCAAGTCCATCACTAAACTAAACCATATCCCTCAGCACCTCATCTATGTGCCCTTTAAATACCTCCAGGGAAGGTGACTCCACTGCCTCCCTTGGCAGCCCCTTTCAAATGCTTAATAACCCTCTTGGTAAAGTTCTCTCATTCTTCTGATGTAGATATGCAAACTATTTAAAGAAATGTAATGAATGCTGAAGCAGGTGTAAGGAAAAAAAAGCATTTTTGCAATTATATTGACAATTTTCCTATTTACATAAAATAATATGTAATTTCTTGCTATGAAAGCTTATGATCAATATATAGATCCACTTAACCGTACCCCAACCAATTAAGATTTCTTAAGAAAAGTGAAAATGAAAAAGACAAGCTAAAGATTAAGGCAATTCAGAGGGAAAACTCATATTATATTGATTTGATTAATTGAAACACTGTAGATGCATGCTGCTTAGTTTTTGGATAGATCATTTACGACAAGGCATGAAGGATTTAGTGCCTTTCTTAATCCCCTGTCCTCGAAGTTAATTATGAATGATGTTTCTTTTGTTTTGAACTTCATGAACTTCTCTGTTTCATATAAGTCAAAGTGCCCAAGGGATAACCTGTCTTTAATTTTGTAGTGTTTTTTGTTGTAGAAATGTCTTACCCATATTGGTCTAAGAGTGCACGTGTATGATAAGTAGTAAGAGTAATCATCTCTATGAAATTGTTTTGGGGTATGAAGACCAGTCCCTCTTCCTTCTAGTCTTTTGTCATTTCCTCATTTTGATTACAAAGCCCTAGCTTTCTAGCACATCTAATATCAGACATGATTTTTCTGTCACTTCACGTATAGTTAGAATATGTGTTACACTGTTGTTTTACAAAATGGGAAGATAAAAACAAAGAATCAATTAAAAAATTGCCAGGATAGTCATATCTCTGCTTTTCTGAGAGAAACCAAGATAACTGGCTTTCATGGGAAAAGTCTAAGAACTTCAGAAACTAGATCAGTGCTCTGTATTGCCTGAAAAAACCCAGCTGATGTCTTAGACTAACAGTGATCTCAGATTTTCTGCACTTGACTACCAGAAATGATTTCTAGTGTCAACCTTGTAATTTCAGTTGATTATTTGCTGTATTCATTTGATGATTTGATAATTTCACATATTGATTTATTGACTCATTCTTAATTATGACCTTGATTGCATCACTGTATCATTTAATCTTTAATTAGCTTTGTAAAGTTGTCATAAATTAGTTCAGTAGAATGCTTGCTGAAGTATATCTGCTTATTCATCTTTTAAAAAATAAAATCCATTAAAATTACAGACTTTGCATTCATTAAGTTGTATTATACCTTGTGTCACGAACTCTGAGGATAAAGTTAATTTTGATTAAGAAATTAGCAAATCCATTTTCCTGTGCTTGCAAATCAATAACTAAGAAACCCTTTGTTTTATTATTTTTGTATCTACTAACATGTGTTAAGTAGGGTAATAATTTCCAGAAAATCTTGGATATTGCAATAATGTCAGTATTTTTCTGATTAAAGTAATATTAAACTGTTACAGTACTGAATGAGCAAAGATATCACTTCCCAAATTTCAAAAAAGATCCAAGAAAGGGATTATAATCCAATTGTTGCTGATTCTGATTTAGGATCCTGCCAAGTGTCATCAAATCATCTATTATTTATTACTTTTTTGAATTCTGCAACTCTGAATAATATAAATTGTTCTTTCCTAGTTCTTTCCAAAGCTACTTGAAAATGAAAATGTTGGTTCAGTGCAACTGCAATTTCTTCTCCCACAGGTATCAGATGCAGATCTTTTCTGTAGAACCTTTCAGGTATTTTGGGAAGAACCAGTTATAAAGTGCTAATCAAACTTGAAATGCTCAATGAATGTGGCAACAGTAATGACATTTCAAAAAGAAAGACACATTTTTAGGAAAGCATTGGAATAAATAAAAATGTTTCTTTTTAGTCTATTTGCAAAAAAAAAAAAAAACAAAACATTTTAAGACATATTAATAATTTTATGACATACTAATCTCTACTTCCATTCACAAGCAACAAATCACTTAGGATATTTGAAGATTAAAGCTACATTGCAAATACAGAGCACTAATATTTTTTTAATTCCAGTTATTCAGTTTATGTCTAATATGAAATTATTATAATTTCTTGTGGGCAAAATGGATCACTTTTGGAAAGTGTAATTGTGAGTGGAGAAACTTTCAATACTTTCTAAATAGAAAGGTAAAATCCCACTTCCTCTATGGTTTTGTTTCCTGTGATTTAATTTTTATAATGGTTTTCCCTGCAGATCTGTATTATTAAAACACTAGATTTCCTCAATGCTTTGGACCCATTAATTGTTTCACAATAAAGTAAAATCTTACTAAATTTGATCCTATTTCATAAAACTTAGAATAAAGCTAAACAAACCAGAAACAGAAATTTGTGCCCTGGCACATAGAGAAAGCTGGTTGTGAAAAAAGACATTACAAACTTCCAATGTAGAAAAAGTCTGCATGATGAGTGGCAGGGTAAAATGTAATGAAATTTCTGCTCAGAATAAGCATTATAGACAAGATAAATACATAAAGATACACTTTGTTTAAATTAGCTAGTTTTTCTTTATTTTAATAAATGCCTTTGCCTGCATTTCTTAACCTGTAAATATTTTCCAGTGTGTTAGGAATGGCTAGACTATTAATTTTGACATTACTATCATGAGACCTGAAAGCTCAGGTCGTCAATGGTTTAGCAGTGCCTTTTTTTCTTTCTTAATAGGTAATGATTTCATAATGGACTTCTCTGTCCTCAGCCAAGCTTTTCAGAAATTACTTTTCACATGGATCACTTTGTAATGCATATTACATTATCCATTTAACCTTCACAGAATCAGAAGGGTTTAAGTATTTCATTAGTGGTGTCGTTGTCTGCAAGGAGCTATTTCTACCAAAAGCCAAATTTAAATTTTCTTTTTAAAGAAAGGAGCATTGTCACAAATTGCAGGTTGACACATTCTAAAGTTCCAGAATGTCTCTCTAAAGTTTCTCTGCCTGTTTCTTACTATGTGATTTCTTTCAGCATAAGGATAGCATATTTGATTTGAGTTCTCACATTTTTCATTCTCGTTGCCTTTGCATATATTTCATTATTACTATAGAAAAATCTATTTATATATTTTTAATCTATTGTATTTGAAACATTTCAGAACAAAGGAAATGTTTTCAATAGCTTTTGAATGCACCTTTAAAACTGCTTTTGGTGTTTTAATGTACTATATCACAATCTTCTTGTGAACTTGGAGAAACCAAAAGCGTACTACATTTGATGGGGTCATTAAAAGCAGAGCATTTCAACCATGATGCAAATATCCAAATTTAATACCTCTAAACAGAATTATAGAAGAAATAGCTTGATAAAAAAAAATGTAACTAACTAAAAAGAAATATACTTCCTTTGTAATAGAAGCTTAGCATTTTTGTAGTGAAAAGGTGTCAGGGATTTTGGGCTGCCTCTTGTTATTGCAATTTTCCAAAATTAAGGCTGAAAGTTTTCCCCTTGCGATATGTTTTGCATTCAAAAATGATTTCAATTTCTAAAATTGAGAAGTCTTTGCTATTAATAATTTCATAGCATTTTCCGAGCATTATAGCCCTATTGTGCCAGCCACTACTCAAATACACGCAGTCAGACCCTGACATGAGCAGCTTGCATTCTAAATAAACCATGAGGGCAAATATTTTCCTTTTCACTTATCCTTTACAAACAGTATTGACAATTTTGGAGATTAAGTAGACATTTATGGTATTTGAGAATATAATTGTACTATTTAACATTCACCAGAAAGCAGCTGCCATTATTCCTGAGGGAAAGTCAATCATGGGTATGATTACAAAGAAGCTGTGAGAATTGACTTAATTGAAAACACAGGGGGACTTCTAGGTAAGAGCAGAGGCAAAATGTGATAAATTAGTTTTCTTGAGACTTCACAAAGAGTGAAACTGAGAAAATCAGTATACAATCTAAGTTATGCATTTCCAGTATTAAATATACAAGGGAAAAGATTATCCCCTTGCACTTCCGAAGACATAGCAACAAACAATATCCACACTTCATAACTTATTATCATTAACAATAATAGTAATTTAACTACATTCTAAACCATTCAAGACATTGAACAAATAAACATCTCAAGAGTTCCTCTTCCAAATTTCAAGCACAATAAAGAATCACTTGAACAAATTTAACAGTACTTAAAGAATATTCCAAACATCTTCAAATCCACTTTGTTTCAATGAAAATACTGAAATATTTACCCTTGTGCTTTATTTGAATTTATTATTTTTAATTAAGAATTTTTAAAATGGCTATTTAGTCTTTACCTCATTTTTTTATATATATATAACAGATCAATTAGAAGAAATAGAACTTCAGCCTTATCAAATCAGAGCATTTTCCTTTAAGAATATTGTAAATTCAGTCCTTATACCTTTAAAATGTAGTCAACATCCATATATTGACTTTTTATCTCAAATTTTAGACCCAGTAAAATGAAAAACTGAATGTTTACTATTAAACCAAGAGCTGAATCTCATTTTCCATTGCCGTTGCAATGTTGTAATATTTTCTCACTGTTTGAAATCTGTCTAGTTCTTGAAAATATTGTTTTTGTTTTTTTTTTTTTTTTTTTTGATAAAAGCATGAAATCTTTCTCCCAGCCTCTAGAGTGTTAAAAGATCTGCACTAAGGGTGAATAAAAGAACAGAGTTTACAGTCCTTTACAGTTTTATAGCATGAAGATGATAGGTTAGATTATTCTTTCTGCTCTAATTGTGTACAACATTGAACTGATTAGAAGATAGTGACTAAACAGTATGCAGAAACAGGGATATAGAATGTTCTTTAATGGCTCTAATTTGTCCAATCCCTATTGAAAATTCAAGGCTGAGAGATGATCAAAAGAAATAATATGTGGTCTCAGTACAGAAATTAGCCTTGAGAAGCTGTCTTCAATTGGGATCCTTAAAGTTCTCATTTGCAATATGGACCTGAATGACTTTTTAGAAATGTAGAATTTTAACCTGTGCAGAAGCTGTCAGTTTACCTTTTTCATTTGTCCATTTGTAAAAAAAGCTGTTTAATTATTATTCTAAAATGACAACTTTCACTGTATATTAATATTTATCTGTTTCTTAGTTCCTGACTTAGATAGACAGAATAATGCTCAGGAAAAATTGAGAAAATCCAGGTCTGGGTATTTATAGGACTTTAGCTGCAAATAATCTCCTTTTAATGATATTAACTAAATACTAGATATGATATGAACAAAGAGTGATCTTTAGAACTCTAGGTCTCTCAAACACTGTAGTGGGTCTGGGATGGTAGTGATTTTCCACAGCAGCTCTTGCAGTGCTGTGTTTACTGTTGGTATCAATATTATGACTACTGCTCACACAGCATCAGGGCTGTCCCTCCAGCATTCCTTCCCCCACCTTCACCAATAGCTGTGGGTGGGCATGATCTTGGGAGGGACTACAGCCAGAACAGCTGACCCAGGCTGACCAAGGAGATATTCCATACCATATGACGTCAGCTCAGTAATATAAACTGGGGGAGAGGAGCAGGAAGGGGAGGCGAGATTCATTTCTGGCTTCCCAAAGCAACCGCTACGCGTACTGAAGCCCTGCTTCTCGGGAGGTGGCCGGACATTGCTGCTGATGGGAAGTAGAGAGTAACAGCTTATCTGCTTTTGCTTTGCTTCCCGCGCGCGTGGCTTTGCTGTTTCTTTATTAAACTGCTTTTATCTCAACCCACAAGACTCCCATCTTATTTTCTCCCCTTCCCTGGCTTGCTGAGGAGGTGGGGGATAGAGCAGTGTGGTGATTACCTGGCATCCAGCCAAGGTCAAACTACCTCAAACACATACATTTCTGATCATTGTTTAAAGTCCTGTGCATAACAGAAGATAAAAAAGAGCAGAAGAAGGAATTAATCTGAGAATATAAAAGCTTCAAGACAGTTCAACTTAGAAACTGAGAAATATTTTTATTTCTTAATGAAAAATTTGCCTGTTACAAGTTTTCCTTGTGTATACAAAGTGAAAGTTAAGGTTTCCCTATGTGTATTTTTCCAGAGCAGGTAGTAGGTGTGAGAAATGCTGAAATTCTAGCTTAGTATTTGAAAATGTAGGTGGTTTTTTATATTAAAGAAAAGTAAATTTTCATCTAACTCTTGAAAACTACTTTTAAAAACAATAAAAGGAAGAGTATGTGTGTGGGGAGAAAGTATGTTCTTTTCTCCTAGCTCAAAAAATAGTTCATTCTATATTGTCAGGGATGATAGTAAAGGAGGGAGGAGTCACTCAATCCTGTACACGTGTGCTAAAAAGGGCCTTAGTGCTCTTCAAAGACTGAATAATTTTGAATCCAGCTAAGAGTCCCTTTGCCTAATTCAGTTTTAATGGTATGATCTTATGTCCTTACTGTTTCAAACTATTGACTTTGTCATTATGGTAGTTAGAGCATGGTAATTATTTTACTTTTTGTTACTTTATTCTTTAAAGCAAAATTTACTCAATTTCATTCTATTCCTGAATGATTCAAAATAGATAACTTATAAACAAAGAATAGCAAGAATTACCTAGAATTTAACTGCTTTTTCATGAGAAATTTCCTTTTGGTGATGTTGCTGAATGTGATCTGTTTTAATTGTGTGGCATTCATGTCTTTGGGAAGATCGTCATTCTGTTCAGATGTTAATTTCACCACTGTTCTCAGATAATCAAAGAGCTAGAAGATAAAAATGCACAACAATGTCACTATAAAATACCAAATTATCACAAATATGTCATATATATAATTTGGTTTTGAGCTAATAGAGAAAAAATATATAACTTAGAGTGGCTCTTTTTAAAATTTATTTTCTTTCTTTTCTTCCCATTTTTCAGTTTCTATTTTATTTCAAATTAAGAACTTTTCAGTAAAAATTGTTCATAGTAGTGGGCTATTAAAAAAAAACTGTAAACAACCAAAGAGCACAGGAAAATCACAAGATATTGAGTCAGATCTTCCTATATTTGAGAATACAAGTAATTTCAAATTGTTACACTTCTAGTCTACCATTCTGAATAAGTAGAAACAGGACAGGAACATCCACATTCTTATCCTTCCTGAAATGCTTGTAATAGCAGAAATATTAGTAGTAGAAATGAGGAAATAAGGTTAACAAGTCCCTTCTATGACAAAAAATGGCTTTTAATTTGGATTTTTCTGTTCAACCTTGAGACAAACTTCCAAGTATTATAACCACCTGCTAGTCCCCTAGGATCTAAGCTGTTTTTCTAGAAGCCTCTCCTAGTCATGCGTTTGGGCTCATTATTCTACTTGGGATGGTAACAATCTCTGTTCTAGAAAATTTCTTCAATGAAGCTTGTTGAAAATGATTATATGTTGAAAATCACGACTCTGCTTAGTTACCTACACTTTTCTATCAAGAATCTAAATGTACCTACCTATAGAAATCTGAATGTGAGTTGGACATTAGAGCCAAATGGAAGTTCACTGAGTCTACATTCCTACTCACTTCAACTTGAAGCACTAGACAATTTCTGGTTAGATAAGGATCTCTGTAGGTTCCATATACTATAATGTGATGCTAGACAAATGTATAATATAAACATCTTAATATATCATTGCATATCAGCTCCTATATAAAGTTTTTTCCTCAAAATGTAGACTTCTAGTCACATAACATCTGAGATATCTAAATGAGGCCGACAGATTTAATGCTGCTTTAGAAAACTTATGTCCTTCCACTTTGGCATCTGAAGGGTTTTACATTGAAGAATCTCAATGGCTTTGTATGCCCAATTCTAATCATTTCTCTACAGGAATTTATTGCAAACTTTTATCAGAGTGCCATTGTTCTCTTCTTATTGAAAAGATGTATAGTATAAAGTTTTCTGATGTGAAGCTGACAAGTAACACAACAAAAAATTTAACATTTCTTTAGTGTACTTCCAATGAAGTCTCTCTCATTATAGGCTATATAATCTTAAATGTTATATAAGAAGAATTAAAATACTTAACTATGATCAAGCCCAGGATCAGTGTGTCCACACAAGTAGGAAAGCAGGAAAAGGAGGGAAGAGGCCTCCGTGGATTAGCAACAATCTACTGAGACAACTCAGGGAGAAAGCAGCCATCTATGAGAGGTGGAAACAGGGCCTGATTTCTTGGGAAGAGTATAGGCCAGAGCATGCAGGGGGGCAACCAGGAAGGCTAAAGCCCTTCTAGAGGTAAACCTAGCCAGGAAAGTTAAGGAAAATAAGAAGATGTTTTTCAGGTACTTCAGCAGCAAAAGGAAGATTAGGGAGATTGTGGGCCTGCTGCTGAACACAGAGGGTGCCCTGGTGACCGAGGATGCAGAGAAGGCTGAATTACTGAATACCTTCTTTGCTTCAGTCTTTACAGCCAAGGCTGGCCCTCGGGAAGCTCAGACTAGCAAAGATAGTAGGATAGTCTGGACAACAAAGGATTTTCCCTGGGTGGAAGAGGAAAAGATTAAGGCTCATAAGTCAATGGGTCCTGATGGGATGCATCCTAGAGTGTTGAGGGAGCTGGCTGATGGGATTGCTAAGCCTCTCTCCATCATTTTTGAAAAATCATGGAGGACAGGTGAGGTGTCTGAGGACTGGAGAAAGGCCAATGTCACGCCCATCTTCAAAAAGGGCAGGAAGGATGACCCAGGAAACTATACGTCGGTCAGCTTCACCTCCATCCCTGGAAAGGTGATAGAACAACCCATCTTGACGGTTATCACTAAACATATGAAGGAAAAGGTGGTTATCAGGGGAGTCAACATGAATTCACCAAGGGAAGATCCTATTTGACCAACCTGATATCCTTCTATGAGTGCATAACCATCTGGCTAGATGAGGGGAGAGCAGTGGATGTCATCTACCTTGTCTTCAACAAGACCTTTGACACAGTCTCTCATAATATCCTCATCACGTCTTTAGCTTCCACAGATTCTAATGTCCATTTACTCGATACTGGAAAATGTTACTTTTTGTATCTATATATTTTTGTCAATTTGTAAATTTTCTTGTTTCAGTAGGTGCATGCCTATCATCTTTAAATAATTCTCCATAATTTTCCTGAAAATATATAGCTTCCTATTTTTCTTTCAGTTTTTTGAGATGTAGCCTTGTTAAGAGCAGTGACAAGACAGTGACTCTATGGTATAAATAATGAGTATAAACCAGTCTTCATGTATTCTCTTCCACGTGAGTTCTTGAATGTTGAGCTTGTGAAAAACATCTAGATGTATTACTGTCTTTCTTTTCATCATAAGCATAAGTATCTAAGAAGTGATTAATTTTTATACATATCTTTTAATGTTATTTACCTTTTAGTTAATAAAGATTTTTTTTCCACTTAATCAGTAAGCTTGTAAAAAATGATTAATAGCACACAAAGAAGTGTTCCTGTGGTAAGTTCAGTGTCACATATGACTTACCTGTTACCTGGAAATTTCATTTATATTTTGCTTCTGTTGTTGTGCAAGAGAAAAACACGAACAACCAAAAAAACCCCACCTGATGATTAATTTAGATGCTTGAGAATATATTTGGCTAAGAAGAGCATTTCTTCTGAGTTACATGAAAGGTAAAGATGCAGACCTTTCATTACTCAAAAATATGTTATCACTGCAAAGCCTCTGGGTTAGGATACCCTTCACATAGTTACATATGTAAGTACTCCACTTTCCACAGAAAAATTATTTATTTTTTCCAACCTACACTTCCAAATGAATCTTATTAGGTTTTATTTAATTTCTTATGCATAGATTTAACGTGTTGTTGCAAAGAGCATTGTACTGAAAAGAGCATTGTACTGAAAAGTGGATTTATTTACTGTTTGAATATAGTCTTCTGTTTCCCAGATGTACTCAAGAATTCAATGTTCCTTGGGAGAAATATCCCTTATTATGAAGCTCCTTAATGCACGGAAGCAAGAAGTTGTATTCTAAGCATCTAGTCTTCAGCACAGATGTATTATCGTCTCAAACATTTTTCATTTTTCTTAGCCAGCATATCTAGCTTCCAGGATGCTGTCTGTCCAGCTATTCCCTACCGAAGTAACACTCCTGCTTTGTCTTATTACTATGGCTTTCATACCATGACTTTCAATTATGAATAAAATTCCTCTTTTGGCTAAGTCAGTTTGTTACCTTGGTGCTCCTTTCTGCTCCTCAAATAGATTCAGTCATTCATTGGATTACAGAATCATAGAACGATATGGGTTGGAAGAGACCTTTGAAGGTCATCTAGTTTCAAATTCTTGCCATGGGCAGGAACATCCTTCACTAAATGAGGTTGCACAAAGACCTATCCAACTTGACATTGGACACTTCCAGTAATGGGATGACCACAGCTTCTCTGGGAAACCTGTTCCAGTGCCTCGCTACCCTTGTCATAAAAAATTTCTTCCTATGTCTAACCAAAATCTACTGCCTTTCCATTTAAAAATATTGGCTCTTGTCCTATCCCTATAGACCTTGATAAAAAGTCTTTCTTCACTTTTTGTGTAAGTCCCTTTGAAATACTGAAGGGCCACAATAAGTTCTCCCTGAAGTCTTCTCTTCAGGCTGAAAAATCTCCACTCTCTTAGCCTTTTCTCTAGAAGCACCTCTCTTTGTGGCCATATATCATATACCATTCTGGTTTTTATTATTTAGCTTAAAACAAGTTTCATTCTGTGTTTCACTGCACCTTCTTTATAACCAATTTTTCTTCCAATCTCACTTATCTAATTTTAGTTTCCATTCTGAAAGAAAATCAGAACATAATATCTATTCTTTAATTCTTTAATGTTAGAGCTTCATTCTTCACTTCATCATAATCCTTTACGGCACTATACAAGCACACACTAAGCAGCCTATTTTGCAAGACAAATGACTGAATAAGAAAGGGTCAAAGAGGGCTTTAAGGAGCTTTCAGAGCACAGGTGAAGAGAATGATGACAATTACTTTTTTAAAAAATGTATCTATGGGCATTTCTATGGTGCTCAGCAGTGCATCAAGCACTTTCAAAACCATTGATTAATCCATTCTTATGTCAACCATACAAATGAAGAAACTGTAGACTCTCCATTCACAAATGGGCTTTGGAGTCCTGACTGAAGACTGGAGACTGCTACCTTCGATTTGTGAGTTTGAAATTCAGAATAGCAGAATATGCAGCATAGCACTGTAAATCTTTGACAGCTGTGAGTGATCCACAGCTGAAGATGATGGCAAATGTCAAAGCAAGCACTGTCATCCACAAGTGGATGACAAATCTAGAATGACCACTCAGTTTTTCATTTAGGATAGTGTGATTTTGCATCAGCAATCAGACGAAGAGTAACAATGAGTCAGAAGTCAGTTCAGTGTCCTACTTCACAAATACTACATTTGATTTTGTCACTTTATCAGCTCACACTGTGTTTGCAGCCTACAGAGAACAAACAACTCAGGAGATGAATCCAGGATTTGAACATCTTTTCTCGTATGTTATAGCAAGCAGCCTTCTTTATCCATTTTTGTCCCCTCAAATAAAGTCACAGATTTTATTACAGAATAACAATGGCCTTAGCTCAGCACAGATTAGCATTTACCTAGGTTTAAATTGAATGATCTAATTGAAATCAAAGGGAATGTTCATTTGTTTTATGTGTTTAATCAGCTAGCTGAAGTGAAGCTTAAATTAATGAATGTGATCGGTGATTCACCAGGCATTTGGATGCTAAATACCTAATGCCAAGCACAGATTTGCAGGGCATGCCACAAAGGTTTTTCCTTTCATGCTAGTCTTGTCTTCCCTGCTGTGGTGCTGGCATCATACAGTCTACTCAGCACATCCCTGCAGTTTCTGGCTCTGCAGAGAATCCCTGTTGCTATACTGGGACTTGAACTTGTGCAAGCACTGTGACAGGACAGAGGGACAGAGCAGCCTCAAAACCAGAAGGGTTGCGGCTACTATGTCTCTGCCAACTGCAGGCTAATTCCCCATGGTGCTATCAGTCTGCTGTGGCTATGGGGCACAGCCTCTTCAAAGGAGGATGACACATGCAGGATACAGTACCTGCAGTGAGGCCATAGTTACCATATATGACATGGCTGCATCTATCCTTCACACTACAAAATTTACTTCTACAGAATTAAATTTAATATCAGAGAACTAACTTTCACATTAGACTACAGAGGGATTAGTAGTTTCTGTACTGGTTCCTGCAGTGCAGCACAAATCAGTTGGACTCAGAATGCTCGCAAGCATCAAATAACAAGCATCCAAAAAATTTAAAAACACTCTAGTGACATTCAGGACTTCTCACTATGCATTATTTCAGATTTGACCTGCAGCTCTTTTCTATTCTGAGTTTGTTTGTCACTCATCCAAAAAAATCCCTTAGAGTTCAGAGGAGGACTCAGATATTTGGTGTCAGTTAAACAATGAAATTTAAATAAAATAAATAAAATAAGAGTTCTTATCTTGTTCTTGGCACATTTTGCAATGTGCCAAGAGGAAGAAAAACATTCTCTCAGAAAGTTACTAGACATCAGATTTTTAAATACCATGATCTATTTAGTGGAAGCTAGCCATGTACTACTTCTGAAATCCTTTTCCTTATATACCCTGAATAAATCTGACTCTGTCCTTTGACAAGTTCTACCACACTTCTTAATCCAATAACAGGAAGATCTGAAAGTCAGCATGTTTAAGCTAATTTTGCTGGTAACAAAAGTTTAAGGTTTATGATAATGATGCCCTTGCTGGCAGGTTTTGGCCACTTAATTGAGTATGAAAAGTAGTATAGCATTTAAATAACTATCAGCAGAACTAGTATGTTCTTTCTCTTGAAATCTATTTTTGTTATGGCACAGAAAAGGTTTTCAAAACTTGTTTTAATGTTCAAATGTCACAGGTACTTTTAAAAACAAATCAGTTTTTGGCCAATTTTATGAAAGATTGCTTTCTTTGAAATTTTCAGATATATCATCATTACAAAGATTTCTACTTTTGTATGCTATTAAGTAATTTCTTCACAGTACAATCTTATACTTTGAAATCTTTGGGTTTTTCCTTTTTGGTGTTTGATTTTTTGACCATTTTTTAGTTGTTGAAGTTGGTAATGTCTGTAAAACCTTTTTTTTTTTTTTTGTGCCTTCAAACTCTATTAACACTACCAGCACTTCTGGACGAGAACTATTGGTCACATGCAGAGGTCAACTAACTCCTGGGAGCTCTTTCCTATTACGGCAGACAGGGAGATTGAAGACACTGTAAATGGTTGTGCTGTGCTCTCTAAGAGTTCACAATGGAATATAATCAGTCTCCTTTTATAACTATAACGTATTCTGCAGAACATCTTTTATAAGCTATAGAAAATAATTACAATATCTCTGTTCTTTGAGAAACTGGGGAGGGCAAACAATTTAAAAATTATTCAAAAGGAGGCTGCAGAAAAAAAATGTGTGATACAAAATAATATGTTTACCAGACATATGTGAAGCCATTAATTTAAAAACAAATGGCCACGTAACTTTACCCTCCTTTTTCTTAACAGCTTCGCAGACAATAGTAGTTTTGACTTGGTAGGAAATCATATTCAGGATTGGCTAGCATCTTTTAAATATGGAATTTAGTCTGCCAGCATACATCCTTGTCTTAATTCTTAAATATCTCTTAATGTATTTCCAAAAAACCTTTACTTTTTATTAAGGTTAGAGTGAGGGAGAAAGAAACATAAACAAGAAAAAAATGCCTTCCTTGATGTGAAAACCAACCCAAAACATCTTATGTTCACAGGAAAATCTTCTTAGATGCCATTTATTCTTTACTCTCCTGTTCCATAAAAGACGACTTTAGCTGAGCTAAGTTATGAACTTCACAAATTGTTATGCAGAGTTTTAAAATGGACAATAAAAATAATCTGTGTATTAGATGGACTTCTCCAAAAAGAAATCTAGTTAAGTTGAATTATTGAACATATTTCTAATCAGAATCTCTAATCTCTTCTTATGTTTCTTCTCTAGGAAACTCTTGGGAATGTCAGAGAAGACCGTGGGAACTGGATGATGTTGGTTTTCAAAGAAGCCGGCTCCAGAAACCCAGACACTTTATTCCAGAATCATCTATAATGTAACCAAAGATGTCAATAAGGCAAACAGATAGCAAACTAACGTGGCACTTAGTAGAGTCTGGAAGTAACAATTGTGTACTGTTTGACATGGCACTCAACACATTCTTTAAATGGTTAAGCATGGGGATAATACCTGTGAAAAGGCTTATAACCATTGTCTCTTACTGAGATTGGCACAGTCCCATTGGCAGAGCCACATCTCTGATGCACAGGTAGAGTTACAGGCAGAAAAACAAGTTTGGTTTTTTTTTCCTAACTCTAGGGAAGAGAATTGGGACTTTGAAAATATTTGGTTTTGTTCAGCTTCAGATAGATGTCATTTAGCATGGCTATTCTGGGGCTTTGTGATTCTTTTTCATCTCTTGAAAAGACCTGTGGCTGTCTAAACTCAAGAACAGGTAATGTACTGCAGCTTGTTCATACACATTTGGGCAACGGGGTCGGAAGAAGCAGATGTGCTTCAACAAAATATTTCAGAGAACACAGCAGATAAGCTAAGCAAAGACGACAGTGGTGACAGAATTTGCCTTTCCTAGCCAGGCTGAAGTCCAACTGTTGTTCCTGGCAGCAACAACCCAGACTCAATCAAACCCAGGTGCAGAATCAGCCAGTTTGGAGAAGTGTGTTTACATCTGCCCTTTTCTGACTCTAGGGCTCTGCTCAGAGGGAGGAACATGTTGTTGGGAGATAAATTTCCCTCCTTCTAATTATAGGCCTTGCCATCTTTTGCCCACTTCAAGTGTAAATCTCCTAATCATAAAGAATTCCTCTTCAAAGCACAACACAGATTGGATGTAATTCCCTGACAACACCAAGCTGTTCACAGTATTGCATGCAAAGGACAGAATAACATTAAAGATCTTCCAATCTGATGAAGAAGAGAGGACTGAAGAAAGAAAATAAAAAATACAACAGTAATATACAAAAGACATTATTCTTGGCATCTTTTAGCAAGGAACAGTGCTAATAACATCAGACAAGCAAACCTCAACAATTGGACAAAGCAGAAGCAGAAAAACTTTCTTTTCCATTAAAAAAAAGAAAATAAGGACCCAAAATCTTGTTACACACTCTTTCCTGTCTAGTAATTAGTAGAGCAAGTAAAAGCCAGATGGAGACTGCTGATAATGATTTCTTTACATCAGAAAGCTTCAATTATTCAGAATGACCAAGTCATTTTCATTGCTAAACTTTATAAGGAGAAGAACACATCAGTGCTATATTTGCTTGTTTTTTCCTGCTTCCCTCTTTATGTTTTCATGTGATATCTGACTGTAAATCAGGTTCTTGATCTTGTTAGAGAGATGCCTGTTCAAGCAACGCACTGCCCATGAGCTGTCTTGTGTGAGCTGGAATTGCAGTCTGGTAAGACAGGTAACCAAGGCATTAATGACAGGAGATAGTACATTTTCCAAAACATTAGGATAATGGTATGCTACCAGTACATGGTTTGTACAGCAGCATGTCAATCCCATCACTGAGGGGCGGTTTTTTTTTTTGGAAATATTAAAATACCAATATGAAGTACAACAATAATAATACAGAAGTTAGTGGTATTGTTTTTGAAATGACAGCTGATATCAGGATCAACACCTAATTTTACATTGATGTATCTCCACTGAATGCAATTGCATTCTTCCTGATTTATGCTAGTATAGGAGGAGAACAAAATTAGGCCTTAAATTTCATACCTGTCTTGAACTCCTGTCAAGAAGACTGGAAATGATCATCATATTTTAGCACTGCCAAATTGCAAGGTCTAAAAGTAATAATACTCCAAAATGATCAAACGATATCTCACAATTCAACTTTCCAAAGTTTTCTGGTACTTGACAGTAAATAAGCATGAAGATTTACTTTTTATATATTTGGTGGAATGATCTATCAAGATAAATGTGGGAAAAATGTGTCTGCCATATTTAATTTTTTGACAAGTTAAGTGAGCCATTGGCTCATATGACAGTGGGAGAGTTTACTTCTAATATTACAAATGCTTTGCATGCAACCTGTTGTCATCATTATAAGAGTAGTTATTCATAAGCTGGTAGAGAAAAAGATTCACAGTACCATCTGGTTTGGGTCTGATTATTTAGCTGATCTGTTGAAATGTTTTCTGAATGATCGTTGTTTTAGGTTGCACTGTCAGATGTCATCCAAAGGTCCAGCACAGGCAGATGGGGCTGTAATATAAAACAGAGATATAGCAATAAAACATATCTCCCTCTGCCTCCCAAAATCCTTCCCCACTTACATTAGGTGATACATTACTGATTGTGCTGGATTTGATTTTGTTGTTTACACATTGTACAAACATTACAAGGGAATCAAAAAAAGACAGTAATGTTGTAAGCCACATTGGAGAAGCCTGTGACATTCATTAATTATACCATCTAAAGGAAGAGGAAAGAGAACCATGATTTTTTTCTCTAGTGCTATCCATTTTTGAAGGAATACATACACCACACAAATATTTCAAGAAGACTTGCTTTCTGTCTAACGGAATGGTGTCTAAGAGTGTAAAAACTTGTTCTCTCTGGAGGACGGAGGATGAAACACAACTGGCCGCTGGAGCCTTTAGAAACAAAGAAAGGTGGTCCCCATGTAAAGTACTTCATAACCTACTTTCAGAGCTAGAAATTAGACTTGTCTAAATTATTTGAAACACCTGTATTTTTTTAACTTTCAGTATGAACACAGGATTTCAACATAGAAATCAAAAAGGTGTTCAACAGGAATTAAAGTCAAGAAATTACATAGATAAGCATCTGCAAATATGAGGCATAAATGCGGAAGCACACAGTCCTGGATTAATCTCACCTATATTTTGGATTTAGCTTAGCTGAAATGTCAAGGATAGGAGTTTACGCTTGGTTAAGAGATGAAGTAATCTCAGTAATCAAGATGAAGGTATTAGTGTCATGTACCTTTGACTTCTACAGCTAAGGCAGGTGACCAACACCTCCCTTAACAGTCAAGTGAGAGGAAAAGTATCTTTAGTAGCCAGTTGATCTATCCTGTTTCAAATCTATTTTGGAATGAATTTAATTACCTATTTTTTACCACAAACAATGTAGGGATTTTAGACAACTAGTTCAGGTGTAAGAATGTGCTTCTATGATTCTGCATAGTTCATAGTAACTCTGTCCTAGGTCTCTGAATTGCAGAGTGGAATTCTGATTTTTTGGAATAGGATCTTTCTAAAATGCTTGTTTCCCTCCATTGACTGCAAAGCAAATTTTGATATCTAAATTACATTGCTTTTCTGTCTTAACACATAGAATTAACAGGACATGGGAACTTGGAGATCAAGAAAGAGCACAGTATATGTGAAAATTTTTATTTGCTGACTACCACAAGACAAGTTTTTAAAGAAAAAAAAAGTAATTCAGTAGCTTGACGAGGAATCTAATTGAAACAGTGATTTTGCAGTTAGACTACACGGTAAAAAGCACTAGAGACCCTTCTCCCCATCTCCATAAAAAACTTATTTAAATTAGAACACTTTCTCTTACATCAGAGCAGTGGCTTTAAATTTCTCCCATTTTTAGATGCAGTTTATAGACTATATTTTCCCAAAATATGTGCTTGGATTTTGTTGTAGAATTCACTCTTGGAGCTGTGAGAAGTCATTAAATGCAAAAACAGAAAAAGGAAAGTAGTGTTTACTTATGTTAAAACATACTGCCAGAGAAAGAATATAAACAGAAGCAGTCTAAACATGCATTGGGCATGTCTATACGACACTGGACTGCAGAGATCCAGGTGCTTGCACACACCATAGTGACACTGAGAGAGTCCAACTTGCATTGGATTTGAGATAACTGTATTTGGTGAGTTAAGAAGTCATGAGGTTTATCATTCCAAAGTGATCCCTGTCCTGATGTGCCTGTACTATACCAAGGCTCAGTTAGCATTAGCTTGGTGGAATCTGCATTTTGCAGGTGTACCAATTTTCTTACCACTTTGTATTGCTACATTAAGCAGATATTGTTCCCCAAGCATTGTTATTCCTCCATCTGGCACACATCTCAAAGCTTACTGACTAGTTTTTATCCAATTTCAAGATACATGTTCACATATGAGACCCTGAAAATATTCCAAATGCACTCAGGCATTGCTCCAAATAGCAGAAGAGATAAACTTTGTCAAGGAAAATGTGGAGACCCAGGCAAATGAATTCTGTTCACAGCCTAGAACTGGAAGTTGTGTACCTGCAAAACTTAACTTTTAGTCACCTTTTAGTTGCAAACACTTAGAAATTAATGTGATTCCAGCAGTCTCAAAAATTTATCAAAAAGCAAAAAGAAGTAAGCTAAGAGTAACAGTAAAAGAAATAGTGAAAAATTGACTCTGGAGCATGGAAGGATAAAGACAAGACTAAAGGCATAGTTTCATAAGAAAGGAGATTTTGCTTCATTTTCACACTGTGAGCCAGGACATCTATTGCTAACAGTTACATTGCACAAACCGATAACAATCTGAAAAAGAGGAACATATTTAAGAACAAATATGTTATTTACTAGATAGATAGATAATGAGTTGCAGCCATCTCAATACTGTGCAGCTTGGACAGTGCACATTCTTCACCCAGATGCACATTCCAGGAAACGATCATTAATGTTTTAATTCCGCAATGTAAGGCACTGAGTAAAAAAGACTTCTCTAAAGGTAGCTTTTGCCCTTCTCTGTGAAGGAAATCCTATAGAAGGATGTCAATATCTATAAATCATTATAAATGATCAGTACTTTTCATTTTGTTTTATCCTAGTTTTGAAAGGAAATAGTGGAGTAGTCAAGGGACACTAAGTACTTTGTAATCAGTAATTTCCAAGGTGTGCATTCATGTACTATCACATTTACAAAGGTTAAAAAGTCTTTCTTATGTTAAATGAATATAACTTCTAAAGAGGATCTGAAAGCATACATCATCTTAATGCAATTTCAAGTTTTATATCATAGTATTATTCCAAGGAAACAGATTTTTATATGTATATAGAAGCGCTCTCTGAATTTGAATTTTAAGAGATTCTGTTACTGCAACCTATATTTTAAATAGTTATGCAATATATTACTGCCTGTGAGAACTGGTGAGCACATTCCAGCTGAAGGACATACTGATGATTTATGGAGCTGAGAGTCCATACATCCTAAATTAGATTTTAGAACTGCAGTGTAATTTTTATCATGTAACAAGGAAATCTTATTTATTTATTTATTAAGTTCTGTTTGACAGAAGGTGGAAGATTTCATTTTTACTTTTTTTGGGGAAAAGAGGTTATCAATCACCTTAAGGAATGCTGAACACATTGTTAGATTTTTTTGTTTGTTTTTCATGGTTTTCCCTAAGTATTTATCAGACATCCATGTATCTATCAGGGCTTCCTACATCATTTTAATTATTCCACTGATCAAATCACAGTTAATTCTCTAAATGGTCAGTTTTATATCACTGGGAAAATAATTAAGAATAACTGACTATATGGAAGTATACTGGATCTGGAGAAGCTGGATTGCAGCCAAAGCACTCAGAGAGGAATAGGGCAAAGAGAACCTTAGATTTTCACTTTCACTAGGCCAAATCATTTTCTCAGGAAGCATATGTTTCAAGAGTAAGAAACCTATGTAGTCTAGATTTTTTCTTCTAAGTTCCCGTTAGAACCACGAGAAAGACTATCAATGCAGACAATGAAGTCTAAATAGCAGTTCATCTGAATGTCTATCTTATGATGACTATCCTTCCTCATCTGCAGTGACTAGGAACTTCATTTAATCAGCCATATACTATCTGGGAAGGAACAACCCCAAGCACCAGGACAGGCTGGGGGTCAAACTGCTGAAGAGCAGCTCTACAGAGAGACACCTGGGAGTCCTGATTGATAATAAGCTAAATATGAGCCAGTAATGTGCCCTTACAGACCAGAAGGCCAATGGCGTCCTGGAATGCACGAAGAGTGTGGCCAGCAGGTCAAGAGAGGTTCTTCTCCCTCTCTACTCTGTGCTGGTTAGGCCTCATCTGGAGTACTGTATCCAGTTCTGGGCTCCTCATCTCAAGAGGGACAGGGAAGTGCTGGAGAGAGTGAGAGAGTCCAGCACAGGGACACCAAGATGATCAGGGGACTGGAACATCTTTCAGACGAGGAAAGGCTGTGGGAACTGGGGCTGTTTAGTCTGGAGAAGAGGAGACTGAGGGGTGATCTTATTAATGTTTATAAATATCTAAAGGGTGGGTGTCAGGAAGTTGGGACATCCCTTTTTTCTGTAGTGGCTAGTGCCAGGACAAGGGGTAATGGGATGAAGCTGGAACACAAAAAGTTCCATTTAAACATAATAAAAAACTATTTCACTGTGAGGGTGAGGGAGCCCTGGCACAGGCTGCCCAGAGGGGTTGTGGAGTCTCCTTCCTTGGAGATCCTCAAGACCCACCTGGACACGTTTCTGTGTGACCTGATGTAGGTGAACCTGCTTCTGCAGGGGGATTGGACTAGATGACCTCTAAAGGTCCCTTCCAACCCCTACCATTCTATGATTCTATGAAATACCCTAGGATATCCAGTCTTCCTTGTCTAACACCAGCCCTGAATATAAAACAAATGCCTATTTCTACTTTTTCTACATTTCCATTCTACCATGGAAAAACTCTGAAAATATCTTTGTCTCATGTCAAACTCAGGTGTGAATACTAGTAGAAAGAAATATGAGACTATATGTTGGATTAGGCTACACTGGGGAAAAATAGATGAGAAAAGTAGAGAGAATATTTACCCTGAAGCATCCTAAAAGTAACTGATCATTGAGTATCATTTTTAGGACTACAGGAAGAAGTTGGACAAAACATGATATAGTCCAGAACCTGCTATTCTTTACTTCACCTTAGGATAAAAGTAGTCTGCAGAGAAAAGAAATAGTTATAAAACTGCAAGAACTTCACTGAAAGAGCCACTGAAAGTGCAGGTTCAAATGAAGGCCTGAAAGTGAAGTACAACAAATTTCTATGCAACACACACTTTTCAATAAATTTCTTTTGGCTGTACTTGCAACTCTTGTTTGTTTGCATCCTGCAGATTTTTGGGGAATGTTGTTTGTAGAAAGCAAATTAAGAAGTTCCATTAGTATTCAGAAGAAACAAATGATAATTCAAATATGTAATTATAAGCTACGGGCCTTGTCTCTTAAAGCCCTTATTTACAAAACCATCCTATCTCCCATCTTTTATTTGCCACTGAGTCATCAAGTTGGATGTGTTGGGAAATGCCAGCTTCCATCAAGCAAATTTTTGTTCAAATATCTGTGTGCTTTCTTCCATGATACAACTGATATACCAGAGCAACTCTTTCTAAGGCTCTGCTGTGTCATTGCATTAATTACCTTCAGATATCTTCTCTCCTATAAGGTCTATAAACAGGGTAAGTAACCAGTTTGTTGTGACTATCCTTGTATGAATCAAATAAATTTATAATTTTTACTTCATATTTCCCTTATTTCCTCTACTCTTAGGCTCATATTGTAAGCTCTTGATGACTCTTGATGACTCTTGATCTTCTGAATTAATTTCAGGCTAATGAATATTAGAAAATAATGAAATATAAAACTATATGTCCAACAAAGCACTATTAAGTCATTTCTTGGTTAGACAAACTTTCATATGAAAAACAATTATTAAAATGTACTTTAAAGAAGCAGAAATGCAGAGGAAGCTGTTACAGTTGCATGAAAACTATGAACCAAGGTTCTCATTATTCCTCATTGTTTAGTTATGAAATTTGCAAATGAAAATTCATGTTAAAAATATATTAGTTGTAGTTCCCAGCAAAA
Organism: Colius striatus; assembly: GCF_028858725.1. Classification (NCBI taxonomy): domain Eukaryota; kingdom Metazoa; phylum Chordata; class Aves; order Coliiformes; family Coliidae; genus Colius; species Colius striatus. The sequence continues at coordinate 52,301,187 of NC_084760.1, read as the reverse complement.
AAAGACTGTTAGTTGTTGTGAGAAGATGCTGCCATTCAGTTTTCAAATTTTACTAAAAATGAATCATGGTAAAATTTATACCAAAGAGTCTGGGAAATATCTTGGATATATTAGATCATAATGTGAATACACATAAATAAGAAGTTCTGTTATCAAGAAAAGATAGATATGAAAATTGAAATACAGTCTGACTTTACAGTCAACAGCCAATATTGTCTGCAGTGGAAAAGCCTCATCATTATGGACAGTTTTGTTCACCAAACTGCAATAAATCTAAAGAATGAGGCAGACAGTGTGGAGCTGAAGGAGAACAAGAAGAAATGCTTTCAAGTCTGAAAATGTGTTAGTTAAACTAGAAGAAATGCCTTTCTTGTAAAGAAGGACAATGTGATCTCTGTTCTTTGTAGTATAGGCTTAAAATGATGCAAGGAAGAATATAATCAGCATATGGATTGCCTAGGCATTAGTGAGATCCTCTGTTACTGGGAGTGTTTTGTCCTGCAGGAAGAAAACTGATGAATAAATGACTTTGGAGAAAACAAGGCAAATGGATTTTCTGCTGTGATCCACATTATTAGTTAGAGAGGTGTCTTTGATTTTAGCTACTATTTAAAACCTCTTAGAAACTCTGATCAAGCACTCTGGAAAGTGTAATCAAGCAAAGACTTAAATATATGGAGTTTTTTTTTCATAGTAGTCCTTGTACTTTGCAAAGTCTCCTCTTCTCCAGACTAAACAGCCCCAGAACCCGCAGCATTTCCTCTTAAGGAAGATGCTTCAGTCCCCTGATCATCTTGGTGGCCCTGCACTTGACTCTCCAGAAGTTCACTGTCCCTCTTGAGCTGAGAAGCCCAGAACTGGACACAGAACTCTACATGCCTAACCAGGGCAGAGTAGAGGGGGAGCAGAACCTCCCTTGGCCTGCTGGTCACACTCTTCTTGATGTATCTCAGGATGCTGTTGGCACATTGCTGGCTCATGGTTGGTTTATTATCAATCAGGACTCTCAGGTCTCTCTCTGCAGAGCTGCTCTCCAGCAGGTCGACCCCGAGCCTGTACTAGTGCATGGGGTTGTTCCTCCCCAGGTGCAGGACTCTGCACTTGCCCTTGTTGAACCTCATGAGGTTCCTCTCTGCCCAGCTCTCAATCCAGTTGAGATCCAGCCTTCTGGGGAATCAGTCAATCCTCCCAGTTTGGTGTCATCAGTCAACTTGCTGAGGATATACTCTGTCGTTGATGAAGATGTTGAATAAGATTGACTGCAGAATCGATCCCTGTGGAATTTCATTGGTTATAGGCCTTTAATTTGACTCAGCTCTGTTGATCACCACCCTCTGGGCTCTGTCATTGAGCCAGCTCTTGATCCAACTCACCATCCACTCGTCCAAGCCACACTGCCTCAGACATCCAGGTTGTTGATTTATGAAGCAGAAAGGACACAAGTCCCAAGTTAGAGTTCAAAGCATAGCAGATTTTTTTTTCTGCCATTTTAACAGCAGAACCATAAATTTAAATTACATTATGACTATCCTGTAGCTTTGAAAGTCACTGCAAAGATGAAGCCATGTTCAACAGAAGGTAGGTAGGGAGGGAATTTAATTTGAATTTGGGAGAAAAATCAGATTAGTAATGATCTTGAAAAAAAATACAATAGACTTGAACACATAGAAACAAACATGAGAATCTACAGTAACAATAGTTTTTTTAATGTGTATATTTTTTCTCAGTATTCTTACCAGAATTCTTGTTTTTTACTTTCAATTTCTGCTTTATCTGACATGTGCATGGCATCATTTTCAAAAGAACACTTAACAAGTACCCACTAAAGGTTTTTATAGTAGCTTTTGAGGAAATAATTTTGAACATTCACCCTAGAACTACATGAAATTTTTATGGGAGAGAGTGGGAATCTCCCAGTCAGCAATATAAAACCTATCAGTTTTAGGACTGAGCTATTTGTTGATAAACAGCATTGTATAATAGTATAAGAAACTTTTTGTATGCTACAAAGATAATTGCAAGATACTCTGTATCTTTTATTTCTGTATTCAATACTAGGAGAGTACAAGAACACTACTAAGCATAAATTGCTAAAATCTGTAATTTATTAATAAAGTCTAAGGGAGATACTGTATTAATGATTTGAGTTAAAAGCAATCCTTAACTACATCATATTTTTATGAGGGTTAATCCAGTTTGTTAAGACCAGTCATCTGGCATCTACCACCCCTCTGGGTAACCTGTTCCAGTGTTTCATCCCCTCATTGTAAAAACATTTCGTCCTTTTATGCAATCTGAACCTTAGATTATAAAGTTTAGCTTATAATTATAATTAGCTTGTAATAAAGGTGCTTATAGATTAAGCTCTTGTATCTTAAAAGCATTTCTGCTTATCCTATCACCACAGGCTCTGCTAAAAAGTTTGTCCCTGTCTTTCTTATGAGCCCCCTCTAAGAACTAAAAGGCTGCAATAAGGTCTTCCTGAGTATATATTGCACTTTTCTCTTCTGAAATACAGGTTTAGAATACTCCTGTTTTGATCAGCTAGTACTCATGTGACCTACTTAGTAAAGACCTACATGAAAAAAGAAATCCAAATCTCATGTTGATTTTTCATGTTGATAAGGATGGCTCAGAAATATGACCTGTATTAGAAACATTGTAAAATATTTTGTCATCTAAGTGATCAAGAAGAATCTATGATTTAACTGTACGGCTAAACATTTAATATGTTTAATAACTGTATTCTTTGCCACAGAAACATTAATTTACTCAAAAGATCTTGCCAGTTGTCCTCCAACTCCTGGGAAAAGGATTTGGTTTGACCCTGTACTGCTACAGTTCTTCCTTTAACATAGATTTTGAGTGAAGCTCATAGGAGCTGCTATAATATTCATATTAACTATAATTATTACCAATCACAATTTGTCAGCACTACTGGAAGGGATGGCAAAATATGTCAAGATGTCAGCTGAAATCTCTGGCTTGGCTACTAGTTTAGTTTAGGAAACAGCCAATTTAGTCAATGGGTTCGAATGTCAAAGATTACAAGGCTAAGTGAAATTGGAAATCTAAATTACATGTCATAATTCCAATTTAAAAATGAGAACCTATTTTCTCTTGTGTTTTTTTCTTTGAGTATTTCCAGTTTATAAAGACCGGAGTGTTTTGATTTCATAGCAAGTTAACCTTTCTTGTATTTTCTCTGATTTTTATTCAACATGCCACACATCATATTGCAGGGTGTCTGGCACTTCTTCCCATATATAAGCTGTAGACAGCATATCATCAACTTCAGGTAATTGAAATAAGAAAGTCTTATATCTTCATTTTTTTGGTTCAAATTAGTCAATGAAGTGTGCAATGTGCAGCATGTAAATAACAGCAGAATTAGAAGTCCTTAGTCTCTAATTACATTATGTGAAGTTGTATATGAATAAAACATTACAAAATGTTGACATAATTTGTTGTAGACATTAATTGCTCTCTCAACTAGATGTTCAACGCTGCAATTTTTGAGGGGTTAATTAATTAAAGCTAGCTAGATCATACTACTCAGACTACTGAATATAGATTACTCAATATGCAATTCGATCTTATACAGAAATGCTATTGCAAGTCCTCTGCTGGAACTGAGAAATAATCTTCAGTCAAAGTAATTAATTCCTCACAACTTGCAATGTAGAAACCATTTATAAACTGAATGTTAACAGTCAGGGTTGGATACAAACTTTTGCCTAGGGCTCCAGGGAGAGTGGCAGTCAGAATTGTAAGACTTCAAAGTGCCTGATATCTTTCAGCATCTATTCCTTTCCAAGATCGACCATCAACTTGAAGTGCAGAGGTTTGATGTAATGGTTTTGTTTTATCTGATTTGGGTTCTTGCTTGCTTTTGTTTTCTTATATTCTTTTATTTCTTTGGTTTTATTTTATGACAGTAAATTCTTAGCCCTGCTGTTGAATTTAACATCAATGTATTCCCCTCTTTTGCAGCTATGAGAATGTCCAGCAATAAGACTTATTTCTATGTTGCAGTTTGCAAGGTATCCTTGTATTTTCCCTTGCACCCCTGTATTTTCCCATTTTCTCATTTTCCATCCTTGAACAACACAACTTTGTATGATTTGTGAATATTTTGGTACAACTTCAGTAATAAAGGCAAAGGAATTGAAATTACAGTCTCTAAAATTAAAATATTAATTAAAAATCCGATTTTAAAAATAAATTATTTAAAATCTGACTTAGCAAGTAAAATTCCCAAAGCTTTATTTAAACAAATACACTGAAATGTCTTGATTTTTTTCCAAAATGAGCAACTACAAATCATTTCAAAAGTTAAGCTACAAAAATCACAGGGAGTTTTTTTGGTTTGTTTTAAAATTAGACTCCTTAATACATATTCAGAGACCATAATACAATTCCAACTGTAAAGACAATTATCTCCTTTTGATTAGCATTTCTTTCTAAAACACAGTTCTGCTTTTTCATACCACCAATCTCTAAAACAACAGTCCTTCAACTACAGGTATTAGTTTTGGCTACAGAAAAATATTTAAAGAAGTAAATGTGTGACCTTTTTTCATGTATATGTTATGTTTCTGAATTCATAAACAAAATTAATCTAAATGAATAGTTTCAGTTTGTTAATTCAAACAAGAGACAGTCCTTAATAATTTTTAGTAAACCCAATACTGTTTGATGATTTTGAAGATAAAGTAACATAATGAACCCATAGTTAAAACTTCTACAAATATTTTCAAGAATGGAGTAAAGTACTAGTTTTTAAAACTAATGTCTGAGTAAAACATAAACTTACATGAGTATAGAAGCTTCCCTTGAATCTTACAGGGTCAGCGCCAGATGGCTCTAAGATGGACTCACTGCTGACTAAGCCCAAGCCAATTAGAGATGGAGGTAACATCTCCCTGATTATCATATTTAAGAAGGGGAAGAAGTAATTGTAAAGGTAACCTCAATAGATAGTGATTTCTGATTTTGGATAGCTGAGTCATCTTTCCAAAGAACTTAACAATGAACTAATAGAACTCTTGGTTCAAATTCTTAAAAGTAACACTTTTTTTTTTCAATATCTGTATCTATCTAGAATATGAGATAAATTTACATCTTAAAAATAAGTTCAATTTAAGAAGTTTAAACATTTCAGAAGGCAGTAATGGTCCTTTCTGTAGCTTTAAAAACCTTAGGCAACATTTTGAGGATTTTTTAAATTTTGTTTTTTTTATCCATGATCAGGTGAAGAGAAAACATCTGCATTTAATAGCCAGCAAAGCAGATGAAAATTTTCTAATTCTATTTGGAAGTCTCAAAGTCAGATACATGTTCAGTCTCCTTAAAGTGTCATTGATGAGCTTAGACTATCAGAATCAAATAAACCCCTTTGGAGTTAAACTTTTCAATAAAATAAAAAATACACTCTGCAGTACATCTGCACTTTACCTGGTTGAACAGTACTGAATCAAAATTAATTGTCTTTGAAATGCATATGCTTTACATCTTAAAGGCTAATCATCACTAGAAAAAATGTCTGCTACATAATGAATAAATTCAAGATAGAATGAAAGAGTCTTTCTTTTTCATATTCTCTGATTAGAATTTAGTAGTCTAACATTAATCTATGAAGAGCCGGAATTCTTAGCCAAATAACAGAGAGTTAGCTTTGACTCATTACTAACTTCCTGTGTCACCTTGACAAAGCTGGAGAAACACAATATGTCCGTGCTCTACTGGAAAATCACAACATACAAAAAGTTACTTAAAAACTATGTTTTCTTTCAATCTTTCTTTCTAAAGCAACAAAAGTGCCTTTTTGATAAAAGACATCCTTAGGAAAACTTTAAAAATATTGTGGATCGTTGCACTTTAGTCTCATGAGCTAGTTTATGTTTGTGCTCTTCTGCATTTGCCTGAGTTAGCTTTCCAGCCACTCAGCTCCTCTACCCGCCACTCACATGCAGCAGTGTAAACTGTAACCTAAAACTGAGATAGGACCATGTTTTTGTCCCCATGTTTTAGTGGAAGAAATTGTCACCTAAATGTTATAGATAGGCTCTCTTTGAACTTATGATTTTCTTCTATGAACAACGTGGACCTCATATAGTTAAATATCAGTCTGCACGTTTCTTGAAGTTCTCTGGTAGCACATATTACTAATTTTCAACCCTTGCTTAAATGCACTGATCTTCATTATTGTCTATAAATTTTGTCTGGATCTCATGAGAGAAGCAGAGGCAGTAAACAGTTTGCGAAGTCATGATTCAGAACCTCCTGACTCTGGTAGAAATCTGAACAGCAGGTAAAAAAATCTGTATCTGAGCAGGAACAATAGTGGTGGAGCTCTGCTCCAGTGCATTCTGGGACAGTCAAGACCTTGCCCCAGGGAAAGCCCTGCATCTTGGTCAGCCAAAGGCATATGGTAGCCTGCCTTTATGGATGCAGTTACAGCTGCTGCCAGCTTCAAGGATAGCATATCTATTCAGGAAAAAAGCTTTGCACAATCCATTATGTGTTTGCAGCATGAATGAAGTTTTGATGCTCTCTGGTTTGTGACACACCACTCAAATAGTAGTGCTGTTATCCATGGCAGGCCTGCTGCAGTTCTGCATGTGAAGCAAGGTTGCATGAACAGTAGCTCAGATGCGGGTAGACAACTCATATCAGCTCAGAGGCTAAACAGAACTTCATATTGATTTAAGTTGATATGAAAAAGTACTAGAAAATAGTACTAGTATTATGTTTCTTTGTTCTTGCTAATGAAGAGTTCCTTTAAGTAACTGGTGAAAGGAATGCTTAAGGATTTGGGCTGGGGAATGCTGGATGCGCACGCAGGTGCTCACTCTCGCAAGAACCCACCACTGAAGACCTTGCTGACAATCTGCATATCAATGGTAGAAGAACTTGAATAAATCTGTATGCCTAGATCTAATCACAGGACATTGCTGACAGGACAGCATATAGAAGGAAGCTAAAGTTGACATGCACAGAGGAGTCAGATACCACCTTGTTATTCATTAATGAAGTACGATAGTGTTTAATAAAAAAATAACATTATATATCTTCAAGCCTATGAAGTACTGCAGGAAAAGCCTATTGTGAGTACAGATAAGAAATAAAGCATAATGTATATGGCAACTCAGGAGGAGAGAGATTACAGGAAGATAATATCACATAAGTAACTAATAGATTTTTTATTATGATAAAGTAAGAACTTCAGCAGAATAATTAGGGATAGATAAGCACAAGGATGCCTGAACAGCAAATAAACTGATGTTTTAAACAAATATTTCACTATATATGTCTGATTTTAATTCAGAAGCTAATAGACAAAGAAATAATCAGTTTCTTGTTTATATCATTACCAGTAGAGGATGCCCCTATAAGCTCTTTAAATCAAACACTTTTTTTTCCCAAAAGAGTGAGATTCTACTTTGTTACTTACATACAATAGGACCTTACTCAATGAGTCATCCTGGTTAATCAATGGCATTATGTTCACAGAATAATATTAATCAGCATGACTAACAGGATCACAACATGACCTAAACTTGGTAGTATTTATGGTGACAGCCAAAGATAACTGAATGGTTGTTCTTATAAATACCAGACTATGCTAACCAGTCTCATGTTGTCACAGCTTCTAATTGTGTTGCTCTGTGGATTTATTTGATTAGTAGCTTAAAGCAGTAGCAATTATTATGTTTATTTGTGTGTTATGCTATCTGGTATGCAAATAAGTTGGAAATATGATGACTTAGACATTGCAGCTGTTATTTTCTGAACCAATTATTCTAAGTTAAACTGCTAGTAGTCACACCTTCCTTTTTTATTCCACAATATTCCTCATCTAGAGACATTAGACACTCTTGCATATTCTTCAGAATTCTTCCTTCTTTTTCTAGATATAGCTTCTATTAAAGATGAGGTTGTCCATTTAGGTGTGTCAACCCTCTCACAAAATGTAAAAAGGCACTATTAAATGAAAGACACATCCAATTAATCTATCATGATGTTGTAGACTATTGCTCTCAGGGAGCAGGGATTGTGGTCAGATACACTGCTCCATTGCAACACAGACAATTTAAGAGGCTAACATTCCCCTTCCACCTACAAGGGTTTAACATTGACTTCTTGACAGAGGTTACCTTCCCCTCAGCTATTCTGGAATAATTGTCCATGTAATTATGCCATAAATCCACTCCCATAAAAATAATGTGGGTTAGGAATCCCCTTTATTACAAGTGTGTAAGATAGCTGTGATTACTCTGACAGAACTAGGTTAGATGATACTCATGCAGTTTTGGTAGCAGATTTGAGGCCTGGGTAATCATGGATGGGCAAAAGGTAGTTATTTGCTCAGGCTTAAATATAATTAGAACAGAATTTCTGATGATGGCTTTACTTTTTCTTTTGTTTTCTCATTTTAAAACTGCAAGTACAGTGCTTACTTCAGAAGGCTGCTTTTAAGGTTTAACTAGTGTCAACGAAGTAATTTGAGAATTTCAAATAAAGTTATAAAAAGTTACAGGAGAAATACTAATGTAAAATTGCTGTGAGTCAGACCAGCAGGAGCCTGCTTGTATGGAAGCACATATAACCAGCCCTATGGCTTCAGGAGAAATGTTACATGATTTGAGAGGACATCAAAATGTCAGCACTTTCCACCATCCAGATGGGACATGGTAAGTCAGAAATAAGAGACATTTTAGTCATAACTGTTGTCAAATGTAATAATAATTCATAAGCTCAGAAACTTTGCCATTACATGGCTTTAAGTCTGGCTCCTCAGGAAATTCAGTCTCACAGAATCATGCCTTTGATCAATATCTGCAGTTATATAGATCTTCCTTTCCTCCTTTAACTTTGAGAGATCTTGGCCAACATCAGCCAGAAATGTCTATTCTCTGTCTCTGAGGAAATTAATAGTTAATGAAAAGAGCTAGCCAGGTAAAGGAGGTAAGCCTTATATATATGTGACTAAAAGGCTTTGCAGTTCACAAAATCTCAGAAATTATCATGACTGTAACAAACTTACAAAACTAATCAGAGAAACAACAGTTTGCAATTAATTCTCAAGAGATGAACTCAAGACATGATGAGAGCCAGAAGCACAGATGTTATTTAGCACCAATGAGTTACAAATGTGGCAATGAGTTACAAATGCTACAGGTGCTGGAAAAAGTTCAGTTAGTATGCAGAAAAGCATACTCCTCTTCATTGTTTCTCCTTTTCATTTTGATACCATAAACACATCACCATGTTGACTAAGATCTGAGAGCGTTTCCATAATAGCACCTATAGATTAAGACTCTTTCTTCCTAGACAACATTTTTGCTCTTCTAACAAGCCATGTAGTACATGACTCTTCTGCTCTTCCTTACAAATGTGTAGTACGTCACTCTTATCTGCTTTACCAACTCACTGAAGTGAGTTGCTGAACTCACTTGCTGAAGAAGTCTCTGGGGATAGTATCTTCTCTCTACATCTGAGGATAGGGACTGATGTAGACATATGAATGTGTCTGTAACAGTCTTCTCATGCAAGCATCTTCATTTCATGAGACTTAAGTGACTTCTGCAGACCAAAAGTGTAGCAGATGAATCAGAGGAGCAGCAACCTGCAAATAATCTGCAAGTGTTGAAGGAGACAGTGGCATTGCTGAAGGCCAAGCCAAGGCACGCAGAAAGACAGCTGGACAGCTACATTTTTACCTCCAGGAAATTGCCTTAAGATTCTTTTCTTTCTGGGTTGTTTGTTGGTGGATTTTTTTGTGTTTTGCTGTTTTATCCTCCCTTTTTGAAAGGGTGTGTGTCTTGTTTTTATGGGTTTGTTTTTGTTTGTTTGTAGGGGTTTTTTTTTGTGGTATTCTGCTCTAGAAATGAAATATGAAAAAATGCAAGCAATAGCACAGCCATCTTTAGGTATTAGTTCAGGAGACTGGGGAGAGGGAAATTAATGTAATTTCTTTCAATTGTTCACCTAATTTCACTACTTTACATAATTTATTGATCAATAAATAATAGTAGGTATTTCTGTCATTGAACCATGACTTTTGTTTCAGGAAACAATTGGAATGGCTTTCCAAACAATTGAGACATATGCTATTGCTAGATGTCCAAAAGGGAAATTCATCTGTAAATCTACTTAACCTCTTTTCTCCTTCAAAATGCTGAATCATGTTTATGCACCTTGATAGCACAAAGTATTAACACAGGGTGTTTTTATTAGGAAGTTGTGAAAAACTGCGTGGGATTTATTTGGCAACATTACTTAGTCTAAATGTGGATACCCTAATGGAAGGAGTGGTAACTCTGTGGAAATTGCAGGAACACTGACAAATGAAACTTGTCACAATGCCCAAGAATTAGCACTTGTTAACAGTGAAAGAACATGATGTCTATCACTGCATTCAACAACAAGACTTACAAATGAATAGATTAATCATTGCTCATTTTAAAGGATTATTAAAGGTTTAATGAAATTGTCAGAACAGTGGGATGCTCAGACTAGCGGAGCCAAAGATATTTCACACCCTGTATTGAAGGAACTATTATAAGAAGATGATTTTGGCTATAGAAGATTATTGGCACAGTTGTTTTGGCTTTTCTAATTGAATATCATATCACAGAGCTTCTTGGTTTGGATGACTTTGTCTCAGAGCTATAGCTAGGAAGTGGGATGTCTGATGCTTCATCATGCTGACTTCTACCTATTAGATACACTAAATCTCTGTCAGTCAGAAAAAAACTGTAAAAACACTCTGTCTGTGTTGCATCTAAAGGGGAACTAGACTCCCTGCTTAGCACCTGACCCTATTCTGGGCCCAACAGAGAGCCCAGCACCACCAATTTCTTTTCCAACAGCTAATATATCAAAGTGCAGGTTACCTTAGGTTGGCTCTAGGTTAACAATAGACTAAGTCTGCAGCTTTAAAGAAAGATACATCAAGGAAGTCAAGAGTGTTTGAAACTCTGTGCTCTTCTAGGATTTTGAAGCTCTAAACAAAGCTATGAAAAGATACCTTATCCCTTGGGATTTGACATTCAAAATCCACACTGAAAGGAGAGATGAAGTTTCTCTACTAAAACAAAGCAGACCTGAATCTTGTTTTAAAATACCAGTGATGATCTCTTTTATGTAGCAGGCATTTGGGAGATGAAAATGCCCAAAGAGATGTAGTTCACATATTCTGCCCATTAAAAGATGATCTTGGTGTTAACCTTCATTGCGCAAGGTGCTGTTCTCCTAGTTGTATCTGGTGATAAAACCTTACAAACCAGAGACAGAGAAAGACAGTGAGCACCACTCACATATTGGCATGTTACTTTTTAATTTAGCTCTGGACCCTCTACTGTGTAGATTGGAAAAGGATGATTGAGGTTACCAATATTGTTCTTCTAATTTAACAACAACGGCTTTTGCAGATGACTTGGTGTTGTTGAGTGGGTCCTGGAATGGTATGGTCAATAATATTAAAATTTTGGAGACCTTTTGTGATCTCATAGGTCTCAAAATACAGGGGAGGAAGTGTCACGAGTTTTTAATTGAACCAAGTAAAGAGTCATATACTATCAATGACTATGAATCTTGAGTCATCAATAATACCCCCCTTAAAATAATTGCACCAGGTAACTCTGAAAAATATTTGGGTCTGCAGATTGATCCATGGATTGGAATATCTAAACTAGAGCTACTATCAAAAGTTGAAAAATAAATACATCGGATTGACAAGGTACCTTTAAAGCTATTTCAGAAGCTAGACATCTTGAATGGGTATGCTATCCCACAAATAATATATTTAGCAGATCAGGCTAATGTAAAAGCAACCAATCTAGAAGCGCTTGTCTTGACTATTTGATCTTCTGTCAAGAGATGGTTACATCTTCCCCCTAGTACCTCTGATGCATTATTTTATTCTAGCATCAGGGATGGTGGCCTTGGCATAACTAGACTGGTTGCATTAATTCCCAGCACGCAAGCCAGAAGACTGCATAAAATTGTGCAGTCTTCTAATGAAGCCATAAGAACTATTGCAAAGAATGAATGTATTGAAAAAAAATACTCAAAATTATGGATTACAGCTGGAGACAATAAGTATAAAATACCATTAATCTGGGACCCACAATCAGTTGTTCTAAAAGAGTATTCAGAATGGGAAAGACCTGCTGTGAAGGTTTATTACCCTAAACCCTGTAACTGGAGAAAACAAGATTTTAAAAAATGGCCTAAACTGCAATCCCAAGGCTGTGGCATTACCAACTTTGAGAAGAATAAGATCAGCAATAACTGGATTGGAAACAACAGAAGCATTCCTCAAAGGAAAATAATAACGGCCCTACAACTTAGCGCTAATATCTACCCTATGAGGGAACTTTTGGCAAGAGGTAGACAAGAAAGCCTTAATAAATCCTGTAGACATTGTCATTCTGAAATTGAATCCACTGCCCATATTGTTGGTTTCTGTCCATCAGTTCAAGAATCTAGAACTAAATGACATAATCTTTACATCGATAGATCTTGTATGTGTGTTTTCTAGCTCTGGTAAATGGCAACAAAATTCTTGTAATTGAAGTGGTGATTGTTTCTGTTAAATTTTTAATGCTAAAATAAAATATGCTGCTTGCTTTCCTCCTTCGTCATCCCTTACCCCCACTTGCAATACCGTCAGAGAGTAAGGCTAACTAGCTCACACTGGTCATACAATCTCATTCACCATATGATTCGTCACGTAATTTGGACTTTAAAATTTCCTAATTTGACCTAGATGGATGGGCCACCGTTACTTAACCTGGAAAAGAGACAGTTTGTCTGTCTTTCAAAATAGCACATTCAGTAACATGTCTGGGAGTGGTAAAGGAAGGTAAGGGGATGGTAGGTTCTGCTGCCACCTCCTCCAATTTTAAACTACATAATATAAAGATAAGACATTAACCTGTTGGTCTGAGAATTGCCAAGAGATAGACTGTGTCTAAGTCCTTTTTTCAATAATCTATATTTTTTTTTTCTGAATATGGATGAATATTGGATGTATATATGGATGAACATCTTCTCCTGCCATCTCTTTTTCCCTGGAGGACTTTTTTTATCAGCTTCAGGAGGAGTTTCTGAACTATTCTCCGATATCTTAATTGCAGCAAAAACTAATGTGTGTTCTTCTTTCACTGTTGTGGATGGCTTTAATAATCTAGAAAGCATTTGTCTCTTTGTGTAAAATAAATATTTTATCTGTTAATAATCTTTTATCCGTACATTGAATTTCTTACTCTGTACATCTGGTGGAGGAATTTGAAAGATCCCTGTGGGAAGGACAATTAATATTAAAACTGTAAAACTACCTAAATGCAAATTAACTGAATGCCTGACATCATCCTGAAGGTAAATTAACCTTTTTTTCTATTAAGATTCTTGTTTTGTCTGATATGTGTGCAACTTGACTCGTGTGTACATATGAATATACCAAAGTAATTAGTAAAATCCTAATTTTGTAAAATATACAGCAGAAGGAGAAAAAGAATTCACATGAGATAAACTATATTTAAGACAGTAGTTGACTCTTTGGACTCATCTTGCACAAAATCACAAGTCTTACAGTAGTTCTAGCAAAAGATAGATAAATACATTCAATGGTCTTTATTATAAAGCACTGTTTTTACATGGACCTGTGTCTATTGCAAAATTACTCAAAAGCAGGGACATGTGGAGATAGTTCCCTTTATATATACATTTCCACATTCTTACTCTAGACTAATAAGGTCCCAGAGCATCTTAATGAAGTGTTTCTTTAACACAGAGGTAAAATAAAAGGAAAAGAAAATAGTATGAATATTTCAGTACCTAAACAAGGACAATGAGGCTTGTCAGGTTAAGTCTGAGGAAGATGGCTTTTAAATAACCAGTGTAGGAGGCATTTAGGAACTAATTGTAGAGGAGCTCTATGTTGAATTATGTTTATTAACTTGCCACAGTTTTTTATTCCTTATAACAGCTATTCCCTATATAAGGATGTTTATATCACACCTGCTGTGTGGAATTTGCATTCAGAGATGAATATTTGCAGCTGCAGTGTTTGTGTGTGCACGGAGGTCTATAAAGAAAACTAAAAGCTAGTAGAATTGTTAAGGATTAAAAATTGAAAAAAAGTGGAGAATCTATATGAAAGGAGCATGAAAATTAACATTAACAGTAAAAATATTGCAACAAATCCTATTTAAAATTTTTATCCACATCTTTTTGAAGAATTCAGGATTATTCCTAAAAGCCAACAGGATAATGTCATAAACCACATAAAATTACACAGCAAAAGTAAAGAATTAGACATATTTTCTTCCTTGATGGATAACTTTGTGGACAGAATATTTGCATTTTATATACTTACATGTTCTTTGGCCGTATCTATACATCTCACTGCAAAATGCAAATATTGTAGCAGTTTGTATTTATCAATATGCAATTTTATACAGTATTCTACAAAAGGTGTTACTTAGCATTCATATGCAAATTGCAATAACACATTCCCACATGACTCATTATTATTTAGAACATGTTGGATTCAGGCATAACAACTGTAGGGAGGAGACAGAGTTACTGAAAGGTACATGAAGAAAAATATTTTTGTCAGACTTTATCAAGTCTGTGTTACAGCTTCACTGAAGCGGATGAGATCACAATGTGCTAATGTTTGTACCGACTGATGATTTCCCATCCCACTTCCCTCCTCCTAGTACCTGACCTACTTTACATTACTTTACTCTGATGAGTTGTATAAAGGACCTGAAATCCTTCAAACTGGGGAGATCTGGTAACGCTCCAGATACAAACCCTCAGCGATTACTATCCATCACTTACATGCTAGAACCATCCCAGTAGCCATTGACAAGCATAATTTAGCATTCTGTCAGGCAATGGTTTTGGTCCCAAAAGTGCTGTACTGTAAAGAGACTGCTGTCCTGTGCTATTAGTTGAGAGTTTGAGTAAAGGCTCTCTCCTCTTCTCTGGTTACTGTTCTCTGGGTTACTGCTGCCCTCTAATAGAATGTAAGAGATATTATTACACAGAGGAGAACTATAGAATTCCTCATACAAACTATCAGTGTAAAAGTCTTAAAATGTAGAAATAAAATGCATTGTTCTCAACTCCTTTAAAAATATGAAAGAGTTAGTGTGGCTAAAGGAACATGTACATAGTCTTCGCCTCTTATTAATACACAATAAATTCCTTGAAATAGAAAACGTAAATTGAGAGGAAAAAAAAATTAAGACAATGAAAACTTTGGAAGATTGCATCTGCTTTTCAGGAAGCCAAGTACGGCAGATGATATAAGTGTGTAATTATAAACAAATATCTTCACAAAAATGTTGTGAAACCATTAAAATATTATGCACAGTACACATTCAGGAAAAAAAAAAAAATAAAAACCACCCAAATGAATAGTTATTAGCTGCATTATGTTCCCTCTATTGCTTTACCCACAGGCATTGTACTATTATTGCAGTTATTGTATAGCACAAATTACAGACCAATTGCAATATTTGCTATGATAGAATTACAGCCTAGGGGAGTGCCAAATTTTCTGCACCAGCATTTAGGACACTAACTTTGAGAGGAAACCAAAGCAGGTAATCAGCAATGTGGAGAAACTGCAGAGAATTATAGCATAAAATATGCTACTTCCAAGCTATTATAAAATCCAAGCCCTTATACATTATGTAGTCTCAGGTTCCTAAGAGCCTGTCTCATTGTGAGGCACACCTAAAGGTACATTTACTGTTGCACATGGTAGAGGCATGCTTGAGTTGACTTTACATTCCAAAGCTATGTGTCCAGGGAAGCAAACATCTAGCTGGAGTTGATATACCCTGTTGGAAATCTTCACTTCAGGCTCATACCAACCCAGTCACACTGTGTTGTTCTTGCTGTTGTGGGTAGGGAGAAGTCACAAAGTACTACCATCAGTGGGTTTTCAAAAAACTGAAGTTACAGACATAGTCTTTTGACTAAGAGGCCTTGGAAAACCAAGATAGCAGTCGACCCTCTGTAAGACTGAATTTTCAGTGCTGTTCTGAGGGAAAAAAACTTTCCACTTTTTTTTGCATGTTCTAAAACTTATGGAAGAGAGGTAAGACTTCCTGAAAATGTATACCTTCAGGTCAATGGCAATGTAGAAGATAAATTCCCCAGTCCTATGAATCTCCAAACACACAAATAGGTCCCAGTAGCAGAGAAGGAAAGTTTTGGTTGTTAAACATAAAAATATTCAGGCTTACTAGTAAAAATAATGGTGAGGTTTTGAGAAAATGGCCATTTTCCTCAAATCCTTTAAATGTAAAATTTTATTATTTCAACCAACAAAGGTCATTTGAAAGTGTATCTACAGAGTGATGCAGAGTACTGCTGTGATGCAGAGTGTGTTTTCCTAAGAAGCTTTTTGTTCTGTTCTGTTTCTCATAGATAGTAGGATAAACTTTCCTACTTTCCTCTCTAACTTGAGTACTGGAGTCTGTTTTACTCAGCACCGTAACTGACAGAGAGCCCTCCCTGCCCTTGTCTTAATCCACAACAACCTTGCTTATCTTTTTCCTCCCATTTCACTCGGGCCTCTGCCATCCTAATGAGGGTGGGAGTGAATGGGGGCACCGAGCGAGAGACTGTCATGATGCTTCTGTATTAGTTGGGCCAAATCATGACACAAATACATAAAGGGTGGGTGTCAGGAGGATAGAATGAAGCTCTTATCAATGACTCCCAATGATAGGACAAGGGACAACAGGTACAAGCTCGAACATAAGAGTTTCCAGAGAAATACAAGGAATACTTTCTTCACTGTGAGGGTGACAGAGCACTGAAACAGGTTGCCCAGATGGGTTGCTGAGTCTCCTTCTCTGAAGATATTCAAATCCCATATGGATGAGTTCCTGTGTGGCCTACTCTAGGAGGTCCTACTTTGTCAGGGGTGTTGGACTAGATGATCTTTTGAGGTCCTTTCCAAACCTTGAGATTCTGTGATTCTGAGAAGTTCCCTGTCCCTCTTGAGCTGGGGAGCCCAAAATGGGACACAGTACTCCAGAAGAGGCCTCACCAAGGCAGAGTAGAGGGGGAGGAGAACTGCCCTTGACCTCCTGACCACACTCTTCTTGATGCATTCCAGGATGCCATTGGCCTTCTTGGTCATGAGGGCATATAGCTGGCTCATGTTTAGTTCATTATCAACCAGGACTCCCAGGTCTTCATGCCTCTGACTTGTAATTCTTGTCTTCTTGCTATCTGTGAATGCGATTAAACTGCCTCAAGATATATACAGATGTCTATTTATAAGTGACTAAGTATTACACACATTTATTTTGCAAGTCCACTCCTCTCCCTTTTCCAACACTCAATGTTTAAATCACAGAATCATTGAATCATTACAGATGGAAAAGACCTTTAAGATCAAGTCCAACTGCTAATCTCATACTGCTCAGCCCATCAGCTGAATTAAACCATATCCTTCAGCACCTCGACTACGCATATTTTGAATATCTCTAGGGATAGTGACTCTACCACCACCCTGGGTAGCTGATTCCAGTGCTTACTAACCTTCTCAGTGAAAAAGTTTTTTCTAGATTAAACAATCTAAACTTTGAGATGTAAAGTTTTATGTACTGCTTAGGATGAAGGCTTAGCTTCTGAAGTACAGCATGTTGAGTATACAAAGGTTCTGGTAACTTAACTATCAATGAAAACTCTTCAGAAGCAATATGATTATTTTAATTTCTACCACTAAGCTTCACACTTAGCAAAGGTGGATCAAACATTCACAGACAACTAAATCTCTATAACATTTCTGTTGTCCAATAGTGGTTTGATTAATTTCTCAATCTCTGTAAGGTGTGATTCTTTTACTGGAATTTGGCTTCTGTTTCCTAAAATTTGACATAAAATAAAAAAGACCAACTCATGCCTGATTAGGGTACAAATGCACATGACAAATTAAGATAGCTGCTTCATTCTCTGTATACCAACTTATTTGGAACCAGTAATCTCAGATCCTTCTTTACCATGACACATAATTAACATTTATTAACAAAAGATTAGAAATGCAGGACACAGGAGTTTGGCTTCTGAAGTCAATGGCAATTTTGTCATTAACTCCTAAGAGGCACAATTTTTGTTGATACTCTAGTAAGCGTTGCCTTCCTGAGCATAGTGATGCAACTCCACACCATACTACAGTGTAGGGCCCACTTTTTCTTACAAATCTGTGTGTTGACAGGAGGAAAGACTGATCTGTCTTTGATTTCCAAGTCATCATGCTTACCTCCAGGATATGGTGCTCCTGATTGAAAGTATCTATAAGGACGACTTTTCCAACTCATGTTCCATGAGATGAACTTTTTTCATACTTCAATCTGTAATTATTTTCTGTGCTGTGTTTCAAATCCTCCTTTCTGAAGGTGATTTTGGTGAATTCTTCTGGCATCTCCTTGCCGTACATCAAATTTGATGAGGGATTTCATCACTGAGAAGCAAAAACTGAAGATATTGGGGCTCCAAAGTTACCTTAGATCAAAGATGTTGGGCATTCAGGAACTGCCCACATACCACAAGCAAAATGAAAAACCCTTTTGAAGGAGAGGAACAGGTTTTCTGAGATTCTTGATTCAAGTCCATGCTCATGGAGCTTCAAAATATTATGGAGAGTAAAAATATAGACATATATCAGCTATTTACTCTCATACTATACTCTGCTTTCTATGGGAATGTAGGCCTGGCCTGGGATTCTCAAGGGAGCATTCAACAATACATTTTCAGTGTTTGAGTAGGAATGATTCCAACTATTGTTTCATAACCCTAACAGTAAGGGCAGCAAGATACCCTGCTTGACCAGTACAGTCATGCAACACACAGCCATGATGACTTTCTACTCTGGTATGGCCAATAAGAGAATGAATGAAGGAAGCAAGTGTTCTATTTTTGATACCCGTGCGTTGAATAATGATGGTTGCAATTCAAAACTAACTCCTCATTATATGCTACTTTTAACAGCTTAATTTTGAAAAACAAATCAACAATTTCTTCTCTTTCTTAAAAAAAAAAACAAAAAAAAAGTCTTGGTCTCTACTTTTTTTTTTTTTTTAAAAAAAAAAGGTTTTCTATTTGGCTTTTGTCCTAATGTTTTCCTCATTAAAACTAAGCAAGTAGCAAAATCGGGCCACTCTAAATGCCAAATAATTTCTTCGTTTCTTCAAGTTAGGTTTTAAATTGGATGGTGTGCAAATAGAGACTATTTTTTACATTCTCTTGGCCCTGGGTAATGGTCCGGTAATAAACAAACATAGTGCACAGATTTACTTAACTCAGCTGTTTCATAGACCATATAGACCCTCTAAACCAAAATCTTTAAATAAGAGCGATAGTTTATATGAACCAGAAAACATTTATTCTTACAAATAGGGTATCTAAAAAAAATAGATACCGCCTTCTGTAGCAATTCAGCACTAGGTGTAATAAAATCAATGAGTCTATATAATAAAATTTATGGAACTAAGGTGAATTCAATTTATTTGAATATGTTCAGTTATGCGTTTGTTTATTCACATAGCAGATGTTTAATTTACAAACCAGGCAATTACTGCAGCTCTTCCAAACAAATAAGAAGAAATTAGTCAAACGCTCACATCAGTTTTTATGCTTATCATTAGTTTCATGATACATCATGAATATTCAATGTTAAGAAAAAGAATATCATTATGATACCTGGAAAGCTTTAAAATGATGGTCTGCATCTCCAAATTGTGTTTCACTTTGTTTGAAGAAGCTGCTAATGTGTTATAATGAGCTGGGCTTATATGTTAATATGAACTGCTCAAATATCTTTGTGATGTTTCACACATATTAGTTTTGCATTCACAATACTTAATATGAACATGTCCCACTTGTTTGGTATTTTCCTTACATAAAGAAATGAATTTAGGTCTCCCTTTCACAGGGAATCCTTGAGACCCAAGTGTTTTTTTTTATACATCAATGCAAACCAATCAAAAAAATAGCCCTTCCTCTTCCAAAACAAGTAACTACCTAGATATTTGTCTTGAAATTTCAGGTAAAATAAGTGCTAAATAGTTGGCTTTTCGCTTGCTTCATGTTTCTTGTAATATATCTTATAGTGAACGGCAATAATTCTATTAACAGAGATGCTGTGGTTCATACTACATACTTATAAATGAATACAGGCTGATGGATAGGAAGCTACCACTCAGCAATTTGGTGGGGTTTTTTCTTATTGCTAAACTGACAGGAATATCACAAGAAAAAACACAGTCTCTGGTCTATCATGGAATGTATTTGTGTACATGTACGTACACACATGTTTACAGACATGCCCTAGAAAGAGAAGATATCCTCTGTCTCATTTTCTTTAACTGAATTGTAATCTGGAAGGGCACATGAGTAAGGTCAGTGCTAGCCACAAATACAAACTGGGCATGTGTGGATTGAGGGCAGCCATGTGCAGAAAGTGTTGGTGGATGAGAAATTGAAAATGATCCAGCAATGTGTGCTTGCAGCCCAGAAAGACAACTATACGGTGGTCTGCATCAAAAGAAGTGTGGCCAGCAGTTCGAGGGAGGTGATTATGCTCCTCTACTGTCGTGAGACCTCACCTGGAGTCCTGCATCCAGCTCTGGGGCTCCCAACATGGACCTATTGGAGCAAGTCCAGAGGAAGGCCACAAAAATCAGAACATGTCTTCTAGGCAGAAAGATTGAGAGAATTAGGGTTCAGCCTGGAAAAGAGGAGGCGCTGGGAAGGTCGGATAGCTAGCAGTCTTCTAGTATCTAAAGGGAGACTACAAAAAAACTGGAGAGGGGCTTTTTAAAAGGTCATGTAGTGACAGGATAAGAGGTAATAGATTCAAACTGAAAGAGTAGATTTAGATTAGATAGATATATGGAAGAAGCTCTTCACTAAGAGTGTTGAGGCACTGGAACAGATTGCCAAGAGAGGTTGTAGAAGTTCCATGCTGGGAAGTATTGAAAGCCAGGCTCAATGGGACTTTGCTCAACCTTCTCTAGAGGAAGGTGTCCCTGCCCACGGTTGGAAAGTTGGAATCAGATGATGTTTAAGGTCCATTCCAACCCAAATCATTCTAGGATTCTAGGATTCATTCTGATGAGTATTATAGTAGAAGAACAGAAAACAAGCCTCAATTGTTTCTCCAAATTTCTGTAATAAATAATTAGCTTCAGCCATTTTGACAATGCATTATTTTCATTAATTGCCAAGCTAAAAGAAAGTTTTAGGGTTAGACAAATTTACTAAGATAATTCTTTGTCAGTAGTAATATGCTTTGCAGCACAGATGTATGAAATGTTATAAAAGATTTTGGTGGAAAGCAAGCATCTATTGTTAAAGATGGTTGCTATTGTAAAAAGTATCTTTACCCACTTTGTTGACAACAACACTTTGTTGATGACAGTAATCTCTTGACAATAGCAAAATAACATCTGCTTCCTCTTCATTAGTTACAGTACAAATGCAATTAGAAACTTTAGCTTTAAAATTGTTTCAGAATAAACTTTTGTAGTATTGTTATATAAACTTTGGATCTATAATATGACAGAATTCTTTGGATGTGGAAGTCATATTTTTGGTCTTTTCTTACCTCTCAGATTCCAAGTAGAATTTCTAAGGTCTTCAAAAAATACCAATAAAAGAGTGCTTTCTGCATCAGAAGTAGAACAGGATGCCTAAACATTGGAACGGGGTGTCCAAGGAAGTGGTGGAGCCACCCTGAAGGTATTTAAAAGACATATAAATGAGGTGCTGAGGGACATGGGTTTAGTGGTGGTCTTGGCAGTGAGATTGAACTCTTGGATTTTAAATGTCTTTTCCAAGCTAAATGACCTCTATGTTTCTATTCTATGACTTATTCAATACACCTTGAGCATAGCTACACCACATAGCATTTGTATGATCTTCATATAGCAAATATAGTTGTTTGTAAATTTCTCACTAAAACTGAAATCTGAGGATTTCCAGGAATGCAAACACCTGTCAATTCATATTGAAACTCTGCTCTTTAGTCCTCTGAAACTTTGAATAAATATAATGTCTCATTTTCGCAGAGAATTTCACAGTGAAAAATGTATATTATTAATAATATATTACAATATATTATTGCTGCATATCTGGAACATTTGTACCACATTATGCAAATAGCTATAACATCAAAAAAGAGGAACTGTACTGATAAACAAGTGCACATAACTATGGATTTCCTCTGGAACAAAGAAAACCACTCTAATGAGAAAGAGTTCATTGGTAATTTAATTTTCAGTAAGTAGTAGTGTGTGAATACATTTACACCACAGAGCATGCTTTCTAAGAGTATATAAATATTATACTACATGGAAAAAATGTTTGTGTACATACTGGCAGATGGGAACACATACAGGTTTACATAAGAACTTAGACAAAAATCACAACACAAATAATGCCAAGTCACAGTGTGAAATTGAGCTAGGAGGGGTAAATGTTGGTCAGCAATTTTATTCTGCAACTCACTGCTAATTATTATAATACTACAATCAATCACATAGTTTTACTCTGTTTCCATGGTATCTGACCACTATAAAAATGATCAATTACTTAGAACATTTTAATGAAGGAAATGCAAAGGTTGTGAGGCTAAGCACTCCAGTCAAGAATTTAACAGCCAAGGTTCCTTGCACAATCTTAACTCTTGCCCTTTTAGAATATATATTACAGTCTTTACCTTCAGATTGCTTCTTTATATATTTCACACTTTCCTTCAGATTGTAGATTTTAGTCTTCTGCAGAGTTAATGTGTGCTAACCATTGAACAAGCTATTTTTTTTTTCTTATTTATGCAATCTAATCCTGACAGTAATGTATCATTTTAACATTTCAAGAGTTGTTTCTGAAATAAATACCATTAGAAACCTAATTGTTGTCACTTTTCTTTCAACGTAGCTAGTTTGGGTTTTTTTTCTCTGTGTCTTGATTTCAGTTTTCTTTGTCTGAAGACTTGATATATTTTCTTTAAAGCATCAAACTGGGTTATATTCACAAGCCTTTAAAAAACCTATTTATTCAAAAGATCTTTCTTTAAAATGCAAACAGCAGATTTACCTGTGTAATTCCATCAATGCAATGGTCAGAGGTAGTGTCCCGTTTTTTTTCTCTACGTAATATGCATCGCTTTATGCAACCAAGGCACAAGATAATCCCTGCACTATGTCATTGCCAGTGACCAAAGAGGTTACTTTCCTGAAGCAAATACACTCTATATAGAGTGACATATCAGCAATGAAAAGAGGAATAAAGAATAAAACCACAAAAACATATTCTGATCATTATAGAGGTTTTGTCTATTTTCTCCAAAGGAAGAACTCCTATTTAATTTAATGTGTATCAAGATCTATCCCAGATGACTTCAATCACTGAAAGATTTTTTTAATTGAATGGGTCAACTGTATTGTTAATTCTTTGGGAAAAGACTGCAATCTGTAAAACATTAAAACATAGTTTTCAGTAAAAGAGCTTAATGAGCTGTGCAAGTTCAAATCTTAGAATCTCTTTGATTTGCACACTGATTCCAGCTAGTGTCCTTCACAATGAGGGATTTGATACTGCAGCAATAGTACTTGCTGGTTTTCTCTGACTGCCATGCTTTATAGAGATCAGCAGGGACAGGATGGACATACCATATCAGTTTCTAGGTAATGTCAGTCGGTGTAGTGTCTTAAAGCATGTGGAGCTATAATGAATACCATCAGTTGTTCCATAATCTCTATTTTTTCCTCTGGATATTAGAAAAATCATCTGTATATTGCTGTATATACGCTGTATATTGCTGTGTATTGCTCACAGGAGGATTTTTGCAATGGTTTTACTGCTGTTGCTAGTTTTACACTGGGTAATGTGTTAGCTTTCCTTGCATGGACATCTAAATATAGACCATGGTACTTAAAAACCAGAACTGTAAAGGAATTTCATTCCACTGTTGATGAAGAGATGCTGAAACTTAGACAGCTCTTTAGCATCAATGACCATCATGTACATGTTCTTTTAAAGATCTTGTTGATAATTACTGTAGGAAAATTCATTAGACTGTGACACAGGTTTCTCTGTTCCCACTAAAGACATTTCAGAGAAGCTGAGTTTCATCTTCCATGTTAAACTATGTGAACAATCCCAAGGCAACAGAGGAAAAGCAAGCATCACTTTTCATGTTTAGTGAGCTCTATCAAGAAGCTGACCTCTGAGCAGCTGCTGGTATCCAGCCTGGCTACTGCCCCATCCACCTGCTCTCCGCTCTGTACCAGGCTCCTGCTGACCTGTTCACAAAGAAATGGCCAGGTGTTTGCTGCCTGCTGGCCTGGCCACATGTTGCCTACCAGTTACCAGGCTCCTGCTGTCCTGTTCACCTGCTGGCATAGCACTGCTTTCCTGTTGCTCCAAATTCCCTGCTGAGTGGCAGGTGGTATCATTTCACCTTGTTCACCTTTTTATACATTCATTTTCTAAATGCAGACTACACACACAGACATACACACATGGAGACTCTCTCACATCTTCCCTGCCCATGAATTTGCTTGAATAAGCTGGTGTGGAGCAGCAGGTTCCATTTAAGATCCCAGCTGCACACTGACATTATCACTGGTGTCAATTTGTAAGCACATCTACAGTAATTGTTGATGAGACACCAGGTTTTACTGTGAGATTCAGCAAGCCCTGTGATTCTTTCCACACGAGAGCTTCAGAAGAAGTGCTTGGAGTACTTATAATTTTTTTATTCCCTGTAGAGTCCAAAAAGTACCTCTGGGCTTTATCCACTCTGTGTACCTCAGAGTGAAGATTTCTCCTATGAACACAGCTATTCAGAAATGAAATTAAAGCAAACTAGAACAGATCTCACTGAACAAAGTCATTGCCTTTTTTTAATTGCTGACAAAATGAAAAATACAAAACACACACAAAACTCACTGTGCTCTGCACACCAATACAGTTTATCAAACTGAATGAGCTTTAGCTAAAGAAGCTAAATCTTACTGTGAAAATAGGAGTAGACTTAAACTTCTTCAGCTACATGTCAAAAAATAAGGTAAAATGGGGCAAGATAATATTAACATAAGGTATGGAGCTTGAGCAGGAGTATTAACATCAGATTGACTGTCCCTTCTTTACATAAAATGTGGGCTAAATTTATCTTTGCTGGAGCAACAGACTGTATGTTGTACAGTGCTTTGTGCATGCAAAAAACAGCCCATACAGTTAACGTTATAAAAATACTATACTACTTGTGTTGAAAGAGTTACTATAGGGCCCAAAACCAGACTTATTTCAGGTGATATGTGCTTAAGTACAACATATATTGTGTGGAAAAGTATAAGGCTCTTCATAGAATGAAATACTATTTAACACGACAGTGTCTTGGGAACCAACCTCAAAAGCTAGATGTGGGAAGGTATTTAACACTAGGCTGAAATATGTATACATTTCAGTCTTCTTGAAACTATGGTTGATTCCAGATAAAAAGCTTAAGTTGTGCATTGGGAGATTAGTATTTTGACTGACTAGCCACTATTATTTCTGATATGAATCAGTTTAATTAACTTATAAGATTTCTAGTTTAGAGCCACAGGAGGGGTTAGAAAAGCTTTAAAGGGCACAGTAAGCACAGAAAAATATATAAATATTAACCAAATTTAAAGTATGAAGTATCTTTGATTATATTTCTTGGCAGGGGGGTAGGTTGGGGAGGGTTATTAGCGTTCTACAGGGGGTATTTTATGATAAGTTAGGTAAAGAGATTTCATAGGTATTCAATTTATTCATCATCAGAGTTGTGCACATACTACAGGTTCCTGACAAGTCTGGAGAAAAATACATCTACCCAGCCTTGAGGAATTTTGTAATATGGACACAGATAATGATTACAACCTTGATTTGGTGGTTAGTTTGTAAGGGTAGATTTTATAATGATCTCTAAGCCAATATCTAGTAGCTCTACAAAAAGAGATATCACTGTGTGCAAATAGTCCTTGGAAGAGGGTTTTCCATGATGTATCTAAAAAACAAAAAATGATGTGCAAGGTTGCAGAGAATGTCATGGCTACGTGCTGAGTCATGCAGTAAAATATGGGCTACGTTCTGTCTCTGCACGTGCAATGACTTTATGGCTGTGGCCTTAAGATGCTCTGTCATGGATAAGACAGTTTAAATCTCTGCTAGTTTAAAATCTGGGAGCTTTGTAGCCTGAATAAAATGGTGTCTGTGTCTGACAGATTTGTTTACAGGTGTTTTACAAGCCAAAAGTCACCTAGAGTGTAGAAGCAGCTGCTTTAATCAGGTAGAGGCAGATGACTGCTTTGATGACTAGGGGAATAAAAACTGTAAGAAGCACATAGGACATTCTATTTTATTATTCATTGATTTATTCCACATCCAGAGAAGTTTTTTAAAAGTATTACTAAGAGAATGAAGCTATTTTATACTGGATGTTGGAATGGGAATTAATGTTTTCTTAAAAGTGATCTCTGAAAATTACTTTCTACAAGGCATCTCTGAATAAGCATTTTTGACAATTCATGTAATCTCTAAAAATACATATTAAATAGATTTCTTCAGAAGTGAGGTGTTCCATCTCATCATGTTTTGGTCCCACTCTGGACTTGCTCCAACAGTTTAATGTCTTTCCAGTGCTGAGGGCCCCAGAGCTGAACATGGAACTCCAGAGGGAGTCTCAGTAGAGCAGAGAATCACCTCCCTCAACCCACTGGCCACACTTTTAGATGCAACCTAGCATCTGGTTGGCTTTCTGAGCTATGAGCACATATTGTTGTCTCATGTCTACCTTTTCATGTACCAGCACTACTATAAAAGGGAAAAACCCCTTTGAAATATCTATTCTAGTATTAAATGTAAAAACCCACCTCTTTCCAGTGTTTTTTAGTTTAGAGTTCAGTCTTCTGTCATTTGAGCCTCAGCTTTGCACAAACAATGTCTACTTATAAATACTGGCCACTACTCACTCATATTGACTGATAGTGAGGAAAGATGACTGACTGTTTAGAATGGGTGTAGTTAATGCCTGCAACCTAGTTTATGACTACAAAATCAAAGGGCAAAAGACCTCCTGAAACAATCCCTAAGTAGATGGCCTCTAAATGTGCATATAATGTGTGTATATGTATAAATTCAAGACTAAGTAGCCTGATCTCACTTCTGTTAAAGTCCTCTATTGCACATATGTTGGTGATTTTGTACACAATAGAAATAATGCACTGGATCCTTAAGTATTAATGAGAATTAGCTGTTATGGTACCTTGCTGCAGAACCTCTCACTGACTTCATAGATAAAGGTATTAGATTTGAAAATAGACTGAGCTGATGAAAATGAAAACAATCTCTCCAACATTCCTCAACCTCTAACTACAGACATATTTACTTGTAATACGTCATTCTATATTTTTAACTACCTTAAGCTGAGAGTGCAATTTTACTTGTTATTGATTGCCAATATAATTTGCCATTTTTATTTTCAACTGTGAAATTTAAAAAATATTTAAAAAGCAGAGTTTTATAGTGGTTCAGAATCTCTATTCGTACTGCTGTTCTCTGTTCATCTCTGTGCACCTTACAACAGTCATAACCATCTTACTTATACCTCCACTAGTTTTCCATTTCTAAAGGCTTTAAATGTTGACTGATGCTCTGTCACTCTTAATCTCCTAGCCTACATGTGTACTGTTCCTCTCTCAATGGATCTTTCTAATATATTGTGGTAAGTTATTTCAGCAGAGTTTCTTATGACAGACTTAATTTTTTTTATATGAAAAAAAATTCCTCTTTTAGCACAGAATACCTGAGAGACGGTAGTATCTTCAAGAAAAGAGACAAAGAGAAAGATCAGCATTCAATATCTTTGCAGCAGCACTGAAGGAGAGAACTTATACTTGTAAGTTTATACTTAATTCTCAGTGGATCTTAATGAAATGCTGTAGATATGTTGTGCTTGGCTTCTGGGCTTGTAATGAAAAGAGCTTTGTGCAGACAGAATTTAGATTAAAATCAACTTCTTTTTTTCCCTGATAGTATTCGGAGTTATCATTTCAGAAGAGAAAAAGCCTAAACTCAAGTTTGTAATAGAAACATGAAAATATTCTATTTGATAACAAAGACTATGATGATATTGAAATGTAACTTCAGTAAAAGGAAGCATTTTCTTTTCCTGTCACACACAGTACAAGATATATTTTCCCTTGAATGCTCTTCCTTTTCACCTTCCTAACCCTGGAGGCTCTACTGTCCAATATCTGGAAATCTGGAATGGAAGGTCAAAACTTCCATCATTGGGAATATAAAAATAGAATCTTTTATCTCTGAGTCAACATTCAAACTGTCTGCATTGTTTTTTTGGTATTTAAAAATGAGAATCTCATCATATCCTGAGAATTTCTTTAATGATTTTTTCTGGCAGCGAGACTCTTCTATGCTTGAAGTCTTTTCCTTATCCTGGTTGTCAAGGTAGAAAGACACAAGGCTACAACAGGCTTTAAAAACGATGATGTAACCATCTCTTATTAAAAAACAAGTACTGTGCTTGCTGAGGAAGAGTAGGTCAATTTCTGAGGAAAGTATCAGCTCTTCTCTGACCTGCTTCTCTGTAGGACCTCCACTGCATGTACTGGAGTCTACCATTATACTCCCAGATGTCTCTGTAAAATGTCAGCTTTTGGGATCTTTACAAACAGATCTAGGCTGATCAGACACCACTCAGCCTCCACACAGAAAGTGAATGGTCATGGACTGGTGATGTTAGTGTGGAGAGGCACTCCTTTAGAATGTGAGAGGCCCAAATTGACACTTTGCTCCCTTGTAGGGCATTGGCTACTGCCTCATAATGACCTTCAAGGAGTGAAAATAGTAAGCCTTAGAAAAGAAAATGGAAGATGTTGCTTCCTGGAAATAGCTTTCAAAAAATAAAAACTGGAAAGGGGAGAAAGGTAAATTTAATGTTTGAAATTTGAGGATTTTATTGTCTTATTTATTTGCATAGTTACACCATCACTGTTTACCTGATGTCTAACAACAGATATTCTCACTATGCCCTTAACTGTTCCCTTACTGTTATCGCTGTTTGCCTATAAATGAACCTACTCTTCTGGCTGCTACTGAAACATGTAGAGTGTAATTCTTTCCATGGTTAAAAATCCTCTTAAAGCTTTTAGTCTAATAGTATCCTAGATAGCCTGTGTTCATTTGCTTTTGCAACATAATTATCTGTTTGCTTAAATATCACCCTTTCAGTAGTTACCCTCTGTTTTGTTTAAAAACAGTAGATATAAATCTTTTATGTCCCTTTCTAGGCTAGATAAACCAATATATTTTAATCTCTTCCTTCTCTCCAGAACGTTGCTAGTGTTTCCCTACCAGTTTTCCTACCAAAGTTCACTTTTCTTGGTTTACAATGCTTTCTGATCATGTAAATTCACAGAATCATAGAACCATAGAACATCCCAGGTTGCAAGCAATCTAAGAAGACAATCTGGTCTGATATTTAGTAGGAAAGAGAGCCAGGATGAGGTTATACAGCAGTGTGTTCAGTTGCGTTTTGAAAACCTAAGGTAATGCGGACACTATCATGTCCCTGAGCAAGTTGTTCCAATGAATGATTGTTCTTACTCTAAAAAAGTTTTTTACAATATAGAGATAAAACCTCTCCTGCTACAATTTGTAGCTGTTGCCTTTTGTCTTCTCAATATGGCTCCTTGTGAAGAAGTAGCCTCAATCCTCTTTGTAGCTACTCTCTAAGTACTGGAAAACTATGATGAGGTTCCTTCTCATGATCCTTCTCTTCTCCAGGGAGAAAAGATCTTACTCTTTCAATTGATAGATTTATGTTACAAAAGGATGGTTAGAATATGTTCACCTATATATTTTTTTCCTTTATGGCTAGCAAAATCTATCTATTTCTTTATTATTTCTTTTCATTCTTCAAAGAAAGTTTTGTATCACAGTTCCTAGCTGCTAGAGAGAGACTTTAACAAATGCAAAAAAAAATCAAATAAAAAAAAGATTTAAAGGAAATCTGTACTTATGTTCTCAATACTGAAGAGTCCCGAAAGAGTCCTAAAATAAACCTTGAACCTGGACTATAAAAGCTTATAGATATTCAAAGAATATTTTGAGTTTTCTGCAAAAGCTCACAAGAACTCAGCTTTAGAGTCTAAGAAACATGAGTCTCCCATGCATATGGAGATAAATGAAGAATGCTCAGATTGATTTATTTTTTAATTTTCTTAATTTTCTTAATTACATTTTAAAAATTTTTTCCTTTTAATTTTAATTATAACTTTTTTTCCATCTAAGCTTTCTACATCAAACATTTAATCCAAAGACATTATTTGAGCATGCAGAAATGTACATATTGCTCTGATGGTCATGTTCAACACATGGAATTAACCAATATATGTTTCCAACAAATCTATTTATATTTGCATTAATATACTGAATAACATTTACCAGTTTTACTTTGTAAAGACACCATTACAGGAATTGGAGAATATAGTCTTTAATATTAGATGGAAATAAGGAAACATTAATGTAACATTTAGTCTGAATAATCAAGTATACACAAGTCAGGAGATTCAAAATATGAAGGTTTTCAGTGCTAACTCAATTTAAATTTCCCATTGGTAATTCTATGTCATGCATTATTCAGATTCATATTTAACAGTGAAAACAACAATGTAAAACACAATTGTTCAAATAGGTTATGTAGATAGAGTACTTTTGCTTCCAGATAAGAGCTAAAAAGCCAGTGTTCAAATCCAAAATGTTAAATTCAGCATAAGAAGGAAGTTTTTACTCACTCTAGGAATTAGTTTATGACACTGAGATATCTGGATCATTCCTAGAAAATTTCTGCCCAGTTATTAGGAAGTTGTATATTTGTAAAGTTCCTATGTAAAATTTAAATACAAAGTGTGTTTTTTTAGATAATTTGAGTTTTCTTAAATGTCTTTGAATCTAATATGCAAAATGAAATGTAGACTTTAGCTACTTAGAAGACATTGTAATATCACCTTCATTTATTCCTTAGAAATAATTACCCAAGAATATTATCTTGTCATAGAAGTAAGTTAATTTCAGTAAAGCTAAACCTTCTTTGAACATTACTGTGTCAAAAATCAAATAAAAATTACCTCAGATTAAAAATATATAATGTCTATAACTCTCAAAATAGAGATAGGATTTCAATTGCCAGTATATAGACAAAAAATAACAATTTATATGCCCTGAGATATTTTCCTTCCTTCTCAGAGGATTTTTTACAGCAGCATGAGTATTTCATGGGTCTCAGGTCATATACATCAGCCCTTTGACATGTCTCTGATATCATGAAGCATCTGAAGAGATTTCTTCACGCTAGCACAGGTTGGACCTCTGGATGTTAAACTTAGAACAAATTCTTACAACCAGTCTTTGTTCTTTCAGACAATCATACTTTAACTTAAGGTTGAGATTCCTATCACCAATTTAGAAGTGATCTGATGTTATAATTAAGGTCTTAGACCCTTAATTTTTCAGCCTGAAAAGAAGACGATTAAGAAAACTTCAAATATTTTCATACCACGCACAAAGAAGCATGCATACAAAAAGCAGATAGTTTCCTAAACAATTTAGAACTTTGTATTTGATAAAAGTAAAGTAACCTTATCATTCTTCAGGGTTATTTAATGCTTAATACTATGTTCATACTTTCCTTTTAAGTCCGCTTTCCCTGTACATAATTAGCAACAGAACTCTGGAGCTGAAAAGACTTTGAAAAAGGCTATGGTAGAGCTAAATTCTCGCCCCTCACAAATGGATTTAACTTGATTAATTTGAGGGAAATTGCTTCACTGATCTGAGCTGTTATTCTGGAATGATATTGGTGTGTATGAGATCAGCATGTAATCCAGTATTTCTTGTTTGTGCACCTACTGCAGTAAATAGCATGGTGATATTACTGTTCTCTATGAAGGTACCATAGAATACTAAGTCACCTAATATTCTTGTAGCTTCATGATCTGCAGAATATTTAGATAACTAAACATTTTTTTAAAATCAAAGTGCTAGTATATGCTTTTATGGTTGTCATCTACCCTTCTCATTCAAAGGACATAATTTTCTCCTGTAAGGAAACAGACTTTCTGCCTCAGGCTGAACATGAATCAACAACAAATGTTATAGCACATACTATAATTTTATAAACTATCATGTTGTGGAAAATTGAGTTTAAGCTATAATCTATGAAGTTACTATTCATCCAAGGAAAGGCTCAGTAATGGACAACTTCAGCAGCTTTTGGGTGATTTAAGCATTCCTGGACATTTGAAATAATAGAGGTATCCAGCAAACTTATGCTGGAGAAATGAACTAAATAAATGCAATTTCCACCTACAAAACCGTTTTAGTTAGATGGGCTTCAGAAAGCCTAGAATGGTACTTACCAACCTAACTCATGAGTCAGGTTTAAATTAAGCATAAGGAGGTAGTGGAGTCACCACCCCTGGAGATATCTAAAAGATGCATAGATGAGGTGATGAGGGACATGATGGGCTTAGCAGTGTTAGGTTAGTGATTGGACTCAATAGTCTTTTCCTACCAAATGATTCTACGTTTCTATGAAATATATCCTAAAGCAATTTAACAGAATGTATTGCTCAACTATGCTAGAAATATATTAATGTACTTTATAGAGCTGGTTTTGCATTCATTGTCATTTATAACATTATATTATCACAAGAGGAAACTTTAAACACCTTTGTGGCATTACCAGTTTTGTAACAGAAAAGTTACTTTAGCCTACCCTAGTGTGATGAGTAGAGTATCATAACTCCATTAAGACAACAAGATTTGTGTGTATTTATCAAAAACTTCATCCATATTGTAGGAATCTGCTGGTTACCCATTTCTGATTGTCAGACTTGGTATTATGATCTGCTATTATTTATTCTCTTTCATGAAAATTAAATGCAAATATTACATAGTAATTATATTTGCCTGAAGAGCTTTAGCAATATTTCAATTTTGATTGAAATAAGTCATTTTTAGACACTTTGCAGCTGAAAACCCATTGCACTAAAAAACTGTTAATAGTTAATGCTGAAACATTTCACAGAGGCTCTTCAAGTGTTATTAAAACCTCTTTTAGAAGGATTTGACCCTGGATTCTTTTTGCACGTTCCATACTGATGATAAGAGTACTGACCCAAGGTACATTTATGTTTAAAGCTCTTAACTGTTGAATTAGGTTAATATAACCTCAAAATGCTTTGAAGCATAGTAATAACTTCAACAGAGATGTGACAAGGCCCAAGATGATGCCTCTGATTAGAAAATATACTGCCGTAATTAGAGAAGCTGTGATCTAAAAGCTTTCTCCTATGAAGAGATGTAAATTTATTTCTGAAGTAATCCTTTTCAGCATGATTCCTATTTTAAAAAGGACAAGAAAGTAAAAGCTCAAAGTAAAAGCCCAGCAACAAATATTTTCCATTTTCATTCCAATGTAAAATCGTATTCCGATACCTGGAAGACTGATGTCACATCCAGTATTTGTCCTCTGGCCATTTGTAACACAGGAAGTCAATAAAATAAATTAAGAACATAAAAATTACTTTTGCTGCAAGTCATATTACTTAGCCTTAGCTCTCAAAGACAAGATTTTATTATATTTGATGAAATTTACAGAATTATGTGGTTTTTAGATCACTGGATGTTTCTTGGTCTCTGAAGCAACTCTGTTAAGATCTCATTTTAACTCTGTGGTGGATCTGTGACTTGAAGCTTGTGGCTGATATTGCTGCTATTATTCACTATCTCTTGTGATTTCTGTTACCTGAATTCTGTGAGGCAGCAATGTCAGAAGTATGCTAGGGATTCTCAGAGACAGTCAGCTTCACAGATCTCTACAAATTACTTCCGCCTCTCTGACATGTGTCCCCACACTCAAAGAAATGCATAAATGTTACCCCAGTTTGACAGTATTAGGTTTCAGAGATAAAGTGATACATCTGGCTGTTGTTTACAAAACAAGGTAGTCTTTCTATCTGCTTCAAGATCTCAGAACAAGTGAAGTGATATCAGTAAAAAGGCTGGATCATCAGTTAATTGTCTTTGGCTATTAAGCATTAATTTTGAGGAGTGCAAAATGCAAACTGATTTCCAGTTTTGAAAAGTATCCGTTACCATTTTTAATGTGTTTTGCTAGCTCTAATAGAGGCTAATAGTCTAATAGTCAGGCTAATAATTTTGATTTTTGCTGACTATCATATAATGTGTTCCCTGTCATCAGAAAATGCTGCAGTACAAGTTCCTCTTCGAGGAGTGCAGATGAATGACAACAAACAGATTCTCTGAATTCAAGAAAAGCGGTAATTAATACCGGAACAGGATTAAAAAGCTGCATAAAAGAAGAAACACTTTAAGTGACTCATTTAATCAATTAGTCTAGTTTTCATGACAATAGAATTGATCATAAACGATTAATTTGATATTAATGGACATCATATGTACTTCTGCTGGAAGTCCTCTGTAATTCAGTATTAGCTAAAAGTACCATTAAAAGTGTTACTCGTAAAAAAGGTTGAGTTAGTGAATTTGAGTTTACTTTATATTCTTCTTTTGCCATTATAGAATGTTTATAGTTGAAAAGAAAATAAAAGTTTTAAAGCTGTTAAAGAGGTATGTATTTGCAAATTGTGCCATTATAGAATGTTTATAGTTGAAAAGAAAATAAAAGTTTTAAAGCTGTTAAAGAGGTATGTATTTGCAAATTGAACATTCCTTAAATTGGTCAGATTTTGTCCTTTCATAATCTAAATTCTGGAGAATTAGCTAAAATGGGTTGTATTTAGAGTAGTCAAAGCAGTAAAAGAAGTGCATTAAGTTGCTGCAATATGTGATCAGCACTGAATTTTGTGCCACAACTGTGCTCTCTAGCCAGCTTCTATTCTACTATAATAAGCATATACTTCTGTCTCTTTTCTCTAAAAGCATTAACAAAATTTATACATTCACCAAGAACAGATGTTTGGAATTGTCAATACCATACTTCACAGTTGAATCAAATTCCCACTCTATATGGATTACAACAACAATAATCTTTTCAAGCAATTAGGGCCAAAAACCTGGAGTGGTGTAACTCAGCATCATACCAGTGCATTTAGTGGAACTGTGATAATTTAAAATTACTTCTCTAGCATTTTTTGTGTTTGAAATGTTAAAACTCGTGTTAGTTGAACACCAATTTACAGCTGCATGGACTCTACCTCATAATCTATTAACATATATTCCTACATGAATTTAGGACATACTAATGTTGGAATAATTCTTAATAATTTTATTTTTTCATTGCAGGAAGGATGATCTTGTATGAAATAAGACTGGTTATTGGGATGTTTCCAACGGACTAAGGTTGGGTTTCTGTTTGTTATTTAAAAGTTTTATCACATTTTTTCAATTTATGAGTCAGTGGACAGGATATATGAGCAAATGGTATTGAATATTGAACCCAGGAGCAAAGACTGTGCTATCTCAGGGGAATTTATGTGGACTAAATTCTCTAAATCCCAAATGGACCACTATCACAGAATCATGAAATCATAGAATGGTAGGGGTTGGAAGAGACCTTTAGAAATCATCTAGTCCAACCCCACTGTTAAAGCAGTTCCATCTAGGTCAGGTCACTCAGAAACGTGTCCTCATGGGTTTTGAAAGCCTCCAGAGAAAGAGACACCACAATGTCTCTGTTGTCACCAAAAGCCTACACCAGGACTCCCTCACCTTCACAGTGTCATAATTTTTCTTTATGTTTAAATGGAACTTTTTTTGTTCCAGCTTCTTTCTGTTACCTCTTGTCCTGTCACCAGATAGAACAAAACAAAAAATTAATGAGATCCTCCCTCAGTCTCTTCTTATCTAGACTAAATAACACCAGTTCCTGCAGCCTTTCCTCATAAGAAAGATGCTCCAGTCCCCTCATCATCTTAGTTGCCCTGCACTGGAATCTCTCTAGAAGTTCCATGTCCCTTTCAAGCTGGCACAAATTCCCTGTCCCTCCTGTAGCAAGGTACAAATTTATTCAGGAATGCTCTTGTATCCACTATTTTCTGATAGCTCGTTTTAGTTCACTGTTGGCTGGTTAGAGCATTGCTTTCAGAGGTGGACTGTGTAGGTAACAAAATATTTGGATAAGATAATACAGACCATTCATGGGTTTATAATAGTCCAGTTTAGACCAAAAGGCAGGGTGAAGGGATCCAGCTGAAGGAAGAAATGTAGGATTTGTTTATATTTATATTTAATACATTAGCCTTTGATAATTCTTGTTATCATCTTTTGCAGAAGGATCATTTAGCATGTGCTTTTCATAGTTACAAATAAATGCATCAGGCAAAGGCATGCAAATATTTATGCTAGTTACTATATGTTTATTTAGATGTTACTTACTACAATGATTTCACTCAAATATTTTCCTGTGGGTTTCCAAAGTCTCACGCATATCATCTCCTAAGAAAAATGTCTGTGAACAATGACACCTTGCAAAATAGCTACCCAGAAGAAGAGTTCATAGAAAAAGAAGTGGACAAGTAAATTTCACATTACCAAACACAAGGAATTGTATCTGATGGAAAAGGAGCGGCTGCATGAGAATACTTGTATAGTTCTCTGTAACTCCAAAAGTCTCCACTGTGAGTTTCACATTTGATAAATACATAAGTGTTTGAATGTGGAGCTCTGAACACTCAGTTTCAAAACAGTCAAGTATTGAGTTCCCATTGGGGTGAACTGCGTCTGAGAGGTGCCTTTCTGTTCTGTTTGGCAGTAGATGGAACCTAAATATCCTAGTTAATTTATCAGTTTGGGGTCAGATGAATTATGACTTCCTATGTAAATATTTTACACACTAATATAAACTGAAGCTTTATTTGGGTTTTTTTTTTTTTAATTTTAAGGTCAATAATTCTGATCTAATGCAGAGTACTTTCTGTGTAGTAAATACATATCATGGATAGAAAAAACATTAGATAGAAAATGGCAGAGAAAATAAAAACTATTCTGATTGTTAAAATTTAAAATGAAAATGATTTGTCATTTAACATTAACATTGTGAAAGCTTGGTGTATGATCCTTGCTGTCACCTCTCCTCTAGTCCTCACCTAATAGGAAGAGACAATTCTCTCCGGGGAGTGATTCATCTCACATACCTAGTTTTCTGTACTAGGGAGGATAATGCATTACTACAGTTCCTTCACCTATTATGGTAAAAACACTACAGAAACTCATTATGAAGACAGACACTGTCCAGAAGAACTTGACATGTCTACATACCCTCTAGACTATTCTGCATTCAAACAGTAGAGAACTTCCAACACTTACAACTGTTGACATACAGAAAATCAAAAATTTTAAAACAGAGTATAACTATGAGTAAGGATTGTATCCAACGAATACTGAAATACATTTCCAGAAAGCCAATAACCAGAAAAATAAAAAGCAATTATAGAAGATTTTAATTTCCAAATTCCTTTAACAGCATTATTTGGGATTTTCTGTGTATCTGTTCTAATTTCCCTCAAAGGAAGGACTTTACCAGTGATCTGTTCCTAACACACAGAGAAAATATTTTAAACATACATTCATATTAAAAAATTACTAGTACCATTCCATATATTTGTACAGGAAAGACACTGACGTATCAAATGATTTACAAAAGCAATTTCCCTGTTTGCATATAGGGTTTTGAAAGATTACAATGAAATATGAGTATACTAACCATTCATTTTTTATACAGACTTGCATTGCAAATATTATAGCTACTGAACTTTTAGAAACACTTGTAGAGGTTTGCATCCATAAGCTTACATTTCTCAAGAAAAGATCACTATAAACATTTTGCATAAATTCAAATTGATTAATTGGATCCTTAAACTCCACAGCCTACCTTAAAATCTGCATCATGAAACTGAATGTGGACTGGATTCCAAGGCAATTGAAGTGAAGACATATGGTTTGTCTTTATTATATATAAACCACACAACTTCGTACTGTATTTCTCATTTAGTGAACAGTTGTTCAATACTCTCTGTGTTCTGAAATTGTAAATATCATTTAGCATGGCCATTTAAAGTACTACTGCAAATTATATCCCTTTCAATATTGTGCTAAGTCTTTCTAAATGAGGAAAACTATGAAATCTATTTAGAAATGGCAAGCAAAATACAATGAAATTAAAATATCTCTAACAATCACACATAGGTGAATGTCTGTTGCAAAACTACCTCAAAAGAGCCTGATATATTCACGTTTGGCAAGAAAGAGCTTAGAGTTCCATTGGTCAAAAGCCCTTCAGGGAAGAAAATATTTCCTTATATTTGATTTCACATTTTTTTCAGCCACCTTAACCCTTTTCTTTAGATCTTAAATATTAATAAGATATTGCAGTATTCAAAAGCCTGCCTGCATGTCTTGGGACATCTCTAAGTAGTGCAACACTGAATACATATTCTGAAATATATTGAAGGATCCTTAAAAAGGAGATGAGTCTCCTTTTCTGGCAATGTACCTATAAATTTTATTAATATTAATGCATTTTAAAAATGCATATTAAATATGTTATATGTTCCCTGAAGCCAAACAATGCATTCGGTATTTTGGAAATAATCATGTATCTTACAAACCAGGATTCAGGCTACAGCAAGAAAGGTCATCTGTATGTCTTTGTAACTGGTGCTCAGCAACTAATTCAGTCAGTAAATAATATACTCAGACCATTTATGGTCTTTTCCAAAATCACAGGCTGTGTGTGATTAACTTGAGTATTTATTCAGGTTTATTATTTAGCAAATTTTGTATTCAGACTTCACTCATTGTCAGCTATTTGATTCAAGTTCATTGCTTATCTTTGGCTACTGACAACTGTAGGGTACTGCTTCAATATCCTATCTGGTTTATCTAAACAAAAAGTAACTTTTGTTTTTAAGAGAAAACTTGAGAAGGTAGCTGATTCTTTAAGTATTTTGGAGAGGGATGGTGAAAGTAAGCAAACAGACTGGAGGATATGAGATAGCAAGAGAGAGGAACTGAAAGGGCAATAAATTATTTCTTTCTCTCATACAGAGCACTTGCACACATACTTTTCTTAAAAAAACCCTACAACTTAATTCACTTTATATATACCTTAATTTATTTTTTTAATCTAAAGTCACAGAGAGATATAACGTGTTTACCAATATGCACTTGTTTGAAAACAGAGAGTGCAATCAGGTTTCTTTTTGTTTTAATAGCTTTTTTCTCTTAGGGTGGAAAATCAGAGAGGGGGGAAATCTATTGTCTGGGTCTTTCAGGCACTGGCCTATCTTATAATAAAGAAATGTTTAAAAGGTGCATTGTTGATTTTTTTTTTTACAAGAAAAGACAGAAAGCACACAGTAAAGGAAAAGAGAATTTACTGAGTATTTGCAAGAGGTTTGAATACTGTCTTGCAGCTCAGGAAATCAAACAGCAAAAGTGCAATCATGTGCAAATAAGAAACAATATGGCATATATGTATATAAGTCCAGAGTCTTAGTTTGACAAAACTTAGCAAAGTTCCATTGATGTTATTTGAGTTAATTCAATTTATACTGGATGGTAATCTTCACTGAAATATTCTATAAATAAATTTCATTAGCAAAATCAGAAACAAAGAGAATTTGAACATCGTTCTAAAGAAACTTTTGTAGAGGAATTCAGTATGGCTGGAGAACATTCATCCCAGATATAATAAGCAAATAAACACTTGTAGAATGCAGTCTATAACTTACCAGTGGTTTGCACGAACCAAAGATGTAAATTGGGGTGTATAATTCCTGCTGCACTTCAATGTTCCTACATGCACTAGAAAAAATATTCTTTTTTTCTAAATCCTTTTCCTTGAAGTCATTAAACGGAAAGGCAGAGAAAATTTGCTAGTTAATAAATGCATTAAGGCAGTTTAGGTAGGAATTTTCATTCTTTCATTATACATTCAAACCCTTCATGAATAAGAGTTTATTTATAAGAGTCTGTATTGGGCAATATCAACTTGAACTAAAGCATTAAATATGTAGTTACCCTTAAGCTTATAGAACTGCCTCCTTAAGACCCATATGAAATGTAACAGTAAAATTAGATTTTTTCAGGAAAGCTGTCTCTCTGAATCTGAATCTGCTTACTAAAATCACCTAAAAAAATTAGGTTTGCCATCTTCTCGTGCAATTACCAAGTGATTTTTTACCAAGGATTTTTTTTTTTTTTGGTAAAATATATCACTGTTTCACATTTTGCGTTTTGTATGACTACAGGAAGGATGACTTTAATATAATGGAGCAGCCGTCAAACAAATGGCCTGCTATTTCATTTTCAAATAGTGCTGCTCCTTCCAAAAAGGGAGGAATTGAATTTCATTTCAAACTACATTACCAACTTTATTAGGGGAGAGATGATTACTCACCTGTACAAAGCTGTAGGTTTACAAAAGATGAAATAGCCCTAGGTACAGGATTTTTAAGATTTATATATGTAGTCCTGTGGCCTGGGAGCTGTTTTCCTTTGAGATTGTGAAGGGATGAGGAATGAGAAAATCAGATCAGAGGATTTGAACGATGAAACTCAAAATGAGAAATGTTTCAAATTAAATCTGAAAGCCTTCTGTTGATTTCTCTGACTTTTGTGAAGTCAAGGAAGGACAGCTTTACAATGAAGTGGAAAAATAAAAGATCAAAGAGGCCAGACACATATCAACAACAAAGCTGAAACCAATACTGTGTTTTCAAAGGGGTAAAGCAGTTCTGTGTGTAGATGAGGTTAGAAGGAATTACAGCTTCATTTATATGCAGAAAACACATACAGTTGTTCCTAGTTTTACAGACACTAACCCAGAAGTACTCTTCAACTTCCATTCCTTGTGTCTCAAGTCCATGCTTTTGTTGCAGGCAACTTTCTCAATGGGAACGGCCAGCAGCATACCTTTCCTACCATTTCCTTTCCCACTGCTCCTTTTTCATTCCTTTGAAAGGAAAGCAGAGCATGGAAAGCAGAGCATGGAGAGCAAAGTGAAGTAACTCTTCTCCCCGGAACTCTCTAGGATGCCCAGAAGTTTTGAGAGGGACCACTGTGAGAGCAGGAGATGTCTCCTGTAAACTTTAGTTTTGTGTTACCCAAATTCCAGAGAGCTTTCCTCCACAAAGGCAATATTTTTGCTGCTAAAGGACTCTGCCTGACCCACTCCTTCCTTTACAACACCAGAGACTGAGAGGCTACTTCCTTTGCATATGCAGGAGGTACTTCTCTAACAGTTAGTTTCTACTAGTCTTCATCAGTATGCAAAGGATGTGTTAAAACACAGGAATTCCAGGATGGAAGTGTACATTCCCAGCTTGTTCAGTACCACACATTCGCCTGGCTCCCATTCATTTGTTTTACCCACCTGAAGCACCAACTCCGTTGTCACTAGAAATGTAACTATGTGAAATGAAATTTTACCAGTTATGCTGTGAATAAGTACTTCTGTTATGTACCTACCCTTTTGATGCAAAAAAAGCCATGCTACTTTTTAATTTCTAATCCTACTTATTCTTCATAAAGCACAATTTGCTTTAGTTGAAGTCAGGTAGTTA
Organism: Colius striatus; assembly: GCF_028858725.1. Lineage (NCBI taxonomy): Eukaryota > Metazoa > Chordata > Aves > Coliiformes > Coliidae > Colius > Colius striatus. The sequence continues at coordinate 52,259,482 of NC_084760.1, read as the reverse complement.
GAAGCATTATCATGTTGAACAATACTTCAATAGGCAGCAGATTGAGTAAACTGTGCATTAAGATGCCAGTAAATAAATAAGTAAAAGTCAAAGTAGTGAGTTATCTTGTTGAGCCAGAAATGAAACCAAAATCAAGAGTAATTACATTTATCTCCACGAATGAAAGTTAGAGCTATCAAAGAACAGCAACAAAAATACCTAAAAAATTTGCAATATTTTCCTAACAATTTTTTTAAAATTCATATCTTCTTTTCTTTTTATTCTCTGAACAGTTACATGATGATTTCTGTCTTAAGCATTGCATATTCTGTATCATTTATACAAATCCATGTCCGTATGCAAAACAAATATCAATAATTATACCTTAGTTCTAATTAATTTTTCTGCCTTTTAAAATATTTGAGCATAGTCAAGGAAAAAGAACATGCTGAGTTGGAGGAATTCACAAATAGAGAATATTTGAAAACAATTCAAAGTTCTTCATGTTGAAGTAAGGAATGTACCTTCAAAATAGAAAACTCAGAATTGGCACACATTTAGAAGGTTATGTAAGGACATGAAAAAAATAAAGTGGTGCATTGCACTGGATTTTGAACACTGATTTTTTTTTCCACTAAATTAAATTAAAAATATTACTCACTTCTTAAGGAATGAATTTCATAGAATGATAAAATAATTTTGTTTGGAAAAAACGTTTAAGGTCATCCTGTCCAAAATAAATTTAGGTAATTTTAAACATTATGATATATTATAGAATAATTATCTTGAAACCAAGAACTCTAAGTCTTTCTATGAGATATTCACCAAAAAAATTGAGAGATAAAAGCAAAATGTTGTAGCAAGAACTGTGATTTTTCAACAGAAGCTAATATAAAAAGGAAAAATTTCTTTGCAGATGAAATTATCACATAACAATAATGTATTAGCAAAAGCAGAACAACATATATACACAAACTCTGTCAAAGCCATATTGCTTAGAAAGTTGATTTAATTCTCTCCAGTTTGTAATACATAGTACAGAATTGAGCAGTAGCTGAATTACTGTTCATTTCTCTGTCTGCATTATGTGTATAATCTAATTTATCAGTTATTTTTATGCCTAGGGATAAAAGAACTCTTCGTAGCAAACAACTGGATCACTGTCTTCAATTCTTTTCACTATTAATGATTTTTCAGTAGATTGATGAAGAATTTGCACAAAGTTTAAAATCATCCAAAAACATTGACTGCAAAGGGTTCTTAGGATGGAAGTACTTGAGTGTTTTTATTTTCTTTTATACCTATCTTTTATACCTTACCTTTGAATTGATAAGTCTTACAGAATATACTTACATTGCCTGATAAAATTTTACTATCCATTCAAAATGTCCAACAACAACAACAAAAAGTGTAAGGAGAGCAAAAAGGGATATGGACAAATGTAGAAAAAAATGATAATTAAGGTAATGATTATAAATCCAAAACCATATTTTTTCATCTATTTGGATAATTGACATTATTAAAGTGTTTTTCAAAATCACAATAGGAAAGTTGCTTGAAACTTTGTAAGTTAATAGAACTTGCATAGAATTGTCAAATCACAGAATTATCATAGAACTATAGAGTAGTTTGGGTTGTTGGGGACCTTAACTATCATCTGGTCCCAACCCACCTGCCGTGAGCAGGGACACCTTCCAGTAGACTATATTGTTCAAAGCACCATCCAATCTGGCCTTGAACACTTCCATAGTCTTGGGCAACTTGTTCCAGTGGCCACTTCCCTCACAGGGAATAACTTCTTACATCTAATCTAAATGTACCTCTTTCAGTTTGAAACCACTCGTCTTTGTCCTATCACTACATACCATTTCAAAAAGTCCCTCTCCAGCTTTTCTGTTGGTCCCCTTTAGGTACTGGAAGGCTACTCTCTGGTCTCTCCAGAGCCTTCTCCAGGCTGAACAAGCCCAACTCTTTCAGCCTATCTTCCTCATCAGTCCTCTCATCATCTTTGTGGCTCTCCTCCGGACTAGTTAAAACAGATCCACTTCCTTCCTATGTTGGTGGCCCCATAGCTGAGCACAATACAGGAACCCACATTAATTCCTTCACCCTCATAATATAGTGTTGACTACTACAAGGTTGCTGACATTGCTGCAGCTGATGGCAAAAATAGATTAAAATGCTTTACTGCTAGGATTTCATGGCTAGAGATGTCAGCAGGGTTTTTTGGATTAATGTCTGTAAGTCTTGAAATCTTCCTTCTCTTACTCTCAGCTCACTATACATGCAGAATACTTTCCAGAGAGCTGAGAAGTTTTATGCAATCTCTTCAATATGAGTATTATATCAAATTCTATTAACGTGTCTTGGCAGATTTGACTAGTATGATTAGAAATAGTTCATTCGACATTTTCTGCAAGTAAAATTTGACAGAGACATTGCTTGTGACTAAATCTAGATATAAAATTTTAGTTGCTAGAATGTAGAAACAACATGAAAAATAATTGGCAACTATATAAGTCATTCATCGATACTCTTATTTAGTAGCATCCATATGACAAAATAAGGTTTGGTTTATACTTTTATATGTCAGTAGGACAAAAAGATTCTGTAAGAAGAAAAGATCACAAAAGTATAGTAGAGAGATGATTTAGAAATGTTTTTTTAACAGACTCATAAATTTGCTGTTTTGGTGAAGACCTCATGTGAAATTCATGTTTATGTAAAAGGATTTGCATAAATTCTTGTTTTTGAAAAACTGTATATACATCTACACAAAAGCAAACACTTGTGAGGTCAAGTCATACAAACTTATTGATTTGGGAGTCTTTAATTCAAATACCTTATATGAGACCCTTCAATAGCTTTCTTACACGTTGTGATATCCAGTTGCTGTCGTGGTTTAGGCCCATCAGGGAACAAAAGACCACGATTAGCCTCGAGTACCGAGGAGGCTGAGAATTGCTCAAGGGCAGGGAGGGCTTAATTGCCTCTTAAGGTTCAGGACAAAACAGACCAGGCCACTCGGTTTGGGGAAGAAAAAAAACCAGAAAATAATTTAATGCAACATCAACTAAAACATACCCACAAAAACCCAAAACATAACCAAAACGAAACAACACAGAGGAATACGTCAATGAAGAGTCCAACCAGCCTTTTTAAGAACACCTTCCCGCCACACCTCCCCTCTTCCCGGGCTCAGAGCCCTGATCCCGGGGTTTTTACCTTGCCCCTCCCTGAACGGTTCGGAGGGGCAGGCAGTGGGGGTCTCAGTCAGTCTGCTCCCAATAGCTTCTGCCGTTCGTCCCTCCTCAGGACGGGCCAACTCCACACCAGTCCTCCCTGCAAGTCCGTGGGGTAACTCACACACATGGCAGCCCTGCACGGGCTGCTCCGACGTGCACCCATTCCAAAGGCTGCAGCTCCTCTCTGCCTCTCGTGTGGGGCTGCTCTGCGGCGTGCAGGCTCTCCAACACGGCCTGGGCCATGGCCGTCTCCCCACACAGTCCCTCGCCCGTCCGGGCTCACTCACATGGAGCTGCTGGTGGCTCTCAGTCCTGCCACGGATCTCCATAAGTTTCAGGGGCACAGCTTGCATTCTCGCCACGGCCTGCAGAAGGGTCTCCGGTCTACTGCTTCTCCTTCCTTCCTCCTTCTCTGGCTGAAGGGTCCGCGTGGTCACCTCCATCTTGTATCCCTCTTACACCTCCTGACCCGCATTCCAATTCCCGTCCCCTAAATAGTGATGGCAGAGGCGCCAGATTGGCCCAGCCGGGCCGGAGGTGGGTGTGAACCCAGGAGCCGGGGGAGGGTCCGCAAACTCTTTACCGGGTCTTCACTGTAACCCGCTCCCCCTGTTACTAAGCCAAAAGCTGCTCCTTGCTAAACCAGAACAGTTGCCTATTAATAATAGGTACCTAAGTAGTGAATATGGAGAAAATGTAAAACCGCTAACATCCATGCAAACTAATACTCAAATCAGAATATATGCACTATCTGAAGTAATTAAATATGCCACTATAATAAGCAGCATAGTGTCTTCTCTGAGTGCTAACTAAGTATATCCGTTTCTGCTCTGTAACTTAGTTTGATGAACTTGTGGTTGCACTGGAGATACCTGTTTGCATTTAAACATCACAGAATCACAGAATCTTAAAGGTTGGAAGGGATCTCAAAAGATCATCTAGTCCAACTCCCCTGCCAGAGGAGGATCACCTAGAGTAGGTCACACAGGAGCTCATCCAGGTGGGTTTTGAATGTCCCTAGAGAAGGAGACTCAACAACCCATCTGAGTAGCCTGTTCCAGTGCTCCCTCACCCTCACAGTGAAGAAATTCTTCCTTGTGTTTCTTTGGAACCTCTTATATTCCAGCTTATACCCATTGCCCCTTGTCCTTTCATTGGACATTATTGAGAAGAGCCTGTCTTCATCCTCCTGACTCTCACCCTTTATATATTTGTCAACCTTAATGGGGTCACCCCTCGGTCTCCTCCAAGCTGAAGAGCGCCAGCTCCCTCAGTCTTTCATCATAAGGGAGATGCTTCATTCTGTCATCTTTCTGGCCCTTTGTGGCTGAACTCTTTTCAGCAGCTCCCTGTCCTTCTTGAACTGAGGGGCCCAGAACTGTACATAATATTCCAGATGCGGTCTCACAAGGGCAGAGTAGAAGAGGACCTACTCACTGCAGTCCTTCTAATATATCCCAGGATATCATTGGCCTTCTTGGTCGTGAGAGCACATTGCTGGCTCATGCTCATCCTGCTGTCCACTGAGACTCCCAGGTTCCTTTCCCCTACATTAGTCCCTAAGAGTTTATTCCCCAACCTGTACTGGTACATGGGGTTATTCTTTCCTAGATGCAAGACTCTACACTTGCCCTTGTTGAATTCCATTATGTTTCTCTCTGTCCAATCCTCCAGCCTGTCAGATCTTGTTGAATGGCAGCACAACCTTCTGGTGTGTCAGCCACTCCCCTGAGTTTAGTATCATCAGCAAACTTCTTGACAGTGCCCTCTGTTCCCTCATGAAGCTCATTAATGAATATATTGAATAGAACTAGTCCCAGCACTGACCCCTGAGGGACTCCACTAGACACAGGTCTCCAACTAGACCCTACTGCATATATTTGATGGGAAAACATTTTTTCAAAGTGAGTAACAGCTTTGTACAACTTTCCCTCTTATAATTTAGCCATGCACTGCTAACGATCATGCATGTGCACAGAATACAAAAACTGGTCTTCTGAATCTCTGACTGTTAAGTTGAAACATGAAGTTGGATAGTACCTGTGAAGACAAAGAGAAAATGATAGATAAACTGCATGACTAGAAGTCTGACACAGAGATAGGTATTGACTCCAAGACACAGCCAGATCTATTCCATGTTCTTCAAGTAGATGCAGATGAGTTTTACTTGAGTGGAGAACCTGTCATGTGTTGGCAAGTTACAATCTGGAATCTGCATGGCTTCTGAAAGCCAATATCTCTGTGTGAGAGTTGCTGAAAGTCAGATTAGTCACTCTTGAACTTCAAAGAGTGATTTAATACACACTGCATTCTCATTTGAAAGCCTCTAGCTCACTGATAAATGGAGTTCTGCACAGACTTAGAACTAGTCAAAATTAATTATCATGGGTTCATAATGAATCTGTCGGTCCCAGTTGAAATATTTAATGTAAATGGAAGTATTTACATCAGCTTTAACTCTGTCACTGAGCAAACTAGAAGGAAAGAAAAATAATCAAGGATTATTTATTATGTTACTTTCAATCAAAATCATAGAATCATAGAATGGTAGAGGTTGGAAGAGACCTCTAGAGATCATCTGCTCCAACCTCACTTCTAAATCACGTCTGCCTAGATCAGGTCACACAGGATCATGTCCAGGTAGATTTTGAAAATCTCCAAAGAAGGAGATCCACAATCTTTCTGTGTAGCCTGTGCCACTGCTCTTTTCACCCTTACAGTAAAGAAGTTTTTCCTTGTGTTTAAGTAAAACTTTCTATACTCCAGTTTATGTTCTACTTCCCAAAATATTAAAGGATATATTGCAGAATCAGTACCACAAATGTGCCTTGTTCTTCATCTCTTTTCTCTGTCTTTATCTGGTTCTACCCATTTATGAGAGTGAAAATATGGGCCAAACAAGACTCCCATTCGAATCAACAGAGTCATTATTTTCTGTAAAGTAGCACAATGTCCTTTGCTTCAGAAGTACTTATGTCTTCTGATCTCAGAAGAAGAACTTTATTCAATTGCTTATGTAGTATAAATTTGATATGGGCTCAATTATATAGAAAGAAGTATTACGGATGTAAAACTAAAATGTCAATGAAATCAAAAGTAAATTGGAATGCCATTTCACAAAGGAAAACCAAATAGTAGACACAGAGAACAGCAAAGCAAAAACATTTCCTGGGGCAGACACCCATAATAATTTGTTGCAAAAGAAGCAACCATTAAGAAACAAAATATGAGTAACAAATTGACTCACTGCTGGTGAGTTTCTCATTATCAATAAGTGCAGTGAGCAACAATGACCGTAGCTGCAGCAATTTACTCCTCAACTCCTTCCGTTTCACTTAGGAGTCTGCAATTCCTACTACTGCCTTCTTTTTCCATCTCTCGACCAGATTTAAATTGTATTAGCATTTACCTTTCACCCCAAGTCTGTTAAGTTTTATCAAAGTCTGTCAAGTCTTACCAAAGTTGTTCAAGTAAATTAAATACTTATTGGAAATACACAATACAAAGAGCATTTAACTATGGTTGCCATATTTTTCATCTGATACACAAAAAATGTCTAAAACTGCTTTAAGCAAGTTATTCTGCTTCTTTGTAAATTATGTATATCTGGCATTAAAAGAAAGAGGATTACTTCATTTATCCCGAGGCTCTGGGAAAGCATATACAACATTGTGCTAATCTACTTCTTGTTCATTTTCTTTTCCATGTATGATTTCCTCAGGTCTTTGGGAATATTCTTTTTCTGTTTGCTTCTTGATAGGAATAAAATTATTTAGTCATCAGTCTGCCTGTAGTTGGTATCTTCTCCTCCTAAACCTGTTCCCGTCAATGTAACTTTGCATTTTCTCAAAAAAAACCAGCTGCCCAGACATGTTCAAACATAGCTATATAGTGCTACAGAAGTACTGACTCTAGGCAATATGAAATGAGTGCACGAAGACATTGTGGTTAGGTTTTCCACACCAGTCAGTCATGTTCAATGAAATACATATTTTTTTTTTAATTTTATTTTTTTTCTTCCCCTCTCTCCACTCAAAGTTCCAGGATAGATAATAGACCAATACAAATATACAAGGAACCTGATATGGTAAATGTCTGAAAGTCTGTGCTGTACACATTGAGTCACTTTCATGAGAAGATTTTGACATATTTCATTCTGCAGTGTGAGATTAATCACAAGATATGTTGATTGATGCCTTATGGCAACAAATCTCCCCTACAAATCTTTTCAGAGTATAATGTGGAGTTTCAGAGATGCATGAAATAGTGGGATAATGAGGCAGAAGGAGCTAATTTTTATCTGGAATTGCCTCCAGCTATGTATGCATTCTTTATACGTTTAAGCTTAAAGAAAGTAATTTAGGGGGGGAAAAAAGACAGAGAAAAATATAACATTTAAGTATCATGAAAATACCAATGCATTCAAAAAATCTATTACTGTTCTAGTGTCTTGTCCACAGGCAATATAACAAGAAAAAAGAATCCAAGGAAATGGAATAGGCTGAACCTGCTCCCTGGACTGCAATCCTGCTATATAATCACACAAAGCAGCATTGTTTTCTGACATTCTGCCAGAAATTCAATAATACTGTTTTCAGATTTTCCTTTCCGCTCTCTTGCATGTAGGATGCCTTTCAGGGCTTCTTTTCCAAAGCTGATACTGAATTACTCCATGTGATATCCCGCAGCAGACTCAGGAAGTCTCTGAAATTCATACATTCTCTTCATAATGGTGAAGTTATTTACTGAATACTTTCATTGACAGTAGGAGTTAGTAACATTGTCACATTGTTTTCTAAGATCAATTTATAAGCACATATCAATTATCAAGATGTTGTCTCTCTCATAGTGTTGGATAACTACAACACAGACAAAAAAAAGTCCACTGAAGAGTGATAATTTTAGCTATTGACATATATGAGTTTCAAAACACAAACCTGGAGTGAAATTGAGGAGTGGAAAACAAATCTGGTCTGTAATGCAAAAAATTCATAGCAGCTAAAAGAAAACGGAGGCTTATGAATGCTAAGCCTTAGACGAGTTGCCTTCATTGCCATGAAGTGGAAAAGTGTGAAATTTTAGCCTTGAAAATGCACACTTGCCATTTCCCCTCCTGGCAGCTCTTCTACTGATCTAGTGTTAAGTTGATGGAAATATTGTCCTACTCTGATTTTTGCTTTACTATTCTGTATCTAGTTCTACTTAAAGGATTACGCTGTTTTAGGAACAAAAGTCATATAACGCACACAAAATTTTCTAAAGAAAACTTTCATGTGCTCATCAGAGTATGAAGATTTTTAAATCTCTTAAAACATTGGATTTCATACCTAAGGCAAGTTCAAATGTTTCCTCATTTTCCCTTTCTTTATAACTTTATTTACAACCTTATACTGGACCAGCCTGTGCATAATTTACATTTTATCAATTTGCACATATGTTGCACATTGGTTTTTAATGTTGTACTTCAGAAGTTGTTCCTTTACTGTTTCTTGACTTTTGACTCTGTGAAATTCCTCCTTGTCATGATTAGATTTCTGTCATGTACCGTTAAACTGTGTCAGAGCAACTACACAACAAATTAAGTATTATATATTTTCAAGCTTCTTTACAAGAATGAAATCACACTAATTCCTGTCCCTGTTGGGCACTCTCACTGGATGACAGGCAGCACAATCCCAATTCCCTTTATTATGGCCTATTAGTCTGCATTCCTTTGGTATAATTAAACAGCTTTAACATGAAGGACAGAGACTGATTCATTTTGACTTTCCTCCTGCCCCTTTGTGTACATTCTTCTAGATTTGCTTTCAAAAGAAACTATTGACAGTTAGGAATCACAGAACCACAAACTCAGGGAGTAGTTGAGGTGTGAAGGCCCTTCCGGAGATCACCTAGTCCAAGTGCCCTGTTCAAATAAGGTCAGATACAACAGGTTGGTCAGGGACCTGTCCAGTTAGATTTTTAATATCTCCAAGGACAAAGACTCCACAATCACTCTGGGCAGCTTGTTCCCATAGAAAGGTCATTTTCCTTTGCCTTCTGGCAATGCTCTTCCTAATGCAGTCCGGAAGGTTGCTGTCTCTCTTTCCTAGAGGGACACATTGATGATTTATGTTTAACTTGGCATCCACCAGGACCTCCAGGGTCTTTTCTTTAAAACTGCTTTCCAGACACTTTAGCTCCAGCCCACACAGATGTATGGGGTTATTCCTTCCCAGATGCAGAACCTTGCACTTTCCCTTGGACTTCATGAGCTTCTTGTCAGTCTGTTTTTCCTACCTGTTGAGGTCTCTGTGAATAAGAGTACAATGAAAACTGTTCTGGGTACAGTATCAACACCTGAGGTAAAGCAGTTACCTTTTTTTACTTTGAGTTTGACCAAATACTGGAATGTGTTGCCTAGAGAGATTGCTGTGTCTGCAATCCTGAAGATATTTAAAAGCCAGCTGGATATTTAGTGTACAACCCACTCCTCCCAGTTTAATATAATATGAAACATGTTGACAGTGCCTTCTGTCCCATTATGCAGGTTGTAAATGATGATGTTACGGTGTTGTCCTCTGTAGAGAATCCAGTAGAGACCACCATTATTCATCAGTTGATGACAGTCTTCTGAGCCCAGTAACTGAGTCATTTTGCAGTCTACCTCACTGTCAGCTTATATATCCTGTACTTGGTCAGTTTGTATATGAGAATGCTATGGGAGAAAGTGCCAAGGGCCTTAACCAAAGTAAAATGCATTCACTGCACTCACCTTATTCACCAAGCTAATCATCTCATCAAAAATGTCTATTAGTCAGGTTGGTAAAGCATGATTTCCCCTTTGATGACTACCCCAAATCACTTTCTTGTTCTCATGTTTGAAGAGAATTTTGGTGGTTATTTGCTCCACCATCTTCTCTGTGACCAAGGGCTGTGGTTTCTTGAATCTTCCTCATATCCTTGATGATAGGAGTGATATTTTCTTGCCTCCAGCCCTCATGAATCTCCTCTGTTCAACAAGAACTTTCAAGGATAATTGAAAGTTGCCTTGCAATGACATCTGCAGCTTCTTCAAAGTTCAAAGGTGCATCACACCAAAAAAGTAAGTTTTGAACCTGCTTGAAATACCTCTGAGCTACTTCTTCCCTGGTGAACCATACAACCATGAACCTAAATAGGTGTAATCTCTTCCAGATAGATTTCATTTTATTAAAAGCTTTGTGAAGCCTGGATAGACTTACTGGCTTCAGGGCACAGCAACACCTAAACTTTGTATCCAATTTTGTAATCTGTGGTAGAAACACTACTAAGACATTCAGGTTAGTTTGAGATGGTACAAAGATAATGAAGATATAGGCTTATTAAGTTTAGTGTAGTACTGCTTGAGTTCATCTAAAATATTTTGGGATGTGAAGCACTAGGTCTGTGTGATCCCATACCATGCATATTTACCATATCTAGTTCTGTAGAGACTGCTGTTTCCCACTGCTTAGTGCGCACTTCAGTTTAAACATTTATTTTCTTGAAATATAGAAACAAATTCAGAATCCTGATGTTTTTAGACTCTTGACCAAGAATTTTTAAGCACATGACTGAAATTGTCCCCCTGTACTTGGCACTGATGAGGTCGTATCTTGAATATTGTGTTCAATTTTGGGCCCTTAACTACAGGAAGGTCATTGAGGTGTTGGAGCATGTCCGTAGATGGGCAGAGAAGCTGATAAAGGGTCTGGAGCACAAGTCTTATGAGGAGCAACTGAGGGAGCTGGGGATGTTTAGCCTGGAGAAGAGTAGGCTGAAAGGAGACATGATCACTCTCTACAACTACCTGAAAGGAGGTTGCAGTGAGATGTGGGTCAATCTTTTCTCTCCAGTAATGGATGACAGGATAAGAGGAAATAGGCTCTGATTGCACCAGGGGAGGTTTAGGTTACACGTTAGAAAGAAGTTTTTTACCAAGAGGGTTATTAAACATTGGAACAGGCTGCCCAGGAGGGTGGTAGACTCATCATCCCTAGAGACATTCAAAACATGCATGGATTAATTGCTGTGGGATATGATTTAGTTTAGTGATGGGACTAGCAGTGTGAGGTTAGTGGTTGGACTCAATCTTAAAAGTCTTTTCCAAACATCATAATTCTATGATACTATGAAATGGCAGGGATTTTACAGCTAAAGATTCTGGACAACAAACCTGTGGAGAATGTTACAATTCAAGATATACATATAAAAAAAAAAAAAAAGAAAATAAGACAAGGGACACTAATTTTTAGCTTTAGGAGATGAACAACTATGCCTGTATAACCTACATATATATCCTTAACCACATCTCTAATCTATATAGCTGTCCAACCTCACAAAAGTTTCACTTTTGATTCCTACGTGTTTTTTCTTTTTTGCTTACATACAATAGGATATTTAAGACCAAAATTTTTAGATCTTCACTAATTTTAGCTTACAGTTACTTGGAAATATTTATTAGGATTTTAGATGCTTTTATAGGTTGTTATTTTCTATATGCTATTTTCCATTTTCTTCCTGAAAAAAGTCATGACTCAATGAAAATATCACAAATATTTTCTTTTCTTGGTTTGTGTTTCCATTTACTATACTCTTAAGCTAAGCCTAGACACCGGAACCTTTTGATTCTCTCATATGTTATTTTTAGATGGAATTAAGCAACTGAGACTTTAAAGTCCTACAGCGTTTACACAGACTAACTTCTTACCAAGCCTATAATTTGAAAACTTGCTTATAAGTTACGGAATTCTTTAGTGTGCAGTCAGCTACTCTTACAGTAACAGTATCTTGTAATCAGGAAAGCATAATGAAGGATTTTTTAATAACATTTTTTTTTTCATGTATCCAAACTCATTGATCCAATTAATATTCAACATTGTTTGTGACCTCGTGTCAAATATTTGCCTTACTTTCTCAAGCTGAGGAGAATATTTGTTCCCATTGCTATTTTGAACATAATAATAATGCATATTTGAGTCCTAAGAAGAAAAAAAAATCTTTTCTGAAGAAGTTTGAACTCATTAATAAATATTTGGCTTTAGAGTTCAGACAGGCTCTCCAATGCTGACATTTCTAACAATTTTTTTCCATGATTTAATTTGAAAAATATATTTAAATATTTTTAATGGCATTTTTAAAAAGATATCAGCAGTAATCATTGAAATGTTCTTTTTCTAAAAAAGAAAAATATGATTACTTCAGTAATGAGAATAAATTCCAAATGAAGTACAAAATTTTACATTACATTATTGCATGGGTTTATGAAAACAAACAGGCTGGAAAATACATTCTTAGGAACACCTGAAACAGTTTCAACAATATTGTTTGTCCAAATTGAATAACCTCCAAACAAAAGTGGTCATCTTATAATAAAATGTTATCAAGGAAAGAATATCTGTGAAAGTCCTAACAACTAATTTAGGATCAGGAGCAGTGAAGGTCATGTACAGAATTAAAGAGATAGCTGCGAGTTTTACAAAGAAAGACATTTTTTTCTTATAGGTTGAAAGTAAAAATATTGACAGCTTTAATCAAGTGCTTGATGAAGCAATACAAATCCATTCAAAAGTTGCAAAGACAACTTCTTGCTCTTTCAACTTTTTTGAAGTAGAGGCATTGAAAAGTTTTTCTTGTCATATTAGAGTTACTTGGCTCCTAGTTTAGTTGGAGATCCAGGAAGAAAAAAGATAAATAGAAAATGAAAAGCTGTAATAGGGGCTCTCTATTGTATCCTAAACACCAGATGATTCTGCCTACACTTCCAGTGAAGAGTCAGTTTGTTTCTGTTTTCCAAAAAATTTGTGTTTATATAGTTGTCAAGGTAGGTCATAGGTCCCATGCAAATACATTTGCTATGAAAATAAGTTTTCACTTTTAATTCCAAATGTGTGTTTCTGCTTATTAAGCAAACTGTACACTCCTTCAAAAAGGTAAATGCATTCTCAGTTGTTCTAGATGTTTCCATCTCTTCCATATATCATTGAAAACAATCATGCATATAACAAAACTCTGTAGTTATTTAACAAACTGTTTATAATGAAGTTAACCTCTCCTTAAATTAAGTGCAGCAATTGTTGATAAAACTATATTTTTCTGTAAATTAACAATAAATTTGCTTTAAATTTTCTGTTTCATATTAATTCTGTAATTTAAATATTCTATTGTATATTAATTCTGTAATTCTCTGTCAAGTGGCTTTTTAGAGGAGATTCTGTGATTCTGTGTGATTCTGTGTCTAGGGCCTGAAAAAGAGACATCAAGTATTTATGACTCAGCACTAATACTAATGAATGATCAAACATCTCTTTGGAAGAAATAAGGAGTTAACTACAGAAGTCTGGTTTCCATTGGAATACTTATTTCTGAGAGAGAGAGACTAGGTACAGCATACTGTGAGACCTCATCTAAGGAAATAATTTGGAATTCAGTCTTCTCTTTTTGATGTTGCGATTGCATCTTCTCTCCTACCTCTGACAAGGACATACAAGACCCAAAAGAGGCAATATTTATCCATGTTGCACGTTGATTTGAAGACTGTTCTTCTTTCCCACAAAGACACTTCAAAAAGTCAAACCTACCCAGGGACACCGAATAGTACATGCAGCAAAGCCTTTTATGAGGCTCATTGTAATGCTGTTCTAACATCACTTTTCTGAAAAATGCATTGTTGGAAATTCAACTAAATAGAAAACACCATGCAAAACAGCTATAGTTTGAAGTGGTTGATCTTTATCCAGTTTGACCTTCAGTCTCTTCAAGCGACTTTACCCCAAAGAAGGATTCAATCTGAAACAGGTGGCTCTAGCATGATACCTTACTTTCTCCAGGGCGGTGAGACAATGATTGTCTGGTTCTGTTGACTAGATGCGCAGTTTGTGTTAGAAACAGTGAAGAGAATTATTTCTTTGCCTGTGACTGCCTGCCCTGCATAGAAGGAAACAATTTAGGGAGAACTGTGCAATCAAATGAATGAAAAAAACAGTCGAAAAATGAAATTAATTGTTCATTCTTAAAATTGTAATAATTCCACAAAATACGGGCATGCAAATACACCCTTATGTTTTCATATTTCCCTGATTGTGCTTTTCTTTTTCATTTAAAGACAGTACATGCACTTGGTATTAACTGCTTATAGAAAATGTGCAACAATTCAGATTAAAGTTGGTGAGGGTACAAATGAATGATACTGTCAAAAGGCACAGCCTTTCTCTACTGTAACAAACAATACTCACTACTAAATTTAAAAGGCCTACAACTGAAGAGTTAATATTTCATGTATGAATTGAAGATTCGTATCTCCTTGTATGTCACACTGCCTACATATTCTATGTATTTTTATCATAAAAAATATATTTTTTTATTTGTTGAGTAGTTTAAAGTATCTTGTACCTGCTTCATTTGGATCATAGGGCAGAAGCTGTGTCCTCTCTGTATCCTCCATCCTCAGGTATGTCCTCAAAACTCAAAATACAGAAATAATTCTCATGCTCAGTAACTCCTTAAAAGTTCTTTGTCTATTTGACATGAATTCTAAAGCAAGAGTTTATAACCTATGTAGATAACAAGAAGCCTTCCCAGGTAACGTTAACTATTCTACTTGATAAGATAGTATTACCTTGCTATTGAATGTAGGCACCATCATGTTTTGTGTAATGCAAGAGAAGTCTCTTATCCCTTAGGAAGTACACAGCAGCTTTGCCTACATTTTCCATTTTCTAAAGATCTTTCTTTGCACTTAATGGGTAACCATTTACAAGACTCAAACAATAGGCTGTCTCCAGCAACAGATGGAAAGGAAAAGGTGAAATGACAGAAGAAAATGTACAGAAAACAATTAACTTTTTTACTGTTGGGATTTGGGGAAAATACCACATGTACAAAAAAATTAATGAATATGGACTTAAATCATTACAAAGGACAGAAAAGTCAAGGGTAAATTTTATGTTCACTTCTCAATGAGATATTGCATACATTGGCAGGGAGGAGAGAAGGGAGCTGTAAAGAGAGGATAATGAGCTTATTCTGAATGCTTTTCTTCTCCTTTTGCAGATCTCTTCATTTCTCCTGAGAGAGAGTAATCAGAGAGTTAAAAAATTAAAGTTATGGCTCATACATCTGTTTGCCATTTCCACTCTTCTCTGACCTTAAAACAATCCATGCTGCTCCTTGAGAATAGCAATATTCATTGTTAAGAATGATGGGTTTTTTTCATCTTTTTTTTGAACAAAATTCATTCCATGCTCTGAATATGCTAAGCATTAGTAAAGCATTGCTTTTTCCCCCTGAAAATAATAAATTGTAGAGATAAGTATTCGTAAATATATATCTGTGAATTAAAGTCAAATGGGTATTTAAGTGTTGAAATATGAATATCTTACATACAGGTAGGAACTTTATGTCCAAAGTGTTCTTATGAAACACTATGGAAGAAATGATAAAGCTGCAAAAGAAGTTAAAACACATATGGCCCATCAGTAGGTAAAACTTGGGCACTTGAACTTTAACTCCTATTGATTTAGTTATAAAACTATTGCTAATTTTCAAGGGTATTTCTGAAAATGACACTTGTCCTTGAAGTTACTTCCAGTTTCATATAAATGTGTTTGAAAATATTTCCTTGTATCTCAAGCCTCATGATCACCTCAGATCATTACAATCTAGGTTAATGTACTAGCTTTTTCTATTATCTTGCCTCATATAAAGCAATGGATGTCAGGATAAAGTTAGAAAAAAGGAGGATTTAACGCTAAGATACATTGAATATATCAAATGCTAACTAGTATTATATCTCTTTTGTGTGTTGCCAACACTGAAATCATTGCCATAATTCCAAATGTGATAAAGCTGATGAATCTGGCATCAAAGAAGCAAATTTCATTCTATTTGAGCGTAAATATTTGTCCTCAACACCCTAGTGTCTGACCCACAAATGCACTGTAATTACTCTGTCAGTTATATTGTATTTCAGTTTTAAACCTGAACATTACATTCCTATAGCTCCTGATATGTGTGTTAAAAAAGCAAAAGAAAGAATGAAGAGGAATGACATTTTCCCCCTTATTTGGTATATTATATGCATTTTATGCATTCTTTTAATCTGGTCTTTCTCAAAAATTATTAGATTTTCCCTTAAGTTCCTTCTTTCCTTTTTATAACTTTAGTGGGGTCAAATATTATTTTAAGTATCACATTAAGATCTTTTTGTCCAGAGTGCAAGATTGAGTCAATTTCTCACCAATTCAGTAACTTGGATAAGCTCAGAAAACCTTATACTGCGTAAAAAGGTTACCTGATATATGAATCTACAGTTTGAGGTTGTTGCTTAGAAGTCATTGACTACTACTGAATATTCAAGTTTGGTACTAGTGTACTTTTTTCCCTTCTTCTTAAACAGGTAAAAGAGATTAAATTTTCACCCTGGGAAAAAAAAAGTCACAGCCAGGGCCAAGCAATTGTTTTATAAGCTCATCCCATCTAGTTTAAACCGTTGATTTATGTGTTTTGTTAGTTTTTCTCTCAGGCTCCCAATATCATCTTTTGGCCTAAGCAGAAATAACAACTTTTTAGTTGGTGCTGTTAATCAAATGTGCAGTTTGGGGCAGATAATCATAACTAGGGCACTCTGAGGTTTCATTAACTAGAGCTAGCAAGTATCTCATTAAGCATAGAAAGATCTCCCTACAGTAGACACTGGCTTCTATATATTACTGTCCTAGATGTTAAAGAAAGAAGACATTTATACATGTGGTATATTCATCCCGTGGAAAAAAATTAATTCAGTTGTGTCCCTTGATGATCTTTTGGAAGCTGAAGATGATTTCCAGCACAGGGCAACTTGACCACTAGAGATGGTCTAGGTGGAGTTCTGACTGTATGAAGGACAGCAGTCATCAGACCCTGGCCTTTCATTGGTGACGTGTCACAGCCCAATCCATCTTACATGCTGTAAAACATCCTGCGTAAGGTAACTGGATGCACTGCACCACAGCCTGAGACTACGCAGTCAGGTATGGCCTATCACTTCCTAGCAGATTGCACGTGAGGTTAATAAAGGGAAGCAAAAAAAACATGCATTGTGGATCTTAAATGCACTTACCATTGTTCCTTGAGGTTGTTATGGCCCATATGATGTGAGGTAGTTAAATCCGTTCAGGATGGACTGCAAAGATTTCAGACCACACAAGATGAGCAAAAGTATTTGTCCACCTTACTGATCTGAAAGGCAGATTGATCATCCTGAAAAAGTAAACCTATTCCTTCCCCATAGAGAGAATTCTTCTAGGAAAACACTGAGGAAAACAGAAATTATGGAAAGAGAGTAATGATCAACTCTACTATGTGATAAGGTAAAGACTATCCAGGATTTCAGAAAATAATACATTCATCTAAGAGAAAGTTAACCAACTGGTAAAGAAAAATAATATATACTTTAGTAGAAAATACAATTAATAAGAGTAACAACAGTTTACAGTATAAACAATCTATTATTTAGGTGATAGGAAAAAAAAATCCCAGTTGCATATAATGATTAATTTGTCAGCTACGATTTTTACTTATTCCTTAAAGGACAAAAAAAATACAAATAAATTTGCTATCTAGCCTTAGTAAAATTTCTGGAGTGTAATTTAAATGGGGTTTGATAGTAACATAATGCTTCATGAGTATTAAGTGATTTTACTTTCTATGTGTGATCGCAAAGCACATAAAAACTTGTAGACTCTATGGAGATTGTATTTGAACAAATTTCTTCTAGAGGCATATAGATCTTACAACGTAGGTAGAAAAAGAGCGGTGATTCCCTGCTATAAACTCCATTATCTTTTTTGGTGATGTAATATAGTGTAGTTATTAGAAACTCAATGTTAGAAAATATCGTCTTCATTCAAGCAGCACTTAATCTCTATTACCTGGAGGTTAAAAGTCAAAGAACAATCATCCATGTCAGTGATTCCTGCAGCAGATTGCTACTGAACCATGTGGATTTAGGCTGTTCAGTGGGGAGAATTAGCCTCCAGCATCTTCATATGCCAGGATATTATACTACTATTCTGTCCCAGGTCTTCTCCCTGGAAAATTATGACTGTTCCCTGAGCTTTCTCAGGAGAGGTGTCCTGTATAAGGAAAAAAAAAAAAAGGCATATCTTTGACAGATATTTCTGCAAAGGTTGGCCATGAAAAGAAAAAATTACCAGTCAGATGTACACGGAAGGTACATAAGAACAGTCAGTTGCCCTCAACTTATAAAATATGTTATTAATGCACATCCTATGTTTTTGTGGTTAATATATAATCTAAATCATTGCCAGTTTATGCATAAGGAAAGAAACTTTTCTGAAATGACCATCTGAGACCAGGAAAGTATGGGAAATCCATTGATTGAACATTAATTAGGAAAAGCTGTATCAGTTTAATCGGAAAATTGTCATTAGTGATGTAGGCATATGGAAGCAGTTTCCCTCTGTAAATACTATAATACATCAAGGCAGTGAGGAATCTGGATGTGTTCCTCAGAACCAGTCATCAGAAAAAAGTCAGGATGAAAAAGAACAAGGTGTCTAAGCACATGGAGTTACTGTGGTCTGAAGTTGTATAGGGAAACTGACTGGAAGAAGCCAGAAGAGCCAAAGCACATCATGTTTGAAAGGTAAGGGAGGAAAGAGGCAAAGAATAGCATAATTTTTGGCACAATGAAGTCAGAAGCTTCATTATTCTTACATATACCTTCAAAGTGTTAGAAAATTCAAAAAGGATAATTACTAGAAAGAGTAAATTTAGATTTAATTTTGTAAATATTAACAGATATCTCTTTTATGGACTGCAGTCAGCCTTCTTTATGATGTGCAACTCTTAAAGTCTTCCAAAAGACTACTTGTCCAAAATAGACATGTAATTCTTTGTCAGACAAAATCATTGAATACCTACCATTTCTTCACCATCTTCATAGCAATTGTAAGGGTAGGTATTGTATTTGTATTCAAACTAGTATACTCTCCCAGAATTGTTATTGGAATTTGAAAGCCAGAGAAGAACATGGAATCCTCCAGCTCATCTTAAATTCTAATTTCTGAATTTCAATGAGATGTTTACAATGAACAGAATTTACTGAGTTTATAGTACAACTTTCAGAAAGTTTGTATGCAAAGCCTCTAAAATATTTTAAAACTCAAAAGATTCCTGTTTCAATAGGCATCTTTCTTCAATAGTTAGTTACTTGTCAGTTAGAAAGCTGCAGGGTAGATATTTCAAGCCCAGATTCAAGATTCTAGGCTATACTATTAGAAACCAGACTTTGAAAACTTAGCCTGTTTTTCATTCTTTACATTGTTTTACTTTAAATACATATTTCATCACCTGACAGATAATTTTCAGTGTTTTATATGAAGTGGAGCCTCAACAGCCAATGATAGTATATAAGCCCCTATATCACAATATATACTACCATTTAGCCTGTAGTCATTACGTGTACTATGTAACAAAACAATACATGATTTGTTACGATATATGACATTGCATTCTTCAGTTTAAGTACTACAGAGGAAATGCAGAAAATGATGGCACAAAAAAGGGCCAGATGCTCAAAGATAAAGATGAAGATGACATTTTTTTAAACTCCTCTATGTCCTCTATTAAACTTTATTAAGATCACAACGTTGGAGGCATTTGTTATATGTATGGGTTGTAAAATTACTAATTCCAATAAGCTTTCTTCTTTTGATGGGCCACAGCAAAGATTCATAACCTAAATCATCTTTATTCTGTCTCTTAAACATCTGGATTATTTTATCCATAAAATTACTCACAGAATTTGAGTTTTTAGAAATGTGTTTGAACTGCGTTGGACTTTTTTTCCCACATCTCCTTTTTTATATTTTTTAAAGCTGACGTCCATAAAATAAAATCATTAGAAATCAAGACGTTTGCTTTAGTCTTTGTGAAAAAGAAATTAATAATCTTCTGTGTTCCCTAGAGTTCTTCAAAGCACAACTAATACAAAGTGTTCTTGCTATCAGAGGATCAGAGCAGCTTTCTACCACTGATCTAGAAGATATCTTGTATGACAAACAGTACAAGACATCATTTGCATTTTGTCTTGCCTTCCCATTTCTCCCACACTTGTAAAAATCTTTTATTTAAAACATTCTTTCTCCATTACTTTCCAAGGAAGGTGTGGGAATGTCTTATTTCCCTCCACCCCTTTCCCGATAAACACTTTATCTCCTCTTCCCCCACCCTTCCTTCCACCTTGTGCCTTCAGTGCTAATTAAAAAATCAGGGCTAAACAGGCCTAACCTCAATTTGCTGTGCTGAATGTGCAGCTGCTTGATTGATGTTCTTATGAATTATTAAAAGAAACATCTCATGTGCATATTCAGAAAAGAGTCTCTTTATTAATTCATAATACAGCTGCTGAAATGGCAGAGTGGAAGGCCCAGTCTCCTCCCATGTAAAGACATAAGCAGCATCTCTTCGTGAGCTTCTCTCCAACTCCTTCCTGTTTACTAGCTTGCCCTCAGTTATGCGACAACACCAACAATATCCATTTCTGTTGTGTTCTGTTCTGATGTCTTGTGTATGAGTCTTGTGACAGCCCATAAGAGGAACCAGAACACTGGCATAAAATTCTCCAGTAAAGTTTCTTATAAAAATAACCTTTAATGGGAGTAATGGGAATTTACAGCTCATTTCAATTATTTTCAGTTGCTCTCAGGTGCAGCAACACATGCTTCATTTAATTCTACAATGAATACTACATCCATTGTGGTGACGTTTGTCATTGGAGATTAAAAAGATACAAAAATAACCCAGAGGAAAAAAAAAAAATAGTTAACTACTTGTGCAGTTATGTTTTCCATGAATAAGAAATAGTAAGACAATTTTCTATGAAAAGATAAAGAAAAGAGTAAAGGCTCTGTAAACTTTTCGAGCATTACTGGGATAGGCAAAACCACATGATATGATTCCGAGTGAGGAGTTTCATTTTTCTCTCCAAAATTATTCTGGATATTTCAGGGTATGAACCTGGTCTTCAGTAAAATTTTCCTAGATATAATTGGCATTTAGAAACATTAAAAAAACCCAAAACCCGCAACAGAAACCACTTTGCATTGGACAGCTCCAAGTCTCTGAATTCAGATTGCTGAACAGGCCTAGGTGATAAAGAAGTAGTTTACAGCTGAAAAAAAGAAGAAAGTGCTTTCAAATTTCACAATGATCCTGTCTTTGTGGATGCAAGACCTCCCTGACTATGATGGTTCTCAAATAAGCCACTCAGACTGACAAGGCCTGCAGTTTCACAGCTGAAGGCATAGTATAACTGAGTAATGAATATTTCTATATATTCATATTATATATTCATATTTAATTTATACATATACAAAGTAGTTCCATTGCAGTCTAGTTTAGATTCCAAGATTTTAAACTCAGAAAGGACTATTAGATCATCTCTTTTGACCTTCTTTGTATCATATATCATAAAATATTGTGCAGAGACTGTTATATTGAGCCTAGGAACTAGTGTGGAGTCATAAGTCATAGGAGTTTCACTGTCAAGTTTTGTCTTAAATATTTGATCTTAAAAGCAAGGTGATTTAGCTTTAGATACATACAGCACCTTACACTCTTTATCATTATCCTGACTTGCTCCAGCAAAGGTTAAGGAACATGATAATTTGAAGTAAATGCAATTCAGTGGAGGGCTCTGCATTAAATTATCTAGTCGACCTTCTATTTTCTGGTGCTAACACAAATATTAATGTGTGGTACTATATTAAATAACCAATATCCATGATACTGTTTGAAGCAGTAACAGAGTCCTGACAAAATATTTAAGTAGAACTAAGAACTAAGTTAATATGCAAATTTTATCTACGTCAGTGCCCATTATTAAGACAGGCTGCAGCACAAACATATGACTGCAGCACAGCAGTTTCAGTGTTGGTATGTTTAAACAACAGAGAGCTCTTTCTTTACAGAAATCTTATTTCTTTCTCAAGCTCAGCAGAAATCTGCTAAAGCAGGAACTACTGGTGTGATTTATCTTCTAACCTCTTCCCCCAGGGCATACAACAGTTCTTTAAATCTGGAAGGAAGTGTTCTGAATGGAAAACCTCTACAGACTCAAACTGAATATGTGTATCTGTCTTTATCACCTGCATCTACTTATGACAGAGGAAGAGAAATATAGGTGAGTGGCAATTCATTCCGTGAAATAAAGGAGAGAGGATTCAGCTGTGTGATAGTAATGAGAAAAGAGATCTGAAGTTTAATCTGGGCTTCAGGTGACTACCTTTGGTTTTCTCTGAAGTAGCCATGTAAGTGAATGCTTTTGATAAAATTTCCATCTTCACAACATGCTTAGCAAAAGCTTTCATGCAGTGCTGCTATTACCTGATAACCTCCAGGATGCTAACAGCAGCTAACAGAGTCAAGTGTCCTGCTGTCTTATAGAAATGGTAAAACTCTTTTTGGATAAACATAATGTGTTTCTTGGTATATTAAGGACCATAAGTAGATCACATATCAGGGAAAGTCTTCCCATGTTGAGATAATATCTTTTAAATATAATGGTGGATATGAATATATTAGTGTAGTTCTGTAACACTCTGGGACTACATATTGGGTAAAACTAAATTTTCTTTTTCATGTAATTACTAACAGGAAGGTAAACTACTTATAGGTGAATAAAGCAATAGAAAATAAGGACCAATTCAGTGTTTCATTGAAATTTGAGTAGAATCCAAATTTATACCTTTGGAAAGCCCGGAGAAGATCAGAAGTGTACATATCCCGTTAACAGGATATGTTAATAGGACTCTTCTCAGTCATGTTAAGTGTAAACTTACCACAGAAAACCATTAGAAGAGCTGAATCTCCATATGTATTTTGTGGTTAAAAGAGCTTCACGTTGACAGGACAGACCTGGCCATACAGGGCACACACTGAATTCTGCCTCTCAAGGTACTGAAGTTCACTTTCATTTTTATCTGCCCTGTGCCCTAAACATTTATGAAATGTTAATATTTTTTGTTGTTTAAAATGGTATTTCACCTGCTCAGATATAATCTATTTTTTCTTAGAAAAAAAAAAGTATTTGTTGATGTCACACACTTGTTCTGTTTAAATATTAAATATTTTATATTTAAATTTTTTTATACTTTTAATGCCATGAAGCTCCCCAGTGGCAAGACTGCAATACTTGTCTCCTAGACACTTCCTGACCAGAGGTTCTGCAGCAAAACTATTGAGTACACATGCCTGTGTTTTCCTCTCTTTAGTTTTCGTTGTTCATGAAAATAATAAATAGCACATACATGTTCATCACTCATGTTTTTCAATTATTTAGGGGGTAAAGAAGGTGAACTCGTCATATTCGGTATCATGGTGGCTAAATAATTTATCCTAAATAAAGCTAATAGAATGAAGAACTTATACATATAAGAGACAGTGAGGGGAAAACAATAACAAGTTTAAAAGAACATGTTTAAAATTTCTATAGAATGCATAAATTTTTAATGTCATAGTGTCATGGTTTGACATGACAGCCTTTTCTGGTAAGGGAGAAGGGGCTGTAAAGATGGCTCCTGTAAGAAGTTGCTCGCAACTCTCCCCAGCTCTGAGTCAGACTCACTTCTGGGGCTGAGCCAATTAGACGTCTCCACGATCACTTTTTAAGAAGAAGCTGGAAGAGGAGGTTTCTTCCTCCATCTTCTTTACTTCTTCTGCCCCTTCTTCTTCTGGCTGGTGGTGGCGCAAGGAGTAGGAACTGTGAGAAACAAACAAGCGACTCCAAGGTCGATGAAAGAGAGGAGGAGATGTGCTGGAGCAGAGACTCCCCTGCATTCTATGGAGAGAGCTGGTGAAGCTGAGATTTATTTTCATTTCCTGAAAGACCCTGCATCAGTGGTAGAGAGTCATTTTGATAATGAGCCTGTATCGAGGCAGAGACTCATTTTGGTAAAGCTGGCCCCAGACCAGGGGCAGTGATTCACTTCATTAACGGCCCCGAGCCAGGGACAGTGATTTTCTTCTTTAAAACTATGGCCGGAGCAGGCCGTGTCCCAAGGAAGGGACCAAATATCCACAGCTGTAACTGTGGGGAGGAACCCACAACAAAGCAGCTCATCAAACCCAGAAGAGGCCTTGTCCCCAGAGAGGGACCCTGCAACTACAGAAACTGCAACCGCGGTGAAGAATCCACACCAGAGATATTCACCAAGGACTGCGTCCCGTGTGAGGGACCCTGTATCGGCAGAAGCTGCAGCTGTTGGGAACAACTCACACCAGAGAAGTTTAAGGACTGTGTTCCGGGGGAGGAACCCCATGTTGGACCAGGGGAAGAATGACAGGAGTCATCCTCATCTGAGAAGACAGAAGCAGCAGAGCCCATCTGTGAGAGACTGACCACATTCCCCACTCCCTGACCCCCTGAGCCGTTGAGGGGGGAGGAGGTAGAGATATCGGGAGCAGTGAGCTGAGCCCGGGAAGAAAGGAGGGATGAGGGAAGGAGATCTTAAAGTGCTGGTTGTAATTTTCTCATCATCCTACTCCCTTTTTGCTTTTATTCCATTCTGTTTCTCGTAGAATAAACTTTCCTCTCTAAATTGAGTACTGGAGTCTGTTTTGCCAGAAACCGTAATTGGCAGCGAGCCCTCCCTGCCCTTGTCTCAATCCACAACAATCTTGCTTATCATTTTACTCCCATTTCGCTGGGTCCTCCACCATCCTAACGAGGGTGGGGGTGAATGGGGGCACCGAGTGAGAGACTGTTGTGGTGCTGCTGTGCTAGCTGGGCCAAACCACGACACATAGAGACATTGGAAGACAGTTTAAGAAGTATATTCTTCCTTTGAATGAACCTTCACACATCATGAGTCATTTCAGTCAACAAAGTTTTGATGCTGTAAATGAGAGTTTTCTTGAGAACTTTATAAGTTTAAGAATATATTCCCTGTCATAAAGTGAAGTAAATTGCAGCTGAGCCATTACTCATGCTAACAATTTCAGAAAAAAAGTAATTTCAACATAATATTTCACATTTTTCTTTATCATTTTTTAACAATTACTGGATGAGAGGGACACCTCTGTTTTTTTTTCCAGTTTTGAAGTGGAAATTCTTATCCACTCATAAGAATATTTATCAAGGAAAAAATAATAGGAATAATAAGTTCACAATTATCTTTCTCTATTTAAGTAATAAATATTCCTACTGAGAACAAGTGAAATTTTTTTTGTAAATAGAGACATAATGATAGAATAAGTGATACTTATGGATTATTATGACTTCAATACAAAGTGAGTAAGAATGAGAAAAATGGCATGTACAGCATTCTTCAGGGAAGCAGGAGTAAAAGAACTGTATCTTAAAAAATAATAACGATCTAGCTAGTGTACAGCTTTGCATATAATTTTCCTATCTCACGCAGACTATAGAATTTCTTTCATTTTTACCTTATCTGTGGTTCATAGTTTTGGGATACTGCAGAACAGCTGGTGTTTAAACCTGATGGAGCAGCAAGTATTTACATGGTTATAAAATGAGCAAGTTCAAGGTTTTCTAATTTGACTTCTTTTCTACCTGCCATATTTATTTCTGTGGCTTTTGAGAAGAGGCAACATCTTCAGTGAAAAGAAGGTGCTCTTAAACCAGTGAATCCGCTGACACACAGTGGGCATTGTTAGCTCACACAAGTCTCCTTCTCTGGAGGTTTTCAAAACCCATCTGGATGCATTCCTGTGCCACCTAAAGCAGGCAGACCTGCTTTAGCAGGGGGATTGGACTAGATGATCTCTAGAGATTCCTTCCAACCTCTACCATTCTATGATTCTGTGAGATTTTACAAACTTGTGATCTATAACTTGCATTTTTTTGTAGATGGGACAGCAAGACTCAGTGAATGAAATTCGTAGTAGAAAAGATGAGACACACAAAAGACTGTAAGGGTTTCTGTCTGAAAACTCAAGCTCCCCATTATTAAGAAGCAAAAAAAAAAATTAAAAACTACTGCCAATTTAACACAATATCCTTAGAAATGATGACAGGCTTAATGCTTCTAAAAATATGGATGACTAGAGAATAGCTTAAGCAGACAAGCAGTCTTCCTGTAACATTTGCTTCATTACCAGTTCTTTCCCCAGCCTCTGTGTCATCATCTACTCCACCTATTCTAAGCCTTCTTCTGCTCCTCCACATCAGTTGGTGGATACTGTTGCCCTCTCCTGGCTAGAAACTGTGCAGTGCAGCTGTGCAATTAATGCATGCTCTCAGTAGGTAAAAGAAAATCAACCAGAAGTTCTCAGTCAGGGTAAAATAAGTACCTGCTGCAGTTGAACTCTGGGATTGCAGGAAGCCTTGACATGGTGCAGAACATCAGCTGAAAGTTGAACAAGTACTGTTTCAGAGAGAAAAAACAATACAATTTGGTAATACTGAAAGTGGGACTAGAAACATAATTTGTCTAGAGAGGAATGGATCACACAACATTCATTTTAAAAAGTCCTCCTGGCACTGGAAAAATCTGCGTGGGAGAGAGTATTGGACAGGTGCAGTTCATCTGTGCAGCCACTCTTCTGAACATTTTCCTTTGGTCATCTCCACTTAAAGCAGATTGAGGCACAGCCGACAGAAAAATTGCGTTAGCAACAAGTCCCAGTTTCTTCTTTACTCTGCTTCCTGCAGTGGGCCCCTCCTGATCTGTCTGCTGTGACAGCAGCTTTAAGGGTTTAACAACACAGTGCCTTTTGATCTCATTTCAGCAGCTGTGATTAAATAGACACACATCACTTGCTGTGCCACTCTGTGAGCAACCCATAGTTCACCTTCACTGAATTAGTACCCGCTGAGCACTGCAAATATTTGAAATGTCAATCCATTTGATAATGTCAAAGAGGGCTGCAAATACCACAGAATGGCACCACGGAAACATTCAACACATGCAGTGGCATATATAATATCTCTTTTCTTCAGGACAAAAATTGTTAAATAAAAACTGGAAGCTATCGTAAGAAGACGTTAAGGTCAACAGATCTAATAACCTGATGTGCTGCCGCAGTTTGTCACCTTAAAATTTTAAGCAAATCTATCCCCTCTCAAAGAACTTAAGTCTTCTACTTCATGCATTCTAGCAAATTATTTTCTACTGGTAAAAATTAGGATGTTCACAGCATAACAACCCATGTGTTTGACATGTAGATTCTGTAGCTTCAAATTAAGGCAGAAAGTAGAGCTTTGTTATGACTTCTTTATTATATTTTTCCCCCTCAAAAATCCTAAACCAGAAGGAAATATTTTAACTGAATAGAATACAATATTGAGGCCATATTTTGAGCCACAGAAACTTGCATCAACAAGGAAGTGGGTGAAAGTAGAAGAGATTAAGTTGACCAGCAGATTGCACTTTGCCACGTAGAAAGATTTGCCCCTACAAAGCACAGCAGGAAATAAGAAATTAAGCTTGTTGCTGGGAGTTGAATGAGAAAGTTACTAACCTAAATTATGTGCAACAAAGAACTGAAATCTGGCAATTACAGAGAGGAGGGAACAGTCTCCTGATGAGTTACAGCTTTTTTGTGGGGGGACGTTTGTGTTAGACTTTCCTTGGTAAATTGTAGATTTTTTAATATTTCCCTAAATTGTACTAATACATGAGTGACTAAATATTAGTGATGCAGGGTAAGTTTCTTTTTTTCTTTGAAAAGTCAATCACTCACCTAAAGCTTAAAATAAAGTTTGTGTACTGACTAGCACAACAGGCAAGTACCATGTGCCTTATTTGTGACAGCTGAGAGATGTTTTTTTTTCCCTTTGTATGCTGATGAAGACTAATGATTTACTGAACACAAATTAATCTGCTTGTAATAGCTGAGTGGTACCTTAGCAATAGGAAGTTATGGTGAGACATTGTTTTATACCACTGTCCATTTCTCTTGGTATTTCAAAAGACAGCTACTTTTCAGTAGCATAAAGTAAGGTATCCAGCTAATCTATGGAGTTATTTTTAAAAAAGAAAAGTTACAAACTGCAGTATACTCAGCAAGAGTAAAGCACATCAGCACAGAGCAGCGCACTCAAGCCCCTTCTGAAGGCTTGGCTACAACTTCCTCTTGTGTTTATCAGTCACTTCTAACACTTCATTTTCAGGACTTTTTTGCCTTTTTCACAGTCATACGTGAGACTCCACCTACAATTCATCACTTCCTAGGAGCTCCACATCAGTTGTCGTGGTTTAGGCCCATCAGGGAACAAAGACCACGATTAGCCTCGAGTACCGAGGAGGCTGAGGATTGCTCGAGGGCAGGGAGGGCTTAATTGCCGCTTAAGGTTCAGGACAAAACAGACCAGGCTACTGGGTTTGGGGAAGAAACAGAAAATAATTTAATGCAACATCAACTAAAACATACCCCCAAAAACCCAAAACATCACCAAAATGAAACAACCCAGAGTAATACATCAATGAAGAGTCCAACCGGCCTTTTTAAGAACACCTTCTTGCCACACCTCCCCTCTTCCCGGGCTCAGAGCCCTGATCCCGGGGTTTTTACCCTGTCCCCTCCTGAACGGTTCGGGGGGGGCAGGCAGTGAAGGTCTCAGTCAGTCTGTTCCCGATAGCTTCTGCCGTTTGTCCCTCCTCAGAACGGGTGAACTCCACACCCATCCTCCCTGCAAGTCCGTGGGGTAACTCACACGCATGGCAGCCCTGCACGGGCTGCTCCGACACGCACCCATTCCAAAGGCTGCAGCTCCTCTCTGCCTGTCGTGTGGGGCTGCTCTGCGGCGTGCAGGCTCTCCAACACGGCCTGGGCCATGGCCGTCTCCCCACACAGTCCCTCGCCCGTCCGGGCTCACTCACATGGAGCTGCTGGTGGCTCTCAGTCCTGCCACGGATCTCCACAGGTTTCAGGGGCACAGCTTGCATTCTCGCCACGGCTTGCAGAAGGGTCTCCGGTCTACTGCTTCTCCTTCCTTCCTCCTTCTCTGGCTGAAGGGTCCGCGTGGTCACCTCCATCTTGTATCCCTCTTACACCTCCTGACTCGCATTCCAATTCCCGTCCCCTAAATAGTGATGGCAGAGGCGCCAGATTGGCCCAGCCGGGCCGGAGGTGGGTGTGAACCCAGGAGCCGGGGGAGAGTCCGCAAACTCTTTACCGGGTCTTCACCGCAACCCGCTCCCCCTGTTACTAAGCCAAAAGCTGCTCCTTGCTAAACCAGAACATCTGTACATGAGAGATTGCTTTATGTTACCAACATATCTATATTTTTTTCTTACTATCATATTTATAAAAAATGTTTAAGAAAAAAATTACAGCAAGTCTAAGTCTATTTAGCTAACACAATTAAAATGTAAAGCATAAGATTTATTGGTGGTAGATATGATTGATCAATGTAAAAATAAATCTGAATGCATACAAGTAATCTCTAGTAAATTTCTCAGAGACCTTAACTTCTGAAACAAGTCTGGTCATTTTACTTGCTGCTGTGCCTGTTATCTTTGTTCTTCTCAACAGCACGTCACTGAAAACACCCCAAGCAGCAAAAGTTATTGCTCATTCTCCTACTTTCTGTACTGAAGAATTTCAAGATGAATTTCCCCTTGTTTTCTTAAAAATTAAACAACCTCTATAGTAGTTTAACTTTCATTATAAGAATTTAATTTTTCCATGTCAAAATATAGAGATACACGTATATAAACTCCTTTATGCTCATTAAACATTACATCTGAAAAATTCATGTCTCTTTCACTGCTCACTCTACATGTTTTTTATTAAACCTGAACTGTTGGTCACTGCTAAGTGTGTGCTTCAAAAACAAGCTTATCAATTATTGCTCTTCCACCTGCTTTTCATCTGAAAGCAGGAGGGCAAGAGACTGCAATCAAAAGCAGTCAGTCTCTGCAAAGCCTTTGAGTTTTGCTCACCTCTGCTAATTTTTGCTTTGATCATATTATTAGACAACAATTCCTTTTTATGTGTGCAGTTTATCTCAAATCTTTGCCCTCTTATCCCCTAATCAGGAGAGGACTAAAATTCTGATTAATGTCTCTGTTAAACAGGCATTCATTAGTGTAATTTTTTTCTTTGCTATCCCTCAATCACCTTTGAAGAAATTCAGTTGCACAGCTAAAGCACAGAATATGAATGTGTTACAACAATAGAGTGGCTTCAGTAGAAGGTCTCTCTCCTCTGACATGTTGTATCCTGAGGCAGACTTTAAGTATTCTCAGATACTCTTCACAAGTGGCATGAAGAAAAGATCCCTTCAGACATTTGCCAGATAAAAAGTGTAAGGTCCTTAGTGTCTGATTAGCTGATTCTCTGTTCTTCCTCCTTTCTTTCTCTCCCTCTCCCCACCTCAATGTACATCATCCTTTCTTTGCTGTCAACAAAACTGGTGTATGAACTGAAAAATAAGAAAGCCTAATTAGAGGAATAAATCCCTGACTGATAATTAATATAGGCACCTTAATACATTATACTACGTTCTTTGAACAATATCTATTTATTTATACTCACAAATACATAAAGCTGGAATTCCCTTTGCATTGCTGCAATGGGCTGCTATTTATTTTCTGGTTCTTATTTTATTCACATGGATGCTCATTTTGCAGATATTTGAGTTGAATGTATTCCATACAAGTATACCTACCCATCTGGTTATTACTTACCTGCTACACACCGTTCTTTAATTTCTCCTAGATACAGAAGTACTGATATGCTTCGGAGTATGGTATTTGACCCAGAGTAGTAATGTTAAATGAGCCATTTCTTTTAATTCAAAAGATAGTCAGCTCTCATATAGAGTCAGTAAAATTGCAAGAGGTAATAGGATTATAGTTGTTCAAAACCCAGAAATATGAAACAGGAGCTAGAAGAGCTCTGATGATCACTCCTGCACTGCTTTCTGTCCCCAGCAAAAGAGTCTACACTTCCTAGCCACTGACTTGAACATGGATTCCGATGACCTTTATTTTTAATCAGGGGAAACAAAAAACCAACCATCTCAGAAAGCAGCTCATAATAGTAGCACATGGCTCCCAGACACGAAGACTTTAGCTGGCTGGGTAGAAAATACATATCAGAATTCTATAACAACTAACCTGAGTAAAGGTATCTAGTAGATCATAGTGAAAGTTGACTAGCCCTGATTCAAAGGTTATCAGTGAAGTGTACCTGAATCCCCAGGATACACTGGAGAGGTATAGAAAGCTATAAGGATCAAGAAGATATTTTAATGTCCATTCACTGCAAATAGCATGAAATAATATGTGATATACACTTACACTATCACTACATGGGTTACTAATCTGGTAAAAAACAAAATAGGTTATATAGTAAAGAAAAACACTTCAGCGAGAGGACAACCATATTTACATTTATCAGTGAAGAAAATTACTAGATCTGCTCTGGGAGATAGTAGCTGAGAGGAATTTCTTATACTGTCTCTCTGCCAGATCTGACCTTGAAAGTACTTTTCATCTATTTGGGGGAAAAAAATCTAACAGGTGAGCATAAAGATCTTTAGATTTACTTGCTACACTCTGTCCTGAATTAGCCAGTCACAGTGACACACTGAACCTAATTCAAGACACTGAGTAGGCAGTGAGCATTGGGTGATGCAGAGGCAGTTTCAATTGTATTTTCAGTTTTCTGGAAAGAATCCTCTTCCTGCTCCACACTGCCATGCTCCATATTTTCTTAAGTACACTAAACACACTTCATACATAAGTGCAACAGCACATTAAACATCTACATGGACTAACTCTTGGCATGAGGAGAATGGCTGAAGCACTAATAAAACAGAGAAACTGCCACTGAATAGAACAAGCAGCATAGCAACCCAAAACATCACATGTGCATTGAAAAATTATGTACCTGAGCTGCCAGTCATTCTGAAGCCAAGCTATCAGGGTCCAGGGTGTTGTGAGATGTTGCCACATTTGACTCCAAACTAGCATGATGCCTTTGCTTCTTTTGGTTTGTCCTCAACAGCAAAACCTGCAGCAGCTTCCGTAGGGAATATAGTAGAGTTTTCCGACTGAATATAGGCATACATTGGTGGCACGGGTTGGGAACTGTTGTCTTGAATTTACTTTCAGTTAGTCAATGACTGATATCTTAGCCTTGCACAGGCAATCAGCTACTCTGTACTAGAAAGAGTTCTGCAACCTCTGGGAGCCACTACATTAGAGGAAGTAGCTAAATTCCTGAGGGCAAGAGAGACGTGTCAGAGGATCTAGGTGAATATTTGAATGGATATCGAAATTAAGATAAAGAATGAAACTAAATCAGTCAAATATCATATTAGCTCTTAAGAAATCTCAACAGGTGTAGGTCAAATTAATTACCACTTTTAATTACTACCAGTAAATTCACATCACAATACCATACAATAATGCTATTACTATCTATTAAAATGTGATCTTTCCTCCAAATCTATATGTGAACTTGCACAGATGTTACAGTCTAGTGTGGAAGTTATAATGAGATGGGTTTTGGTTTTTTTCTTATTTATATATAAACGCTCAGAAGTTTTCATGTACAAAATTGAAAGGCAGGTACAACACAACAATACTGATCCCATTTGTATTTTTTTTCTATTTAATGGAGGAGAAGAAGGGAGAGAAAGCAAAAGTATTCCTTCCTAATAGGTTATACAAAGAAAAATTTCATCTGCACTTCACTCCTTTGAAGTTACTCCATATCACTCCAAAACATTGTGACTGTGCAACATCTAATGAAGGGAAGATAAAGAAAGATCTTGACTATTTAATTGAACTCATTCCTGTAAAGAAGAGTAGGATCAATGACCTCAAGTTAAACAAATTACACCTGTGGCCAAGAGCAGATGCAGGAAAGAACAGAGGTGGTTAAATCTGAGGAAACCTGTGGACTTGGCAGCTTTAGTGCTTCAGTTAAATGCCTTTAGCTCAAAAGTTTTGAATTTAAAAAAAAATTATTGATAAAAAGTGAGGTACTGATGGCACAGAGATAAACAGTTAAATGCTAAATACGTAACACTCCTATTAATTGTGATCACTTAATTCCATCAAGATTAATAAAAAATTCTGTACCCAAACATATCTAGGTCCTTGCTGTGTATTTTACAAACATTAATTACACAATTGTAACAAAATTCACTTTTCTGTGAAATGCAAGGAAGCATAGGAAGAACACTTTGATCTACCAAAGTGGTATTCAAAATGCTGAGCCCAGGTATTTTGGTTAGCCTGTGGCAGACATGTCTCATGCGTTCATTTCCATTCCACCAGACCTTTAAATCAAAGGGTAGAGAAAAAGAAAAATGAGCATAATATCTCAAGGGAAAATAACAAACTGGATGTACAATTTGTTTCAGAAGTTCTTACAGGATTCACTCTAGTATGTGTCCTAAATTTTCAGTGTAGATGTGAAGTTTTGAATGGATGCAAATCGAAATTTTACTGCAGAAAATGGATCTGTTTGATCTGATTGTTTCTGTTTAACTCTTCTGTATATAAACACTTCTGCACTGATTGCATGAGTAAGACTATTTCTTGTTCCACTGCATTTAGGAGGGCAATCATTATTAGAATGGGTTAGTTTAAGTCACTAGCTTTAACAAAATGCAAATTTTTCTCTAAGGTAGCAAAGTGGTCTGTTCAATGCCTTATGCAGCTCATTTATCAAGAATAATGATAAAAAAATATGAGCCATATCAGGAGTTAAACAATTATTCTGAATCTATTCAAGTAAATGAATAAAATGAGTATTTGTCAAGATCGCTTTTACAGCACAAGGAACCAGGAAATTTACAGAGTAGACCGGGATTGACTGTTCAAAATGTTAGATGCAGCTAATTGATAAGGAGCCTACAACATACTTCCAAACAGGATGAAGTACCATCAGAAGAGCTAGAAAACTTCCCATTGACTGAATAAGGTCTGGAAAACAACCAGAATAAAGATATTGCTAATGAAGGGACTAGCACTTTTTTCCCCCAAGTTGTAATTTATTGAAGGTTGAACAAACATTTAGAAGTTTTTAAAAAGATTAATTCAGTAATATATCCATCTGATCAGTGTTCTTAATGAAGAAAATTAATTAATTTATTGTATCTCTGAACTCAACTTGAAAGTGGTTGTAAAACTTTGACTTTCCAGACATCTAAATCTACCTGAGCACAACAAAGATTTGGAGTCTAATAAAAAAGAAACAATTGCACTGAAAGCTTATTACATAGTACCTCCCTAATATGATTTTTAAAAATAAGCTGCTAAAGGAATAACATAAAGGTTGAAGTCTGACACTAGAATATTGAGATGAGAAATAAACTAATATGTATGTAATATGAGACGTTAATCAATAACTCAGGTTACCAAGGGAACTAGTAACTTCTCAAATCTTGTTTTAAACATATTTCAGAATAGGATGAGTCACCTTCTGGAGAAGACTGTAATACCCATGAATACGGAGCCCGCAGAAGCCAGAAAGGAACACCCATGAAGAATGAGCTTTGGACTAGTGAAAATCTTTGTTGAATATCTTTCTTGCATGTGACTCATTTGAAGACTACTTACAACTAAATATTTTCATTTTCTATTACCTTGTATAAACATCTTGATGAGAATTATCGCAGTGCAGTACACTGATGCTCTAGGAGTAGGTAAGGCTATAATAACTGTTTGCTTTTATTGACGAATCTGAGAGATTTTGGGGTCCATTACATCATGTGACCAGGTGATCAGAGATGCTTCTGGTCCAGTAAACTTGGATGCTGTCCGAATGCTACTGCCAGCATTGCTAGGGATTAGTATAGTTTAGCTGTAGGATTTGAAACATAAACCAAAACATAATTTAAGTGTATGAAGCTCTCTCCTGCTAAAATTGGAACAAACTTTTGGAACACTTTTTTTTTTGCCTTCTATTTATCTTTTTATTTCAAGTTTTCCTGTGCCACAACTGAGGTAGCTAAATTGTAGTATTTTCCAATGAATATATTACAAGCCAATCTTTCCAGGGAACATGCAAATTCTAGATGAGCTTTTATTGTAATGTCAGACACATTAAGTTTTTATCTTTTTTTTTTGTTTTTCTTGGGTTTTTTTCCAATTTTTCTCCATTTTTCATTCTGCCCAGGCCATTATTTTTTTTTTGTCCAGTCTACTCTGTTACTGCATCTTTGTTCTTTCATATCTTTACTCTGTCAGTCCAATTCAATACAGGCTCCCTGTTGCATAAGACCTCTCATTCAGAGATTTGCTGTTCTCATCTGAGAAGCTCACAGTCAAAGCTTCCTCTTTGTGAATAACCCTATGCATTAGTTTAGATCTGATAGATCCTTTCTGCTAGAGAGCCTTCAATAGCATTTCTCTCATCTCAATCATCTGCTTCTTCTCTGTGTTCTATTGCATTCTAATGCTTCACTATGCTACACTGAAGTATCTTGGCTATGAACCTCATCTCCCACAGGGAGAGGAATCACTGTATCCAAGCTTGCTGTGTATCTAAATGTAGACTTGAGTTTCAGTAATTAGGACACAACTTTTGCAAGAGAATTGGTATTTCAGTTCCTTCTAGATGAATAGTGTTCAGAAAAAAGTAGCTTAGACACCCTAAAACTTTTAAGTACAGAATGAAGTCATATCATGGACCACTCTATGTAACTTACTAGTTCCTAAATATTTTCATATCTTTAGAAGTCTCTTCCCCTTCTACAAGCTACTGCTGTAATCCCTGTCTATTTGGACCAGCATCTTTGGAGTACTTGTGATTGATTCTTTTTAATGGTACAAACTGTGCAAAGTAAGAAACAAATTGCCTCTACCTTGAAAATTCACACTAGCTGTCTCCCTAGTGATGAATTGTATTTTTTCTGGTTCACGCTGTACATATGGATCCTCTAGCAGCTACATAAAGAATTAGCATGGAGGTAATTATGTGTAATATTCTAAATGTTTTAGTCAAATGGACCAGGAGAATGAAAGTAAAAGCTATCTTCCCATGTTGTAATTTAGAGTATTTTCACCAGCAAAACTCACATGCAATTACTGTTGTAGATTATACTTCATAGTCATTATTTATTTGTTTGGCCCCTATATTTCTGGTTTACACCATGTCTTCTCAGCTTTATTGAAACTTAAATTAATTAAATGACATCCTGACATGATCTTCCCTCCATGTATTGCTTCTATGTTCTTAGCAGCTGCACAATCTTTTTAATGTCACCTTTCCAGTCTCTTCTGTTTCCTTCACTCCTTCATCAATTCCTCCTGTACCATATTTTTCATAGGAAAATGTCCAATCCCCCAAATGTCAAGTCCCCAAAATTTTAGAATTATATCATTTATTTTATATATATGTACATACATATATATATATTTATATATATATTAAGTACTGAACTTGGAGCATTTGCTTTAATTCCATTTAATAAACAAGATGAAGCTTTCTGCCATTGCCCATTGCCTTTGCTGAAATTGTCTTAGGATTTAGCTAATAACAAAAAGGTCCATTACTATCTTCACAGGAGTGTTTTCATTATCTCTGAGCAGTGCTTACACAGAGTCAAGGCTTTTTCTGTTTCTCACCCTGCCCTAACAGTGAGGAGGCTAGGGGTGCACAGGAGGTTGAGAGGGGCCACAGCCAGAGTATCTGACCCCAACTGATCAAAAAAATATTCCATACCATATGATGTTATGATCAGAATAGAAAACTAGGGGAAGAAGAAGGAAAAGGGGGATGTTTGAATTGATGATGTTTGTCTCACCAAGTAACTGTTACACATGATGGAGCCCTGCATTCCTGGAAATGGCTGAACATCTGTTTACTGATGGGAAGCAATGAAAGAATTCCCATTTGCTTTGCTTGTGTGTGTGGCTCTTGCTTTACCTATTAAACTCTTTGTCTCAACCTATGAGTTTCCTCACTTCTATTCTTCCAATTCTTTCTCTCATCCCACTGAGATGAAGTCAGCGAGTGGCTGTGTGGGACTTAGTTGCCAGCAGGATGACAGTAAAATACTGTTATCAATTGCATGTTATTGATCTGTTGATCTTTTTGTAACACGAGGTAGAAAATTATTGAGAAAATTTTATTAATCTACACACTTCCCACTCGATCAGAAGATGTCTTATGGAGATCCAGATGGTATTCTGCTCAGAAAAGTTGATTTGTTAGGTCCTTCATGTCAAAGAACTTTATTATTAGCATAATACTCCATATTATTGGAATGCCTTAATTTTTTAGCCAATTTCCATTTGAAGTGCCCCAGAAAGTCAGATGTATTTTAATTTTTCTGAGAAAACCCCTGTGTCCTTTTTGTTGAAAATATAGGCTAGATATACATCTTCATTATAAAAAAAAAAAAAAAAATCCTTGAAGATAGAGTATCTTCTTTTTAGGGCAATAAGTTGTCTCGTGGTACTTGATTAAGGAGCAACAACTGTCCTCTGAAATTTTGGTGATTCACTGGCATATTTTAGCATCAGAAGTCTTACACCAGATGTTTTCTTTTGTCACTTGAACTCTAGATGTTATAAACCTATATATCTTGGATCTTGATTGAGAAGAGATGCAATGGTCCTTAAACAGATTAGAAATTGTATTTCAGCCACTGATCACAAGCCTTTTTCTTACGAACACAATCTAGCTATGCTCAGCCATTCCTTTCTTTTCCTTTCCATGTGACATAAAAGCAGAGTATTTCAACATAAAAGAACTATCCACCTTCAAACAAACAAAAGACGATAGTATTTCAATCAGATTAATGCTAAGCTCTGTTTTAAAAGAACTTTATGACTCAAAATACTTGGTTTTTTTTACTTCCTTTGAATACATAACTTCAGAAAGTGGAGGAGTATAATTTTAATTCACCATTTAAGTTCTGATTTTTTACACAGCTTGTTTTCCCAGCATAGAAGGCTGTTTCTTGACAATGATATATAATTTTGTTTGTAAAATCAACCAGCAACACAGATGATGTTTATAGATGATATCTAACTACTGTCCCAGAGTCATAATGAAAAATAGGAAAAGGAAGATAAAAAATGGCAGGAGTACTTCAATTTCCAATATAAATAGTCCAAGAAAGAACATTTAGCCCTTCTTGACAAGATATTATCAGCA
Organism: Colius striatus; assembly: GCF_028858725.1. Classification (NCBI taxonomy): domain Eukaryota; kingdom Metazoa; phylum Chordata; class Aves; order Coliiformes; family Coliidae; genus Colius; species Colius striatus. Next base: position 52,221,161 of record NC_084760.1, on the reverse strand, counting down.
TGGAGTCTTAGCTTGGATTTCTTTACTTGTATAATCAATATACAGCACAGCACAATTACACTGGCTTACCCTGCAGAAAATCTTCATTAACGTTTTTCAAAAAGGCTTTTGGACAAATTGCCCCATTTGTAGTGTGCATCCATTTGCTTCAGTTTCATTTACTTACATTGGTTGCTCCCTCTTTCTTGACAGAATTAATAGTTACAAGAGTTCAGTAGCTGTGTGCTCTCAACTAGTTATCACTGTGTAGACTGTGTAGACTGTAGTTTAGGCTCTTTTTTATTGTTTTTTTCTTTCTTTTTTTCATTTTTGTTTCAGGATTCCTGAAATTCTTTTTTTCTTCCATATGCCCATTATTAAGGTTGTGAGTCCAGCACTGCAACTTCTGCTTGCACTATTTTTCTTTCCTCTTTTATTCCTAACAGCAGTGTGACTCTTTTGTGGACTTAAGCTTTGTTACTATCCAACTTCATTGAGATGTGATAGTATTAAAATCCTATCTTTCTCCTCTGTAAGTGAAACAATACAGATGGCTGATTTGACACAGGTGATGTGCTGCTTTGACCCATACGATTTAAGTTCTCAAATAAAGCAATATGGAGTACTAACATTGCACAATTCCTTTTATTAGCTCTTCTAATTGAAACTCAGTTCTAAAATGGACTGGGATAACAGCCACATCCTGTTGTTCTTCAGCCACAGGGCTAGTGCCACATAGCCCAAAGACACAGATTTGGGAAGGGAATCTCTGGCAGAAAGAGGACAAACCAAACTGTCCACACAGAGCTCTTCACTGAGACTGTGAGCAAGGACGTGCTTAAGCTGATGATATGGGAACTTGTCCAGGTTGGTCAACTTCCAAAGGCTAACCTCTCTGTAAAATCTGTGGTATTGCTGCAGTATTCAGCCACTGTCAAAATGCCTATACATGTTACACAGGTACCTCAGCGATCCTTAAGGAAAGCCCAAAGCCTGGTATTTCTGCCTTCTCCTAAGAAGAAATATACCATGATTCTGGGCTAGATTTTATTAAGTTATATTATGATTGTCACACCACCAGTCTCCTAGGATTTTATTTGTTTTTTTTGTTTGTTAAATACCAATATCCTACTTATTCTCAGAAACAGAGTAGATACACATGTGAAAAAGAGTAACCTCTGTGCATACATATAGCCAAGAAACAATGGAAATTGATTAGGAACTACTTATTAGGTGGGTTTTGCATCCTCCATAAATCAAATTATTCCCTTTTTCCTACCCTAGACTGTCTTTCAGGATGAGAATACACATCAATCTCACCCAAAAATAAAAAAAGAAAAAAGAAAACAATATATAATCTAGTACTGGTTTCTTAAATGAATTAATTTGTGTTCTCAATTCACTATTGTTGGTTTGAGTTTTTTCTTATCTACCTAGTAGCTATTCCTGGCCGTAACAGCTACAGAATAGGTCATATTAAATGCTTCACCAACCTGTCTTTTAAAATACAGACTTTACAGATTGATTGGTAGCGATCTTCTAGTATAATGATAATAATTTGAGCCCTCAAGAACAATCCTGTCTAGCTTCAAATGATAAGAAGTGATGCACTCAGTAACTCCAAAGTCAGGAGACAACAGCCAGCTGATGCTTTTTCATTCTTAATCGACTTCCTATGACAGAGACCATAAAAGTTTCTTGGTTAAAACTAGAAATGGATGGAGTCAGCCTGAATTATAGATACTAAATCAAATATTTTATGTTAACACTTATGCTGCAGTACAAACACTTTTATCTTGATATTACGTTGCTGTGGTAAGGGGAAAAATTGGAGAGCCATAGAGAATATATAGTTCTAATGAACCTAGGAATAAAAAGAAAACAGCTGTCTTTCAAAAGAGGAAGATGAAATAGAAGTACAAAAGCCAGAGAAAGAGAAGAATATGCAGAGAGATCTGTAGGGAAAAAGATTAACTCAGAGAAACAAAGAGAAAAGGATGAGAGATGCTGAGAAGAGGAAAAGAAAAAAGAAACAGAAGAGCTTTTTGATATGAATGTAATTCTCATATTCCCTCATAGTCCCATCACCTATTCTTTTGAACTTATTTTTTCTAAGTTTGTCATATGAGAAGGCTGACTTAGTACATAGGGGTTTCTTACTGATTTCTGTATTTTTTTGACAGATACTTACCAGGACATGATGAAACTGGTGTCACAGACAAGAAAAGCTATCCCAAATACTTTTGTGTTTCTGCCTTATTGTTAAGACTGTTTGCAAAGAGATATGCAGAAATTCTGTTTTCAGGACTTTATATATATATATATATATATATGTGTGTGTGTGTGTGTGTGTTTATGGATACAACAGACATATATATGAACAAACAAATGAAAATATTATCTGTATAATATTTGAATGAAAATACACAAATATGAACTCTGAATAGAATTAAATGACTATTCAAAGTAATTTAAAAGAGTAATTACTATATGTTGAAGGGACCTAGGAAATGGGTTTATTTATTGACCTACAATATGAATTACTGGATTATTTTTTGTAATAAGAATTTGATAGCTTTTATTGGAGAAATTCAACTAGTGCTGTAGTCTGATATTTGAATATTTCCCTTGGACTGAACAGTTCAGTAACTTGCATAAGGAGCAAAGCAATACTGGACATAGGTGGCACATTTACCCTATGCTTATGACTCTTATGATTTGAAAACTCTCAGCTATTGCAGTGTTAGCTATACTAATATTTCACATTTATGTTGTATCAACATATCTCAAAGCACCCAGTAAATTTTCCAATGATATATCATCTTTTTGCAGATTGAGAAGCTGCTGTGCAGAAAGGTTATGATTACAAAGCCATTTGGTGATACACCCAGGAACAGAAATTATTTCTGGTCTCTTATGTTCAACAGACCTTCTCAATTTTATTTTTCTGTTAACATCTTTGGGCTGTTCATTTTTTTTCACCTAATTTGATTCCCATTTTCCTTTTTATTTCTCAACATGCAGCTCATTTAAAGCAATTGAGCTCTCTCATGATAGACACATGTTAATTTATCACCATTTAATTTTCTTGTTCTGTGGAAGCTGTCATTTCTCTTTTTTTATTCCAAAGTTTGTTTTTTCTTAGCCATTTTTATATAGTATCTATGAAAAATCAAATGTAAACAGAAAATTAATTTTAAATTATAGACCTCTTTAAAATTATGCTTATCGACAGATAATTACCAACTGTGTATTTATTAATGAGAAAAACATGAAAAAACATTAAAATACATCAAAACATGAGCTCTTCAGCAAAAGTTTTTGAAGTGATCCTTGGTATTTCAAATCTGTAGTTAATGACTTGATTTTCTTCTAATGTTTAGTTTTATTAGTATGTTCTGAGAAAGTTTGTAACTTTCAATGTGATTGACAATTAGAATTCCAGCAATCAAATATTGTGATGTGTTAGTTTGATAAAATAACTAATAATATAGTTGTTCAAAATTCTAATGTCATTTAAAGTTTGAACAATTGGAAGTATTTATATTTAAAACTAAATATTTTTTACTTCTAAATGAGGCATAGAGATTTAAATCCAAATACAAATGGATTGTTAATTAGAAATTGTATTCTGTATTTAGTATCCTATTTTTACAGAAGAAAAGAGGGGACTTTTCTACATGATCTATAACCTTGCAAAAAACTTTTACAAAATCACATCCAAACCATAACATAGAAACGCTATTCTTGCTATTATAATGCCAGAGTTTTCATCCATGTCTTTGTCTTCTGAAGTCTGAATTTTTGCCAAAGAAAGCTTCCTATGAAATTAAAATATCACTCAAATGCCTATGCATCTATCTTAACAGCATATATGAAGGGCAAACATAAGTTGCTTGAAATACATATTTTTTCATATCGTATCTTAAAGTATGTTGTATTTTTAAACCAGTCCAGGCTGACAATATTTCAACACAATAGTGTCCTGGGCTGCCTTCAGAGGAGTGCTGTCAATAGATTGATGGAGGTGATCCTTACTCTTTCTAAGTACTGATGAAACACGGCTTTTGGGTTCCATTCTGGGATTCTCAGTGCAAGCGAGTAATGGACATACTGAATTAAGTTCAGAGAAGGTCCATGATTAAAAGTCTGGGGCATCTGGCATATGAGGAGATACTTTGAAAGCCCAGGATATTTAGCTCAAAAGGTCATGGTGATATCTCACCCAGGTACCTAAATACCTAACAGAAGGAAGTCAAGAAGATAAAGTCTCTTCTCAGTACAGTGGGTACAAAGAGAAAAATTCCATTTAAACACAAAACTCCCTATTTTTACATTGAGGGTAGTCAAGCCCTAGAACTGGTTGCCTGTAGAGGATGTAGAACTTCCATCCTTGGAGATGTTCAAACCCAGCTGGGCACATTCCAGAGTAACCTAATCTAGCTGATCCTGCTCTGAGCAGATGGGTTGGATCAGATATGTCTAGAGATGTCTTCCAACCTCAACTACTCTGTAACTCTATGATTTCAGTTTCTTTTACTTTAAATTGTATACCAAACTTCTTGTCACATGATGTAGACATTTATTAGTTTATCTCTTGAGATAGGTTAAGTGTGTTCTTTTTTTTTTGAATTTTATGAAGCCAGTGAGTTTTAAGTGTATACTGCAACTGAATACAGTACAGTCATTATACAGAGGGAAGAGTAAGGGAAAGAAGGAGAAAGAATGACAGCCTGTCTCAAAAAACATGGATCATATTGAGGCTGGGGAAAGAGATGAGGGAGAATTCCATTCTTCCGTTCAGCACCCAAATACTATTCATGTAAATATACTCATCATCAACCAAGACACTAGGAATTAACAAGTAGGGAAAACAAACAAAAAAAGACTACTGTATATGTTATAAGAAAGCATACAGTTGCACAATGTTATCATATTTTATCCCACTGATAAAGTAGAAAGAACAGCAAATATTCAGCAAATATTTTGAAGCACATGATTAAAATACAAAAGAAAATAGTAGAAATAGTTAATGTGTACACTGATGTGTATATTATGGCCTTATTTGTAATACAATTTCATAATAATTTAATTATTCTGTATTCTTTGAAAGGACAGGTAGAAGCCGCAGTCAACTTAAAACAAGCTGTTCCTTGTGTTGGAATTTGTTCTTCAAAGCACTTTCAAGGACAAAGGCTTTTAAAAATATATTCTCAGAGAACATGGTAAAATATCCATTCAGTGACTACTGAGAAATTTAGACTGTTGAAAAAGAGAAAAAAAAAGAAAAAAATAATGCATTATGACCTGGCATAGGCATTGTTATGGCCCATTTATTTTCATATCCTAATTTAAAATATTTAAGTCTGACTAATTGCAATCCTTGGACAGACAGGCATATTGAGAAATCAGTCCTCATTTCCTCCTGAGTTACCCAAGGGAGATTGCTAACAAGATCTGGTATCCCAACTAATATAACTATATCTGGAAATAATGCTTGATGAGCATTCATATTCACAAACTTTAAAACAGCATGATTTGTTTTCTGGAAACCCTTTGGAAAAGTCTGAAAATCTGTTTGCTGAAATATATTCTCAGAGTGTACATGGTCAATAAAATTCTACAGAGAGAGGCAGAATTCACTATCCTTAAAATCTGTTCAGAAAACTTTAGGGGAAAAAGAAGGTTGAACATGGAGTGTGTTTGGCCAAGGACATGGACACTGTTAAAAATGTGTGATAAACCAGCATTTTCTTTTCAGCCTTGTAACTTAAACTGTTTCTAAGTTGGAATTATCCAAGGATCTCCTCCTGATGTCCAGTCTTGGTTTGCAGGTCTTTACTGGGGCAATGAGACTGCAGAGAAAGAAGTAGCAGATGCTTTAACAGTAATAGCTCAATTTCAGCACTTGGCAATTCTTAAAACTTGTGGCATAGAATGAAATGTAGAGATTGCACTCGTTAGTGTCTACTTTAATTCAGTGCTTAGAGAAATGGTCATTGTTGAAAGCATAGAGTTGGGAACACTGAAAGGAAAGTTGCAGCTAGAACAGATGGTACTAAAGCAAAGTGGGAACTCAGAGACATGCTTCTACTGTAGGACTCAAAGGTCCTGGTGCCACTGAGATGAGTAAGAGCAGCAAGCACTAAGACCAACCTGGATGACTCCACCATCTGGGAAGAAGGTACCACTCAAGGACACCTCTATATTTCTCTGTCAGTCATTAACTCATTGAGCTATCAGTTCATACTGATCAATTCATAAGGAAAATTATATCATTCACTGCTGTAAGAGATCTTTCTTGGCTCTCAGTACCAGCTAATTTAAACCTCCCACAGCATTTATGGTTTTATGGAAATGTTCTGATAAAGAGGAACAATTCCTTCTGCCACTCATGTAGGAAGTCTATAGTATCACAGATGCTTAAACTCTAAGGTATCAACCAGAGCCAGGGATGTTAGTGGAAACCTTCATTTTTCTGTATCTCAATAAGTAGAATTGGGATTCAAACAGGTAAAGACAAGTCTCCTCTCCAAAAATTTAAATTTATCACACTCTATTTATTTATTTGCTTGACTGTTTGTCATGTTAGAGAGACGGTTTGCAGTGCTGAAAACAAACTAATCTGTGGGTTGCTACAGCTGTTAGCTGTGAGAAAGGAGAAGGAACTGAAGAGGAATTAGGAAAACTTCATTGTCTAAATCTTCAGCTCACATTACAGAAACTTGGTATACACATATGAAACCTAATTCTTCCACTAGTAGATGAGAGTTTTGTGTATACCAAATGCAGCAGAAGTAGTCAGACAATACATTTTTGCTGCATCTGGCTGGAAAAGACTAATAAATTATTTCAATTTTGTGAAAAGTCTGAAAAAATGATGAATAAGTTTTTTCATTATCCATATTCTTACTCAAATCTAATCTCTGGTAATGTATTCATGTCTGTTCAATGAACTGGAAAGCTAGCACAGAGTCATTACAAAAGGCTTAAAAATATTGCATAAAGCAATCCACTGAAAAAATCTTGTTACATTTTTTCAAGGACAGAGAGTAGTTTTAAACCAAAAAAAAAAGGATTTTAAAACACATCCTAAAATTAGTGGCAGTTCTGAGCAGATGAAAAGCCAAGATATTTTAAAATATGTTTTGTTGTCAGAGAAATGAGAAAGGATAATTTTTACTTATGTAATGAGGTCTTGGATTTGATTTTTTATCTTCTCCTCAGATCTCAAGTATACTGTTAATACATATTCTAATCTATGCAAGAGTTCATGTGATTCTGTGATTCTGTGATTTACTTTAGGTAACTTATACTTTCTCAGCTGAAATTCTAGGTGTTTCAGTGAGGGATTATTCTCTTTTTCTTAGGTTTTATTAATTTCTTACTATCTTAAATAGATCTTGATACTGCATTTTCCTCTCTATCTTTATTTGCCAGGAAGCATGTGGAATTCTGACACCATGACCAGGTTTCCTTGCTGTGCAGATGTGAATGGAATTTATACATTAATATTTCACAAGTATGTGCACATACACAAACAGGTCTGCAGTATATTTTGAAATCATTTGAATTAAAGTTAGTTCAGAGCTCATTATTACATGTGATTTCACAAAGTGATAATTTAATACACTAAATTGCCACTCTGTTCCTCATAGAAAATGACACTCATGACCACATAATAAAATACTTTATGGCCTGTTGTTCAGAGTCATAATTCCACTTTGCTGTAGTAGTAGGAGAAAGCCACAAGTCATTCCACTCTAGCTGCTGTTAGGGGATGTATTCCCTTCCCAGCTTATGTGCAGTGATTAAAAAAACTGACAGCCTCTCATCTGCAGATGGCAGAAGCCCCTAAAGCTGTTGAACTGGCACTCAGTCAGTTGGCTTTTGATCTGGTTGTTCAGATATAAGAGCTTGTTTAAGCAGAAAAGAAAATAGACTGTTCATGTTCAGTTAGTATAAAATACTCTTCCAATGAGCTTTTGTGTCTTTATCTTTTCCTTCAGCTGCTTTTAATTAATGCTTTCAAGACACTGTGTATTTTGGATTTAAGGGCAAGAATGACTCTTTCTAACTCAATTCTACATTAAACATCTTGACTGAGAGCAGCAGTCCTGTTTTTCCCCAGCGGACTCTCACACAACGTCTTATTAATAAATTTCTTGAAATAAGTACAGATTTTCTCACTTATCAAGGAATGCAATGCCAATCTATTTATGGTTGTTTAGAGAATCACAGCTTAGTGTAGACTAAATGTATAGATAAATATAAAGCTGTTTCGCAGCTTTGTACATAGCAGTCATTAAACCTCAAGGGTTGTGGGAAAGTCCAGCAGCACAAGGCCTATAATTTGCAGGGAACTTTTGTGATCCTTTGGGATATATTCCTAGATAATAAATATCTACAATACTGTTTTTTCATTGGCTGTTCAGCGGATGTAGTGCAAAGCAGTGGTTATCACAGTGTTCTTCTGTGTTGGGGAAAACAAACTCTTAGTAGCTGTAGAAAATATAAGCATGGCAAGAGTTGCATCTGGTGCAGAGAAGTACAGAGGCACTTTGCACTTCTAAGGGAGAATGCATTAAAGGAAACAGAGTGAGTGTCCAACAAGACATGCAGGTAAAAATTATATAGGTGCAAAAAAGGCAAGTAAAGGTGGTAGTGCAGGGAGGTAGAAGTGCGCTCACATTTTGATGCTACCATATTGCCTGCTTTGATCATTGCTGTGTATTTTCTGTTTAAAGAAGATAAAGCAAACAAAGAAAGAGGTGTAATTGCATTCAAAATATAGAAAGGGAGAAATCACCAGAGAAAGCAGTAGTTGTCAGGGCACAGCAGGGTCAGTGACTCCCTGAGGCCAGGAGCAGTGGAAGGTCTCCAGAGGTCATGGCCTAGCAGCCAGGGCCTGTTCCACTTCCCCAGCCAGGATCAGGGCAGCTGGGCAGCACCGGGGCAGACCCAGCCCTGGCATCTGGCACCTCCCTGGGAGTAGGGACAGGCTGAGACTGAGACCTGGGCCCATGAGTAGCCCAGCAAGACAAGGCTGTAGGGAGCTGTGAACTAGCCCTGCAGGGGCTTCCAGGACTGTGAATGCCCTCATGACCTTGGAACATGATCCTACCTTCACAGCTTGACAGTAGCACCTGTCAAAGATAATGTTGTCGTAGGAACTAGGGTTTCCTTGCATTTCTACTGACTACAGAAACAACAGAGGCCTACATCATCTCTCTGATGATAGAGTTCTTCATTTTGTTGGAGAGACAGACATTATGGGAACATCCTTAAGAGGTACACCAGAGAGTCTTCAAGACAGTAAAGGCATGAACATTCAGAAGAGAGATTTTAACTTTCATACCTTGAAAAATCCACCCCCAAAGGAATTTAAGATGCAAATAGCTTTGCACTGAACATGTTGAAATGAATAATAAAGAACTAGTTGTGATGGGTTGACCCTGGCTCCATACCAAGTGCCAGCTAAAGCCGCTCTATCACTCCCCTCCTAAGCTGGCCAAAAAAACCCCAAAACTCATAGGTCAAAATAAGGACAGAGAGACCACTCAACATTTACCATCTTGGTGTAAATTAGTTTAATTTACTACCAATTAGGACAGAGAATGGTAATGAGAAATAAAAACGAAATCTTAAAACGCCTTGTCTTCTTCCTGAGTCTCCTTCTCCTCTTCTCCAAGTGACAGAAGTGTGGGACAAAGAATTGGAATAGCAGTTAGTTCATCACAGATTGTCTCTGCTGCTCCTTAGTCTCAGGGGGAGGATTCCTCACACTTCCCCTGTTCCAGTGTGGGATCCCCCACACAGGAGATAGCCCTCCATGAACTTCTCCAACCTTTGTCTTTCCCACAGGCTACAGTTCTTCGTAAATTGTTCTAGCCTAGGTCCCTTCCATGGGATGCAGTCCTTCAGGAAGAGATTGCTTCAGTGTGGGTTCCCCATGGGGTAACAAATCCTGCCAGAAAACCTGCTCCAGTGTGGATTCCTCTTTGTCCATAGGCTCACAGGTCCTGCCTGTGACCTTCCGAAGGATTACAGCCTCTTTCAGGCATCCACCCACTCTGGTGTGGGGTCCTCCATGGGCTACAGTGTGGATATCTGCTTCACCATTGATGTCCATGACTGCAGGGGCAGGGACTGCCTCACCATGGGCTGCACCATGGGCTGCAGGGGAATCTCAGAGGACTTTGGTGTCTGCAGAGTTATTTTTCTCACCTTCTCATTCCTCTCTCCCATTCAGTTTGCTCCTGCACAGTTATATTTTTTCCCCCTTTTTAAGTATGTTAATCACAAAGGCACTACTACTATTAGTGATAAGCTTGGTCTTGGCTAGTGGTTGGTCCATCTTAGAGCTGACTCTACTGGACTTCTGGCAGCTTCTTACAGAAGCCACTCCTGTAGCATCTCACTACTAGAACCTGGCCATGTGAACCCAATAAGCTAACATAAAGTAGCTTAGAAGAAACTGTTAAAGATTGAAAGCTATACTTCACATTGTGTCTCCCAGGTTAGCATTTAATGAACAAATAATGGAACAAGTATTGTTTAGTAGTACACTATCATGTCCTTGAATGAAGTCCTTGACTGAACAAAGCGCATAGCAAATAGAGAGGGAGCTGAGGGGGAAAAAAGGACTGAACAAATAATTGACTCTTTTTTCTTTTTTTTTTTTTTTTAAAGAAAGGTTGTGCAGGGGTTATATCTTTGTAGGAAAATGCAGGAATGTATGATTTAATAAAAATCCAACGTAAGTAAGCACTTCTCTTGCTGTTATAACTACTGTAATCCAGTCATCTCTGAGCTTTTTTAAAACATGATGAAGTATTTAGAGAGATCAATTAGAAGAACTTACAATGTTAAGAGTTGCCAAAACTTGCAGTAGTATAAATATTTGGAACTGTTTTAAATGTAAATATCCTAGACGATATTTACCTTTCGTGTGCAATCTTATCTTAATCTGCTTGTCAAACGTGAAGGCATTCTCCAAAAGGTAGGAGATATGTTTTAACATTCTAATCACAAATCAATGTTGCAGATGTACAGCAGCTGACAATTCTGTGTTGCACTTTATTTCACTGTTCTAGAGTTGAACTTACAAAGAACTGAATGGATTGATGTATGCATTCAGCTTGACAGCTTGCTCATGCACTCGGGTATGGACATGGGCGTAAGCAGAAAACAATCATGGTATTTGGTGGACTCAGTGAGAACTAAGTGTGTTTCCTCCTTAATTTTGACTCATTTAATGTGTTTCAGTAAGGATAAGTAGAGCTTGGGAAATAAAGAATTCATTCATCAAGGTTGCTGATACAGAATCTAATGATTACTATGTATTTGGAGAATCTGTTTACAATTTCTTTCATATTTGTAGCATGACTGTTTCTGGCAAAGAAACCCTCAGACAGCTTTCATTTCACCATGACAGTTCCCAGAACAAGCAGTGACTGAGTGTATGTCATTGTGAGTCCCAGGATCTTAGTTTTCTGCTCATCAAGGTCAGAGCTGTGGACAGCATACTGAGGCCTCTTTTCTTTGCAAATGTCTGGGCTTCCTTCCTTCACAACAGAAGCATAAAAAAGAGATAAGTGAATGTGACGTTAACACAAACATGAGTCTGATAAAGGATAAGATGCTACAATATCCAGATGCAGAGACTTATAAGCACTACTTGAATTACAAGTTTACATATAGTCCTTTGTAAGGGAGACAACAAGGAGAAGAACAAGATATTAAAGTAAAAAGAGATTTTTAAATAGAAATTGATTACGATAGTCTGTCTAACATTGACTATACTCATTTAGAAGACCAACATTAGCCTTTCATGTCTTTTATTGAGTCTCTGTAGCTTTTGGTCTTTTTCTATGGACCTGATTTTCATTATAAGATACTCAGAAATATTTCATAAGGACTCCACAGTATGCAGCAAAACATGTCAGGAAGCTTTGTTCTAACATTATTTTCAGCCTGTGCTCAAATTTTGATGATTTTTAAGATTGGATTTTAACAATTTGAATGAATGAAGTGCAAAAAGCACAACTCTTTATTTCTTTAGCTTCTTCTACCTGGAGCGAACTACTCAAGAGTCTCCTTTCTCACTCTAGAGAAAGAAGAACATCATGCTTTCAGTCTGCATTTCTCTGTTTCTAGTGAATATTCTGATTTTGGCTGGCATCTTCCTCTAAAGAACATACCTCTCCATGTTCTTCTTCAAACATGGCACAGATTCTAAGTGTGCTTGAGTATATTTGAAAAAATGACATTTCTGTCTCATCTTTTGCTTAGCCTTATTTTTTTAAATGTGAATAACTTGGAGGCTATGCTTTGCTGTTCACTTTAATGCCAATCAAGTGTATTAGTATTTACCTTCCATTTAAAATTCTATTACCTCTAAATACAATGACTGTTGTTCCTGAACTGATAGTAATTTTTTAAAAGCTCTACTTCAATATTTTTTTTCCTTGCTACATATATTGGGAATTTATTTAGCAATTATACTGCTATGAAACCAAAATAGACAATCGGTTTATGGCTTCAACAGACATACTTCTGTTGAAACATTGACAAAACCTCGTCATCTTATCCTCTCAGTTTAGAAACGTATTTTCTCCCTTTTTCTCCCAAACAAATTCAGTGTATCGAACCTTCTAAAAGCAAAGAAATTCCCCTGGAGTGGCTCTTGTACAATGGAATTTTGTAATTGGTTTCAAATCCTCTTTCTTGCATATGTCACACTTGTCTTCGTCAGACTTTTCCCACTCACAAATCCCGCCTTTCTGAAATAACATCTATGCTAAAGATGTCAATTAAATATGTTCAAAAAAGAAATTAATTGCTCACAATTAAGTAAGAATATTCATGTTTACTATAGTAAAGGTGTTCAGATTCATGTATTATACATATTATCCTAAATTCCTACTTTCATTCTCTCCACCAAATCATCTCCAGAAGAATAGTGTTTCATAAGGAGACAAGGAGTGGGAAAATCACCAAAACAATTAGAAAAAAAGCAAATAAATAAAAAATTGATTATTAAAACTACAGTTGTCTTTCTGAAGTTACTGTAGACTGCTATTCAAGCTGAGTATACTTGCCCCAGAAGCAGTGGCCCAATAAAGTCCAGTAATGCTGTCCTCCATGTGAAATTACTAGAATATTAAAGCCAACTTTGTATAGATAACATTTACTTATAGTTTAACTATCCATATATGCCACCTAATAAGCTGTGACAGATTTTTGATTTTTGAGAGAAGGGACTGCAATAGAAAAAATATCTTGGCAATTTTCAGATATTTACTTCTTTCTGATATATTATTTTTCTCCTCCTACTCTGTCTGTAAGTACTTCTTAGAGAAATGAACACAGCCGGAGGGATATGAAAAATAAGTATAATGAAACCCCAAACCACTTCAAAAATACACTTCTGTTCAGTATGTTGCTTAAGCAGAATACACATTGGGGTAGCATAAAAGGTTTATTAGTGTTTGGAATGAGATACATAATTCACTCATTGCTTCATCAGTTCAAGGGAAAAAATAAACAAACAAACAAACAAACGCAGCTGTCCAAAACTCCTAAGGACAAATGTGTTATCCTGTTCTACCAAATTTTCTGTTTTCCAATATACTTAGGCACTTAGGAAAAAAATAATTAACTTTTATAATTAGCTGTTATAAGTTCAGTTATTCAGGAACTAGAGTTGTTAAGAAATAACTGCCTTTTTTATAATATGTTATTTTTTCTCCAACTTGGTCATGCTTGTCAATAGCCAATACAGCTCAGAGCATTATAATTTGCCAAAATAATTGTAGATTCTTTCAGGACTCTCTTGCATCAATCAGTCCTCATAAATAAAACTTTCAAGTTTGCTTACAGAACAAAACCTCTTTGAAAGTAGGTGGATTTTTCATTACTATTTCTAAACATATTAGAATGTCTTACACGTTATACTGAGAGTTTTCAGAATACTATATTATGTTAAATGTTGAATAACAAACCCTGTAACAATTTAGTAACAATGCATTAGCTTCTCCCATACAGATTTCTGACAAAAAATGAAGGTTACTGATGCCCAGTGGTAATTCATTAGTAAAAGAGAAGCAAATATACAGGCATATATCTCTACTTTATCTCCTTTAACTGCTTCAAGAGTTCAATATGGAGAATAAACTACATATTTCCTGTATTATATGTTAAATACCAGCCAGTTTGTCGTATGCAAAATCCATCTGGAATAACTACTACCTGAGGTACTTATAACTTGCTGCCTCTGGATTTGCTATATATCACAAAGTTTCAGTGGTGGTCAGTACAGCAAAAAACAATACTTTGACTCTGTGGTTATGTAGCTGGAAAAGTAAATGTAGAATTTCAAATCTCACAGTGTTGTCTGTGCCTGTCCAGAGATTCCCCAAGAGTGCTCCTAGATAAGGGCTGGGAAACAAATAAGTTTGTTTAGAAGTGAGGAAGGATATAGGCTGCCTGGAAGTTCTGCAAAATTAGCTCTGTGCATTTAAAGGAGCCCTACCCTGTCACAGGGGATCTTTGCATATAAAGACAACCTATCCCAGAAGTCTTTGTATAGGCCATCGAGTGCTTCATAAAGCATTAGTCAAATATGTGAAAGTAATCAAATGAAAGCCTAATCAAACAAGTTGATCTTAAGCAAATATTTCAAATGGCCTTGGGACTGAATTTAAAAGGTGGAAGTGGCAAGGGGAACTAATAAGTATGATGTGCGAACATTTTCCTATCTAAAATATAGTTAGACTTTGGAGCAGCAGAATCAAACAATAAATGTGAAAGCACCCCAGAGACTCCTCAGTGACACTTGAATCAACAAAACAAAAACAAAGGCAAAGAGCAACATTCTACTATTTGGAACCGTACAGAGCATAGTGCAACTCAGTAATTGACTTGCCAGCACTGTGGTAGTTGGTAAATATTGCAACACGTATAACAAAGGATATTAAAAAACCTTCTTCTGTTTAAAGAAAATGTGAACATATGCTTCACTGTTTCATGAAATGAATAGCAAATGTAAGCTCTGTTTGGGAGGTTTATTAGCCTTAGCGTATTGCACATGGCACTGCAATGTGTGTCATGTGCTCCTTTGAGATTAATTTTGAAAATAGCAGAAGTAAAAGTAACTGAACACTTGTTTCTTCAGAGCTTTTATTTCTTAGCTTCTGTATGCAGCCAATTCCAAGTGGATATCGGTGTATTATTAGTCTGGGGCACAGAATGTGAAATTTTGATTTAATAAAATTCTCTTCATTAGTTCAAAGGTTTTTTTTTTTAAAAAGAAAAACTAAAATCCCTAGTCTTTTCCCCTTAAGAGAAAGAATGCATTACTTATTTGTATTCATGCAAGCTTTTTGGAACTGGAAAGCTCTGAAATCAACTGAGAAAGAGTGGCAACTTTTTACATAATAGAAGATATAGTGAATAGAGTTGTAGTCATTATTGTGTTAGTTGATGCTAGTAATGATTTTTACTACTGGGATGCCAGACTATCCAGCTAAAATAAAGATACCATCACAGGCTATCAAATACATAGAAAATTGCATGAGTCTGATAGTAATTTTCCAACTATGCTATGGGAAAATGAGAGACAGAAAAGAAGTTAGGCTCATTCTCAGCAGGTGACAAAAATAAAAAATGCTTATATCTGTTTTGCCTAGCAGCTCTGGGAATTCTGTGTATCTCATAGGGAAATATATGCACTCCCAGAGTGTTGTGTACATGAATGAGATTCCAAATTCTCTTCTATTTAAGTATAACCCTTCACTATGTCACTGCCACTGTTGAGAAATCAAATGAAGCTGAAAATTCAACAGAGAAAGAGAGGGAAGATGTTAATATTTGAATGGGAGACTATACTATTTGAAACCTTGGAATGGAAACTTTATTATTGTCTTTTTGACCTTGGAATAGTCATGACTGTCATCTGTATTTCAGTTCTTCATCTGGAAAAGTGCAATATAGAAAAATTTTAAGGTGAGAAATCTCTTAAAACAGCATTCAGGTGTTACAAACCTCTACATCCTGTCATCCTGTCATCCAGCTTGGATATCCTACCACCAAACCAATAAACTGAAGGAAATCCCACATCATCATCCAAAACAGGGTTGCTCTTTTGCAACAGACCTGTCTTGTTTAATTTGTCACATTTTAAAAGATAATCTACTCTTACTATCAATGTTTTTGAGTTCAATAATATTTTCATAGAAAAGCAAGTGCCTTATTCAGATAGAAGATCAATAGTGGTCATGGACATCATGTAAATTTAATAAACTGATTTGCTTTATATTCATCTTCAAAGCATACTCTGGGGATACAGTATATAACAACATAAATCTTGAGGACAATATTCAGGGAAAATCAATGATGAAGTTATATTGGCCCCAAAAACCTGCTTTAGCAATTACGTTCATCCAATTAATATATGACCTGTATCTATTCAAAATAAGGCAAATCTTGAATATTTAATAACATAACCTATATTCAGCTGAAGTATTATAGATAACTTCATACAGAAACATAACTATTCAGTTCAAGAAGGCTATAATCTGTTTACAGAGAAAAGTAGAAGGAAAAAAGCGAACAAGGGAAATCACATATTTTCAAGTAATTGTCTTGATTGCAAATATCACTGTTTCTTCAGACTTTTATTTCTCAGCTATAAATCTACTGTTTACAGACATTATATTAAGAGTTGGGGTGGAGCATATGATTCCAGCTATATGTACCTCACAGGCAGATCAAGTGAATCTCTCATGTTAATGTTGCGTAGCATGCAGGTTTGAGGACTACAGAGGAACAGGAGACTCTGACTGTAACAGAATGAGAAGCCCTGGTGAGGTCTCATCTGGAACAGTGTCCAGTTTCTTCCTAGCTCAAGAGAGAATCCATTGCAGGACCACCAAAATGATCAGGGCACTGGAGTATGTTTCTTATGAGGAAAGGCTGAGGGATCTGGGACTTGGAAAATAAAAAATTGAGGGGGAACTTATTAATACTTAAAAGTATTTGAAAGATGTATGCCAAGGGGATGAAGCAACACGTTTTTCTGTAGTGTCCAGTGACAGAACTAGAGGTAATGGATAAAAGCAGGAACACAAAAAGTTCCACTCGAATTTAAGGAAAAACTTCTTAAATGTAAAGGTGAGGGAGACTTGACACAGGCTGCCCAGGGAGGTTGTGGAATCTCCTTCCCCGGAGGTGTTCCTGAGTGACCTGATCTAGGAGGACCTGCATGAGCATGGGGATTGGACTAGATGATCTTCAGAGATCCCTTCCAGCCCCTATCATTCTATGATTCTGTGTGATTCTATGATTCCAATAGAAGCTGATGTCTCCAGGGCAGAGCAACACCTTCCTCCATAACAGTGATACCTGGGATTGGGCCTTCACTTTCCACCTGCAGACAGTACATATTTATTTATCTGTGTTTCTTGGATACAAGATTTTCTAGGGGTTTTTTTTGTGTTACATGTAAGTGCACAAATCTCTACATTTCTGTTTTATCACTATCCAAACTGTTTCTAGATGTACAAAATGGTAATTACCTTTTACATAAATTCTAATGGCAGCCAATCTACTACTAATAATTTGCAATGTATTTCAAATATAGTGTGCAAAGGTGATACTAAGAACAGAAGTTTATTGTAATATTTAAATTAGTTTTAGTAAAAAACACTTAGAAATAATTATCTTGTGTCTACAGCAGTAAAATTCTCGATCTTCTGTAAAACTTAATCATCACCTACAAATTCATCAGAGGAAATATAAGAATTTAAAAGGTAATAGTAAAAAGAGAAATGATGATGTCACACAACTGTGTAAATGGATGCTCAGACTCGCTTGCTCTGCCTCCTAAACTGTACAGGGAAAAGAGAAATACAAGAAGAAGTTAGCGAGTCAAGTTAAGGACAGGGAGATCATTTGGTAGTTAGTGTCATGGGCAAAACAGACTCAACTTGGGGAGATACAGCCTCATTTGGACCCACTACCATAATCTGGCCACACAGAACCACTACAGGGTTCCAGAATACCAAATGAAGATGTTCTTTAACAAAGCTAAAACAATTGTGCAGGTGATGTTGAATCCTGAAAAAAGTTGGGTACATTGTGAACTTTGGTTTGATTCAGTTTAGAGTGAAATTGTTTCAGACTTTAAAACTGAATAAGACTAAATATCTGTGTTATGTCATCTTTCCTAAGGCACCTTCAAGACATTTTTAGGAAATACAATGAAAAATGCCAACACAACTCTGATGTTGCTATGAAGGGTAATATTTTGCCAGCTTCTAGGGGAAAAAAAAGAAGGCAGGGAAAAGCAAGAGTTCGGAAGACAGCCTTTTCTCAGGATTCACTTACTAAAATGTATAAATCAGTGTATCATCTTCTTTAAATTAACCTCCTTGACCATTAAGGAGTCTGAGAATTGTGATTGATTTGTCTGGTAGTTGTTTTTTTTTTTCCTTTTTTCCACCAACCAGAGTGAGGCTGAGACAGTTTCTAAGGAGAGTGAGTAAGTTAAACTCTAAATAAAGCATCCAAATCAGATGATTGGGATTCAAACAACGAATCAGTTTTGAGACAATTACTTTGTCACATAACAGCTACTGAAGAAAAATATTTTTCAGTATTTTTAATGTTTTTATATTTCTGTTGCCATGCCTCATACCTGAGCCAATAATTCCTAGAAGTTAAATGTAGTTTATATTATGCAGGTTTTGTGAAAGAATAATAATGATTATGCAAGTTAGCTTGAACCCATTTAGTGTCTGGGAGTGGTGTAAAAATGACAGGGGAGATAGGATGCTTCTGTTTTGTTCAGCAGTTGCACCGCAGCACTGCAGTGTAAAGATGAGAGGTACTTTCTCATACATATACTTAAGTATAGATACTATGATACAGTGACACCTACCATAATATGAATTTATTTCTATATTGTAATGTAAAAAAAATTGTCATTAACATAGCAGTGGTGGGATTACAACACTTAGAGATCACAATTTTTCTTTAACTTAAAAATGAAGTGATATATCTCTGGGTTTTCAATGGGGTTACCACTGACAATGTTTAACTTTCTCAAAACAGATATGTTGAAGAGGTGTGAAATTTTGTTTTACTTCATGCTTTTCTTTAATTTTGTGCTGCAACAAACTATCCTTGTTCACCTCACTGTAAATCTTCTTTAATCTAATACAGCACATTATAAATCACAGAATTGCAGAGTCTTAAGGGTTGGAAGGAATCTTGAAAGATCTTCTAGTCCAATACCTCTACCAGAGCAAGATCACCTGGAGTAGGTCACACAGGAACTCGTCTGGGTGGGTTTTGAATGTCTCCAGAGTAGATGCCACAACCCATCTCGGCAGCCAATTCCAGTTCTCTGTCACTCACACAGTGAAGAAGTTAAACTACTAGAATCAATATTTACTTGTTGACATAGATAAGTTCAGTTGAAAACTTGCTTAAATGGAAGCTAAAATAATATGAAGACAGTAATGAATTCCACCCTCAGTCTATAGTGTCTTTATAGGGACTGAGTGGGAAGGTAGTGTAATTATGAATGCTGTAACATTATATGTGAAAAAAAATTAATATTTAGATAAGTCAAGCAACTCAAAGGGAATGACCTCATGTATTTAGACTTGACTGTGATGTGTATATTGCACCCTGCTACCTGGTTACAGGTAAAATGAAAAAGTTTTCTATTTGATCTTGATGTTATAAAAATACTGTGGCTCTTCGTCAGTTCTGGCCTCATCCAGTGGAAAGCTATCACGTCATTTCCCCTCTGTTGCCCTACAGTCATAAAATCATTACAGTTTGTCTTTAGGGTAAGCATCTGATTTAAGGAACCACATATGAAGAGAGCTGTCTTGCAACTTGCAAATAGGGTTTGGCAGCTAGTTGAAGACAAGTAACTATTATTAGCTGCTACAGCAGGCAAGATAAAAATGTCATTTTTTCTGAAAGGTGAAGTTAAAGTTTTCAGTTTCACTAGAGAAGATTTCTGTCATGGTTTGAAACAGTGCTATATGTGGAAGCTACCACTGTACCATCTGTCATTGCAAATGATATTTTGGGGCCATATTATAACCCAACTGATGATTAGCTCACAACCTTGACCGAAATACTTTCTGTGAATTAAAGTTATATATGCACTTAGAAGCTAAATTCAGCATATTTGCTATTAGGTCAGCACCTCTGGAAGAGCTCTAAAGGTCTTAAGACAGGAACACACCAAATCATGTAGAAATATTTTGCATAGGAATTAATGGGGAATCTAAACCTGAATGTGCTACAAACCCTTGAGTGCAGCTAATAGACACGGTAATTCACCTACCATTCTTGAAATCTAAGGAAATTGAATGGGGACAATACTGTGTCCAGTACTTTTAGTTCACCTTGAGCACAGAGATGTAGTTTTTTGAACTGATGTAAATTGTTAAACCTATTTACCATTTCAGTGTTGAAAATTCAACTTTCAACACCAGTTTACCAGTTTAGTCTTTAAAAGCCATTTTTTATGCTTTTGACAGGTAAGACTTTGCAAATATGAACATTTGAAGACTATTGTTCTGAATCATACTTAGAGACATTACATACATGATTTTACCAAAAACTATCACTGCTACAAATGTGATACATAGCTAGCTCTGATGTGCTGGATTACTGCAGTAAAGCGAAGGAGACAAAGCCTATCCATTTTGCAGCCTGGTGAAACAGTTTGTTGCAGTTTGAAGAGATCACACAGCAGTTGGTGAAAGGACTAAAGAAAGGTCAGTCTGTATGTAAGGCAAAGTGGGGAAAACTAGCAACACAAACTAGAGAATCAAATTATTTCTTTTTGCCTGTACCGTGTGCGGGTGATGTGAAATAATTGCAGAGAGATTCCTTGTGATACACTCTTCTCCAGTGCCGTTTTTCATCCTTAAATAGATAGCACTACATTTTCTGAAAGCTGACTGATCACAAATAAACTCCATCATTGTTCTTATGAGAGCCTCAGGGCAACTGACAACCTTGTATTAGGTATTCTAAGGTCCGGTGGGAGGACAAGGGAACCATGACTGTAAATTCAGGTCTGGAGACAGAGAACTGCACTTCAGAGAAATGCACCTGAAAGAAATTCAGATTTGTCTACCTGACACCTCAGCAGAATACCTTGGATGATCTTGAGGGACAAAGTTGTAGTAAATGGACATCCCAGGAACCATGAAGGGTGGCTAAAATAATTAAAAACCTATTCAATTTATAAAAGAGTATATTGGTTATTAAGTCTTAGAATAAGACTTTCAGATTCCAAAATTAGTGCACCATAGCATTTTCATGTATTATGGTTGATACTGGCTTAGGAATACAGAGTAGCAAACAAATAATTTGACTGTGAAGTTATATTCTTCAATGCTCACATATCAAATTATATTTTTACCTTCCTTAAGCCTATTTTGTGGTTATTTCAACAGTACAGCTGAAAATAACTCTGAATCTTGAAGCTATAATATCAGCTGAACAAAACATAGCATTTCACTTTTATAAGTGAAGAAAGAAAATTTAAAAACGTATTCATTATTTTAAGACTTTTTGTTGCTTAGTAACTCTGGGAAGGATGATGGGATTTCACTCTGACACAGGCCAGTAGGCAACTGGCTGGTGATAGGAGCAAGGGACTTTTCCCCATGCTCCCTAAACACTATCAGAAAAGTCCCTGACTCCAAAAAGACCATTCAAAAGTCCAGTGAAGCATTATATTTCATTTTTCATAAGATATACCTTACTGTTGCCAGCACTTTGAGAAGTTTGGATTTCCATGCCATTCCGGTGGATGTACAACATGCCTACAGGCTCATTTAAATAATATTTATTCCATATGAGTTATCTGTCTTCCACTATGACATTGTACAGCAGTTGTTGTTGGGCATGTATTCCAACTCCTCCCAAAAGTACAGCAGAAGTGAAATCAATAAACATTTTAGATCATAGTAAAACAAGTTCTAAATTCAGATATTCCTGTTCCAAACATTGGCCCAAACCCATGCCTCAAAAATCACCACACTATAGCAGCTGTCTGCCCACTATTCCACACCTTAGTATCTTATTCAAAATCCTAAACAGAGTTTGTCTGTAAGTGTGACTTCTGAAATCCCACCACTGGTTAGAAATTTTAACAAGCTATATATGATACCCTTTCTTTGCAATATCTTTGCAATGGTAGATTCTCTGCCCAGGAATATATCACTTGTCCATAAAAGATTATCACTAAATTTTGGGGATTTCTCTGAGAAATGTATGGGCAAGACTGATTCTTTGCTGGCTTCTCATTTGACAAGATGTTAAAATTTAACTAGTTTGTTGGGATTTTTTAAGGAGAGAATTTTAGAATTTGAGACTCTTCATCCTCTCCCATTTTTTCAAGCTACTATAGAAACAGAATAGAAACATTCATATTAAGGATTTATCTGAGGGAAAAAAAATACAAAACAAAGCCAGAAGAATCCTTCTTCCTCCTGATGAATTCAAGCTAAGATTTTGCCCCAGGACCACAGTACATGTCTGGATTTTTATTTTATATATACTGAAGACAAAGTTTCAGTTTGAACCTTTCCTAAGCTTACCCAGAACTTTAAATCATTCTGTTTGAAAATCTTGGTAAATCTAGCCCAAGCTTCAGCTCTCTTTAGGAAGTTTATAACATAGAAGTTTTGAACAATCTCTTTGTAGAAAACATGATGCCTAAGCAGTATTTCAGGTAACAGAAATCTGGTGAACTTAAATGTCACATTAATAGAGAATTTTCCCCCCCCCCAAAGATATAAAATATTATAGGCATGATTAGTGCTTTCAGGTTTGGTTGTTGGATTTTTTTTCTTTTTCCTCTTCTCTTCCAATCTTTGCTGCTCTATGATTAATTGAGCAGTGATAAGATTATTACAGTCCAGGAGGACTGGTCGTGAATTGACAGATAAGGGCATTCATAGACATAGGAATATCAATCCATAGGAATTGGCATTTTTTGGATGATTTGCCCAGAAATTGTATCAATATAAAAGAAGGAAAAATGAACCATTTCTATTATCTCTTTTAAAATATTATAAGATAAATGCATAATTTTACAAGGAATTTGCAATAAACAAATTCTCTTTTATCAGCAAGTAGTAAAATAGCCTAATACCACAATTAGCACAGTAGAACAAGAGGACAGAATTTTGTTTACCTTAGTCTATTTTACAC
This sequence comes from Colius striatus, assembly GCF_028858725.1. Classification (NCBI taxonomy): domain Eukaryota; kingdom Metazoa; phylum Chordata; class Aves; order Coliiformes; family Coliidae; genus Colius; species Colius striatus. The sequence continues at coordinate 52,197,923 of NC_084760.1, read as the reverse complement.
TGCACAAATCCTGGTTATAACAACTAAAACTGAAGACAGGTAGCCAATCTTCAGCAGATTCAGCATGAGAATAAACTGTAGAATAGAAAGATTAAAAGTTTTCCTTGTTATGGCACTTCAAACTTCAGATATGCCCAGGATACCAATAGCCTCCTTTGTCACAAGAGCACATTGCTGACTCATGATGACTTTCGATACTATAGGTATTTAAATGTTAGTCACCTGGATGTTTCAGTGGCTTAACTGTAAAGCTGAACACAGTAAGGAGACTTCTAGGTCCGTTTTGCACCCCTTGAATTTCCCACTATGTTATATTTAAAAGAGGTACACAGAGTACCTTACAACTACAGAGTCCTTATACATACTGCAGATACTGTAATTGCAGTAGCAGCTAGTTTTATCTTTTTGCAGATTTATGAACCTGCTTCAATAAAAATAATTCTCAGGTTTTTAGCTTAATGCAGATATTTAACAATATTTAACAAATAGGTATCAGAATTCAATTGAAACCAATTTAGGTATATTTTTATTGCAACAATGTAATCAAAACTGCATTGCTAGTTTATGATAGTCAAATTATCTGCAGTTTGAATGGAAACCAGATTTCATGATATAACTGATAGGAACAAGATCAAAGAATAATCAGATGTTCAGGGTATCTTTTCCTCACTAAGCTGAAATATTAAATATACTTATATGCCTATTCCAGTAGCAATAGAAACATTCTTTTGATAGGCTGATACTTATGTTACCATTACTTATGCTATAGTTCTAGTTACAAACAAAGTATATTAATAATAAAGTATTTTCTATCTACTGAACTGCAGAGTTATCACTCACTACATAGTAAAGAGAAGCACTGCTCACAGTGGGAATTGAAGATATTGAAGCCTTTTATTTTTTTTTTTTTGTCTCTCATCTCACCAGGTTTAGGCCCTCTCCTGTGGAGAAGTCTTTCTTCTCTCAGTCTGAATTTGGGCCATATTTACTCCTTTCCATTTCTCTTTCACTGGACTTGATGTCCTAGTCTGTTTCTAGTTCAATCACTTTGCCAAGTGTTTGTGTAGTCCTTGCATACAAGTCCATGTTCAATTTTACCCATTACTACTTTCTAGTCCATCTCTCATCTCCTTTAATTTCATTCCATTTTGCTACTTTTCCACTTCCTAGTTTTGCTCAGTTGCCTGTACTCTCATTCCAGTGGAATGCAATTAAGTTCTCTTCTTTTCTTGTTCAGTCTCAGCTACTTAGGAGTAAACTAAAATATGTAAGATTGAAATTGCAAACAAATGTATTATTCATTATCAATGAACTGGAATGGGAAAAGGAAATGAGTTCTATGGGATGAACTATTAGAAGGGAATCATTCCATTAGGCTGAATGGATACCAAAGGGGAAGAAATGTATGGACTGGGGATGGGAAATAGGTTAAACTAAATTACAAAAATGAAAAGAAAAGAGTAAGTAAGAGAAAGGGAACAATTTGGAGGTACAAAGAGAAGTAAGATAGTAAGGAAGAAAACCTAAAAGATGAAAGTAAACTACGAAAACAAAGAATAAGCTAAGCTTCATGCAAAGCAATTAAAAACCTTAAAGAGAAAACGAAACAAATTTGGCTTAAGAAAAATCCAAATATAAATTAATGAAAGATTAATGGAAAGATACTAACATGATGATTAGACTAGGTTTACAAGATCAGGTTGCAACCAGCAGAAAAGAAACAGAACTATTTATAGAGCTATGTTGATTTGATTGTTGATAAAATGCCTAGTGCTTAATGCCTGATCTGTCCCTGTTGTGAGATACTGAGCTCAGGGGAGGGCACTAGTTTGTCCTGTCATACTGGATTCCACAACAGTGGCTGTCAAGTGGGCTTCAGTATTTGGCAAGTGATAAATCTTTTCTTCTCTACATCTTTTCTATCTCAACTAGAGATTATTGAAATGCTTTCTACAGGGGGTATGCCTTTAAACCATTTGAAATTTGTAGATGAAATAGAATATCCCAGACCACATCTTTGGTGGCATTTTATGCAGAGTAGTTTGTTTTGACCTTTTAAATATGTTTTTTTAAATGGTTTGGAATTCATCTAAGTAAAGATGAATTCCACTGTCCCCTTTTATATCTCCTGCATAGCTGAAGTCACCTTAGGTACTTCAGCTAAAAGCTCCTTCATGGTAATGAATGAACAGGAGGAGGCTGATGGCAAAGTGTAATCAGTGTGAAGTGACTTTGAACCTGGCCTTATTTTTTTCTGGGATCTCTCAAAAATTAGATCTGATTATATCAGGACATATTAAATGTCCAGGGAAATAACAGGGGACAGGAGAGATCAATTAGGCAGTAAGGATTAACTGGTGGGACAGTTCTAGTCAGAAGGGGAAGTACAGGGCAAAGATGCAAAAGTGGAAGATGAGGGAGAGTTAGCTGATAATAAAATTTGATAGGTTATTTCTATGTTGGTTATCACTTCAGACTGGTAATAATAGAATGCCTTGAACATAAACTGGAGGAGTGGACTTGTTTTATATATGATGAATTTGACCTTGACAGATTATTTGTCAATTTTGATACAGTTTTGTACAAGGTTTATAGGAACTGTATGGAAACTAAACCAACATTACTTCTATCATAGAAGTAGCACATATTAATTAAGACTGCCTGAGACGTATATAAGTAAACAAAGTAGCATAATGTATTGCTGTTTCTTCTAAGTTATCTTTCTAAACTTTGTATTTCCACCTTGTCAAGAACGAGAAATAATTTCAGGGTCTGATTTGGAGACATTGGCTATTGCTCAGTTACTTAATTTTTCCCATTGCCTGGAAGGTGAAAGAACTGACTGAAGGTTTTTATTGTTTAGTCAGACCTTTGCACATGAGAAGAGAAGAATTCTGCATGCATGATGATAACGTGTCAAGCAGAGGCTGTCAACAAAAGGAAGAAGCCCAAGCTTAGGTGATCACCCCTATGACAGAGGAGCGCACAGAGAGGGATCAGGCATCTTGTTGATGTCCCTGTGGAATGAAGGCAGAGAAATGTTCCTGACAGTGGCAACCATGGGATTTCTCTCTCTGTCAGTGAAAGGAAAGCACGACTGACAGTCTCAACCTGGAGTACAGCGGCAAGAATGGAAATAGCACTGCAGGGTAAATGAGCCATGTGAAGAAGCATAGTCCACAAAGTGGAAAGGTAATTTTTAGAGCTTTAATTTAAAACAAAATATCACTAGTAAGTGCCCTTTAAAAAAATTAAAAAAAAAAAAGAAAAGAAAAGAAAAGCACCCACACTGTGGCTTTCTATGTGGCAGCTTAGAGGAAGAGAGATACTGTGTGCTTGTTCCATTTTCAGGAAACTGGAATGAAATATAAATATCTACATTTTTATTTTATTTATTCAACCTTGTTTAAGTAAACTTTCACGTTTTGCAAACCTGCTGGAGAAGTCAATGTGAAATATCCTTTATTACTTATTTGTCCATTTCTTTACAATTGTTTAGTATCAGTATCAGCTGCAACATCAATACTTCTCATATTGTAAGATAAATGCTAGCTTCTGTGACCATCATGCCACTAGCAGGACTCAAGCTATTTGTTTTCTTCTACTAAACAAATGCATTTAGACAAAAAGAGATGGTGTCAAAAAAACTTTAAGCATTGTAAATTTAATAAATAAGTATCAGAAAGGTGTCTGATAAAGAATTACTTTGCAAATATTAACATGATAACACAAACCTCATCTGCGCTGGTGAGTCAAAATTTTTGGCAGAAACTGATCTGATTCCAAAAATACCTTTGAAATATCTTTGAACCTCAAGGATCAAGAGATTAAGATGCTCGTTTGAGTAACACAGAATTGGCTTATCATTATCAGTTATGTTATTAGCTCTATACATCTAAGTCCTTGGTGGTCTATTTGCCAAATAGTAATGATAGAGGCATTACATGCTCTTACTCAGAAAGCTCTTCCAATAATACTTAATTGGAGAATGAAAGACAATCCTCTTCTATGGCTACTGGGGCCATATAAACACCTAGGAAGCTAGCATAATCAAAATCCATTATGTTTTTATTAACTACAACATTTTAGTTAAATTTATGAGCTCTCATTAGCAATTCAATATGTTACTATGCATAACAGAGATCTGTTTCTTGCCACCAGGTTTTGCTTAGGCCTCTTTGCTTAGGGGTCTATCAGTATTGTCTGTCATGAAGTTTGCCAGAATATTTAATTGTTCTTTTCAGTTGGATTAGGAGTGATTTTAGCTATTTGTTAGGGTATTCGTTTACCAGAAAATTCTGAAAAAGAAGAAACAATAGATTTGTCCTACATGGACAGCACCACAGTAACTTAAAATGCTGTTATTACCAATATTAAAAACACATGAAGGTATATTCCCTACATAAGTTTCAAAGGATACTAATATATTGCAAAGGAAAAAACTAAAATTTTAAGGAAAATATTTAGATTATATTTTTAGCTTGAATCAGATAGTTGTTACAAATCTCTATCATTTGCTTTCTTTTATTACACTCTTCATGATAATTTTTTCTAAAGTACATGATCCTCTATTTCATTGTGTATGGATATGTGCACCTAATGACCTTGAAACACTCTTCTACACTGTTCCATTTTTATTACTACTTCATAGCTCAAAATGAAGTCTTATACTTTATTGACTATTGTTTGAGCCCTGCTATAGCTATAGCTATAGCTATAGCTATAGCATTATAAGTTTCCTTGTGGACTTTCCTATAACAATCATTGTTTCACAACTGTTAACTCATTTTCACAACACCTCTGTTACATGAAGGCAACCTGTTAGCTATATTTATTAGGGCAAATGATAAAAACTAGATGCAAAAATGCAAAGATGTTTAGACACTACAATTTAGACACTTTAAATAGACACTGTTACAAGCAACAGAGCATCAGTCAGAAAGTAAGGGCAAAGACAAAACAAGATAAAAAATATTTAACGATTCATGAAACGTAAATATGATTTTTCATTAGTGCTTATTTGATTTCTGCAGGCAAAGGATGTCAGAAAAACCTATTTTACAGTCACTGACTCAGGCTCCCTTGCTGCTGCAGGAAGCTATGCCATAAAGCCTTGATGCTGAAGTCCAAAGAATATTTGTTCTGTACTTGGGCAATAGAAGAGGCTCAGCTCATATTTGGTCCATAAGGCTATTAAATTCCTTGACATTTTGTAGATGGCAATTCCTACGACAAGGAAATACTGAAATAATGAGTACATATGTTATCGTGATGGAATGGGGGAAATGAGAGACTGCATGGTCATCTTCAAGATTTGTCATGTCCTTTGTGTCACCAGTCTCCAAAACTAGTCACTATTTTGTGCAAATCAACTTAAATCAGAAAAATACCATTTTCCCCTTTAGCCCTCTACATTATACTGACTTTAAGTATTAGCAGTAAAAACTAGAAGCGTTCCAACATTAACCTAAGAAATGGTTAGCACCTGTGAGCATTTTTACTTGATATTCACTAATTAGAAGGGAATTAAAATCCAAAACACAGAAACATAATAAAATCTTTAGTGACAACTGGTGAAAATTCCTCTGATTCCATAAGAAACAATCCATGTAATGACTCTTAAAAAAGATATCTCAGCAGAACTAGGAGCGCATCTCCAAATATATCCAAGCTCTCATTTTTCATAGAGAGACATCACAAAATTATGCATCAGACAGTACAAAATTCTTTGTGATATGCTGCAACGTGAATATGTTTATTCAGAGCACGCTGTGAATACCAGTTTGCTCTGCACATCAGGATGCTTTGTTCCAAACTAACTCTCATATAATGAATATGTAACTACTGACTGCTTGTGTAGGTCTGAGTTAAGTGACCTGCTCAGTACCATCAGAAAGTGTTAGCTTGTGTCCTTGCTGCTATGTTAGATCATGGCATCACTTTCTTCTGGTACTTCCTCATTCACCAAAAATCTTCCTTCCAACTAGAGATCTAAGGAAGTCCAGTAAAAGGTGTACACTTGAATCTATTATATTGCATATAACTTAAAATTATAGGTCTGATGTAACAAGTCAACAGAAATTTAAACTTGCATTTAAATGCATAAAAACTGCAGTAATTCTTTCTTGTTAATGCTAAGAAGAGGATGCAAAATATAACAAACTTCTTGCACACACATCACAAAGTATAAGTACAGAAAGGAACGACATACAAAGAAATGTTGTGTTTAGACTCTGGACTAAATTTTGGAACTCATTTCAGTTTGGATCAGTTTACATCAATCATAATTTTACCTGCATATATTTCTCTAGTTTATTGTTAATACTCCCATGTTTTTAATAAAGTCTATTCAGTTCTTACTATTTCCAAGAAAAATACCTGACATTTCAAAATATTCAGTATTAAAAATTGTAATCAAAACAACTACAGCAAAACTTTTTTTTTGTGACTATCCAATTACGCTGTCAAATTCTGTGAATTAGTATGACTGATAAACAAGATTGCCAAAGCAGGCTGACTTTTTTTTTTGTTCTTGTTGATTTTCTTCACTTTATACGGAAAACTACTGCCTACAGATGGACTTTCCTTTTCAGTATTCTTTTCTTTCAGATTAATTGAATTACCCGAACAAAGCTTGAACTCCAGTCTGAAATTTGCTACTATGCTGTATTAGAACACAAGATTCATTAGATTCAAAGATGAAAGGCTAAAATACTTATTACTGCATAACATAAAACAGTACACAGAGAAATCTTGAATACAAGATACAAGAAACAGCAACATAGGAGTGGAAAATACCATTTGTAAGCATCTTCGTTCACTTCAAGTGCACATTCAAGTATCCTTGTCTTGTGCTGGTGAAACATAATTTCTTTTATGTGTCAGTGGTGTGGAGAGTATTCTCTGGCAGCAGAAAAAAAAAAAAAATCCAAGCAGTGACCAAGTGCTTCAGACAAGTGGGAAAAAAAATGATTCCAGCAAATATGTTAGCAGATCAATACATTTCCAAACAATGCCCTGCACAGCCACCCAGCCCTAAAGTTAAAAAATGCCAATTGCAATGCTGAGTATATTCTCTCCCTACACAAACTCAATAGCTGCTCAAAATCCTGAATGCTTTTTACAACAGTTTCATTTAGCCCTGCAGTTACAAAAGAAAAGAAGGAAAACATGTGAAACCATACCATCTTTTATAAGAACATACAGTAAAGCTATCCAAAGGCCAAAATATTTAAGGTTACAGCAAGCTGATGCTCAGTGAAAAGAGAAGTTTTGTTTTTTAAGATTTCTCTTTTTTTTTACATGATTGTTTATTCTCATGTTTCTATACTACTGCAAATACAGTGAAGCTAAGGAAACAAGATTTCTACAGTACCCTGGTATTTAATGAGGTTCCTTAACTCTATGCACAGTAAAGTCAGCGGATGTACTCCACTCTTCATTATTACCTGTATAAAAGGAGAGAAAAGCATTTCCTTTTACGATTGCTTGGCAAAATATAAAAATCTGATTTTTAGAGGCAAAGAAGAGAAAAGATGATTCTCCAACAAAATGCTTTTTTTTTTTTTCTCTGAAAATTACATTTAAATGCCCTGGGGTTAAGAACACAAGGTGCTTTTGCATGCAGTCCTTTGCAGAGCATAGGAGATGTGTTTTGCTGATTGACTCCACATTCTGTTTAATGCATCAGTTGCCCATGACTACTTATTCTGAATTCCAAGAACCTTTCCTGCACGGCAGAGGGAACAATTTTATTTACTTTTTCTTTTCCAACATGTTCCTTTTTTTCATTAAACTATGCAATAGGATGTAGTCAGTAGAGAGAAAAAAAATGAAAAGATTACTACAGCTGCTGTGACAGCAAGTATGGTCTCATTCAAAGAAGATAAGTGGATTTCATAATTTTGAAAATGTTTGGTGAGTGTTCTTGTCTCTACTATACCAGGAATGTGGACAAACCCCTAAACTTTACACTACTTTGTCTCACAATTAGGCACTAAAAACTCAGCTAGCATTTAAGATAAATGGTTATTTGAACATAGAAAGCTTGTACAGCAATAGAAGTGGCTAACGGGAAAGTGTGGAAGTAGCAGGAAAAGATAGTTGGGGAAAAAAAGTCATATTCTCCTATTCTGGGGGTGAAACAAACTTTTCTTAATCTCCAATCTAAACCTCCCCTGGTACAACTTGATGCCAATTCCTTATGGTTTAATCTCAATTGCTAACAAGAAGACACCTTTCCAGGTCATAATTTTTTCTGAACTTTGCAAGTTGCTTAACTCTGTAAATATTATATCTTTCCAGCCTACATAAGTTACATTAACACAGATTTCCAAGGATTTTGAGAGTACCATAGCTTTCATTTGTCATTGTTTTGACTGAAAATTTTGTTCTTCCTACTATATTCATTGAGAATTATTTGTGGCACCTATCCTAATGGCTCTTTGATTGATTATGAAGATACTCTGTTTCTTACCTGCTAGTCTGAATTCCAAACTAGATTCCAAGCAAATACTAGTGAACTTCTAAGATACTTTGAAATCAAGACACTGCGTTATTCTATGATATACTGAAAACTCTTGAAAAACTGTTAGTCACATAAACATCTGGGTAAGTCCAGAGAGAGTTGTGAATGTCTTGCACTAAAACCCATAAAAAATGTTTCTCCCCGTGAACACAGCAGCAATTAAAAACCATTAGGGCTCATCCAATGCTAGTATTATGATCATACTAGCGTAACTAATCTTCATGTAAGAGTTTACTTTCTTTTTAGAAAGCCAGCCCTGAATCAAGTTCTGTTAATACTGGCACCCAGGAACCTCAGTAAAAGAATCTCATTTTACAAGTGCTTTCAAGTATTAATCACATACATTAAAGACATATTTTCCCATATAGATCGGCTTTTATTAGTGGTAGTCTAAGCAGCATTCAAACAGGTAAATATAGGGACAATGACTAAGGAAAACAAAAATTCTTGACAGATTCCTTTTACAAAATATCATTTTTGCTGAAACATCAGGAAATCTAGGTAGAGAAGCCAAAAGGAGAGAAGATACATTTTGCCAGTGAATTTAAAAAGCGTCCTTGCAGCTTCAGATCGTCAAATCTCATTGGGCACCCAAGGTACTTCTGCAAAGCTTGAGCTTTGTTTTCAGCTCAGTTTTCCGCTTAGGTGACAAAACAACAAATCTTTACGAAAACTCATGCCCTTCAGGTAATGCACTGGATCTGAGGTACATTGCAGAAAGAGCATCGTTGGAAATGTGGAAAGTAGCATGCAGAAAGAAAACTGTTACATTGTCAACAGGTGGCATTTCAATAGTTGCTCAAATATTCAATAGTGTGATTTTGCATGACTTATCAGTCTCCATTGTGTGTGCTCATGAATACACATATATATATATATTTAATTTAAAATACAATCTCAGAACTTGAGATGCATTTTATTCATGCTTTAGGGATGACCTTTTTTGCTAATATCTCCATTTAGGATTTTCAGAGAATAAACCCTTTGTCTCATAAAGAAAATGTATTCCATCCTGACACAAATAAAAGTTGACATGATGGTTATTGTGCAGTACTACCTCTGTAATATGGCTAGCTAGTAATCCAAATCATTCTGGATTATCTCTTTCTGGAAAGGAAATAATAGAATCATAGAATCACAGAATAATTTAGGTTGGAAAAGACCTTTAAAAATCAAGTCCAAGCATAAATCTAACACTAACAGGAATGGTGACTCAAACACTTTACTGAGCAGCCTGTTCCAATGCTTAGCAACCCTTTCAGTAAAGAATTTTTTTTCCTACAGGGATTGCTTCTTTTAGAAGCTTCCAGTGTGTCTGATAGAGCCAAGGCCAGCCATCTGCAAGATGAACCTTCTGCTAGTCAAGGCTGAATCAATTAGTAAAGATGGTAATGCCTCTGTGATTAGCATATTTAAGAAGTGGAAAAAAGTTACTGTGCAAGAGCAAACTGTAGCAGAAGAGGCAATGAGGAAGGAGGGGAAGGGGGTGCTTGAGACATCAAATCAGGGATTCCGACAGCAGCCTTTGGTTCAGTGGTTCATTTCATGGTGAGGCAGGCCCTGCCTCTGCTGGAGACCCGTAGTGGAGCAGAAATCCACCTGCAGCCCAGGGAGGACCTTACACTGGAGCAGTTGGTTGCCTGAACGAGACTGTGACCCCATGGGAAGCTCTCACTAGAGCAGATTACTTGTAAGACTTGTGGACAAAGAGGAGACCACACCAGACAGGGTTTGCTAGCAGGACTTACTAGCCCATGGAGTATCCGCTCTGGAGCAGTCTGTTCCTGAGGACTGCACTGTCATGGAAGATACTCATGCTGGAGCAGTTCTGAACTGTAGCCCATGGAAGGACCCATGGTACAGCAGTTCAGGGAGGACTATCTATGGTGGAAGGAACCCCGTACTCTATCAGCGGGAAGTGTGAGGAGCCCTCCCCCCGAGAGGAAGGGGCAGCAGAGATCATCTGTGATGAAGTGATCCCCCACTCCCTGTCACCCTGCAGTGCTGTAGGGGAGGAGGTAAAGACTGGGAAGAAGGAAGTAGTGGGGGTAAGGTGTTTAAAGTTTTAGGTGTTATTTCTCATTGGTCTTCTCTATCTGAATTGGTAGTAAATGAAACTATTTTTCCCCAAGTTGAGCCTGTTTTGCCCATGATGGTAATTACTGAGTGATCTCCCTGTCCTTATCTCTACCTATGAGCCTTTTGTTGTATTTTCTCTCTGCTGTCCAGCTTAGGAGGCGAAGTGACAAAACAGCTTTTGTGGGCACTTGCGATCCAGCCAAGGTTAAATCACCACGAGGATTCAAGGTACAGCCTTACCATTGCCAGGTCATTAAAATTACTGTATAAAGTCATGATGAATTCAGTGAGTGACTTTAGATGCCACTCTGTAGCAGCTGTTGTGTTAGTTAGTGACCACTTACAGCTGTAAAATAGATTCCATAAAGGCAAAATATTTTTTCTAATTTTCAAAGAGAAACGTAGCATAGTTATAGGGGAAGATGTGTTTGATTATACTAATATTCAGTTCACAGAGAAATCAAATAATTGTCCAATACAAATTTGAGTTCAGATATTTTCATTGCTCCATTTATAATATTTTCATAGGATAAATTCCACCTGTGAAACTGGTGAATTCTCTCTCAGGAACCCATCTTGTGACTGTTAAAGAAAACAATCTCCTACTTTCCACCTCTAGGAGGGAAGGTATTCTGTTAAGCAGTCTCTAATCATCTGCCCTCAAGAGAGAGGACAATCATTAATCTGAAAACAAACAGTAACATAAAACCATATCTTCCTTCCCCCTTTTCACAAAAGAGAGGAGGGACTAAGGAGAAGTTAAATAAAAAAAACAGTTGTTGCTTTCTTTAGTTTCAGAAAAAATATGGCTACATCACTGTAACCCCTCTACCCAGCTGTCTCCACAAATTATTGATTTTTTTCTTCCACATGCTTCTTGCAGAACTACACTGCTTGGGAAGTACATGATCTCTTTTTGTCTTCAACTTTTCCACTTTCCACTGCCTGTCATTAATGACTTCAGAAAACAAGATACAGAATTCAATTTTGTTTTTCTGGCTTCCTCCCCTGAGTTGTTTTGGTTTTGTTTATTTTTTTAATTATTTTTTTTTTTGCCCCAATTCTTTAACTTTGCAAATGAAAGCGTGTGATCCCAGACCGTCACTGGAAGGCAGAGTCACAGTGGTTTTAGATACAGTGATGTACTATCCTAGTTCTACCCACGAGAAAGTAAACTGATACTAAAACTAAGAGATACTAGAAAACTAATAGATACTAGAAAAAAACAGTCAGAATTAGAAAATTAACATTCCTGTAAGTAGCGTGAGAACCAAAGTAAATCCATGTTTTCTGTCTAAAATAATCCATCTCTATTGATCCTTTAACCCAATTTTCTCTGACTAAGCTTCAACTTCCAAACCCAGGAAAGCATAACTTTCTTTGATGTTATTAGATTTTGTTCAGTTCTTCACAGACTCAAGATATTTAATTTACACCCTATACATATGTATATATTAACTTCCCTGACTTTTCAATACTGGCTTCAATCTGGACAGAAGACAAATTGAGTGAGATCTGTTTTTCTGTGTATTGTGTATCGATTGGACTTGGATATGGCAGAGAAAATTTAACATAAGTCATCCCCATAATATAAACCCCCAAAATTAGATACTTGGCTGTAGTATCTATAAGTTTATTCCAGGGTTGGATAGCTGCTCATAAGTACAAGCTTTTACGCAGAATTTTTTCTCACTTTCTAGTGCTATAAGTAACTCACCTACTTACACCAGTAAAAGTCTTTTATGAACAAGGGCTACATTAAAGCATTTGATGCAGTAGGAGTTCATACAACCCTAAAGATAACAGGTTAGTTTGTACTAGCTCCCTGGCACTGGGTGATGTACCCATGCTGGGACACAGAACGTGGACCATGTTGTACTCAAAGAAGGCAGAAGAAACAGAACAGCTGTAGTGCTGCACAGCCAGGAGTGTCCATTATTATCAATAGAAAAAGAAAGGGAGGATGAAAATAACAGGTATATGGGGAGCTCAGATTACTCCTATCTGGGAAAAAGAAAGAGCAATACACAAATCAATGATTAAGACTTAAAATTTAAGAGATTGTAAGGAAATTAAATAGATGTTAGGAGCAGGTTGGAATAGTATCATCAGTGATATCACTCTGAAACTGACTTTCAGGCCACTTTCATTTGGCACTTTCATAAATGAGTTTGGCACAGAAAAATTCTTGGTGGCACACTGCTAAGAGTCAGAAGTGAGTAGATTCAGAAAAAAAGACAGGAACAGCAAGATAACAGTGTGGACTAGAATGATAGGAAGTGATGTAGTTAAATGGAAAGTCTATGAGTTGAAAATGATGGTGAAATAAAAGGATCACCAAGTTATTTTTCAGAAGTCCACAATCCACCGATGACATAGTGATAGAAAAATACAACAGGAAACAGATTTTGCATAGAACACTGTGAAAAATTCTGGTTATGTGTCCTTGAAAAGATATCCTTCAGCTGCAACTGAGTGCAATAAAAGAGTAAATTGAGTGGGATTAGAGACATCATAGCAAGGAACCTTCAAGACTTGGTCATCTTGGTTAAATGTCAGAAGTATACACATGAACACAAGATTATTCACCCTCAAAGCATCAAAAAGTAAATATCCAAGACAAGAACTTGTGCTAAAAAGCAGCGTTCATAGGAACAAGATGTCTACAGGTATACTGAAATAAACTCACATGAAAAGATTTCTAATTATCAGATGAAAGAAGCCCTGAGGTCTTTCTTCCAGTAGCATAGAAGAGGTGGAAAATTCCTACATGACTTGATAAACTTATGAAGGTTGCATTTGACAATACATTATTGGATTTAGTGACCATGGAGATGGTTTTTAGACCTGTGTGATGATAATAAATTCTGTTAAGTCATTTTAAAAAACTCAGAATTCCAGGCCTGTATTGCTTATGAAAACAATTTCCACAGAATAATCTTTCTGGAAGGCATTTGAAGATAAGAATGGTTTCTTTTGAAAGTTTTCTTTTTAGTACAAAATACAAATTATAACAAAATATTTTTCTAAATACTTGTAAATTTCTAAAATCTCAACAATTGTGCCCCAATCCAAAGTAAGAAAAATTAAAATAGAAATTCAGAGTGATTGGCCTAAATTTGAAAGAAATAAAGGCCTTTCCCCACCATATCAGACCAGAGAAATTACAGATTATCACCAATTTTCAAGCACTTAGCCATTACGATCAAGCACTGAGGATGACACTGATACATTAGTAGTTATTGTCTTGGCTAATGAATTTGAAACAGAACACATAGACTGAACAAAGGAAAAATCCAGAAACATCAATCTGTAAATGTGTATTTTCTAGGAAGAAAAATGTCTGTAAATAATATTGTCAAAGTCTTGGGAAAAAGATCACCTATCTTATTTGTTTTGCAAATAAAGTAGAAAATCTGTAATACAGTCATTTCAGACTTTTATAAAGTTTTGTTCCAATACATTAAAAATAATTGGAGAAGGGAGAGAAAAAGTATTTTTGGGATAATTTCAATAAACACAGGAAACATTAAACTTTTTTAATCGTTTCTGTTAGCCTTAAATCTGAGTTTGTCTGCAGCAAAAATTGAGGTAATGCAACAGTTTCTCATTACAATGACCTTTAGACAGAATATTTGATATCCAAAGTCCTTTGGTTTAGTTAACTTCTGAAATTTCCCTGAACTCTGATGATACCAAATCATGTATGCACTGATTAACACCTTAATAAGTCTTTCTGATGTGATTATATCTCAGTTTTCTGAATTTCCATAAATCAAACTCTCATTAAAAAAAAACCCCAAACTAAATATGTTTTCAATGTCACCTACAAACAACTATAAACTAAATGACTGAAGAGCTGTTTCAAAGTCCCAAAGGTCAGTAAAAAGTCTTCATACTGAAGAGAAGCTATCCAAAAAGATGTTGAGTGCTGTAAGTTTGTGATGGCCAGCATCCGAGATGGTTAGGCTACCAATCTTATTTTAGTGTTAGTGATGATGCTTTAGATGCTGAAATCATTTGTTATCACATGAAAGGTCTATCTCGCCAAAGGACTGATTAGGCTACACCCTCAGCAAATTTCTGTATTCCCCTTAGAAGAAGAGATCCTTGAGAGTGGTCCTTAGGCTCAATTAATTGCTCTGCCAGCTCTGCCCAAACACTCTCTAATGTAGAGTGCAACTCAAACAACGTTTACTACTTCAGCTGTTTACATTTTTTGATCTAGACTTGTAGTTATTTTCCTATATCTATTTAAAAACACATTTACCATTTAAATGTTCCTTCAGAGATAAAATCTTAACAGCATAAATGTCCTATGACATAGAACATGAAAATTATCATTATTTTAGTTAAATAATCTGATAAACTGGTAATTGACCTAATCATGTGTCATGATACAAAACAGAACAGAATATTATCCAGTTAGATCTTACCCAAACATCCTTATTTTAAAATCCTCTTAATTTCACCAGCAAATCTTCAGCTGAATGAGCCTTCACCTTTTGTACCATACAAGCACATAATGAATTTTCATACTTGGATCCCGTAGCTTTCATTCTTCAAGGGAATGTGCCTCTGCTCTGTCAAATAGCAGAACTTGGCAGAACTTGCCTATACTGCTGTCAGCTCCTCTCCCCAACACTGAAAGCTTTGCTGGTTCTCAGGCATTACATTCCCACAGATGTTCAGTAAAAGAACTTAATGTTTATCCAACTCTAAGCTACAAGGGCAGTTATGATTGCTATGGTAGATGAGACCTTTGAGTGGGAACCTTATTTGTTGAGGGAGATGTGAGAAGAAAGTAGGGCAACTTCTACTTAAGATGAGTTCAGATTGCTGAAGTGTGGGGAAAACATATTTTAATTAAATTACAGAATATGTGAAATCTTTGCCTAAATGGCACAAGCCTGAGGACCAGTTAAATAATACCATCGCCAGTCTGAGGGATGATAATTGCAAAAATAGTCTATTATAAAACAGCTGCTGATAAAACTAATTTGAATGATGATAAAAACTTTATTATCTACAAATTCATTTCTGCAAATGTAAAAATACAGATATGCCTTCATTTAATACCATTTGACTTGAAAAATTCAGGTTTGAAAACCCACAGAACACCCTTTATGTTGAAAAATACTGTCAGCAATATATTAAAAAATTCTGCCTAATTTTGAAACATCAAGAAACAAACTTAACTTTTAGAATTTGTACAACATATTAAGCATAAATTTTGCAATGTCATCCTTGTCGTGAGAGTAGTTCACTAGATCATCCTTAGATAATAATTTATTTAGTGTACCTCTTTGAAATACAAATCAATTTTTTTCAACCTAATGCTAGCCAGAAGCTGTAATTCTAAGTAAAAAATTACTGCTGATTGAAAAGTTCCTTGAAAATGTTTAAAACTGAGAAAAGTCATGGCTACAACATTGCTACAGGAATAAGGCAACAGATTTCCATATGTCCCTGATTATTCAAACTTTTAGGCAATGGAGATTTTTACTGACTCCAGCATTCCTCTTGTCTTGTTGAAGCCTATTAATATTTTAGTAGATTGATATTATGTTGCAGCTGTAATGGCATCATAGACTAATTCATTAATCCTGTTCTCACAAATATTTTCTGTAACAGTGTAAACAATCAGTGGAATTGGTACAATGGTGAACTGAATTTTAGTCAACCAGTTACAGAAGGCAAGGCAAACAAGATAAATCAATGAAAGTAATTTAATTGTGACTATGGAGAATACATCATGAATAATAAAGAAAAGTGAAGGGTATGGAGCACAAGTCTGATAAGGAGAGGCTGAGGGAGCTGGGGATGTTTAGCCTAGAGAAGAGGAGGCTGAGGGAAGACATGATAACTCTCTACAACTATTTGAAAGGAGGTTGTGGCAAGGTTGGAATTGGCCTCTTCTACCAAAATAACAAGTGATAGGACAAGAGGAAATGGCCTAAAGTTGCATCAGGGGAGATTTAGATTAGATATTAGGAAAAACTTTTTCATTGAAAGAATTGGTAGATGTTGGACCAGATTGCCCAGGGAGGTGATGGAGTCACCATCTCTGGAGATGTTTAAAACAAGCTTAGCTGAGGGACGGGATTTAGTGGTGGACTTGGCAGTGTCAGGTTAGTGGTTGGACTTGATGATCTTAAAGATACTTTCCAACCAAAACAATTCTATGATTCTATGATTTTCTACATATTCTGTAATTTCAGTATATTAGCAAGTTGTAAATAAGCTTCCACTAGGCATGACAAAATGTCACATGTAGGTAATATGGAGCTTGTATCCCCAGTGTGAAAAAAAAGTATGATTACCTAAAACATCTTTCTTGGAGAAAAGACTAGACTTGTTAAGAATACTACATATAGATAATATAAACTATGTGTATCAGAATTAGAATTTTAAGAGGAAAGCTTTGTTGAGTTATAGAACACGTAGAGTTACTTCAGAGATTCATGTTAATTAGCATAAAGGTTGTTAAAAATAGAGTCAGGATTGAAAACAAATTTAAGAAGCTTTATGAGAAATTATAGACATACGAAGTCACATAATGAGCGCAAATAGTATCATTCCAAGACTGATTCTAGCACCATCAACAGAAAATGTCCTGTATTTGAAGTCTGACAGTAACATCACATATTAAAGATAACCCTGCCCTTTATGATGAGGCTTCATGAACAGGAGAACTATGAATGAGCTATGTTTTTCTCACTTCTTAAGTGAAGCAAAAATATTATGACAACTAAATAACAATATTTAGTACATGATGGCCAAGCTGCTAGAATAGAAAAGCTTGTGAAAATATAATGTACAGTTTTCTACAATAAACTATAAAAAAAGATTAATCCAAAGCATGTTTAAATGTAGTAATGACTGTATAAATTTCTAGTTACCACTTGCAACACCTTTAAACAAATACTTCATTTTTAAGCCCAGTGGCCAATAGGTATATGACAATATGGAAACGATATTATAGGTTTGGAGAGTCATGAAATTATCATAGAATCATAGAATGGTGGAGTTGGAGGAGACCTTTAGAGATCATCTAGTCCAACCCCCCTGCAGAAGCAGGTTCACCTAGATCAGATCGCATAGGAACATGTCCAAGTAGGCTTCAAGCTGTGAAGAAAAGGATAAAAAAACCTAGCAAGATTACTTTAGTTAATAACTTGACCTACTTCTAGTTTCTATATTAGTCACCAGGGTAAACTTAAGTTCCTACTTCTTGCTTGTTCTAGAAGTATAATTATTTCCATCTCATTTCCAACTTCTATGAGAAAAATGATGTTTCTTCTCTTATGCTTGCCTTGACAAAATCTCCTCATTTTCCACTTTCAGGTAAGACTACACTTTCCCAGTGTATAACCAGAACAAGCAATTTTAGACTGATCCTCTATCTACTTTTTCACTAAGGATCTGGGGTAATTTCTTTTTGAATGAGTACAAAATGGACAAAAGCACAGCTGTCAGCCTTCTGAATGCATTAAACATTATGTTTTGGGAAACTGTTTGTCTGGGGAAACATAAGGTTATGTCCAAGCTAATGTGTTCTGCCTCTCAATACCACTCGTTATTAGCTCAGATACAGTAAGACATCCAAACAAGATGTATAATGAGAAGACAAGTGGGAATCTCAAGGCTGCATACATTCAGTTGTGAATAATTATATCATTTTGATTTCTAATACTACATTGAAACTGCTAGACTTGAAAACACTTCCTAACTTCTGGATCTGGATATCGACCCTGTCTGTGTTATAACTTGAGGTGAATGACCACCGTTCATTTATCATCTTTCCTAAGTGCCCTTGTTTCCATTAAATAAAAAGCTGGGCATACAGACACTACAAAAAGATCCCTGTGTCATCCCTATAGCCCTGCCCTATTTAGACTATGGTGAGAAAGTGTAACGTGGGGTGCTCACAGTATTTGTGTAGAAGATATGCAAGGACTATGCCAACTTTGTCCAATGTCAAAGCTATAAAGATATTTTCTCAATTAGGACTTTTCCTCACAGTCAAGTTTGGTTAAAAGTATACTTTTTCTGCTAAGATTAAGTAGGCAGGGATGTGCAGCACCAAATCTCCTCACAAACAGGTTACATAGGAGATCAAACAAATATGTGAGCTGAGATAAAAGGGACAAATTGTGTAGAACAGGAGCTTTTTATTCACTTCTGAGGGAACTTGTTACCTGTTCACACATTTGTCACATGAAATTTCTCATTACCTTGACTGTAGTCAACCAAGTTCTTAACTTTTGATGAAAAAAATAAAAAGAAGCCCTTGTCCATGTCAATGATTCTTACCAGGCAGCTCAGCTGTCTAGCTTGTTCTAGGCTAATGAACTTAAAATACAGTCTACTTTGTAGTAGCTTTAATATAAAAATGTTTAAATAGTCCTTTGACGGGGAGCTAGAACATCCCTGTGTTAAGATTACTCTCTAATGCTAAACATCTCTTTAAATATCTTTTAAAATATTTATAAAGTAATGTGATTGGGATTGGTAGATGGAAGAACAGCTAATGTTTCTGTACCTAAAGGGAGTGAGTTCTTAAACACATTAAAAAAACACCTTGTAATAAGATCCATGACTATGTTAACACATGCTTTTATTGGTTCAATCAACTGTGGCTTTGTTTCAGAAAATTAAAAAAAAAAAAAAAGAAGTCTGTCTAGAGCATAAACTGATTGGACATGATACAGTTAGAAATGCTATAAGAAATTATCCAATGAGAATTTGCAAATGTCAGTAATGAATTTTAGGCAACCTAAAGAATTTACATTACTTTCTGCCAAAGTCTTTTGAGACCACAAATTTAGTATTATTTATTGAGGCCAGCCGAGAAATCTTTCACAGGAATAATATGTTCATGCTTTTCCCACATAGTCCCCTAAATTTCACTGTAATTTCCATCAGATCTTACTTTGATACAACTAGAAGGCTAAATCAGACCTTTGATTTTTAGCCAGTTTTGACATCAAAGCAAGACTATTATCACAGCTTCAAATAGGGTTCAAGTTAGCTTCTGTGTAGAAAATCATTGTCTCCAAAAGCTTTCTTTGTGTTAGTTCTATCACAATGTTCCATGTTACACAAATGCTGTTAACCCAGGATAGCTTCAATGTTATGCATTACATTTAGTCCTCTTCATTTTTTCCAGGGAAATCCAGAGTGATTATGAATTTTCAGATATTTATGCATTCCAGTCTATATTTCTAATCTCAACTACCACTGGGAAACTTCCATATTATTCTATTTAAGCACAATACAAAGAAAGTTAGAGCAGTGTAAACCCAGAGGAGGTGAATCAGGCCCCTCTTCCATATATTCTATTGAAATTGTCTCTCAAAAGGGCATTAGATTAAAGTCTTTGTCTACTGAGGAAAGGAAATCTCTGTTATCCTTAGCAAACTAGAGATAAAATACCATTTAGGTATCAAGTAAAACAGGATACCTTCAAAACATTATTATGCTGAATGTTTAGGATTTCACTGGAATGTGTCAGGCACAAGCTCAGTTACCCCCAAACTACAAAATGCTTGAAACATTATGTATAAAAAAGCAAAAGCAATCACTGTCAAAAATGAATAGAAAGTAAAAAGAATTTTGAAAACATAAAAACGTAGAATCTTTTAGGTTGAGAGACTTTTAAGATAATTGAGTCCACCCATAAACCATGACCAACACGTGACAAGAAGTCTATTAAAGAGAATATATGAATCTATTCCTTCACAATAGCATTTTGAAAGTACAGAAACATCACATTGGAGTTATTTCATATTCCAGTCTTCCATCTGATAAAGAAATTTATTGAGAAATTACATTGCTATTCTTTTCAGAGATCTCAACACAAGAGATACTATCTAACAGGGAAAAAAAAAACCAAACCTAAATTTCATCTGTTGTCTCAAAAACCCCTAAACAACTTACTTGAGCTCTTATTATTTGTGTTTGCTCCTTTTTATATCTTAAATTACTAAATGTGCTACCCAAAAAATACTTCATGAGAAAAGTTTTAACAATGCTTCCTTTTACACTTCACAACAGAATTTACATTAGCTCTGCATGTTTTACTAATCGTAGAATCATAGTGAACAGATGTTTCTTATGGTGAGAAGTATTTGCTCTTATTTCAAAAAAATGCATTCAAAGTTTATGATAAAATGATTTAAATTATAGTGATGTTCTGATTAGCAGTTGAAGATTGCTTGTTTTTTGTTGCAATTCAGAGTTCTAGAAGACGTATATTGGCTAGAATATTTGAGCCATTCCTCAAATGAATTTCAGTGTTCAATTACAAAAAAAACCCACTTATAGATTTCAATTTTAGTTTGTTAGATAATGATGTAACACTCAATACACCACAAAAGATAATGAGTTTCTAGCTTTCACTAAAACCACGTGATCTTAAAACAGGCTTTTGCTTCTCTACATAAGATCTTAACCTTCCACGGCAAGCAAAAAAAACTGTTTAAAGACAAAGACAGATAGGCAACAAGCATTAGAGCATGTTTATAATACAAACATATTACACAGGTTTGAAAATACTCTAAGAATACTTATGCTTTGCATGATGTAGTGGGTCTGGGACGGTAGTGATTTTCCACAGCAGCTCCTGCAGTGCTGTGCTTACTGTTGATATCAATATTATGACTACCGCTTGCACAACATCGGGGCTGTCCCTCCAGCATTCCTTCCCCCACCTTCACCAATAGCTGTGAGTGGGCATGATCTTGGGAGGGACTATGGCCAGGACAGCTGACCCAGGCTGACCAAGGAGATATTCCATACCATATGACGTCAGCTCAGTAATATAAACTGGGGGAAAGGAGCAGGAAGGGGAGGCGAGATTCATTTCTGGCCTTCCCAAAGCAACCGCTACGCGTACTGAAGCCCTGCTTCTCGGGAGGTGGCCGGACATCGCTGCTGATGGGAAGTAGAGAGTAACAGCTTATCTGCTTCTGCTTTGCTTCCCGCGCGCGCGGCTTTGCTACTTATTTATTAAACTGCTTTTATCTCAACCCACGAGATTCCCATCTTATTTTCTCCCCTTCCCTGGCTTGCTTCTCGGGAGGTGGGGGGTAAAGCGGTGTGGTGGGCACCTGGCATCCAGCCAGGCTCAAACTACCACACATGATCATGAGACTGTATCTAGAATACTATATCCAGTTCTGGGCCTGTCAGTTCAAGGAGGACAAAGCTGCTGGGGATAGTTCAGTACAGGGCCACAAAGATGATTAAGGGAGTGGAGCATTTCCCTTATCATGAAAGACTGAGGGAACTGGGGCTGTTTAGCTTGGAGGAGACTGAGGAGTGGTCTTATTAATGTCTATAGATACATAAAGGGCGGATGTCAGGAGGATGGAGCCAGGCCATTCTCAATGATGTACAATGGTAGGACAAGGGGAAACAAGTACAAGCTGCAACATAAGAGATTACAAAGAAATACAAGAAAGAATTTCTTGACTGTGAGGATGACGGAGCACTGGAACAGGCTGCCCAGATGGGCCGTGGAGTCACCTTCTCTGAAGACATTCAATACCCCCCTGGGTGAGTTCCTATGTGACCTGGTGGACCTGCTCTGGCATGGGTGTTGAACTAGGTGATTCTTTGAGGTCCCTTCCAGCCCTTGAGGTTCTGTGATTCTCTGATTTATGTGGGAAACTTAAATTATTGATATATTAGAATCATAGAATCATAGAATCATAGAATGGTAAGGGTTGGAAGGAACCTTTAGAGATCATCTAGTCCAACCTCCCTGCAGAAGCAGGTTCAACTAGAATATGTATTTACTAAGTTACTTACAGTTATTACATGCAGCAGAACTGTATGAAGTGGCATAAATGAAAACACAGCCCAGTTTCTCTTTTCCTTCAATACTTCAAAATATACTTTTTGTTCCCTCAGTTCTGCTGAAGGCTTTTGCCTGTTCTTAGGTTCCTGTTACTTGTAGTGAGCCTGAGAATTGTGCTTTATTCCATGTGGACAGTTAGTGTACTCATTCAAAGATCAGCCAAAATTAATGAGAGTATGGGGAAGTGTCTACACAGTTGTAGAAATCTTTTCTTGGATCTTTGACAGATAACAGATGAAAGCATATTCGAGTGTCTTCATCTTTTTGCAAGCAAATACTTCAAATTCTTATTCTATGATTAATGCAGGAATCAGTATTACTTTTCTAAATAATGTTTCCATTCTTCTGTAAAGAAGGCTGGTCAAATATTTTAAGGTGCATGGCTTCAGTACAGAGTTTCAATTCCTTTCCTTACTACAAAATTTGTGAGCTTGAATGATCTAACAATGATCAAGTTTTTCAAAGCATCTCACCATAACAGTACCAGACGTAATAGTGCTTGGATTTTATTTTTCCTTGTAATGTCCAGGCTACTTAGGAGCCTAGCTGTTCATTGATGGTCTTTGGCTAACCTAGTGCAGGAATTTCCCAAGTAACCACCTAGTCCTCGGCAATCTACCTCTCTGTTGAAATGACAAAAGTAAACATGCTCCTTCAGCTCAATGTTGCCATTTGTAACTCAACGTCTTTATTTCAGTCACACATGAAAGTTGACTTGAGCTGGTGAATCCATTATGGTTCAGAGATTGCAATTCACAGCTCTTGTTCAGCTTCTGCCATGTCTGCTACAGCACCAACACAGAACATCAGAAAATTTGGGTGACATTAATGTCAAGTGAAAATGCCTGTCAACTTCAGAGCATAGATATGTTATGGACTGGTTGACTAAATAATTTTGTCTGGTCATGATATCAAGTCTCTGTGTTGAAAAAGGAATGAAGAAATGATGCAAAAAGACTCCTAAAGCATGGATGCCTACAGAATATAATCACAGCTGCCAACTTTAACCTATTGGTGTTTGATGTGTCAAATATACAGAAAAGGGAACAGCAGACAAATTCATGGCACTTTTATAGAGAAATGAAAAGAGACAGAATACTAAACATAAGGAAAAAAAAAAGTATCCCAGATCTTTAAGAGAAACAAAATCAATTACAAATGTATTATTCTTTTAAGCAAAAACATATCATTAGATTATGTGTAGTCACTTATGCGAAGTCAGCATATGAGTTAGATCATCCTCACTGTATTTTGAGACACTTTCAGGCTCCAAATTCATACAAGAGGATGGAAAAATTCTAGGATATTTTAGTTGTACACAGAAGTACATCATAGATAATGTATTGTACAAAGTGATCTTATACAACTTATCTGAGGTCTACACTGTGGAGTGGCTGCTAACATAAATTGTTTTACACCTGCAGTTTGGCTGGTTTTACTCTTCAAATTTAATTTGCTAATAGCAGCCAAAATTTAAGGATATAAAATATTAGAAAAAAAGAATCCATAGCAATACAGAGCACTAAGTCTATTACTAACTGAACTATATTACTGTTTTACACGTACAGTTAAAAAAAAATCAAGACAGCTGACATCAGGTAAGTTCAGCTGTTGAAAAACAGTGAAGCATCAGGACAGATTTTTAGATCCATTGAAGTAGGAGACACATATCAGAGGCACATAGCTTGAGGAAGATATGGACTACAAATCCACAGGTTTCTGAAAATGTAAAACATTTAACCTCATAACGCATCAACAAAATTTCATAGGATGAACCTTGCTAAGATTAAATAAGCATGAAAAAAATAAATGCTCATTATTGAGGATAGTAGTAACAATACTCATAGTACAAGCCATGTTAAGAATATAGTTCCTGAATAAAATTAATAACCTTATTATTATTAGACAAATTGGCAAAATATTAAACAAAATTGCACTAAGAATCTCAGACAACCATAAGTGGCACAGCTCTTCTCGTCATCTGATTACTACGTTCTGTACAATGGTTTAGTTTCCACAGTGAGTATTTTAATGGCTTCTGTTTCACAGATGAGAATAAGTTCCAAAGATTTCTAATGATAAAATTCCTAAATATAATCATTTTTCATTGTATAACTTAACTAACATCAATATCATGGCGTTCAAGTAGCTAAATGATGCTTCTATGCTATAACACTTCTCTAACTTCTTTAATTAAAAAACAAATACATTGGTGCCAAGCCCTGGCAGAAACAGTCTAGAGAAGGAACATGTCCAGGCGAGTCTTGAAGACCTCCAAGGAAGGAGACTCCACAACCCCTCTGGGCAGCCTGTGCCACTGCTCCGTCATCCTCATAGTGAAATAATTTTTTCTTAGGTTTAAGTGGAACTTTTTGTGTTCCAGCTTCATCCCATTACCCCTTGTCCTGTTACTATCTGCTATAGAAAAAAGGGACGTCCCAACCTCCTGACACCCACCCTCAACCTTATCTAGGTGACCCTGCTTCTGCAAGGGGATTGGACTAGATGATCTCTAAAGGTCCCTTCCAATCCCTACCATTCTATGATTCTATGAAGCAAAAATAGTGATGAAAAAAACCCCAAGTCTGCTCATGTCCTACTCCTAAAACCCAGTGCCCCACTGACACCTGCAAGATCCTGTGAGGCTGCAAGCTGTTCAGCCAGAACCAAAATCTAGTTGACTGCCTGTTGTATATCTAGATGCATCTGTCAACTATGTACAGACAGATTTACATGTTTGTTGGGTGTGTATACAGCAGCTACAAGCACGTTTAGCCCTCCAGCCTTCTACTGCTACTTTGCTTTAACAATATAATCCATGATTTGTGCTTTTTTTTCTTTCTTTTTTTTAGGGGGTGGGGGGGAACGAGTATTAGAGGGGAATAAATGGGCACATAAATGAAACACTAGGAAAGATAAAATATTACCAAGTCTAGAATAGTGTCATTTAGTGTCTTTGCAAGATTAATTAGGCATTACTAGTAAATTAAAAAGGAATAATAATGATACATAGCAACAGAGGACCTGTTAACTCCTTCACTAGGTATTGAGAGAAGCATGCTTATGAGTCATGTCTGTGGCATGATGGAAGCATACTGAATCTGATTGATCATATGCATGATCATCTTGCAGAGACAGTTAATCACTGTTCAGTTACCAAGTTCCCTCATAGAGCAGCCAAAACCAGAACAAAGATTCAACAATGACACAAAAAGATACTATTCTGTTTGCACAATTGGTAAGTATACCACTGCTTGACTTAGAAGAGGTGGGATTAATGGGAAAATATAATTTTGTATTTCCACTCAACAAGCTGAAATCATTAACTGTATAGTATGCCATTGTTTCATAACTAAGAATCTTTTCAGTGTATAGGTTTTGCAGTTCTGGGTTGTATCCATGACTAGAGGAGTGGCAGTGATAGCATCAAAGATTGCAATGTTTCAGAAGAACAGAGTTTAGGAAAAATCTCCTTGTAAATCAGAAACCTTGTTACAGTACAAGGTTAAAGAAATAGAACTAGAGGTAGGTTCTCTTCCTCTTCACCAGTCCTAAAAACCTGAAAGTATTCACATGGTCTACCTTATTGCCTGTATATGATCTTCCTTTCTGTTTCTGCTGCCTTCTGCATCCACTGTGGGTTGATTATTACTTCACAGAAGTCAGCTTTCAGGAAGCACACAGCATTTCACAATATCTTTTGAATAAAACTGTGCTCCCTAGAATGAACATTTTCATGCAACTTGAACGTACCTGAGACCTGGCTTAAATTCTTTACAAGAAGTCTCGCTTTCTCTGTAGACTTCCTGTCCTTCCCAAAAGCTTGCTTGTGTAACGATGCAGGCTCTGTTGAGTATTTCTCTTATTTGGGCAGTTAGTTTGACTCAATCTATAAAAGTGTATTGATTTTTGTTTCCCTCAAGAACAAGCTCAGTGAAATGTTAGAAACTAAATATAACATTTCTGTAAGAAAGATAAGAGAAACTCATATTTGTGATAAACGATAACTGCATCTCCAAGAAGTCTCTGTGCAGGCACTGGCTCCACTTTTACTTGAAAAGCTACATGTGCATGCTGCACATTTGGCATGCCTTGAAACAAACTAAGAGACTACCAGAAGGAATTCTTACAGCTAATATACCTAGATTTCTGTAAGAACAATGACCAATTTGTATCCTCTTATTGCCTAGCCAATCATGACCTGATTGACCAGGTACCTGCAATCTTCATGACCAGTAAGGAGAGATGAAGTTAGCCTGGTGTCCAGGAATTTTGAAGCTAATGGGGAGAGGAATAAGAAATCCATCTGGTTTGCTTGACCCTCAGGACATGATAAGGAAGTGAAAGGGAACTGATACATGACCATCTTAGTCACAGAAAATGGCTATAGGCCTTTATAAATTGGTGTTAGTTACGCTAACTGTATTATCAGGGATCAGGAGTAAGGTACCAATCACAAATTGACATCCAAGTGATCCAATAATGTGAAAAACATTTTGTCTTGAAACAAAATTAAGACTCCTTTTCCCAAGGAAAATCCCTCATAGAAAATTTAGAATCACGTGTCACTCTTAAACTCGCATAATGAAGTTTGATCTGTTGTTTGCAACTACTTGCATAGTTTTGAGAGAAATAATGGCAGCTATCTCCATTCTGTGTAATCTGTGATCCAAGAAGGTAGCATAAATGCCCTAAGGTTTTGGAGAGCATCTTGGGGAAGTGATCTAAGTACCAATCTTTTCACAGGTTAAGCAACCCAAATTTCAAGCTGTCCTCACTTTGCTCTGTTTTCTGGTTGAAAGGAACTGCCTTTCCAAATCTTCTGTTGATATCTGCAACTAGGCTAGTATAACCTACTTGAGAGTGTCCTAAAAACTTTCCAGAACTCAAGCTGGTGCAGGATGTACTTGGAAGAATATTATTAGTTCACACCTGAATTATAAATTTGGCACTTACAGTGTTCAGTGTAAACATAACTAATCCAGTTTAACTAAAAAGAGACTTAAAAGATAAATGAATACATTAACTAAAAAACAGATTTATATTAACAGGTCAAAATTACTAATAGAAAAAAAAAATTCTACAGAAAAAGAACAAAATGCAGTACTACAATTATACATAACAATAAACATAAGGATCCTTGTAAGTTACTCAAGTGATTTGGCTATTTTGATATTTGAAAATTTTTTTGGAGTTCTTTTCCCACTTCATATGTTATCTATGAAGCCTATGGGGTGGACAGTTCTTTACCGTGATTTTTAAACATGACTTATTTACACACTTAGATAAACAGTTTGAAAAAATCTTAATACTGTCTGAGTGCAGGTTTGAATACATAGAGATCACTAGCATCTTTCATCTACCAGGAATGTTCTCTCTCAGGATGCTTGAAGTGTAATGTAAAATGAAGCATAGAAGCAAGAAGAAACTGAAGTAGGGTTTCTATTCTGTTTACAGAAATCATCCCACTTCTCTTTCCTTTATCAGTACATTCTTTCTGTCATCAGGAATGAATGTGTACAGGCGTAAGAGAAATGTCTTTCTATTTTATTCATTATAAATATACAAAATATCTGACATATGACTTTTGAGAGATATTCAATAAATACCAATGAAGATGATTAGTTAGACAGAAGAGACATTTACAGATGTTGAATCCTAGTCACTTTCAGTATTGTAATATTTAGTCCATGAAAGAAGATGCGAAACCCTTCCAGGCACAAAACAGATAGGAATTTTTATATCATAAAACTCAAATTTCACCTAGCATATAGACAGCCTAATTTTATAGGGATCTCCCTATATATCCGGTTGCACCAAAAAAATAAGTCCATTTGTTTCTTCCACTTGCTGCTGCTTTGGCAGCACTGATATGAACTAAAATGTAAAACTGGGAAAAGAGATTTAGTTTCAACTCCTACAGTACAAATTCCTTGTAGCAACTTAAGTAATATACATAATAAGCTAAAAGAAGGCTGTGACACATATAATTACAGCAGATGAGAGCAGGAACTTCAGCAGAGGATCAGAGTGCCCCAGGGTATTGAGTATAAAGAAGTCTGTGTATTAAATGGTTCATGCTTTACTATGAAAAAATGTAATTGTCCAGACATTTTAATTTGACTGAGCTATGTTAAAACCTCAACTTTCTTCGCAGAAGCATGTGGTTTTCTTTAAGGCAGTAAATGCTGAAGAAGTGCTGTGGAATATATTTTATAGGTAAGGAAAGGAAGAACAGCTCTTTTTCTGTTTGCACATATTTCTATCATCATTTAATTCCTTTCTTTGAAATCAATAACTCATAACCGTCAGCAGCAGGAAGGTGGTTGTTTGATATGGTTTTTTTTCCTTTATCCTTCCTGTAGAGTTGCTGAATGTTTGCTTGTCAACATTGGTGAAATGCATTGTTCAAAAACAACGCAGAAAGAAAAATATGGCTTAAAGCAAGAACCAGAACTTAAAAAAAAAAAAATTAAAGTTGTTGCAGCATACTATTTCTCAGTGTAATAGTTGTAATGTGTCTCAGCACACATGATATGTCATTTAACTTAAGAAAAAACTGTATTCACTTCACTATGGGTTCATAGGAAAATGATGTTTACTATGGCAAAAAAATAAATAGAAGAAATAGCTAAATTTAGACTTAACATAAGGAAAATATGCCTAGAAGAGATTGTAGTATAATCCATTTCTCAGAGGAATTGGAGAAATCCTATTTGTTACAGAAGTTTAAAACTGAAGCTGATGAACATGAAAAGAACCTTAAGGCCAAAGTCTCTGCCACCACCCAAGTATATTTTTCAGCATTTCCAGGGCTGGAAGGAATAAAACACTGCTTGAGGGATGTTTGAGGAGTATGCACATAAGCAAATTGATGATTTTTACTTTCTCAAAATGGTCGGAGGTTAATTCAGGGCTCTCACAGATAACGTGCATATTCTAATCCCATAATATTTGAATAGCCCACTGATTTAATAGTCTTGTTATAAAATATTAAGTCATGCAGTAAATTCTATGTGAGATTAGAACTTATGAAGTTTAGAGCTATCTTGAAATGTGACTAGAATAGCATAAGAACCACATCCTTCAGAATTCTAGGACTGTCCATTTCAATCACAGAGGAAGAGATGTACCAGACTTTAGCAAATCCTTCAGAAATTTTCATAATATCTGATTCACTTCACTTCAGATGATAATATAAATGGTTTGAAGTATTCCTGCAATGCTTATCTCACACCTATTTACATGACAGAGATAATGATCATCATATTTCCATTAGATTGAGAAGACCGTGGCTTAATTAAATACTAATTTAATTTTTTTTTAATTTAAATGTATTTCTATCATAAAAAAATGTATGCAACTTCTGTTTAACACTTTCCCGTTACTTTAGGTGGGAGAGATCTTTAGAGATACATACGCCCCTGAGCTCATGTGGGCTTGAAGCTCTCTGAAGCAAATCTGTGGAGTGGCAAAAACCATTAAAGTATCTGTTGACTGTCCCAGAGTTGGAATTTCAAGGGGTAAAAAAAGATGACAGATGATACTGTCATCTGGAAAAAAAGCAGCGAATGGCCCCCAGATGTGCAAGAACTGTTACTTGGAGACAGTAAAATGTACTAGGTAGGTCAAAGGACGTGACATTTTTAGATTAAGTCACTTTGAGGTATTATAGTAAGGGGAGAGAGAAGCAGCAAACAGTGGGAGAAAAATTGTATTTCATTCAGTAACACAGTTGTACCTGTAAAATAGTAAGTCTATTTCAGAGTAGGAAAACAGGTAGCAATCTGAAGCTGGTGGAGGTTTGGGAAGTGTTATGCTCAGAATGTTTTCTTTCCAGCCTTTGTGGACCACCTGAGCAGCAGAGAACACCTGGAAGGGATTTTAACACTTCTGTTTTTATGGTTTTGATTTTAACTTAACAACTGCTGAATGTTTGTTATGCTAGTCTATAGTAAGCATTTCATCTAGCTTTCTTATTACATGAATTGTTTTGCTGCTTACCCCTGTACTTTAATAGTCACTCTCCTTTGACCACAAGAAGTTCAAAAGACTTAAGTGATCTCAAGATCTGTGGTCTTTACAAGTGCACAGGAAAGTCTCAGATAACTTTTGATCAGCAGAAGTGTCTCTTCCATCCTACTGAGCTTATTTAATAGATAATGAAAAACTCTTTTCCATTGAATATCAACCTAAGAATTAAAAGAACAATCCTTTAGAAAAAGAGAAAATAGAAAGTTTTAAGTACCTGTGAAAGTCAATTGTATGCTGCAAGAGTACAGCTACAGATTATAGTAAGTAAATGTTTTTAGCTTTTCCAAAAGAAAGGTGAGCCCATATGAAGCCATTCCTGTAGTTGCTGATTATCTGTACAACAGAAGCAATATAAATTGTATAAAACCATTTAATAGTTGTCTTTTATTCTCAGTAGGCTGGAAGCATAGCTATTAATTTTGTTCTTTCATGTGCTGGAATTTTTTAAAATTTCTCAAGCTTCTTTCTCCGTGCTATAGCCTCTTAACTGTGCCTTATATGCTCTGAAATCTAGCACTGTGTTCACATAAAAGGCTTTGAGCACAGTTACATTTATATCCTGCTGCATAAGAGGTATAAACTGGAAATGCAGATTCCCCCAGCTGAGAACCTGAACCAGCATCATACATAGGAATGTACCAGACCACGGAAAAAGAACAGGTTATTACAGAAAAATTCTTTTGCTTAGCAAGATAAAGCAAGGTTATCATAAATCCCCTGGCCTAAGCAGTCAATAGGATGAGCAAGTAACTACAGAAAACGTGTCAGAATGCTTAAGTACAACAATGACATTTTGAGTAAAATGAAGGACCAATATCAGAAATGGCAACATTAGGAAAAATATTTGTTATTGTTTCAAAAATTGCTTAAAGTTTTAAGCTTTTTAAAGATGAAGAAACTTATATTGAACAAACTTCAAAGGATTAAGGCAACAAATATGTATTAGGGCATGTATGTTGTAATCCTACTAGGTCAAATGTTATTATTAATGTTACTTTCACTATTCCTATTAAAGTAAGTCCTTCGAAACCTGTCAAAAGAGAGGTGACACCGTGCCAGGCATTGTTCAAATGTATAGAATGACACAACCTTGCCCTGAGACCTGTCACAATCTAATTTAAGTCCCAACAAATGGGGAC
This sequence comes from Colius striatus, assembly GCF_028858725.1. Taxonomy (NCBI): domain Eukaryota; kingdom Metazoa; phylum Chordata; class Aves; order Coliiformes; family Coliidae; genus Colius; species Colius striatus. The sequence continues at coordinate 52,166,278 of NC_084760.1, read as the reverse complement.
AATCACTAAGAAAGGAAGAGGGATGCACTAGGAACACTACTGGACAGCCATCATACAATGTTTGGATTAGGTTTTTTTCTGCAGGCAAGGTTATGTTTTTGTAGAACACTAATTTTTGTGGGTTTACGATGATATTTGATTATTTATGACTTGCCTGAAGTGACTATAGCATATTTCTTTCACCTGTGACAACTTCTGAGAACCTTCCACATAGCAAGGAAAACTGTTATCTGATTTCATAAATCTAAAAAAGTTTTAGGAGGAAAAGAATTTGCCCAAGAAAAATATTTTGTTTGTTTACACAGTAAATATTCTTTAAATTAAAGTTGACATAAAGGAAGTCTGAATGGAAATGTGTGTGCATAAGCATCAGAAGGAAAGAAGAATAAGTACTTAAAAGAATGGCCAGATAACAATGGACACTGTTCTCAGGACACTATTTTCATTTAGTAAAACTGAGGGATATATTCTTGAAAAGCCTGTTGTCTGAAGTGCAGATGACTCATCATCAAAAGAGCCTGCACCTTGTCAGTGGCAGAGTGGCAACAAGGCTGCAGAGCACCACATACTTTCGTGTTCCTTTGCCCATTTGCCTGCCCAAACACATAGCAGACCTTTTTCACACATATGTCAACAGAGGAAAAACAGACAACAGTGATGGGGCTTAAAATTTGTGGTGGCTAAAGTAAGCATGGTCTGAATTGAAGATCCACCACAAAATAGCTGATGGCTCCTGATGGAGAGATGGTGCACATTGGCCACATCTGGAGTTCTATGTCCAGTTCTGGGCTCTGCAATTCATGAGTGATAAAGAACTTCTGGAGAGAGCTGAGTGGAGAGGTACAAAGATGATCAGGGGACTAGAACACCTTTCTTATGAGGAAAGGCTGTGCGAACTGGGGCTGTTTAGTCTAGGTAAGAGGAGACTAATGGGGGAACTCATTAATACTTACAGATATTTAAAAAGTGTATGTCAAGAGGACAGGGCAGCTCGTTTTTCTGTTGTATCCAGTGACAAGACAAGGAGCAATGGACATAAGCTAGAGCACAAAAAGTTCTATTTTAACTTAAGGAAAACTTTTTTACTGTTTGGTTGAGGGAGCAGTGGTACAGGCTGCCCAGGGAGGTTGTGTAGTCTCCTCTGAAAGTTTTCAAAACCTGCCTGGACGTGTTCCTGTGCAACCTGATGTAGGTGGACCTGCTTTAGCAGGGAGTTTGGACTGGATGATCTCTAGAGGTCCCTTCCCATCCTGACCATTCTGTGATTCTGTGATTATTATTGTATTGCACACAAGCGATCTTAGTCAAACCACTTGGACACATGCATGATGTTTCTTATGAGTATGCAAGTGAGTGGGCTTGAAAGCAAAAAAATTACTTGCTTTAAAACCTTGAAAATAAATGCATCTTTCCAATCCATAAGATCTTGCTTTGGGCTTTTTTGTGCTAAATCCACTACAAAGAACTTGTCAATACCAACCAAAGCAAACACCAACAAAACAGTCCAGATATTTGATGTTTGTTGAGGCAGCTAAAAATTGTAGAAGAATAGAAACATGTTTTTGCAGTAGCCTTCAAAGAAAAGGCTGTTTACCAAGTGATTTCAAAGAGAACCTCCTCTAGTCAAGAGAACTGCAGGAAATTTTAATATTGAGCTTTCCACAGCTTTAAATCACCCTGAGTATTACTGCTGAGTATTTCTGAACACATGTATTGCATTATTCCTAGTAATATGCTGAGGGAAATAGATAATTTTATAATATCTACTGTGAATTGCACATGCACATAAAATCATATAGTTCATCACCTGTGACAAGCAATTTGTTCAAAAGAATTTGAAAATAGAATATATTGTTATGTGATTTTTAACTGAGAAAAAATAGAAAACAGACAATTATTGTGAATATTATTGGATGTGTTAAAACTGCAGTACTTTTGTACCATTTAGACCATGTAGATCTTGACCATGTAGGTTTGTAGTCCAGTGCATAAATTATTGCTATATCTGATTAAGAAGCCACTGCTTTTCTGCTGTTTTAATACTTCCTTGGGTTTGGGACTTGCTTGGTCTGATCTTGTACTGGCTTGTCTAGAGCTTTTTTTTTTTTTTGCTTGTTTGGCTGTAAAACCAGTTTTTTTCTAATGATCAGGTGGCTGTGCTTAATTAATTTTGCTTATATTTGTAGAGTATAACCATATTTTCTCTATAAAACATAGTAACAAGTAGTTATTCTACACATAAGGAAATATTTATCTGCCTAGTTTAGAGACATATTGTAGAGGAGCAAAGGACTGATATGATAGCAGAGATCTTGAAAGTGGGGATACAAGGAGATGACAGTGAAGGCACCAAGGCTATAAATGACCCACTCATAGTCAGATAAAGAAAAGCAAATCTTAAAGGAGAAAAAGGAGCAGATACTTAGAAGTACAAGCACACCAGTTTAAATTGTATCCTCATTCCAATATTTTTCTCCCAGTAATATAGTTCTTTCATGTATTTTATTTTCCTATAACAATTAGATCTATACTAATAGTAATTTTTCAATAGAGTTTTAAGATTTTAATTACACTATCAATAATTTCTTTACTTTACATGTAAAGAAATTTACTTTTTGCCAATGACAAGACTTTGAGCATCACATCTTCAGGGGAAACTGAAGATTTCTATGCACTTATTCCCATTTAGTACAGCACGTGGACTTACATTAATGTAAATACCATCACCCTAAAATCTAGAAAACAAAAAAAAAAGATCATTATGTAGTGTCTACTTCTCTGTAAATGAGATCTATTCATTTAAATTCTACTCTGAATTGTAGAATTTACTTTTTGGGCTATGTACATATAAAATACCCTAAATATAGTGGCCAAGATTAAGTCCCTAACAATCCTTTAATCTACTTCATTGGAACAACACTGGGTTTCAATTGACACAACAAAGATCAGAGTCTGTCTCAAAAACTTAGCATTTCATAGAATCATAGAATGGTAGGGGTTGGAAGGGATCCCTATTCCAATTCCTCTGTTAAAACATGTCCACCTAGATGAGGTCACATAGGAATGTGTCCAGGAGGGTTTCGAAAACCTCCAGAGAAGGAGATCTCACATCCTCCCTAGGCAGCCTGTGCCAGGGCTCCCTCACCCTTAGAGTAAAAAAGTTTTTCCTTAAGTTTAAATAGAATTTTTTGTGTTACAGTGTTTTTCTGTGACCCCTAGTCCTGTCACTGGATATAACAGAAAAAAGAGCCACCCATCGTCTTGACATACATCTTTTAAATACTTGTAAGTATTAATGAGATCCCACTTTCATCTTATCTTTTCTAGGTGAAGCAGCCCCAGGTCTTTCAGCCTTTCCTCATAAGGAAGATGTTCCAGTCCCCTGATCATCTTGGTGGCCCTGCACTGGACTCTCTCCAGAATTTCTCTGTCCCTCTTGAGCTGGGGAGCCCAGAACTGGATACAGGACTCCAGAGCAGGCCTCACCAGGACAGGGCAGAAGGGGAGGAGAACCTCCCTTGACCTGCTGGCCACACTCTTCTTGATGCATCCCAGGATGCCATTGGCCTCTTGGCCACGAGGACATATGGCTGGCTTATGGATAGTTTATTATCAAACAGAACTCCCAGGTCTCTGCAGAGCTGCTCTCCACCAGGTCAATCCCCAGTCTATACTGGTGCATACAGTTGTTCCTTCCCAGATGCAGGACTCTTCACTTGTCCTTGCTGAACCTCATGAGATTTCTCTCTGCTCACCTCCCAGGCTGTTTGAGATCCTGCTGAATGGCAGCACAGCCATCTGGTGAATCAGCCAGTCCTACCAGTTTGATGCCATCAGTGAATTTGCTGAGGGTACACTCTGCCCCCTCATCGAGGTCATTGATGAAGGTGCTGAACAAGACTGGCCCCAGAACCTATCCTCGTGGAACCTCATTGGCCACAGGCCTCCAATTTGACTCAAACTTGACTCATTGGCCTTTCTCCATTCCTCAGGCACCTCATCTATGTTCCTGTTGAATAATGATATCAGTGATAGTGAAAGAGCAAATGGCCCAGGTTAAAAAGAATATATTTCAGATCTGTTGATATGGATTAGCAAGGATGTGACTTGAGAGATTGATACTTTCTCAGTAATGCACAGAAATGTCTACCAGTCCTCAGCTGGTATCTTCTAAATGTAGGGACTGAAAGAGTATAGCTTAAAGTAAAACCTGTTCAAGTACTTCTAATTCTCCTGTCTGATGTTGAAATAAATACTATACTCTAGCTCAACTGCATACATTATGTTCTTCGGTGAACCAAGAGTCTCAAGTTTCTGACAGTGCCTCCAGCCACAGAAGGCTAAATATAGCAGTTCACTAAAAAGAAAAGATTTCATTTAATTCAAAGAAAAGATAAATTTATGAAAATTAGCTGTAGTCTATTTTAGTGACATCCATTACAATGTGGAAAAAATGTGATAACAGATGCTTTATTCCTATCTCTTTACTGCCATTGCCAGTTGCTGGTAGTGAGAACCGTACATGTGAATCACCACATAGCCAAAGTGTTGTGCCAGCTCTCTGGACAGCAGCAGTTTTTATCAGTTCCTTTTTTGGCTTTGTTTTTGGTTTGGTTATTTTTTTTTTGTCAATGCTAAGTAGGCAGAACTACGGACAAGGTAAAGTAGATTATGTTATGTGTAAAATATGCTTAGATATTCCTTCATGGACTACAGTTGTCCCTCTTTAAACATATATTTCTCCCTCAGCAAATGCATACCTGGCAGCTTCAGTATTTGTTTTTTAAACTTCATGGGAAAGACTTTCTTCTTGTTAACATTTTTGGGTTTTTTTATGCTTTTTTTTCATCCTAATGAAATCTAGTAAAGCAGCGATTGCAGACATCCTTCAGTCTTCCAAAGGCCTGTGAAAACTAGAACAATAATCTCACTTTAATGATTTCTGCAAGTAAGGTATCTTCCCTATGAGACTTTATGCACAGAATCACAGAATGACAGGAGTTGGAAGGGACCTTTAGGGACCTCTAGAGGCTGTATTTTGTTGTTTTGTTGGTTTGGTTTGGTTTTTTTGTTGGATGGTTGTTTTATTTTGTTTTCCAAAAAGGAAATTATTTAAGATATTATGCTTCAGTTTGCATGTTAAATCTAAGCAGCTTCTTATCTGCCTGAGACGGTTGTTACTGGTCACATAGGTACCACTTCTACCTCTGGCAGATCACCTACGGTAGTACAACTTGTTTAAACCTTCAAGGCAATCTTTTTGACCCAATGCAATTTGCTATGTTGTTGGTAAACTCTAATCAATTCCTTTCACACCTGTGCCTGTCACTAAGTTACTTGAAAATCTACCTTAAAAACTTTCTTCTCCTACATCTGATACTTATTAAGGAAAACTTATATTTATTAAGCTTTTATTCAAGTCTAATATATTAACATGAAAAACATCAATAAAAGTGTCAAAAATATCAGCTCCAATATATGAACATACTAGAGAATTTGTAATATAGTATTGGGCTTGAATGAGTAATAAGCAGACTCAATTTCAGCCTTTTTCACTCATATGGGAGCAGTGATTCTAGAAATAAGATAAAAGGTAAATGAGGTGATTGAAATCTATCCCTTAATGAAAAACAACAAAAAGTAAAATATTTTATATAGCTTCATGAGTAGACAGTTAAATATTGTATAAATAACTTTAGTGTCCTAGTTTCATTTCTAATTTCCTACCATCACCTAATAATATACACTAAAGAAAGGATACAGTGTAAAACAAAACTGTAAGAGCACCATTCTAGGTGAAAAACAGATAATGTCTCATGTTCATGCAAACTTAAGTTTTTAACCCCCTTCACAAGCAATAACAAGGGATACTCAGAATTAAAACCTTCTCTGGAGACTTCCACAAAAAAAGAAAATATTTCACAAGATGGAATTCAGCTGCAGCTTGATGGCTGCTACATGTGCCTGAGACTCTCAGACCTGGAGTGCTGCCAGCCTGATTGCTTCCTCCCATCTAGCAGTCCACCTCTGCACACTGCTTACTACTACACCGCAATGTTGTCAGTGAAACCTGTGGCTCTTCTTGTTGATATCTCTGATGATGGGCAAACTCAACATATCTTACTGGGGCCAGATACTTTCTTAAGGGAATGAGAAGTGGCAAAGTTGAATGGGTCAGAGTAGCCTAGGACTACTGTGAGAATATCTCTGTGGAACATCATCTCTCAGCCATCTGGGAAATAGCAATTTTGTTAAAATATTCTAGAATTCTCAGTCCAAGCGTTTTCTCCCCTTTTACAGCTACTGTAAGATTAGTAGTCAGAGATGGCCAAAAAAAATAAGCAGATTCTGAAACCAAGATGATATCAGGATTTCTGTCCATCAGAGAAAGAGAACTGTATCTAGAATACAAATACGCAAGGGGAAACAAGCTACATGTCACTGAAAAGCAAGAACAGGGAGATTGCAAGTCTTCCAGTTTCGCTTCTCAGGAAGTTAGTGTTGATACTTTTAGTCACAGAAAACAGGTAAGGGAAACCCCTAACATGCAGTGAAGTACTGATCTGAGCTGCAATCCAGCTGTTCAGTGCACTACCCACAGCTATGTTTAGTCCAGGTCTTTGTTATACTAAGTCTATCTGAGCCAATTAAACTTGACATTTTGCACACACACTAATTAAAATGCAAATGAAGGGATGAATTATGTTAGAAAAAACAGATTATGTAGGTTAATTAAGAGGAAAATATACCTAGACCCCAAGTTAACTCTTAAGCAGATTTTAAGCACAACCTGCTGTCATAGCTGAATGTGGAGTCTGGATACAGTACAGTGCTTCAATGAAAATGGCCTTTATCTATAGCAAATGTTGGGAGGTCCCCAGGGAAGTACATCTATAATTGTTCATCGGCATTGAGAAGTTTGAGAGAAATTAGGGAAGATCTATGTTTTATTCCTGCCTTTAAAATTGTGCCTTATTCTTCTATCACATATCTCAGACTGGCCATCTACAAATTTGTCCTGGAATAATACATTTATTGTAATTGTACTGCTTGTAGCTTCAGTGTATCCATCCCATCTATAAATTTCAATGCTGAGTTACTGGCCACTCAAGAGGCTAGACTGCTTCTCAGAGAACTTATCTGATCTTTCGTCCACAAGAGAAAATGAGGAAAAAAATCATCCAAAACAAGCTCAAGTCCATTAAAATGATCTTACCTGTATATATACACTGGTGGGAGAGGGGACTGAGGGGGGATCTCATTAATACTTACGAATATTTAAAAAGTATATGTCAAGAGGATGGGATGTTATCTTTTTCTGTAGTGTCAGTTATAGGACAGGATAATGGAAAAAAGCTGTGTCATGGATTTGTGTGGAGTCATTTTTGGTAATGGGGAAGGGGCTGTAAGAAGTTGCTCAAAACTCTCCCCAGTTCTGAGTCAGATCCATTTCTTGGGCTAAGCCAATTAAGTGCCTCCATGATTACTTTTTAAGAAGAAAAAGCCAGAAAAGGAATGTTCTTCCTGTTCCTTCTTGTTCTATTTTTCCTCTTTTCCGGCTGTTGGTGTTGCAAGGAGTTGGAAGAGAGAGAGAAGCGATCATGCAGACTGGAAGGTTGGTGAGGGAAGAGAGGAGGAGGTGTGCTGGAGCAGAGATCCCCCTGCATCTGACCACATTCCCCATTCCTTACATCCTCCCTGAGCCATTGAAGAGGGAGGAGATAGAAATATCGGGTGCAGTGAGCTGGGCCCAGGAAGAAAGGAGGGATGAAGGAGGGAAATCTTCAAGTGCTGGTTGTATTTTTCTCATCATCCTATCCTTGTTTTTACTTTTTGTTTTGTTCTATTTCTTGTAGCAAATAGAATAAACTTTCTTTACTTTCCTCTCTAAGTCAAGTAGTGGAGTCTGTTTTGCTGGGAACAGTAACTGGCAGCGAGCCCTCCCTGCCCTTGTCTCAATCCACAACATGCTTGGTTATCTTTTTTACTCCCATCTCACTGGGGCCTCCTAAGGAGGGTGGGGGTGGATGGGCAGTGAGCAAGAGACTGTCATGGTGCTTCATTGCTGGCTGGGTAAAACCATGACAAGATGGAACACAAAATGTTCCACTTAAACATAAAGAAAACTTTTTTACTGTGAGGTTGAGGGAGCCCTGGCACAGGCTGCCCAGGGAAGGCGTGGAGTCTCCTTCTCTGGAGGTTTTCAAAACTCACCTGGATATATTCCTGTGTGACCTGATCTAGATGGAACTGCTTGAGCTGGGGGGTGGACTACATGATTTTTTGAGGTCCCTTCAAATCCCTACCATTCTATGATTCTATGATTCCGTGAAGGTGTATGTTCAAAACTTGGAGGGGAATTAGGAAAAAATAAAATGGATGCGAAATAGTCCTTTGTCAGCACTTTTCCAAGGTAATATTTCCCTGTCTTTGAAGTAACGCATTTATGAGCACCGTGTCACATTTAATTTTTTAATGTACACTTGGAATTATAATTATGTTCCTGATGTACTTTTAGTAAGCAAATGCAATTAAAGCTTTTAAAAATGAGTTGAAACAAACCCAGCCCTCCAGAATTCATACAAATGTACTTCCACTTTCCATTTTCTGGGTATAAGAGGAAGATAAGCTTTAAAGGAATTAGTCAAGGCAAGGAAAAGAGTTCAGCCTGCAGGGAACTTTCAGAAAGGAGTTCAGGATTGCAGGAGGAGAAATTTCAGAAAGCGTTTCAGTACTCCAGCCTGTGTGAATGTTAGCTTTGATTGCAGAAACTCTGTTCATACATTATGTCATTTCCTTGAGTCATTTCATGTGCTTTTATGTATTATATAAAAAGAGAAGAGATAAGATAGTTGTTACAATACCTGATTTAGAGCTTGATTCCTAGTTTTACTGAAGAATTCCTGTGTAAGCTGGACAACCAATTCCAACACAGATTTTTTTAAAGCTAGTCAATTCACTGCTGTATTAATGCACAGACAGGTGCTTTCAAAAACACAAAGCCACCATCTGCATCTTTAGGTTGCTAAACGCTTGAAAATCTGGCTTGCTATTTCACTGAATTGTAGAACCATCTGTAAAATAGGAAATAATCATGTTCCTTTTGTTCCAGCTTTTGTCCATTTAGATCTGCTCTTTCATTAGACCTGCCTTCTCAATATATCTATGTCTCTAGTATGAGAGATGTTTTATTTTAATTGAGGCATCTAGTCACTGCAGAGGAAAAAAAAATTCTCAGGAAGAATTCACAGAGCAGAAGAGACTATTTCCTCCTCACCCAATTGTACTAATTTATTGTACAGGCAAAAGCATTGCCAAGTGAAGTTTCTTATATGAAGGGAAAAAAAAAAAAAAACAAAGAAAGAAAAGAAAAAAGAAATAATATGAATTTAGCATTTTCAATTGTAATTGCTACTTTGGCCCAAACTCAGAAAGCGAGCAGAAAGCAGGTATGATGTGGAAGGATAGAACCATAATTAACAGAAAGCTGTTACATCTTTGACACTACTTAGAGAAGTATTTCAGTTCTTATTGAGCAAATAACTCCTTTAGCGAGGGAACAGTAAGAGTTCTAAAGAATTAAGAAAGTTATTTTCTAGCTTCCCATAGGCTTAGTTTAATAAACAGAATTTAACTTTCCTTCAATAACTTCTACTATGTCTCTTTTCCCCAAAGGTTAGAATCTAGATCAACCAGAGGTCATCTTTCCCTACATTTGAAAATTACACTCTCAACTATCATATAGTTTCTGAGTATATCTAAATTCTCTTCACTGTGTTCAGGCTAAAAATTTAAGAAATATTATCACAGAATCTCCAAGTGCATTGATTTTCTCAAATAACTACATAAAAAAACATACAGGAACACCCATTTGAACAGGGGAGGAAGTGAGAGTCCATATTGATAAAATTTGGAAGGTGTTTTAATTTTTAACATTTTACAATTTTTGCTGATGCATATTTACCCATTTTCTGTATTTAGGACCAGGGAAGATGTGAAAAAGAAGGCTAAGTGCTACCAGCAAGATATTAGGCCACAGCTGAATGAAATAACAGGATGGCTGAAATTTTCAAGAAAGTAGTTTCCCCAGATCTTTGGAGATTTACATGCTCAGAAGAATGATAAAGGACTGATGTAAATGTCTTTTGTGGCAGAACCTATAGCATAATGCAGCTTGAATGGACACTAAGAAAACACTAAGAAAAAGGTAAATATTAGGCAAGGAAAAAAGCTACTTAAGCTAAAGAACATCTAAATTACTCCTCAATTTAAGATATTTATAGTTGTGAGAAGAGTCATGCTCCAGAACATCCTCCTAGTGGATTTCAGGTTGGTCTTTGAGTGATTTTAAACTGGGATGCCACTTGTCTCCATCAGCAGAAAACTGGATTCAGTGTTGTACAAAGTCATTCCAGTCCTATGCCCTGTGTGCTGTGGTATGTTTAGCTCCATAATGCCTTCTGACTAAATCATAAAGAGCACTCAGTAATAGTCAGAAAGTTGAGTAGGAAATAATTTGATATTTCCTATTTTTCTTGGACTTGTATTTTTCTTATACTATGTAATGTGAAAAGCAACTGGCTTTTAAAATTATTTTAAGAAGTCTGTTGCAATTTGTTTCAGCTATTATATGTCACTAGATGAAAAACTAGAGCTCCTGAAGTTTTGGAGCATAAGAAACAAAGTAGAGTTTTTAGCTGAACTTCGGCTGCCAGAACTCATCTTACATGTGAAGTCATCAAACATACCAAGCAGATCACCATTGGGTACATGCATAAATTGCTTTAGTATGCTTAAGCTGGCAGGTAAGCCACTGGGCAAGTCATCAGTACAAACTTCTACGTGTAGCAACCATCTTTCTAAATAGACTGGAGTTAGCATACTTAGTATCTTTCTTTCTTAGTATCTTGTTTCCACCAGTGTGAAAAAAGCCTCACTGCATTGCAGGAATACCATATAGACTGACTTTGAGACATTAATTCTTACCAGTGGGAGTTCAAAAACATTAAAATCTCAAATATATTCGGTGCCTGGAGAGATACTGCTGAGAACTAGACACTAAATTTCAAGAAAAGCCATGAGTGAATGAGGTCCAGTCCACAAGTTCTTTCCATAGTGAGAAGACAATCTGATTTGTTTTAGACAATGCCTTTACATTAATGTTTCCCTCATATTCTTGTCAATACTGTATATATGCACACATTTGATTACAGATATATATAAAAAGAATTAATAGCTCATATTTGTGAAGATTAATATTTGGTATCCTATGAGAGTTCAATGCATTGACATTTTACTGCTGTCATTATCAGTGATGTATCAGACATGTGAAGAAACTGTCTTTTCTCCAAAAAAAAATCTGTGGCTTTATTATTACTCTGCCTACAACTGAAGCAGCATGGCTTCTGACTGCAAACAACAAGATGATGACTGAATTAGTAAATCCATTCAGAGACAATCCAGGGCCTGACACTGTGCTGTAATTACACGTAAACCATCTCACATTTCTTCAGATGTGTATCTTTGTTCTCCTAATGTTCCTCCCAAGCATAATCAAGTATTACATTTGCTTTGTCAAAAACACGAGGAAAAAGATTTAACAGAAGGGAACAAGATTCTATGTGATTAAATTTAGTGCAAGGAGAGAAAATGACTTTCATGCTAGCAACAATCCTCCTTATAGCAGAGATTCTCAGGTATGTGGAAATTTTTTTTGGCCTGGAATTTTGACAGTCATTAAGGGACTGATGTCCTCATTGTCCACACATATTCACTGACTGTTAGCACTTTAATAAAATTACTAGGTTCAAAGGCCTGGTTTATTTCTCAGTTCCCTGAAGTCTGACAACAGTAAAGACATACTCCATGCAATTAACTCCAAGACCAAATTTCAGTATACAGTGCTGTCACGGTTTTGGCCCAGCTGGGAACAAAGGACCATAATCAACTGCTTGCTCACTCCTTCCATTCTCAACAGGACAAGGAAGAGAAAAGTAACTGAGGGCCTTTGGAACTCCATAAGGTCAAGAAAGACTCACTCACCAGTTATGGTCCCGGGCGAAACAGATGAGATTACTGGACTTGGAGAAGAAAACAAAACTTAATTTAACTCTAGGGAACAGGGAGTGTAGTCAGTCCTTTCCCAATGGTTCGTGTCACTTGGCATGCATCAGGGCAGGCAGACTTCTTGCCGATCCTCCCTGCTCCGGAGTGGAGTTCCTCACATGACAGGCAGTCCTGTACAGACCACCCCACCTTCTCTGGCATGAGGTCCTCAGCAATCATCCCCTCTGACATGTGGTCTGCTACAATCATCTCCTCTGGTATGGGGTCTATAACATTCAACCCCTCTGGCATGGAGTCCTCCTTAAGCTGCTGGCAACTATCAGTCCTGCCACTGCCCTCTGTGGGTCTGAAGGGAACAGTTACTCTCTCACCATGGGCTACAGGGGAGTCTCCCCTCCTCCTCCTTTTCTCTTTGCTGACTGTGGAGGCCACATGGTCACCTCCATCTTATCCGACCTTTCCACCTCCTCTTACACACTACACATTTTCCTTCTTAAATAGTGATGGCAGAGGCACCAGATTGGCCCAGCTGAGTCAGAGATGGGTCAAAATCAGAGCTGGGGGAAGTTTTGCAAACTGTTTTACAGGTGCAGCATTGCATACCCTTCATTCTGATACCAGGCAAAAGCTGCTCCACACAAATCCAACAAAAATATGCACAGAAATACTATACTAAAGGAACAGCAAAAGATAAGAAATACCAGAACTAAGGTTATGTGTTCAAGGTTTTGCTCAGTCTTCCCTCCTTCCCTGACACAAGGATTATTGATGCAGTTAGAACTCCATCAGTATGTGACGATGAGCTAATGAATAATCGGTTCCATTTTGCTTTTGTCATAGTACTCTACCATATTCGAGGCACAATAGGCTTCCATGATTAATCGAGTCTGTTCAGTGAAGATTATTTTCTGTAAGTTCTTGGCATATGCAGGTCTTTTCATCTTCCTTTCCTTTCCAGGAAACTCAAGACTGAGAACCTACAACTCTTTGCCATAGTTCTGTTTTTCATATGAACAAATATAGAAGCATCTCTAGATTTTTTAAAATGCGGAAATCAAAGCTAAATATTGAAACAGAAAGACTTACTTTAGGAATTATAAATAAATTAACAAACGAGCAATAACTTCACTGTGAATGGAAGTGCAAAGCCACATTGAGAAGTAGAGACGTTTAAGCTGTAGAAGGCGCCTAACGTTTTACATTTGCACCCATAGATAAAGATTAGTGGCAGTGGAGCTAGTCCTGAGAACTTGGGTCAGACTGCATGAGTTCCTGCAGTGAAGAGTCAGGAAGCTGTATTGCCTCATATACAGTGTTGGATTGAGAATAATTTTGGTTCACCTTGATGTAGCAATTTTCTTTCTTCAATACTAACTTTGCTCTATGGCTGAAGAATATCAGCAATTTACCTTTTTTTGAGTTTCATAGAGTTTCCATGAGACAGGAAAATGATCTTGCTCCCTTTGTACAGTATATATTAAAAAGAAGAATATTTAACTTAAAATGATGAAAACGTATTCATAACAGTCACCTTAACCTAGTCACATCACTCCAAATAAAGACAACCAAAATTATACAGGAGGTAGCTCAGTAAGAGGGCTTAACTCCGTGTAAATGACTTCAAAACTAGACAGTTTCCATATGCTCTCAGATTGTGAAAAACCCAGCAACTTCACACATTCACCTGCCTTTCTTTTCCTAGAAATAGCTTGTACGGAGTATTATGCCTTTTACTGTTGATTAAATGTATTTATTTAATACAAAGTTAGTCATATCTAATCAAAACCATAATATAATCATGAAGTGATCTGATCTAATATCAGAAGATTTCTAAAGTTTTCTAATTGATTTTGTAAATCTCTGTTTTGTGGAATCTTTCTTTCCACAAGGGGTGGGGAAGTACTGCTTGGTCCAAAAAGTACAGCTGGAGAATCCACTGTACAGAAGTATATCAAGCAGCTTGGGAATATCAGTTGTAACATTCCTAAATTATGATAAACAGAAAGAAATCACATAAAGGATTAGTTGAAAGTAAATACTTCAATGTATTGCACTCAGTTTTAGACTGACAAAGTCATGTAACACAAGAGAGGATGTGAACATGAACAAAATTTTGTGCTTATAAAACCTATCCTCACACCTGTCTTTTCTTTTGTTTTTGTTTTTTTTTTTTTTTAAATTTGCTGTATACTTTCAAAGCCTGGCTTTCCTAATCAAAATGTAAGATTTAATAAAAGCTGCAGCTGAACAGAACAAAATTACAGCACTCTCTAATATCACAAACATAATTAACTTTGAATGATGTGAATTAACCATGCCTGACAAATTATCATTCAGCTCTGAAATTAAATTCTTTCATAACATTAGATTTGTTTGTTAAGCTCAAGTAGGCAAAAGCAGTATTTAATAAAGTAATAACAATGTTTTGCTGAGAATGTTTTTGAGATATATATATATATATATGGATTTATCCAAAATAAATCATAGAAGTGCTATTATTAGCTTTTTGGAAATACTATATAATGAGAATTCAGCATTATAATATTACAGAAAAATTTTATCTTGCTACAGGTTACTAAAAGTTGTTTTTTTTCTGATTACTGTTTTATGTTGATCTGATAATATTGGCCATTAACTATGCATGCAATGCACAGCATGAATATGTTCAACAAAACATAGCTATCGACTCTTTAAGTGCTTGTAATCTGAAACAGCTAGGCAACTTTTTACCACTTGAGAGTTATTTCGAACAATATATCGCACTGAATTGTAGTCCTGTAGTTACTGGCTACCTCATTTTTCACCCTCCTTCAGACTGACAATTTGATTGATGATTATCATGTTCTCTTCTCTTTCTGACTAAACTAATATTCATAAGATAGAAACTTTTCAGTGTTTTGGAAACAGATCTTGGAAGGAGGAATTCTAAAATATTTTCTGAAGGCTTCTAATAAGCCTTCTAGGTTTATTTATTAAGCCTAATACCAATTCAAACCAACAAGAAAAGTACTTTTCTCTTAAGCTAAAAGGACATGAAAGATAACAAGTGTTTCACACTAAGCTTTTCCATATTAATTCAGTAATAATCTCGTATAAAGAATAGAGGTAGATGAACAAAAGAATTTAATTGGTGGTATTACAATTACAATACCTCTACACTCTGGAAGAGTTTATGTTACCAATCTCAAATTAATAAATGTTCTGTCCTGACTCACTGGTGATATCCACACAGAAATCCATCAGCAAATGCTTTCAAAACAATTTCTCACAGCAACCCTACCAAAGAGTTCCTGTAAAGCTTAATATTTCAAAAGCTCTTCATATTTTTTTATTTTGTTGTAAAAAATTCTTGGGGGGGTTGCAATGTGTGGTTCTGTTACTTAAGAGCTGTTGAATCCACATCACTCTTCCCCAAATGTCATAATCAACTCCTTTTAGTCCCTTATTTCTGACTAATCTCATTGCTTCTGATTTTGTAGTTTTTGGGAAAAAATCTTCTGATTTTGGGAGACTTCCAAGACAAAGTCTGTCTGGAACTTCATTGTCCCCAGAAGAGGTTTTGGAATTGTTTTGATACAGGTGTAAGTTTGGTTTTGGATATCTTCTCCACTAACTGACACTGAAGGGTAAGCATAGGGACAAGGCACTGACTGTGTTTTCTCCATCAATTATACATTCAGGAATGAATGGATCTCTGGGTATTGCTATTGCTCAGTAGTACTGAGTGACTTAAACCTTCCTGAGGCTGTGAACTCCACAGAGTATTACAGAGGGTGCTGCCATGGGAACATTCATAATTTATATCTGTCAAGTTGGGCAACAAACAAGTAAAATGACCTCTGTTAAAGTACTTTGTGTGGAATTGTAAATCTGTTACAGTTTTGATATAATTTAATCTTCTTTTTGAAGCATTATGTAGAAGGGTTCTTTTCATGGAGCAATAATGAAAAGTTGTCCGTGCTTTTCATTTAAGGGTTTTGTTTCAACAATTTCTTCAGGGTGCAGTAATGAGCAGGGAAAGCCACTGTGCATCTCAACAGTGAAAGAACTATTCTTTTTGCTACACCTTTCCCCCTCCATCTAACTCTGGAAGTCTCATTTATACTTTCCTTTTTATTCTTGTCTAGTAGATGATTACTTGAGAGGACCGCTCTCAGGAAGTTGCCTTAATCAGTCTAGGGGAAGGAAAAGGAAAGGAAATTCTGTCGAAGACAGATGACTGTCAAAAAAATGGAAACAAATACACTTTTGAAAAAAAGTCAACCACTAACCAACCCTTAAAAAACTTGATATTTTTTTTCCCCCCATGCTTCTTGAAAATATCACATTAATTATTCAAATAATGAATGCAAACTCCCCCAAAAAATCCCAGAGGGAAGGGAAACAGCTATGTTCTTTTTGTTTGTAATCAATCTAGAAATAGTCACAGTGGAGTCTGAGATACATGGCAAAGAACAATGTATTTCCACTCATGCAGATTTCCATTTTCAGAATTTAATGTCTCGGGTAAAGTAGGAAATATTCACCAAAATTCTAAACTATGGAACATATTAGTCATAAACAGTTGGAGTGTAATATAAAGAATTTATATATTTCAGTGGGTTCAAACAGAAGAATTTTATGAGGGCAAACAGAAGTCTATACAGCTTACTTAGCAGGTAATGATGCATTGTGTCTTTTAATGTTTCACACTTGTTATTTCTTCCTGAAATTAAGGACAGTTTATGTTTGCAACAATATTTAAGGAAAATAACATATGAAACTTGTTGCTGCTGTTGCTTCACTCCTAGTAAAACCCATCTACACTAAAATTCCCACTCCCATCTGAATTAAAAGAATAATTTAAGCTTTCTGTTAGAAGGGAAGGTAGTGAAGTCTAATTTAGAGTGATTGTCAGATAACAGAGAAGGACACCAATATCATTAGATTAGATTAGACTGGCCACGACAAATTTTGACCACTTTTGTGATTTGATTTACTCTATGCTTATGGATACCATCAGAGACATCCTGAAAGTATTTTGTCAAAGACAGATAACAATCCAGTCTGAAACAGATCAATAAATTAAAGTTATTACTGATATCACCTAGTGCACTCGTCAATGTTAAAGCCGAAGGAAAACTCCAATAATGAAATATTTCAGAGTACAGTAGTCAATAAAGAAGTTTTTCCAAACTTCTAAATAAGACATTCCTTAACTAATCCGTAAGATATCTTTCTAAAAATTTAATTACTAAAGTATCTTAGACCGCAATAAAAATTCACATAATACTGATGTACTGTATTACTGACAAATCTCATATGAATATATATAGAGAATGTGGGTTTTTCTAACAAAAGAATATAATTTTTTTTCTCTGCCATTTCATTTCTTTCTTTAATAAAATTTTCCTGTACCTGGCTGAAGTCCAGACCTTTGAAAAATTCTATATAAAGAGTACAGAGTTGCTGAGCTTTCATATTCAAGAAATGTTTTTAAAACCTTGCTAAACTTGTTTCCCTGAAGCTACCTGCAGCTTTTCTTACATCTAGTCCTTGGTATAGATCAGTCAAAAAACACAGTGCATACCTTGCCTTGTTTTTTTTCTGGGGAGAGGCAGGGAGTGAATTGCATTACCTATGCACAGCTAAAACTAGAGTTAGGTGGTGAGATGACTCTCCAGTCTCAAGAAGGACTTGTGAGTTTGTCAGATAGACATCAAGCAATTTGAATTGAATATACTAGCCTGAAATTAGTTGTTCACAAGGTAGCCTTGTTTGTCTTCCAATCTTTTTATGTCTTCAGTATGTGTAAGCGGAAAAGAGGACATGAGAAACTCAGTTTCTTTAAATCCCTTTGTAGTAAAATCACCAGCAGTTCTTGGGTATCACAGAATCACAGAATGGTAGGGATTCAAAGGGACCTCTAGTTTATCTAGTCCAGTGCCCCTGCTCAAGCAGATCAGATAACTAACTCCTAGATCTTCTTTTGAGAAATTGGTGTAAAAGTCTGAAAAGTAGGAAGGTAGAGTCTCCTGGATATTCAGAATACTAGGTAATTCCCTAGCACAAATTATGCTTCCAGTCTTTTGAAACACAAGACTCAACTAAGACAATGAGTTGGTAAGTCACAGCGTAGTTCATTAACACCTCTATTTGTAGGTAGGAGTTTTGGAGGGGACTGGCTTGGGTTACTCTGTCAACTCATTTCCAACATAAATTATTTTGATTCTAAATTTATAATTCCCACACTTTACAAGTACAACTACATCTGTTTCAGACCTAGATTTAGAGGCAGTAACTTTTTTAGATGCCAAATTGAGTATTGCAAATAAAATTCCTATTTTATAAGTATTAAGAGATAATAAGGGAAGTAAATTATAAGAGAAAATCTAAATGACAGATTCACCTATTACATATTTATCTCATCCAAAGTTCAAACATTTACTTTAACACAATTAATACAACTAATGGAGATTTTGGAGACATTGGGATATCTGCCACTTTGTTTAGAATGTAAGGAAACTTCTACAGGTACTAAGATCCCAAGTAGATGTAGTCATTTAACTGAGATTTTTTGTATCTACTTTCTCAGAAAATTTTCATAGTTCAAGAAGTTTGCAAGGAAGACAAGGCTATAATTTTAAGATATTTTTTCTCCCTGAAGAAGTCAACTTTTTCCAGTAATCTGCTCTGTCCACCAGAATAGGATATCCTGAGAGAAATCTGGTTTTGTTCCCTATGACTGACAAAAAAATGTGCAAATAACCCCAGGAGCAGAGATAAACTATGAATAGCTCAAGAACACCATGTCAAACACAAGTACCATAAAACTACAATTGTTCATCCCTAATGGACTTCTGGTCTCCTAATATGTGTTGGCCACCAGGAAGGTGAGCTACTCTTAACTTGTACCGCGATACTTGCACACACTCTTTGGAAATTGTCTTTCTGATCTGGTAAAGTATGCAAATTGGATTGTTGTTCAGGAGCTATGTCTGGACAGTGATGAATAAGACTCTTTTAAGCAGGATTTATATTAGAAGATATTAAAACTTTTCTGGTCCCTAACATCCTGCAAGAAGTCTTGACAGATCACACAGGACTTACTGACTTGGAAGCAGTCATAATGGAAAATACCAACAGATGTCAGATAATGACATTTTCCTTTCACCGAAATTCAAAGATTTAAACATCAGGTAAAAAATGAGGTACAGATGAACACAAGGCAGCAACAAACAACAAAGTAGACAAAAAGAGGAGGTGGGGTGACTAAACTCTGAAAGGGGAGGATTGGTAAGGGACGGAAAAAAACAGTTTTAAAAACTTAAATTTTTACAAAAATGGCAAAATATTTCAAACACTATAGCAAAGACTAAATTGAACATTCTAAGGCTCTATGGCATTGATCAGAAATGTTTATAAGTATAATTCTGAATAATTTGAAAATTTCTCGTGAAAACTTAGAAATGAAACACAGACTTGCAGAAGTGCTACAGGTATTCCTTTCTCTCATTAAAAATGGTTCATCTGAAAGCTTTCAGTTAAAAATAGGAAGCATCTTGCAATTAATGGCATGAGAGTCTTGCTAAGCACGCACAAGTTGAACTCACAACTGACTGCTGAATGGCATTTTTGGAACATTTTCCTAGTTATATTCAGAGCAAAACAGCTCACAAAAGTGCTGAGATCAGAGTGCATTGACACAAATGAAGCAGTAGTAAATTGGAGCTAATAGTCTATTAAACAGCATCTAAACCCCAGCCAAGAGAAATTTTGGATATTCTGTTCTGAATAGAACCTGTCACACATTTCTGGCTTTTTGTTCAATGATGGTTTATTTTTAAATGATCTTATAAACAGCAGTGAGATTTATATATGTCAGACCACAAAACAGAACAAAACACCATGTGCATGTACATGCTAATGAACTATAATTACATAATTATTAGTATTATGCAAAACAGAAAAGCAGATGTCTTTTTTTGTCTTTTCTTTTTTCTTTTTTTCTTTTTTTTAAATTAGGAGGAATTTCTGAAAACAACCATAAGCTAACCTTGTATGAATTAGATAGAGGGCAATTCATATATCACTGCTGCCTGTAGAGCATCAGTAAGGACTGCTCTGCAACAAGAAATCAGGATTTTTCTTTAAAATAAGGAAAAGACTACAAAGGACACTTGTCTAACCCTACCTAGCCATGAAGTCTCAAATCCCAAGGTGGGGAATGAAAGAGACTGTAATAGAGGTAGGAAAATCATCATCAATGCTTCATCACAAGTGCTGTTGAACAAGCTCTGAAAAGGCTGTAAAACTTAGGAAAAGCTGCAGTGGCATTATACCCTGAGACATTTTTGCCCACAACAAGCAATAAAAGACTTGTAGGGAAAAAGTGTAAGAACTGCGCTTGAACTGAATGGTAATGCTGACATAATCTCCCACTTCCCGGAGATCAGATGTTTAGGGACTATTAGCTTCTTGAAGAAAAGTCTTTTTTTTTTTTTTTTTTCCTAGTAAAATCTCCTCCAGTTTTCCTTCAGTCAAGTTGTAGCTTGGGAACATCTAAAGGCTTATATGTTTACATATTAATATGAGACCCCAAGCAAGATTTGGTGATATCTATTTTTATTTTATGGAAAAAAACCCTTAACCCTTTTCCATCCTCAAAGTTTGTCAAAATCCCATATTCAATATTATCATTGCCACATATCATGTTTCTTTTTTGTTTATGACATGCTCACTACATCTCATTCCAGTTCTCAAAACAGGACATCATTTCATCCTCCTCTCTGGCCTCTCTACTGTGATATTCCACCCCACATGCAGTATCATACCTTTCAGAGGTGACCTAGCAGTGGAGACAGGAGCACACAATGCCTTTAGCACAGTGATTTGGTTTCTGCACCCTCATGCCTGGTTTTAGGCTCTACATTTCTTGCTCTGACACTGTAATTATACCCTGATATTCTACCATCTTAGAATCATAGAATCATATAATGGTAGGCTTGGAAGGGACCTTTAGAGATAATCTAGTCCAAGCCCCCTGCAGAAGCAGGTTCACCTAGATCAGGTCACATAGGAACATGTCCAGGCAGGTCTTGAAGACCTCCTTGGAAGGAGACTCTGCAAGTCCCCTAGGCAGCCTGTTCCACTACTCCGTCACTCTCACGGTGAAATAGGTTTTTATTATGTTTAAGTGGAACTTTTTGTGCTCCAGTTTTATCCCATTACCCCTTGTCCTGTTACTATTTACTACAGAAAAGAGGGATGTCCCAACCTCCTGACACCCACCCTTTAGATATTTATAAATGTTAATAAGATCTCCCCTCAATCTCCTCTTCTCCGGACTAAACAGCCCCAGTTCCCACAGTCTTTCCTCGTATGAAAGATGTTCTATACCCTTGACCATCTTGGTGGCCCTGTGCTGGACTCTCTCCAGCAGTTCTCTGTCCCTCTTGAGCTGAGGAGCCCAGAACTGGACACAGGACTCCAGATGAGGCCTCACCAGGGCAGAGTAGAGGGGCAGAAGAACCTCCCTCGACCTGCTGGCCGCACTCATCTCGATGCATCTTGTTCCCTTACTTTTACTGTCCAATGCTGCTTCCTAAACCTTGGGTTTTTTATTTGGCTAAGCATTTTCCTCATATCAACTTATCAGAGAATACCTGGCATGTGAAATTAGAGTCTTGAAAAACTATTGACAGCTTGATCTTGAATACTAAGTCTTGAGAAATCTTAAAATAGGAAAATCTCCTTTTAGTGCCTGTTACTTCATCTCACATTTCACTTATCACTTATTAGAGAACTTACAGAGTTAGGGGTCTTTCTCCTATCTCAGATTGCAAAATAAGTAAATAAACAACCCAGATGCACAGCTGGTATAAACCCCCAAAATGTCACTGATGGCAGGGTAGCTATTCCCATTAGTACAAAGTGAGGCCCACATCACTGATTTTCTGATTGTTTTCATGACCTGAGAGATTAAATCCAAAAATCTATATAGTCTGAGTCTGTCATTTCAACGTTCTCTCTCCATGTAATATATTGAAATTTCCTAGTGAGTTTATTAGCAAGTCATCTCAACTGTAAATAAATAGAAGTTTCCCAGAGGGCCTGCTTGTACAGTGTTTCAAATGTGAAACACATTAATTGGCCTATCAATAAAGTACTATCTCATCTAACAAAGAAAAAAATCTAGAATCAAAGATTTGTCTCCTTTTGTATTAACCTGAAGTCCTAG
Source organism: Colius striatus (assembly GCF_028858725.1). Lineage (NCBI taxonomy): Eukaryota > Metazoa > Chordata > Aves > Coliiformes > Coliidae > Colius > Colius striatus. Next base: position 52,143,993 of record NC_084760.1, on the reverse strand, counting down.
TACCCAATAAAAGAAGGTAAATACTATTTTTTCCTTGAAAATAACATTTTGAACTGGTGGGAAATAATAAACTCACCTCAGAAGGTTTAGGAGATACGTGCTTCTCTTGGAAAGAAAGCCATTTTAACACAAATACTGAAGTTTAAAGCTTGAGTAATAACAAATAAAGCAAGGACAAGAATTTCCTCTTCTATCATTTGAAATCAGAGGTTGTTTTGCTGATTTTTCAAGTAACATTATACTTTCAGAGATATAACAAGGCAAGAGTACTCAAGGAAGAGCTGTCTCTTCTTCAGCATTTCTGGATCGCAATTCACATGAAAGAGTTTAATTGAAAATCACCTTTAAAGTGTGAGAAGTTCCACGATACAACTAGTTATATATTAAAATTCTGCTTTTGGAATCATTATGGTCTCTTGATTCTTTATTGTTCTAAACTTGCAACATACTTAAGATTACATGGAAAACAATAATTACATCTGTTAGGTCTTTAAAATCTGTGCTATATTTTAAAAATATTTAGCTTAAAAAATTCTTGCAAATCCTACTTTTTCCAGGCTTAGAATTTCTCATAAGTATGTCTTCATGTGCTTTGAATAAAAAAAAAAAAAAAAAAAAAAAAAAAGAAAGAATAAAATGGACATCACAGCCCTGGTTTGGGGTTTTTTTGAGTTTGTCAACAAGTAAATGTCAAACTCCAGATGACTGGGCTAATATTTATGCATATTTTCCAGCCATTTCAAAAGCTGAGATCTGAAAGTATTACCATGATTTTTTATATAAAGGTCAAGACTAGATTAACATAATGCTTTACTCATGTCAAAAATCTGAAAGTGTTGTTCGTGTTGTGCTTATTTTCCCCCTAATTGATACATAAAATAGTTAATTTAGTTTTTAAAGTTTTAACTAAATTTCAAAAGCAAATTGGTCTGTTGGCTGATTAGTTGCATTAGAAGAAAAAACTGTATACCTTTACCTATTGTCAATTTAGATATATTAAGATCTCTTGCTTAGCTTCCAGCTGCCACTCCAGAGGTGCCTGGTTCTCACAGTAGACCTACATGACCCCTGCTAGTCTCACACCAACGTCTCAGGTATCCTTGACTGTAGTGGCTCTTTCTTTGAGCCACTGAATCAAGGTTCTCATGTTAGAGAGAATGAACTCACTCTAAGTTACCTCAGAGTGTAACAACATATGTTCTCATACTTAATTAGCAGAACTCTTTGCCTTTCACTTCTCTTTGTTTAAACTCATCAGATGAGAGAGTCTGAAAATTTCTGTATTATAGCTACTGATTTTTATGTTATCTCTGAATAGCTATTTCTCCTATTGTATTATCTTTATGGAAATATTTTCCCAGATTCTTAAATGGCATTTTGGTCAATGATAAATATTTCTGGCAATTAAAGTTTAATTGAGTGGTACTGAACATGCAACTGCAAATAGTAATACATCAGTGATTCATAATGTTGCATTTTTCAGTACTTTTCTTGCACACTATTCATGCTTTGCAATTTTTTGCTGGACTTGTTGAACTACTGTCCCACAGTGAGATAATGTTTTGATAACGTGATTTACAGTGATGTCCAGGGATTTGCCCAAGCAACAAGCTACAGCTTTTAAGACACATGAAATTCAGAGGGTTTTTTCTTGAGTACCCAGTTCTGCCTTCTAGACTGGTCCAACAGTAGATTAGTTTAATAATCTTTTTCCATTTTGAGTTTGTTTATTGGTTTGGGCTTCTTTTGTGTGTGTGGGGAGTGTTTGGGGTTTTTTTCCTCGTTTTAGCTTTCTGTCTTACCCAGTTTCTAATCTATGCCACTATTTTAATTTCCATGCTATGACTAATGAATTTTTCATTAACTTCAATAACCATGAAATTTTGATCATATTCCATTAAGTAGTGTCTAATTCTACATGAAGCTCCATTAACTTATATGAAATCAGCTTCAAAGTGAAGTTATTATTCCAAATAAGTAGGAGTAGCAAATCTGTCTTTAAATGTATACCAGAACCACATTCACGGTCTTTTTACTGTGGCATAGTAGATTAGCAGTTTCAAATGTGTAACTACCAGCCTTTCCATCACATCTATCCAGTTTTAGAAGTTTTGGAGGGAAGGCAAATTGTGAGAGAAAAGTGGAAAACATAATATTCAATCTGTGTTTCTCCTCATCTGGTAAACCATTAAAAATAGTAAAAAGAAATAATTACAAAGGAAAACAGATGTGTCTGTACACTATGGAAAGTTCATACAGAAAGAATTGGTTATACTTGTATAAGTGCATGTTAATCCAGTAGGTACTGTCTATAAAGTATTTGGTTCGGTAAAAGCATACTGACAAGATCAATATAGTTTTTCAATAAAATAAGCAGTATTTAAAAGGAAGTGAAATGTTTAAAAGTCCAAGTAAACCTCAAATGTCTTCCTTTATGGAAAGGAAAAAAGTGCATTTGTAACTGAAATACCACAAAATTATTATAATCACTTGCAAGTATTTAAATAAAACACAGCATAAACAGGAGCTAAAAATCAAAACAGTTTTCCTTCTGAATCTATTATCTTCCAAATTGTAAAGATTTCATTTTTTCACATCTTTTTTTTGTCAAGATATGCAGAAATCGGAAGCAGAAACCATATAAAAGTTTATTGTCTGATCTCTCTGACCCTGCTGCAAGTGGAAAAAAAAAGCCAGGTTCAGAGTTTAGTCTCACTTGTTGACACCTTACTGAAGTAAGGATAACTATGGACAGAAGTCATAACACAGAAGCATATGAACATGTTACATACTTTACATTTCGGTCTTTTTGGAAACACTAATTTATATTCTTTTGTCTTTTCCATAGTCATGAGACATATTTCCATCTTAAGTAAAAGCTGTGAGGATTAGACAAAAATAGCACATTGCTAAATGACCTTTTGCAGTGACCATTTTCTTTTCAGGATCTATGCAAACAGCATTGTTCATCACCTCAAGTAACTAAATAAGGCCAGAATCAGACTACTTATGTTCTGCTTGCATTCTTGTATTCATGCAGTTAACTTTACTCTCTAGAGAGTCACTTGACTTATTGATGATGTGCATCTGTATAGTCCATCTGGAATATATTCTGCAGTGAACTGTTCTTCAGGGTATGTCAGACTTTACTGTTACACTCCCAAATGATACTGGTAATAAGCGAGGAGCAACCCTTGAACCAGCTTAAGAGTAGACTTGTAGATGTGGAAATTTAAGTGGAATTTAGTCTGTGTGACTTTGACTTGAACTATGGCCACAAGAACAAGATCTATTAAGGATAATAATATTAAGTAAAACTATATCTTCTATGGTTACCTAAACAAAACTTAAGGCAAAACGTAGTATTGATTTGTTCCATAAAAATGAACCATCCAGCAATTTGGTTTTTTATTCCACTCTGAGCTGGCAAGACTCTTTTAAATATTTACAGAAGATCAAACAAAGAAACTAAACCTGACAAACAGTAAATAAACAAAATAAGTAATTGCTTTTGCTGTTTAGTATTATTTATTATTATTCATTACTATTTCTGGTTAAAAATTGGAGACAATAATCCACAATTCCAAGTGTCTCCCTAAAACAGAGGGAAAGTGTAATTTTTCCCTCTCTCTAGGGACACAGCAGCAAATTCAATTTTAAAGTGACATTCAAAATGTAACACATGCAAGAATGCACTTACTTTTTATCAGCACCTTTGCTTTCTAAACCTGCTCTTTCTTTTTCTCATTTTCTTGGGTATATCACATCATTGCCCAACTATATCTGACTGAAACGCAAAGAAATAAAAAGTATTCTTTTCCAGTACTTGTAAAAGTAGGTAACAGCCAGGCATGTCAGGCAGATCTCCCTGAGTAGTGGAATACTTATCCCCTAGACAGCTGTGACACCACTAGCACCAGAATGCAAATAAATATTAGACGTGCTAACCTACATGGTGTGCATCACAGGACATGGATATTTCAGGGCAGAACAAAAGAAGAAGTTCTGTGTCTAACTCACTTTTTCACAGATCAAAATTTTCCTAGTATTTTCTTCATTAAGAAGATAACTTAGATAAACTTCTAATAATTTTCGTAGAAAGCATTGAAGGCTTATAAAATCCTAAAACATCAACTTACATCCATCAATGCGAAGTCATTACAAACATGTAAAAATGTTAATTCCTGGTTTTTTCTAGCTTATTTTCCTGATTGTCTGTATTTTTTTCTGTTGAAATTTAGACCATATGCTACCCAGCTTTCCAATTCTTTCCTTGAATAGGAACGGTGCAATCCATACAAAAAAAAAAGCAGTATTCATTGATATCTGTGTACTCCCCTAACAATTAATCCTATGGACTTGTGTTTCTATTTGTAAGAAATGTCTGGATTTTCACTTGTTTAGAGGAAGAGTGGAATGTGGACTTTGAACCTTTTACAATAACTTCCACAACTCTTTACATGGTACAGTCATTCTTTTCCTTTATTCATGCAGAAAAGCTTTTGTCCAATATGTGTGTACTGAACAATAATAGGACTAAAGGTGTAAGCTACAGGAGGAGTCTTTCTTCCTTTGCCTTGAAGCTTGATGTTCCACCACTGCTCAGCTCCCAGTACATTTCTAGTATACAGAATCGGGATTGGCAGATACTACCAAAGATAATTTAACTGTATTCCATTGTTCCTCTTTTGTTGAGTATTATGTTTTTCTGATTATAGTCTTTTTCTTATTAAGTCCTATAGCTGCAGACTAGAAGTCAGAGACAATGTTCAGTATTGGTGCAAGACTGGTCGTCCAGGAAAATAAAAGTAAAAATTTATTGTTTTTTTACAGAGTAATTAAATGACAAGTCCTAACTTTCATTTTTAGAAGATATAGTTGAGGTGTATTATGTTAAATAAAAGTGTTTGATGTGGAAAGCTAAAAGAAGTCAGAAATACTTTACAATTGCTCTGAATAATTTGTTTTAACTGATGACTATATCACAAGTTGTATCAGCTGAGCCAAAGCAGGATTTATGATGAAGAATTTTGTCAGAAGCCAACAGAAAGATGTACATGCACAAAATGACACATCTTATAGGTTTTAGTCAAAATCACAGAACTCAGAGATGTTATAAAGAGGTAAATGTCCAGGGACCTTCCTGGGATTCTCCTTCATGGCAGTAGAAGACAGATAAAACAGTCTGGTTTACACAGATCATTTTTATGAAGAGCTTATCTGCATTCCATGGGGATGAACTTCACAGTTCAAATGTTTTTTGCCTCAGTAGGCCTTTAGAAACCCAATGTAACAAAAAGGAGGTACAAATTAGATGCAAAATCCAATGTCTTGTATCAATAAGTCAAAGACTTATTGACTGATATTGATGGAATTGTTAAGTTGTATTTAAGGAAGGTTCAAGTGAGCAACAGAGGATGAATCTCTATCAAGAAATTTTTTTCTGCACTATGTCTAACTCAGGAGAACAGAAGAATTAATGCTCATGGATTCATATCCTAACAGATAAAGCATATGTGAAACTGCCAGAACAAAGCAGAAAATGACATCTGGAAAGAAATTATCTTTTAAAGGGAACTTCAGCCCAGGGATATGTACTAGATGTTTCAGACTGCCACCATCAAAACATCTATTACATATTATACAACAAAATTCCTTAACTAAAAATGAAGGGATAAACCTGTGTATGTATTCATCTGTCTTACAGCTATCAGTCTTAGATGAACTCACAGAATGGTCAATTTAAGTCATTAATGAAGATTTAAAGACAGAAATATAATTAATGTATTTGGAACAAAGATCCTGTCAAACTAATGACTTTTCTCAAATCAACATTTTTCTTACACAAAGGTAATAGTTAAACGTAAATTACCACTCAACATTTTGATAAGTAAAGTATAAAGAACTTCATATGGCACAAGAGGATCCTATCTGAGTGGTCCCTTACAACCAATTTCAAGTGATTTATTGGAGGCAAATCTTCTGAAGTCCAACATATTATTGGCCATACACAGTCTTTTTTTCTTCTTCAGTAACCTAAAAAAATTCCAACAAAATCAAAACCAATAGTTAATACTGCCCAATTTTGCAAATAGTATGAAACAAGAACATGTGGAGCATTTGAATTGGCACGTGAGCTGAGAGCAAGCAAATAACATACTCAGATTGATCACATCTAGAGGCAAAGTAGACCATCTTCATCATTGAAGGTTGTGTCATAAGTCCGGTAAGAGGATAGTCATGGTTCAGTTGAACGCTTTTCCTTAACTGTAGCCACACTAGCTAATAAGGGGACAAGAGATGGAAGATGAGTGATCACAAGCACACAAGTTCCTGGCCAGATTCAGATAAATGGGTTATGGGTGGCTGAGGTAGTGATTGAAAGCCAAAATTCACCTCCTGAGTTCTTACATGACTATTACAAGGTCACTGATGTTCATATTAATGACAAAGTTCGTTACCTTGGTTTCTTCTACAATACAGAACAGCTTAGAACTGGTTCTCCTTCTATAACCTAGCACACAAGACAGATGGGAACAAAGAATATAAGACGTTTTATTTGTAGATAGAAGGAAAGTTGTAGTTTGCTCAAATTGGAGCTGTCTATCTGATGATTAGCCAAGAAGACTCACCTTGGTGTGGCAATGTCAAAATATTTTTTTTCACTATTCAGTTCTGTTAATCAGATAGAATTAATTAGATTAGACATATTTCAAACAGTTATAAGAGTTATTAAGGAATTTTAAACTATACTTTGAAGATTCAAAGAAATCAAGCAGATCACTTTATATGAGAAAAATCAGTGATTATTGTACAGTCTAGAATACAAGAAACATGTTTTGTTTAATAAACAAAAATCAGGAACTAGAAACAGAAGGAAAGTAAATTACAATCAAAATCACATCCATATACTTATGTCCTTTTGGAAGAGTGAGGCCACTTGTACAGTTTCCATGTTTTGCAATGAGTTCTGCATCAGTTGCAATTTTAAGATCAGAAGTGTGTGGTTTATTTTGGGTTACATTTTTCTTTAAAAAAGAATTTATATTTTATGAACACATTTCCATCTGTTTTATTGAAAAGGAATGAAAAATGTTTAAAAATGGTATTAGACTGTATTAAATACATCTAGGAAGATGTATGAAAATATTCAGATAAAACACGGTAGTGTTAAAACAAAACATGAAACCCACTGTTCTGAAAAGTCTTCTCATGGAAGATACAGATTTAGTGCCTTGTCAGATTCCCAGCAAGGAACAGAAGGTTTCCCAAATATTCTCAGAAATAAGTTTGTTTGTATTTGTGTGTTCATAACTGCAAAATTTCAGAAGTAAAAAAGATCAAATTACTTTGTACTTGTAGGTCGACATCCAGCATAAAAAAAAATCACTGAAAAGATTGAATGACTACCTTTGACATTTTTTCTTTATATCTGAGAAATTCTACAGGTATGGTGCCTTTGAGTTGAATTCTGTGACAAAATAGGTTACAAGGAACTATAATAACATCTTTATTTAGTGTTAAGAAATAATTTGAACTATTTTGGAAGAGTATTCTTACATGTAGAAGGAAAACACGTCAGTTTTCAATAATGTGACTTATTAACATGCCTTAATTCTTTTATTGATATAATTTTAATATAATTGGCATTTATTAAAAACACTGCATCAGCAAAGTATTTTAACTTTAAAAACATACAATAACTTTTAAAAAAAATGTTGTTCTAGTTTTAAATTGTTTTAAAGGTACATTAATATTCATGGATTTTAATTTGACTGAAAGGTTTGATTTGATTTAGAGGTTTATTTGGAATTTTTTTCCTGCAGCACCATTCAGGTCTATGCGAACTATTAAAAACTGAACTCTGAATTAACAACTGCATTAAATACATCTGGTTCTAGTTTCACCTCTAACATGTTTGCAATAAAACTACTCTTTCCACAAATAAAAGTGGTGAGATTCATTGCTATGTTGTTTTTAAAACTACTGCCTCTGACCTCTGAAGCACAAGCATTCCAAAGGAGGAAAAATTACATCATTTTAGCAGTCTTTTGCATGGCCATAATTCACTTTTTCAGAATGTGCCCTCATGCTGTAACAGGATTACTATATGCTAATTAAAATGAATATATAGTTCAAAAAAAGAAAAAAAATATTAACACCTTGCAAGGGTGGAACTTGAATGTCGAATGCAACTAATAAAAGATGGTAAGACAGAAAAAATGGGGTCTTTTACAGCCAGTATTTCAGTTGTGTGAACTTTTTAGGGAGTCTTAGAAAGGCCAGACTTAATTTTGTATGAAGTGTAAATGAGGAATGAAGGCTACTGAAGTGGGTACATGAAGAAACAAAGCAGTATGGTGCACTTCAGTTAATCAGGATGCACTTAACAGGGAAATTCGCTTAATTGAGATGTTTCCCAAGGAAGCAATTTAAGACTAATGATACCTAATAGCAACAACTGCTGTTTAATGGGAATGGTAATTCCACTTAATAGGGATACCATCAGGTAATTATGGCCAGGTCTAAGCTACTGTCTTCTCTTGGCAAAGGTCTACCTGTCAGGTATCTGAAGAGATATAGTCCTTGATGAACAACTACAAGGAGGCAGAAACACCAAATGCAAACTTTAATATTACAATCATGTTGTCTTTAGTTGAGTTTTATATATATATATATATATATATATATATATATATGTATATTTCTAGTTTATGGTTGTTTTAAACTATCCTAAGGTTTACACATTGTACCTGGGTTATTAGCTGGATTTTTGAACATTACATGTTTGGACATAAGTCCAAACTTAAAGCAAAATACTTTCTAGAATTAAAGTATTACAACCTCTTGTTTGTACTGATATTTAGTTATTTTCTTCTTCCCCCCCTCTCTCTTTTCTTTTTTCCTTTTTTTTTTTTTTCTGGTGTTACAGTTACTCCATTCTGGAACTGGCTTTTTGTTCAGCAAAAACTGATGATACTGTGACATTCAGGTTGCCCAAGTAGAGGCCTCCAAATTCAACTCTTTACATTTAAAGAGTGATTAACCAGCAGTTTGGAGTGCTCACCACAGCCTCCTGGAAAGCAATGTTAGTCACAAGAATCCTCTCTATATAGGCTGTTACTCTACCATTGTGTCCTCATTAATAAAGTTTGTTGTAATATATCTCCACTCATACACACAATCCTTGTGTACCATTACTTACAAAAGATTTTCTATTTGCTAACACTGCTTAGGCAGGAAAACTTTCATAAATTTTCCTTTCATTCTGTGCTCTTACACTTGCTAGTATGGTTTGTCAGCCTCTCAGGATGATAGATCAACAGGCACAGAAATCAGGAAGTAGAAGCTATATGCCTAATAGTCACAGATCAGCATCTTTATGACAGTAAAGTCATGAAAACATGAAAAAGGTTCCCTGAAAAATAGCAATGAGAAATAGAGGGAGAAATCTGTAAAAGCTGACAAGCATTTGTTATTTACTTTGAGGTCACCAAAGATCATCTATAAACTTTTTGAGATATATTTCATAACTGCATTCTTCTCTGAGGTGAGTATAATTTGTCTAAGAGACAAAGGTGGAACAGGAGTTCTGTATGCTGGAGGAATGCAGTTTTCCAGCAACTTATATTATTGTAGAGAAGGACAAGCAGATATAGTTCACTACATCAGGCTCAGAGTCACAAGAGGACCACAGAAGAAAATAATTCAAGATTTTTCTGTGAAACATTGACTTAGGAAAATGAGGTGAAAAACTGTCAACTAGCAGTTTATACAGTAAATTTAGGTGTTTCTTCTCATCAACTTGTACACAAAGAGTCTATGATTTCTGCAGGCCACTGAAGATACTGTTTAATAGGATATAATTCAGTCCTCGTATTGCTGGCAAATTGTTAATACAGTAACTATTTGTAATATTTCTGCTCTACTGCTCTTTAGTTGAATGATATTAAGAGTAACTTTCCAGAGTTATCCCCACAGTAATTTTCAACATAGCTCCACAAACCTTTCAAATAAGATGTATACAATCAAATATATCAATACATACATGTATAAAACTGTGTGTGTGTTTTGTACGAATGATGTGTTCTTGAAAAAACAGTCAAAAAAATAACAAAACTAAACAAAAAATCAATATGAAGGATTTACTATGACATTATATAGACATTGACATAAATGTCAAGAAAAACTCAATGGCTTTCTTCCAAATTTGGCCAGAGTGCAACACTTTCCTCATTACACTATTGACTTCTATAATCCAACTGGACTCAGCTGTTCTGTGTTGTCTTTTAGCTGGACATCACCCTGAAATTTTGGCTTTTCATGGCAATGAGGGAAGTTCATTGGTAGTAAGTATCTTCTAAATAGTGAATTTTAAAGAATACATTTGTAAATAACTATTCCAAAATACATTTTAAAAAGATCAAATTTTGGAGCATGAAAGCATGATTTATTGTGTTACAGCAAATTAGCTAAATAAAATCCCTGGTCTTATTAGAGGGGAAAAAAAGTTTCTTCTTATCTACAAATGAACAGAAACACTGCTGCTGGTGTTTTTCCAATTACATTGTACACCCTGTGGCCTGCCTTGGATATGACCTCAGTTCAGACTGTTTTAGTACTTCATACTCACTTCTCTTACACAAGCAAAGAAGGCTTTTTCACATTACTGCTGGTAGAATTTTTACACTCAGAAATCATCTCTAGTCTTCATAATATGGTGTGAAAAATAAGAAATTATGTTTAACATAAATTGCAGGAGACAGAAATTATGAGATAGAGTACAGGAATTTCAGTCACAAAGAGAAAATATTAATCAAGGATGACAGTCTTGATTTCCAAGCTATTTACACATGTATTCTGTGCACTTAGATCTTTAAATAAGGAAATCATGCTGTAGATAGTCATGAAAAACTATAAGGATTTCTACTTCCTCAGAGAACAAGAAAAAAAATCTAGATAAACAAGAAGATGCAGAAAAGCATTCCCCATATTCTAGCTATAAGATTTATTATCTTGTGCCTTTTTATAAATTTTAAGGGATAAATTTATTAAACTAGTCACATCATTGATTTTTAAAGCCCTAAAAAAAAAATAAAAACCCCAACACCATCAATACAGTTTCATCCAAAGTTTCTAGAATTGCCTCCAGAATAACTCAAGAGACTTCCACTTCACAGCTCTTTAACATGTTCACAACTGCAAGCATCTCCATTGAGCATTATCTCCAAGTCTTATGCTCCAAGATCAGATATCACTGGAAAAGTGACCCAGATCACAGTATCTTGTATTTGAAAGGCAGAAAATCCCAGTTTCTAGCTCTGTAGACAGTGGGAGCTTGTTTTGATACAAAAATCTCTGCTGACAACAAATCATGGAGAGCCTTAACACTCAATCAGAGGTAAGGTTTCACTTTAGCTGCTAGACTACTGAGTAAGCGGGGACTGTAGCATCTCTCTGTGAGATGTGACTGCAGAAACTGTGCTGGTTCAGCCTAGAGGAGACATGCCTTGGTGGGATCTAACAGCTGCCTTCCTATACCTACAGGGGGCAATACAGAAGACAGACAGGTTATTCATAGAGAAGAATAGAGAAGAATAAAAGACAAAGATGATAAAATTAAACAAAGCATGTTTAGATTGTATATACATGCTTGTTTTGGCTGAGATAGAGGTCTCTTCTTCCAAGGAACAAGCAATAGGATAAGAAGAAATCTCCAAGGGAGATTTAGATTTGATACTAGGAGAAAATTCTTTACTGAAATGGTTGCCAAGCATTGGAACAGGCTGCCCAAGACAGCAGTGGAGTCACCATCAATGGAGGAGACTTTTAGATATGGCACTTAGCAACATGGGTGGATATGACAGTGCTAGTTTAACAGTTGGATTTGATGACTTTAAAGGTCTTTTCCAACCTAAATAATTCTGTTAATAACATTTTCTTCATAGTAGCTGGTATTGTACTATGTTTTAGATTTCTGCTGAAAACAGCGTTGACAACAGGGATGTTTTTGTTATGGCTAAGCAGTGCTTGAACAGAGTCAAGGCCTTTTCTGCTTCTCACCCCATTCCACCAGAGAGTAGGCTGGGAGTGCATAAGGGGACACAGCTAGGACAGTTGGCCCCAGTTGGCTGAAGGGATATCCCATACCATAAAATGTCATGCTCAGCATATAAATCTGGAGGAAGAAGAGTGGGACATTTGTATTGCTGGAATTTGTCTTCTCAAGCAACTGTTACATGTGACGGAGCCCTGCTTTTCTGGAGAGGACTGAACAACTGCCTGCCCATGTGAAGTAGGGAATAAATTCCTTGTTTTGCTTTTCTGCTTAGGATAGGAGCAGGGAAGCAATACTTTTGGATCCTGAGCAACACTTTCAGAACAGAAAAAAGAGACAAAAGAAAATGTGCAATGGAAGGAGCAAAGTGAAAATTACATGAACAAATTAGCTATTAATCTAACTAGCAGAAGTAATGCATGAAAATTATGAATTAATTGTGGCAATAGACTGAAAACCTTTTTTGTGTGCATTTTGGGAAAGAGTGACTGCTGATTGAAGTCATTTTGGATGGAAAAGTGTCAATACACTTGTATGAGATTTGTCCATTTCTTTAAATGCCAAGCAGTCACTAGGTCAAGTAACTGAAGCAAGAGGTAGAGACTTCTGTTTCATCCAATATATCTGAGAAACAGTAAATGCCATAATTTATAATAACCAGGAGGAATAAATAGTTTTGATAGCTGTAGGAATCTAGAGTCTCAAGAATTAATGAACAAAAAACAAAAAAAGGAAATTTGGTGTTAGAAGTACATCTAAGAAAAAAATGGGAGGGGGGAAATTAAAAATCAATTAACGACACAGATTTTCCCTACTGTATTGGGTTTGCATGGCAAGATTTTGGTAGTGGGGGGAGTTACAAGGCTGTTTTCTGTGAGAGGCCATTAGAAGCTTGTCCTACGTCCAATACAGACACTACCACACAGCTCTACAATGGACCTATGGATCCATGGAGAGAGAGGAGCCCACATTAGAGCAGGTTCACTAGAAGGACTTGTAACCCCATGGGAGATCCATTCTGATATTTAATGTTAGTAAATGAAATTATTTCTCTGGAGTTGAGTCTGTTTTGCCCATCATAATAATCGATGACTCATTTCTCTCATTATCTTGAGTCACTAGCCTTTTGTTATATTTTCTCTTTCCTGTCCCTCTGAGGAGAGGGAGTGTTATAACAGTTTCGGTGGGCACTTGACATCCAGACAGTCAGCATATCACACCTATAAATCACAAAGGAAATTTGAAGTGCCTGAAGTTTGATGGTGAATTTAGCTTGATCAGAAAGATCTCTACAAAAAGAGTTCTGCAATCCCCTGCATCAGTAAGTTCCTAGAAATAGAATCTAGAAAATATTCTAACAGGAAGAAGAGGGCAAGGCAGAATTACTTGGTATAAACAACTCCATTCACCTAGTATTCTTAGAGTTCCCTTTTACATTTCCCTGTCTTCCAAAGTCAGAACCTTTCTCTGTAGTTTACAATGTGATCTCAGATCAGTAAAAATATCTCTTTTCCTCCAGCTACTGTGACTGACCTGTGCAATTTAATTTTTTTTTTCACATCTTCAGAACACTTGAATATCGTGTGCCTGAACTGGCCCCACATAGGCTCAGCTGCTTTAGTGTTAAAGTTTGGATCCAGGATGTGTTTTTCAAACAAATTTCTCATCATTCCTGCTTCCACACTGTGAATGAATCCTGGAGTGCGTGAACTTGATATATTTCTGATGAAAGGTAAATGAGAAGATGTGGTTCAGAGGTGCATCTAAGATCTCACTACTACTTCAGACTATTGGATTAAATTTGAGTTTATCTGAAAATAAGATTTTTTTTTTTTAAATAGACAAAACACTCTAAAACCTCACACTTAAAAAAAAAAAATCACACATTTCATGCAGTGTACATGCAAAGTCCTCAGTAATGTTGTCTTCACCCTGTAGAATTGCTCCCATTGATCTGTCCTGGTAAATATGCATATAGCAAATTACTCCAAAATTAGGCATGCTCTAAAGCTATTAAATTGACATTTAATATATTAGAACAGAAATTAAACTGAAGTCCTAGCCATAAAACTTATATCAAGAAAGATAGAATAAAAGATTCTTAACTATTTTAAAATATTGGATTTAGCAATTGAACTATCAAAAAAGAAAGAGATTCCTGGGAGATAAAAAAGAAACAGTCATCAGAAATTATTGACTTGTGGAAAATCTATGGACATGAGCTTATACATCAAATCACCTCCAGGAACATCATCTGAGTATGTATAATGCTGTTTCAATGCATACCAATATATTATCAAGGATAATATGCAAAACACAGAAAATTCCAGCAGTCATCAATTCTCATTTGTGTGTAATTACCTGTAAAATATCTAGATAAGTATGAATCATTCAAGTCACTGGTGTTCTTCATGACCAATCACTTCTAATAAACGTATAAGATCAGTAGCAGTTCTGCTTTCTTAACGGTGATCTTGTAGAATTATCTGCAGAGACAAAAGCAGTAGTAGATGGAGAATGAAGTATGCCCTGTGGGGTGTTACTAGGCAGTACATTCATTAAGTAGTTCTCATGATGCCATAAATGTTTTAGTCATAAGAATGAAACATAAAATCCCAGACTTTATAATACTCCAATAGGGACCACTTTGCTTTCCATAATATACAGTTCTTCTTTGCAGATAAACATAGCAGTAACTATTTCTTTACTAATGCAATCGATTGGGCTTTGGAACATTCTCAAAATATTACAGGTCTGTATATTTTATTGTAGCTTGTTATGCATTATATTGGTATGAAAAGACATTTAAATTATTTACCTAACTAAAACTATGTTTAAAAAAAAATCTCATGACATTATAAGGGAGCAAAATTTTGAAATTCTTAATGCAATTTCAATGCTGTAACAGTTTAGAACTGGTTTTGTATAGTGTTACATCAAATTAAACTGCTTACATATTTTACAAAGACAATATAAAAATATCTCACCTTGCAAGAGTAAACAGGAAAATATGGGTGAGTCACAAAGCAACAAGAAGTCTTACCTTGTCCAGGCAACAGAGAAATGGTGACTGAAGAAATGACAAATATAAGGAGTGCCCTGATCCACCTATAAGAAAGAACGTAGACAAAGTTTGCATAGATGATCTCAGTTAATACTAATTTGTTTTCCAAGTAAAGTTATAGTCTAGAAGAAATAGTTATTGATGTGATTAATCACACACTGTAGGCTCTGCGTGGGACATTTTTAATACTCCTTAAAGGGCATATCCATACCTCAGTTCTGTGTTTAAAAAAAAACCAAACAAAAAAAGAGTGGACAATTTAAATAGATAAGAACTATGTAGATTTTAAAAATAGATAAAATAAAAATAATATATATAGAGAGATTAAAAAAACCTATTTTTGAATTTTAGTGTAGTTTTTCCCTAGCACAGAACAGCCAAACATGTTGATCCTAAGACTTCCTTTAGAAGCTCAATAGGAATCAAATAAGTTAAGTAACTAACATTTCTCAGATTAACAGCTAATTGCTCAATAATTACAAGGGAAAACAAACATCTTTATGGCCTCATCCTTATACAGCTTTTGATATCAGTGTATAAAATCTATAAGGCCTGGACTTTCACATGTGTTCCTGGTTCATATAGAATTATCTAAACCCTAGTTCTAGTTATCTGAGTACTTTCAAATCAGATGGAAACAAAGTTTAAATCAGATAACAAATGGTAAATTTCTTAACATCATTAATCCATCATTAAAACCACAGTGTTAGATTCACCTGGAGTTTTCCCTCCAGACCTATAAAATACACCATTTTAGGTCACTGATTGGTTTATGGAGTACTTACCTTAACAAGTAAAGCTGAAACAGCATTCATCTGTACCCAGAAAAAAAACATATAAGGTGTCTTTTGTCTGAGTTGTTTTGCCAATAACCCTGTATTTTTAGTAAATGAAGAGCAGATCCCAAGTCTAGCAAAACTTGATAAAGTCAGTAAAGTCGCAAAGACTCTTAATGATCTGTGGTTTGTATAAATATATATATATTGATGTTATGAAATACAGTTTCTGATGCTCAAAAGTTTTATCTAAATTGTCAGGTTGGTAAATTAAACTTATGGGGGTTAACTGTAATTAAGGATAAGATCTTTTTTCTCAATGGGTTTAAACATTTCATTAAAAAATGTTCTGAGACAAGACAAGCTGGGCTTAGAGGTAGCATCCCAATTCCTAAGAGTCTAACGGTGTCTCTAACAAGAACAATATTTTAAATTTTACAGAGATGGAGGCTTAGAAGTATTTAAGTAGTTGGAGGTGTTTGACTCAGGATATAAATTGTTTACTTTTGTTTATAATGACAGTCAAAACACTGGCTACTGTGATCTCATTTAGTAGGTTGTTGATTCAATTGAAAAACAGACAATAAACTTGTTATTTTAGCTTTGGCAGTGGATTTGAATTTGAAGGTTGAAAATCTTTTTATAAACTGATTCCTGAAGAAAGATGGGACTTTATGTTCAGAAGATGCTGCAGAATCAATTGATTCTTGAATTGAGAATCACAGTACTGGAGGCACAGGGCTTCTTTGGAGAAGTGTACATCTGTCTGCATTGACTTCTGGGATCCAGCTGCATTAATCTCTGATCTCCCTTCTACTCCCATCCCTTCAAGTGATCACCTTCTGGAGTCTGAGAGTGTGAATAATAATATACACCAAGATAATAAGCCTTGATTTCCCTAATTCTATGCCTTAGGTAGTTTTACAAGTTTAAAAAGAAAATAATACCAAAAAACTACTATTCTATGTACACAACTTCTTTCTGTCTTGCAAATCAATTACCTTTGTGGCATTTTTTTATTATTTCATGTTAGAGTTGGAATATTTTGTTTGAATGGTTTGTATTTTTGCTTTTCTTTCGGGAGAGGGAGAGTAAACTTTGAGGGGTTCTGCATAAAATGGAAGCAGAGGTTAAAAAAACCAAAGTTATATTAAGTACATTTTGTTAACCCTGGAATTTACCATATTAGAATATGGAACAGCTGAAAATTACAGAGCTTGAAAAATGCTTATACAGAAACAGTAATATTAGAATTTGAAATAGCTTTGAATAAACACATATCAAAAATATTATAGTCCTGCAGCAGCAGGAACAGTTGATGTCCAATTTGAAGGCATTCTCCAATAATCATGGGGTTTTTTGTCCTGCCAAAGCTGCATAATGCAGACAATTGTCTCCAGGAGACATTGCTAATATTCTCAATTGCTGTGTGAAGCAGGAACTGTTCTATTTTTGTTGCTTATCAGAATCACAGAATTATAGAGGTTGAAAGGGACATCTATAGATCATCTAGTCCAATATATCTGCTAAAGCAGATCAATCTAGATCAGGCTACACAGAAGTGCATCTAAATGGGTTTTGCAAACCTCCAAGGAAGGACACTTCACAGCCTCTCTGGGAAACCCATGAGGTCTCCCTCACCCTCACAGTAAAGTAGTATCTCCTCATGTTTAAGTGGAACTTCTTGTGCTCCAATTTGTGTCCATTATTACTTATTCTATCACTGTCTTATATGTAACTACATAAAAAAGACTGGTTTCATCCTCTCGACACCTGCCCTTTAGGTATCTTATTTTTCCCCTGTTCCTGTGTATTAAGCAGACTGGCTGTTCATCTGACACATAGGTACATTGTTGAAGTCTTAACAGATTTTAGCTGTACTCGATATGCCTTTATGCTTCTATTATGTTATTCCAAAGATGACATCTGACATTAATTCTTTGCTGGTCAAACTTCATGGGCCAGACATTTAAAGATTTTTTGGAGAGCATCAGAAGGAAAAGGTGCAGTAATTGGCTTGTCACTGAGCAGATATTTTGTATGAAAGACTGTTTTGAGGAACTGAGAATTAGGAGACCTTTCTCAAACTTAATTCTATTGTGAGCATATTTTCTAAGATTCATCAAGCACATTGAAAACTGAATATGTTCACTATGTTTCACTAGTTATATTCTAGCTGACCAACTTCACACATACTCTCAATTTTCAATATTAGAAATGTTTCTTTGAGCATCTCATCCTACCCTTCTTCTCTGTCTTTTACCTCTCACAGAAATCTGCTTTCACATGGAATTGAGATCTTTAACATACAAGCGTGATATAGATCAGTTTATCAGTTCTTCTAATACTGTGGATGTAGTGTGATATATTGGAAAAAACTATCTCTACAGTCTGTGTAATAATCCTTTTTCAGTGGAGATGATCAGTTTATTATAGGGCAGTAGTCATCACTTATACCTGTGCATTGAAAAAAGAAGAGCAAGAATTCATATATCTCTGATTTTCTTGAGCACTTCTTAAGGCAAGGTGATGGCTAATTGCTGCTTCCTTTCATACTTCTGTTTTATGATCTAAACAGTTTTTACTCTCTTACATACTTTCATAAATGACAGTTAACTATCAAATTAGGAATGATAGTATTTTTATCGGAATATAAATTTTAAATGAACAGAACAGAATAGAATCATTTCAATTGGAACTGAATTTCCATGGAATGCAACTTGCCTCTCTATATATAAACATGACCATCCATTCCTACTTAAATTATACAGTCTATTTATTTATTTATTTTTTACTGTTCATTTGCTATGAATAGAATAATAGCCAAGTTCTGTGGCTGAGCTCTCTATTTTGAGGGTTTGGCCAACTGACTTCAGTGATTATTTAATTCCATTAACTTCATTTAACAACAATTGAGATATTTTTTTCATCTGTACTCTAACTAATGGGGTGTGGTCACTTTTCAGTTCATTTTTTGTATTTGGAGCATTTTTATGATTTTTGTTGCTTAGATGCCTAATAAACAGTCAGAGACAGTCAATATTTGGGGAGATTAAGAAGAAGAAAACTTGGATTTAGTCTATAGTAAAATGATGGAAAGCAATGTCTTGAATTTGAGATTTGATCCAATTTAAAGGAAAAACTCAGTTTTAGGCCAGAACAACAAATTCCCTGGAAATACTTTAAAGTCTTTTGCAGAGTGTTGAAAGGAAAAATCCTCAGTAATGTGAAAAGAGAGCTGAGTGTGTGTAAGAAATATTATACATGTTCTATGCTTGATTTTGGAGCAGATTAGTTCCAAGAAGAAAGAATAAATTGGGGATCTTATCAATATTTACAAATACCTAAATAGTGGGTGTCAGGAGGTTGGGGCATCCCTTTTTTCTATTGTATCTAGTAACAGGACAAGGGATAATGGGATGAAGCTGGAACACAAAAAGTTCCATTTAAACATAAGAAAAAACTATTTTACTGTGAGTGTGACGGAGCAGTATCACAGGCTGCCCAGGGAGGGTGTGGAGTCTCCTTCCTTGGAGGTCTTCAAGACGCATCTGGATCCATTCCTACGTGACCTGATCTAGATTGACCTGCTTCTGCAGGGGCGTTGGACTAAATGATATCTAAAGATCCTTACGAACCCCTACCATTCTATGATTCTATGAATTCCAATGACTAACTTCTACATTTTAAGTATCTTAAATCAGACCTTACTGTTTAAGCTCTCTATAGAATGCTGGAGGTTGGAAGGGAACTTCAGAAAAACACACAGATTCAATAAGGGAACTCTGGTGTGAAAAATTTAGTTGATAAACTGCAAATACTGTCTGGAATGTCTGACTACTGCAAAGTTGAGTGAAAAAGTATATCTGAAATTATGTAAGATTTAATGAGCCATAAAACTTAAAATGAGAGTCTTTATAAGGAGGACCTGAAATGGGGAACAGAAGGAAGGGGAAAGAAGCATGTGAAAGAAGGAGTTGAAAGGGTAAGCACACTGAAAAAGAAGGAAATCGGAGACAAAAGTTCAGGAAGAAGATATAACAGTGATATCATGATGGATACAGGAGTCACGTGCTGTGACTACTGGGCAGAGAGGTTCAGGGTAGCAAAGGTAGGAAGAGAGTAGCTGTTAAGTACAGGAGAGAGGAAAAAATGGTAGAGAAGTAGCCAGACTCACATGCTTATGTATAAGTTACCTATTCATTACTGAAGATAATAAGAAATTTTAACATTCTTTTAATCAGTCTCCCTATGTTTTTGTCATGTATTATAGGTGTCCGGAAGATCTCGGGTTGTAACGTGAGAGGTGGAGGTTACAGAAGAGGCAGGCACAGGGTGGAGTGAAAGGAGATGCTTGTGTTAGCAGATAAAAACACATGGTGTAAACAATTAGTTGGAATAAAGCATCATCCATACTGTATATGTAGTGGTCTTGTCCCCTCAGCGGGATTGGGCTGAGTGATCTGTGTGGGCTGCCTGGTGGTGTTGCTAATAGCGGCAACAGTCATGGGTTTTTCTCTGGGTGATTTTCTTTCTTATCTGCACTGTAGAGGTTTTACAGGTAAGAGTAGAGTTGTAGAAAGATGACAGAAGCAACAGAAAATGTAAAATTAAGTACTATTCTAGAAGAAAAATGGAAAGGGTAACAAAGGAAGGGAGCAAAATAATAATCAGATGAGAAGGAAAGGAAACGATAGAGGTAGAGAAGGAGAATTTGAAATAGGGGAAATCAGAAGGGAAAAAAATTAAAATGTAGTCATTAGACGGACATAATAATTGAGGTTGAAAAGGAATTTTGGAGACCTTCTAGTCTAATCTCTGCTAAGCAAAGACAGTTTTAAAATTGTAATAGGTAACAATGTTGTGCCCAGCTGAGTTTTTCAGTTCTTTGAATTCTCCAGAAAGCTCCTTTTTCTGGATATAAACATGCTCATTGTGAAAATACATTTTTCCTTATATCCAGCAAGAATATCCTTTGAAGACATTGCTTCTTGTCTTTGCATGGAGAAGGAGCTCTGAGATAAGTGTGGTTTTCTTTTATCTATATATGCTCCTCAGGGGTTGGTGGATCATGGCCAGGGGAGACATTGCTACCAGTACATGTTGCAATAGATTGGCTGGACTTTTTCTTTCCTACTTTTCATTGTCCAATGTTGACAGTGGCACATTTAAAAGGAACAATTTATTAATATGCTTATCTTCATGAAAAAGTGTTAGACATAGAATTTTGGAACAGTGTCTATATCAGTGGAACTCACAATCAAAATTAGTAAATAATCACAATGACAGACCTTAAAATTGAAAGTTTATCCAAACAAGAGTGACAAAATCTACATTTAAAATGTCAGAAACAGTCTGTGAATGATTCATAATCCAAACAGAAAAAAACGTTTTAAGCTAATCTACCTTTGGTTTGGTGAATCCTATTTAACTAACTGTGAGGAACAAGCTTTAAGTTAATTTGTCTTCTAGACTCCAGGCTGAGTCTGCAGAATCCATGTAATAAAAAACATAGGCGAAATGGAAAAAGAAATTAGCAAGGGGCAATGGAGAGGAACAGTCCTTCGCTGTCTTCCTTTGGAACACATATTAGTTTTGAACTGCAAATTAACAGGAAGAAGTTAATTTGGAGCCCCACAATGTTGTTTCTTAAACAAACAAACAAACAAACAAACTTCTTAGATTGGGATTATAATTCAAGCAATCCTTACTAGCAGTGACATAAAAATAAACCATGTAGAGACAAATGACAGAGCTGAAGTTCACCTATTGTGCAAAGGCTAAGCAAGGCATATGTTTAGACATATCTCCATAACTGTAGAGGACTTTTAAAGTTTATGACAACTATATATCTAGCAAAGAATGGACCTAAACTTCACATAATGTTTGAAAAGGAGAATTGCATGTTGTTACCAGCACACATTGCAACAGGACAACTGGCCTTTTTCTCTTCCTTTCCTACTTCAGTCTCATTGTCCACTGATAGTAGTGTCACATTTCGAGAGATTGATTTTGATTCAAGGCTTTGAAAAACAGAATACATCTCCCATGGTCATGACCCACCAACAGAATTCTAATTTCAGAAATGCATCTCCAAATACACCTTTTTACATATTTGTAAAATTACTAGAATCTAATATTTCTTGAGAGACAAGTGACAGCAAGCACTGAAGCTGAAAGTGATGTGAAAAACATGGCAGCACACTGTGGTGAAACAATTCAAGCTTGTAATTAATTTCTATCTTTATATTCCCATCAGTAACGCTTAGCTGGAAGACTCTGACAGGGTGGAGCAATCAAGAAAGATATTTTGTGTTGCAAAGCTTGCAATGCTGTTTGCATATTTACTATGGAAGGTACCAGATAATGATTTGGAACAATAAGAAAGTAAAATCTTTATAGATCTGTGTATTTAATGAAATCTCAACAGAATTAGTATTCCTTATGAAACATATTTGATATTACTGGGGAAGAAGACACCTTTGTGTTTCAAGTCAAAGGAAATCAGGAAAATCACCTTGTAATGTTCAATTCAGAGGTATAGAAAGAATTCATAAATTGGTTACTGTAAACATTGTTCTAAGGATTTCCTTTATGAATCTCATTAGGCTTAAGTGAAAGGATTCTGAAAAGGGAGGCAAATATACCATCAGATGCAGAATTTCAGTGTAATTCCACGAGAGGCCAGTTATGAATCACTCCCAGTGTGATCTTCCATTGAACACAATATTGCTCCTAATCCTTTACAATAAGGAAGAAAGCCAAATCAACATCTCACTCTAGGTGTTAAATATCCCATGGCAACACCAAGTAAATAAGACTACTAAAATAAAAAAGTCATTCTATTTTTCCATTACAAAAAATTGAGCTAGAATTTCTTTTTTCTTTTAAAGGATTCAATTAAAAAAAGTGAAGAAACTTTATATGTATACATATATACATGTCTGTCTCTTTATGCATATAAACATAGAAAAAAACATTGAATAGAAGCTTCTTTGATCTTCATGTTGCAAGTTTTCTAATTTCTCTATTTCAATAGAGATTTCAGAATTACACTAATGCTATCTCCTTATCAAATCCAAGATGTGTTATATTAGTTAAAAATTAATGACTTATAGGACAACCCAGCCCTATTTCTGTGATCTCCCTGGGGAGGGAAGAAAGTGAACATTTTCTCAAGAATTTGATGTGAAGTGTTGTGCACATAGGTCTTATGCTGTACACAACACAGCTTGACAAAGACTACAAACCCAAGAAGTTTCCATCTTAGAAAAAAACTGAGTCTTTTGCTAATACTGCTTATGTTTTTCCATTGTGTATAAAGGAAGTATGAACAACAAGCTTGTATCTAGACACTGTTGAAAAATAGCTTGTGTAATTTTACAACTTAAGACTCGTACTACAAAATTGTTCATGCAGGATCTCTTCTACTCTGTCATACATTATCTCCCCTAGCTCTTACCCGTTTGCAATTTGAAACAAGTAATAGTATTTGTTTCTACTACTCTGTTGTAAGGTTGCTTCAGAAAAAAATCCATTAATCCTCTCTCTATTCTTGACCAATGCATAGCTGTCTATGCAATATATTCTTGAGCACCATCTACTGGTACTTCTTCTGCATCTGAATATTTAAATCTATACTGACATAAAGTGAGTTTATAATATTTCTTCTGGACTGAATAGTCTGGTATTCAGTCACCTTGGTGCAATGTGGTGTTTGTGCTAGTGATCTGACCTGATTCTGAAAAGAAAGCTAATCTTGGCAGGAGAAGAGGAGGAGATATTGTTTCTTAACACACAGCTATTACGAGTAAAGAAAAAAAAATAGTATCTCTCTGCTCATCTCCTGGCATGTAGTAGCATTCATTTTCTATTTCATCCTACCTGTGTAGCCAAAAAGGAACTGTAATTTAAGGGTCTTATTATTAAGGACACCTAAGGTTTAATTTCAAATAAGTGTAGTTTGTTTCAGGGAAACAAATATTAAATACTTTTCCAACTGTGAAGGGAATTATTATGCCAGCTTTATCACAAGAGAAGTGATATGCCTGTAAAAATTGCTGATCTCAACCTGTTGACAAGTCTAGTTAAAATGTGCTCTTAGTATAACAGTCTGTACTGCCCCAGATGACCTCCATTTGTAATTTATGCATTCTTATTTCAGAAGGGGAGGGAGTTTTTGTTGAGAAAGAAACAACACACTTGTTAAAATTCTGTCTTAGAGCTGCTAGTAAGAACTTTGATTTATTAAAACTGAAATAAATTCCAGCACTTAATTTGAAGTCCCCAGCATTTGCACATGTTATTCCTATTTCAGATGCCTGTGACTTTGAAACCAAGCTGGCTATTTTACAGCTCTGTTCTCACACTACAAGTGTGAGACTACAAAGCCAGAGTGACAAATTATTTGTGATTAAATTTTTGGATAAATGCCCCTGTCATATTTGTATATGGCTAAGTAAAATATGTCCCATTGCTAAAGAAAAGCTTATGATCTGTAGTTTAAGAAGAGGTTTCTTCATTTCTTGTTTAACTCAATGGCATCTGAGTCCTGAGGTCACTTGTTAAAATCTAAAGTAGTGTACCTACTGGTAGTACAAGGATTTTCTTGCAGGATCCATCTTTCCTGTCCATGTCCTGAGCTTTCTTCATGTGAATTCCTTGCTTGAAGCATACTTTTGAATGTCTCTGACTTCATATGGGCTGCTGTGTGACTTCAGAAACATCGTGATTCTCCTTTTTATACCTATACTTGTGTATCACACATTCACATGCACTGATGTCTAATGCATTTCACGTAAGTCAACATTAGAAAGTTGAGGGGGTTTTTTTCAGACTACAACTGCAAGTGTACTCTGCCCATATGCAAAAAAAAAAAAAGTCTTGTAAAAAGGAAAATCAAGATGAGTATTCAACTGAGTTACGGTACTCCACAGAGTGCTTGCAGACACCAGAAAGTGCCAGACATTCACTGCTACTTGATTGAAGACTAATTTGTCCTGCTTGTTCAGAGGCCACTGACAGCTGTAAATCACATTATGCAGAGCAGAGCATAGATGTTTTGATTTATTTATTGTGACTGAATACTTTCAGCAAGCTGAGGAAAAATAAAAGTAAGAATAACTTTTATATACTTAACTAATTTATAATGTTGATTGATAGTCATACAACCAGGATCTCCTAAACATGAAATGATATGTCTCAGTGAAGTTTTAACCTGTAAATAAAACTAAGAGCAATTAATGAATTGAATTTGTATTCTGTCAGGAGAGAGTGAATCACGATTGTTAAATTCTGTATGACTATTCTTGTTCAGATGCAAATCGAAACAGGACAATTTATGTTGCTGTGTATTTTTATAATCCAAAATCACAAATATTTAAAATAATATTGAATGACATCTATACATATACAATATATAAATACTTCCATTAATTTTCTCAATTTCAGACTTAAGATATTTTTGTTTGTTGTTGGAGAATCAAGATATTTATTCTCCTTGAAACCCACCAAGTTTATACTGGTAATAACTTTCCAAAATTTTGCAAAATGCTTCCTGAACAAAAAAATGCATATTTTATTTCAGTTGTGATTGTTGCTACATATTTGTGGTGGCTACCTAATTAACAACGCTTAAATAAAAGATCTCTGAGTTCTGCGTCCAGATCTGTCATGGACTTTATACTTGTAACACTTGAAGGCAAGGGACTTACTTAACATTGTTCAGCAACACATCACAAGCATAAATTTTAAAATTCTGCTCACTATTCTGTTAGCTGTTTGGTTTTGCTCTGAAACAGATTAGAAATGCTTCCAGAGCAAGTGACAATAAAGAAAAGATCTAAGAATCAGGTTTTTATTGCTTCTCTCCTGTTTTTCACTGTCTTTCATTTTATAAACATTACCTGAGGGAAGTCTGGAGTCAGGTATAGTGTGTCTTAACATAGCAAAGAGATAGAAGAAGTGAAAATGTGGTTAATTGTCAGATGTGTTGTGGCTGAGCTGAGACCACAGTAATGATCATGCAGAGATATTTACATTCAAGAACATGGAAGGTGAGTAAATAATCTGCTTTTTAGAATATGTTCCATCCACTATGGGAGAAACAGATAAAATTTTACTTTTGATGCAGGGAATATATTGTCATAGAACTTGAAGCACATGTAGTGCAGCAGGTGATGCTAATTGAGATACTAGCTTTCCCTTTTCTTAACCTGATAAAATCCACCCTTAGTGTGTGTCCAACTAAGTTTTTGCTTATGAAAACAGTGGTCAACATACTCAACTGTTTCTAAGAGAACGAATTGATCTGCAGTTTTCCTGTCAATGACCATCATCCCTCCTGGTGTTTTCTGTAGGGTTTCTTAGAATCTTTGTCAAGCTGTCCCTCAAAAGACACTCCAGGACCTGCTACAACGGCAGCCCAATTGTTTTTTCAGTTTTTTTGCATGTGTTCTGATAGGTAGGGAGATATCAAGTAATTTGCAAAGGGTTTCTTTCAGCTCTTGGGATGCAAAAATATTTCTTGATAACTGCACAATGCCTAGTAAGAATCACTAGGAGATTCTTCACATCACTAGGAGAAGGACTGAAGTGTAACTGAAATGGTCACAGAGTAATATGAGGGGAAAAATACTGAGCTTCATTTCTCTTCAAGTGTCATGTTTACCTGTTTCCTAGTGATTTGTGGCTGGTGATGAAAACTTCTTGAGGTAGTTGACAGTTAACAGAAGTTTGAGAAGCCTTCCACAGTTCTTGGCACTGATAAATCTGTTGACTAGGGATTGCGCTTGATAAAATGAAGAGGCAATCTGAAGTAGCAGCAAGACGTTCAGTGCAGACTGGACATGCCTGCTTTTTGTGTTCTGCAGCAGATGGTGAAGGTGTGGTTGTTCCCTTCCTCAGACTCTTCTAGAGCAGCCATGGGAAATTCAGGAGATGATTTCTTTTGTGATGCAGTCAGTAGTGGCTGATATGCCTGTTATAATGTGTGATTAAAGGCTCATTTGCCCAGACACAAAGGAACAGAGAGGCACAGTGCCAGGCAAGGGAAACCCAATCACCTGCTCAGGAATATAAACCCTTTCTGTGACTGCCTCAAGGCATCCTAGCCCCATGGGTTGGAGACTCATTATGAAATTTTAAGGAGAAATCAAAGATGGGGAATGAGAGGGGTGGGAAGAATCAAATATGGGAAAATAGAGCAAACAAGGTAAAAGGAGACAGTTTGGTGTGAACATCTGACAGGTCAGTACATGTATCTGGCCTTATGGTATGCCTAGTACCTGCAGTCACTCCTGGCTTCTCTTTAAACTCCATTTTACCTGTTTTCCTGGGTAAGGGCTCTGTGTATCTGTATGAGTGTGTATATGTGTGGAGATCTGAGTGAAGCCACTGTAGCAGGACTAGGGATCCCAGGGATGGTACACTAGCACTTGGAAGCACTGGGGAGTATGCACGTGATGGGAGTTCCTGGGCCAGTCTGTGACTGTGTGAGAGAGACAACTGGAGGAACTTGTTGCCAGAGAGACTAGAGGGTCCTGTCCAACTGCCAAGAGGACCGTGGGGATTGGGGGTCAACTAAGTAACCCTTTTGTGTGTGTGTATTTCTGTGTACTTCTTTGTTGGAAGCAATGGGTAAGGAGCTGGGGCAGTTGATGGAAAACCCATGTCTCTAAACCTGGTTATACACAGACTGTGTGTGGGTTTTCAATAGCTGGAGTGGCACTGTGACCTAAGGAGTTGGCATGCCCAGATGTCAGCAACTGGGGAGAGTGGATCCAGGAACAACTGCTGTCTGAACTCAATTGCTGGAGGATCCACACTGTTTATATGGGCTGTGTATGTGTGCTTATTGTGTACCTGTGAGGAATATATGCTCAGCCTTGCTACTGATTGGAGCTGGAGGTTTGAAGATCCAACAGCTTACCCCCTATTGGAGTCTTGGATTTGGAAAACCCTAACAGTATCTGTAGGAATGCAGTTGCAAATACGTATGTTGACCAAATACTTCTCACCATGAACTGACAGAGATTCCTTCAGCCCGAGCAATTAACTGCACCTAGGGATCTTGGAGGTCTGTGAAGAGATCCTTAGGGACCTCTCTTCAGCCTAGCTGAAGTTCTGCTGCTTACTTTATCTATTTCCAAAAATCAATATTCTTGCAAAGGGAAGGCCAGAAGCTATGGGATAAAATGAAATAAATGGCTTCTTTTCCAATATTTTCTCCACTAGCAAGTGGATCTTCCTTGAACTCCTGTCTGCTTATGAGCAACAAAATAGAAACTCTGCTCCCCAGTAGATTATTCTAAATCTTTCTGCTCTTGGGAGAAGCAAGGAATTGTTCTGTACTAGTAAGACATCCTTACTTGACCGTAGATTTTCAACTTGTAGTAAATTCACGTTGTCTAAATCGAAAAAAAAAAAAATATTAAAAGGTGGAAATGCCATTAAAATTTTATTGTTTATTCATTGATTGAACATCTATTTTTGTTAACTGTGGTCAGAAACAAGTTCCAAGACAACTTTTTTCTTTACTTTTTTATTCTCATTGTCTTTGCAGCACCTTAGAATTGTGAAAGTGGAATATTTTGCATGTTATACTGCAACTGTTAACCCACCTTGAAATTAAAAGGATCTTTTTTCTTTTTTTTCTCATTTACTTTGTATTAGTATCCCTGACTTCGATATGCCTTGGAGAATTGCTTTCTACTCTTCAAAACAGGACAGACATAAGCTATTCTTTCTCATAGATCCTCTATAATTTAATTACATTGAGGGAAAATGTGTACTTAAAGAACAGCCTTGAGATTTCTCAAAACATAATTTTAATTTACTAGACTTTTAAACAAATAAGAATTTTTATAGTTACATTCATTCTTGAAAATTTTAAGCAATAGTTATTATGTACAAAGCATCAAATCCAGTGAGAGGCATCATACGTTTTTCAGTTCTTGTTGAAACTATAGAAATATCAGTTTTTTTCCTATCTGTATACATGCAATCTGTTTGTTTTCTCTACATTGTATACAGAAGATAATGCAAGCCAGTTGTCTGAAAAATTTATGGCAATTAGTCTAACTGTTATCTAGGAGAGATCCATACAAATGGTATAATGAAGGCTCAAAGTAAATTTACTGATTATTCCTTTTACTGCCTTATGAAAGAGACAGGCCAGCACTTTATCTGTGAAGATTTTGATTTTATGACATTTGTGATGTGCAAGTAAGGTTGTAAAGGCTATATGGGGAGACAAAAGCACATTGAAAGGGTTTCTGTTTTCTTTATCAAAGGAACTTCACCTAACAATTTGGTGCATTGTGCTGCTTGTGTAGATGTAGGAAAATCAAGAATTCAAGGTATTCCCATATGTTACAAGGAAGTGTACATTCTTGCTACTCTGTGCCTTGCCAAAGCAATTATAGACCATGAATTGAGTTTCAAGGTTGGTCACCTCCTGCAATTCTATTAGAAGTGTTGGGGTATTTGTCATCTGTTTTTTTAAACCTGATTCACACAGTCTAATAATTATATGAGAATCTCTGTTTTGGTTTTTGAAAAAGATGCCTTTTTTGGAACAGCAAATACTTATTCAAGGAAAAGACTCTGAACTTACGCATAAGTCTGCCTTTAAGTGCTGTGATTTGCAGAACAAAGTTTTCTTATTCTGAAAACAAATAAAATGTTATTATTTGGTTAATAACAGCAAGTTTTGCATCCATCAGGGAGCCCACGAAGTACTTACATAGGCAAATATTAGTACAGGCATGTTCTGACTGTAGTAGACCATGACATGTACATTTCATGGCTCTACCAATTACTTCTTGGAAATGCTTGCCACTGATAGAGTGGCAGCTAGCTATAGAGCCCAGACAAGCAGTTCACAGATGGTGAAAAAATATCTGTTAGTCCAGAGAAGACTGAAGACAAGACAGCCATCTTTACATAAAAACATTTTAAAAAATGATTCCTTTATCTTCTGGCACAGAAGTAACGTCCTGAATTTTCCAAAAAAAAAAAAAATTTACTTGTAGGCAGACACTATGTAAACAAATGGACACAATATTTTCATGGAATCATAGAATCATTTATGATTTAAAATCCTCAAGTCCAACCACTAACTCAGCAATGCCAAGCCCACCACTAAACAATGTCCATAAACCATATCCAGTTATGTTACTGTCTCCAGTTATTTGATTTTACCTCTCTTCTAGGTAACATTGACCCATATCATAGGAGGCAAATTGGAAGCATTAGACCTCTTCAGACCCTCTGACACAGTTCAGCAACTCGATTCAAATTATGTCCTATGACAGCCTGGCTTTATGCATCCAGTTTTTAGGAGGTACTTGATCCAGTCATTCTGTCTTCTGATGCAGTTGCAATGATTTAATCAAAACAGTTTTTAAGTCAGTCTTGGGTTTTTGTCAGGTAACTGCTGGCAGGTTTTATTGCCCTCAAAAGTCTACTCTGTTCTCTTGTTACAAATATACCGGCCCCATAAAAAGACATTACTGGAGTTTCTGCTTTAATATCCCAGTTCACACCTGTGTTCGCCAGGCTGAACTGCTACAAGTCTGTCTTAACTGATAACACCTTCAGCTGCTGCAAGTAATCTGCCCAGACTCCAAGTCTTCTAATAATTACGTTAATGATATCAGCAGCTCCAGACAGACTTGTTCAGGTTTTACTTTCAGGCTTTGCTTTGCTACATGGAAAGGTAAAAGAATTTTTCTTTTTTTAGCAAGGGACTGCTGATGCTCTGATCCTATCCTGTTACTGTGTGAGCTTGGGCTTGGGCACCTGGCTCTGAGGATGGACTTCTCTTAGCTTCTGCATTCAACACAAACCTCTAACCCTTGTGCATATGGTCTTCCCTCACTCTTCCAGACAACTGTGGCTCTTGTTTATATGTTTTCTGTACAGAGCGGCAGTGCCTCTGCAACTCTGTGACCCCCTATAGCACATGCATATGCTATTAAATCTCCTCTGGTGATCAGCTGTGCCTGGAATGGGAGGGTGGTGGAAGAAGAGATTTTTCACTGCTTTGTATTGCCCCTGAACTGTGTAACTTCTTCAGAGGTTTCACACTAGAAGGGACCCGAGGGACATCCTCCAGATGCCACACAGTACTGTATGTCCTCACCATTTTGTAACTTGTTGTGCTAGATCCATCATGTCTTTTAATCCATACCTCATCACACATGGAAAATGAAAAACGTTAGAGAGCCATTAAGCATTTCACAGTCTCATGCTGAAAACTGAGACAGACTCTCACCAGTTCCCTACTCAATACATGAGTTCCCTTCAATACTGCAGTGAAAAAACATATCCAGAACTATTAAAGAGCGTTTTATTCTGTCTCCTTAGGTAGTCTTCAGAAATCAGAACGCACCAATTTTTTTCAACTTCAAAGTGACTAGAATGCTTTTAAGACACATGTAAAAACAAAACCTATAAAGCTATTGCCTTCATTAAAAGACATCTGTTTTTCAGCTTCAGTATACTTGTGTTTTCTTCATGTCAACTGCGCATGAGAACACATTTGCACGGTGCTTCCTGACAAAAGCACCTATCCCTGTTAAAACTGAAATGCATGCATCGAGGGATGGAGAAGAGAATCAATGGTTTGATTAAAATGTTAATTATTGTAGAATTCATTGTTTTTGTACAAGCATCCACATTCCCCACCCTTGGGTATTATTTGCTCTTCTTTAAAAGTACCCTGCAAATGCAGCTTTGGGAATTCATTGTATTTTTATATCAGCTCTTCAAGAAACTCTACAATTATTACATCCTGGTGTGTGAGTGATTCAGTATTATCTCTTAGGCTTTTATAATCTTGTTCCCCAATCAGTTCTTTTGTGTAAGAAGCTAGTGAAATTAGAAATATGATTAGAAAAATGTGACTACATTATCAAAAACTTATACACACTTTTGTATTGCTTTAGCTTTTTAAGTCCCGAGGGAACTGACAGCAATTAGAATCTATTTCTAGTGTAGTTACAGTTGGGAATAAGAGTGGTTTGAATAAGCGAATCAACCTTATTATGACTGAAACTCCAATAGAGATGTGCATTAGAGTATATTGAATTCCACTTTTGAAACCATAGGAAACCTTTGTATAAGTTTTCACCTTTCTGCCTGCACTAAGCAAATAGAGTACTACAAATAAAACAAACAAACAAACAATTCCAAAAGCCAATAGTGATTCACCATCTCTGTTTTTATTGTAATACCTTACAGATAGTGTAACAGAGTGAAAACAGTTTTGGAGGTTTTTGTGAGTGTGACCAGGATTGATGTAAACCTTTAATAATGTGATTATTCTCCTCTAAACATCCAAACGTTGAAAAATAGCATATTTTTTACAAATAATAAAAATATACAGTTCTTACTGTGGAATAAAGTGAAAAAAATCCCACAAAACAGGATACAATTTTTACTGTGTCTGTTTTTCTCTTACAAGCAGGCCAGGCCTCAGGGGAATAAAAGCAGGGCCATATTCATGTTTACATAACCACAGCTCACATGTTTTTAAAATGCTGGAATTATTTTACCTAGGATAAATTAAGTTTAACATGGATGAGTGAGAGCAGGAAAAAAAATTAAAAAAAAAAGATCAGTGGAAGTGGGATTCCTAAAGGATCCTGTGAGAAAGACTACTGGTATCAGTGACTGAGCAAAGCAGTCTGGAAAGGAGTGAACACAACCTGACATCAACGTCAAGTTAGAAATGGGAGCTCAGTGGAGAAAAAGAGGTACCTGATTCACAACAGTACAAGATGGACCAAACTTAGTCAGGCCAAAGGTGCACCTAACCTTCTGGCCTGATAGTGGTTAATACTGTCTCTAAGAAAACAACAGTGACGACAAGAAAAGTACATTCTCACTGCTGGCACACCTTGACAGTTTCCACCAATCAACATCTTTATGATGAAATTAGTGCCCACCAGTATACATAGTAATGTAAATTATATATATCTCTCCTGTATAGCTCTGAAATCTTTTTCCAAACTAATTATCCTTTTGGCCCTCACAAGATCCCAGAGCGGCAAGTTTTACAATGTGTTTATTATCTCTTTCTCCATACTGTAAAGGATTTAATAAATTCCAGGATATTCCTCCACAACTGCCTCTTTCCTGAACTGAAAAGGTATCACCTGCTGAACCCCTTCTTTTGTGGAAGGTTTTTTTTTTACTTCCACTTTCACTTCTATGTTCCTTCCTTAGTTCTGCTGTATTTACCTACAGTTATAAGGACCAGAAGTGTAGCATTCAAAAGGTGTCTGCCCTGTGGTACAGTAACACCTTCATGATTTCTACTTTCTAAATAGATTACCAGATAGGGTAAGGGAAATGAAAGATAAGTGTGTAGATATCTGAGGAAATGACAGCTGAAGAAGCAGTAGGGATGAGTAACCAGATATGGTACATAATAGAGAACAACAAGAAACAACAGAGATTCTTTTCCATGTTAACTTTTGAACATCCATAACATTTTTATACCATACATGGCATGCAGCAATTGGACATTTGGTCTGCATATGAGTCTTGCTCCTCTGGAATCATCTAGACAAACCCCTTCAATTCCTAGCAAATGTAACTCAAGCATATTGTAAGTGGAGAAAAAGGATAATCTACTGCAATACAAGCTATAGTTTTTGATATAACTGATACATATTGCACTATGTACAATATCTTCCTTTATGCTTTTGGTTGGTTCATCTGGGTACATTAGGTCATTGGTTTAACACACTTGTTCGAAGGAGGAGAGATATGAACATTTCATGTTCCCGTATAGTTCCTTTTACACATGGTGACTTTGCTCTTTTTTTTGTTTTTTGATTTACTTTATTTTGGAAAGGAAAGAACCACATGAAATATACTCTTAATTCTGCCTACCTGAACAACATCATATATACTGTTCCATGAATCCTACAAATACTTAAATGATTTCTGAAGAGTTTTCCTATAATTTTTTAGGAACTGTGTCAGAGTATTCAAAATCCTACACAGTAAAGAAAATGAGAGCCACACTAGGTAGCACATCAATTCTCTAAATATTCTTATGTCCACATGTCCACCAGTCCTATTCTTTTCTGGGTTACCATTGTGAAGTGCTGTCTCTCTGCAGACACCATATATTTGAAATTATTTGACTTTGCTCTCCTAAGGCTGTCTGTGATACCAGGATTACTTAAGAACCATTTTTCTATCTGTGTTTTTCATGCCTCACCTACTCTTTTCTTTCCTAAGTAAGTTATTTATTACTTCTTTTTTAATTTTGATCCTGCTTCCTTTTAAAAACCTTCTACTCTCAGGATATATGTGTTTCCCTGAAGTATTCCTAACACTTACCAGGAAGTGATTATTACTTTCATAAAGGAAAGAAATATAGTTATATAAGAATATATGAACATAATAAAACAAGCAGCTGTTTTAAAATGTATCTCATAAATGCAGCTCTAGTGAGAGGGGGAGGAGGGAGGAACCAGAGGAATCGGCGTATCAGCCCTGGGGAAAAAGTGGACTAGATTAAAAAGGCAATTAAGAAACGCCGAGACTCTGTTGTGTCAATGAGCTTCTATGGTAGATATGTGTGACAAAGAAGAACATTTTCATGTCTATTGTTTTAGAACAATGAAGTGTGTCTTGCTTGTAATACTCTTGTTTTAAGAATATCTCATAGTGTTTTCATTGTTGTGTGTGAATTCAGAAAACACAGGCAATAGACAAGGAATTTTTTTGGCAGAAGGACAAAGGACGTTTTGCTTCAGCTAGTAACAAATTGCTTTCATTAAGAACAAATGGTCTTGGAGCATTTTTCTGCTGTGTAGTCTCCACAAGATGTCAAGCACAAATAGTTAACCAATGTTTTTTTCTGAACAGTGGAGTAAAACCTAGATGCAGGCAAGTATAGTTTACTTTAAACAGTCTGTATGTGGCTTGTTTTCGGACATGTTTAGTCTTTGTGTGGATGGGCAAAAGAACTCGCAGTCTCTACCTTATAAATAACTAAGCATGATTAGATTGCATCTTTTACAGTAACTGGTTTGTACTTGAATTAAAGTCAATCACGTTTAATAGGTAACATAGAATGGTGATTTACTCAGGAAACAACATCATTTAGCAGTATTTGGATTCACTTTCTTAATGACCTTTAAATGATGTCTTTAGCGATATTATAGAGACGTTTTACAGTAGCACTTGGTTGTCTTCAGGAAAAATGTCTGTCAGCATTCCTGGTCAATCTATATTTTCAAAAGTGGATGGTGTAGCTTAATGTTTTCTTAAAATATATTTCCTTCACCTCCTCATGAAAGTATTCAGATGATATTCAAACTTAGTTTCTAATAAAGTTAATAAGTTGTAACTGAACAGTTAGAGAATATAAACTTCTATTTTCTTTGTTGCTTTTCTGCCTCCTTATCTCTATTTATTTATCTTTTTCTTTAATTTGAAGATCTTTAAGCTCAGAAATGAGAAAAGACTGTCACATTGTAACATGAAATGTGGTTTTGAGATGTTTCCATTTAGAAATGACTACAACACTGTATTTAAGGTTTGAAAAATTGATTTTGATCATGTGACCTGTCCTCTACTTAGAATATTATTTTGTGAAGTAAATTATCACATTACTTCTTGACTATGCATTTCTAAATCTTTATTCTGAAAGTTCAACATCTCAGCTGTATAAAATTCCTTTAGAATTCCATTTCAGATTCAAATGTCTGATAAATACTATTGTCTGACCAATTTTTGTTAGATTTCAAATTCTTATTTGTTCTGCAACACCGGTCTAATACAAACATCACAAGAAAAACTGGAAAATCCAGGCAGCTGGTTTCAGCAGCATCAGTCTACATGTTCTCCTTCTGTCAACACCAGACTTGTATAGCAAATTAGAAGGGAAAGAGATAGCACGTTATAAACCAAAGTATGCTTTCTGTGCTTCTAGTCACAACATAACTGATGTACATTCAATAGCCTAGGATTAAGTCTGGAGTTTTTCAAGTGAATGTTACTTTTATAGTTTCTCACATCCCTCTGTAATAGCATATTTCATAATTGTATTATTAATGATCCAAGGAAACAATAAAAATAATCAATCATATTGTCAGGAGAAAAGAAAACAAAAAACTTCGTGAAGAGTAAGGAAAAAAAATATTTCAGAATCAGAATACATTCAATCTCCATTGCAATTGCTGTGCAGAAGAAAGGGATAAGGTAACTTCATTTTTTAATGGCAATAAGTGATGCTATGCCTCATCTGTTGAAAATATAAAAGCCGAATCTCTTAAAAATGTAGAGCTCAATAGAAATTCATAACAAAATATAATGATAGTACATGAAGGCCAGAACAGGAAAACAGGAAACCCCTACAAACTTTGAAAGACAGTCCAACGATTCATATACCCATAAAATAAGGGAGACTAATTATCATAAATTAAAACCTCATAGAAATTCTTGGACATTAAATATTATATTGACTGATATTCCAAGCTTCTGGAGAACAATCTGTCACTATATTTCACTACTTGAAACTACAGATAGAAGTGTCAGGACTTCAGGGAGAAAATCCTGACTTGGACGTACTAAAAGCATTGACAATCACTCTGCAATCTGAACTTGAAACCAAAGGGCACATTGTTTGGGACAGAAAAAGGGAAAGTATTTTTTTTCATTTGTTTCCACCAGAGAAGAGCTTGAAAGTCTTCAGGATTGTGTAAAAGATTGACATGAGTTGTGTCGTATGGCAATTTGAGGACATGAAGTTGCATGCAAACAGCTTTTGAATTGCAGCTGATTTTTTTGAGACTGTGTAATGTCTCAGAGTACCCAGAGTTAGCAATTGGCCAATATGACTGATCCTATGCTAATTGAGGGTAAAGAAGTCCTCAAAGTCATCTGAATAAATGCCTGTCTTTCATAAAAATGTGCCTTAGGAGAAAAGAGTGCCTGAAATATTGTTGAGATGTTTCTTTTTTCCTGCAGGGAGCAGGACCTGAAGCAGAATAATTTACCCAGGAAAGCTATAGGTTCTCATGCTCAAGACTGAAGAACTTCTTTACTTGAAAAGGAGGAAGAGAGAATCAAAAAGAAAAACTGTTGAAATGCAAGAAAACTTTTGGGACTCATAGAAAAGTCAGACAACAAGGACTGTGGGATGTGTACTGGCTCAAGAGTGACTTGAGACCTCAGAAGATGATCCTGAACTACTGGAATAAAAATCCAAAGTAGGCCTTGAAGGGTGAAAGGAAATATATACAATCTCCTCTTCACAAAAACAATTAAACAAACCTGTTTGGTGTTGGTCTCCAAGGCAGAGATTTGCACAGAAACAGTTTTCAGTGTGTCATTAGACAGAATAGACAACGACTGTGTTAAATCCTATGCAAAATCTGTCACATATTTGAAGGACTGATCATCAAAATGCTTATAGTATTGAAGCTGTGAAAAGATTTAGTATTTTTGCTGTGTTTTGGTGTTTGTTTTTGATTTTTTTAAATCACTTGTCAATCTGGGAGTGATTTAATTTATTTCAAGCAGATATAGCTGAGCTGGGAAGTTAAACACTCTTTGTAGCCTTGAAAATACATCCTAAGTTAGGGATGATGTCTGGAACACGCTTAGGCTCAGGAAGCCAAAAAGACAAGGTTTGGTACTGGGATAAAATCCCAAGCACTTCATGACTTTTCAGGTATGAGAAGTTTGGCCTTTGTCTTTTATTTTCAATAGAGGGGAGAATTACTTTCCTTGCTAGTCCATGCGTTTCCTCCTACCAAAGAATATATTGTTTGCTGCATGTAGTCACTTCATGGGAATTTACCTCAATTCATCTATTCAGAACATTAGCTGGTAAAAAATTGAAAAATAATTTTAATATCTCTCCCCTGCAGCATTTCATGCCATAAATAGTAATTTTTACTAATAAATGCTGATGATAGGTGTGATATCAGTCCACTTTGTTTTTGTATGGTGTGGAATCTAGTCAGGAGAAACCTAAAAAATTAGAAAATATCTGATTTTAACTTGTTACTGGTTCATTAAGGGATGATTGGAGAAGTTTTGTTATTTGCTTAGATCATGTATTTCTGAGTAATATGTGATCCACACATCAATATTCAGTAGGAATTTGTCTTTATGATAAATGAATGTGTCATTTGCATCCATGGTAATAATATTCCATTGCATTTCTTCCTATCTTGAAAAGATTCATACCACTTCTGGAATATGTATTTAATCAGTCATCCATTAAACATTATTTCATGCTAAAGAGTGTGAACTCTGGAAGTATTTCACACCTCAAAGATGATAAAGGATAACAATACCTCTCTACACTGTTCAGAGGAAACTATGATCTGAATACCCTTCAAAAAATCCAAGACACCTCACTGAGGTACTGGTCTGGGATCTTAGAGTCAACACAGCTGGAGTTTTCTTCCCGTGTGTCTTAGAGTTCTACATTTGACTGCTCTAATTTAGATCTCCTGGATTTCTCTTTCTAAATAAAGAGTTGAGGATATTCATGACTATCACAAAGTTTTTCAGTTGATCTGTCACTCAAGGTGAATAGCACCAATCTTCATTTATAATCATCATATTTGAACTTGTGGAACAAGTTCAACGAATCCAAAGCAGTGATGATGTTTCTGGATTAATTTCATTCAGAAACTCATTAGTAGCAAAGTTAATTATCTAACTGGATATCAAAATGTGCAAAAATGGTTAAAAAATGTCAATTACTCTCACTGTGTGTCTAATGCAATGTTGGGGTTTTTTTTATTAGAAACTTAGATTGTAGAGATTAAGAGGGCAGCATGGAAACATGTTATCGTATCTGTGTTGTTTTCCTGAGAATACAGCAAGGTATCTCCAATCACCCTGAAAATATTTAATGTACTAGGTCAGAATTTGGAGCATTATCATCCTAAAATTCCCTGGGGAGGAAAATGAAATACAGATAAGGAACAGATTATATCAGAAATACAGAATTCTCATATTACTGCACAATAGCTTGTACATGGAAGCTAAGATAAATGCCTGATGAACTTGATAATTATCATAAGTCTAAAATAAAAAATAACATTTTCTGAAATTAGAGAATACAGATACTGGTCAGAGAATGAAGCTTGAGCTAAAAGAATTTTCTACACTTCTGCCTCAAACATGATAAAGTAAAAAAAAAAAAAATCAATTGTTATATTTCTAAGAATTCTGAGACTAGCCATTGCTAAGTGAGGAAGAATCAGCAAAAATAAGTATTGGAGGGGATCCTGCCTTGCCTTGGCAGCAGATTTTTCAACATGTGTCACTTGAATTCCCAAATATGAATGTGGCCATAAATGATAAGTACAATGTTGACACAGACAAAGGCACTGGTTTATTTCCCCTCCAGTATGCTGGCAACACTCTGGGCTTGTCAAGGAAGAAGGTAGTTTGGATAGTGAAAAGTTCTTAGAGCATTAATGTCTAAATTTCTCTTCATATAATGATTTTTTTTTTAAGGATATGTCAAGGATTAATATGATTCACTGAGAACTGAGGAAGCTAAGGATTATTATTGGTTGATAAATGGCATTTAGTCAAACTGGTTAGCAGTAAGTAGCTTTCTCTGAGCTTTTTGAAGTATTTTTTTTCTGCAGATCTTGAAATTCTAAATTTTGGGTTGTAATAATGGCCCAAGTTCTAATTCTGGCTATCATTTATTTTAACTAAATTACAGTAATTGAAAATTACATTAAAGAAAACAATGTCAATGTCACCATTCATGCAAATTCTGATCTAAAATTTTAAAGGAACAAGAAGTGGAGCAAATGAAAACTGGAATGCTTTTACATGTACAGTGGTGATTGAGTGAAGAATTTTTGCTGCATATTTGCATAGTACTTAGATGAAATGCAGAAAATATTTCCTCAGTTAACATCAGTTTAGTTTTGCCTGTTGCTACTGCCTTCATGGTGCTTACTGTTCTGTTCTCAGAACACCTATTTCTGTGAGTTTTTCACTTAATAGAAATACAAGCACAACCTGACAGATGAAAATGAGGGGATTTTCTTGTTATGTGATATATATACACAAACATAATTATAAAGTGCAAATGATTAAATCCTCTTGCTGAATTCATTTATGTCCCACAAAAGGCAATTTATTATATCCAAGTCCATCTACATGTGTCCATCCTACTGCCTTGTAGTTGTCATGTTGGTGTGGCTGACCCTCTTGGTGAGTTGTGCAGTGCAGTTATCTGCACACCTACTTCTGCTGTTTCCCTGACAGAGCAATTCTTGTCTTAAAATTGCTGGACTCCCATATCAAAACTCCTGAGCTTATATGAAAAGATTACTGAACATTAGCTGGAGTGAGATAAGTGGATTCATGTACGTCCAGCCCT
Source organism: Colius striatus (assembly GCF_028858725.1). NCBI lineage: Eukaryota > Metazoa > Chordata > Aves > Coliiformes > Coliidae > Colius > Colius striatus. The sequence goes on along the minus strand of NC_084760.1, from coordinate 52,103,698 downwards.
GCTTTGTCACTATCAGTGCTAAGAAATAGCATGGCACAGATGAGAAGTGCTGCTGAAGGCAGCATTGCACAAGGGCAGTGATCATCTGGAAGATCTAGATGTGGCACAATTGTTATTAGAGCAGGTAGGTTTGGTACCTATGTGCTGCATAAATACAAAAACATGCTTCCTACATTCCAGGAGATTTCCTCTACCATTAGATTGTTCTGGCAAAAAGGATAGAGAAAAATGGATCTTCATATGCCAGAAGTTAAGAAAAACAATGCCTGATAAAAGCCTGTGATTTGCTACTCCTGAGAGAGATCAGCAGACTTGAAACTAACCACATGAGAAAACAGTTTCTTTGTCAGGCATATTTCATTGTGATGTGTCACTGGACTCTGTGACAGGTCTGAGGTACAATTCACTTAGACATTTTTTGATTATTCTGTACTCTCTCCAGAAGTCTCTAAAATTATGTTTTATTATTAATTGAAGCAAACTAACTTTTAAATCTATATATAAATGAACACATTAGTTAAAAAACAAACAAACAAACAAAAAAACCACCACCACCAAAAAATCCCCAAAAAACCTCACAGAAAAAAACCTCCAAAAGTCTGGAAAGCAGTTTTTTATTTCCTAACTACAGACTCCTCTGAAGAGGCCTTACTGTTTTACAGACTTATTTTTGAGTCAAGTTGTAATCGGTTGCTGGCTGAATTAAGCTTTACACTGTGCCCTGAAGAATGGCTGTGCTGACCTCCTAGGAAAGTTGAATTCTTTCCACCACCTCTGAAAACTGATACAGTGAGTCTCTGGAGTTAGTATATACCTTATGCCTCTCACCACCTCTCTATTTCCAGTCCTGCAGTCTCTCAGGCTTCCATATTAATCCTTTGTTGCCTGCCCTCCTACATCCCAGATATTTCTCCAAAAGCAAGCTTTATTGTTCTTGGGAAAGCAACAATTATCCCAAGAGGGTGTTATTGGACCAGAATGCACTCGGCAAGGAAATGCAGGAAGTCACAATAAACTGCAAACAAATCCATATCACAAATAGCACATGCTGTTATAGCCCGGTTGGTTTCCAGTATGCTGACATGCCTTACACAATCCAAATCAATTTTTACCATCATTTCATATTTTACATAATATTAGCATTGCTACCTGGTTTTCCACAATCATTTAACCAGAGACCCACAGGTCCAAACCTTCTGATTTTGCCATATCAAATAGTAAGATTGGACAATTAGGTATCATACTTATGTCTTGGCTCATCTTCTAAAATCTGTAAGACGTCTGTTATCATTTTACACTCTACTTTTCCCATAGAGTATTGAGTATAGTCCTTCTCACCTGGACATCTTTAGAAGCATCTGATAGCCTTTATTTCAGAAGAAATATAGAAAGTAAAGTAAGGAAATCTGATATGCTGTAATTATCTAAAGAAAACAGGGCAGAGAGCTGAACCAATACTTGTCAAAGGAAACTTCAGGCAATTACTTTTTTTTGAGGTTATGAAAAAATTGTTATTGATCCAAAGAGACAACCCATTTCAACAAATTATGCCTTGCAAGAAAGAAGAAAAATGTTCATGAATATTATAAACTAAGCAGCTATCTGTAACAGTAATAAACTGTTAAAATAATCTATGTTAGAGTTGAATTATAAAAAATGGGTAAGCAGTCCTGACAATAGAGCTTTGGGTGCTGTTTGCACCCATGATAAACTGTCTCTAACTGAATCAAATTCAAAGCTTTACTGATATGTTCTCTTTAATCTGATATTATCTCTATAACCTCCTGTAGATTACATTATCTGAACATGATTGTACAGTTTTTTCAAAAAATTAAGATATTTCACTAGAGAGTTCTGTGACATGGAAGAAAATGTCTCAGTTTGGATTTTTTGCTTCAGTAAGGTCAACTGACTGCTTTAGTAAAACAGAAAAATCTTGAAAGATTTATTAAAAACAATAGCTATTTTCCTAAGATTTAGAAAAAAAAATGGTATAACTTGTTGTTTTCTCTCGGTTTTATTTGGACACAGTTCAGACTCAGAAAAAAGCAGAAATATCAGACTGCTGCCTTTTTAGTTGACAACTGGGTTAATAAAGAAATTATTCCTTTAGCTCTGTTCCATAGCTGCTATTACATCAATGGAACTCTAGTAGATTGACAGTAATGCTGAGAATCTGCTTGCTTGCAAGGTTTTTTAGTTTTTAGACCTGTGAAGTCCTGTATGGAGCTTGATCCACTTACCAGCCTAATTTGAGTGTTCTCCCTGCTCACTTGTGATACTGTGATATAGTGTTGTTCTTCACATGTCCAATAGTATACTGTTGTTTTTGCAGATGTTTGATCTTCCCTCCTGTGAAATGTAAGTTCAAAGCTGATTAATACAGAGTTCTTTTAATGCAGTTCTTAGAGAAGTGTAAACTCTCTTGCCAACACTTTATTGTTATTGTAATTCTACCTCTAACATTCTCATCTTCCCTTCACTTCTTTTCCCTCCCAGCACACATATTAGAGAATAATCAGGACCTTTGAAGCACTCCAGCGGACAGCTCACCTCACAGTGAAGAGTTGGATAACTACTCCCAATGTAATTTCTGTATCTCAAGAGCCTGTTTTCTCTCCACTATGGGATTAAAAAGAGAGTTTGGATTAAAATTAAATGCTGAATCTTTCCAAAGGTCATTTGATAAAGCTAATATTTCAGACAAAAATGGTATCACTATGCTTTTGGAGAAAAATTGCTTTGAAAATCTAGAAAATTAATGCAAAATGACTGAACTGAAAATTTTGTAGAACAAGTATCCAATTAAAAAATTCTTACATTCCAGTTTCACAGCAGCTTGCTACTGACAACAGAAATGTCATTGAATACTGTTGTCCTTGGAGTTCGTAGGGTTACAAGGATATAACATCACCTAGCAACAGTAACATCTATTTATGTTACAAGGATCAAATGCGTTCTTTTAATGTGTTGTAGATCCCCCAGGATATACACAAACAAATGGCCATAGAAATCCACATGGTTTGCAAGGTAATCAGTTTGTTTGTCCTTGATATTTTGCTAGCGAAAGTGATAGTAGTCTCATTATTTCATTTACGTGTTTATTTTCAGGCTGAAAATTTGTGCTTGGAGATTTACTTACTGTTCTTGGTAGGAATGAAAGTCCTCACTTTACAGGTCCTGCCAGACAGCTCATTGTTTCTTCTCTGAAATGAGATTTGGAACTTTATGTATTAATAACCAGAAAGGGGCAAACAGCAAGTTTACTGGCCTGTAAAAAACTTTCTTTTTTAATTAAAATAAAAGATAAAGTATTGACATTCTCAGCAAACTGAAGGTTCAAGGTTTATTTTTCCTCAAACACACTGGCATGTTGTGGATTTTTCAGACAATACCAGCAATAACACTTCTCTGAATAACTATAAGAAACTCTCAGGACCTCTACAACCCTTCCTTTCATACTCATCTGTCCCCTGACTATGGATCTTGTAACTTTGCAGACTTCCACCAGTAATGAAAAGAGTCCTTCACAGAATCAATCAAAAAAAGTGAAATGGCTATGCAGAGCAGTATTGATAAATCTGGACTGGTTGTAGAAATCCATGATAGTATTCTTTCTGGATATTAAATGGAGAAATTCAGTATTTTCTTCCACGTCATTTCTTTGTGGTCTGCAGCCAGCCCTAGCTTGCAGAGTACTGCTTTGATACACAGTAAATTCCACTCTTCTAACACCCACTGACTAACATGACAGACTAATATTAATCTCATTGGAGAGTTTGTGTGTGGGGCAGAGCAATCTGCCCTGTCCTTAATGCTTTATGGCTCAGAATGGAGTTCTATGTTTTCTGCGTCAATGTCTAAGTGTACCTCTTATCTTTGTGCTACATGCTCAAATTTCCAGTTTAGAAAAATAAAAATAATAGTACTGAATTTCCTCCTTTATGTTAAGGGTAGATCTTGAAATGAATTAAGCATCTTTTGAAAACTTCCCATAAGACTATGAAGTTTTAAGATGCAAACATTTACCCAGAGTCTAGCTTAACCTTCTCTTTACTCATTCTTAGTTGATAGCCATGACATCAAAAGCTAAAGTGTAGATAAAGCCAAAGCTAGACTGAAGTGTGATATAGTTGCAGGGTGACCCATCAAATCATCAAGTGGGTGCAAACAATGGTTTAGGTATCCTAAACCATTCTATTCCTCCTAGAAATCCATGTAGAAATCAATTGTAATATCAGCAAAATTCAGTGGGTGGATGACTTCACACCGTTAAGATTCTGGTTGCTAGTGCTGCTTCCAGTGGAACTTCTGTTCAGGACAAAGAACATAATCTAGGCTAAAAAGTTTGTTCTGTCATTTAGATTATTTTAAAAAATGAAGAGTGTATCTATGGCATAAACAAACACTTAAAAAACTATCAAAATGGAGCAAAAGTCATAGATATTGACAAACTTAGTCTCTCAGACGTTAAAGGTTTTAGTTAGTCTGAGAAATTTGATTATTGTATCCTGCTAAAGTTATCTAATAATAAATATAATAATACTGTAAATTTAGTTTATACCCAGGATTACAATATAATCTAACCATGTAGTTGTTAAATATGTCAAAAATTGAGACTATTTTTCCAAGACCTGGACATGAGTATTGATGCCATGAAGAAACCAGTCAGGACTCAATAGCCAATGAGACTATTAAGCAGGTATTCCTTATAGCAGAGCTGGGGAACACAGGGGATTTCTCTACCAAATGTGCCCACCTCAGCCCTTGGATTTTCAGCTTATATTTACAACAAATATGAATATTCATCACATTTCCAGGAAAGGGTCCACCCATAGTCCTATCTTAGTCCACCCAAGGTATGCCTCTGTCTTGTTTCTTTTGGTGTCCTCTTCCTTCAGTATTCATTAGGGATTGCTGTTGGATTAAGATCCAAACTTTCCTTGCAATGTATTTTTATTCCTCAGTCCTTGGACAGGATGAAAACTGGTCTAAAACCTCTGCCATCCCAGATAACAGTTTTGTTTAGGGCTAGATAGGCCTTCTAATTATCAGTGGTGTACAATGTCCAAATGTTCAAGTGTAGAACTAACATAATAGCTTCGCCATAATAATTTCGCTTAGATACGAATCTTGAAACTATCAGCACTAAGCAATAGTTATGTTACAAGAAATAGCTGTGTCTTTCTAATTGCTTTGTTTATGGGCTTACAAGACTAGGAATTTCATAAAACTATATGTGTGATTTTCTAACTAATATTGTAAGTTTTAATAAGCGAGATTCCATAACCTAAAGTTACCTATCTACCTACGAATCAATATTACTACAGGTTACCAGAATTGCAAGGTTGATATACAGAACTCTCTTGGAGACGGCTAGCTGATATATAAAGGAATTCTTGAAGACCAATTATTAACACATCAAAGAAATATAAATTCAGTGGAACAATAAGAAGACATTAAAGAAAGGCAGTTTTATGTCTACTTTGGATCTGTTCTTCATATTACATAAGTCAAGGCAAATCTTTATCGCATCATATTTTCTTGTCGTGGGATGATGTGAGGGAAGGAAGGGGCTCCACTTAGCTCTTTTGTGTAGCTCATTTAAAATAACCCAGATTAATGGGGACCTGTCTATTTTACCCTTGTAGGAGATGACAAATACTAAGAATTATTATTGTAGCTATTCAGATGCCCATTAATAATACATTAGTAAATACCATATGATCAGATTTCATTTAAGCATGATTTTTTTTACATCAGCCTGCAGCTGAGCCAAGTGTTAGCTTAAATACCAGCAATATTTCATTCATGAAAGGTAAGAGTCCTGGTAGTTTCTATAGGTACTCAAGATACAGAAGGGAGAAAAAATGGATCTCAAAATATCTAAAATATTTTTGTACCAAAGCTGAGGAGTATGGAAAATATTTTTGGAACAGACAGAAAATAGAGTATCACAGAAAGTGCATTTCTTTCTTCTCCATTCTAGACCAAGATTAAAAAATAATAATTTAAACCGTTTGGTAATGAATGTTATTTCTGTTCTGACTCCATTAGAGGCCGTCAAATTGACCTGGATATCTTAAAAAGATTGTTTCCCTGGAGTTTCTTCTCTTCAAGAAGGATCTGTGGTCTTTTTATAATTTCTTAGGAGATTAAGTCTTCATTTTCCTGAAAATGGACAAGATTCTATTTTGTGAGTAACGACTGTCAAGTTCTTGCATTTTTTTTAATCAGTGACTGTAGGTAATATACATCATGCAATAATAGAGAACAAACCTGAAAGGAAGCTATTTCTTTTTCTCAATCTCCAAAGAATGAGGGACAAGTTGTTTTGGTTTTTTTTTAAAGAAATTAGTCTTTTGTTAAAACTAGTATTGACATATACTTCATATTTCTTGGTTGGGATAGCATATCTTTATAGGTTATCCCATGACAAGACAAATCCTGTAGTAGCTATTCACCAATTTGTTTTATTTGTGAAATCAGTTCAGTCTCTGAGACTGGGATTCCTTAAAAGAAAATAATTTTTAAAATCTTAGAATTTTCCATCAATGCTTTTGTTTGTCTATTTTCTGCTGATTATAAAAGTAAATTACATTTTTTACTCTGTGTTGTTTTAATTTCCTTCTGCCAAGAAAACTTCTAATTTTATATATATATATACACAGATCTACATCTTTGTGCCTGTTTATGTATTCATGTGTATAAAAGACAATGCATTTTTTCACTCCTGATCTTTTTGGAGACTCCAAAGGGGACTTTTTTTAAGAATTGCTGATATGGAGTCTATGACTTAGAATTTTAGACAAATTTCAGAGACACTCTATTAAGGATTAAAAAAAAAGTAATAGTAGTAAATGTTACATTTATTTTGATGAGTAACACATTAGAAAATTAGGTATATAAAATTAGACCATTAAAATTTTATGTAAGCATAACTGCCCTGACACAAAAACACACTGTGGATTTAGAATTCTCTCCAAAGTAATTTTTCCTTGTTTTCAGTCTTCTTTTTCACTTTAATCCCCTGGCCTATACAGAAGAGAGAAAAATCCTGGCAGTGACCATCTAATTTGCAATTAATTTCCACTCCACATTATGTGACCTTCATGTAAATACTTTCAGTCTCAGGCACTTGGTTTTCTTAGTTCATGGAGTAAAAATTCATTCAAAACTGGCATGTTTTTTTGATATCATTACAAAATGCTAAAGTTTCTCTGCCGTAATATTTCTATGAAACCAAACAGACAGATATGTTTATGTCATCTTGGGTTTTGCCCCAAGAAGCATTCTAAGAGGAAAATTCCTCTTTGATGTGATAAGCAAATTCTTGACAGAAGGTTCTATCAGAGCCTTCCCACCTACCTCAAAGAGTAAGGAACTGTAAGGCAATTAATAGTAAGGCAAACCTTAGGACTCGAAGGAATCTTCCTAACAAAAAAAATAGGAAAACAGATTGTGATGATTTCTGTTAAACTTTGTAATTATACTTGGTCAGAGAAGTTGCTCTCTGCTTCGTTGCATTTATAGTTCCTACTAAACTCAACCTCTGTCTCAGGAAGTGAAGGTATAAATATTTGTCATTAATCAAAACAGTGTCAAAATATCTCTTATGTTTTTCATCACACTCAGAAACAAAGTTTCATTAAGAAGACAATCAGAAATAGATATTTTAAACTAAACACAAAACTACTATGTTTTCAAATTTCTGTATCAGAAGATCCAAATACATGAAATAAGAAAATACTCAATGTGTTGATAATTTACCCAGGAAATAAATCCTTTGTAGTTATGAAAAAAACAATCCTGAAAATACTCCTGATTGTTTTCAAAATATGAAATTTACTATTAATCTGTTGTAATTGTTTATACTATAGAACGTCATTAAAATAAACAGAAAACTTTACAAAGTTTATGGATTTTACATAAATCACAGTGTTGGGTGATATAAAATTAAAATAATAAATTCGAGAGATTGCAGAACACAAGGAATTGCAATCTCCTAATCCAGGTTAGGATTTTAGTGTATCAAATGTACCTAATTACTTTGTTTCCTGGAACAAACTCTGTGAAATTTTCAAAATAGTAAAACATATTTCTCACTACATCTTGAAGTACACTACACACTTTTTGGAGTTCTCCTTATGAGATTTGTGTGCTCCTTAAAGAGCGCTATTATTTATATTTATCTTGAGATGACTATAATTTTGCTGAAGAATTAACCCCAAGATTTAGGTTTTTAACTCTTCTTGAAGCCAGGATAGAGGATTCATTTTTCATGTGATATCTCTTAATGAAATGATAACTTAGTAGCTGATTCTAAAGCAATACTTATCATAAGCGACAGGGTATTAGTGTGTCAGCATAAACTCCTGGAGTAATTCACGTTGATTGATTAGAAACCATTATTTTATCCATTGTCCTTAAATATTAAATATTCTTTCATTCCAGAGTAAACAAAGGTAACTAATAGACATGATATCTCACTGCTCTGTGATCGAAGACTTGCTTTTAGGACAAGAAGTAAATGGAAGTCTAATCTTTCCAGTGCCTTTTAGAGGTACTTAACATTGGTCTACAAAGAGCACTGAATGAAAAGAATTAGCAATGGAGCAGAACTACTAAGTAATTTGTCCGCTGTTCTGCCAAAGCAAGATTGCTTGTCTACGATATACTAAGTTTTTAAGTGTGATGTCCAGTTCGACCCTAAATTATTCACCTAATCTGTTACTGTTCCCATTATATCCTTAGCTAGATCTGATCCATTTTATAATGTAGGTCAGATTTTACTTTGCTTTATTTCATTTCATTCCTGTAATAACATACTTTACAACAACTTACAATCTTCTCTTCCTTTGTACATATTCTTCTCAGAAGCTTGCAAAGTTAGCCAAGCTAAACCATCGTGATCATTTGTTTTAGCCATTCAGGCTGTGAAATAACTCTGCCTTGCATACTCACAGACTTTTACACATTGTTACACTTAAAACATCAAATCTAATTTTCTGTCTACCAAATTAATCAATTGTTATTATGTTCTTACATGTGTCTAATGATATAGTGCTCTTCTATGCATCATTATTTTCATATACATTATCCAAATCATATTTGCAAACCTGTGTATTTAATACAAGGAAACCTCCCCAAGGGAGCAACCTGCCCTACATATAGTGAGTGCAGTTTTTTGAGCTCAACCTACCAAGCAACAGAATCTTCTCAGCTCCGTAGGTTATATATTGATATATTTTGCTATAATCCTCACTATAATGTCTCTGTCTTCACATAGCTGCATATTTTATTGTCCCTATCTTCACTTGTTTCTTTGTGTGTTGTATCAGTTAGACTAATTTTATTTTCAGTACATATTTCCTCTTTTCTTTACAATTTCTGTTAATCTAACTCTGATTTAGAGGAAACAGTGAAGAGAAAGCTCATATATACTCTTGTTTAGGAGAACCCGTTGCAAATCCTATCTGTGGTATCATCAGAGCTGCCCACACAAATGTAATTGAAACCATAGAATCATAGATGAAGCATCCAAGGAAATTATACTGGCCATGATAGCTACTGGAAGAGAAAAGAGCTTTTATCCTTACTAAACCATTATGGATAGTGCTCGCAAGAGTTTAGCTTCTTATCCAGGCAGCACATTTGAGAAGTCTCTTGAGGAGAGGGAGAGAAGTCAAAAGAGATGTGAGACGGTATGGTGGACTTCCAAAACCCTCCCAAAAAAGTGATTTATTAATAAACTATAGCATTTGCAGTTGCCAGAATCAGTATTGTTTAACAGGTACATTCTGGTAAAACTAATAGCTACAGGTTTTTCTCTTCTAGGATAACTCTTTGCAATATTTATTAGAGTGCAAACTGTTTTCTCAGAATTGAGAATAACATCATATGAAATATTATAGAACATCAAAACATACAAAAAGCACAGAAATCTTTCTTTAAAAGCCCACTTAATTTATGGACATTCTATAAATAGAATATTCACCCATCCGCCTTTTATACACTAAAAATGAAGAGTTCTAGGTAGCATACACCGCAGTAGGAATGTGTTTAATAAAACAAACTTATCCTCTTTCTTCAGAAATTTCAGCTATTTTCAAAGTTCTCGATTTAAGAGATTTTTCACATCACCTTTTAACATGCTCTGTAAGAATTACCATTTGTTGAACTGCAGACTGAATATAATCTCCAGTCGGTGCAATAAAAAACCTTATACTGCATCTGTCCTACAACTGTACTTGCCATCTAGAGCTAATTAATTAGTCACATAGAGTGTTTATCATGTAATAGTTAAAAGCCACAGATTTACTTTTTTACATCAGCTGAAGATCTGATCGAATACCTTAATATGTAAACTGGGCAGTGAGGGGAGAAAAAAAGGTGAAAACAGGAAATATTTTTATTTATCTTTCACTATGTGGCAATGAGAGGAATAAATGTAGTAAAATAAGAGTTGGTTACTTGACTTCAGCCTTTAAGAAAGATAGGAAAAAGCTGCCATGGTTAATTTAAGGAAGATGAGTGGAAGAGCAGAAAAAAATATTTCTTTGAGAATAGCTAAAGGGTGGAGAATACTGTTTTCTTACTGTTTTCACTTTGAAAGTCCATCTTCCTCCACACCAACAGAAGATTTTACAGACACCAATTCATCATCCCTACAGCGAAGTCATAATGAAGATTTGGGTTTTTTTTCTTGCTCAGCAGAGAACACATACAACTTTTACTATATCCTTGGTGTCATTATATTTCTCAGGTATACACATACAGCAGTAGTAAATGCTTTATTTCCTTCCTGTAATGGAGAGTTGTTGACAATTTTATGCTTTGCTTTGTTTTTTTCTAAATAATCTCTTGATGGCTCTAAACATTATCAGATAGCAGAAATCAAATTAAATACCTGCATGATCAAGTATGGCAAGTAGAGTTTTTAGCATGTACATCTAGTGAATAGCTTTCAAAATAGTAGAGTTATAAGAAATTTGAAATTATTAAGTAAACCAAAGCAGAATAAAGAAAGTAAATCCAGAAAACAAGCTTACTTTGAGTTATTACTAGCACAAAGAAACCTGAATATAATCTATTTTCAGAAGTCTAAACTTCAATCACTATATGTGATGATGTAGTAGAAAAGGAGAGGGAACAGCAGGAATCTGGATCTACCACTTGTAAAGTAGTATATTGGTTCACTTTCTAAACAAAACAGTCATGGTCATAGAGATTTGTTTCAATTAGTTAGTAATCTGTGGTGCCACTTTACTTTCACTGCTCTATTGAGTACTCAAGTATTAGTGGCAGCAAGATGTTCCAGCAGTGTGTTACTATACAAAGACTTCTGAAATTATGTCCAGGATCTCTATGTGTTTGAGAAGAATGGAAGAGAATACATTGCAACCAGACTTACAGCACCTTACAATACATACCTTCTGAGAAAACTGGTAAGCCCAGCAAATATCTGTGACACTCGTATAGTTTTGTTTTATTCTGGTTTGCTCCTTTTCTATGTGACCTAATAACTTTGCAGCAGGAATAATTTAATGCTTAGAAGTATATCACAAAGAGAAGTGTAGCAAAAGTTCTTTTCCTGATTCATTCCATTGTCTCACACAATATCAAGCACTTTGGAAATCCAAATAGTAATTAGCTTGGCTAGTAAAAAATGGAGTAAAGTTGAGGAAATGCTCTCTGTAGCCCACAGGAAATAGAAAACATTAGACAGGTGATGGATGAAGCAGGATTTGGTGACAGGGAAATGTGCATTGAGAAATGTGATTGGGGAGCAAAGAGGAATGAAACACAATGCAAAACCAGTAGCACTGTAAAGAGGAATGAAGCAGAACATAACATTATTAAGCTAATGGTTTGAGGGGATAGAGTACTGAATTCATTGTGGATGGATGCAGTACAATATGCAGAGTGTGAAATGGGACTTTATAATAAGGACAGGGGAAAAAGTTAAACGCATTTCCCTGAAGTATTAGGTTATTTGTTCAGAATAATGTATTGCAGTTTTTTTGGACTATATTCTCAAGCACAGAAATGACATTTTTCTCAAGAGTTATCTGCTACATATATAATGCATACAAACATCTATTTATTTATGCACATATGTATATGTATACACATTAATTTTTAACACCAGAGTGAAGATACTGTGACTAGTTTTTTTTCTAGCACTCAGGTACTATTAATATTTTCTGGAAATAATAAATTCTCAAAAAAGCTGAACACAGTTCCCAGAGTGAGATACTGCATGTTTGAATTAATGTTCTTGAGTGCTCCCTTGTTAGTGCTAAGCATGTAGTTTAAATAAAGAAATCACATTCCAAACTCCAAATACAATTTGCTAGCTTTGCTTCTGGGAAGTGTGAAAGAAGCAAAAGTGAGAGTCATTTATTCACCATCTGTTCAGCAACTCACCTTTTTATCTCATAGAGGTGCAAAAGATGCAAAGTTTATTTAAGTTTTCAGACATCAGGCTGGTACACATGAAGATAAGGCATATTTATTAACCTTATAAACAGTTTCACTGGGTTTCCATGTACCCCAGACTTTTAACAAGACTTCTAGCAATGTTGTTCATATAGCTCCACTGCATTTTATTTTTATAGTTAAATCCAAGTAGTTAATACCTTAATACTCGCAGGAGTTAATTGCAAAGTATTACAGTCAAGTGATTCCAACCCTACCATTCTACGATTCTATGATTCTATGATTTGGGGTGATTTGTTTCAAGGATTAAGAAGTGAGAGAGGGAATCATAAGAGAGAAAGCATAATTTGGAAAGGAGACTGAATATCAGAGAAGTATTCAATGCTTTGTCACCATGTAAACTAGGCTGCACTAGTTCTTAATGCAGCTGTTAATACCATTGATCTGTGCACGTATACCTAGAGAGGTAATTACAGTGTGTATCTACAGGTATTTGTTGTGGAGTCCTGATTATTCCAAGACACTTCTGAACATTATCATTATAAAAATGATGATTTTGATCTTTTATAAAAGTAGGTTTCTTTGTACTTGGGGAAAAAAGAACTTAACAAAAAGTGGGTTTGCAGTAGTTCTTTTTTTGTATACTGCATTCATGTGAAATAAAAAAGAAAAGCATATATACAGTTTCACAAAACCTTATGATAATGCCTCATGGCATTATTATGTCATGAAATTATAACTTGCTGCAGGTACCATTTTTCCCCATCCAGAGTACTGATAATAAACCAGATTTTTATCAGTCAAATAATGTTCATCATATTTATATAAATTTGTGACACTCTGCTCATGGTGTCGTACTCTGTTTCTCTAGACTACAGTACAGTACAGATTGAAACCTTGCACAGCCCTACACTCATGCCTGATCTATAGTAACTTGGATGTTTCTATAGGAGATGATAAAATCTTAAAGTGGTTCATTACCTCAGAATAATGTGATGGTTAATAGATGTTATCACTGTGCCTATATGATGTTCAGGTTTACAGACCAGTTTGAGTGCAAAGCAGAAATCATAGTCAATAGGAAGTGCCCTTTCTTGCCTCATCTACCTGGTTATATTGTCCATGTGATTGCCTCTTCCACACTGCTAGATATAGTTACATATTAATACTGCTCCTTGTTTTTATGATTAATGCAACAACTTCTCTTTCTGCTGGGAATACAGACTTGTACGTCAGTTTCTAGTTGGTCATCTTTTCTGCCTGTTTTGAAATGAATATTGAGAACGAATGGGTAGGGCTGAGCACTGCCTCAATGGGAGCTGGACACAATGGGTGAACATCAAAAAGAAAACAGAAGTCACAATTGCAGGTTTGTTCTGCAGCTAGGGAAGCAATAGGCAGCTCTTTGAACTCACACACAAGCAATCTAATCATCTTTGTTGCACTTGTTCATGGAGGATATTCAGGAACTGGAATCTATCAAAGAGAGAAAAATTGTAACATATTGTATAATTTGAATCCTTAGTGAGACTATAGGGCAACAAAGCTATACTGACTTGCAGGTGAACTGCATAGTATCATTCCTCGGCTATATCCAAAGCATCCAAAACCACGTTTGCCTAGGTAGTCCAGAGCAGTTTCCAACAGAAAACATTTGTACTACCTGACTTATTGTTCATCTCTGCCTTCCTCCTAGCTAAAAGGGGAGAATACCTCATATTTAGTTTCTACGCCTGCCAAGCAGTACTACCAGTTTGTGAAGAAGCCTGTTGCATCTCCTAAAAATGAGCATAAAATCCAGAGCTCCTGATCTGGGAGCAACAGCCATCTGCCAATGTTTCTCCTAACGTGATAGTGCAGTACCTACTAAGTTTTGTGACTGCATCCCAGGATCCAACCACAGGAAGTTTATATTCTGTCAGAATACTTCTCTGACCGGAAAAAATAACTGCATGCATTCTGCAAAATGTCAGAATACAGGTGGTAATATTAGCATTTTTTGTTAAAAATCATTTACATTAAACAAAATAAGAAAAAAGAGAATAATAATAGAAATAATAGAAATTTGAATGAAGTGATGAAGTTATCCTCTTCATGAAATTCTTTCTGTAATCTGTCTAATAAGGAACTGTGCCAATGGTCCTTGATCCTGACAGCCTGTGGGTCAGCTATCACAATCACGCAGAGCTTCTAAGTCTAATAGCATCCCGAACTGTGTTACATGGACTATAGCCGGTAGACCAAGGGAATCAGTTGAAACCTCAAACTCAGTGCTTGTTAGGCTGCATATAGAATATTACAGCTAGTTTTAGGCTTTGTAATGAAGGAAAGATGTTGATAAACTAGGTCAGTTCAGGATATCCAACAGCAGCCTTCCAAGACCTGTGAGGAAAGCACAATGGAGATAGAGGCAGTTCTTTGCCACAGTGCATGGTAAGAAGGTAAAGGACAATGAAATGAAACAAGAGATGTTTAGAACTGAGGAAGAAAAAAACCAAACAAACAAAAACCCAAAAAACCAAAAAAGAAAAGAACCAAACCTGTCATGCAAAGGAACAGATTCACCAAGGAGGGAAATCTCCATCCTTTGAGGTTTTCAAGACCCTGCAGGACAACACTCTAAGCAACCTCTTCTCACTTCACAGTTGACCCTGCTGTGAGCATGAAGTTGGATGAGAGACTTCCTGAGGTCACTCCTAATCGGAATTGTTCTTTGAATCCTATTTTTATTCCATCCCTATAATTTTATCATTTCAAATATAAGATCAGTAAATGAGACTCTACTTTTCATATGTAGGGTTCAAATAAATCAAAAATAGATCCTAAGAGTTAAAAAGAAACAGAACAGAAAGTCCAGAGAGGTCTAGTAGGGAGAGATCAAGGTTCATACATTATCTGAGATCAGATAAGATAAGATTTTATTCACTGCTGAGATGCATGACTCTTACAGATCATTTATAGGACTCAATTATGTGTCTCCTAAAGTTTTTCTTCTCCAATCTGCATCTGTGATAATTTGGGGCTGTTGTATTTATCCTTATGAATGTAAATTAATGACTACTGCTTTCTTTTCAGTGAAAAATGGCATTTATAGGAAAAGATGAAGTAAAAAGACACGATTGTATTAAAGTAGCAAGTTATTTTTCCATGCAACTATTGTTAAACCTTAACTTTTCATTGGTTAGAAACTTTACCCTAAAGTTTAGTAAATATAATGAAGTTCTAATTAAATGTTAATATAGAGTTAGTGTGTTAAAAATTCATAAGGTTTGAGTAGATGCTGCATTTTAGTTAGCATGGTCTGATTGACAAGATCAGGTCCCAGATGTGGAAATCCCCTCACTTGATCCACTGGCAGAACAGCTCCTGTTGGCCATATGTTTAGAACCATCCATATGTGTCACAGCAGGCTAGTATAGGACACAGAGATAAAAGTAGACCCCAATCTATAGGATATGTCCAGCCTGAACTCTAGTATCTGAACCATACCATTTACTAATATTATAGTTCAAAAAGCAGTAGATGATCTGTAGATACTGACTCACGACACAGAGGCCTGCATAGCAACTGAAAAAAGTAATTTCTCAGTTTTACATTTTAGCAATCAATTTAAAGTTCAAATTTTGAAAATAGAAATCCTGTAATCTAACCCTACTTGACATAATAATAATTATTTCCAGTAATATTTTTATGAAAAATGTTATTTCTCATTAAAAAATGTAATTTTGAAAATAATAAAAAATAGCACTAGAAAAGAAAGGTCAGGTTTTGTCTTTAATAAAAAGCACTGATGAAATACTAAGAAGAAAACAAAATAAAGTTTTTACAAAGGCTTTTATTTTTGTAGTTTTCAGTTCTAAATGAATACCAAATAAAATAAGTTATTTCTTATTAATGGAAAATTATGAAATTATTACCTTATTTATTATTACTCATTTAGCTGTTATCTCAGTCACATTTTAGTTTAAAAATTAGGTTAGATAGCTTAATATCTTATTAGCCAATGCAACCAGGCAGTCATAAAGTTCTTTCAGTGACAGTTTTTTCCTTTTCTTCTAATTGTAACATATCAAATTTGTATCTTCAGCTAAATTAGATACTCACTGGGGCACAGACTGTTCTTTTTCTTGAGCTTCGTAGACAAGTAATACAGAATGTTGAAGATGTGGCATTACATTGACTCAAACCATACCTGTTTTTTACTTCAGAGGGAATATACATTGCTCTCCTTTTTGTCTACTGACAATATGGCTCCCACATGACCTCAAGAAAAAAAAGCCTTGTCTATTTTTCCTTGCAGCCATGTGCACTCCAACTGAAGATGGGGCTTAGAGCTGTGCCTGGCCTTTGTGTGCATGCTATAAAGATGAAGGAAATTTCCTCACTTCTTGCAATGAAGAGTCTGGACATGTACAATACAAAGAACAGTTTTGCTGCAGCCATCACATCCTGAATAATTAATTACCTTGGCGGGAATAACCCTGACAGCCATTTTGCTTGACTCATGACCTTGTGCTGTGTCTGCACAAACGCCAGTGTTACAGCCAACTCTCTCTTTAATGTTTTATGGTTCTGCAACAGTGCTGAGTCGGGACGAGGTCACTACTACAAATACTCTGTGCATATTTTTTCTGCTATTTAAGTTGTGTTCTGCAATATAAGGAAAGGTAAAATCCAGCAGAAATGATGAAGTAACAATATGTGCCATTATGGTTTTCCGTTGAATCATAGAATAGTTTTGGCTGAAAGGGACCTTTAAAGGTCATCTAGTCCATCTCTTGCCATTACTAATGCTGCATAAAATTACTAGGAATGTTTTCACAATCATTGTACCTGACTAAAAAGATACTGAAAGTCATTATTTATTTTCACAAAATGAGACAAGCAAGGGAATGCCTCCACAGACATTTTAAAAGTCTTGTGTCTGAGGGTATCTTAGTGTATGCTGAAGCTTGATTAAACATTAAGAAGCTTTTTCTGGGAGACTACTCATTATTTCTCTGAATTGCTCTTCTTTCCTTTGTGTTTTACCTGAAATAAAGTGAAATTCTCTGAGACAGATGACTTTGACTTTTTTTTTCCCCCTAGAGTCTTAGTTTTGTTACAAATAGAAACTGATTTCCCAGATATTGTCAAATGCTTGTCGATATAGTGGCAAGAGATTTTGGACAAGATTTTTTCTGCTGATTCTATTAGCACATTAGAATCTGTTTTCTTCTGTCCTGGCATTTAAGATTCTCTGCACCAGTCATCACTACATGAGTGGGCTTGCAGTACAGTGATGCATGTACATTTGGCATTGGTCATCAGTTTCCCTGAGTGACTGGTTTACTTGCCAGGGAAGGATGATTATATCTCCTGGTGCACCTCCAAATATTTTATGCAGTTCTGTAAATATATAGAGTTAGAGAGCTAGGGGCAGAACTAAAATGCATGTATCACAGTCAAAAACACGGAATGACAGCAGGAGACTTTGTAAGTCTCAGAAAGAATTCTGGGTTACATCCCCCTAAAAATTTGTATGCAGGGTAAAATTGAAGCTCTAAGAGTCTCAAAAAAAAATAGGAGTCATTAAGTACATAAAATGTTTTCATGAAAATTGTATGTCTGCAAAAATTCTTATTGTCTTATAGTATTGAAATGCCTTTGGAGGGGTTTTCTGAAGTTCTGTATTTGTGAGAAAAAGCTTGGTGTTTCTAGTATATATGTCTATAATGGAATACACTTTGGTTCTGTAACTCAATGCAAACATCACCATCCTTAAAAAAAACCCATATACTCAGAAACATCCCTCCAAAAAACCAAATCTCCATATCTTTCCATTGGAGGCAATCAATATGTCCTTCCCTTTTGCATCATAGAGTACTTGACTTCTGGATGGATCTGTAAAATGTCATTTCTTCCATGTTCTTTAAATGTACTATAGCATAAGTAATGGTCTTACTGTTTTTTTGCTTCTTTTTCTTCTGGAAGCAAAGTCTTCTGACCAAATGAACAGGCTTTGTACCTGCAGATCCCAGATGTAAGAAAAGTTAGTTTTGAAAGCAAATCCTGACAGAGGAGAAACCTGACTCTTATCCAGCATCCACATTTTCCTAGATACAGAAACATCCTTGTGTTTCTAGTCGTGATTTTTGTAGGAAGCATCATTATTGTCAAAAGAGAGAAAAAAAATCTGACAAAAGCAGCTGTGTCTAAGTGATGCAGCTTTAACTGTGGTCTAGCTCACTCGATATACAAAAGTTTTTTGAGTTTAAGTTTGGTTTCTAGACATGATACAACACAAGTATTCAGTGAAGTGCCAAGTTAATCTTAAAATTTACAGCTAGTTTTTCCAAAAACAGTGTTTCCCAGTTAAATTTCCAGTGTAGAGATGACATACTGAGGATATTTTATATTCTGTCATCACAACTTTTACATAAAAAGATATCACAAGTGTTGTGTATACTAAAGATATATCATTTTTGAAGCTTTATTTATTCTTAATTTTTAATTAAATCACAATGTGATTTGGGGTTTTAAGTCATAGTAACACCTATTTGGCAAAAGCAAGTGCTGATGTGGAACATGTTAGCTTGATTATCTTTCTTCTTTCCATCTACTTTAAGGGATTATGCAATTAAATGTAAATAAATAAAGAGGTACAAGAGAACAAGAGAATGAGTGAATAAAGTAACTTTCTGAATTAGTTCTTCTATATTCTGAAATAACAGTATTCTGATAGAAAAGTTAACACAATTTTTAAAGAACATAATGATTTTATTTCTGAAAGTCATGATGAAAGAAGAGATAATTACTTTTCTTTTGTCAATCCCAGTTCAAAATCACTGAAAATGAATGAAAACGTAAATTATTTAAATTGGTGACAAAACTTCTTCAGTGGAGCTCTGATTGAGTTAGGTTGTCTTTTTTAATGCACCTTGGATAAAGTGAGATACATTCATGGTTTGAAATTATCAGAATATATTCCTTTCTCTGGAAGCACATTTTTACAGTCACATGCATTAAATCTTATGTGTGTGGTTTCTGCACAACTGAGATCTTACAAACAACTTTGTAACTTCTGGCTTTTTTTTAATTTGTTCTTTTAGTGCATTTCACTACTCATTTACATGGTTACATGCTTTCATGTAGGTCTGTCTGGTACAGCTAACTAGTTACAAACAGAGGTTTGAGTTATGTAAGGATATTACATGGGATATTAATATGTGGGATATTAAAAGGCAGGAGTGCTTTATTTCTTATTATGTATCGAGTTGAGTGACATTTTGTTTTCCATAAGTCATCAAACATCAGGTAAAGAGCATTTACTATCTTCAATATGAGTCCTGGAAGTGAGTGAGTTTCTTCAGCGTTCCATTTTCTGCTGTGCTGATGGTTGAAAACAAGGAGCATAACCTCTCATCTCTTACTGTTCCCTCTTCAATCCTCCATTTGGGGTACATCTTTTTGCATATCTTTTGCACATCTCTTACTATTCCCTCTTCAGTCCTCCATTTGGGGCACATCTTTTTGCAGGATCAATGTAAAAAGTGCAGTGACGTTTCTTCACACAACTGAAAGAAAGAAAGAAGAGTCAGAAATGGCTGAAGTAGTTTGACCTGAACAAAAAGTTTGGAGAACAAGTTTCTGTGTAGAAGATATATTCCTGGAGTGCTTGAGTCTGACTGTGGACAGAAATTCACAAAGCTGTGTTATACACTTCATACAACTATATGGGCCATGCTGAAAAATACCTCCCTCTTTTTTCTACCACATAAGATGATCAGCAAAGCTCTACATACTGATTATTTTGTTTATATGTGGCTATATCTTTATCATTTTAGTGGCAAATGGGAATGCAAAAGCACTGGCATTTTCAAAGACTGGAGAACAAATTGTTTTCATTTTGATGATGCATTGATCCAAAGCACTGCTGCTTTGATAATGATAAAAAAAAAAAGGACAAAAACAGTAGAAAACTTGGATTTACGTAAAGCTTTCTCTACATATAATGATCTTGGAGCGCTTTATTCAAGAGACATAGTAAAACAAACACTGCCTTGCTCAGCCTGGGGGGAAAAGGTATGATGCTGACATAGGCTTATCATATGAAAATAATTTGCTGCACTTCATTATTTTCAAAAGGGAAGAGAACAAGCATGACCTGATGATGATTAGCAGCAAGCAATCCCTGACAAGTTCCAAGGAATTAGTAGTTGCCTAAGCTCTTATACAAAACACGTGTTTTGGCTGTGATTATTTGCCTCTATTCTATACTGGATACTCTTCTTTTTTTTTCCCTTACTAATTCTCCAGATGAAATTTAAAGTACAAATCTGGCTGCTTTGTAGTTAAGTAGAACTCAATAGACTACACCAGTATTAAAGAGATTAACATGCACTATGAGTTATAAGTTTAGCTTTTTGAATGAGGGTTTTCATGAAGTTACACATGAAAATTATCAGTGTAATGGAAACAGGACTGGATATACAAGACATTGATTTATCTTAACTCTTTGTCAAGTCTATGCTCCCTTCATCAAAGGTAGTATGCACTGAGGTGGAATCTAAAAAATCCATTGTATGTGCTTTTGTAAAGTTTTCCACAAATGTGACTACAAATCAGTTTAGCATAACTCACAGGCAACAGTGAGTATCGGGGAAGATAAAATGTATTATTCTAACAGTTATTAATTGGAAAACACAAATATTTCTTGGATTGAGGCCTGGTTTAAATTAGAATTAATCATTATGAGCAAGCAAAAGGTACATTCAGTAGCTGGTTCACATCTTTCTTTGCACCAATACCCTCTAGAATAGCTGCTGTAGGCTGAACCAGGATTAGTGATAGAAAGAGAAAGGATGAATAAATGTTTGGGCTATCTATAGCTTCTCTAGACAGAGACTGTTGCTCCATCTTTTTCCTTTTTTCCTCTTTTTCTTTTTTCCCCTTCCTTGTCAGTCTGTCTAAATTTTGGAGAGGATTGTGGAGATCCAAGAGGTTTCTAAAAGATAATTTTAAGCCATTATTATGTCTCAATACAGGAAGTTAAACTGATATGTGAGAAACATCTTTTACTGGATACCAAGACTAACCATTCTCAGATGCCTAGTCTTTTTGCCTAGAAATACCTACTGTTGGCAAATTAACTCTTTCTGAATTAGAGGTAGTTTAGCTGTAAGTGTGATACCTACATAATAAACCAGCACAGTAAGCACCTTTTTATGGAAGTGTTCTAAAAATGCTGATTTATCAATGCTATTTAACCTTTTCAATTGCTCATCCATGTTTAGCAATTGATTTTTTTATAGTATTCAGTGAGATTCATCCAGGAAAAAAAAAAAATAAGGTGTTTTCAGGTTTGTTTTACTCATTATAAAAGACAAAATTTTCTAAAAGAACATTTTAATAGAATTTATTTGTTTTTTCATGTCAATGGTGAATGCTCTGCTTCCTTAGATACAAGTCCTTTCAGAACAGAAAACTTGTAGGTTACCTAGGTAAACCTAAGAATTTCCTATTTTAAGATATCACTACTTGTGGGAGGAATTTTATTCTCAGACATTTTGATACGAAACTTCTATGACTGTGGAATGTAGACTGTTGCACTTCATAATGAATCAGTGCAGCATATTTCTCATTCTTCTTCATCCCTCTCTATTTAATTGTCCTTCCATAGGTGCTCAGATTCTCCACTTCCAGACACTGTTAGTCTCTTCATCTACTTGTGACATCATTTAACAGTCCGAGTCAAGTTCTTCTCTAATTCTTTCTAAGGAGATGTTTATGTGATTACAGTGAGTTTGTTTAATGAAAATATTTTGTAAAGCTGGAAATTTCTGCTGCTCAGCTGAGATGCTAAAAAGTATGTGTTCATTTTCTGTTATTATGACACACACAGTTGATTAGCTGAGACCAGTTACATCTTTCATATGCAAATTCTGGATTGGTAGGTGCTCTCTTGTCAGTATTCTCATTCTTGTATCAGGCAAGCACTGTGCAACCTGAATCTGTGTCTTTAAATGTGAGTAGTATGTTTGGCTCACTATGCCACTTAGAGTTCAAACACGGTGAATATCTCCTCAAATACCAATTGTTTATCTACTAAGTGTTCTATTATTTACTGGTTTTATGATATTCTTTTTGATATAGTTGGAAAATTCAACTTCTTCTCTGATCTTGCAAGTACCTAAATCATTTGGCTAGGTGACATAGATAGGAATAGCTGTTATTCTAAAGAAGGAAAGAAAAAAGGGCTGTGACTTAAATTAGGGGGTGGGATTCTTTTTCTTTTTTTTTTTTCTTCTTTTTCTTTTACACAGACTTCTTGGCATTGGAAATGGGAATCAACACTACATCAGGAACATAAACATAATTTCTCCAAGATATATTTACTAAAACATGATACAATAAAATCTGCTCTAATAGTTTTACAATACAGTAGAATCAGTTTGTCATCTCTCTCATGCAATCAGTACTCTGTTTTGAACTGTCTCCCGTTATTAAATAATTGAAATGTAAAATTCTATACAGCTTTCCCAAAGTTTTTCTTCTTCATTAAACTTTACAAAAATAAGTGTTGAAAAAATATCCAAAAAATATCCACATTCTAAGAAGCCTTGATATTTTAAGTTATCTAAATTTATTCTGGATTAACAAAATGTATATTGTATAATTCCTTTTAAAACTAGACATATTGAAGCAGGAGGTCTTTTTATTTATTAAACTAATAAGAAGGCAAATCCACATAAAATCTTCAAGCTCTGTATAAATCTGTGTGGTTTGGAGATAAAGGTAATCACCAGGAAATACATTTTTGTGTCATTTGCAGTAGTATGCTAAACCTACTTAAATAATGGAAATAGTCTAAACTTGTAGTTCAGAAGATGTACAATTTGAAAGCATTTCAAAATACAGAGTTTTACAGTTAGTACAGAATTTTCTATGGCAAATGGACTTAGATTCCTAATTTTTCTTATAATCAATTTCATACTTGATAAGAAATATCAATATTAATAGTGAAGTTCAAGCAATTTAATAATAAAAAACTGTAGTAACATTTACCTTTTGAAGGTATTCAGTTATTTCTTCCTTAGTAATTGTAAGAATTGATTTAGGATACCTATTATTTTTGATCACAGTATTTTTCTGGTTTTTGTTAGTATTTTAAAGGTGCACAATAATGGATGTTACAAGAATTAACACAAATACATCAAACATAACACTTTGTGCTTTAACTTTAATGAAGTCCACTAGAACAAGGAATTATATAAGATCAAGTGGAAGATGTGAAATTAAGTTATGAACAGAGCTGACAGAGCTTCTGATGGGCTGTTTTGGCCCAGAGGAGATCTGAAAGAACAGGTAGCCTCATAAGGTTCAGGTTCTATAAATAATTCCACATTATATTATTATCATAATAATAACAACAATACTAAAAATAATAAGTATGGGTATTAATATCTCTTTTCCATAGGCAAATATAGTAAAGAGACATATCATTCCAGGTGCAAAATATTTGTTTTCAGACAAGGAATAACAGGACTCTGATGCGTTTAATAAAAGAGAAATATTCTGTTCCTCGTGCTTTTTGGGAGGACTACAACTGCACTCCTTTTTTTATCATCTCAAAAGACTGATTGAGAAACCTTCTACCCAACTGGATTTGGCAGTCATTGTCTTGGCTGGGACAGTGTAGTAATTATCCTTTTATAAATCTTTATAGTTCACTTGTTATGTCTTCGGTAAGGCCGTTACCCTCTTTTAACTTCTGTCTGTCCAAACTTATTTGGAAGAGGAATTAAAAAGAAAAAATAAAAAATTAAATTAGGTAGAACTGGAAAAAAAAAGGATGATAATTTGTTACTTCTTTCTATGGAAATCTATGAATGGCTTCCTACAGTCTCCCACTCCTTGATATATATTGTTTTGATCCATTCCAAATAAGCATATGTTATATTGGGAAAAGAACTTCATGTAAAGTTTTTTGTAATGTTCTTAGTTACTTATTTTCTGCTGCGTAATTATCTCCAGAGTTCATTATGTGCCTATATTGTTATCCAACAGGAGATTATACCAAGCTGCTCTTTGTGCTGGAATGATCAAACTCATTTCCACATATATTTTTAGACAGTGATATGATCAGCTTTCAACAACCAATATCTTTCTGTTGTATGCTCAAGTAGCAGTATTGTCAAAGGCAGATAGATGGGCCACTAAAGTTCTCAGATTTTCCCTCTCAGTATCTCTGTCTCTGTGATTGTATTATTGCCCCCCAATTAGGATTTCCTGGAATAAATTATATGAGTATCAATTTCAGTAACTGAGAATTGACACTATTAGCAAGCCGTTGGCAAGTAGTTAGGCATTAGTATTTATTACAGACACAGAAGCATGAGAGGTGCAATCAATTTTGTCTTTCTTAGATTCCAACTTCAGTGAATTGTTCATTGATTTTGGAATTTGAGAGGATTCTAGGAAACTATTAAACAATTGAGCAATTTTGGGAACTGTTTCTAGCACATATCACAGTCTAGACAATAGATGTCATGCCATTTACAAAAAGGTCCTTTTCTGTATCACTTGGTGCACACTGACTTCCATGTCATTACTTACTATTCCATGGAAAATTGTTTTCTTTAGACAATTTATCCCTTAGGTATAAATGAGAATAAAGATAATAATGGAAAAGTCTCACATGTAATTTTCGTTTGGTCATAATTTCTTTTTTTCTCTTTAATATTATTTATTATTTGTAAAATCCAATATTGTGAGGTGACTTACTTGAGGCACTAGAATTCCAGAACTGAAATAAATTTATAAATATTATTTTCTTCCTGTGTTTTAGAGATTGAGTTATGATGTCCTATTTCTCTCAAATATATGGAATTACTTGACAAATTTCATGGATTTATACATTCAGTTTACATTTAGTTTATCCAATATATATTCTTTGAACTTTGTGTGGGATGCATTTGTCCAATTTTGGTAATAATGTGGAAATCTACAGTTTTGCAGCAGCTTGAATTTCTAAAACGCTAATCTCCTAGGAAAAGAAACCCCAAACTCCCAGAAACAAACACAAAACTTGCAATATGCGTTGAAATAATGGATGAAATATTTAGAAATGTAAACATCTTTTAGAAACTGTCTTTCAGACACATTGAAAATATGACTCTGTCACATTATTATTCATCAAACAGCCAGATTTGATTATATTCTATTCAGTATTTGTTGTAGTGTATCATTTAGAAGAACATTAATTTTCTCTTCTGTGGCTGGAAATGGCTTCATGGCTGTGAAAGACTGTACGTATTACTGCATAAAATTGGGGCTTCTTTCCTACAGGGTAGGAAAATGTGGAGAAATATTTTTAAATGGGATTATTTTTTCCCTCCCAGGATACAGAATTTCCACTCTTAAATTTGATACTATCTTTTACTGTCAGCAGAATCTGTCTGCCTATTTTCATAGTCTAATATATCCCATTTGCAAAAATTATGCCTTCAAATGCAAATCTGTGCATTTCTTCCAAGATAATGATGTGAGAATTTTACTTGCATGGTCACCTATATAAATTTAAGCATCATTATCTTTCAAGAGGTTGGTTGTCTGTTTTTCTTCAGGTAGCAACTATCTATAAATTGGCATAAATTAACACTTTCTATATTTTTTTTAAGGTTGTCACACATAAAAATTCTTTTTATTTCAACTATTATTTCCTTTTTTTCATTTTAAAAAGAATTTTTTATAGCTTTTCCTATAAAACCGGTCCTTGCTGTTTGAACTGATACAGTGAAGTATAGGAATATAGGTTGTCATTAATCAAAGTCTATATTTGTTCAGATGCCATGTCTTTTTATCAAACACAGAGTTATTACCTTCCCTGCTTCTTTTCCCTTCAGTGTTAATCCAATTAGAGTATTTGCACATTTAGATCAGATATATTTTTAGTGATTATATGCTAGCTGAACATTCTCTTTTCATTTCTTTTTCTTAACCCGTTCCTTCTTCAGAGGAAAATCAGTCTCAGGTAGAAAACTTAACGATTCTTTCCTACCATTCTGTAATGAACTTAACTTTTCCTAACATTTTGTTGGATTTTTTTTTTAATTATTATTATCTTTAAAAGCTACATCTGAAAGCATTTGCCATTTTAAGTAGAATCAATATCCTTAAACTAAAATAAGCTGACATGTTCTTTTTGTCTTGTGCTGGAGATAGCAAATAAATAGTTATTTATGAGCTGTTTAAACACCACTCTGCAATAGTAATTATTTTCTCCCATGTATGTACAGTCTTAGATTAGCAGCAGAAATACATTGCTGGTTATAGAATAAGGATAAAAAAAGCTATCATGGTACATCCGTTCCTATGATACTCTCCTGGTAGGCTTCTGTGGCCTGGTTTTAGTAGTGGGGGTATGCAGGGGTGATTTCTGTGACAAAAACTGCTTACTTAGAAGCTTCCCTTGCATGTGATAGGACCCACGTCAGCTGATTCTAAGATGGAGTCACTGCTGACCAAGGTTGAGCCCATCAGCAATGATGGTAATGTCTCTGTGATTAATGTAATTCAGAAGAGGAATGTTACTGCTCAGCAGCAAATTTCAACAAAGAGAAGTGAGGATGTGAGTGCAACAACTCTGCAGAGACACCAGGGTCAGCGAAGAAGGAGGAGAAGGAGGTACTCCAAGTTTTGGAGCAGAGATTCTCCTGCAGCCTGTGGTGCAGCTCATAAGGCAGGCCATGCTCCTGCAGCTCATGGAGGTTCATGGTGGAGCAGAGATCCACCTTCAGCTTATGGAGGACCTCATACCAGAGCAGGTGAATGCCTGAAGAAGACTGTGATCCTGTGGAAAGCCCCTACTGGAGCAGACTCCTGGTGGAACCAGTGGACCCATGAAGAGGAGCCCATGCTGGACCAAGTTTACTGGCAGGAATTGTGACCCACCGGGGTCCCATGCTGAAGCAGTCTGTTCCTGTTTCCCCTAAGGATGAGACTCATATTGCAGAATTTCATGGAGGATTGTTTCCCATGGGAGAGATCACACACTGTGCCAGGAAAAGTGTGTGGAGTCCTCCCCCTGAAAGGAAACAGTATTAGAGACAATCTCTGATAAACTGACTTTAACCTTCTTCCTTTGTCCCCCTGCACCACTGAAGAGGAGGAGGTAGAAATTCATGAAGAAGGGAGGAGTAGGAAAAGGTGTTTTAAGATTCAGTGTTTATTTCTCATTTCCCTATTCCATTTTTGATTGTTACTAAATCAAATCATTTGTCCCCAAGTTGAATCTGTTTTGCCTATAACAGTTGCTGCTGAGCAATCTCCCTGTCCTTATCCCAACCGGTGAGCCCTTTGTTATATCTCTCTCTCCTCTGTCCAGTTTAGGAGGTTTCCTAAGAATTAAATTCTCAATGGGGAAACTCCTTTTCTCTGCTTTCTTTCATTGCAGGGAGTAAAGAGGAAGTGAAACAGTGGACCAAAGTTATCTGTCTTAGGCTTAGATCCTTTCACTGAATGGAGCAACCTAGGTTCACTTGAGATAAGTGTCATGGTTTGACATGACAGCCTTTTCTGGTAAGGGGGAAGGGGCTGTAAAGATGGCTCCTGTAAGAAGTTGCTCACAACTCTCCCCAGCTCAGAGCCAGACCCACTTCTGGGGCTGAGCCAATTAGATGCCTCCACGATCACTTTTTTGAGAAGAAGCCGGAAGGGGAGGTTTCTTTCTCCATCTTCTTTCCTTCTTCTACCCCTTCTTCCTTCTTCTGGCTGGTGGTGGTGTAAGGAGTAGGAACAGTGAGAGAAACAATCATGTGGACTCCAAGGTCAGTGATGAAAGAGAGGAGGAGATGTGCTGGAGCAGAGACTCCCCTGCATTCTATGGAGAGAACTGGTGAAGCTGAGATTTGTTTTCATTTCTTTAAAGACCCCGCATCAGCGGTACAGACTCATTTTGATAATGAGCCCGCATCAGGGGCAGAGACTTATTTTGCTAAAGCTGACCCCGGACCAGGGGCAGCGATTCACTTCATTAAAGGCCCCGAGCCAGGGACAGTGACTATGGCTGGAGGAGGTCGTGTTCCGAAGGAGGGGCCCTTTATCACTATGGCCGGAGCAGGCCTTGTCCCGAGAGAGGGATCCTGCAAATGCAGAAACTGCAACCGCGGTGAAGAATCCACGCCAGAGATATTCACCAAGGACTGTGTCCTGTGTGAGGGACCCTGTATTGGCAGAAGCCGCAGCTGTTGGGAACAACCCACACCAGAGAAGTTCATTAAGGACTGTGTTCCGGGGGAGGAACCCCGTGTTGGAGCAGGGGAAGAATGCCAGGAGTCGTCCTCATCTGAGAAGACAGAAGCGGCAGAGCCCATCTGTGAGAGACTGACCACATTCCCCAATCCCTGCCCCCCTGAACTATTGTGGGGGGAGGAGGTAGAGATATTGGGAGCAGTGAGCTCAGCCCGGGAAGAAAGGAGGGATGGGGGAGGGAGATCTTAAAGTGCTGGTTGTAATTTTCTCATCATCCTACTCCCTTTTTTTTTTTTTGCTTTTATTCTGTTCTGTTTCTTTTAGAATAAACTTTCTTACTTTCCTCTCTAAGTCGAGTACTAGAGTCTGTTTTGCCCAGAACCATAATTGGCAGTGAGCCCTCCCTGCCCTTGTCACAATCCACAACAATCTTGCTTATCTTTTTACCACCATTTCACTGGGGCCTCGGCCATCCTAACGAGGGTGGGGGTGAATGGGGGCACCGAGCGAGAGACTGTTGTGGTGCTGCTGTGCTAGCTGGGCCAAACCACGACAATAAGGAAAATGACAGCCAATTTTTAAAGTACTTGTGAGTGATTATAAAAGGCCACTGCAAAAAAATAGTATTATTTTTCCCATTACATAATATGAATCCTAAGAATTTTAGAGAATAAATGGAATAAAGGAAGGAAAAATACCCTTGCTTCTTCTGGAAAAAAGAAGCACTCGTACATTTTCCAAGTAATGGTACAAAACTAACAAACCTATTTCTGCTTCTTCTAGTGTCTCCATGGACTGACTGAGGAACGCTGTAAAACACCTCCCATGACATGTCTTTAAATCATTTTAAAGTCTCACCAAGCAAATTGTGTGTGCTCAGTGACATTCCCTGGGCTATCTTTGCTTGAGATATCTTTTTACGTAAGTCATGGAAAGCCAGAGACCATTAACCCTGACAAGTCACAAGTCAGGCCACAACTTCAGCAGCCACAACTTCAGCAGCCATCCTATTTTACTTCCTAGTCCTCAGCAAAGACTGTGAGTCACGCCAGCACTAAGCCTGAGGTCTGTCCTAAAGGAGGGATATTCTGCTCAGGTCTCTTTTACATCAAGACAAGGTTCAGTGAGCTCACTCAGAGAGGAAATGAAGGTCAGTCCCTGGCTACACTTAATGCTATTAGTTAAATCAGAGTAATCATCCCTGAATGAAAGGACGAAAATTGTTTTGATTGAGGAAAAATAGAACTGAATTCAATTGTGAAATACTAACTACCAAATTGGCTACAACACTTATTACAGTTAAGTCTGAAGTTTAACTGTTATAACAGCTGTATTACAGTCCAAGAAGTTTAGATACCCTTTTAAACAAGAAAGGACATAGTATGCTATAGCATTTTCATACAAAGTAAAAATGTCAATAAATAGAGTCTGAGACTAAAAATTTGTTTTCCCTCTAATTTGTTGCCAGCAGGAAAATTCATGACATTCCTGTGTCTGTGGCGCAAGTCCATGTATTTCTACTCTGTCAATTTACAATGGCTGAAAATTGCATTGAGCATTTTATTGACTTTCCAACAAAGAGGGGAAAAAAATCAACAATGCAATTATACCCAGATGCTGAAATAGTAGGTCAGTTGATTCAGTCGTTCAGAATTCACAATTTATAACTCTTGAATGACACAGGTAAATTCAATGAAACAAGAAATCAGCACCAGGATTACATAAGTGAACATGATACACTTTGGAACTTAAGATATTTTGATGTTAGAAAGGCCATTATTAATTACATCCACTGAAAATTTATTTATTTCATTGTTAAGTAAAGAACAAATAAAAAAGAGAATAAAAAATTTGTCAATGGATCCGATTCAAACTGAGATGATGAATAGAAACTTATATCTCCTCAATTATACCTTGGTAATTATACCTTGGGTCCTGTTAGTTTGGTTAGATTGGTGAGATGATCAATCTGAAATTAGATGGTCTTTAAGGCCCCTTCCCAAAACATTCTATGATTCTATTCTAGTTTATGATTAATTTACAGCTTAAGTTATGATCTTTGGCTTTACTGACAAATGTCAGTGCTGAAAGAAAAACAAATAAATCCTTGCTCAGAACATAGGAAATGTGAAAACAGACAAAATCATTTTTTACAGTAAATAAGAAATAACATCTTACTTTGACTGATTTTTTTATTCACTTCTGTCTCTTCCCAGTGTGTCTGCATCTGCCTTCATTTGTATAATGTTGTTTCAAATCTCTGTGTTTTCTCAGAGCAACTATTAAGAAAACTCTGGATTACTCAGTTTTCAATAAGGAGCTCACTTTCCAGTCTCCTCAGTTCTGGTTCCTTGCTTCTTTTCATCTCCTTCATCTCTCCATATCTTATCACTCTTCGTTATTAATTACTAGTATATGTCTCAGAGGAAAACTGTGCAACAAACTATGGAAACTCCTCCTAAAGAAGTTCAGGACCTCAGAGGATAGGAGTGACAACATGTAGGAGATAGGTAGACTATATGTGGTCTCCACTCAGCACACAGTGAAGTGCCGTGATCCTCTCCACCAGATGAAGAGACTGGGCTAGAGACTTGGGAGTTACAGGCCTCAGGAGAAGCTGTGACAGATATGTGTGTAGTTTACAGTTGAAACCATGGTGCATAGAGGTGGAAAGAGGTGAAAAGAAGCTGAAAGTGTGGATGTTCATTTGTAGTTCAGAAAGACAAAGATGTACAGAGACAGATATGTAATTAAAAAATGTGAGGAGATAAGGCTTTAGGAAGTTAATATTTGTAACTGAAAATTGTCCTCAGATAGGCCCTTGGCATGGACAGTGGGTGACTCACTAGCACGTTTTCCTTTTTTGAAAATCAGAACAAAAAACTCACACATTCCTCTACACCCTAGATAATTTACTGAAGATAGTGCTTAGGACTTCACCTTTTACAGATGACACCACCTCTATTTTACCTCTGGAGGTCTTAATCTATTGCCTGTCCCTCAGTATCTGTCTTTTTCTCAAGGTGTGGAAATCCTTCATACTTGTCTAAGGTTTTTTGCTTAAGACATTGTGAAAGAGTAGAACAATCTCTTGCTGATGTCTTTTTTTCCCTTTTTTTTCCTTTTTTTTTTTTTTTTTCTTTTCAATTCCTGTGTGTCCCAGTGTGTGGAGTGTAGAAACTGAACTTATAAAAAGACACTGAATTCACATCTTTCCCTAGAAGGCAAAGAAAAAAATGTCCTTAATACAGCTGAAAGGCTGTTAGAGAGATGGCATTTCTTTCACCTCTAGAAGACTGTTGATAACAAAGGCTAGTTTGTCAAGTTAATACTTTAGTTAATAACTCAATCTTTCATATTATTGTCACTATAGATAAAAATTGAGGAAAAAAATAAGATTTTATTCCCTCTGTGGGAAAGTCTGTGAGGTGGAGATATTACAGACAGGATGACATGATAGGTACTGCGACCAGTTCTTTGTAGTTAGGACCATAATTTCACATGGGAGCCAGCCTTAATCCCTAACAGTTTCACAGGACTGTTCAATCTTCCTGAAATGGTTATCTGTATTTTTTTTATTTTGTATGATGTATGCCAAGTGTTTGCTTTTCTTTCCAATGTAAAGCTAGTTTCAACTCTATTTTTGCTCTTGCTTCTCTACTTTCAATGTTAAACCAAGGATGGAAGTTTAAAAGTTACCTGTCATACGATAGGATACAATATTTAGAAAAGTATGGGTAAATGTAACATATATTTCACTGCTTGAATATCTGCATCTCTACCATCTGAAGTGAGCACTTTTTTTCAATAGGAAATGCTTATGCTGATTTTCTGAAGAGATGTGGCTATAAAAGTGTAGTACTATTTGGGTCCTTTAAGATTTACTCTACCAATGATTTTTTCAGTACATTACAGAACCAGTTACAGCTATAATATAATGCAGATATGATCTGTGTTTAAATGAGAAAACTTGAACTGCATAGCTTACCATATTCTATACCACAACCACCTTGCAAAACTAGAATCTCTTCTGACCCAATCTTAGATAAGAGCAAGACATAAATTTTGTAAAGCCTAATATCCTTTCCCTTGGGATTTATGAAGAATCACTTTCTCACCTCCTGGGGTGGAACACAGCAGATTTTTTACTATATACACACCAGTGTCAGAGAAGAAATAAAGATTAACACGTTCAGAATTAAAGGAAAGCTTTCATAAGCCTAACATAAACACTTGACAGGGTTAAGACAATTTGGCTAATGCTGTATGCTTGTGAAAGGCTTTACTGCATGTTTAATGGTGTCAAAGCCATTGCTTTTATATAAGTGACAACCCTGTAACAAACAAGAAAAAATTCCTTTAACAGAATGACAAATAAACCTTGATTTTTCCCCTAGTTGATCTTGTTTTTACACAAATGTTATTCTATTTAAAGGGCAAAATGGATGTACAAGGGAAGAATTAATGTAAAAAAATCTAAACATTTATTGAAGGGAAAAAAATATTGCCTAAGATACTGCTTGACAAACCTTCTTTAGACCAGATCCTCTAGTAAAATAAAAGAGTCCTCTAGGTTTTCCATAGGAAAAAGTTAAGCTCACAAACTAAAATGGTCATGCTGCAGGCCGCTAGTACATATGGTATAGACAAATTATATATTCATCACATTTGACATCACTTTCATAAATATGCTTATTCTGGTATTTACAATTATCAATTTGCAGAAAACTTACATACCAAATATTTACCTTATATGCAACTTCTACAATAGGGCAGTTAGCCAAGGTAAGGAACCTCATGAAGGTCTACAGGAGGAAGCGCAAAGTTCTGCACTTGGTAATGAACAATCCTGTGCATGACAGTATGCTGAGGTGCCCCCCAGCTGGAAAGCAGCTTGGCAAAAGAGGATCTGGATGTTCTGGTAGACACCAATTTGAACATGAACCAAAAATGTGTCCTAGCAACAAAGAAGGTGAATGATATCATGAGTTTCATTAAGCAAAATTTTGTCAGCAGGTAGAGGGATATGATTTTTACCCTCTACATAGCACTCCTGTGGCCACATCTGGAATGATAAGTTCAGTTCTGGGCTCTGCAATGCGAGAAACGTAAACTGAAGATGCTCCAGCAAAGGTCCATGAAGATAGTGAGGAGGTTGGAGTATCTTTCCTATGTGGAAAGGCTGAGGGAGCTGTGGCTCTTCAACACAGAGAAGAGAAGATTCAAGAGAGTCTTATCAATGTATATACATACTTGAAGAGAGAGTACAATGATGCAGTGAGGATGAAGACAGGCTCTTTTCAGTGATGACCAGTGACAGAACTGGAGGCAGTGGGCATAACCTGAAACAGAGTTTGCCAGCCTCAACCATTCTGGGATTCTGGGATTCTGTAAATGCATACATGTGGTTACATGAGCTTATCTGTGCTCTCTCTGTATCTGTATCACATATGCATATATCACACAGCATTTTTCACAAAATACAATATAATGCACTGTATATGCTGTGACACTACTGATTTCATGATTTAAGGTGGGTTTTATCTGACAATTTTTCCTTACTTTTTGAGGTTTGTTGTCTCGTGGAAATCTTATGAACTTATAACAGGACCCATATATTTATCAGGTTCTATCTGTTAAGAATAATATCAAGATGACTGGGAAATTATGTACTGTTCTGATAGAGATTGAGTACTTTGATATAGAGTTTGCATCCTCTGATGTGGCAAGATAAATTACAGAGGTTTATTACCACTTTAATACTTCTTCATGATATTGCAAACAAGATGAACATTGAAAACACATCAATAACTAGATCAAACTGTTAATTAAAAACTGCAATCCCTCGTGGATGAATCTGATATACTATGGGCCCCTTGTCTTTCTACATTGACTATGTCATTAAAGTTCTGTGCATATGTTTTACATTTTGGGGAGAGGAGGGAAATGCAAAAAAAATGTTTTCTTACTTGCAAGCTATAGGATTTTTTTTAACTCAACATAATTTAAAATCTTTCTTATGTATCTTCTTTCAATCAAGAATAGCCTTTACTATCTATGTTACTACGTGTGTCACTGTCTCAATGTTACTATCCTCCTAAGTTTTTGGTTAAACAGTGTATTAAAAACAAATGCATAATTTTAACTTTCAGCATAAAATCTTCTGCCATTGATTCTTCCTGTATTACTTTTTCCACCTCTAACTTGTGACACATGTATAATGTTATTGAAGCTAATTCATTTTTTCTAGAATATGACCCCACCATTTCAGTGCAAATAAATGAGAGGGGGGAAAGAAATGATATGAGCTTTAAAGATGGAGCTGAAGGTAAGAAAACAAGTAACAAACTGAGAATTGGAGACAAGTGGACAGGAAAGTGCAAGTGAAATGGTACTTGCATTTGAAGAGGAATGTAATCACTGGCAGAGCTGTAAGTGTCAGAGTAACCAAGACTCAGTAGGTAATGTCTCTCTAGCAGAGAATCTCTGCTCTGTGGATTTGAGGTCTGACTGCAGGAATATCAGGAGAGCCTAAACAGACTGACAGTCACTTTCAGTGACTCCATTGTTTATGACTAGTCTTAGAAAGGATGAGCTGAATGTGAAGGTAGCCACAAAATGAAGATCTTAAAGTCATAACAGGCTGGCTTTTGCCATTTATTGTCTTTGTTACCATCTGTCATGTGTTTAGATTAATGTAAGGTTATTTCCTACTCTTGTTGCAGTCTTTTGCTATGATAATTAAGTAGGAGAATTTGAATGTCCTTCGAGTACAGGAGCATTTGACATTTTCCATTTTAGAACCTTGTTCTGCCTTCCCCAGAAACGAGTACGGTTGTAAATGTTGATGAGTGGAATAAGTAGCCAACCAAAATTAAGAACATTATAAAGGTCAAGGTAATTTACCACTACCATTCTCAGTGTGCCATATGAATGGCATTAAATGCCATCACAAAGTCTGTAGTAAAAGTAAGGCAAGAGTACAGAGGGTTTTGGTTGAGTTTGAGTTTTGGGGTGGTGGGGAGGGTTGTTTATTTTGTTTTGTTTTGTTTTTTTTTCCTGAAAATACAGTGGCAATAGTTACAAACAAGCCACTCTACAATGCACAGACACTTATTGAATGGGTTTTGTGATACAAAATAGCTTCCATTTACTTTGTGTCTGAAACAACTTTCAGAACAAGAACATAACTGAATAAGTTCTGTGGAAAACAAAAGCATCCAAAGCTATCAGATCCAAGACTAGTAAAACAAAACTGTTTTTCTTAGTGCTTCTTTTTAATATTATGTGGCTTTTTCCTGGTTTGGTTTTGTTTTGTTTAATCTCATCCACATGAAAATGGAAAATCAACTGCAATAGCATCCTTCTAAAGAGAAATGGAAATATGACATTTGTCAATCCAGACCGAAATTATTGCAAAGAATTTATGCATGATCTCATAAAACACAGCTGTTATATTGCTGTAATTTGAGACAAATGCAAACTGTAATTTTAATGACAAAACACTGCTGTTGTGCAAAGCTTACACAAAAACATGATTACATCTAATGTTTTGATCTCATCAAATGACAAAACTGTTAGCTGGCCCCAATCATATGCTTCTATTATTAAATCTAGTATATTTGCACATCAGTAGCACTTCTGTTAGTTCACTGAGCATTGCAAAAATACAGAGCTAGAATTACTTGGGACAGATTCTGTTAGAAGGGGAGGTAATTAATCAACACATAGCACTGGACAAAGCCATTGACTAAAAGTATTTTAGTGCAAAATAAAAAGGCTAATGAAGACAGAACACACATCACTGATGTTATTCTTTGGAAATTTTCTTGAATAGGAATTCATGGCCACCATCTCCAGTGTGGCATGCTGTGATCTCAGATTGCACAAAAAATAGGAAAATCAAGTCAGTCTACCTGTCTTTTAAAATTAGCTTGCCAGACCTTTTCCATATGGAAACATCTGTGCTAAGTTGACTTTCTTAAAGAAACAGAGCTAGTTTAGGGGGGAGTCTGAAGTGAAGTGGTGCCATTCTGAGCCGTGCTTACAAGTACTTTTTAAAAGTTGGGATTTTTAATCTAGACCTAAAGTATACTTATTTTTATTGGAAAAAAAAAAAAAAGAAACATAATTGCACACTGTAATGATGCTTTTAATTTTGAAAAATGCTAACAAGAGCATAATTAGTAGGATTTTAGTGGAATTTGTAGTTATAAAAAGGCATATTTATTTTGGATTGACTATTTTGAAACCATGCAGGTTCAGTTACAACTATGAAGCCCATCTTTATAAGAGCTTATTTTATTGAGTCATGTCAAAATTTTTATTGAAAGAATTGAAAACATTGCAGTCATGTTAATTTTTTTTTCTGGTTTGTTTTGCTACAAATAACAAAATAAATATTATATCGTCTAAGTAACTTTACTATAAAGAAGTATTATCAAAATAGATGATAGTTATGAGTGAGAAAATAAACACAAAAGAAAGTCTAAATCCAATTCAACATCAGATTGCTATACCAGTGAGATAGAAAAGAAAATATATTTTTAGACATAGAGCTTAGTTTTGTGCTTCATTTTTCCTATGTTCTTTTTTCCTTTTTCAGGCTGAAACATACCTGGCTTTGGGGACAACTTGACATCCTTTTGTTGGTTAACAAATGTCATTTTTACCTCACAGTTACAGGATCAGGGCTTCTGAAGGCAGACTCTATTTGACTGGTTAGCAAGTGAAAAACAGAACAGGTATCATTTGTATTGTTGGTTATTAGGTTCTGCAGTGTCTTTATATATAGATTTTTTTCATTAATTGAATATAATTTGCTTAAATGGAATGCTATATAGAAAAAAAATTAGGTGAATCATTAAATCAGCATGAAGTTTTAGGTTAATTCTTTTAAGCATTCTTTTTTTTTCCTCTAGAATTGAAGAGGAATAATGTTTCTTTAAGGCTTAATAAATCCTTACAATGTCAGAATCCTTATCTTGTCATGGTGTCTGGTGGGCATAGGGAAGCTTCTAGTAGCTTCCCATGGAAGCCACCCCTATAGAACCCCTGCTATCAAAACCTTGCCACACAAACCCAACACACTTATAAGATGAATTATCCTAATATTAACCATCTGGATGGACTTCTCTGCAACAAGATCCTACAAATAATTTTCAGAGATGAAGGTTTTCAAGGACATCCTTAGGAAGAAAAAAGCAGAAGCATAGGAATATACTATCCTTCTTTCTGAAGTCTTGAAATGTTCATCTGTTCTACTATCTTCTGGAAGATAAATCAGATTCTTTTATGGGGGCAGAGGAGACATCTACAGCTAGTCTGGACTTCATACTTCACTAATCCATTACATTTTAATAACCTCTGTAATTTTGTTCCTGGGCTGGTGGCCCAATGCTAAGTAATCAACAAAGGGAAGACAAGGCAACTCTGGTGTTTCCTCAAACATTTGTCTTGGAAATCCCTTGGGATTACACCACGTAGCTGGTTTTTGAGGTAACCAGGATTTGGGCTGAGCTCAGATTTACTGTATTTAAGTAAAAATTTATTTCAGTGATAGTGATCAAAATCTGGTGAGACTGTTCAGGGAAGCAGTGGAATATACATCCATGGAAATACTTTAAAAATCTTGGACAAAGACCTGAGCAACTTTATGGATCTTTAAATCTGGCCCTGCACTCAGATTCAACAGTATCCTAGGGTTCACCTATACTTATGTAATTCTAGGAGTTGGATCCTGCAAACTTCTGAGCTCCAGAGAAATCTTAGATGAGTTCTGGAGGGAAATTATACAGAAGGGGACAATCCTGATTTGTCTGGCATTTCCTTGTACACTAAGATGGCATAGTCTACACTTGATGAATGCTTCAGCATCTACTGACTTCCAAGCTGCTATAAAGCCATAAAAATATTATTTAGCTTTCATTACTGAGTAATGGTCTGTTACAGAGTCTTTGTTTAACCTGATCCTTTTGGGGGCAATCAATAAAAAACTAACAAAATTTAAGAGATTCAAGAAATGTAAGAGATTCAAGTAGAAGTAAGGGGATTTCATTTAGCTTCTGAAAGGACCACACAGTGGTAATTTTTCTTTCTCAATATCCTTTGACAAAAACCATGATTGACTCTTTTATACAAATTTCTTTATTTTCACCTAGTATGGAATAAATGTGGTTTTGATTACTACAAGATTGGACTTTTCTGGAGTAATGAAGAGATCACATTTCCTTTTCTGAAAGGGGAACAGATGATGATATAGATTTTTAATATTTTTTTTCTTTTTACACCTTCATATTCTTGAATAAAACTAGAAGAAAAAAAAAATCTGGTACTTTCCTGTAGCTAAGATGTTCAAATATGGTAACTGTATTTCTGAAGTAATTTTCTGCTTAAGATGTACAGAAGACCTGGGAGATAAGTATTCATAAATGGATTTTTCACTTCTTTTATTTAAAATCATGATAGGCTCTTTTGACAGACTTGTTAATGGCTTTTTGGGTGCTTAAAAATATAAAATTCTAACTTTTAATATCATCTATACTTACTGAAGGTTGCCATAATCTGCAGTTTTTCTGCCTGGAATGTGCTGTGCTTATCATAATAGCACTGTGATATTTAAGAATGTTATCCTTGCCAACTTGTGGATAAGCCTTGCTAAAAATGATTTCTTTGTTTTGCTGACACGAAAGGAAAGAAGAAGAAATTGCAAGAGACCAGGGAAGGAGTGTTGGAATCTGGTGAGGCAGGGCGTGTTTTAATAACTTCGTTACCAAGAGGATCTCCTTTGCTTCTGCTATGAGTGTCCTTGAAGGAGGTAAGGAGCAATCTAACCTGGAAACATTGCTAAAATATAAGTTTAAAGCAGCTTGGAAAGGAGGATTGTGAACCGCAAAAGAAACACACTGCAGAGAGGAAAGGTTCCCTCTCTCCTTTGAGGAGGGTGTGGGAGGTCAGAGTGGAAGCCCTCTGTAGTCCTCCTTTACTTTAACCACACCTTTCTGTACATAAAGGCACCAAATCGCAGTATCTGTTGTATTGTCTCTCCTCTACAAATCTAGACACTGAGAATAAGAGTAATTAAATCTAATTACTTATCTGAAAGTTCTCATTTTAATCAAAGTAAGTTATTACTTGCTACCAATGATTGAGAGAGCCTAGAGGAATGAGAGGGACCTCAACAGTGCAATTATTCCCATTCTCTAGGGACCAATTCAGACCACATAACACAAACATCTAACTTAAAATGGGATGAATAGTTCTCCAGAGATGCCTCTCTTTCTCTCCATTGACTGTAAGGGAAGCAGTAGATACCTAGCACTGATAAGAATGAGGCACTGTATGCCTAGTAAGAATTCAGTAAAATTAATTCCCTTCTGAATTTCTCATATTATTGACACTGTCAAATAAAGTCAGAGTAATGAAATGGAATTCATCTATTACTTTAATATACAAGTAAAGAAGAAATATTTTTCTCCAGTGCTAATCTTAAAGGTGAGAATATGTGCTATATATCTTTGTCTATAAAAATACAAATAAAGTACAATACTAATTATTACTAAGGTAAAAATAACATAATTTAAAGTACAACAGAGGTTTGATTACTGATCTGGGATTCATGAGAGCTAAAGTACTTTGTCTCAGCTTTCCTTTACTTGACAATAAGTTTTTCACTATCTAGAAGCAGAAATGATATCCCAAGAAGCAACAGGGATGAACAAAAATTTGGAATAGTGTATATACTAGAAAAGATTAAAATAACTTATACTCTGTAACCTGAAACAAACATCAAGAACAGTAAAATAATGACAAACATGGTAAAGTAAGAAGTGAGAAATTACACATTGATTCTTATGATTAAATGACTTGGGGGAACAGAATGAGATCATTAAGGGAAAAAGTCTGAAGTAGAAAAAAAAACTTGCTTAATTCTTTTCTTGTTTGAAATAGTAGACCTCTTTACGACAAGATGTCGCTGGTAACAGAAGCTGATATGGACTCAGAAATAAAATCAAAGCGTCTATCAAATATAGTCTCTTCCAAAAGAATTCCCCGAATGGCTCATTGTCAAAAGCTCTCACGATATTTCAGGCAACATACCAAAGTATGGTGATTCCATTCATGTGTACTTTTCTAAGACCCTCTACAGAGAAATAGTTGCTCAGCCAATTGGAGTATTACTTGATTTGCTTCAGAATAAATGTTCAGATATCTGTAGGGCATTCTAGATCCTCAAGTGTAAAGGTCTGTAATATTTTGAGTATGTTATAGTTGCAAAAATTAGACTACTAGCTTTATTCATTGATGCTGAGAAAACATTTAAATACAAGTTGCGTTCCACTAGTATCAGGCAATTGACTATGATTTGTGGTGAAATAATATTCTTGTCTCTTTGTTAGTTTTTGAAATCATATAATGAGAAGAGTCTTCAATTTCTTTGAAATCAGGCAACCTAGATACATATTCTACAAGAGAGTGTCTTCACTTGCTGTTTTGCAATAATTTTTTTACTCTTACTGTTTCATTTTTAATAAATATCAGTTCAGCTCCCTGGCAACACACTGTTATAAACTTGACAATTATTCTACTAGCATGCTGGAAGCATGATAACTGTGATATACTCAATGCCTGACTATGGCCACAAGACAGAAAGGCCAACTCTTTTTCAGGTTTTCAATATACTATCAATGCAGAAAGAAATTCCTGGAAGATATTAATGTCATGGATTTTTACAACTTTTTTCT
Source organism: Colius striatus (assembly GCF_028858725.1). Lineage (NCBI taxonomy): Eukaryota > Metazoa > Chordata > Aves > Coliiformes > Coliidae > Colius > Colius striatus. The sequence continues at coordinate 52,062,281 of NC_084760.1, read as the reverse complement.
CTATCTTTCACAACCCTCATTGAAATCATGATGTTTGAGGTATCCTTCCTACCACTGTAACCACAAAAAGTGGCAATTTTCAATTTGACAGTTCAAATTGATTGGCTGTTGTTTTCTTGAATTGAATGCGATCATTCCTAAAACCTCTATCCAATCTCACAAGCTTCTGGGAACGTGGCTTTGAATTTTTTAATAACCTTTTTTTCGGTTAAAAAAAATACAAAACAGAACTGCAATTTCTTCCATGTTGATGCTGGTTGACTTGTGGGATTTCAAAGCTTTTCACACAGAAAAATATTTCCCTTTGATTAAATATTTCCCCTTGAGTTTTGTACTACTAGCAATTGCTGTGTAATATCATAGGTATTACTAGTAAATCACAGAATCATAGAATGGTAGGGTTGTAAGAGACCTTTAGAGATCATCTAGTCCAGCCCCCCTGCAGAAGCAGGTCAATCTAGATCAGGTTGCATATCTTCTTTTTTAATGTCTGCAAATTTGTCTGAAATAATAATTCCAGAATCTCTTTACTGTGATGGCAACGATGTAGTCATGCCAGATCCTGACTCATAGACATCTAAATAAGTCAGAAGTATTGACTCCAAAGATTTTCTACTTTTCTTTCTTTTCTCCAGAGAGACATTCACCTGCATCAGATTTCTCTTTTGTGGTCATTAATGCCAGATGACATGAATCTTACTTTTAAAAATGCAACAAATAAAATAACCAAAAAAATTAAAATTACTCAACATTCAGATCTCGTCTGCTATGTGTACTTAAAAGTGCTACTTTATTTCGTATGAGAAATACAGTGTACGAGCACATTGGTAAAAGTCCCTTGAGCACTACCTACCAGATGCTTACCATACAACAAATCCTTTATTTGTGAAACTGGAAATTCATCTTGTCCTTCTTCCTAGTCTGGAATTCTCCCAAATCCTGTGTATCATTACCAGTAATACAGCTGTCTTTCACACAATCTCCTCCTTGTCTAACTTACAGCAAGTGTATTCTTCACTGACCAGAGAAAGCTTTAGTGACTGAAAAATTGATCTGTTGTTTTGTTTTGTATAATACGCAAAGAACCCTAGAATCTTCTCAGTCCTTCTAAAATGTTGAAACACTGAGAGAAATGAGCAAGTCTTAGACATTTTTGCTCACTTGTCAGGTGACTACACCCAGGATCATACTGACTGCTCCTTTAGGGTGTATGCTAACCTCTAACATATTCCTGTGAACCTTTTGTCTTCCTGTTTTTTAAAATCGTGATAATCAGAACAAATTGATTTTGTTTCTCAGATTACTAAAGTCCTCCCAACACTTTCTTCTGCACCAGTGCTGAATAAATCATTGTAATGTTCCCCTGAAGTGAATTGAAAATTAATTTACACAGCTAAAATGATCCTCCTAATAACAGGGTACATGGAATGGGGAAATTGGAAATCATTACCCAGCAAACATTATCTGCATTATTTTTGTAACTCCTTTAGATTGCATTGTAATAGAAAATTAGGAGACTGGCTATGAAGAAGTTTAAGAGGGTCCCCTGAAGAGCTTCTGCTTTAAAATTGATTCTTTAAGAAAGCATTAAAAAGCTATTGGAATTGATTGCCTGCTAATATAAAGGAAAAACTCTTTGCCACCATTTGTGTTAAAAGAGAGCATCTTCATTCATGCATGTTATTAAAACTACTGGCCTGAAAGACCCTGAAGAAAGATAAAGGATATGGATGGGATATTAAAACAGCAATCTTTACTTTATCTGGGATTTAAAGTTAATATGTCGCTTTTATTAATTCAACAGGAACCATTAGTTAGGATGTCAAATAAGGGATTTACAATTAAAATACTGTAGAACAGAGGTGTCTTTAGTAAATAGTGAATAAGGAATTATTCATTAATCTTCCAAGCATGAGGTATACTTCGGAAAAGAATAAATCTTACATTTACTGTTTTCTTTATTGTCTGGTTTGTTATGCAGCAGCAATAAAAGTCAGAGCTGATAACAGCCCTGATTAGCTCCAGAAACTTTCACTGTTGTGGGGTAATGGTGAAAGAGATCATAGCCATCAATGAAATGGTATCCACCATACTCTGTTTACAAGGATTCAATTGAAAAACCTTTGGAAGATTCTGCTGCATGAAATATATTTGTAATATGTGAAAATTCTTTTCTTTGGAATGTAAAAATTCCTTTCTTTGAATTGCTCAAAGCTTTTCATGGTTTTCTGATTTCTAAATCATTTGGAACAAATTTACCTTGCCTCTTTTGATTTGGAATAACAGGAGACATTAAAGGGCAATGAACATTGAGGAGGAAAAGTCTTACTAACAATCCTATTAGAAAAGCAAACAGCAGGAGCTTTAATGCAGCAATTTACATGGGTGCTTTCTTCAAGTTTCCTTTCCTTTTTAGAGACAGAAAGAGATTGTGCAAGAGGAAACACCACCTTGGGAACTTTACCCAACACAACAATCAAGGTGAAATCTCCTTGGGTAAAGTTGAGAAAAAATGCAGGTTGATGAAATATTATTTCAATTGGTGAATCAGAGAGAAAAAGAATAGAAACAGGAATGACAGAGCAGATTGGCAGCCAACATGGAAATCAAAAAGAAATAGCCCCATCACAAAAGTGACAAGACAGACATAACAGAAGGGCATCTAGTTGATAAAAATAGCCAATGTTTGGTTATTTTTTACTTTAAACATCAAACAGCAAGAAAACATTTTCAGTAAATGAAAAACAAAAGTTACCAGAAAACAGGGACACATTAAATGGAAATGGTAATGAAAAGGAATAACGATAATATCTATGATCAAGACAGGATACAAGGACACTAAATCTTTTTCCAACATTTTATACCTTGATGATGAGAAGAAAGATTATTTTGTAACTGAGCCTATGAACCAACACTAATACTTGGACTTAATAGAGCTGAAGAAGAAAATGGAAGGCTGCAAAGAATTAAAGAATAGAATTTTCTCTAAACCAAGATAACATTCTTGGGAATCTTTGGTTCAACCTTTATTTATATCAGGTCTGCTGACTGAAAAATAAGGTATAATACAAATCTACAATAATTTTTTTCATGTGGCTTAGAATTCAGTAGATAATTTAGTTTGATAGGAACTTCTCTGCCAAAGAAAATTCTGGAATTCTGGTCTCTGGCTTTGCCAATCACTCTAGAAAGTCATCACATCTTTTTTATGAAATTGTACATTCTGAAAACATTACATTAATTTAATAAAGGATGATCGTGGTGATGAACTCAATATGATGCATTTTGCATGCCACAATAAGATTGAGTTTGATGAAATGACAACTATTGATATTATATCACTTAAAAATCCATACAATCTATGAATAATTTTATTTTTATCCACATCAGGATTTTCTGGAAGAAAGCACAACTGTGCTAATATGTATTTCACCACTTCAAGTAATTACATTATTTTTGTGTGTTTATATTTCTTGGAATCTATTTTTAAAGAAAAAGTATAATTAAAAAACTTTTTTTTATGAGGAAAAATAAGTGCTTTTAAAAACAAACTGGTTAAAAAAATATATATTAAAACTTGAGGTGATGCATTGGAACTCAGAAAAATTTATTTGTGAGGAAGAAACATTGATTCCTGAGTGGTGAAAGCTATTTTAAGAAGATCAGAAAGCTATACATGCAATTCTGAGCATACTTACAACACAACTTCTTAGTAAGAAGTTCACTCTCAGTTATTCATTTTAAGTGTTGTGACTGTCAATGATAGAAGGATTTAACTGCTTGTATTTACCAGCAACTTTTATTGATGAGCTAATGCAAATTACCTACAGGCTTCACTTTGTGGTGTATTTGCCATTCAGAAGCTTGGAGGAGGAGGATAATGAAGAAAAAGCACCAGAAGTCTTCTGAGAGCAATGAAAGAGGAAAAGCCAGTAACAGATTTCCTAGGCAGATAAGATGAGAAGATTTACATATTGTGTTTCATTAAAAAAAAAAAATCTTTAACCTTTTACATTTTATGTTTTAAAGCTTGTTGTTAAAGATTTAATCATTTTGTTCTGTGTTGATATATCATCTACATGTGATGACTGTCGTTGAATTCAAAAAGTCTCTACACAGGAAAACAGCTACATGCATAAATTGTCAGAAGATACTGAGATTTATAGCATTTTTCCTACTTTAACAACAGTTTGAGTACCTGTTCTCACTCTATAGTAAAAGTGAGACAGTTTATCCCTCACTGGAGAAGAAAACTATCTACATTTACCAAGGCATAAGAATAGGCAGTTACTACAGAGTACCCAATATCATAAATTCAAATTCTAACTTACAACTCATTAACTAGTTCAAAGACAGAATCCTATATGATAAGCACTGTACAAACACAGAAGGATGAACATTCTTTGACAGAAAGAACAAAGAAAATAATGAATAACTTCAAAAACTATGATCTGATTCATAGAAATCCGATTATTTGCTTGAGGATATATGTAAAGATACCAAGTCACAGAGCATGGTCTTGAATATTTATCTTTGAAATTCTAGTCACAAGACCATCCTTCTTCACCTCAGTGATACAAACCCTCTTCTGCAAAGAGGGTGCTCTTCAAATTTACCTACAATCTTTCACTTCAACATTGCTATAATTCACTGAAATAACATACCCACCTAAATGCAAAAAAAAATGTTGGATAAGAACTTTTTCAGTATACTCACCAAAGGATCACTGCAGCAGATTTGTGGGATATTACCTTGTCCTGCTGCCTGAGGAAAGCCAGATAGCTTCTTCACCAGGTCCCAAAGGGGCAACTTACCTGACGGACTGCTTGGGAATGGAAAATGTTTAGGCTTTTCACTTTCTCAGCTGCTAACTATAATGGTGCTTACTGAAAAGGTTTAACAGGAAGGTGCATTTTTTTTTGTGATCCTGAAAGAGATGTGGCACTGAGAAAAAAGCTGGGCACACATTGTTAGACCTGCAGACTCACCTTAAGAGATATAGCTGGTTATTCATAAGGCCTCACAAGGCATGCCTTTCCTCCCTCTCTCCTCCTATGTCAACAGTCATCATTGCTTTGCCTCTCTAAGACATCCTACTAAGTACCTGAACCCTCCAGGAACATTTTGCTGAGGAATTTTCAAGATTTTCATCCATATATCCTAACCCATCTCTCCCTCTTACCACCATACATGTCTCTCTGATATCCAGTTAGGTAGCATTTTGTAGGCCATGCAGAAATAATTAGGAAATTGCTATAAGTCATCAAAAAGGCAAATGAAATAAAACAAAATCATGCATACTGATCAAAGATGCATTACGTTTTGAGGTGTTGGGTTTTTTTGAGGTGGGGAGTGTTGTTAATCTGGGCCAATGAATACATCTACAGCATGCGTTTTGGCTCTATGAGATGTTGGGGAAAAAATACTGTAAAATCCAAATAACTACACTTAAAACTGTCTATATTAACAAATTGCTTTTATGACAGTAGACTATGAGATTTTACAGATTTCTTCTTCTTTTCCTGCATCATATTATTGTTGTGGCTTCCTTGAGTTAGAGATGGATCTAGGTCTTCCAAAATTATAGTAAAAAGTCATAATTCTACTTTTCTGCTTAGCTTTTCTCTTGCTAGCAGCCTCTATTTTTATTGAAAACTTACGTCAAAGCATAATTCCAGGCACATATTGGACATTCAACAGTAACTTTGCATTGCAATTACAAAGCAAATCAGCATCCCCTTGTAATTAAAATAATAACATAGCACTGTCTCTTTGTAGTTCCTAATGCCTATCTCTCTTTTGCTAATTTTTTTGCCTTCAGTTACCATAGTGAACAGCTGTGGTCACATATATGATACACCTGGCAGCTTCAAATGTTCAGATGCCAAGCTTATTTTTACAGAATTGGCATTCATTTATGAATTTAGTTTCATTGGAATTGGGGATTTTGCCTAGAAAAAAGTTCAAGAGACAATTGTCAGAGAGGGAACATGCTTAGCAGGAATAATTAACCTCTCACTTGAAATGTATTTTGCTTGGCCATAGCTATAATAATTAAAAGGGCAAGTGAATTATTGGGCTAAAGGAACTTTTGCCTATTTGGAATTCATTAATGTAGGCTCTAATAGTTAATATTGAATATTTCAGCAATTTTCAAACTGAGTTTTGCATACACCACCCCTGGCAAATGGTAAAGCCCCTGATCACATCTCCACTGATGGTTAATAGACAGGAGTAGGTTGAAAGGTAATAAGATTTGCTTTTCTGGAGCACTCAATTCCATCTAAAAGTGCCAGAAGGTAGTCTCATGACATCTTCACAAGATAGACTGTATCATTTTCCCCCCAATTTGCTGCAAAATAAATTGAGGATCAAAGAGGTTAAACTGCTTGCCCATGGATTCACATAAAGCCTGTGGCACAGCCAGGATTAGAACAAAAACTTCCTCACTCCCACCCTATGTTTTGCCACAAGACCATAGAATGCTTGATAAACAACAGACTTGTAACTCGGACATGGAGAAAATTCTGCCGTAAAGTGGTTTGGTTTTTTCTGTCTCACAGTATGAGTAAGGAGGCTTTTGAGAAATTACAGTATTTTATAAGGAAGTGATATAAATCTTAAATGTTTCTGAAATTCTTTATCTCTGAGACTACCAAGTACTTCTCATTTATAGATTGTTTAAAATTATATACAGGATTATTAAATAATTGAAGAATCATAAACTTTGCATTATTGTAAAAGTGAAACATTAAGTCTAAAAGCATTAATGTCTTTGCAGATTCTTTTTTCCCTCTGGCCTACATATCACTGCCATTTCCCTTCAAGAAGTCATAATGCTTTGATTAATTCGCTCCATTATTTAAATCATGTAAGGACCTCTCTGTAAACTATGGTACTGTGTCCCTCTCCTTGTTAAGGTAGAGAGAGGCCATGCGTATCATCTTACTCAAATGATATAAAGAAATTATTCTGCAGTTTGTAGTTTTGTTTTGTTTTTTTTCATGTGCTACCTAAACCAATGTCAAGATCAAAGTCCACATAGCATGTACACTGTGTTCTCCAGCTTTTCCAAACTGCAATAAAATAACACCTTTTTCCCTTAAAAAAAAAAAAGCCCTACCCTTTCTTTTCTTTAGAAAGCCAACATCTTATGGAAAACTGTGATGCTATCAAATGTACTTCACAAACTCAACTTATCTTTTGCTTTTATTTTTATCAGAATCACAATGAAAGCTAATCTCAAACCCAGTTCTTTACTGTCCTGTAGTTTTTCTTAGGTGAATTCTGATGCTCCAACATGAGAGAGCTCCCAGGAAGAGTGGAGTTCTCTAAAATGCCTACATTGCTCTATACTTTCACTCCAGTCCTGGAGATTGTCAGGTGCATTTCCAGGGAAATCAGACATAACTGATTACAGTGTGTCATAGTATGTAGGTTAAGATTAAGGTAGGTCAACTGTTTTCCATATAATACGAGTAAAGCTGGTTTCCAAAAAGTCTCAAAATGGAAAAAAATACTAATGGAAACAAAAGGTTGATTTCTGTTTGATATCTGCTTCTTACACAGGCTTGTATAAAGTGAACAGTTCAGAAAGGGAGAGTCTGTGATAAGACAGTTTACAAACATTTTTAAAAAGACTCGTTTTGATTAAACACATTACAAAGATGCAAATCAGATTATTTCAAACACCCTGAAAGAATATAGGCTAAGCTAAAATATTTGGCTAGCAGTAGGTACTGCTGATTTTAAATATAAATAACTCACTGATTTTGTGCTGCTTTGTGCTAAGAATGGTAATGAAATGTTGAACTATCCAGCAAACCTTTTACGTATCAAACTCTATGGTATAAGAAACAAAGCTTACATTAAAATCTGAGGCTGCTAATAACTCTAAAAGCAATTAAAGAAAATATAAAGAAAACTTTAAGCCATTTGAATCTACAAAAAATGTTTAAGAAAGAGAAGTGAACATGACATATCTTCATTAGAAGTTGAATTTAAACAAGAATCTTGGTTGTTCTCCGGTGCATTCCTTTCCTATCGGTTATTGTGCATTACTCCATCTGCGTGTTATGAATTTATGCCATTAATCTACAAACTGAGAACTTAATCTGAATACATATTCATAAACTTTCTGTTTCACTTATTTGTCACTTTAGGGCATGGAGTAACATGAATAATATTCCAAGCCTTCTGAATGGATTGAAAGGTTTTAAAATTAAATCTAAGAGAAGGGAGACAGAATTAAAGGCATAAAATGTCATAAAACTAAATTAATCTGGTAATTTGCTTTGAAAATACAAGGTATTTATGCGAGATGTTATTTGAAGAATTTTGTATGGTGTTTTGGGAGAACAAGTTGATTTACATGGAGAAGTTTAGGACTAGTACAGAAGTTAGATAAAACGAATAGGTAAAAAAATAGCTGAAGAGCTGAAGAATCAGAACTGGAAGTTATCTAATAGTTACTTTAGCGATGTTGGTATAGAAAGAAATATCATTTTAATGGAATTTACTGATGTCTTGAAATTGTGAAATGTTTCTGATTTAAGAGAGGTTTGAAGGACCTGATGACTTTGAGAATTTGTACAACAGTAATGACATAAAAATCCAATCATGCAAAGGGCAATGTCAAACACTTAGGGGCTAATATTAAGAACTTATTTTATAGGCTCAAAATATCAGAAAAGGAGAGGATCTGCGTGCACCAGTGATGCCTGTGAACCTTAGTGATGTATATAAAAAGACAAATGTAATTTATACTTGTATTAGGTAAAGTACTTCCAAAAGGAGCCTTGGCATTTTAGTGGCTTTACGTGAAGTACCGCTTAACACTTCTGAAGAACTATGCAGAATTTAAGACTACTCAGCAAAGAACAGGTGAAGAAAAAGGCTCTTGGAGTGATCAAGGAACCATAAATCTTAGAAGAAGAGTAAAATCAGGTTTGTTTTGGTTAATCTAATAAAATAGAGGCTAAATGATGCTCAATTTCTATCTATAAATGTACAGACAGGGAAACACCAGAGCAAGATAGGATCTATTCAGACTAAAGGACAGCACTGGCACAAGAACAAATGGATAGAAACTGACCATAAATAATTCTAGTATAGAAATCAGAAGGATGTTTCTAGTCATTAGGAGAAGGATATTCTGTGTAATATCTTCACAGCAGACATCTTTCCTCCCTCACTCAATAAGTTTATAAAAGAGATTATGAAGAATGACTACTTGATTCAGCTGAGATTTAGACCCAAATATCTGGGAGCCCATTAATGGTTAAATGCCCATTCCTATATTACTAAATAAAGAAAATCTGCTGCATGTGATATATCATAAGACCAAAATGATGGTTAATGGGTCAAGTTGTGTGCGGAAGGAATTAAATAAAAGACAAATCACAGAATCACACAATCTTCAGGGTTGGAAGGGACCACAGAAAAACATCTAGTCCAAGTAAAGAAGCCTAGCTGTAAATTGCTTTATTAAACCGACTCTTAATAAGACAGATTGCATAGAAGGGCAAATCTTGTGGCCTAACCTGTACATCTAATAATGATAATTTACATCTAAAAATGATGTAAAGTTCCTACATGCCCCCTTTAATGTTTACTGGAGAGTTGTGCCAGCCTGGAAAAGGATATTGTCTAAACCTTTAGACCATTATTTATTTATTTGTACTTAGATTTATATCAAAGCAAGACAGGAAGAAACATTAAACTTTTTACTGTAACGAAGCTTGTCATCTGACTTCAATTATAAACAATGTGAACTAAAAATGCCTGGAGGCACTATACCTTGTGCATCTGGCATTTATACAGCAGATTACCAGCACTCTCTGTGACTTTGGTAGCTCTGCAGGGGACACACTCTATTTTCATTTTACTGAGCTGATTTTAAAATTCTCTTGTCTGTATGCATCCATATTAGGGTGAAGCTCAACTTGTCTCCATCATTATGTCAAAGGTATTCATCTGAACTTCATCATGCGTTCAGTAAAGCACATTTGCAAGAGTAGGAAATCAGATGGCAAGTGTTTTTAAAAGCCCTCTGTTCCAAAACCTCAAGCTCTTACATGTGTTTGTAGCCCACTGAGTTCAGTGCAAACAATTGTGGAAGTTATTTGTTACATACACTCAAGAGCCTACCAGATCAGAGGATGTAAACATTAAGGGTCAAGTTTTTCCTAGGCTCTTCAGCAATTGTGGGGAATAGCTTGACACAATAAGTTTTCTATTTACATGTTCTATGTAAAAATTGTCTCTACTACTTCAAAGAAATAAAGCTTGGAAAGTAGATTGTTGCCATCAGACTTGTTGGGTGGTAATGAAAAGCCAACTGATATGAAAGATTTGCGGGAACAGATATACCCCTCAAAAGCAAACAGAGACTTTTTCCACTTCATTTGCTCATCATTCCACTGTATTTGTAGAAACTAAATCTCAAAAAAATCCCAGTAGACTAGGCACCTCTGGTCCATCCACTCTCAAAAATACCTTTAAACCGGAGTCTGACTTTTGCTGCAATGTATTGCTTTTCTTGAACTTATAACAGTGGTAACTCTAGCAATACTGCTAGTCTCAATCTGCCTAATTCTTAAGCTTTACTTATAAGAAGACATCAAATAATAAAAATGTAAAGAATGAAAATGAGTTCTTCGACAATCTATTTTGTATGTGTTTACTTCCATCACAGTTTTCATTCCAGGAACTTAACGGATGCTAGAATCAAACCCCTTTGGATTTTCCAAGAAATAAACCAGCCAAGATCACTACTACTGACCTAATATTAATTAATTTATTTCTGAAAAATGCACATAATTTCATATAGACATATTAATATGTAAGTACATCATTATATGTATATTACTTTCAAATCATGGTTTTGCCCAGTCAGCAATGAAGCACCATGACAGTCTCTTGCTCAGTGCCTCCATCCACCCCCACCCTCATTAGGATGGCAGAGGGCCCAGCGAAAAAGATAACCAAGGTTGTTGCAGATTGAGACAAGGGCAGGGAGGGCTCACTGCCAATTACAATTCCGGGCAAAAGAAACTCCAGTACTTGACTTAGAGAGGACAGTAGGAAAGTTTATTCTACTACCTACAAGAAACAGAACAGAGCAAAAAGCAAAAAGAGAGTAGGATGATTGAGAAAATTAAAACCAGCACTTTTAAGATCTTTCTCCCCCATCCCTCCTTGCTTCCCCAGCCCAGATCACTGCTCCTGGTATCTCTACCTCCTCCCCCATCAGCGGCTCAGGGTGGGCAGGGAATGGGGAATGCGGTCAGTCTCTCACAGGTGGGCTCTGCCTCTTCTCTCTTCTCAGATGAGGACGACTCCTTGCATTCTTCCCTTGCTCTGATTCAGGGTCTCTCCCAAAGGACATAGTCTTTAATGAACTTCTCTGGTGTGGGTTGTTCCCAGCAGCTGCAGCTTCTGCTGATACAGGGTCCTTCACACGGGATGTAGTCCTTAGTGAATATCTCTGGTATGGGTTCTTCCCAACAGTTGCAGCTTCTAGAGATACAGGGTCCCTCACTGTGGACATGGCCTCTTCTAGGCATAGTCACTGCCCCTGGCATACAGTCTTTAACTAAGTAACTCACTGCCTATGATGCAAGGTCTTTAACAAAATGCAAACAAATCTCAGCTTCACCAGTCCACAGGATGCAGGAGATTCTCCGCTCCAGCACACCTCCTCCTCTCTTCCCTCACTGACTTTGGTGTCCACATGGTTGTTCCTCTCTCTCTTCCAACTCCTTTCACCACCACCAGTTGGAAAAGAAGAAGGAATAGAAGAAGGAAGGAAGAGGAAGAATCCTTACCTTCCGGCTTCTTAAAAAGTGATCATGGAGGAGTCTAATTGGCTCAGCCCCAGAAGTGAGTCTGGCTCAGAGCTGGGGAAAGCTTCAAGCAACTTCTTACAGGAGCCATCTTTACAGACTCTTCCCCATTACCAGAAATGACTCCATGTGAAACTATCACAGCATCTTGAAAGATCTGTTTCACTACACAGTAAAATGGATATCCACTTTTTGCTGGGTAAAAAAGTGTCTAGATGGCCAGGCCCAAAGAGAAGTGGCAAACTGAGTTAAACGTAGTTGGCTACTAGTCACCAGTGATGTTCCCTCCAGGTTTCAGTAATTGGGCCAGTTTTGTTTTTGGCTGGAAAGGAAAAGGACTGTCAGAAAAGGACTTGGTTGTGTTGGTTGGCAGCCAGCTGAATACGAGCCAGCAGTGTGCCCAGGTGGCTAAGTAGGCCAATGACATCCTGGCTTATTTTAGAAATCATGTGGCCAGCAGGACTGGGAAAGTGATTGTCCCCCTGTACTTGGTGCTGGTGATGCCACACTTCAAACACTGTGTTCAGTTTTGGGTCCCTCACTACAAGAAGAACATTGAGATGCTGGAGTGAGTCCAGAGATGGTTAACGAAGCTGGTGAAATGTCTGGAGAATAAGCCTTATGAGGAGTGTCTGAGACAACTGGGGTTTTTTAGCTTGGAGAAGAGAAAGCTGAGGAGAGACTTTATCACTCTCTACAACTACCTGAAAGGAGGTTGTGATGGGTTTTGACCTCTTCTCCCAAGTGACAAGCAATAGGACAAGAGGAAATGGCCTCAAGTTGCACCAGGGGAAGTTTATATTGGATATTAGGGACTTTTTTTAACCAAAAAGGTTTTCAACTATTGGAAAAGGCTGCTCGGGGGAGTAGTGAAGTCACCGTCCCTGCATGTATTTAAAAGACGTGTAGAGGTGCCACTTAAGGGACATGAGTATACTGGTGGACATTGCAGTGTTAGGTTAATGGTTGGACCTGATCACCTTACAGGTCTTTCCAACCTGAACAAATCTATGATTCTATGATAATGTGTTGTTTAGACATAAAGTATTCTTTTAAATACAGTATTTACCATTCGAAAAACAGATTTGGTAGTAACACATACTAAGTCTCTGAAGAGCTTTATTTCATGAACTTACAGATTTTTACAGAAGAATCTTTTCTTTCACTGAATAACACAGTAGTCTAAAGAGTATAAGTTAAATATAGCTATCTAAATTTGTTCTAGGAATTACTAGGAAAATTATATATCTGCACTTTGAAGTAGCAGACTAACTGAAAAACATACATATTTCTGAGAAGTGTTTACCAAATTATTATTTTTTCTATATATTTTTTCTAAATTTTTATAGATATATTTATAAGAACCATAAATAACCAAAACCTCCATGTAGTATATTTGCTTTTACAATAGAAAAATACAAACTAACCCCTCCCCCAGTTCCAGAAATCCTAACAAGAAAAAAAAATGAGAGAATGTTGGCTTTGCATTTACAACATCATTTTCAGCAGTCAAAAACGTTGATCAAAATATTCCCTAAAACTAATTAACCAATTGTAATCAATAGCAGCCTCAGTATTTCATTCATTTATGCAGGTTTTGTTCGTTTGACATGTTTAATTTTGTCTGCCAAGGACAGAATGAGCTTTCTAGTCATTTAATTACTTGAAATTATGAGTATCTTCCTGATAGAGAATGCCATGGTCACGGTTATATGGTCCAGGCAGAACTCTTGGCTTTTGTTCCAGAGTCTTTATTTTGGTGACATGATGCAAAGCTGATGCACTTGCTTTAGTTTACAGTCCTAAGCTTTTCTAAAAAGTGTTATTGAGGAAAAAAGCATAGGGTTGAAATGCAGATGCAAAAAAGTAGCATGGTGTGTACAGTGACCTGTTAGATCTTTGGCCATCAATAGCATGTGCAGCATTGCAAAATAGAGTATCCTATAAAGAATCTTACCCAGGAATTGTAAAAGCATAGGGAAATGACTGAAAGGCACCTTCTCCCAAGTCATTTCTGCAAATACTTTGAAATAATGAATTCTCTGCTGACATCAGGATAAGCATGCAAAATATTGAATTTCCCATATACTAAAAGCATGAAATAATGGATGCCTGGGTTTTAAAATTCTTTACTATTTAACAGCAACCAGTGTAGGGTTATTTGAACCAAATGTATAATTCACTGCTCCCTTTGGAATAATATTTTTAGCTAACTTCATAGGTCAAACGGTCTTCTATTTTTCTACTAGAATCTAGTTCATCATACTTATTGACATGAAGGAATTTGGTACTGGGAAGGGGGGAACTGTAGAATTTAGCAAGGACAATTAACATGCATATAAACATTTGAACAGTATTATGAGCCTACATAAGAAATTACGCATAGTTTGTTATATTGGTGCTATTTCTACACTGAAACTCCTTCAGGTCACACAGTGAGGCAGTATCTCATCTAAAATGCAAGAAGGAACGAGGAGACATTGTTTCAATCTATCTTGTTTCAAATATGAAGTTAGTTCTTGGAAGTAAATTTATACAATTTCATTTATCTCTCCAACTTATGAAATTTCAAGAGATGCCAATTTATTTTTCATACATATTTTTGAGTGCATTCACTCCAAGCGTTGATTTTCATGTTTTTGCAAGTCCAGAGTGCCTCTCTCATACAACTTGAGATCTAATTAATCACATAGGAGTGGGATTATATGTTTAACACTTTGCCTGTATTTTGAAAAAAAAAAATCAGACCCTCCAGAGGCTGCTCCCTTTTCAATGTCGTTATCTATATAAGGAACTTTCAATCAGCAGACATGTTTGAGCAGAGATACATGGTTTTATGGCTTCTCATTGGATTCAGAACACAGAAAAAACCCACAGACCCAGTTACACTAATGAAATAGAGTAGCTTGCTTTAAAAAAAGATTTTGATGGGGAAAAAGGTGAATAAATGAGTGCTAAAATCTCTTCACAGTTAAGCTGTGTTTAAATTTAGCATGACTGACATACAAAATACATTCACAGCAGGATGATAAAAGAAAAACTAATTAATATTAGTGAAAAAAAAAATCAGCAAGTGAAACCCTTGAAAATTATTTCTTTCTTCTGCAGAAAATCCAAGCATCAGCTACTGCTCAGAGGAAATTCTGCAGCAAATCAGTGTGAAAATGCCCCTCAGTGCTCTGCCATAGCAGGTACTCTCCATAAGATTTATCTGAACAAACGTAGATTTCTACATCTGAGTGAGGCTTCCTTTTCAGTCATCACAGAGAAATAGGCATTTCTATATTGAAATTTCTCTCGTTTTGAACTAATGATCTCTGTTTGTGCTAATGAATGGTGCAATAAAAAAGCTTATCTCTCTCCATTGGTCTATTCTCTCTCAAAGTTACAGGTAACCATTTCAGATGTAGATGTCATACTTTCTGACCATTAGGTGACAAGAATCCCACCTTAGCTATCACCTCAGCTTTATTGGCTAACTATATCTGCAGCTGCTTACAATTCTCTCTTATCCTGTCAGTTGTCCAACTATATCTCCTTGGACTGCTCTGCACAAAACAATTCTGTGATGACCAGCCTGAGCTGGATACTGTTGCTACCCCAGGCAGAATTGTCAGGTAAATGCTGTAGGACTAAACAAGTCCATATGGGAGGCGTACTGATTGATTGGATAAAGGTACATTATTTCTTGTATAGTAGAGTAAGAGTAATGACAAGTTAAAGTCATAAGGGAAAACAGAGAGGGGAAGTCAGTAAATAGAATAAAACTGCAGCTGAAACATAAAGCTGAAAAAAAGCCTCAACAAGGTCCATAGTGAATGACAGAAAATTATGTTGTAAGGTAGAAAAACTATAAATACTTTTGATGATTGTTATAAACCACAGTCTTTCTCCTTTGTACTCTGAACAGAAGTCATCACAAGGCTGACCTGCACAATCCTTCCAAGGGTGCCCTGAGCTTTCAGTCCTCACCATTTCTCTATAGATATTAACTACACTTCTTGTATTTTTCTTTGAACTCTGTGTCCAGGCTGATAATCTTTGGCCTCTTTTTTTAAAAACTATTTTTCACACAATTTTCTCAATCTTCTTCCTCTCTCATTCATCCCAGAAACTTACAAAATTGGTAAATCGACATTTTCTTTGACTCAAATGTAGGAACATCCTGATCCAGTCCTCTCTCTTCTCTCCTGTTTTCAGTTCTATCTGCACTGTGCACTGCAATTGAGAGGGAAGAGCACTATTGTACATTAAAACGTAATGTGTGCAACAGCTTAGTCTCCTAAAGGAATCATTTCTTCAATCTGTTTCAGTATATATTCCTCTCTCTCTCTTTCTCTGTGTATGTATATAAAAGAAGGAAAGAAATAAAAAGAAAAAAAAAATTAAGGGCGTAGTCTAACAGTTCTAAATTCTGGCACGGAAAGGATATTCATTTATAAATGCCATCCAGTAATTTCTATCAAAATTACTCTGAAAAGTACTTTCGTACATAACAATGGTCCCTCAAATGAGCTGCAAGTAGCTGATATATCCTGAAACAATGAGTAAGGAGAGTCAAAAAATTAAATATGAATGCATCCTGGGGCAAAAGTATGTTCTGGAGAATGTCTTACATTGGCAGTGCCCAAAGAAGAATAGAACATCAGAGGTACTTCCAGCTCACATGCTGTGTCCAGCAGCAACTCAAACAAGAGGAAAAGGGGTAATAAGAACTAGTAAGCATTATTTCTCCTGATTAATCTCATAGAGTTCAATAGTTTTCGGTTCAGACCATTCCCTGAATAAGGTATTTGTTTAGTAATATCCCTTGGATATCTCTTCCAAGAATTTATCCAGTCTCTCTTGAATCCATGCATTCACAACATCTTTTGGTGCAGAGCTCCTCAGGTTTGCTATCTAAAAATTAGGTAGTTATAAATGCAATAGTTCTGAGGTACAATAAGCACTGAGGAGCAAGACAAAACTAAGAGACATCCATCTTTAATTCTTACAGTATGTACCTAGAACAAATACTGAGGATTTTCCCAAACCTGCTGCACTTTCAGATGCAAGTTGTCTATTTATAAAATATTTATTTATTCTGCACCACTACTTAGGTTACTCAAAATTTCCTACTACTCTCTCTAAGTGTTGCCTTTGCATTACTACTAATGGTCATTCTGTAAAGGTTTTAGATTTTCTATAGACATAATTCATTTGATATTAGAGTCAATGTCACTTGCCCATCAGTTTACGAGACCGTCATCATTGTGACACTTTTCAGTTTGTTTGCTTGGTTTTGCCAGAATACCACAGGGCTTCAATTTTTTGTTAACTCATCCCAGTAAATTACTAACCTCATCCTGTCTCCAGACTTTTCAATGGAGAGTATTTTTCTTCAAAGAAAAATGAAATTGTGGTTTAACAATTCACAAGGGACAACCTACCAAATCAAAGTTTTAGGTCTGAACTTTATGTTTTTAGGTCAGCTTTGTCATTTGCTGTGATCCTTTCTCATTTTAAATCCCTTTACATTTAAGAGGATCTACAGCCTATAAATCACTCTTCAGAAATATCCACAGCAGTATCTGACAAAAAAGTAGCAAGCTTTGTGTTAGAGTCTTAAAAGGAAACATTTTCAGAAGGATACTACAGGAACTAGTAGAAGAAATGTTGAAACACATAAAGAATTTTTTTTAAGAAGAATAGCTTATTAATTTTTTTTTGAGAAACAGTGAAAACATAATGCTCTGATTTCATGAATATATTGTAAATTATCAACAGCTTTTGCCTTAAAATTGTTATTTTTCCACACATGATTTTTTTTTAAGTCTCAGATGTCTGGGTTTCAAGGACTAATGATATAGGTAGTAAGAGAAAGAGCACAGAGACAGTGCCTTTGCATCTTAATTATAGCAGCCCTCTTCCTTCCAATGGTGAACCAAGCTACACCCAGAGCATGGGGAGATAAATGTGGGAGCTGTAAGCTTGACGTCTAATATGTGCTGCTGAAGATTTGGGATTTGATTTAATGCCTCTATTGGAACATTTGAAAAAAACAGGTCTTCCATCTTCTTTTAATAAATTCATTTTCAGACCTGCAATTTAACTTTCTGGCAGTTTTACGGTTCAGAACAATGGGCCTTTTTTAGTTGTGTAATTTTTTTGGCTGCTTCCGTTTTCTCTCATATTTATAAGCAGGAAAGCAATGTTCAGTAATTTGCAGAATAGCAAGTAGGAGACATTCATAACTCCCTAGTTGAAAAAACTTCATCATGATTCCCAATTGCAGAAAATGTTGAGGAACTACCTGAAATTACCTGAAAACTGATACTTGCACACTACCAGGCCACATTATATTAACTCCATGTATACCTGATATATTGGAATTTCTGAAAAGTAACAAACTGTGAAATATTGTAATACAGTAGCTCCTAGCAGAAGGAAAAAGATAATTTCTGTAAGGATGAGAATATTCCCACAACAGTATGACTTTGATTTTATTTCACAGTAGTCTTAAAAAACAAAACAAAACAAAACAAAACAAAACAAAACAAAATAGCAATGGGAAGGAGCAGGCAGATGTTTAAGAGGACAGAGATAAGCTTAGGAGACTAGTGTTCCTGATGAATCTAAGAACTGATAAACTCAAGACACTAGGACTTAACCAAATTTGTGCAAGGCCACCAAGAAACACATCAACAATATATTGGCTAGTGACTCAGAATACATGAAAAAATGTAGTGATTGCTAGGGGCAGAAAAAGACAACACTATTCTGTGTTCATCAACTTTTGGGGGATTTTTTGAACTTATACCTAGAGGTCACTGGTGCCTCAATGTGCGTGGACTTCTGAATGAGCTTCCCAGTCGACCTTTTCATTGTTGCTCCCATTGGATAACTATGACTATGTGTAAAGTGCATAAGAAAGCAAGTAAATCTACTATGTGAACAGTTATCTGGCATTGATAACAACAGATAGACTTTTTAACAACAAAAACTTAATAAACAATAGTCATTCTAATAAATCTTGGTTGTGCTCTGCACCCCTGACTTCAGAGCCCATCAGGGAAAAAGGAAGTGACAAGGGCAGCCATCATCTTTCTGCATACATGCACTGCATCCTATCTGGTGGTAGTTTTGAGTGACACATACACTATAACTGCATTTTCCTAAAGAATTGTACAGTATAACTCAGAAAATTAGAGTCACACAGCTGTTGAGTCAAACACAGCAGTTTCTCTCTTGCATTGACCTTATACAAACCTGGATGTCTTGAGCACATAGTTCAACCAATTTTTAAATAAATTTTAATTGCTTTTAAATAAACTATAAAGAAAGAAAATATTATTTTCTATATCAATAAAGATGGCATCATATAATCCATCTTATGTTGACCAAAAAAACCCAAAGAACTGCTGAGATTCATGCAGTGATTCAGATGAGACATATGACCATAAAACTGAAATCACATCATAGTAAATCAGTCCTGTTATGTCTGCAACTCACAGGAGATATCCTATCCTCCCAAGTTCCATTTCATTGCTAGGAAGCAGATGCTGGGAATGTGCCTTGGCCAGAAACAAACTCCAGCATCACAGTCCTTTCACGCCTTACTTAGACACAGCCCTAGACAAGATCCCAGGGTGCACCGAGTCCTCATACATGCCCTGGCTTCAATCTCCACTGTTATTAGTAGTGCAGGTAGGATGATTAAGGTGAAAGGATGTTGGATGCTTATGGTGTTATTTCTATAGTGAAAATATCTTCCATACATCAGGGCCAGTAACAAAGAAAGAGATTGTTGTATGTTCTTATCCAGATTGCTCATGGGTCTATGTAAAGAATGTTACATATAGCATGGCTTTATTTTGCTTCTGTGATTCTGTACGTAGCATTTATCTAAGAAATGAAATCACAGTAGGACAAGGGGTAATGGGATGAAGGTGGAACACAAAAAGTTCCATTTAAATGTAAGAAAAAACTATTTCACTGTGAGGGTGATGGAGTAATGGAACAGGCTGCCCAGAGGGGTTGTGGAGACTCCTTCCTTGGAGGTCTTCAAGACCCGCCTGGACATGTTCCTATGTGACCTGATCTAGGTGAACCTGCTTCTGCAGCGGGGTTGCACTAGATAATCTCTAAAAGTCCCTTCCAACCTCTACCATTCTATGATTCTATGATTTTTAATATAATAAAACATTTGTCTCCACATGATCCATATTTCCATGAGAGTTTACTATATTATTGTAAAAGAAGCACTTTTGTATTTGTATTAAATTCTGTTGATTAACAGTAAGAGTCACAGTTGTAATCTTTTCTTTTGAATCTTGCAGTTAGCATCCTTTTCAGTAAATGAAAGTCTCACAGGGCATCTCTGCCCTTCGTTTTTACTTATTTGTCTAAACCTAGTAACAATGGAAGAAACACTTAGGCTTTCAAGGGAAAAATAAAAAAGTTTAAAGAAAAATCCAACACCACAAAGCCATCTTATTCCAGACAATATAATTAGGACAATTAAGGATCTAATCTCCACTCAGTACGCATATATAACTCTGATTAATGGTATCAGGAAATGCAGACTCACAGACTGTAGAATAGGTCCCTTTGCTCAGAAGAGAGCATTACTCTTGCATTTGAATGTGTCCTTTTAAAAAAATGACCCTTAAGTTTATCCCACAGCAACTATTTTCCATTTTACTGCATATTTGAAAGTATTTTAGTTTGAAGTGGTGTCAGAAAACTAAAATCTTGTTAAAAAATTCCCCACAGAATTTGAACCACATGTTTAAAGAATCACTTGAAACTAATTGCAAAATATGTGGAAGTAAATTCTGCAATACCCATGTGGACCATCTCACAGCTGGCAAGGTGGCTATATGGATGTAACAGGGAACAGAGTCCATCCAATTTATGCTCCTTAATGCAACATTATACAGGAGTACCTTTTGGAAAGATAAAAAAGGGGAATAAGAGGAATTGGAAAATGTTTCTGTACCCTCGTTTTCTTAAATGTCATTATGACCAATGATCCATGGATTGTTTCCAGGTCTACATTCGGCAGTAACAATAAACATCTATATGCAGATATGGGCTTCACTGAAAAAAAAAATCTCTCAGACAATTACAGAATCTTACATCTGTTCCAATTTTCCATATTGTAGAAGGGAGGAAATCTATCTTAGCAAGCCATTTACTGAAACAATCTCAAAACCTATTTCATTAACTCATGTTCCTCATGTCAGCTGACAAGAAAAAATATTTGAGGTTTTGTCCTCTCAGCTCTTTTGATAGGCAAAATATTACACCTCCCTCACAGATGTGCCATCATGCAGGACTGCTTTCAAAACAGTTTAAAAAAGAAATCCTGCACTGGCAATTAAATCCAATCACTCTGTTTAGATAACACATCCTGAACAAGAATCTCTTCTTTTTGCCAGTAGAATACAGATGTATTTCTAACTTGCTACATACAGTTGAAGGCCATCAGGTCATTTCTACCTAGATATACTAGAGATAGTCCATTGATTTGATACCAGACATTGTAATTCACTTGTGTATATAAAGTTCAATATCTCTAGTAACCCTCTGTGTGAAGCTTGTTATGTCTTCACTAAAAAATAAATGTGGTTAATCCTGGTAGAATGTGATTCTTCTGGGGAGTTTACTAAGAACAAAAAGTAATTAAATAATTGCTGTGTGGCCTAAGAAGGCTAATGCTCCTAGTTATCTTTATAGGAAAAAGACCTCTACTGAGGTCAACTGAAGTCTTTTAGTTGGCTTTACAGACTTTTATCATTAATAGGAACCATTAAATCTTCTAGTCTGAATTCCTTCATATTAAATTTCATCCATTTAGCTTTCCAAGGTGTCCACTACCCTGCTTCTGACTAAAATGTATCTTTCAAAAAGTCATCCTTGATTTTAGGACCTTAGCAGTTGAATGATTGATCACACTGAAACATATGTTGTTCCAGAGATTAAAATCTGTGAGAAAATATTATTTGAAAACTTGTGGATTTCAAACATTTGAATGTGCTTGATTTATGTTTCTAGAAATTGTCTATTGTCCTTCTCATTGATAAGTTTTACATTTTTACCACTCACTATTTTCCTCAGAAACTTATTCATGCAAATACATAATTTCTCCGTTCTTCTAAAAAACAAACCAGATTTTTTCTGTCTTCATAAATCTTGTTCTAGTTGTAGTTAATTAGAAGTTTCCTTCAACTGTTTTCTCTAGCTTAAAGTAATGTCTCTGTATGAGACACAAAATATGACACTTTTTCTTCCACAATTTTTAATACATGTTTAGAAACAAGAATAAATGAGTGGTTTGCAGTTAACAATATGATTTAAGCAACATTCAGATGCAGAAATACCCAAAGATATCCTAAATATGAGTTACTGCTTCATAGAGTCATAGAATGGTAGGGGTTGGAAGGGATCTTTAGAGATCATGCTTCCTTATCTATAATCATAAATTTTGTTTTGCCCTTTTGTTATAATATCACACTGGACAGTTTCTTGTCTGCTTGTCATGGTTTGATATGACAGCCACAAGTTGCTCAAAACTCTCCCCAGCTCTGAGCCAGACCCACTATTGGGGATGAGCCAATTAGATATCTGCACAACCACTTTTTAAGAAGCTGGAAGATGAGGGTTCTTACTCTTTCTTTCTTCTTCTGCCCCTTCTTATTTTCCAGCTGATGATGGTGGTTCAAGAAGTAGGAAGAGAGAGAGAAATAACCATGCAGATGCCAAAGTCAGTGACGGAAGAGAGGAGGAGGTGTGCTGGAGCAGAGACTCCCCTGCATCCTGTGGATAGGACTGGGGAAGCCGAGATTTGTTTGCATTTCATTAAAGATCTTGCATCATGGGCAGAGACTCATTTTGCTAAAGACCCCGTGCCAGGGACAATGATTCTCTTCGTTAAAGACCTCACGCCGGGGCAGTGACTATGGCCTAGAGGAGGGTCTGTCCTGTGTGAGGGACCTCATATTCACAGAGACTGTAACTGTGCGGAGGAACCCACAACAGAGAAGCTCATTAAAATTATAGCCAGAAGAAGCCATGTCCACAGTGAGGGACCCTGTATCTGTAGAAGCTGCAACTGTTGGGAAGAACCCACGTCAGAGATATTCACTAAGGACTACATCCCGTGTGAAGGACCCTGTATTGGCAGAAGTTGCAGCTGCTGGGAACAACCCACACCAGAGAAGTTCATTAAGCACTGTGTCCTTTGGGAGAGACCCTGTATCAGAGCAAGGGAAGAATGTAAGGAGTCATCCTCATCTGAGAAGAGAGAAGTGGCAGGGTCCATCTGTGAGAGACTGACCACTTCCTCCATTCCCATCCCCCCTGAGCCACTGATGGGGGAGGAGGTAGAGATACCAGGAGCAGTGAGCTGGACCCAGGAAGCAAGGAGGGATGGGGGAGGGAGATCTTAAAGTGCTGGTTGTAATTTTCTCATCATCCTACTCTCTTTTTGCTTTTTTGAACTGTTCTGTTTCTTGTAGGTAGAATAAACTTTCCTACTTTCCTCTCTAAGTCAAGTACTGGAGTCTGTTTTGCCTGGAACTGTAATTGGCAGCGAGCCCTCCCTGCCCTTGTCTCAATCCGCAACAACCTTGGTGGGTTTTTTTGGCCCCATTTTGCTGGGCCCTCTTCCATCCTAACAAAGGTGGGAGTGGATGGGTGCCATCGAGCAAGAGACTGTCATGGTACTTCTTTGCTAGCTGGGCCAAACCACGACACTGCTATAATCACTTCTCAGATGTATTGCTATCTAGAATTACAGCCCCTCATTCTGTATTAACAGTTACATACTTCAGTTTTAGAGGTATAACTTAGACATATGCAAATATGATTCTAAGTTACATTAATACTACATATTTAAGGCATTTTTACTGATCTTCAGATGTTCCTCTCCTTCAGTTGCCAATCAACTTCGGTACTAGATGCTAGCATGGCACTAATACCTAATGCTAGCTCCTTTTATCTCTGTGCAAACTCAAACCGAAAATAATGGCTAGTGAGTGGCACAAGAGTTTCAAACTAGCGATCTTGTAGATTTGACTGAAAGAGTAGGAAGTGCTGCAATAGAACATATATTACATCATTCTCAAATGCAACTGTGCCAGCAACAGCAGCTGGGAAGAGTATGGGGTTCTAATTACAGATTGCATCAATCTCTGTGAACAGAAGCAAATTTCCTTCCTAGGTTTCAGAGTTGCAGCTTGCTTGGAGAGGCGTAATGAGTTAGGATTAAATGTTCACTTACAATAGGATGACATTATAGGATGTAAGCAGATGTTGCACGTAAGAGCTTTAATGATATATATTTAAGTGCACCAAAACTTTGAACCTCTAAATTAAGTCTTTAATAACCTAACTGTACGTGTAGCAATCCCTGTCTTTATTTTGGGATGCAATGAGTGATTGGAAGAAAGTTCTCTGTGCATGTTAAATAAGATTATAAACCATCTAGAAACATCTGAAAAGAAATATTGGAAGAGAATTTCCACACCAGAAAGAGAAAATGAACATTGAATACAAACACAAATACTGAAATTGCAATGTTAAAAGTCAAAGTTTACCAGATGGTACTGAGGTAAGCATGTTATTGTATTACTTCTCCCATCACAACATTTAGCCTCAAAGAACCCAAATTAAGATAGCACTAATCTAGTCCCTTCAGCTAGGAAATCCATGTTACTAATAATGCAATTTTAGTTATGAGAGGTTAATAATATTGTAATAAATAAATTTGACTTCAAAACACATGCATTATAGACCATGATTTTCGTTCAACTACATGGCCATTTTGCTTGCGTTTTATTCCTATTACTCTGACTTAATCACTGCTGCTGGCTTCAAAAAATATTTCTTACTTACTCAGGAAGCTTATTCAACATCAAAGAATCTATTGAAAACCCTTTTAAAAGATGTATAAAAATCAGTAACAGGGTTTAAATGGATTTCCTCTGCATTGTCTGTACCATGAAATCAGGTATACTGATGCCCTTGTCTTCTCCTTTTTTGCTTAAAAGACTACACTAAAACACATTACTCTCCAGGTGTTTGGAGGTCTAAGCAGAGTCTTTATAAGTGGTGACAAGGGAATTATTTATAGATAGAAGACTAGATACCTATGCCATACTTCTGCTTCAAATAGTTGGCAGACCTGAGGGATCTCTACATAAGATCATGGTTAGATTGTCAATTCAGCTAATGCTAGAAGAAAAACAAAATGTAAGGGCTAGAAAGACAAAATAATTCCTTTTCTCTTGGTTGATGGAAAGGAATAAAAGAGAGTCGGAGAACATTTTCATTTTATTAATTATAATTAATTAACTAGTTATTCCTCATAGAGTAGATATCTATGAGCAGAAAACAAGGTATTGCTTAATAAGTTTTGTTGTTTACTAAAAAGAATCATGAACCATGAGTTTTAAAACGGCAAATAAAGCTATTTTTAGTGGAATTCCCTAGATAAATTTTATGGTAAACTCTATGATACTGTATAGAAGCACCTTTCAAAATTGAAGTGCAGATAAATAATGAGCACTGTAAAAAACTACTACTTTATTCAGTAATTCAGAACAGAGTTTTACTTCCACATTACTCTTCTAGTAAGAGAGCAGTCCATATTTTCATCTCTATGAATGATCTACCTTGTACACTATTTATATTAATAAAAATTTTGAGAAGAGTGGGGTTGTCAGGGAGAAGCAGGAGCTGCTCTGTGAAGGAGGAAATGCAGGAGCTGACGGTATCTCCAGAGAGGACCATGTCCTCATTGACAGGTACCACTTTGGACAGGGTGGTCACAGCAGTGGAAACTACCAATAGCCCAGTGAAAATGAGAAAACATGAGATGTTGAAACAGGTCCAAGGTCAAGTCAACTCAGGAAATTCAGCCAGCATCAGCTGAGGACAGGTACAGATACATCTAAAACACAACTCAGCAACAAGTGCAGGATGAACTGAAATGGGGCAGCCAGGTCCATATGTAGAATGTGGGAGAGAGTTTCAAGTCGTCCTAGTCAGAGCCACTGAGTGCCTCAGGGCCTTGACACAGAGAGCTGCTTTTTTTTTTTTTCCCACTTTTTTTTTAATGCTAAATACACTGCTTCTGGGATGTACTTACAATGTAATTACTTTTCTTATATTTTGACAGATATGTACAGTTGTGCTCTTCAAGTACTTAAAATTCTTATTACGTGGGTTTATTCATTTCAATAAGAGCAATATGCAATACCTATCCATAAATAAATATGAAATTGGGTCATATTAGTTCAGTGACAGCAGTTAAAGCTTAAAGCTTCCTATGCAAAATTAGACAGAAGATACAAAGAAAAATTCTTAGTGATCTCATAGTATCTATATATGGAAGGAGGTGGTTTTGTCCAGCAGTCCACTGCTGCAACAACTGAACTGCTGAATCACATAAAGTCCAGGAACCACAGAGAGTCCAGTTCTGTATGCACACACCTGCTTCCAGCAGCATGGCTCCATCCCTACAGGCACTTCCCAGGAACAGTATGTTATTTTCATTGCTATGGCAGGGAGAGCTTGAATTTAACACTGAGATTACTTTTATTTAAACACTGCACAACTCAAGCAGCAAGAGTTTGGCTTTGACTGCAGACCAGAGCCTCAGGCTTTGAAAATAGAAGCCAAACTTTGTTCTCTAAAGCTGCATCCCACTTCCTTGCTGAAAAAATAGCAACTACTCCATGTAGAACCTATGCAGAAGTATGCAACTTCTCAAGGATAGATTTTTATTGGGAAGAGTCCCTGTGCAGAGAAAATCTTACTGAAGTACTGAATAAACATGGTGACACAGAGCAAGTACAATTATCTAAATTTAGAGCACTGATTTAAATCCCTTCACCTTACATTGCCGATTATGTCTATTTTAGGAGCATAGTTGCCACCAGAGAAAGACATTTCCACAAATGAATTAGAACACTAGTGGCGTAGAGGCAGGATTTTTTTTCTACTGCCCATAAAGTCGAAGCAACTCTCCCGACTTAAGTGGTCCACGCTGGATGATCTCATGTGAGCCTGTAAAAGTAACTAGTAGAAATGTCACTTCTGCAAATCCTTCTTCTTTTCCACCCATGTGTTCTTGAGTTTAGAATAAGTTTGTCCACTTTTTTTTTTTTTAATAAGTGGATGAGAGTACAAAGATTATTCTTTTCTTCACGTAGGCTGCACAAACATAGGTTTCTCTATGCCTGGAAACAGTACTGGGAGATGTGGCTAGTGGGATAAGCATGGTTTTGTTAGTCAAATTGTGCTGTGAATCCAAGAGTTTGGAGAGATATGAATTCTCATGGATTTATTCTTCATTTGATGTTCACTTGTATAGTGGTTTAACTCTATCTTGATGCCAGGTGCCCACCAAGTTGTTCTATCGCTCCTCCTCCTCAACTGGACAGGGGAGAAAGAAATATAACACAGGGTTCATGGGTGGAGATAAGGCAGGGAGATCACTCAACAATTACCATTACAGGGAAAACAGACTCAACTTGGGGAGAAATGGTTTGATGGATGAAAACAAAACAGTGAGATGAGAAATAAAATGGAATCTTAAAATACCTCCTTCCACCCTTCCTTATCCCAGGACTGTCATTCCTTACCCCTCAGCAGGGCAGAGGATGATGGATGGGAGATGAGGGTTCATTCAAGATGTATTTTGCTGCTGCTTCTTTTCAGGGGGAGGCCTCCTCACACTTCCCACTGCTACAGTGTGGAGTCCCTCCCACAGGAGACAGTCCCTCATGAACTTCTTCGACATGAGTGCTTCCCATGGGCTCCAGTTCTTCATGAAGTGCTCCAGTGTGGATCCTTCCCACAGAGTAGAAAGTTCTTCACAAACTGCCCCAATGTAGGTCTCATCCACAGTGGAAACAATCCTTCAGAAAAAGACTACTCCAACATGAGTCACCTATGCGGTAACAAGTCCTGACTACAAACCTGGTCCATCATGTGCTTCTCTCTCCATGGGTTCCCAGGTCCTGCCAGGAACTTACTCCAGCACAGGTTTCCCACAGAGTCACAGCCTCCTTCAGGCATACACCTGCTCTGGCATGGGGTCCTCCACAGGCTGCCAGTGGATCTCTGCACACTGGTGGCCTCCATGGACTGCAGGGGCACAGCTGCCTCACCATGGGCTGCACCACAGGTCACAGGGGAATGTGTCACAAGGAAAGATGCCTGGGCATCTGCTCCCCCTCCTTCTCCCCTCACCTTAGTGTCTGTGGAGATGTTGTTCTCACATCACTCCCTTCTACTGCTGCCGCAATTTGACATTTGCATAGCAAATTCTTCCCCTTCTGCAGTATGTTAATCACAGAGGTATTACCTCAATCACTAATTGGCCAGACCTTGCTCAGTGGCAGGTCCATCTTAGAGCCGACTGTCACTGGCCCTGCCAGATTCACGGGAAACTTCTGGCAGCTCTGTTTAAAGAAGCCACCTCTGTAGTCTCCTACTGCCAAAATGGGGACACACAAAACCACTACAACTTGCAAGGGAGTGATGAAATGCATAATATTGCTCTGAAATAAAATTTTATTTTTAAGTCTTCTCCTATGTGTCTAGTTTAGCCAACAAACATGAGTTTTCTTTATTCTCTCAATTAAGTACTTAGCTCTTTTTGAGATCTTTTTTTTCTATTTTCTTTCAGTCTTACCACCTTCCTTTGGTGTCTTCTTCTCTATGGCCAGCCCTCTGGAATAGTACATTTTTCTCCTGTCACCCATTCATCACCCATTCAGATTTTATTGTCTTGTCAATATTATAAATGCACTACCTGGTTGCTCAGTCAACATCTGCATTACAAATACTATTATTTTTATAATTGAACCATTTAAAATTGTAATTGAACCAAAAGTTACCCTACAAGTACTTGCTCACTTACAATGTTTTCTTCAAATCTTTAAGGGGAAAACAAGGATCTTTTAAAAGCTCTTACTATTCTGAATCCAAGATAAAGACTGTCATGGTAATTGCTAGAAAAAAAATCTATTGCCAGTCCTGCTTTCCCATTCCAAGGTAGTGTTACTGCATATAACAAGTGCTTTTCTGATACTTCATCTTTAATTTAGACTTCCCTAGAATTTGTCAGCTTAAGCCAGAGACTTAACACTATTTTTATGCAGCTTTTTTGTACTTAACGACAGACAATCCATTCTGCTGTGGAGCAGTAAACAAGCTCACTGCAAGATGCCAATTGGGAATCACAATGGGAAATAACTGATCTCCTGTGTGATATTAGCTAAAATCGTGTGTCCTACAGACAACCTTGAGACTTGGTAAAACATTGTTTTGTGAGAGATTAACACACACTTAATACAAACTGCAGCAAACCCCATCCATTATCAGATAATAGAGACATTTTTAAAGCAATTTTAGTTTCTTGAGAGGCGATTAACGCTGGCAATCATATATGTCTGGTGAGAGGTGCCTGTATTTATAGTGTATGTGTGCATATGTTTGTGTGTTTATGAAGTTAAAAGCAACTTTAAATCTGACTTCCTTTATTTAGTTGACACTGATGCTAGCATAGTACTAAGGTACTATTGATTAATTTAGAGACATATAAGGATCAAATTTACCTGTTTTCTCAGGTGACTAGGAGCTGCTGTGGTTCACATCAAAACATAAGAGCTGTAAATCTGAAATAACTGGTAAAAGTGATGGGTGGGGGGGAGTGGTTTTGAGCTTTTGACTATTTGGATTAAGAAAAATAGTCTAAAGCAGATAAAATGTGCTGTCGATGCTTGCAAGCAATCTTAGTGAAACATTTTCTTAACACAGTAGTAAGATTGAAGGAAAGAAAATTTAGGGAGTCATCTCTTTACACCCATCAAATACTTGCCTCCTCCCCAAAACCAAACTAAGATCATATAAAAACCTCAGATCTAAGTCTAACTGGGTTTCTAGTTTTGTTTGGTGGTGAAAAGATATAAGAAAGAAAACTTTAAACTTAACAGCTAATAAACTAAGGATAATGTATCATACCTGATTTTTTAACTTATTCAGGTCACAGAGACTGTAAAGGAAACCATGACTCAGGATGCCTGATAAATATATCTTCATTTAAACACATCAGTTGGTGCCAAATCATTCACAATCTAGTGATCTTTCCTTTGTAATCAAACAAGATAAAGACTTGCTATCCTCAGTCATTTCACCTTAAAGTAATCCTCAACATGCTGCACAAAGTATGGTTACATTCAGTGTGAAAGAACACTGTAAGGAATATCAAGGAACTCCAGTGGGGTAAGATAAGAATTAGCAGCATTAGCAGACCAGGTCTCTCTTAGTGTCCTATTTTGTACAACCAGGAGATTGTAGTTGGAGATGTATCAGCTTACCTCAGTCAGCGTTATTCCATTTTCTCTTGCCACCCACTGGCTGAGAATTTCTACCTTGTACTATTCAAGTTGCTCTGTCAACTGTCAGTGTTAGCTTGATAAGTACTTTGCCTTTCCCAGTTAAAATGCATAGTAGGTCATACATATGAAAAGCACTCCTATTTCTTGTAAATGATCAGAATTCACATTGTGTCCTGGGGTTATCAAAAAGCCCCTATAAATATGTCCAACTGTTCTGGCTTAGGTGATTCTTACAGTTGCATAGTATGGGCTTCAGGTATTGTTACTGTTAAATGCTTTTCTTTGACTGGGAAACTTTTATCAGAGAAAGCTATTATCTGCCTTACCTCCTGGACAACACCATAAAGCCAAAGATTCTTTGCTGCTATTGTGACAATGTACTTGCTACATTTTAGTTACTTGTTCTTCCCTTTTTGTGTTTGGATAGATATACATATATAAGTGAAAGTTACCCATTTCTTTCTAAAAATATAAAATTATTAATAGCAATTATCTCAACTTGTTTCTTAATTGCACTTGTAGGCAGAGTCTTGTTTAAATATCATATAAACACAATGTGCTATTTGAGTACTGATAATATATATTCCCAAACCTCACTGGTACTTGAGGGGAAAAAACAAATGACAGTGTAAGTAATATTTACATTAAAACAAATTGATGTGCAATATTGATTATCCTACTCCACTTACTGTAGTAGCTAGATGCACCATAGATTTCAGGGTAGGTGGGACAGCAGCATCTGTGGAAGAGTAGTACTAGCTTCCCATGCCTGGGGAAGGGAACAGACAGTTTGAACGTAGAAAAGGGGGTCAGTATGCAGTTGGGAAATCTTCTCTTTTGGAGTGATGATGGAGTTGTGAAAAAGCAGCATATGATCCTAGAAAGGGCTCCATAAGGAAGTGCTTCACCTTAGAGCTTTGTAGTAATTGTGCTAATTGAGACTCAAATGTATTTCCAGGAGGGTTTAAAATGCAGTAGATGCTGACAGTTAGTGTTAGGCTTATATTTTCTCTGTTTAGTGTTAGACATGATTCTCTGTGTTGTAATGTGGATAAGCATAGAAAAATAACAATATTTCTGACATAATGTGGTTTTGTCAGGCTGCACATATAGACTAATAGTAGGCAAGCAGGACAGTTTGCCCTAAGGCCCATCACTTGGAAGAATTAGAGAGCCTAAATGTTTTACAGTAGAATATATCATTATACCAATAGGAAATGTACAGCAATCATATATTTGTGAATACAGTGGTGGGAGTTAAAACTTTTGTCCTGGACCTCTTTGTTCTATGTCGTTACTTTCAGGGGAAAGCCTCGATCTGGCATAAAAAATTCCTCAAATTCATTTGGAAGAAGACTATATGGCTAGGTCCTGTTAAAAAAAAAAAAAAAACAAAACACAAAAAAAAGGAAAGGAAAGAAAATAAAAGAGCACAACAACCAACCAACCAACCAAAAAAGCCTCACTATATTTTACATGGCTTGCATATTTGTAAGAAAACATTGCAAGAGAAACATTGCCTAATTTCCAGCATTTTGCTTCATCAGGAGGTAAGAATGAATTCATTAGTCTCTCCTGCATCTCCTATGCTGAAAAATATATGCTTCAGAAGAAAAAGCCTAAGGACTTTATACTCCATCTTCCTGATTTCCCAGAATGTTAACAGTGAAGCCTAAGTGACTTGGATCCTATTATAAGCATGTTTTAAGCTAATCCAGGGTCCTAAATGCAGCACAGAGGGGATTCTTTGAAATGGGAAATTCTTGGCCAAAAATGCAAAGACATATCTTGTTTAAGCCAAGCAGTGTAGGAAAGTGAGGTGAAATAATAAGTACTGTGTTATTGACCTTCCTGTGGTTTATCTGTGTAAGCTTTGGGAAGCATAGCACAGCTGATAATTAAAGTTTGTACAGTACTCCAATACCAATATGATTTTTCTTTTTCTCTCAGATAAAGAAGGATCAGTACATTAAAGCTCAGAATCACCTTACATTTGAACATATATGTTTGCCAATATGCAAGTTACAAGCCTTGTAGTAGTGGGCTAAGTGGGGATTTCTGTTTATATTTTGTTCTTCATTGACAGCAAGTCTTATATTATACGGAGAAGGTGGCTAAATTCAATCTAATGTCCAGTTTGACTGTTTGTTGATACTATCTGCTTCAAAGAATTACCTAACTCATGTGTTGCTTTAGCATTGGCTTTTGCAGTAAATATGCTAGAACTCTATTTTTCTGAACTCGTGGATGTGTATATGAAACAGTTTGTCCCTCTTTCTCCTCATTAGCACCCTAGCTGATTCGTATTGAACTACAAAATAATACAACACTAAGAAGCAGAATAGCAAAACCATGTTTGTCATCCTTGGCAGCAAGAGGTGTTATTTCCTGCATGCAATAATGCATGAAAGTTCTTAACAGAGAATAAACCAACAATCAAGTGTCAACAGCTGAAGCATATGAAATAAAAGCCTTTTGCATTTTAAGCAGAGTGGATTGAAGAAAAAGACAGAAAATAAGACAGTGTAAAAACCCCAGAAAAGAGAGAAGTCAAGACAATAGGCACATCTGATACAATCAGCAGCAGTCCTAGTACACTCATTATCTAACCAAGGGTGTTCCACTGGAATCCCAAACCATTAGATGACCAAATATTTTGCCTTTAGAAAAACTGAATGATCTGATAATGGGCACATGGCATGATATAATTGTCTCATGCTTTAATCCTAGCTTCTTTCACTTCATAACTCAGGATCAATCACTTTTCCCTCCCTCTAAGTCCGAATAATTACACCTATCCTACTTCACAAAGGTGGTATCAGGAACAATTCAATTGATGCCTGTGCAGTGCTTTAAGAAACCTGGGTGGGTAGATCAATGCTAAATTAGAGCAGGCAATTATATTCAGCCTGAGGGGGAGAAATCAATATCCATATGGCAAGGAATACTTTCATGGGTCTGTTTTAAATTTCCCTTACTCCAGCCTTACATCTCTGTATTTTGTATACTTGGAATTAGTTCTGGACATCACAGGAACGACAAGAGCATGGTCAGATCCAATGGGTCCATATCTGCGAGGAACAACAGCAAAAATGCTCTACATGGGACTGGGAGAGAAAGCAAAGAGCAAAAATGGTTACAGCTGAAGCTATTCCATACTGTGCACAGTAGTTTCATTTCTCTGCTTTTACACAGGCTTAGATTTTTATCAAGGTTTACCTTTTAGGGAAATAATTTTATTACATTTCTAGGGGAAAATTGAAAATGCTGACACTGAGTTCTTGCATTATGTGGAAGAATCTTTCCTTCTTTTGTAATAATGACTGAAATTTTTATTTGGTTACTGTCTCTGTAATATTATTTCTTAAATGAAGTAAGTCATGAGCCTTCGAAATCCATTGATTGATTTTATATTAGAGGGTAAAAAAAAAGTTGCTAAAGATTGCTTTTATGTCTAAATACTTAAATTCAACTAATAAATATTCTCAAAATATTACATATATCTCAAAACAATACTGAACCATGAAAACATTGAAATATGTTTATAAAATATTTTCCTCATATGCATTATGGGGAAAAAATCTGGCAGATTTTGTAGAAAAGCACACTTTTTGCAAAAAATGTAATACTTTATTAAAAAAGGTTATAATTTTGCTATCATCCCTGAACCACTCTAAAAGGTTCGTAGAAATGTCTTGTAGAATACAGCAATAAGGGCTGTGAGGTCTGTTTTGGTAGGAGTGTGAGTTATAGCAAATGCAGTCATCTATAGTTATTAGAACAAATCCTTTGGGGAAAGGGGAGAAGTTGGCAGCTAGGATTATTTTAGGAGAGCCCTGGAGCTTGAGACTTCACTTCCCAGATCCAGTGCCAGAATTAAAGAACAGCTCAGATTTGGGCCTGGAAAGCACACTGTATTAATAACAACAGATGTCTTCCTGGATAAAGCATACACACAAGTCTACATGTATATTGCCCTTTGTGGTCCTGCAAACCAGTAAGGAGTCTTTCAAAACTGGATTAGATTTGAGCATTGTCCCTTTTCTTCTGGTGTTTATTACTAATGAAATGCATGTTTTGCAAAGTTGGTGCAAAGCACAATGAATCTCCACAAGTTAAAAAGACTGGATCCTTTCACAAAAATGTGCTTCTACCTGAAATCTGTCTTTTTACTTGTACTGATGATGCTGTTGCTGGTATTTGGGACTTGCAATTAAAAGTTGTGAAAGTTTTTGTTTATTTTGCAGTAGAATTCTTAAATATTTATGAAGGACCTTAAATCTAGCTCGCCTTGAGGAAATATAGATGAATTAATAATTTATGTGGTTGTTTTGCAGAAAATTAAAGGTTGTGAACAAGTGTTTAAAAATTAAATCATCCACAATCTAAGATAGCAGATGTTATTTTGTTAAAATCTTGCAAACAACAAAGTACAATGAGGTGTTATCTTCTCCTTGGTCCAACTAAAATCTTAATGATTCATTACAATTGAGCAGATTCTAAAGCCTGAGGCTAACTAATGTCAGAATAATGAAGAGGAACTTCAATTATGTAGCCTAGGTTTTTTTAATTTGTTTTTGTTTTATTTTATTGCCTGCAGTGAGAAATACTCTGTATCTGTATATTACATACTGATTTGTAAAATGCTGCACCCTTACAAACACCACTGTGCATTCCATTAGTAGTCCTACAATAGAATTCTACAATAGTCCTACAATAGAAACTAAAATGCATGTGCACCTGCCTGCATAAATAATAGTAATAATAACAACAACAACAATGATATTTTAGATGGAAAAGAGATCCTGCAATTGCACAGCTTAGTAAATTAATGATTCTTACTCTTTCTTGGGGTTTTTTTCTTTATTTTTCTTTTTTATCAATGACAGCAGTCTCTAGCTCTGACTTAGTCTAGACATCATAGTTACCTAATTTCTGGTCAGCATCATAAGTCAATAAACTAGGAAAAATGGCTTTCAGGTAGGTTCTATAATGGGTTTCCTCTGACTTTAATGAGCTGCTCTGACAACACAGTTCTAAATTCTGGTTTCATATATTTAAATGCTTTCCATTATGAAATCTGTATTGAGAAGTTTTAAACAAATTGTCTTTCTGGAATTAAGGCCAAGCATGAAGTCTTCTGGAGCTTTTTACAATAAAATTCTCTTTACAACTACAGTATCTGTGTCCTAAACATGGTCTGATGGCAAGTCCTGCTTCTGGATCTGTTCCCAGTGCAAGGCTTCTACTAAGTTGCAAAAGCCTCACAGAAAGAAAAAATAAACAGTACCAGAACTTGGAGAAAAATCTGTTCTATGAACACAAATTGAAAGAGGTCTGTAAGTGCAGATTTTCATACACGATCCAAAGTAACCACACATTAATTTATCTTCTTCTTTTTTGCCTGTTATGACTGTGACTTCAACTGGATAAAACTTGGTAATTTTGTCAATGTAAAGACATCAGCATCTCACTCTGTAACCACAACTGCAAATATAAAAGAGATTTTTTTACCCTTCGAATAAAAGATCTATACAGCAGAGCAGATGAGAGAATTTAGTGCTTAGATTCGATCTAAAAAGAACCCAAAGGATTTCATTGCTATTAAGAATGTAAGTTAAGCGATGTCTTTAATTTAAAAAAAAAGTATACATAGGAAAAAATACAGTTATAAAGGGGTACTCTTTAAAGATACCATGTAAGGACTTAGCAATGTGATTCCCAAGATGAGAATAAAGACAGAACAGCTAAAAACTTGTACATTACTTGATAATATAATTCAACTCTGCAGTTTGGCATTTTCTGCTGAGAGGAAGCCAATATTGGCAAGTCATCTATAGTGATGCTAAATTATGGTTACTATAGGTATATAAGACTGTAATTGCACAGTAATAACAAATGAGAAACTCACAAAAAAAACCCTTACACACAAAACAGTTAATATACTCAGTTTATTCTGTTTTCCTTCTAAATGTTCATCTTCAATCCGCATTGCAAGAATCAATCTCTTTTTTTCTTGTTTGGATTTTTTTTCCTGTTCCGTGTTGCTGTTTATGAGATTGAATACTCCTAGTAATTCCAGAGGAAGTTAAGTTTTCCTAGCACAGATATATTAGTAAAATGGCAGCACTCTGAATAAACCGGAGTGCTTGAAAGTAGAACCACTTCCTAAATATTCTAAATATAAGAAACATAATGAAGAGATTGATTTGATAGCATTAGAAGCTTGCATCTCCTGACTTTCTCTAGATATGCATTTCCACATATGCAATCTTTCCCTTTTTTACATTCTTTCTACTGATCAAATTAATCTCATGTTCCTACTGCTGTGGTTATTTTCATCATTTATGTCAGTGTTATTCAACACAGTCAAAACATAAATCCTGTGCCTACTTTTTAAGGGTCCATTATGAGATGTTAACCATTTTGTTCTTCCTTTCCAGACACGAAATGAAATTTATTAATGTGATCAAGTTTTACAGGCTTTCCGTGTGCTTCAGAGCATTGCTGTGACAAGTACTAGTACTGCAAAGACAAAATATTAGGAATAGATTTTGAAACAACTGGTTTTAGTTGCGTAAGATATGATTGAAAACCAGAGTTATAGCACATAGAAAACATCAGGGGTCTGAAATTTATTCTTGCTTACTAGTGGTTGAAAAAGGAGATAAAAGAAAACCTTTTGAAATCTGCCATGGAACAGAGAAGACCATCTGGCATCCCTCCAAATATCTGGCAAATCAATGGTTAAAGAATACACCTCATGCCTTGAAGCTCAAGGGTCAGATCTTTACTCAAAATAACCTGAAATTAAAATTTCTGCCTTTGTCTTTTCTGATAAAATTTCTGGGAACACTTTCTCTGAAATATTTTAGTTTCAATGAAACATCTCATAACAAGGAAAATAATTTTGGATGAACACTGTTAAGTACAGCATTGTTAAGTACCAAAAAAGTCTATGCAGCTGCATCTGTGTAAAACAGTCTAGAGCAAAGGATCTAAGAAACACTGTCAAGCATTAAATGAAAATGTTATAATTGTGTTTCTCAAAAACTCTTTTTATCTGGAAACAAAAAGTAAGATACAGAAGTGTTTTGAGAATTTGATAATGTATCTGACACTTCTTCCTATTTCCAAATGACTTGGAATTCACAAACAGTTGATTTGCATAATATCAACAAGCATTGCAGATTAAATGCAAGTTATCACTTTCAGCAAGACTAGCCAATCTGAAAGTGTGTTGTCCTTTACATTTTAGCAGTCACATCTCATTACACAGTTAATGTGCTATTACTCCATCTAAAATGACATGACTGGTAAAATTCGAGGAATTAAACAATATCTCATACTAGAAACTCACTCTTCCTCTCTCTGAAGTAGTTGTCAATTCTATTTTGAATGAACCAATAAATCTTGCCTAAACTACCTATATGGGAGAGCTAGCTAACTTAGTAGCTATCTTAATACTAGAAGAATGAAAAGCCAGACTTGAACAACTTGGCATGTCACTAAAAAGGAAAAATAAAAGAGTGTCATGTGATGTTTGTTTCTTTGAAATTGCTTTGGAAGCCTGTTACAGTGGAATAGAAGCTTTTCTCTTCTGTTTATGTATTCAATGACACACACATACAAAATATAACAAGTTTGTACTTTTTTAATTAAAAAAAATCACAGAGATAAATATTAAGGAAAATATATTGCAAAATTTGATTCTTTTTGGAAGCTGAGTACTAAGAATTGACAGCAGATGGAAATATCTTAGTCCTGCACATGTGACATATATAGTCCTTAGACAAATGCAAATTCTGTTAACTTTGGTGAGTAATCTGTTTCAGTGCCAGCTTTGAACTATAATGTTATATTTTATCTGGAGTTTGAGAAGGTCTGTGCCCTAATCAGAATGGCATCTACACCCGAATTCAAAGAAGAATTGATTTGACTTGTTTTCTTCAGCAGTGGGAAGATTGATATAAGATGTTATTTCAGTCTTAAGATTGGGGACCACTATACAAACTTAGATCTATGAGATTTCCTTTTTCTTCTGTTCTATGTGAGGCTGGAATTTAGAGAAAAAAAGAAAAAACTTTATATCTGAACCTACTTAAGTTTGACATAAGAAATGTTTAAATGAAGCATAAGATTTTTCTTTAAAGAACAAGAAAAAAAAAGACCAGATTCATCTAGAATATTTCTAACGCCAACAATCATTACTTAACAGTTCAGGACATTTTCATAATCTCTAAAGTGACTAGTTCTGTCTAAGTCATATACAATAACAGGAGGAGGATTGCAGAATCAGTAATACAAATTAGTCTGGTAAGGAGTAGCAACAGCTGTAGAAAAGGAGGTTCTCCCAAGTTGGTGGTAATCATATGTTTGTCTCAATCTAGCACCCTTAGCCAGTGGCATCAACATCTCTTTCACATAATTAGAAACAAAAATCATTAATAAGATTGTTTAGTAAAGCCTATTACATAAAAAAGGCCCTCACAAAAAAAAAAAAAAATTAAAGTCCTGTTCTAAGCTGATGTCAAGTGTCTGTCTTTCTCAGTTTTCTTTTGTCAGTCAATTGGTGTCTTTGGAGACAAATTCTTTCTTGGTAGTAGTTGAGTTAAGTATTAAGTGGGCAAAAGCATTTTATGTGATAGAACACATTTGGGTTATTTTGTGCATCAAAGGCAAACAACAATGGAGGATCATAATGGCTGATACTTTCTCTACTAGGATTTTGGAAAACTTCTGAAATTTAGAAGAAGAAAAGTAACAACATTTAATCTTTTTTTTCACTCAATGATCTTAAATATATATTTAATATTTTTAGAGTCATAATAGTATTTTCTTAATTCAAGTAAACAAAAATTATAGACAGCACATTTAGACTTTGCACCAAGAAATCATTAGAGATACTTCAATTTTTTATACAAAATTTTTCTGCAAAATAGATTGCATCATATATACCTGTTGTAAAGAACAGCTGTTTTTCCATTTACAAAGAGGACATTTTCATGTTGTAATACTGAATACTCTATAGTATTTTAAGAACTAGAAGACTATGAAATTTGCTAAACTGTCAAGTACATCACACTTCAGCAAAATTATTACCTGTTTATATTTTATTGTGGAAACAGAAATATTTATATTTAATCTCTAGAATAAATCTCCTACATGTAATTTTTTGTTGCTGTTGCAAGGCCATTACGAAGGATCAACATTAAAGAATGCTCCTAGATTCTGCTCCAGTATAAATAAAACAGTTTTTATTACAAAGTTTTCACTCAGGAAAGAGATACACACTATATATGTTTTTCATACTTGAAGAATAAAAAAAAAAAAGTGACAGAACTTAATTTTTCTGAGACATATCAGAAATGAGAGAACTATACATTAGATACTTGCTATGGTAATGGAAAAAGTTTTCTTTATGGAGTCACTAAGACATATGCAATTTTTTTCACATGTCTGCAAATTATAAACTGGAACTCTACAAAAATATATTGGCAATTGTTTTTTCTGACTGACTTTAATTTTATCTTTCCCAATTTATGAGGAAAGGCTGTGGGAACTGGGGCTGTTTAGTCTAGAGAAGAGGAGACTGAGGGGGAATCTTATTAACATTTATAAATATCTAAAGGGTGGGTGTCAGGAGGTTGGGACATCCCTTTTTTTCTACAGTATCTAGCAACAAGATAAGGGGTAATGGGATGAAGCTGGAACACAAAAAATTCCATTTAAATATAACAAAAAACTATTTTAATGTGAGTGTGACGAAGCAGTGGAACAAGCTGCCCAGAGGGGTTGTGGAGTCTCCTGCCTTGGAGGTCTTCAAGACCCACCTGGACATGTTCCTATGAGATCTGATCTAGGCTGACTTGCTTCTGCAGGGGGGTTGGATTAAATGATCTCTAAAG
Source organism: Colius striatus (assembly GCF_028858725.1). Classification (NCBI taxonomy): domain Eukaryota; kingdom Metazoa; phylum Chordata; class Aves; order Coliiformes; family Coliidae; genus Colius; species Colius striatus. The sequence goes on along the minus strand of NC_084760.1, from coordinate 52,022,132 downwards.
GTCCCTTCCAACCCCTACCATTCTATGATTCTATGATTCTATGAACTTCTTTTAGATTTTTTTTTATTTTATATCTCCCATTTAAAAAAAAACAATTAAAACAATTAAAATTAAATGTCTGAATGTCAGAATCCAGTAGTTTGAATATTTCATGTTCTTTTTATTTCATTCTCACCTTATACCATTAATATGTACTCAGAATACATACTGAGCAATATATCTATCTTGTAGAGCAACCACTAGGACTATAGACAGGTCCTTGAGACTTCCATTCTTGGACAACTAATTCTTTCCAAATGACCAAAAGGTTACCTTACAGAAACAGAGGCAGTATATATTGTGATGCTCTTAAGATAATGTGTTTTAGATGAATAGCTTTCAGATGGTATTGCTTACTAGTATGATGTCATAGGGAGTTTAAAAAAAAAAAAGTGGAAATATCATTAAAAAAATCGTAACTGCTACCACAAAAAGAGCCTAAAAAATTCCTGATAATTTCTCTCCATCTCTCCAAATTTCCAGTGAAAAAGATTCCCTAATTTCCACGGGAAATTGTCCATGTTTAACCACCAGAACTGCAGCTTTTCTTTGTAAGCCTTACAAAAGAATAGTTCCTTGCAGAAAAGAAAAAGAAAAGGAAAATTGTCTTTTGAAAAGGTGTATTTAGAAGAATGAAAAGCAACAGTCCCAGCTGGTATCTACTGCGGGCTTCATCAAGAGAAACAGTGTTTTCTTCTTCTGAAAGGCTGTTATTTATCATTCTAAGGGGGGCATTTTTTACATTCCGCTTTCCTTCAGAAATATTATCCCAAAAATACTCCATATTTTCAGTAGTCATCTCCTTTTCTAATCCTCATATTTACTAGCTTCCTTAGTATACACATACATGTGCGTCTATAAAAACACACATACATACACACACACATTTTGATTCCACATGTATTTTAACTCTGAAATAACATATCCTTGCTATCATGTCAGTGTGCTAGTTGAATTGGTATCCTTTTTTCTTTGTTGCCCGGACTATTATAACAAAATTGTCTCCACTTGTGATCATATTATAAAGATTCCTAAAGCTCTGACAACTCCAGGCATTATGATATACTCTTCTTATATAGCTAAAGCAGACACAGGGAGTAGAGTTCTCTGTAGAGCACAAGTAAAGATTTATAGACATGGTGAAAGAACACTTTCCCTGCTGCCTTCTTAAAATAATTATGACTTTCCATGAATCTCTTTCTAAATCAAGTGCAGAATGACAAAAGCGTAAGGAAACAAGCCGCGAAAAATAGCGGACTTATTTCAGCAGCATATCACATCCTTTGGTGAAAACTGTATATAATTATTTCAAGAAGACATATGTGCCTCAATATTAAAAATAAGTATTCATTGTGCCTGCCACTATATTTCAAGAGATTGCTTTCTGCCTTGATTGTTGTGTCACTGTAATACTTCCATATGATGGTACTAAATATTGGAGTGAACAAATATGAAGTTAGATACATATAAAAGGGCATTATATGACACAAAATAAACATAATAGATTGAACAATTCTAATAGTCATGAAGAAATATTCTTACTTAGAAACAAAAAGTAAGTTATCCTGAAATTTTAGAGAGATTTTTACTGCTCTTCATTCAGGCTGACAGATGACTTTGATTTGTGTGATCTAACAGTAGCAGCTATGTGTGCTTAGGGATAGGTGAGGTTAGATAGTTGCTGCGTGTTAAGGGTGTCAACGACTTTCAATATATCTTACTGTAGCAGTCTATGCCACTGAATTAGTACTCTTCATTCTTTGTGTTAATTACACAGAATAAAATCATTTAAGACTAGTTGTTAACTTGTCGAGAAATGGTGGGTACAAAAATTTCCCTTCTGTTATATGGATCATAAATGGAGGATTTCTCTCTCAGGTGCTCTCTGATGGCCTCTCTCAGCTGAACAGTGCCTTGATGAGCTGTATAACCATCCTCATGTGTGTCTGTTCAAGTCCTCAGCTCACTGAGGTCCTCACACTTCTGGCAAGGTTTGTCCTCAGCCTCACAAGCATGGGGCAACACATGAAATCCTCGAATAATAACAGGATTCTGTTATTTGGTGAAGGGCATCCTGTTCATGACAAGTTATCAGCAAACATTTTTATAAGGAAACTTCATTCAGAGTCATCCTTAACTGACTATTTCCCTCTTACTTGTCTCCCTGGCTGTTTGGCTCCACTCAGGTACGTAGGCTGTTACCCCATTCTCCTTGGGTTTGTAATCACAATTTATCTGACCATCAGACACTGACATGGCCTCAAATTCTGTAAATGATTTCATGACGTGAACATGATCCCTGCATTTTAGAGCAAAATTGCTAAAGCCATTCAGATAGACTCCTGTTGTTACATAGTGGTACATTCAGCTAATACACTCAGATCCAGGGAAAATCACTAAATGTAGGCACTAAAAGATGATCTGGACACACAAAATAACTAAATAAGAACTTCTGATCTAAAGCATTTGTATTATTAAATTGCATTAAACCAAAAGGTGTCAATCTGTAATGACTTCAAAGAAAATTCTAACATAAATTCAAAAGGTTTATGAACTACAAAGGGTTGGCACTCAGAGGGTCTGAGAGCGGACACGCATGACAAAGCACTTTAAATAAAAGACTGAACAGTAAAATACAAAGCAGGTTTACTTCTGCAAAGAAACAGAAATAACTGCTGAAAGAAAATAGTTACTTTAGACCCATTAGGTTTGCTTATTTTGCTTAGCACACCTGCCACACTGTATTAAACTTCTGTGCCAATGGATCTTGGTGGATGGTAAAGCCTTATAACAGCTTGATTCTTATATATAAGGTAATTTTATTATTTAAAATGAAATATTTCTGATGTTTGTGTCCTTGGAAGACAGGCATCCAGGTAGTTCTTTAAGCTGTATGTGATCTTGTGCATGCAAGGAGTAATAAGAAAAACAGAAAGTTCTAAAGTAACACTTGTTTCAAATGCTGTGATGTTGGCTTCAGTTTCATTTAAGCTACTTAGTTTATTAAGTTAGTTATCAAGATTCTTTAATCTAAAGCAGACAAAGCAGAGGGAAAGACAATGATGGAAAATAAAAATGTCCTAGTAACAGACTTAGGTACAAATTAGACTGTTAAGACCTCTGAACATATCCTGTTTAGATTAAGGCAGCAATGAAAGTGATATTTTCTCCACAACACAGCTGCTTCTCCCTTGTGGGAAAAGAAAAACATAAGAAATAAACAGAAATAATCTGAAAGAGTAAGAACTCCTTAATTTAGGACAAAAATTCTCCAGTAAATAGATCAATAGTACTTATTATATCCTCCTAAAATTTCACTCTACAGAAATCCTGGTCTAGGATAACCAGTGGATCTTCAGTGAGTTCATTAACCCACAAGTAGGTATGTTTTTTGAAGTCCTAGTATCTTTAAAAAAAAATCTTTGCTTAGACAAAGAAGAAAATCAACAAATTCTGTTCTCTTATTCTTTGATATATAAAGAAAAGCAAACAATAAAAAGGAAATGTATGGAACGTCATGTGAAAGTATACAAACTGCAAATGAGGACATTTAATTTACTTTTTTAGTTAGGTTTTTTTTTAACATTGAATTTATTTCAAAGCTCACAGAGATCTAGGTTTGTTACATTATATATGGTAATTTTCACTTCCTCATATTATATCATACTTAACAAAATCCAATTTTAAAATGCTTTAATTAACAATATTTAGCTATAGAATTCCTCCTTAACATTTGACTGCTTCTATTAGGCTTTCTGTTAAAGCTAAATATCAAATATCTGTAACTGCATATATCATGACAAAATTACACTCCTTTTTTGGCTATAATTTATTAAGAAAAAGGTGTTTATAAAGATGTTTTTATTGAATGAGCAACGATAATGACTATCACTTTGCTTTTATGCTATCACTTTGCTATGTAGAAGTTACATAGTAAATGATAAAGTTTCATAGTGAATTAAAATGAATGAGGTTAAATTCACGTCCATACTACTTTTCATCAAATTTCCTGAAGATTTGCATTGACATATTTGATCATGCGTTTATTAAAGTGTGCATATTTTAAAATTATACCTAGAGAAAAATGAATAGCCTATATATATTATCTACAGAGTGTTCATCATTATATACTATTATATTACACAGAACATATTATTGTTGTGTATTAGATATGGTTATTTCAGTATGCCAATCTCTAATTTGTACTGGCAGCAACAAGTTCAGTCCTATAGGTAAGAATAAAAGCTCAGGACAAAGCCTTAATATAATTTTTTTAACTGTTACCTTTCAGAAGCAAATAAGTATTTTGTAATGAGTTCAAACAATGCAGAGGCTTAATTTTAAAATATAGACCTCCAGATCCCTTTAACACTTTAGTCAGCACTACACAGTACATCATCTCTTGCGCTCTATTCACAACATATGACGCATGGCTTTTGTGTAATTAAATGTGTTACTCTTGACACTCAAACAGAAAACATGCATGTTTTAATGGGAAGCCCTGTGTGGATGAAAAACAAGACCTATTTGTCATCCTTCATTATGTCAATTCACCATAATAAATTAACCGGGAAGAAATATTCTCCATATTTCCACAGTGCATTGTATAGTTCTTCCCTATCAGTGTGTTAAGAGATGAATCTCTTTAGGGAAATAGTGCGGGAGTACTTAAAAGCACTTTGCAATCTGGTGTCTGAAATACATTCCTGTAAATTCTGTTTGGCATTGGATTAATATCTAATTTTGCTCTGACAAGAATAAGTAAAACTTATGCCTGCTAAAATTCTTATTTAGGCTGAATATGAGAACATTTGTTTCTCTGTGAAAAATACATATAAAATTAAAAAAGAAAGCCGGAGCCGGAAAAAAAACCATCTCTTCAAAGTTAGCTAACACTGGCAATTCATGGTGCTGTGTACAAAAGAAATTTTACAACATACATGAATGCTTTAATAATCCATTTCAAACTCTATGCAATATATATGATTAGTCACAAATGAAACACAGATATGTACATTATGTTGGCAGAAATGTAATGGAAAGTAATAGGAAACAACATACACCCTACATTATATAAAAAGTGCATTCTGAGTCACATAATTAATTGGTAAAAAGATCTTATGGGAACTTTGTATTATCAAGGCCCATCATAGCAATCCTGACTACAAGACTTCAGAGAATTTATGAAATTATTGCATATTGTAGAAAATTCTTGGTTAGGTCATGACCTACTTCTGTGTCTTTTTTATTCTTTGTATCACAGCTGCTTTACAGCTCTTCAAACCAAACCAAAAGTCAATTGGTCTTTTCATTAAATGCCTAGGGAAATTAATCTTTTCCTTGACTTCTCTCTCTTCTGTTGTGACAAGAGACCTGGTTTGATTTGGTCACTTTTGGAAAAAGTGACTCACTTATTACTACTAGTTCATCTCGGTTAAACTGGAATTAGTGAAAGAATCATCTTGGGATTTTAGTGAAAGACCATAGGCTCACGTAACTCATTGAAAAACTCAGCTCAAAAGGTAAGTTTTTCAGAAAGCTACACTCAGCCACAGATAGAGTACTAGAAAGGATCGCCTTGATTTCATAGAATGTCCATGTGTCATATAGTACATAACTATTCCAGTATCAAAATTATAAATTTTGGTTTGCTTGATTATCTAAGTACCCACAAATAAGTCCAATGTTTTGGTTTCATTTTGAGTTTTTTTTTGTTAAACACATGAAGAGCATCCTCATTGCAATAAAAACAATGTGACAACTATTCCTTCTCTCCTTGAGAATATCATGAGATTTTACCTTATCCATATATTTCTTTGACGTAACTTTTTTTTCCCCCAATGTCGTGGAATCTTCTGTTTAGTCACTAGATAGGTATATTTGATATAGCAGCACTTAGTATACTGTTAGGATATCTGAGAAAAAAAAATAGAATTCATAAAGAAACTGTAAAATTGGCAAAGATCCATTTTTAAGGAGAATAGCATATAGACATTTCAGACAGTAGTATCAAGGTTGTTCCTAGTCAAGTTCCTAAGAATATTATATTGGAACTCATCTGGTTTATTGTTTTCAATCTGGCACAGTTTTAGATCTGAAATGAGAAAGTCTACCAATGCCAGGAATGTGGAAGGTAAGATGGAGGACATCAGAACTAAATACCAAAATATCTGTAGGAAGAGAAATAGGACTAGATTAAAATGCAAGGTCATTCATGTATAGCTAATAGTAAAAAGTTCTCTGCTATGCTGGAAGCTTACTGGATGGAAATGTTCTGTAGAAATGTAATGTGATCATAAAATCTTAAAGATTGGAAGGGATCTTGAAAGATTATCTAGTCTAACCTCCTGCCAGAGTAGGATCTCCTTGAGTAGGTCACACAGGAACTCACCCAGGTAGGTTTTGAATGTCTCAATCTTCTAATGAGTGAACTGACAGTATGATGCTGCATAAAAATGGCAAATGCAAACAGAAAATGTATTGCAAAAGATGAATCCATAAAAGTGAGGCAAATATTGGGACCACTACACTAAGCCCTGGTTAAACCTTGGCTGCATACAGTATTGACTTTTCTGAATGGGAAAGGTAACTTTAAAAGAGACCAGGTGTAGAGAATGCTATGGAAGAAAACAGAAGCAGCCCAATTTCCAGAATGAGCCTGAAATTCTTTTCCTGATAGGAAAATAGATTTTAAACACAAAGCAGAGAGGCGGATGATACAGGCGCATAAATATATCAGTGGATAAATTAAAGAATGAAGAAAGAGTTCATTAAATGATAATGCAGAAACAATAAAAAAAAATCTAGAGAGACATAAACATAATGAGGTGGAAATGGAAAAGATTTCTAGGAAATTTTACAGTGGTTTTTCAGTTAGATTACATAGGAAGAAAGTTTTTTAAAGAGACCTTGGTAGATCTAATTCCATTATGAATGGGATTATTTTGCACATGCCTGAGCCAGGGAGAAATGGGATACATGACACATGTCCCTTCATTTTCACCAGCAAGACTCCAGGGGCATCAATGCTTATAAATTACTCTAAATATGTTGTATAATATGTAAATGTATAGAGACTGAACCTATGTATTTAGTGACTCAAGTCTCGTGGAAAAGTCAAACAATACCAAAAATCAGATTACAGACATTGGATTTGAAAGATTAAGATTAATTTGTACACCATCTTCTAAATATGGCACCTTGAAGGACTGTGTATACTTCATAGGATGTCATCTGCAATGCAGGTGCCACTTATTTCTATTTCTGCCAGCTACACGTATCATGAAATGCAATTTTACTAAGCTCGTATATATCTTGCTGTTTTTTTCCATAAACCTAGAGCCTGAGTTAAAGAAATTCAGCTCTTTTCATTGTCCAGAGTTTGTAATGAGTCAACAGTTCAAGGAGGAAAATACATCAACAAGGAGAGGGTGTTGAGATGTGTATGCTGAAAATTCTGTACAGAAGAGCAGAGGGCCCACCTCTGCAGCAACTCACTACTGTGTTAGAGTTCTGTGGATTCAAATAAGCAAGTGGCTCAGTCAAGGTTCACAGCAGCAGTCTGCAGTGTGGCTCCAGCAGAACTGGTAAATTTAGAAAATTGCTGGTGGTTAAAAAAGAACCTCAAAGTCTTTAGCTTTATTCCTCACAGGTCTGACCTTAACTAGATTGGTTCTGGATTACAGATGAATCAAGTAATTGTCTATCTCGGTGTAGCAAAACAATTCCTGGCCAAAAAGAGATCAATTCAGAGGATATATTCACTTCTTACAAAACTTCCCACTGTTAAAAGTCTCCACCTGTGGGTTTTAGCAGAGAAAAAGGAGCCCTTCTGCTGTATATCAATCAGTCTTTGTTAAGCTAAAGGTTCACTGGAAAATAAATATGAAAGTAACTGTAACATTTTATGTCCCATTGAGTATCCCTGAAGCCATAAGTTAGAAAAATAAGTTTCTTGTTATGGGCCATAAAGGAAGAAATGGTCATTGTCATTGTTTTGCAAGGAGTAGCTTTTGCTCAGTAACAGGAGGAGTGCAAGCCTGGTAAAGAGTTCTCAGACTTTTCTCCTGCTCTTAGGTTTGGACCCACCTCCAGCCTGGCTGGACCAATCTGGCACCTCTGTGATCACTATTTAAGGACGGGAATTGGAAATGCATGGAGGGTGATGGAAGGGAATGGCAGGAAAAGAAAAAGAGAGAAGCCAGGAAAAGACAGAAGGAGTGATGCCAGACCAGAGACATCCTTGTAGCCTGCAATGAGAAGTAGAGACCCTGTGACACAGGGGGTGAGAGCTGGAGATTCCAGGTCAGAGGGAGCAAGCAGTTTAGACCCAACCCGGAAGAGACAAACTGGGGTTGCAGTACCCCATCGGAGTTGCCCATGCAGGGCTGCCTGGTGTGTGGGAGACCCCGAGCAGGAGCAAGGGAGGGCTGGCAAGGAGCACTTCTCCTCAGGATTGTGATAAGCAGTGAGAGACATCAGGAAAGGACTGACTGCATCCCCCCTGCCATTCCCTGCCCCCAGCCCTGCTTATTCGGGGAGGAGGTAATGACACTGGGCTCAGGGCTCTCAGCCGAGGGAGAGAGAAAGGGTGGAGGAAAGCTGATCTTAAAGACCTGTTTGCACTTCCATCATTCGCCCTACTCTGCATTATTTTTCCATTGGATATTTCTGTTTGTTGTTTTAGTTGGTGGTGGATTAAATGAAGCTTCGTCTTCCTCAAACTGAGTAGCCTTATCTGTCTTGTCCAGAACCATAAGTGGCAATTAAGCCCTCCCTGTCCTTCAGCAGTTCTGAAGTCTGTGGCACATAAGTCTAATCATGGTCTTTTGTCCCTGGATGGGTCTAAACCACAACAGTCATATTTCCCATTTTCTTCAATGCTTTTTCCAACACATAAAACAAGAAAGGCTATCCTGGCATCACTGTTAGAAAACTTGGTGGAAGAAGTAAAGGCTTCTATCCCCCAGCAATTCCAAACTATCTGTTTCTCCTCTAGTGTTTGGTTCCTTTCTCCCACTATAAGTGTAAGTGTTAAGAGCTCAGAATAATGAGATGACAGCACCAAAAGATTGTCGACTTCAAAATTGGAAATTTTCCAGACACTTCTAGAGAGTAGATGAACTTTTCAAGTTTGGATCAAAATAAAAGTTAAAAAACCTTTTAATTAGTAGATTATTTAGGGATTTAGGGTTTCATTGAAGAACTTGAAGAACTAATACTCAGTTATCACCTAAGTGTGAATGAATCATGGGTGGGTTCCAGTTTACATGGTTTGTGAGAATATTTTTTCTTTCTGCAGGACTTCTCCTCATTAGTGCACAGGATGACTTACCTCTGGGGATAAAGTGTGATGCCTCTTTTATAAAAATACTATAATTTTCTGTCTGCTTTTTTAGAAGGTATAGAGTGAAAGAAGTTTCAATATGTATTTCACAAATGTTTCATTCTTAAACCATTTGAATGGTAAAATGAAGAGCAGCCTACTTTTCCCTTGCACTGCTGGGAAGTTTCAGAGGTAAGTTGAAAAAGACATCAAAACTGAACTGCTCACATATTTCTCACAAGTTCTGGATATTTTGGTTTTGGATGCCCTACTTAAAATCCTAAGTCTCATCTGTAGAAGTGATCAACTCTCAGCTGAAGTGAGCACACAATAGCCTTTCAAAAAGAAAACTGCTAATTCCTAGAAAATTTACATTTATACTCAAAATCAGTGGACAGTCTTGCTTTAATTTGTTTTGTCTCAGTCCTCATCTCTGCAATGGGAATGATGGAATCAATGTGGGTGTAAATTAATACTCACTTGTGAGATATGCAGATGCCATATTGACTGATATCAGAGAAAATCCTCTGAAGATGCAACTAATATTTTGTCTCAGCAGAGTTTGAGTAAACTGGTAAAAAGTGTCTGATCCACTCAAAGGCCAATGAAAATAAACCAAAATTTTACACAGTTGCTTAGTCATTGAGCAGAACTCATCTGCAGTGACAGATGTCATATGCTGATGGAACTAAAAATGGTATATGGTTTTATAATTTTAAACTGTGTTATAATGTATATCCAAAAGTAGAGAAACAGAAGACGAACAGAGCTAGTAAAGGCAACTTCAGTTCTAATATTGCCTGACAAACAACAGTAATACTTTATTGTAATACAACTTAAGACCGTCATCTTATACTCTTTCTTTACCTTCCTCTCTCTCTTTCTCTTCCTTTCAATTTTCCATGCCTTTTCTATTCTTCCAAGAAAAATGAACGTAAACATTTCAAAAAATGGCCTGATACTAATAAGATTCATCACTGAGATTGGGAAATTAGACCTACAGAATGTGTTTCAGCCAGTAGAACATTAGACTTGACAATGGTAACAGATGGTCACCCCTTGTGTAGAGCAGAAGCACAAGAGAATGAGGAGGATACTTTGCCAACAGGTTTCACAGATATTTATTGATAACACTGAAATTCTGAGGTTTGGGATGGTTGATTCATTTCCAAGATCTGCATGTCAGTTTGCTCTAGTATTACAGACTTTTCTGTTTCTTTTTCTGCCTTCATGTCTTATTCCAGTTCTTTCACTCTCTCCCCCACTTCTGGAACTTCATTCTCATCTTCACATCTTCACTGGCTTGTTTCCACCTGACTTTTTTCACTTAGTCAGCTACGGTCCTCAGTACTTAGATTTCTTCTTTTTCCTTATCAGCATATCCAAAATTATAAACTTCTCACATAGTTTTCCCATCTGATTGCCACATAGACAGATCTACTGTCTCTTCCCATGATCTTTTCCTGCACCTAGCAGTTAGTCATCCGAGTTCAGTCTCTTCCATATGAGTTCCTCACAGGTCTCAAATCTTTCTCCTGTTCTTTTTACCACCAAAATTCCTGTCACTTCTTTATCAGCTTCCCAATTCCAAGAAATCTTGTGCTCAGCTGAACCAGTCTCCTTCTCAGTGCAGCTTTCGCTTTAACCATATGAAAAGCAGAGGAAAGACAAACTCTCTTGTTTAAGGTAAAAAGCACTGAGAGAGGCAAAGCCAGGCAACATCTGAATATACCTGTCTAGAGAAGTGTTAAGCATATGCATATAGCTGCATAACTCAAAACCACAAAGCCAGGCAACATCTGAATATACCTGTCTAGAGAAGTGTTAAGCATATGCATATAGCTGCATAACTCAAAACCAAACTGCTATTTAGAATGTGCAAACTGAACTTCAAAATGCTTGTGAATGGGAAAAAAACAAATGAATTTTTAGGAAGATGCCAAGTAATCCTCAAATAAATCAATTTACAAGTCTCTTCTCCGTTACCAGCAGGTTCTAGAGTTCTTAAAAAAGTAAGTCTTACAAGGAATATATTAACAAGAACTAACTCAAAGTAAAGTCCTGTAATCTTGTCCTCGAGTATAGCTGAGCCATTTTTGTTGGGTATGCTAAAAACGTGCAGCCTGAGGCAGAGCTTCAGTGTACAGAATTTCAGGTTGAATCACTGACGTTCAGCAACTTATAAGAAGCTAAAACCAGTGTAAGATAATGGGAGTGCCAGGAAGAAACATAGAAAGGGCAGTAAAATAACAGAGTAATTCCTTTTATATGCAAACCTCATCTATTTTGCCAATGCTGATCTGAATGGAAAATGAGTCAGTAGGCCTTGTATGTTAGTTTGGAACTGAGCAGAGCAGAATAAACATCATAAACCTGTGAAAATGATGACTAGTATGAGTGCTCAATGGCCAAATAACTGCACATATCCATTGATCTTCTATTAAAATTAATGTTAGGTCTCTGCATATTTTTTTTCCTAAGGGGAGTCATGCATGGACATTGGAAAACAAAATTCAATTCTAAACCTAGTGTCTTTGGATTTTTTTTCATGACATTAAAATCTCTCTTTAACATGCTAGTCACATTTCACTATGATTTTAAATAAGCTGCCTCTCAGCCTATTATGGTTTACTATGTTTTCCTGTATATTTAGAAAGAGTTGTCAAAACTCTCAGGTGCTGCAGACAAGCCTGCAAAGCAGATCTTCAACAAAATAAAGAGATGGTATAAATTCTGAAATATATCAAGGTTAGAATACCTTTGTTTATTTGTATATCTAAGATTCAAATTGATTTTTCTGGTATGAAAACAATGGGGGGGAAGGGATATCTGATGTAATGCTTTGCAGAAACCAGAAAAGTCAATAATACACAGACAGTTCAAAAATACAGTATTTACCGATTCATTGGAGCATGTTTTTAGTGGGTTATGAGAGCAAGTTCCAATCTAGCAGAAGTATATTGGTTAGATTTCTTGAAAATTATTTCTCTTCTTGTAGTATATGAGTTTACATAATCCTGTAAGACCTTTAAACACCTTGGCTTTTTATGAAGTTCTTGGAGAGCACAATTTTTCTTTTTTTTTTTTCTTTTTTTTTTTTTCTACAAAAAATACAGCAATCTGCTATAAACTAATACAAAGCTTGGAGTACAAGACATTTCACATGGAATGGAGTGCAAGTTTGAAAAATTGGGATACAATTACTTAAAATATACCTTTATGACAGACCAGATGTTTAACAAATAAAGCAACAGTGTATTCTCATCACCAGAACTGTTACTGAAACCTGAATTTTAAACCAACAATGCAAGCAGAATGTATTCCTAGTACCATTAGGTACACTATTTTTTAACTGAGACCATGGGTATATACGCAACAAAACAACAGGGCTTTTAGTAGTCAGATATTGGTCTGCAAACTCAATTTCTTACTTTGTCAAAACACCACCGTTATAGAGCTATCATCTCCCTTACTGTTATATAAGGAGGAGTAGCCATCCTGTACCAATCAGTCATTTCTTCCATCATTTTTACTTTCTTAGAAAGCCAAGCTCACTTGGTTTAAAGGAGTCAATGAGATTACAAACCAACACAGCCAGCAAGTGTAATAAAGATCTGTCATTTAAATCTTACCATTCTTATCTACTGTTGCCAGTTTTTCCTTTTTTTTTTTTTTTTTTTTGCAGAGAACAACAAGCTTTGCTTGAAAAAAACCCCAAAACAATCAAACTTTATTAAAGAACAGAGGGCTAAACTTTCTGTATCCTTAAAATAACAGCTACCAAATATCAGATATTTTTGTACCACATGAAAGATGGGAAGCCTGGATAGCCAGGAACTTCATAGTTTTGTATCAGCTAATATCAATGTGAATGTTCTACACAACATACGTAAAGTGGGACCAGTGTGCAATACACCTCCCATATTACAGCAGACAACTCTTACGTAAGAAGAAAACGCTTTGGACTTAGTGAAGAAAACACAATGAAAAAGCAATCAGATAAAATATATCTACTTTCAATATTTAACAGCTATCTACAGTAGCAATAAGCACTCATTAATTTTTGAGCCATTAATGACCCCTCTTGCCACAACAGGTTGAAATACGCATCAAGAAGAGTGTGGCCAGCAGGTCAAGGGAGGTTCTTCTCCCTCTCTACTCTGCCCTGGTGAGATCTCATCTGGAGTACTGTGTCCAGTTCTGGGCTCCTCAGCTCAAGAGGGACAGGGAAGTGCTGGAGACAGTCCAGCACAGGACCACCAAGATGATCAGGGGTATGGAACATCTTTCATACGAGGAAAGGCTGCGGGAACTGGGGCTGTTTAGTCTGGAGGAGACTGAGGTGTGATCTTATTAACATTTATAAATATCCAAGGGGTGGGTGGCAGGAGGTTGGGACATCCCTTTTTTTCTATAGTAGCTAGCAACAGGACAAGGGGTAATGGGATGAAGCTGGAACACAAAAAGTTCCACTTAAACATAAGAAAAAACTATTTCACTGTGAGAGTGACAGAGCCGTGGCACAGGCTGCTCAGAGGGGTTGTGGAGTCTCCTTCCTTGGAGGTCTTCAAGACCCGCCTGGACATGTTCCTATGTGACCTGAAATAGGTAGATCTGCTTCTGCAGGGGGGTTGGACTAGATGATCTCTAAAGGTCCCTTCCAACCCCACCATTCTATGATTCTATGATTCTATGAAATATGGTCTAAATTTTACATTATACAATGTGGATTTACATCTCTTTCCCATCACAAATGTCTGCTCTTGAAGTCAGGCAGTCTCATACACTCAAAACATTTTGCTAATGTATCAGCCACTTCTTGATTTTTTTACTGATCTTAATGAAAATGGGATCTATACTTCATTTTCTCAGATTAAATCCATAAAATAGCCAGCAAAGAGTCTTGGGCCTTAATCTCTTTGGGCTAAGACAGCATAGTGACAGTTGACCATGTCTGAGGAGTTGGTTAGAGTGACAAAAATCACCCCTAAAATCATCCTCCTTGGGATAAACAAATAAACAAAAGATCCTCTACGAAGTGAGTAAGTCCCATGAAGTTAGACTTTTTTAACATTTTCCAGAGTTTTCATGTTTGGATTTTTGGCAGGACTTTTCCTAAGCCACAGAGGATTTAGAAGCCATGTGTAAGGTCTTGAGAGGATATAGATGTTATCCTATGCTCCTCATCCCCTAATGAGCAATGGCATGTGTTCTGTTGCACAGTCTGACCAAGAGAAAAGAGGTGAAGGTCTTCTTTCATGCTGCCTCCTCCACATGAGATGTCATTACAACTCCAGACTGTTGGCCTAGTCTTCTTGTATTCACTGTTGTCACCCAGCTGGCCTTATTCCCCTATGCCATCACTTTTCACATTCCTTTTCCCCAGATTCTCATCGGATCAGTCCCATATATTGTATATATTATTTTCCACTCCCAGACCAAACAGCTCGATTTAGCAGTGACAGATTCAACTTATCTGAACAAGGACTTTTGAAAACAAACATTTTGGCATATGGCAACTACGATCATAGCCTGACAACAATGTGTCTTATGCCAAAAAAAATCCCAGAAAACACTTTAATTCCATTTTTCCACAGATGTATTTCTATTAACTAGGTTGTCTGTGTAAATAATAAGGTGGAAAGTATAACTTTCCTATGCTTTCTCTATTGGTGATTCTATGACTTCTCTTCCAAATGGTAGCATTTTTTAATAGCGCTCAGCAGGGAGTTGAGAGCTGTGTTTTTAGCTTTGCTTCTTTTCCATGCTAGTTTTCTATAATGATTCTTTTAAATTATTTTGAAGTATGTTATTTATATAATACGTATATATATATATATATATAGCCTGTACATGTGCACACACATTTATGTATAAATATATAGCTTCAGACAGAATATGTTTGGCTTAAAGGGCATGTATGTGTCTATATATCTACAATGCATATGGAAGGAAAAAAAGTGTCCTGTATGTCTTATTTTCATACTCTGATTTTGATTATGTTGGATTTTGCTTGGTTTCTCTCTTTAAAAGAAATGGAACTAAAACTTCAAATGCCACATAGTCTAAACAATAGATAATTAAATGGTGAGAGTAAAATGATCCAAAATCCCTGTTATAAAGTACAATTTCTTCATATGCAGCAGTCCACCTTTGTATCTTAAGTATAGCACAATGGTTTTATTCATAAAGTGAATTTAAACAAAACACAATATATTTCTTTATTACTTTTGTTGTTGAAGAAACACTTTTAAATTACAACGTGGGGGAGTAGAGTTTACGATGAAATTAAAATGGCTTGTCTTTAAAATGTAAGAATTTGATCGTGTGCTATTGTTGCCTGCCAACAATGAGCTAAAGCGGTTAATGGATCATAGGTCTGGCAAACAGCCACGCTACCTCCGGCTCGATACATTTAACTCTGCAATCTGGGTTAAAGTTTGGCGACTTTTTTTTTTTTTTTTCACCAGGGCATTAAATGTTGGTAAAGTTTTATTTTACTTAATCTTTCTCCCGAAAACAGCACCACTTGTCACTGATCTTGATTGCCACAGCGCGGGAAGCGAGGGAAAGTGGGGACAGCTTCCCGCACTCCCAGGCGCCCCGCTCCCCTGGTTTTAGGTTCTTCCCTCTGCGGCCGCGTTTCTCCTCGCAGCCGCCTTTCCGCTCGGCGCAACCGGCGCGGGGGCATCCGCGCTTATCTCCAAGGTACTGAGAAGCTCATCTCCACCGCCGCCGGGCACGACCTGGCCGCCTCCCAAGAGGTCATCAGTGCCTGCTCCCTTCTCCTTCCAGTGTGCCAAATCCTAGGGACCAGAATCGGTTGCGACCGCTCCCAACGGTCCTCTATACGACCCCGCTCCCGGCCCCCGGCAAACTCTAGTTGCAACGTAGAAACTGCCACCTGGAGTCACTTCTCCAGCAAGCGGTGTATGTGTTTAGGAGTTTGATTTTGGGGGTTGGGTTTTGGGGGAGAGAGAGACTGAGAGAGAACTAACGTCAGTAAGTCCACAAAAAGTATATAGCTCCCTCTCTCCCATCTTGCACGTTTCTTGGGTACGCTGCTGGAGGAGATAGGCAGCAGTGGCAGCGTCATAATGCAAAGCACAAAGCGAGCAACTTTCAACGCTGTTGTGGATATTTTTGATTTCTCTCCAGAGAATGGGCTTTTTTGGTGTGCATATTGCTCTTTCCCCCCTCCCCTTCCATATGTTTGTTATAATTATGCCCTCCCTCCCTTCTCCGCTTGCTCCTCTCTCCTCCTTCCCCAAGAAACCAGGCAGTGATTGATGCCCTGTTCTCGGTCCTCTCCAGCGGGCCATTCCGCTAAGGCAGAAGGTGAGCCCGGCAGGGGAAGCAGCGGTTGCAGGCCTGCGACGGGGCACTGCGCTGCTGCCCGCCTAAGGCGAGCCCTCCCCGCTGCTGCTTCATTCCTCCGCCGTTGGTCCTGGGGCCTGCCGGCAGCTCTCGGGAGCAGCCGGCTCCCTCTCTCCACCTCTCGCTACCCACCCTCCCCCGCAAGTCTCGTCCCGGCGGGGGCCGCTTCCCATCGCCGCATCAGTGCCTGGGGGAGCCTGGCCGCTGCCGGGGGAGCCTGGCTGCTGCCCGCGGAGACCCGCGCAGCGCCGGCGGGAGGGCCCTGCCCTGCCCTTCCTTTCCCTCCGTCGCCGGGCGAGCCGGCGGCACCTGCCTGCGCCGCCCGCTTTAACGGGCTGAGAGAGAGGGAGGGAGGGAGGGAGGGAAGGAGGGAGGCTCCTCCGTGCGCGGGGAGAGGCTCCGGCGCTCAGCTGGGCGATACCGGCAGCGGCAGCCGCTGCCGTACTGCACGGCGGGCGGTGGCGGCTGCCGGCGCGGCGGGAGCGCGCCGCTTCCGCGGGACCGCAGCTTTGGGGCGAGGGGCTCAGACCTCGGCCGGGAAGTAGAGACAGAGTTTTAGGGTTTCGGGTGTTTTTTTTCTCTTTTCTTTCCTGGTGACTGGGCTTTTTCATTACCATCATTTTTAATCCCCTCCCCCCGCTCCCCACCCCCTATCCGCCCGCCGTGCGTATGCCACCGGGGAGGATGCGCGCGTTCCCCAGCCCCTTCCCCGGCAGCTCCTGCCGCGGCGGCGGGCCGCGGGGGGCCGCGGGGGGCCGCGGCGCCGGAGGCGCGCTGGGCCGCACCTGGCCGCGCCTCGCTGCACGGGCTGCGCCCTCCCAACTCGTCCGCCGCTCCCTGCCGCTCCTCGGTGCCTGAGTCTCCCTTTACTCGCCCGTGTCCAGCTAGGCTAACGCCGGCACACACGCACGGAAGCACTCTCCCTGACTCGCAGCACTCTGCCGAGCTGCCCAGGCTGCCGAGCAGCGCGGCGCAGCCCGCCAGGAGCCCCCTCCTGCCCTCATTCTCTCCTCCTCCTCCTCCTCCCTTGCTCGCTTGCTCCCGCCCGCCTGCCGCTCTGAAGGATGCTCGGTAAGTCGCGGCGAGGACCGGCACCTCTGCCGGTGCGTGATCTGACGGGTTAGGGACCGCTTTACAATGCTGCCGCCCGCCGTGGGGGGGCGCGGGGCGGGGGGGCGAGGGGAGGGGAGATGACAGCGATCCGAGGCAGGAGGCGACAGGGATCGCCGGGTGCTCCTCAGAAGGACTTTTTGCTGCGCGGCCGGGGCTTGGATGTGGGCGCCGAGGGACGGGGTCTGTGCACCGCAGCGGGCACAGGCCGAGGCGGAGGCTCTTCGCCTGCGCTGCGAGTTGCTGCCTGCAGCACCGCGGTGAGTACGGGGCTCCACACAAGGGTCCCCCGGGGACGGGGGAGGTGTGGAGGGTGTCCTGCCGCGCCGGGGGGCTTCCACCTCGGCGATCTCGCTCCGAGCCGGGCCGGGGCGCGAAGGGCACGGTGCCCCCAGCGCGCCCCGGGGATCGTGTCTTGCTTCTCTCTCCGCTCTCGGTTTTGGCGACGTCCCCGGGGGCTGCCAGCGCGGTCCGTTGTTTCGGGAGCCGAGAGGAATCTCCGCGGGCGCCTCACCTGCGGAGGGGAGCAGCTGGATGCTGCCCGCCGTGGCACGCCGCGGTGCGGGGTGGAGAACGGAGTACCGGTCGGTGCCCTGACACGGTGGCGAGAGGGTGCCTGCAGTTCCAGTGCCCGCTCCCCGTCCCGGCTGCAACCTCCCGTGCCCTACAGTGGGCTCCGGTGGTAAAACGCTCGCCCATGACGAAAGGCTTGATATTTGCGAGATGTTTGCTGTCAATTAGTGCGGGGCTCTGCTTTGCTCGGCTTTGCGCACGGCTAACTCCGCTCAGGCTGGGCTTCAACTCCGGCTGCCAAATGCCCGGGACACCGGGCATGCGGCTTTTTGTTCGCCTAGACTGCCTGATGCGATTTGTAAGAAAGAAACATATATAAAAGCTGACTATAGCTGGAAATCTTTAAGTGGATTTTGCTAAACCTTTTTTTTTTTCCCCCCTTACTTTTACATTGTCTACTTTGACAATGATATCTTTTCTCAGTGTATTTTGTATCCTGGGTATGGTAATTCTCCCGTTGAACTCAATGGCAAAACTCCCAATTGATTTCAGAGGAAGAAGGTTCCGGCCAATACCGAATACTTTACAAATGAGAGGGACTCAGCAGAAGGCTGAGAGATGGTGAAGTGAGACGTGTTAAAGAAACTTTATTTTTAAAAGCTAGCTTTTTAATCGAAGAGGTTTAGTTGCACCCTGTGAGACATGTCTCCTAGATTTTAATTCTCTCTTTGCTGTGGAGAAATATCAGAATGATTTCTTGATGTGTTTGACATCAGGATGTACTGAAGCCCATTGTTTTACCCACAGATATTATAAAGTATTATTAAAGTCTGAACACATTAGTACCTTATACTTTTCTGGTGCTTTATATCTTTTTTTTCCTCACTAAAAAGTTGTAAGCAGAAGATCACTGAGACAATTAGATGAGGTCCCATTGACTTCAGTAGCCTATGGGTCAGGCCCAGAAAGGCTAAATAGAGAAATAACAAGAGGAATGTACAGTTTGTAAGGAAAGGTGTTGCATAAGCATTTAACTCATGAACAGCCTCTCTCTAGGGAGGAGAAAAATCTAAATGTACATTAATTTTTTATCCTGTTTTAAGAACTCTTTCACAACACAGATACAAATAAGAAAGAATGCTTCTGATTAATAATTAAAATGCCCATATTCAAATGGCCTACAAAGAAGATTTTATGAAAAAAATCCATTAGTAAATGGAAGTTGTAGTTCATAGAATGTCTTCTGTTCAGTGCAGTATTTAGATTGGGAGCAGTCAGATATATAATGAAGCACCAAATAAAAATATTGATATTCAAATGGCAAAAACTAGTCTTACTCCTATAACCTGACTAACCACTTTCAGTTGCTTGGAATGCCTTAAAAAGTGAAGTGTGAAGACGTGCTGTTGATTTTTTTTCTAATCCGAGTGTTGAAAGAACCCCCAAAATGCTGTATGTAGTCAACAACTTGTCAAGTATGAGAATTATGCCCATATTCCATGAAGAATGTGACTATTACAAGGATAAGTGTGGTGGATTGACCCTGGCTAGGTGCCAGATGCCCACCAAAACTGTTCTATTGCTCCTCCTCCTAAGATGAACAGGGAAGAGAGAATATAATGAAGGACTCATGGGTCGAAATAAGGACAAGGAAATCACTCGCCAATTAGTGTCCTGGGCAAAACAGACTCAACTTGGGGAAAAGGATTTAATTTATTATTATAAATCAGAGTCAAGTAATGAGAAAGAACAACTAAATATTAAAATACCTTCCCCCCACCCCTGTGTTCTTCTTGGGCTTAACTTTATTCCTGAGTTCTCTACCTCCTCCCCAGAAGTGGAGCAGGA
The DNA here is from genome assembly GCF_028858725.1 of Colius striatus. Taxonomy (NCBI): domain Eukaryota; kingdom Metazoa; phylum Chordata; class Aves; order Coliiformes; family Coliidae; genus Colius; species Colius striatus. The sequence continues at coordinate 52,001,920 of NC_084760.1, read as the reverse complement.
GGAAGGGAAATGGGGATTGTGGCCAGTTAATCACACATTTCTGCCACTCCTTCCTCCTCAGGGGGGAGGAATTCTCACACTCTTTCCCTGCTCTCCAGCTTGGAGTCTCTCCCATCAGAGACAGTCTTCCATGAATGCATCCAATGTGGATACTGCTCCAGCATGAGTCTTTTCTGTAGGGTGCATTCCTTCAGTAACAGACTGCTCCCGTGTGAGTCCCTCATGGGGTCACAAGTCCTGCCAGCAAATCTGTTCCAGCTTGTGTTGCTGTCTTAATGAGTCCACAGGTCTTGCCATGAACCTGCTCCAGCATTGGCTTCCCATGGGTTGATAGCCTCCTTTCAGTATCCACTCACTGCGGTATGGGGTCCTCCATGGCTGCAGGTGGATCTTGCTGCAAGGTGACCTTGGTGTCTGCAAAGTTAGTGCTCTCATGTATTCTCTCTCCTCTCTCCAGCTGCAGTTGTCCCGTTTCCCCTGCCCTCTTCTTAGATATGTCAACCTAGAGGTGCCGATGGTGCCATCACCTTGGCCGATGTGGATCCAACTGGGAGCCAACTTGTGTTGACCCTGTCAGACATAGGGGAAGACTTCTACAGACTTCTCACAAAAGCCACCCCCTCTAGCCCCCCCACTACCAAAACCTTGACATACAGTCAGTACAGTAAGAAAAATAACCTTTCTTAGTTATGATCCAATAGTAATTTTTCCCTTCTAAGCATAAACTTGTGTTCATAGAGTATAAAAAAACTTTGAGGTGTTGCAACCTTTGTTCAGATTTCTTTGCAGGCAACTGGTAGAATTGTCATTCAATTGAACTGAAAGTGCCACTGATACTTAACTGTAAGCTTGAACAAATGCTCCACTGATTATCTCTTCTTGCAATTACATAGGGAAGACAGAAACCCCCTTCTTAAAATGTCATTTTGTAAGTTTCTTTCTGGTATCCCTGTGAATTCAAATGTTTCTTTTACTATGTGCCATGTATGAAGGTGAGTGGGACATACTTCATGGGACATCACATGGAGAAAAATTCTCTTTGAATTGCTTTTGCTTCCCATGTTTTCTACACTCTCTACTGTTTATTAACACATTGTAATGACACAGTCGATTTTTGTCTATAATACTTCTATTTCATGTAAAATGTGTAAAACTATGGTGATTATTTCTGTATCAAGAGGTTTTTATTTGGTTGTTGTGGTTTTGGGTTTTTTAGGAGTAGAGAAGTGTGGTTTTCTAAGGTCCAAAGTAATGCTTAATCCTCTTTGCTTGCTTGGATGAGGAGTCAGCAGTTCTAAAATGAGGATATATATTTGCATAAATCTTCAGTTTTGTCCTGAGAGCCATCATTTGAAAATCTGTATTCTTTTCATTTTGGTGTTCCAATATTTATTCATCATATGTGCATATGGAAATGTATCCAGATGTTCTTTGGACAGTATCTCCAAAACAGAAAGTTAAGGTTTTTAGGCTTACCTGTAACTAAAGAGTATGTAAGATTTGAATATTTCAAATAGAGTTAAAAGAAAACAGGCAATGAAGTGTCAGCAGTCTCCAAGACATAATTCTGACTATCAGTTACTCACTTTTAGCATCTTTATAAACCTTATCCTGGTTTGATGAATAACTTCTGTTCATGTTTATTCAGATATGTAATTTTTCTAGACTGTTTTTGCTGTCTCTTGCCTGACTGAAACATGTTTATGCTATTGTATTGCTGTAGTTAAGTGAATGGTAGCAAGTGTTTATAGGTCTCTTAGTATTTGAATCTAGGAAGGACGATTAGTGACATTATTGAGGGTCATCCAAATCTTGTAATTATTACACCTTTTAAAACTCTTTCAAAATAATTGTGGTTCCTCTTTAATCCTAGAACACATTTTTTAGCTAATTTATTTACGACTATATTCTTCTATCCAACAATTTAAGAACAAAAGCCTCCACTGTAGCTCAAATCAATCAAAATATTGGTTTTAGGTTATACATTGTACATATGGAACCTGGCATGTAAAGCAGATGGTATGTAAAATTATGCATAGCATGTCTGGAGAGCCATTCAATATCTAAATGCAATGCAGCAGAACAAGGAAGGAGTGTCATATGCAACTCAAAATATCCAATACTTGCCTATGTCTAGTCTCAGCTGCTCTTTGTTTTCATGTGTGTATGTGCGTGTGCAATTTTCTCTTACTTCAATCATGACGTGTTTTTAATATGATCTTCCCTAGGAAAGCATGCAGATTGAAATGATGCACTACTGGCTAAATGAAATAAAGATGGATATACAAGAAAAAAAATAGTGTAGTTTACTTTAGGTTCAGAATAAAAATGTGTGAAAATCCAAAAAAAATAATCACGAACAGAACTTTTAATCTTTTAAGGAAAATTACCAAACATCATTTGCTACCAAGATTGTGGGTTTGTATATCATTTATGCACTTGTTTCACCTAAACCAGCAATAGCAGTTAATAGCACTTCTGTCCTGTTGCATACATATTGTGTTAGCTCTGTACATTCTCTTTCAAGTATTACAAATCTGTAAGCACAAAATTTCTTCCTGAACAAACAAGCATTACTGTGCATTGTTAACACAATCAGATGAAATGGTAATTGCAAAAAGATTCACATCAACAAAACCCTTGAATAAATATTAGTCTTTAAGCATGTGCTGACCTCAATGAGACCTAATCACATGTTTTGTTAAACAAAGATGTTTTCTTGATCAATGACCATGAAAAGTAATAATTTTCCTAAGTTTATTCTAATGTTTAAATCTGTGGTTATAAAATATTGACAGCATCAGACAACTTTAATTTTTAACTTCCAGGGGAAAAGCTTTAAATGTTTCTACTTTTTTTTTTTTTTCTTTTAATGTTTTGTATACTTTAGAGGTACTGCAAGCTATTGACTTTTTAAAAGAGTTGCACAGCTGTACTCTTTGGTTTTTCTAATAAAAATTAACTTTTTTAGAGAAATTGTAAAGGTTGAAATTTATACTGAAAGACTACCACAAAGTGAACTGTAGGTATAATATAAAAAATGAATACTGTATGAGGTAGACTTTAATACTTACTTAAAGATCTAGCCACTTTCCAAATAGGTAAATTGAAGGAATGTCCCCCTGTTTGAACTGTTGAATATCCTCAAAAGATCTTAAAGGCTTTTTTAAGGTATCTGAGTTGATATAGAAAGTTTCACACTGCGCGGGAAAAAAAAAGTAAAATAAAATAGGTCATTCCTGTACTTTTTGTGCATTAGCACTCTTAGTGCTTAAGCATCTTATTGCTTGCAACAAGTGTTGGTTTGGAAACTTATTGCAACCAACAAGTGTTGGTTTGGAAAGTAAGAGCTCTTCTAGGGGATTAAAGTAACACATTTGTTCTATTATGTTATAGAACAGTATCTATCAATCCATTTCTCTTGGATGAAGATGAAGAAACTTTTATCCACTCAAATCACTGTAATATAATCTTATATTATAATTTCTTGAACATTCTTGACTGCACACTGTTGCTGGAGTCTCCAAAGGACTGTCATAAATAAAACTATTAGATTGTATTATAGTAGACACATATTCAGTCTACCAAGGGATGACAAGATTTTACATTACAACACAAGTTGCTTAAAAATGTTTGCAGATACCAAAAATGATCGGTAGAAGGACTTCATGAACCAATTTATAATTCATACATATGTTTATATACTATTTTTCTTTAAAAATATGTAAAGAAAATATGAATATTAATGGGTTAAACCTGTGTAGTATGAAGGGGAAACTGGGCCAACAAATAAGGAGTTTGTCCTCTACAACAGGTACTTAAGTTTACTCAGCAGCATGTAAACTTTCTACACTAGCTGATGGACTTTCAAACCACATCAAAACCTTCCTTTGCAACCTGACATTGCTACAATGATGACAGCATTAGAAAACTGGCATGTCGTGGAAGACAACCCAGTTTCAATGGAAATGGATTTATACTGTATGCTGGATTCTGTGCAGAGAGGTTTGTTTCTATTTTCTCTCCTACCAGATACTGTTACAGAAGATACCACTTTTACCAAGTATACAAGCACAACTGAATTTGGCAAAACCCTAAAGGAACCTAGAAACAAAGTTGGAACTGGTAGAGATATGAAAAAACAAATTAAAAAAATGTAAGGATGTATTTGGTTTGTTGATTGGTTTGTTTTTTAGTTTTTTTTTAATAAAGGGAAAAAGATATACTCTTTTATGAAAGATCCTTGAGACAGAAGCGAAACATGGCAATAAAGGCAACAAAGGTGAAACGTAGAATTATGAAAGTTAAGTTACCTAACATGTTTTGGCCATGGGAGAAGTAACTAAAGCTGACATACTGGTAGGATATTCAGAAGAAGATAAAAACTAGAAAAATAACCATTTCCAATGTTAGAAATCGAGATGGCCCTAGGAGATTTTGTGTGTATGTTATATACATATTTATCTGTGTGCATTCACATATTTTTTTTTTTCTTTTAATATCAAAATAAGTATAATGCCATACTTTGTTATTGTCTGGTTACCTCACCACACCAGGGATTTGCTGGTTGTTCTTCCATGAAGATACAGAGGAAGATACGACAGTACAATAAATATCTGAGAGTAGGTAAACTGTTTCCTGAAGGTAAAACAGCAGGGTCCAATGGTTCTCCTGTAGAATGTTTTAAACCCAAGGCTATAAATAACAGCCACTGATAAAAAAAAAAAAAACGAAAAAACCTAAACCAAAGAAGAGGTAACTGAATCTTGAAAAAGGAGAAAACAAAACGAATTTTCACTTCAGTATCTGAAGCCAATGTTATATTATGTCTTGAAAAACATGAATCGTAAAGATATTTTGCCAACTACAGGCTAGTGTCATCTACGATCACAGTCAAGGTCTTCCTGTTAGGACTTGAAATTTCAAGGAGTCTTACAGTTTTATATTGAAGACCTGGGAAAGATTATCAGTGAATGTATTATGGAGCGTTAGGAAATCAGATGATGACAGAAAAACAGAGGGATATTTAATACAGTATTATATTTGATATAGTAAATAGATATATAATTTTTTTAATATTAACTTTCCATGCTGAAAAGACAGTTGACTGGACAGAGTGGAGCTAACTTCAGTGTGATGTCAGAAGTAAGGCTTGGTGAAAATTAGTTTAGATAATTTACTGCTGCATGTTCCTCACCTTTGTAGTGGCTGTATACGTATAAATACTGTCAGAAGTGTCAGAAAATCCTTCAGTCCTTCCCATTTATAATTTAACATCCCTGCCTCTTGTAGAAGGATTATTTTCCAGTGTAAAGAAAAGCAGTTTATCAGTGTAGAGTCTATCAGCATAGTCAAAGAACATGCCTTTGTCTTCTGGTGGAAAAGTATCTTCCTGAATGGTGATAGTTTCAGATAGTTTCAAAAAAGGAAATACAACTGATAAGTTTTTTTTATCAAGCACAGAGATAGAAAAGATTTGCAAATTAGTGAAAATCCATTCTAGGTTTAGAAGTTCTCAGTTTACATGTACCAAACAATTTTGGTTACAACCGACCTTGCTAATCCCTCTCGCAGTATCCTATATCCAGTGGTTTCTGACCTACGAAAGAAATTGTCTTCTTTCAGGTATATGCAGAAACCTGGGGCTTCAAAGAGTTGAATTATGCAACTGCAGAAAATGGAAATCCAGACTTTCATTTAGATCTCTCTAAAACCAGATTTAATTTCTGCGGTTGCTTTCCCAGAAGTTCCTTCAGGACTACTTCCCGGCTGTTAGTGAGGTAGATTTGGGTCAACATGAATGAACAGCTCTTTCCTCCCTTATATATTGGACTTATGATGTTGTAACTGCCTTTGTTTCTCTCGTGATGGCTAGAAAAGAGACTGTTTATGGTACAGATGCTTCAGAGACATTTTTTTATATGTCCACTATACACAACTTAACAGAAAGAAACACCAAAAGGATGAATTTAATGACAGAAGCTTTACTAACATTAACCCTGAACCTCAATTATTTCTTTTAACAAAAATGGATTGGAAAAATAATAATCTGTCATTCAGATTTGTTATCTTCTTTAACAGAGAAACTAAACACTTTTGATTTCTTTGTTTCAGAACCAAATAACATGCAAGTTTCTTAAAGATATGCATGCCATTTTTCTTTTATTTTCTGATTTTCTTTTTGGGAAAGCAGAGAAGACTTGGTGTGAAAAAGAAGGGGAAAAAAGAAAAAAATTATTAAAATATTTTAAAACTTTCAAGCAATTTTGTCTTTTACAAAGAATAAATATATCCGATTAATGTCTCATTCATCAGATTCAAAATATTCAGTTTTTCCAAATCCATTTTTTAATGTCAGTTGAGAATGGATCAAAACTTTTCATGACAATAACCTCATCTTTGAGGATACTTCAGTCAAATCTTGTGAACAATTGGGAACTGCTTGAAATTTCATTGAATCTTATGTTTTTCAGACATATAAGTTTCTTGAAACCAAACCTGTCTGTAAGAAAGACATATAAGGCATATTTTTCTTTTTTAAATTTATGAGGCGATTTTTATTAAACAAGCAAAATTATAACTCTAAGAAATGTCTCAAAATATTGACACTTTAACTTTCTTTTGCAACTCTTAATAGGGAAAATATTTCTGTCCCAGTTCTAGAGAACACACCATTGGGCTCCTGTTTTTAAGTCTAATGAATAAAGTGGAAAGACACTCACTTAGTGGAAGGTTGCTTATTGTTTTATTCCTGAATACAGCATGTGCATTAAGGCAGACTCCAAGTGACAATGGAAAGAATGAGGAAAGAAAATGTCTCTGCCATAAATAAAGAAAATACTGAGTGGGAAATCAAGTGTGTTTTTTTAACATCTTCAAGAAGAAAATATCCTCTCACTGAACTGTATTTAGGCTCAGGATGTAGTTTTAAAAGACATTCAGTAGCCAGCTGGAAAGAAATCTGATTTACTTAGTCTACTGTTTCAGGAATTTAAGTTGAATATGTGTTGTTTATATGTCTTGACATGTATCAGTAAGTAGTGTTTATGGATGAGACAGCTTGCCTCTGGACTCGGATGTATATCAGCACTAGTGCACTGGATCAATATGGAAAGCACAGCATGGAGATACAGTGTAAATCCCCAGCACGGTGGTAGTCAGAAGCTGGCCAGTCACTTCTGTTTATCCCCCAGGGACACAAGAAAACAGATTTGTCAGGGTTTGTCTCTTTTACTCCAGTAATAATGAGAGATTAATTGGGAATGTTTACTGTTGGGAGACTAATTGAGAATGTTTACCTTTTTTTTTTCCCCTATTATATCTGCATTTGTACTCCTTGCCTGTATATTTTATGTATAAACTGAATGATGCAAGACCTCCCTCTAACCTGAAGGCCAGCTAAGCTCAGCCATTTCCATATGGTTAAGCTCCCATAGCCTCCTGAGCACAGGCTGAAGCTAGCTTGCCTGTTGGGAAAGGTCCCCAGGCTGGACAAGTGCCCTTGCTGTGCCAAGGAAACCTTTGGGAAGCAGCTAGCCAAGCAGACAAGATCAAAACGGTGTCAGGTACTGCCCTGAGATTTTATGGTCTAGAAAAAAAAAAATAGTTCCAAGGCATGGATTCATGCCCTACCACTGTTTAATTCACTTGCACAAATGCAGTCATAGTATTATTTAGGTCAGTGTGACTCCAAATACATACACATTGTTTATTCACTTTTCTTGTTAGGAACTGATTTAAGTGGTGTTACCATAGCACAGCATGAAATTTTTACAAATAGCATAAAAGAGGATTAATATTTGTTTGTAAGCAGTGATTAACTGTGGTATATGCACTAGTGTTCTGAAAGTAGTGGAAGATTTAAACATGGTAGAATGTTTTAGGAAACGGTATTTTTCTGCATAATTTTTATTATTTATAGTTACATTGAGTACTGAGGTCAGTTTATACAGAAATTGCTGTTATAGGAAAGCTATTATCTATTTACAGTGCATTTGCTGTCAGACGTTTGTGGAGTACTGAAAAATCTAGTTTAGAAAAGTGAGGCTACAAGCACTTCTTCTCAAAGATGCATTACTAAGTTTTGCCAGAGAATGCAAATGTAGACAAAAATCCTTATTTGGTAGAATATTCAGTATTCTGTGTGTCAGAAAAAAACCAAAAAGATAAACCTTTTAGAGTGTGGTTTCAGAAGTTAAACTCCTCTAAGCTTTAAAATACAGATATTCTCAGCTAACTGAAAATTACACAGGGTAATTGTATAGGTTTTTAAGAAGTAATTGTATAACAGTGGACTAATTGCATAACAAACCTAATACCTCGGTTAGTTGTGGAGGAAAAATACATTAATTTATAGCAGTTCTTATCACAGTTTTTTTTATTTCTTGGTATTTAAAGTCACTGCTGCATCTTTTGCAACATCTACAAGTTATCTTCTGTACTCTTCATCTTTTACTTAATCTTTTAACTTTTGTAAGGTTTCGTGATTCTTTCACTGTTGCAGGATACCACAGTGAAAATTAATCTGGGCATAGGTAAATAAAAATGTTGCCTAGGAGAGATTCTACTTCTCACTGTAATCCTTCAGGAAGAGTTTTGTGGTTCATAGGTTGCATAAATAAATTACAATGCTCTTGGGGTAAAGTGACCTAGCAGAGAGATAATACTTTCCTACCAATGGTAAAATAATTGCCTCCAAATATTCTGACCCCAGGTGTGTGGTAAGACTGAATCTCAGGAGGAAAGTCATGGCGTCCCAGAGCCTTCCCTGGACAATGCTCTTAGTTAGGGCTCCAGCAATCTACACTGATTTGATACATTTGGTGGTTTCAAACTGAGAGAAAGAGCAAACATAAATCTTTCAGCCATTTCTTCTTCTAAGTGATGCTTTTAGGATATCTCTCAGGGGAGTTCCAAGGAGTCTAATTTAACTATTACATAAGTATGTATAGAAGGAACCTGATGGACTCAACCTACAAAAAAATTTCATCTGAATCTGATAAATAGACAATAGTCAAATATCAGTTACGTTATTCAGTAGGAACCATTTGGCTTGACCAAGAAAGAAGTGGAGACTTTCACGGAAAGTTGGAATTTAATGACGTGTACCAAGATCTTGAGTTCTGCTTTAATTTGGAAGTTGAGATGACATACAAGCCATTTTGCTTTCCTATTGAAGTCACCGAGTTTCCTAAAATTCATCATGCTTAAAAATTATGTGTGACATGCAACTCCATAAATATATTTGCAAACAATAGAATAGTAACAAATATTGAAAGATTCTTGGTAAAAAATCTGAGAAAAACACTGTATGATTATTTGTGATATACCTTGTTGTGGTTTAGCAAGGAGCTGTTTTTGCTGGGTAACAGGGGGAATGGGTTGCAGTGAAGACCTGGTAAAGAGTTTTTGAATTCTCCCCCAGCTCCTGGGTTCAGACCCACTTCTGGCCCGGCTGGGCCAATCTGGTGCCTCTGAATCACTATTTAGGGATGGGAATTTGAAGTGCTTGGCAGTAGGTGTAAGAGTGGTACAAGATGGAGTTGACAACACAGACCCTACAGCCAGAGAAGGAGGAAGGAAGGAGGAGCACCAGACCAGAGACCCCTCTACAAGCCCTAGAGAGAATGCAGGCTGTAGCCCTTCCTAGTACGTAGTGAGAATGCAAGACTGGGAGCCACCAGCTGGACAGGGAGAGACTGTGTGAGGAGGCGGCCATGGCACAGGCCGTGCTGGAGAGCCTGTGTGCCACAGAGCAGACCCACACAAGAGGCAGAAAGGAGCTGCAGCTTTTGGGAGAAATGCACGTCAGAGCAGCCCTGGGCCATTCAGCGGGGGAGGAGATGAAAACACCGGGATCAGGACTCTGAGCCCGGGAGGAGGGGAGGAGTGGGGAGAAGGTGTGGGGTGGTTGGAGAAGGAAAGGGTAGAAGTAAAAAAAAGTGGGGAGAAGGAAAGAGCTGGTTGGACTCTTCATCATTGTACCACTCTGTGTTGTTTTATTTTGGTTATGTTTTGGGGTTTTATGATTATGCTTTAGTTGGTATTGCATTAAATTATTTTCTGTTTTCTTCCCCAAGCTGAGTAGCCTGGTCTGTTTTGTCCTGGACCTTAAGCAGCAATTAAGCTCTCCCTGCCCTTTGGCAATCCTCAGATCTTTAGTACTTGAGACTAATCATGGTCTTTTGTTCTCTGATGGGCCTAAACCACAACATACCTGTACATAGTGATTTTTCATTTATTTTTTAATATATATTGTACACATTCTTACGAAAATGTAAATGTATTGTATCACTAGACATCAGATATAATGATTAAGGAGAACTGAATGTGTTCTAAAAAGTTTAACTTCTTTATCAGTGATACTTAGTAGTCAAATAAATTGCTCCAAAGCTAACCTGGATCGTCTTTGGTGTGTGGCTGAAGCATGTCTACTAAGACCATAATTCATGTTCTAAAGAGCATCTTGCTCCTTTCATTCTGCCATAATGCTTCTGCTGCCTCTGCCTTCATCTCCTCTCTCCCTTGATGAATACAGGTTGATGAATACAAGTCATGCAGTCCAGAGTAAGAACTCTTACCAAACAGTTGCTTTCAGATAGTTGTAGTACTTTTGTCTAGGCCAGGTTTTGGTAGCAGGGGAGGCGACAGGAGGGGCTTCTTTAAATAAAGAACTGCCAGAAGAACTGCCCTGTAGCTGATACAGCTAATGCCAGTCAATTCTAAGATGGACCCGGCAGCTGGCCAATTAGTGACTGAGGTAATGCCCTTGTGAATAACAGATTTGAGAAGGGGAAGAAGTTGCTATGCGGTTGCTAAACTGCAGTAGCAACTGGGAGTGAGAATGTGAAAACATCTCTACAGACACCAAGGCAGTGGAGGACAGGGAGGAGATGGTCCAGGCACTGGAAGAGAAATTCCCCTGTGATGTGTGGTACAGCCCATGGTGAGGCAGCTGTGCCCTTGCAGTCCATGGAGGCCACCAGGGAGCAGAGATCCACTGGCAGCCTGTGGAGCACCCCACGCCAGAGCGGGTGGATGCCTGAAGGAGGCTGTGACTCTGTGGGAAGCTCACCCTGGAGCAAGGTCCTGGCAGGACCGAGGAACCCATGGGGTGAGAGTAGCCCACACCAGAGCAGGTTTGCTGTCAGGATTTGTGATCCTGTGAGGGACTCACGCTGGAGCAGTCAGTACCTGAAGAACTGTTCTCCCAGTGGATGACCCATGCTGGGGCAGGGTGTGAGGAGCTGCCCCCATGGGAGGCCCTGTGCTGGAGCAGGTCGTGAAGAACTGTAGCCCATGGGAAGGACCCATGTTGGAGAAGCTTGTGGAGGACTATGTCCTGTGGGAGTTACCCCACAGTGTAGCAGTGGGAAGTGTCAGGAGGCCTCCACCTGAGAAGAAGCAGCGGCAAAGTCCATCTGTAATGAACTGACCATATACTGCATTCCCCATCTCCTGCACCACTGAGGGGGAACGAAGGAGTCCTGGGAAGAAGGAGGGGTGGGGAGAGGTGTTTTAAGATTTGGTGTTATTTGTAATTTCTTTGCTTTGTTTTGATTGTTTATTAATAAATCAAATAATTTCTTCCCAGGTTGAGTCTGTTTTGCTGATGACACTAATTGCTGAGTGATCTCCCCGTATTTATCTTGACTCACAAGCCTCTTGTTACATTTCTCTCTCTCCTGTCCAGTTTAGGAAGAGGAAGTGATAGAACAACTTGGTAGGCATCTGGCACCCAGCTAGTGCTGAACCACCACAATAGTTAACTAGTAGCCATTCTCAAATCTGGGGCAAACATGGAATTTACTGCAAGTTTGAGATTTATTTAGATGGGTTTTTTTTTTTTTTGAAGATGAAGGCTTTTCATCCATGATGTTTGTTGGGAAAAGTTCTGAAATTATGACCCAGACTGCTTTGATATCAAAACACTGACATTTGTGACAAAGTTATAAGCATCTGTTAAATATTTCAGCCTACGTTATAATGGTACTTTGAACAGATGTTAGTCTGAGATATCCAGGGAGAAAGATCATGTCATGTTTGGTGACAATGTGGTGCCAGTGCCAATAATTTCCTATAAACTGTGAAAAAGCAGCTGTTGCTGTGGCAAAAACGGTACCTTCCTCTCGCCTGCTCTCAGTGGGCAGCAGGCCTGACTCTGAACCCCCATACTAACCTTGAACCTGGTCCTGCAACTGTTTGGCATATGTCATAATACAATTGTTCTAGCCTGACTGTGTCAGCTTCTGCCTCAAAAGTGATACTGTCCTCTTATAACTCAAAGTATAACTTTGTCATACATATGCTTAGTCCAGTATGGTTCTTAAAAGGCTTTTTAATCTCCTGGCCTTTTAGTTTGTAGACCTCTGAGGTCAGGCTGAAAAATTACACTAATGCTGAACTTACTCTGATATTCTGGGCAGCCTCCTGAATTTTAAATAACTATCCTCAGAAGGCCACCCTTTTCAAAAATTATCTTTAAGACTGCACACAGAATCTTAAGCTCAGTTCAGTTAACAGCACATTGATATGCAGGCTGAAATTTATAAAAATGCACGGTAGGAACATCTGAATTCATAGATACCAGTAGTTATTTTAGTTTTCAGTATCTAAGTATCTGGCTCATAGATTACTAACTATATGAGTTCTATGTTACTGTAATTGTTAATATTTGCATCTGAATTAACTATTCTGTATTGCTGCTTTTATAGTTGACTGCCTATTCAAATATGTGAGAGTATTTTGAAACCTATATAGGAAATGATACTTTTATAATCTGGAATAAGGCAAGGTAACAGGTACAGGTCTAATTTTCTAAACAATGGCATTCCTTAATCTGTTTCCTTACATGTATATAAGAAAAACCAAGATTACCACCTCCTTGTCATGAGAAACATTTATGTAAGTATTTTATATGTAGCTTATCCAGTATTTGTTGCTTTCCGCAGTGTGCTATTTGTTTCGTTACTGACTTTCATTGTGCAGCGATCCTCATGCTGCCAGCCTGAATTTTACAGCTGCTGCTTCTGCTATGGCCTCTTCTACTGCAAAACTGAATCCAATGATACTTGCTTGTCCAGCTGAACCCACCGATCTCCACCTCTGGTCCTCTACTGTCTACCTTCTCTGGTCTGACCTGGCCTTTGCCCCCAGATTCTTTCCAAACTGCAGATTGCATTTGGGCACCCAGCCATGAATTGTGACCAGCTTTTGGGCACAAAATAAACCCCACTGGTTCCAGGCAGGGGCTGCAACCCGTTAACCATCTGTTCTGCCAGATCGTTAGGGATAAAGGCTACCCAGAGGTAGTTTTTAGCAAGGCCTTGAGCAAGTGGACCTTTCTGGTTTATCTGAACACTTTCTTGCTTACAGCCTTAGAGGCATGCTAGATCTAACCTTCTCTGTATTGAAATAAAAATTTGAAAAGCTGAAGACAGTTCCCAGCTCGTAGCACATCATCTTATCCAGCTTGAGCAGAGCTGTTCTCCTTTGGGAGGTCTTTTAGAGCCAGAGGGAAAGAAAGGGTGTGCTCAATATATTCCTTTTCTACCAGCTGCCACTAAGTGTATTCGTCTTCCCTCTGAGGAACCATGAGTCCAGATCCATTTTCACTGTACACTCTGATGAGACAGAGTGATATATTCCATGATAAGTGATGAGGCTGTGGGTATAGCCTCTTTTTTTTTTTTTTTTTTTTTTTTTTTTAGGCACATCTAATGAAGAATGCCAAAACAGATGTGTTTCACTGTTTTGCTTTCAGGAGGTGAATGAAGTAAAAAGTCAAGGCTGGCAGCTACAGTGAAATCTTGCATCATGCCATGTACCTGAACTGTGAGAAAAAGAGATTCTTTGGCCTCTCAGATAAGTCACAGTCTTTTCTGAATGCTCCATCAGGCTCTGGGAAGAAGTTTTAATAACTGCTCATCTGCATTGTGTTGGGGAAGGCTGATGAACTTCAGCATGTGTCCAACTATTTGCTAGTTAGTGAAGAGTTTCTAGAATGCTTCTTCGGCTCCTGCTAGGATTGTGTGTCTTATTTTTAGATTGATAGCAAACTGTGCCTGGCAGTGACATCTGCAAGCTATTCTTTCTGGGACTGAATGCTTGCTTTTGTGCTAGATATGTGATGCATAATACACCATTTCTGCTCTTTGAGTAGAAGGAGGGCAGGGTTTACTTCAGAGAGTTTATTTTTTCCTTGCCCTGGTCTAAAATCACTGGCTCTGTAGGAACTGGGTGACTTTTTTGGTTCTTAGTTGAAGTAGATAATGGTTCTGATTCTCCATAGGAATCTTTTGGTACAAATAATCCTCAAATAAAGCAAATAACAAAATAATGATAATATTTTGTATTATTTATGAAACAAAACAGAAGGAAAAATAAATGTATACAACTGCACAAATAATCTATTACTTCAGTATGCCAGTTGTTTGTTAAGATCTATATGTATGCAGATGTATAGAAGATGTAAAGATATATCAGGAAATCCCTGTGTCTTTAAATATTTAGACTTTTTTTTGAGAGAGTTCTAGTTGGGGTCCCTAGGAGGACAAAGTCCTTCTGTCAAATTATTCTTCTGTATAAGTTATCCATTTTCTCATTTGGAGATATCTTTCCTGATTTTTTTTTTTTTAAAGACTCAAAATAGTATTTCATTGCCTTTTTCTTCCTCTTGGGAAATGCAGTTTCCCCTCTTTTTGTGAACTGCAGTTACAATTGTTATCCAACAGATTCAGGTCCTGAATAATGAAATACTGTGTTACTTACTTTCATCATGCTAAGTGATCCATCTCAATTCTCCACTTAAATGAAGAACGACCTATATTTTCCTATCCTTTCCCCTCTCCCAGAGTTTGACACAGAATTTCAATGTCACAGGAAGAAAATAACATCACATCTATGCAAAAATAATCTACTTTATCATATATCATTCTCAGTAGCATCTCACTTTCACCATTTTCAAAATTAGATGACAAATTCATAACTTAGTGTTTGTTCCAATCCTAATGGAAAGCTGTGACTACCTAACATGCTCATGCCCTGCCTGTAACTAAATTTCCAAATATTATGGAGATTATACTAGTGTTCTATCAATAAATATTATGAAATGAGTTCATTTTTGTGGAGGTATTTGGGTTGTAAGCAGAATGATTTTGCATTGTCATTGTAAAGATTCCATTATGAATGTAACACATCCTGACTACTTTTTAAAATTAATACAAGTCCTCTCAAACTGTATATAACATGTCGTGGGTATAAAGTATACAGCTCTTGCCCATGTAAGCAGACAGGGAGAGTGCACTGTGATATGACTTTAGCTTATGAAGAGTTATTGGAGCCCTGTGATTGCTTCCCTAGCTGAAAACAAGTGAATGGCAGATAAGCTAGATCTATTCCATGTGTAACCTTTTCCTGAATGAAAATACGTCACCTGGGCAAAACAGCCCCAGCACTGTCTCTGGGAGACATAGCCCAAAGCTCCTACCTGGTTCTTATGTGGCAGCTTTGCAATAAAAAGTGACTCTGCAGTTAACAAATTCCTTAGTTACTCATGCAAAGCTGCCTTGAAAAGATAACTCCCTTTACATAGTGCCTGTGTAGCCAAAGCTGAATGCTTGCATGCAGACAGGGAACAGAAACACTGAATGTAATGGCACCACTTGGTGACACCTGCTATGAAAATATCATCATTAGAGTGGTTCTAACTACTTTAGTTATGTTTAACAACTGTGAGGAGTCAACATGCAGTTTTGAAGGGGTTGCAAGTTTCTGAAAATGTTTATGACCTGAAATTTCCATGATGAGCCTGTTGCTGCAGGTACTTGGAAAATTCAAGGAAAATCAAGATTTCTCTTTTTACCTTTAAGGAAAACTCCACAGTGATGTTAATAATTAAAAAGCAGAAGAATTTAATATTTTTAATGCCTGTGAAAACTGAAACTTCCAGGGCTGTGAAAATGAAAATGTTAAATCCAAATAAATATTTTTTTTAAAATGTCTTTGGTCATTCCAGTGGCATTTGACCAAGCTTCTCTTTTCCAAAAGTATAGAGTGAAAGATTTTTTTTTCTAAGCTTACAAATAAATGTGGTTTTATATGCATTTTTTTGTAATTATTGGAAACACACTGAGCATTAAAATGAATGGAAGACATGTCTTGTCCTTTTTCATTGAAGTTGAATGCTATCCTGTAGATTGCTTACAAAAAATGGGAGAACCTATATCCGAGAGAGGCAGTCAAATGACATTGTGTAATACACAGGATATTTCAAAAAGAGAAATCTGTTTCCTCTTTTTACCTATCTCTCATGTTTTCCTTTAAAACAACACGACCAGATAACCCTGGAAAAATCCTAGTAGAAGACCATCTAGTGAGAGAAAATGAAAGGTGTCATTGTACTAAAATGTGAACGACGTAAAAATAGCTTTTATTGCAAGTGATCTCTCCAAATTTTCTGTGCCCTGTGTTTCAAAAAATGTCAGACTAAATTATCATTTTGTTTGCTGCTGACCTTAGAATCTGTGTCAGCATACCTTACTTTTTATTGGAACCTGACACTGACTTTTCTCTGGTGCTTCTCTGAAGCTGCTGGCTTTTATTTTTAAATAAAGGAAGAAAAACTGGGGGAAAAATTTGCTTTAAGTCTCTAGCCGTGACCATGACCAAAAAAAAAAAAAAAAGCACTTTAAAAAAAAAAAGAAAGAAAAAAGAGGGAATGATTGGTATTTGGATTTTACTTGACATAGTCTAATTTTAGGTGTGAATAGTCATATTGCAAAGCTCTTTGTATCTGCACTGGGCCTGAATTCGCCTTTGTGATGTGCAAGAATTCTGGCACCATTTCTAACTGCCTGAACCCTGTTACAAAGCTAAGCCATCCCAGATTTATTTCCAGTTAATTGAGAAAGAACTTCAGTGTTATGAGAAAACTTTCTGAAGAAATTTGGCATAAAGCTAATTTAAATAGAGATTCAAAACCTAATCAATATCCCCTTTTTCCAGTGATGGAAATTCATAAAATCATGGCATGACTTTCAGTATCATCTTCTAATTTAATTTAATTATTTTCATACCTATTTCCCTAGTATACTCATTGAATTTTCCAAAACTAAATGTATGGCTAAATTGTATATGAGCCAAGGAATTATTCCTAAAAAATTATTCTTCATTTCAGTAATTTTTGAAAAATATCTAGGGAACTAATTGATAAAACACATTTAAAAAATTATTGCAGAATTCATTACAGTTTATTTATCTGCCATATTTCATTTTTTCTCCTTTTTTTTCATAAGCTTTATGTTTAGTTGTTCTACAGATTACCAAGTCCCGTTGTAACATTCAGTGCAACATTCAGGTGAGGCTTTTCTCCAAACTACATCTGCCCAAGATGCTCTTCATTGTGAACTTACAGCTAGGTGCTCTTCATTTTTAATTTTTAATTGAACATGTAGTCAGAAAGTTATCATATCCATGTCTTTCACTGAAGCATGTCCATGGGCTCTGCCAGTGTAAACATCCTTACATGAAATACTTAGCTGGATATTTCAGTCTTTTCCTTTCTTACCATATATAAACCAATTCATGCACAGGCATATATTATATTTCAACATGAATTGAGTTTTGAAAAGGTGTTCAACTGCTTCTGTTTTAATATTTAATACTAGTTACAAAATCTGCATCTTTAAGTATTTCCAGTACATAAATTGGAAAAAATATTTTAGACTTTCTATCATTAAAACTCATTACTTTGTACGTTCCTGTAGAATACACATTTGAGCAAATTAAGTTTTCATCTAGTTGAGTAATTGAATTTATTTTCCTTCCTTTTATATATTTGTGCATTTTTTGGGTTTTGAAATGTGCTATTTCCAATAATTTATAAGGAAACATAAGATACCTAATGGAATTGAAAGTGTTCAAATGCTCAGTAAAAAAGGACGCTACTCCACTAGTAGGAGGGAGATGTCTGTACTAGAAATGGTCAACAGCTCCTGTCATTTTTTAACGTGAGGGAAACCACAGGCTTCTCTCTGATATGACACCCATTATTTCATAAAACTCTCTTATCTTTTAGCTCACACACCTACTAGTTGAATATGTGACCAATGACTGGAACTAATGAATTTTATTGGACATTATGCCATAATTAGATCAAAGTATAATGATTTCAAAAATGAGGAACCTGATTTCTTGGGATATTCTTTCACAATATGAACTTTTAAAAATATTTTAAAGGAAAACCTGGCCAAAAAAAAAATTATTTTTACCATATACAGCCTAAGAACTTTTCAGGTATATTCTGCATCTAACAGAGCAGAGCTACCTTTTCTATTAAAGTTGTGTCACCTACAGTATTTGCTTGTTACAGAGCAGGTAAAAAAGAAATACTGTATGTCCCATTCCTAGTGTAGTAACAGGAGCACTGTCCCATACTTAGAGAACTGCTATTGCTAAACATAGAAGCTCTTGTCATAGAAGGCATTGAGATCTAAAGATATATCATATAAATAGTTAATTACAGCTTCTGCAGCATCAGTAACAGTAATTCCATATGTAGGTAAAGGTGAAGTTATATAGACTTCTTTGTAAGTTTTTGGAAGAATTTGATGCCATATTAAGTTTCTAAGTCTAAGTACATCAGAAAGTGAAGTGTATGAGGAGTTTCAACTACAATAATGTTCATATTCATAATTCCAAAGTATGTTCCTAGGTCCCTTCATGCTAAGCCCTCTTGTTGCACTTATGAATGGTGCAAGCCATGCCTGTGCTCACTGTATTTAAGGACGAGAGCAAAAAATGTTGTCCATATGTAGACAGTCATTTTGCAACAACATCTTACATGCATCACTTTTTACTCATTGTTTTGTTTTCAAACCTGATAGTTTGTATTTGTTTGCACAACATGTAAACCCTCAGGTGCTCAGCTCCTTCCCTCTCTGCCCAGCTCTTCAGAAACATGACCATCATGGCTGTGGCTCAGGGAGGAGAGTGTCCTGCATATGCACAGAAACAATCATGATGGGGGCATAAGACCTATTGTGGACATTCTTCTCTGTTGCATAAATATAAACAAATGTGATTAAGAAAATGGGTGGAAATGCTCTGATGGATGTCAGGAGAAGCTGACAAAAGGACAGGGTGTCGTTTTTGTTCAAAATCAGCATGTGTGGCTAGCTGGACCTGTAGGTGCTAAATGACTAAGTATAATTTTCCAAGCAGAGTTTGAGTCTGAATTTAGAAAAAGGCAGAAAAAAGAACAGAATTCAGATTTGCAATCTGCTAGTGATAGCTACTTAGTTTTAACTACTTTCTCAAGAGAACCTGTGGCATAACAGGGAAGAAGTTTCATCATACAACCAACCAGTAAACCCAATGAGAGACTGTCATACCCCCATACCAGTAGTTACAACTGTCTTTGATGACAGATCTTGCTCTGCCCAGTTCATCCAGTGTCTGTGATCAGAGGTAGTCCCACCTTGGGTGAAAACATGGGAAGACAGCAGGCTCTCTGCCATGACAGCACTCCTGTACATGAATTGATGTGACATGAACTGTGCTCCCAGCATGACTGCATTTTAGATATCCCTTTGAGATTCTCAGGTAGGACAAATTTTCAACAGCTGCCTTAGTAGCTAATTATCCCTATCCATACTTTGATATGTATTTCAGTCACTACATGATGAAAAGTCATATTTACATATTTGCCACCTGTAGTCTGTTTTTCTGTCAGCTTAGGGTTTCTGAAAATATAATATAGTGCCAAACTTTCCCATAGTGACAGTGTACTATTTAAAGGACTCAATTTTTTTACTCTTAAGACCCAAACCAGATGCCTCCCAACTTACAGTTATTTTTTAACTATATTAACTTTTCACTTTCATTTTCCTTGAGCCTTCTTTCCCAGGAGGAATTCAGAGTAGTCCGGTGCAATAGAAGAATAAATAAAAGCATATCAATCTGATGGAACTGACTTTTTCTCTCTGTTGACATGGAATATAAAGAAGAGATATTCTGTATTTCTTTGTTTAAAAAAAAAAAAGAAAATAAAAGCATCAGGAAAGGTAATATGTTTCTCATTCACTTGATGTCATTAATATTAGGTTGTTACTCTGAGGCTGTGAACTCAGAAAATGCCCATGATGCCCAGGGTCCAGCTGAATCCCTCTTTGTTTTGCAAAACTTTGGACTTCAACTTACTTTGCATATTTATAACTCTTCTACAGTTGTACATGACTAACTTAATATTCCTGCTAAATCCTGGCAGTTAATCGGTTTGCTTATTAAGATGATATTTGAATTTGTGAAGGAAAAAATAAGGAGAAAAAGACAAGAAGTTGCTTTTGTGATGTGTTGAAGTATTCTAAAATGATCTAAAAATCAAACCATCCCCACAATGGAGGTGTTTCTCATAGTCTGCTACACACTGTGGCATTCCCATGTTACAGTGGACTTTCATTTACCACAGAAACCTAACCCACCAAGCATTTAAAAAAAATGTTCATAAAATATGCTTTCTTTCCTTTACTGGTCTTCGTCACCCTCTGTAATAATTGCTAGACTTTCTTACTTCCTTCAGTGAGTCTGCCAACATGGTTATGTCACTGAGAAGGAATAAATTCCCTGCTTGTCCCTACAGATGAATACTGGATCTCTTCAGCATCTTGCACATTCCTGCACAGTTCGTAGTGTCATATGTCACTGCCCCTATGACTGACTGCAGCCTGTAAAGTGACTATCACAATTATGTTGTTGACATACTCACTCTTTCTGGCATAGAAAGTGTGTACTAGCTGCATTTCAACTAGGAGACCTGGTAATCTTTCCAGCTCAAAAATTAGAGGTGAAAAATCTTCTGCTGGTTGAATACTGAGGGCAAACGTGAATACAGAGCAGCGCATGTCACCTAGCCGTACACCACAGATTGACTTGTTTCTGCAACTACCAGCAGCGTAACATTTTCAGCTGACTAAGCACCATGAAGTCATCTGCTGTGGGTCTGCAGGAAACCAGAATAGATCATTTTCATATAGCTATTTGCATCTTCTTTCTGGATTGGAATAGCCTTGTTCACCTGTCCGTCCTACAAAACCTGAAAATATCTTTTTTTATTAGCTGTGGAGTCCTTGCCAGCTATTCTACGCTTATAAGATGACAACATGGTGGGACACCACTGGTTTTGCAACACAGGATCCTGGAAGTAAGTTTGTCCCACACACATCCAGATACTTTTGGTTCTACTCTCTGGACTGCAGTTTGGGTGTACTCAGGGAACGGGAGAGACTGGCACTCCCTCAGTGCCAGTGGATGTCTATTAGCAGAGAAAGACAAAGATGCTAATTGGCCTATTATGTACTTTCATATTGTCTATAGTGGAGCACAGTCACTTAAGAAACCCATTAGTTGTATTTAAATATGTGAATATATTTTTTAATAATTTCATTTTTTTAAGATCCTCTTAACATAAGCAGAAGGGATTTTTTTAAACAGTAACTACTAATTTTGTAATTTATATGTAACTTTCCACAATCATGTAAATGCACATTTTAATTCAGAGTGTAGAAATCAAATTATTCTGTTAATCTGTGACATAGCATTAAATCTTATATTTTAACCATGATGAATTATAATTAGATGAAATGTAATTAGATCAAAATACTGTACTGGACATTTGTTACAAAAAGAAAAATATATGTCTGCTTACGTATGCACCATTATGATAAATTTATCACATAACAAGGTAGTGTATTATATGTTCGTTTAGCAGTCTTGTTCAGAACATGACAGGAGTAATTTAAAAGGAGTTCTCTATCAGTTTTATCCACATTATACATAATGAAACTGTCAAATTGAATCATTAGTATACTAATTTTGGCTCTCTTAATTCTTTTTGTATTGTGTAATCTTACACAATCTTTCAATGATGGGGAATGTATATAATTGTTGGTTGCACTAACAGCTTGTCTGTATAAAAGAACAGATTTCAAAAATAGCCACTGCTTTTAGTTGTGCAATTTAAGAAACTTAATTTAGTAATTCAAAACCAGAAGAAACCAAAATCAAGAATCATGACGTCAAACCAGTGACTTGCATTTAAATTAAACTGTAAGCAAGTAAGCAGACCTGTAACAAATGGCAAACATTTAAAACTACTTGGAAGGTTTTTAAATCAGGTGCTCAAATGTTAGAAAACATCACAACTAGAGCACTTTGCTTTCAGCCCTGTGGTATGGATGCATTATGATTCATACTTCAATTACATGAGTGCTAGGTACTTTTTTTGAAGAAATCTTGACTCATTAGGTATGATGATTCAAATGGGCTCTCTAATGAGCAACATTTCAATGCTTTTTATTGTTTATTGAGTGAACCTATGCCTCATTCACTTCAAGCTGTCAAGGCCTTATTTTGAAGACAGAAATCCGGATTTTTTCACTGGCTTCTTCCAGCGTTCATTGTTGTAATTTGAAAAAGTCGCTAATGTAATTGTTAATTTTCATAAATCCTGAAGAAGAATCTGGTTATCATTAGTTCATTTTTACAGTTCAGAACTGAAACTCAGATGTTAAGATATGAACTCACTTTTGCTCTTCAGCTTGAAATTCTGAAACATAGGTAGGAAGAGCTCAAAGGGTAAAAGAAAGGAAGAAGTGGAGAAAACAGCTGTATTCTTTCATGTAAAAACTCCATATCTCCTGAAGGAACATACTAGCTGTTTACATGTTCAGTTCCAGAATCTAACTCATTCAAGCAAATTTCTCATGTTTAAAACAAAAAAACACAATTTCTTTTTATTTCCTAAAAAAAACCCAACAAAAAAATCCTAACCCAAACAAATAAATATGAGCTCTACTTACTGAATTAAGTCTGTTACTCTCTGTGTTTTTGGAGAGTGCAATGGTATCTCTTTAATCCATGAAGCAGTAATAAACTCAGAAAATGTATGCAGGTAGTTGGGACTGTGGTTAGACAATATGTTATACTACTTGAAGAGTAGTCCAATTTTTAAAATATAAATTGACTCATTTAATTATATGCTTTAGTAAAGTGTATAAAAGTCCTAACCAAGAGCAATTTTAGAGGTCAGTCTAAGATCTATATTGAACATATCTTACAGTTTCAAAATGCTTGGCATATGACTGCTGGGGTTCTTTTCTGCATATTTGAAAGTTCTATTTTACTAATATGTTGGATGTTTTCAGTAATTATTTTTAATTCCCTTGTTTCCTCATTTATCATATTAGAAATCACTACTGTATAGGCCTTTTCTCCTGCCAGAAGTTCTTTGCTTAAATGAAGCCTTTTGTTTTATTAATTACATTATCAATTTCCAATTACTACTCAATTTTGATGCAATTAAAAAAATTTTAAAAAAAATCCAAGATCTTTCAAACAATTGTTTTTAGTGCTGCATCTTTGAGATGGGTTTTTTTGGGTTTGAGTGCTCATAAGAAACTAATGAAACAATGCCCTAGTATGACTCTACTTTGGATTCATATGGACATTATTCTGCAAGATCCTCAGCCTCTCATATCACAGGAAAAATATGCCAAAGTACTTTTTTTCAAGAGTAAGAATGCTAAACTGGTGTCATGGCTACATTCCAGGTTGATTAATTATTAGTCTTCATTCTTTCTCTAAAATTTCAAACTAAAAGATTGTACTTTATTTAGATTTGTAGCAAATATAGTGTCATATGTATATTGCTCTCCAGATAAGACTCTGTTTCTTATTAGAGTTTAATTTTATGATGCCTTTTTAACTTTGATGAAGAATAATTGGAGGAATGTTAGTATGTCCCAGGAAACTGAAGTTGGCTATTCAGAGAAATGCTTTTCTGTTTCAGGATATCAGATCTTTCATGGTAAATTCAGCTTCATGTGAAACACCAAAATTTAAATGAGACATTTAATGGTACAGTAACATGGCAGTGTTATCGCATAAAGATGAACCAAGATGAATTTGAAGAGTCCTGTGACCTCACTGACCTCTATGAGGTCAGGAGCAAACAGAGTCCTTGAGCACAGATGTGCCCAGGGTTGTTAAATGGTGCTCTTGACTTTGAGGGAGATGGCGTGTTACACACACTTTCCTTTCTATTGAACAGCACAGCTGGCCTGCACAGATCAGAGCATCTGCTGCTCCCTCTGAAACGCTGCTGCTGCAGTCCTAGTGCCATAAGCTCTGCATTCTGCTTGATTCCCACACCTGCCACTTGGATAATATAACTGAGATTTACCCCAGTGCAATACAGAAACTCTATAATGCAACCTGTAACAGCAAATTTACAGTTTTTAAATCCAAAAATATAATTGTATAAATAAGGCTGCAACTAAAAGTACAGTAATGCAGATATGTTTCATCTCATATTTTAGGAGGCAACAAAGGATAAGTATACTCTAATTTGTTCCTCTCTTTCCCACTCTCTTTTATCTTATAAACTATAAATACTCAGTAACCAGAAAATCAGTATCTTCATATTCAAAGTTATTAGGTCTTTTCCTGTCATGAGTAAAAATAAGGAATTTGTGGAAGGACCCAAGGATCTTTAGCCAAAGAAATTATGGATTCATGTAGATTTGGTTCTTGAGAGAAGTTGCATCAGATATTTCTGAATTATGTAGTCAAATAAAAATAACTAGGAATAACTTGAAAACAAAATCAGAAAGGGCTTTGTCTGAGAGCTTTCAGACAGTACCTGTAGGAGATCTGGTTTCTCACTGTTCTGTCATGCTTAATTCAGACTTTGTTGCTGTATCCTTCCTGGTCATGCTGGAGCCAGAAGGATCAATTATTACTGATAGATCTGAAAAACGTTCCTGGTGACATGGACTGCCAGCCCGTTGGAACCTTAATTTTCAGAGCTACCGTTGCACTCGTTTCATCTCAGTCAGTCTCCAAATGGCATGGGCTAGTGTTAAATCAGTATTGCATAATCCTGGGAAATCTCTGTGCCTCACCTGCTTTAGCACAGACAATTAGATGGCTTCGTCCTCGGCTGTCACCTCCCCTTCACAGAGCACTATGAGGAGACAGTGATTAGAGGACAGAATCTCCCTGTGAGAAATAGTTTGAAGATGGAACCTTGTTATAAGAAAAAAGGGTAAGTTAAGAAAGGTAGGAGGCCATTATATGGCAGGGTAGCACGGTTCACCACGAGCTAATTGCTTCTCTCTTTGGAGAATGAAATCAAGCAGGAAATAAAATCACTCAGAGACGTAAAATAGCACTTGTCTGGGCTGGTAGTGGTTTTTTGGTCAAAAGGTAAGCAAGCATAAACCCCTGATGGTTCAAGAAAAACTAGAGGCCCTGATGCCACATCATGCTGGAGCCAACTCCAGTCCTACAGCAAGGCAGATTATCGGCAAGGTTAGTGAGGCACAGAGAGAACCCTGCTACTACACGCGAATTCCCCAAACTCTAATGACGTTTGTCCAAAAGTTTTAATAGCACTATGATCCCTGATGATATTACACCATTTTAATATAACGGTTTTGAGACTCAGGTGCATTATGAATCATTATTGCCCATTGGTCATAACTGCTGACTGAAAGTCCCCAAAGCAATGATCAGATTCAAAAAAGCTGAAAAAAAGTATTTACTATAGTATCTTGTCCTTTGGAAGGATCACTCATCAGTGCAAGTGTCACAGATCTTTATCTTGCTCTAGTCTCTTGCTGTTAGGATAGCAACAGAGAGAGCAATATGTTCCTCCAATGTAGACACAATACTTTGTGCCATCAAGCTGTAATACTGTTACTGAGTCTCTTGAAAAGTCCAGCAATTCACCAAGACTAATTACTGCAAGGGATCTGGTCAGAATCATTGGAGACTGTGCAGGGCCCTGCTGCAGAAGGAGGTGTACATTGAAGCTTGGATATGCAGCAGTGTGGTGGCTGCTCGGGGACATCTCATTTGGGTCACAGAGTCTGTGTGACTGACATGAGAAATAATCTATCAGAGCAGGACTTTGACACTGGAATCTGACTCTGCGCAAGTCCCCTGTGAGTCCAAAGCCAGCTGCACAATTTAGGGACACCTGTCACAAGGTATAACATTCAAAAGGACTGGTTCAAGTGCTCTGGCACACCCCACTCCTCTCCCGTCTGTTTAGGAGAGAATATAATTATCTGGGTGATATGTGACCATCATGAATATAAAATGAGCTGTAATAGTTATATACTCTCTGTTATATACTCAGTATCTGCCCCTATTTAGTGCTTTGAGCATTTTTCCTTTCATTTTTAATTCTTCATTTGATACAGATGTTATAGTAGGTGAACAACAGTGCTGTGGGTCAGGCTATCTTTTTTTGGACCAGAACATGAAAGGACAGAAAGTCAATAATTTTAGGTGGCGTAACTGTTAGTTTATAACACTGAAACACCAATTCATTTAAAAAGCCATTTTTAAAATGTACAGTATCATAAATGTTTGTTTGCAATAACAGAAATGTTTGAAAATAAAAACAGAAAGAAAGTATCTCTAGAACTTTTATCGATGTGCTGGTTTTGGCTGGACTAGAGTTAATTTTCTTCACAGTAGCTAGTATGGGGCTACGTTTTGGATTTGTGAAGAAGCCAGTGTTGGTAACACAGGGATGTTTCAGTCATTGCTGATCTGCACTTGCAGAGTCAAGGCCTACTCTGCCTCTCACCCCTAGCAAGTAGGCTGGTGATGTACACGCAGCTGGGACAGCTGACTCTGGCTGACCAAAGAGATATTACACACCATACTCAGCACAGGAAGCTGGCGGGTAAAGAGGGAAGAGAGGAATGTTTGTAGTTTGTCGTGTGTTTGTCTTTCCAATTAATGGTTACATGTGATTGAGCCCTGCTTTCCTGGAGATGGCTGAACACTTGCCTGCCCGTAGGAAATGGTGAATTAATTCCTTGTGTTGCTTTGCTTATGTGACTGGCTTTTGCTTTACCTATTAAACTGTCTTTAGCTCAGCTCATGAGTTTTCTCACTTTTACCCTTCTGATTCTCTCCCCTATCCCACTGATGAGGAAGAATGAGTGGCTGTGTGAGACTTATTTGCTGGCTAGGGTTAAACCATGACAATGGGCTTTATTCTTGTACCATCTATTATCAGTGCCCCAGTTTCTAAAGTCCCTGTAAGTATATGACTGTTCATTAACAAAAAAAAAAAATTGATATATTAATTGACAATGAGACGAGTGCTCTTAAAATGGAAAACATCAGATTTTCATGCCGTAAATGCCTTTTTATCATAAAGAAAGCACTATAGGCTACTGTCTTATGAAGATGTAAAAAAAAAACCAAACCACCAAAAAAGTGCCTACATTTTTGAAAGTTTCATAAAAGTAATTCACATTATTTTTTGAATGATGCTAGCTCTGTAAGAATTTTGCAAGTTGCTTTAATGGTAATTGTGATCACTGTATTACATTATGTATTCAGTAACAGAATATTGTATATTAGTCTGAATAACCAAAAGCTGAAAGAGACATTTATGCAGTCCACAAATGCATTATGAAAATACTTAATCTGAAGCAAACACAATTGTATATGCTTTTATTATGTACTCTTTTGGATTAGCTATGACAGAGTATCTTACAGAGCATTCCAAGATCTTAGACAAAATTGAATCTATTACATTAGTTCATCCTAATTTTAAGTAGGTATGTCTTGGGGTTTTTAAAGAAAATTTTTCCCTGTAAATGCAGAAACTATCATGAGGTGGTACACCATGCTACTGCTTCTTCTAGGTAAATGACTGCTTTCTGAATGGCAATTTATTTTTTTCCTTCTGAATTTGCTTAATGATGTTATTCATAGAGTGATAATTTGTCACAGTGTGAGGCTGCCTGCTCCAGAGGAACTCTGCAGGGTCTGGGAGCTGCTGCCTCTCTCAGGTCACTCCGCTGTGAGGCAACAGCTTGGATGTCTATAGGAACTCACTAACATACACCCTCCTCCCCAAAGAAATATCACCCCTTACTTCCTTCTATTTTTTTTTTCTTTTTTAAGTATTAAGTAGCATCTCAAAAGTCCCAGAAGAAACAGGAGATAAACTTTTACACATGGATGTCTCCTCTCAAATACAGTTTTTATGACTGGAGAGAGTGCTTTCTGTTCTTTATAAATGCATAAAGTAGTTTTTTGACACTTTAATCCAAATCTGTCAACAGATAACCAAAATATTGAGTAAAAGGAGTCACTTTCAATTTCTTTTGACATGTCTTTTTAATGTCTGCTTCACATACCTAGAGGCAGTGACCTCATGTATATAACTGCTACTTGATGCTGACATGATCGATACTTCAAATGTTGTGTCCAACCATGTGTCTTTGTCACAACCACATTTTCAACTTAATTTCTCAGATTTCTCTGATTGTTACCTATTGGAGCCTTTTTTAATGTCCAGTATTAAAAGACAAATGGGAACTATCACCTTGTTTTCCTTGGATTTTTCAGCCATAGGTAGAAGATTATTAAAGGATTAGATCAATGTTTCTGCCACCATTATAGAATAAATTGTACTTGGCTCAGTGGTTCATTTTATAAAGTGGACAGTGTAATATGCTCATTGAATATTTCCTAATGACTTTGGAGAGCCCACAAACATAACACTTCATTAGCAGGAGCTACAGTAAGGTATGAAATGCAAAACTGAAGAGCCTAGTTGGGAAAAACAGCATCTCAATGTCTTCTGCCTTGCGCAGCAGAAGTAATTTAACATTTCTGCATAACCATCCTTTTTCTTCCCTGTCTTCATCCATTATCCTTGTGTATCTACTGAAATCATCAACAAAAAGTGTGCAACTGCCTTAGCAACAGGTTATTAAATTATTCTTTTATTAAATTACACCTCAGTGCCATCATGCCTTTGCATTTCCTAAAGACCAGAAAGATGCTAATTTTGGTGGAAATGGCCTAGGCATTCATAAAGAGAAAGGCACGGGAACTGAGTTGTGGACCTATGGCGTCGCTTGCAGTAGTGTTGTTCTGTTAAGATGACTGGGAGATGTATCTATTTGGTGACTTTATATAAGAGAACTTAAGAGAACTTTTCTTTCTTTCATACCCTCAGTCCCAGTGTCATGCAGAAGCCATTTAGCATCAAAGAGATTATGGTTTCCTGTCTCCTAATGCTTTGTGTCTTCCATCCCTTCTTATCTTGAAATCTGACGTTCACCTATTGTCTCAGACTGAATTCTTCACACACACTTCTCAGTGTTGATTATACAGCTAAATTGAGACAGAAGCATATACTTCATTTTTTGAAGAGGAGGAGTGGAGGGAGTGTGAACTATAGTTTCTGCTACTCAGCAGTGAAGTTGGCAATAGTTTTATCTAATGTAGTGCAACTATTTTTTTTTTTTTTTAGAGTTCCAAAAAGCTGTGTTTTTTCTTCTCCTTTCTATGTGAAAAAAGCATCAAGATTTTTTCCAGGACTGAATTGTTGGGATAAGTGATTTTTCTTCTCTTTTATTGGTTTACTTGAGAGCATTTCTACAATAACTGGTAATTTAGACTCATTTTAACTTGGTGTTTAAAATTGATTGTTAATTTCTGTTTATCATAATGATTACCCAAAAGAATGGAAATTTCACAGTCAATCTTCAGGCTCGTTATAGCTCACAGACATATGTACGAATGCAGTTGTTACTTCTGGAAAATAAAATTCTTATATACATAATTTCAATGTGGTTTTATACAATTAAATTTAACAGTGATATTCCAATAAAGAAGCCTTAATAATTAAAGAAAATATTTGCAGAAATCACATTTAGGCTTATCTTAATTCTAGAACTACTATAGAGCAATTTAGGTAATATGGAGTAATCTGAGTCTATCTCTTTTTTTCTTCCCTAGTAGAATTATTTACTTAAATTCCAGTCAATTACATCTATGTAATTCCATTGCAGGCTTAATCTAAAGACAGTGGGGTAGCCTGGCATTATCTTGGGGTTTAATTTTTCTTTCAAAATCTTTATTACTGATGATGATGTGTAAAAAGGAAAGAGCTCAGCTTGACATTCAGGAGCCATAGTGAGTTTGTTTGGCCTGTGCTTACAAATAATAACCAATAAAGCTTTTGTAAACTGATCCCTAGACCAAAGTCCCTAGAAAACAGTAAAATTTAAATCATTCCACTTTAGAATATAACCTCAGTTTAACTTGTGTTGTGAAGTGATTCTAAAAGATTGATCTACAAGTCTTCGATTAACAAAGTTTATGGTTGCAAAGAGCTAGAGCGTATTAAACAAAGCAACATACACCAAGCATTGTCACATTGTTCCTCACTGAATGTGATGGTAAGATCTTGACTGAGAATTAGATCCACAATGAATAACAAGTGGTAGGCTTTTTACTAAGAAAAGATGAAAGTTTCCTAGGAAGATTAGTCACTCTTAAACTAAAGCTGAAATTGTACTTTACTGAGGTTGGACCATCGTATTTTATTTCTACTTAAATAACTCCCTTAGCTATTGAGAGGACACTGCAGTTGATGTTCATGATGAGTGTGATTTTATTAGATCCCCAAAAGTCCTCTTGAATTATACAAACAAACAAAAAGTTAGTCAACTGACCTAAAAAACAAGATGGCCAACTGCTTGCAGTCTTCTGGAGAAATATGTTGTTTAACAGCACAGTTTTTGTTAAGATTTATAGAGATAAATACGCTAAAGTTAAATTAACCTCTTGATATCCAAGATTTAATAGTAGATATGTCCAATGGATATTCTGGGCCAAGACAGAAAATGTGTGTGCCTGCCTCAAACTCTACTGGTTTGTAAAATAGTTCCACTATTGACTTCATGTTCTGCACTTAACCCCTATGAGTCCTGTGTACTGACCAACTTCTCCTTTCTATTTCAGGGACTCTTGTAGCTCACTTACCACTTTTTATTTCTGTGGTTTGTTTCCCTGTATTGATTGCACTTTGCTTCTCACTGCTTCCCGTTCCAGGTTTCCACTTTTCATTATTTGATGTGATCTGCTATGCGTTCTGTCCTCCCTTTACTTCCAGTATCCTTTTTCCCTATACTAATATTCTCAGTTTCCTTTTACCCAGTGTGACTCCATTCTCCTCCTTTCCTCACATCAAGATTCATCATACCCCTTCTCGCGTACCTAGAACTTTGGGTCCCCACAGCCAGCTGTGATAGATCCCCTATTGCCATGATGAGTGTCCTGTTTTCCTAAGTTCCATGGAAGATGTAATTTCTATACGTGCCTCAATGTTCTCCTCTCTCCTATGCCTCTGGCAGCTTCTACTCTCTCCTCTTCTTTGTAAACTTATTTTCCTCTCTGAAATACAAAATTTAGAGCATCAACCTATAAAAAACTATTGGGAATATGATTAGAACCAAGGTGGGAGTGTTGTATTGCTGCAAAGTATTACTTTATATTACTAGCCCTATTCTTTGAGCTGGAGATAATTGGAAAGGTGCTTGTAGCTGCTTAGGTAAATAGATTGCAAAAGCTTAAGATGCAATATGTTTTTTACTTTTAATGTTTTCCACTTTTTTTCTCTTAAAAATCAATATCTTTTTTGCCTTTTAATGTTTTCTGGAATTTGAAACACTGATGACGTCCAGTATGCAAATTGGTATGGACAAGGAAATGTATCAGGTTCAACCAGAGGTCTTATAAATATGCTTGGCCAGTAGGCAAAGGTAAATCTTCCTGTTTGCTTTCTTCCATTCATGAGTTAGCAATTGAATAAAGAAATAGAACAATATTCTACTTAGTTCTTACAGGTAATTATGGTTATTTACTCTGGCTTAGTTCTCATAGATCAATTTATGAAGCTTGCTCAGATTACCTTCTCACTTTCCATGAGCAAGTCTCTCCATTTATTGTTGACTTTTATCTTGTGATGGTTCAGTATAGTGGGATTGGAAGTAATTTCACCTAACTTTCAACATCTACAGTATTCCGGTTAGATGGCTTTTATAGCTGAAGAAAAAAAGGCATTTTTAGGGTATGATTCATTTGACCTGTTTCAAATGCCTACTTTAGGAATAGGTGAAACATGCCATAAAAATACCTCCACTAACTACAAAGAAAACATAGAGACAGTAATCAAATTTGAACCTCTTATTGTTGTGTTTACATTTACGGAAATCAGGAATCTTAGTTTAGTGCTTGGAATTATATAGTCTCATCCACTTCAGTACAGAGTTAGGATTCGAGTATATTTTTCATGTAAAGTGTAACTTGAGAATACGGTTTTTCTCTTTGATTAAGCTGGAAGAGACCTTTGAAGATCATTTAGTCCAACCGTACTACCATGGGCAAAGATTAGGTTGCTCAAATCCACATCCAATCTGAGCTTGAACACATACAGGGATGGGACATCCACAACTTCTCTGGGCAACCTGCTTTAGTGCGTCACCAACCTCACTGTAAGGAAATTTCTTCCTTACAGGCAATCTAAATCCATCCTTTCATGTTAAAAATGTTGCATCTTGTCCTGTCACTACAAGTGTTGTTTTACAGTTTTTGTTTTTCTTATAAGCCTCCTTTAAACATTGAAAGGCCACTATAAAGCTTCCCTGGAGTCTTTTCTTCAGACTGAACAATCAACTACTTCACTCACCCTTCATAAGAGAGATGTTTCAGACCTCTGATCGTCTTTACGGCCTTCCTCTGGACCCACCCCAATAGGTCCATGTTTTTCCTGTGCTGGAGATCCCAGAGCTGGACACAATACTCCAGAAGGAGTCTCAGGAGAGTAGAGTAGAGGAGGAGAATCACCTCCTTTGACCTGCTGTCCGTATGTCTTTTTATGCAGCCCCAGATATAATTGGCTTTTTTGTACAATGTTGAACATTGCTATTTGTGCCTTTCCCCACAAATGAACCATAACTTCAGAGATAGCACATTGTTTTGAAGGAAGTGGGAAAAAGACAGAAAGAGTGACAAGATAAAGCAGAAAGATAATTGTAGGAACCACTTAAAATCCAAAGGATAATTTATAATTATATCCTGCAAACAAAATTTAATATAATACAATTTAAATAATTTTTGATGTGCCTTACTAAAACAAGCAGACATTAGAAAAAAATATCTTTGATAGTTTCTTTACTTAGACCATGTTTGCCCTTAAAACAATCTGCTGACATAACTGAGCTGGGGAGAGTCGAGATGTTTTCACCATTTTAACTGACATCAGAATGATAGCAACTCCCTGAATGTAGAAATGCTTCTAAAACAGCAAAAAAGGAGAGCCATTTTGCAAGTACAGCATATTCTGTTCTGGGAATAAAACTCCTTTACTGTTGCTCTGTCACCGTGGTTAGGTTTTACCAATGTAATCATAGTTAAAAGTTTTTTCAGCAAACCCTTGTAAATCTGGAGAAGACTTGCCCTTCAGAAGAATCAACCCTTATATTCTTGGTTTTTGATAACCTTATGAATCACCTCCAGTGAACAACTTGTCTCTTAACTAACCACATAAAAATACTCCCATGTCGTCTTTGGAACAAGTTCATTTGACCTTTTTTTGAGGACCTTTCCTGCTATAGAGCCAGTTTATATTGGTCTCTTGAGAGGTCACTTATCAGATACGGATATTCATTCAATAAAGATGTGCTGTCTAGCTGAATGTGTGC
Source organism: Colius striatus (assembly GCF_028858725.1). Taxonomy (NCBI): domain Eukaryota; kingdom Metazoa; phylum Chordata; class Aves; order Coliiformes; family Coliidae; genus Colius; species Colius striatus. The sequence continues at coordinate 51,968,330 of NC_084760.1, read as the reverse complement.
CAAAATGTTATAACTTCCCCTCTTCATTTCTGCCTAACAGTATGAAACTACTTAATAATTTTTGGCATATTGTGTTTTGTCACTATGTATGACCTGAATGTATCCAGACATATGTTGTACAGAGCCTTTATCTCTTCCTTTTCAGTGAGTGGGAGAAAGTCAATTACTTATCTGCCATATTTAATTCTTGAGGGTATTTAGTTCCAGAATATAGTAGGATTTGCATATTCAGGACATTAATTTTATGCTATCCAGACAATACCTGGTTCTGTAACCAATAAAGTTCAGAAAAATTCTTTATAGCATTGAGGGAGGAAGGTGCATGCTGCTCTGTGCACTGCAGAAGAGGTGGGTCAGCATACCTGAGAGCAGCACATTTCTCACACCATTTCAAGTACATCAGCTTTCTCCAGAGTCAGAGCACAGTGGGGTTGTTGAGCATTATGATCTTATCAGCTTAGGGAAAGTAAACTGGTGTAAGAAAGAAAAAGATTTTAAATTATGTAAGTCTGCAAGTCTAAATCCAATTTGTAAATTCCTTCATTTTAATAGCTTGGGGGGTGGGGGGGATGGACAGATGACATGATGGGGGGGTATGTGTGAGTTTTTTCCAGTTTGACCAGATAATACAAAATTGTAGCAAAACACTAAAACAACTGTTCTTACTCCACCATTAGTGCATTCATATGAAGAGTTATACCTCTATGACTTGTGCGTTGAAAGGAAAACTCTCTGTGTTCAGACAAGCCCTTAGAAAGGAATATTTTATGGCTCACCAAGCCTTCCCTGCTCTTCTAAGTGTGGTGAAGCTGTGCTGCTGTGCTGAAGGGGATCCTGATTTGTACCCTGTGTTAGTGCAACGCTCAATTGGAGACGTGGTTATTCCAGAATTTCCTATGCATGAAAGTGTCTCAACGACTGTCTTTACTCTGTCAGTCCAACAGATATCTCTGCTGGTAAAACAACCTCCTCACTTTTAATATATTTACAGTCTATCTATAGTAAAATAGCTGCTTGGACTCTCTTCTACCAGATTACACTGTCTCAGTTAATTACTCCAACATGACATTTTACTGTTCTTTACATTAAATCTGTAAAAATCTATAAAAAAGATCCAGGCTAAATTCAGAGCAAGGGATGTGATTCTGTGGGACAGAAACATGACATTCTTCCAGCTGACCTGAGATTTCTCTAAGATTCATGCATTTCAGTATGAAGTTACTAAGCTTTTAGTGGACCAGAGCATAAAGTAGAGCACAAACTCAGTGTGATGAGAGTGTAGCTGAGTTAAAAACAATTGAGATCTCATTCAGTTGTATCTTAATAGGTTTTTTTTATGAGAGGTGTGCAGAAAAAAATCTCATATTCTGCAGAGCTCTTAATAGTGTTTGCTCTTGTTACTAAATATTGCAAAATTCCTTTAGGGGTATCTCTAATATATAGACAATGTAACATCACATGCATTATCCTGGAGATTCCTCATAACTTTCTGCCCCTGTTCTTTTACCTTATGTTTTCTGTCTGGGTTAACTCTTTGTAGACAGCAGTGCATCAGTAGAAACAAATTTATTACACTCTTATTTTAGGTTACTGATAACTGTCAAGCAGTGTGTCATTTAAGTCAAACAGTATAATCCACACTATTACTGTTAAAAAACAGGGTCCAATGAGAGAAGAAAAAGTTCCTGCACATATTGAAGATTTCTTTAGGCAGTGAAAATGGCAGTAACTAGAGATATGCCATGCCACTTATGCTGATTCGACTGGAAGGTTTAATTACCCCTAATGTTGTTATACGATAGAACAGCAATGGAAGGAAGTATCTGCTATGTTGCTGTTGGCTAGAAGAGATGAGGAACTGACCAAAACAAGAGAAGTTATTGCAAACAAGGTTCTGTCTGGAACCTGGGGCTCTTCAATTAGCACAGAGTCTGAACTCTAATGAGAACAAATCACTAGACTAGAGAGCTTTCTGGGTATTTTTTGCTTCTTACTGAGCAAGAATATTGTGAATAAAAGATAATATAGGTAAAAGCTCAGATAGGATCTTGAGATTTTTCCTCAACATTAGGAATAATTTTTAGGATTTCTTTCTTTTTCTGTTATCTCTGCAGCACTTGAACTTTTAGGCCAGAGGGAAATGAGATGGCAACAGGGTTCTTACTGGTGCAGGGGTTAAAAATTCACAGCATTCGCTGCTCCATGTTTGTCATTGTCCTGCCAAGTGTGTGTTGAGGAAGTCTGTCATCACCTTCCATAGCCTGTGAAACAGGCTATTTAAACAGCTTAAACTGTTAGTCTGAACTAAGCTGATTTTATTGACAATGGATTAGGAAGCAGTTGTATGAATTGTGCTGTTGGCTCTGCAATGGGAGTGGAACCTTTGGCCAAAGTTGAAAAAGCAGCATAAACAGGGTGTTTGGATGGCTCTACAGATGGTAACTTTTCCTCCAAGTTTGCTTCATGGCTGAGTCCTGGACTAGCTCTGTCTCCTTTGGTTAGCACTTAGCAAACATGACACATCCGAAGCATGTAGAAGAAGAAAAATCAGTCCCACAGTTAATTTTGAAAAGTCTTAAAGGCTTATGTCAGCCACCAGCAGGCTGTTCTACAGTCATTGGAAGAGGGAGAGCAATCTTCCAACAGCTCCTGAGTTACATTTCTAATCTGAGATACCACCTTAGGCAATCACTTAACTAGGAAACCCAGTCAATCAGATACTCATTCATATTTCTCTTTTTTGAAAGAGAAGATTATAGAAGGAGGCTGAAATATCTTAGCAGCACAGATCAGACACTGATTAAGCTGGATTTAGAACTATATTGGTACTGAGTTTGTTCTGGCTGCTGTAATTGCACTTCTTTTATTTGATGGCAGTCAAATGTCCACATTGACATTAAGGTGTCCACTACAAGATATTTTCAATTGACCACTCTTTTTCCAAAAAGGTATGAATATATCACTGAGTGATTGCCCCTTCCAGATATTGCACACACAGAAAGAAAATAACTGGTGTGATCAGTGACAACTTGAGCGACACTAAGTTTTTGAGAAAAAGGCATGTTTGCTCTCAGTTTTAAATTTATTTCCTATTTGGACAGCAATTCCAGTTGCCTAAAATAAAAGCAAAAGAGTTTGTAAAATACTATAATAATGTATTTTTAAGTCACTACTCCAGTACAAATAATTGTATAAAATACAGAGTATGAACACCAAAGTGAGCCTAAAAATGAGTCAAAAACCCTACAGGTACTTTAACTGCACATCCACTGTGCACATCATAGCCATATAGGTAAGGTAAAACAGTGCTGTTCAGATAATTTCTTCTGAAATATATAGCTGTAACTCAGCTCTGTAGAAAATCTCTGTGCCTGAGGCAACATGACTTCAAAATCCCTCTTTGTATAACTTTCATCTTTAAAATAAGATTTCACTGCTGATTGCCAAGAAGCTTCCCTCTTGGAGCATCAGAAACGGTTGCACTCTTCTGCAAGTTCAAGGACTTCAGCCTTAGCTCAGTCCATTGAAAGGGCGAGAGAAAAAGTCACTGTTCCCTCAGTGTACTTAATAAAAAAAATAAGCCCTCTGTGTAAAAAGAATGATCTGAAGTTGTTCTTTGGAGCTCAGTGTACTTAAGCAAGTTTTCTTCATGCTTTGAGAATGACTTGACCCAAAGTGGTTATATACAATTTGGCTTCTTTTTCCATTTCAGTACTTCAGTCAGATAAGACAGGTGATCTTACTGTTAAGTAAGGATGAGATCAGTTCTAGTGATGTATTAGTTAATTAATTCTTTACAGGAAATAATGCATCTGTAATATGCATGTTTTGACAGATCAAAACCCCATAAAAAGCTTTTTTTTTCTTTAATATTTACTTTATAAAGACATTAAAATGAGTATTCAGATGTAGAAAATTCCTCCAGGTTTCTGTGCCTGAAATTGAAATACAAACAATATTTAGTTTTTCTAATATTTAGCTAACATTTAATTAACTGATGTTTTACATAAGGAATGAACATAAGAAAGTATTTGTGTGAAACAGGCCACGCTTCTTCAGAATCATAGAGTCGTTTTGATTGAAAAAGACCTTTAAGATCATTGAATCATACAGTCATAGAACGCTAGGGGTTGGAAGGGACCTTTGGAGATCATCTAGTCCAACCCCGCTGCAGAAGCAGGTTCACCTAGATCAGGTTACACAGGAACGCATCCAGGCAGGTCTTGAAGCAGCTCATGATTAGTTTATTATCAATCAGGACTCCCAGGTCTCTCTCTGCAGAACTGCTCTCTAGCAGGTCAATCCCCAGCCTGTACTGGTGTGTGGGATTTTTCCTTCTGAGATGCAGGACTCTGCACTTGTTGAACCTGCTGAGGTTCCTCTCCACCCAACTCTCAAGCTGGTCGAGATCCCACCGAATGGCAGCACAGTCCATCTCCTAACGTAACCTTGCCAGGCCTATCACTAAACATACAATGTATCGTCCTTTCCTTTCTATCAGTAATTATCAACCAAGGTTTTCTATTTTGGATGACATGCAATGTGCTAGTTATTCATTGCTTGAGATTAGCTTTGACTAAAATCTCGAATAAAACTATTTTTTTTTTTAATTATTTATCTGTATAACAAGACTACCAAAGACCTAGGCTTAATTTGTAACACTTCCCAAGATAGCACTTTTAAAACAGCAGAGGTGTTGATAGATGTATTTTATGCCCTTTGGCAGGAAACTTTCAGTATTGTGCCTACGTTATGTTATTCTCACATCTAGTTAATGAGTTTCTCACCACTGCAACAGGAGCTCCAAAAACACCTTAAAAATCTCCAAAATCACCTAGAAGTCCAACTTGAGAGTATTTAGTGAGAAAGATGGAAAGTCATGGAGACAGACTCCTTTGTTTTTTTGTCTTTTCAGTAAAATAGAGTAACAATTTTAAATAAGCTGGAGTAACTGTTGTACAGAGCTCAGTATTTGTCTTAGCTAAGTTTTTTTTTTTTTTTTTAATATGATTAATAGTACGAATTTGTGCAGATTCTTTGTTCTTCTGGTCATTATTGACCACTATATTTTCCTAATTCAGTGAAATATCCAATAGAGCTGTCAATAAAGTCTATTTTGGCAGACTCTCTGTTCTCACATTTTTAATTTGAATATGAGCCTTAACTAAATTTTAAACAATTTCTAAGGTTAAAAGAATTCTGAAAACTCAAGAGCACACAAATTTGAAAACAGTTCAACTTGAAAACAGACTATGTTATTTTGCCTGTTAGCAGTATGAATCAGCACTGTATGTATTGATTCCAAACAACACATGGGCATTTGGAGACATATGATGACCCAGATTTAAAATGCATATTGTTGATTAGAGTGGTCATTTCATTTTGGTGGCAGAATGGGCAATACTGGACCATGTCCAGGCCCTTAAAAGAGTCAATGGTTGCCCTCCTCGAACAGATGTCCACTGTGTTTGTTTTATGGGGTAGTTTGGATCCTTGCAGCTTACTGCATCAGCAGCTTATTGCAACTGCACTTGGAAGAGCCACTTCCACAAGCAGATGACATTATGATGTAATTTATGCAAATAATTATCCGCATACAGTCAAAAGCATTAATTTCTAGTAACTTTAAGAAAGTGTTGGAGTAGAAGAGAGTAGTTTATTACCAGTTGCTTATTCACTGATGGCCTAATTTATTTTGTATTATAACAAATTTGGTAATCATAGATAGGAAAAGCCATACACACATGCCTCCTTTCGTTTATCTTAATGGTGCTGCAACATTAGAATGCAGCATGAATGAAAAGCTGGTGTGTTTCTATGCCTCAGCAGCTTGCGGTGACCTTGAGGAGAAATGAAATGCTCTGTTGGCTAGGGAAACAATTGAGCTGAAACCAGTCAGGCGCAGTAAACTCAGAGATAGTCTTTCCAAATTAAGAGCTGTTAGTAGCAGCTGAAAACAAGAACAAAAATGTGAATATAACATCTTGCTGCAAGGTGATTTTATCTGCAGATTGAAACAGGAGGAAAAAAAGGCAAAGTTCAGATCTAAAGGAATTCCCATTAACTTGAAGAATTTGGAGATTAGATTGAACATTAGCATCCAAAGGTAGCTGATGTATGAACACACTGTAGAAGCCGTAACCTGTTGAAAAGTGCTGAGATAAATTTAGGCTACTGACCTTTTGGTGCATTAGGGCATGAAATAAATCACTGGCTGCAAGTAGTAAATTTGCGACAATCAAAATGCTTTCCAAGTACTTCTAGTTATAGAATTTTGCAGTCAAGAGCACTATGTATTTGAAATAACCTTTTAATATTTCAATTATGCCTGAGTATTACGGACCCAATCCTGCACTGTTGCATATTCAAAGTTCCTATTAATGTCAATGGGTATTTCAGAGGATAAGAAAGAAAAGGTCAAGCTTTAAATCAGCCAGAAAAGTCCTCGTAAATTAGTGGTTATTTACAAAATGATAAAGAGTCCAGTTTAATCTCTAATAAGTTTCCACAGATTTCAGTTGCAATGCTCAGAAATATATTCTCTTAATCTCTAATAAGTTTCCACAGATTTCAGTTGCAATGCTCAGAAATATATTCTCTTATGTTAAAGTACACTTCACTGGGATCCCTTTCTTTGTTGCATCGCTGTTGCTTCACAGGTAGGTACTCCAGGGAGGTCAGCATGGGAACTAACTAGCTACTGCTGCAAGTTGTAGTCCATACTTCAAACATAACTTAAGAGTGTTTCAGAAGCAGATTTTGTAGCCCTGTTTGTTGTGCCCTGTTGACACAGAAGTATTTTCATCTGTTCTAGCAACATAGCTGTAACAAGAAATCACATCAACTGCAGACACGTCTTTCTGTCCATTCCAGAGCCCTTGTAATGATGATACAAAAGTACTTACAGAGTTTTAAAGGAAGAGAGAGTACTGATGATTATATCTGGAGGAGGGAATTACATCTTCTGCTCTCATGCATTTTCTTGGCTCTAATGCCCCTTAGATGTGTTTCTCTTTGCAGAAGAAATAATAGTATAATCATCATAGCACATATTTATCTGTCAGAGTACGTTCCTTGAGATGGCAAAAGTTTCATTCTGTCACCTGATAATTGGGATATGAAGAACACCGACTGACCAGGCATGGGCTTTTTCAGAGTTCCTCAGGAACCACAATTCTCTGATATACTCAGAGAAGTTATTGGGGTTCAGCCTCTTTTGAGATCCAGGCTTTGGAAAAGATAGAAGTGCTGTCTCACTGCAGAATGAGGTAATGTTGCTTTTATTCTGCCAGGCCTTGTTACAGTCTCTTTGTGAGGAGAATTGGAAAAATGTGTGGAAGGAAAAGTAAATACTTGGTTAGCTGAAAATCAAATCTCCCTCACGCCACCAGGTCAGCAGCATTTCTTGATCACAGGAACCCTACCGTGGTCCCCTCCTTTTGTAGAGCAGTAAATGGTCACCCTTCTCTTCCAGCCAATTACAGAGAATTTAACAGGTGGATGATCAGCTTTTAATAAAAACAAATAATTATGGAATGCTGTCCTGGGAAGGGTCTTGTATGTTAATGATCTCAACAAATAACAGCAATTAGTTAATTATAAAATAATTTTTTTAGCTCATTTTTTCCCTTTAGTATCCAAGGCATCTAGCTAGTCATGACTTACCTGGACTATTACATCATTAGTACACTTTCTCTTCTCTGAAATAAGTATTCAAGGCATATGCTTTTATACTGCTTAGGGGAATACTTCTCCCCAGACATCTCTCTTGTGTGATTTTCAGGGAATTGCATGTAGAAAGTGATTTTCTGCACAAATGTCTTAGCAAACCCAGAAGGATAAAATTTGCAGGCTTCATTCAATTCTAGGGTCATAGTAGCACCCAAAGAGAGGAGGAAAGGTCAGGCACCATACAATGGTTGGTCCTTAAACATACATATATACATACATATGTACATACATACATACAGCTCTGGGAGTTAAACTCAGTCTCCTAGTTTCCTGCTCCTCAGTTCAACAATAAGACTAATAGAAATGGGCATATGTGCTCAGATCTGCCCTTAATTTGTGATATTTTTGCTTGCAGCAGAGGTGCCGTCTTCACAATATCAAGCTAGGAGAAGAAGAAAGAACCCCCCCTGCCCCCCATCCAAAAAAACCTCAAACCCAAACCTCTTTGTGTCTTTATTTCTCAATTAACTACCAGCCTGTTTATGAGCAACTTTTAAAATTACTTCTCAAATTTACAGAATCTGTTTATGAAGCTTCTTTATTTAGCCTTTCTTCAGAGTTTGACTTACACCATGTCCACAGACAAAAATAATATCAAAACATCATGTACCTGCACTCTCAGCACATTACTGTAGTTCAGTGCTCTGCCCAGCTTACTTGGCTCTCTGCATAATTCCCTGTTTGGCAAAGATATTCAGATAGTCCCATTTATATAGTGTTCTCAGAATTTGGTGAAGTACAGAGTGGGAGGATTTGTGAGGATGCTGTGATAATAGCTGACCTTGCATGCAGTGATCAAGGACATAAATAAGCTACAAAAATTGTAAGGTACACAGAAAAGGCAACACAAAAGAAGGAAAGTAAGGTGGTATTGGAAAGGCAAAATCTGTAGATCTTTCACATTGAATACAATCAACAAACGTATATGCTTTTTATTTGAAGCTAATTTTTACAGAGATCAAAGGAACATTTTTTCATCCTTGCCTCCCCTTCTGTTGCTGCTTTTTTGTCTGTAGGACTCATATTTTATTTTGCTTCTTTATTTTTAATCTTTCTACTCCACAGCTTTTGGAGATATTTTTGAAGCTGTATATAACATGATCCTTTCACTTTTGCCTTTCCAACTCGGTAGCCTATGCACTATCAAAGTTTAATCATGATTTGAGATTACCAGGTGTTGCTTTTACATGAATGTATCATTATAGAGAAAGCAAAAAGTTTATCTATAATTTTCCTAAAATATTTTTTTATTATCTAGCAACCAGTGAGAAAGAAAGAAGTAACTGTCTGTTAGGGGACTGTGTTTTACTGGTAAAAATATTTGTGCTTATAATGTCCTCAGAAACAGTGCGCTTGGTAGTGAATATTTGGATTATCAAATCACTACCAAGCATGCAGCATTTGCAATAAAACAGAGAGGCAACAGTCTCCATGTTCTTTAGTTTCGCTTAAGTATGTTGACAAGTATTCTCCTTAAGAACAGAAGGTACAGATAATAGAAGGGCACAAACTGACATAGGTCAATACAAAATGAAAGTCCAGTAAATGTTCAAAAGAACATTTGTATCAAATGTGTGTCAAATATCCCTTTTTTTTTTCTTACAATGAGAATGTTAAAACTATTGACAGCATCTGGAAAAACAACATCTGAATAATAACTGATGTCTATGCCCATGCTGAAGCATCTCTAAAAGCCCAACATTTTTAAAATCCCGAGCATAAGTCTTTTAGAGTCAATTTCTTGATGTATATCAGTTTGGGAAAAGAAAAGTTTAGATACATAAATTGCTAGGGTCTGAAAATGTACATGTAGACATTTCTACAATATTAAATATGTTATAATCTTGAATAGCTTTCTGAAGAGGATCACCACTAACGTGAATGCTAACCACTAACTTTCTTTGTTCTTGCACATGTGAGTGGAGTACATGAAGTGTAGAGTCCACACTACAAGGGCACATTAAGTGTATATAATATGCCTTTAAAATACTTGCTTTACTCATTTATTTATTGATGCAAATGCCTTATTTTTGTAGTGATGTTTATTAATTTAAAGTGCTTCCATATATGCTTTGCAAGCGTTCTTTTGGAATCCCAGCAGAAGCTGCTGCACACTCCATTATTTAAATGTGCTCTACTTCTGCTTTGGGCTCCCTATTGTCTTCCAAGAATTCATTCCCTATCTATGGTTTGTAGTTTTTTGTTTTGCTTTGTTTTTTTTCTGGAGAAGAGTTGTCCCTTTCCTCTTACTGATCTGGAAATGAGGAGTCAGTAATGCAAAATCAAGCTCAATTACAATCAAGCCACTTTGCCTTGCTGGATTGACTGTGCACTACTGTTTGCTCTTGGAAGTAAAGCATCACTGGACCAATTTAGCATTGAAAATGTAAACATGAGATTCTTGTTATAGTACAAGACAAGGAACTACGGTGAAACAGTTGGTAGAAGTCAGTCTACAAAAACTAGAGGAACAGAAAGGCTTCATTTTGTCCCTTTGTCATTATTAAATAAGTAGTGGGATTCCAAGAAAAAAACAGACACCTTCATCTAAGAACAATCCTTTACTTCAGAAGTAGAGATGAGAAACAAGAAAATATTCTTCTCTGCTATCAACCAAAACCTTTCTTCAAAGCTTCCCCCCAAGTCCTTCCTGGAGCCACCCTTGCCTACTGCTCAGTCTCTCATTAAGCATTCTTTTCCATGTTGATATTCTTTCCAGTCACTTTGCAGTTCAGATGTGACCTTTGAAGCTCTAGCTCATGATAGCAGAGAGATAATTTATTTATTTTTCATTTCTAGATATTTAAGCAATATCTCTGTTCAAGATGCAGCAGTTAAAAACCTAAATTTTCCTGAATCCAAAATGAGCAGTGGGCAGCATCTGAAAGGGTTCTAAATACAAAAAGAAAATGGAATTCATCATTTGGCAGCACTAATTAAAATTTTTGTTTGTTCAGTTACTTCATTGTTTATTTTAATATCAATATTTTATTAAGCATTGAAGAAATAACTGTAGTTCTAGGTAAAATGCAAATTCACTTTTGTTGCTTTAAATAAAAATGCAAATTCCTTCTTTCCACTTATCTCTTCAAAAAGAGAATACAGCAATAAAATAGGAAGAAAAAATATTTCTACCACCTGCATTTCCTTCTCTAGCTTTGACCACACAGGAAAGTTACATAGATCTAAACCAAAAAGATTAATTATAATTACCTTGCTAAATGGGTGAGAATCTGTCTGTGGACACTATGTTCATTTTAATAGTGTATTTTATGGGTCATCTGGGACCAAATTTATGAATTGAATCATCCTTTCACTGATATAAAGCCATAGACATATGAACACAGACACAGAGGTCAAGACATAAACCAAAATTGTGAAAAAAAAATACTCTCATATTAACCTGCATTTATGGTAGTGTGGATCCATATCTCTTTGACTAGGCATCTCTAAAGTGTTTGAAGCTCTTCAGGTTGCTTCTGACATCCCTTGTAAAAAATGAATGTATTCATATTCTTGAAGATTAAGGCATCCGTCCATAATGCAGATACAAAGGCAATTTCAGTGTAACATGGAGATACAGATCTAGGATTAAACTGTATAGACTACTACTAAATTGTATTGCTAGTGGTAACATAAAACTTGGGTTTATTTACCCTACTTGTGTGAAGTATGTAGATCTACTCTTTTTTAATGTCTGTACAGGTGTCTGTCACAGTATAACTATCAGCTTTGACATATTAACAGGTGGCGGGGTGACAATATGTTACCAGGCATCAGTGACTCCATGATAACTGCATTGTGCATGCTCCATTTCCTCATGATAAATGTGAGGTGTTTGATACAGGTTGCCCTTCATAAGGAGGGTAGACTTCTTGCCGTGTACTGAGGAAGCTGCAGAGTAAGATAATGCATAGGAACATCGGAGCAGCTAATTCCCAAGACTGCAATTGTGTGGTAAAGCTTTATCCAGATTTAAATCCAATTTAAGTTAAATCATTGCAATTCCTCCCTGCAGCCAGGACATTAAGATCAATGCATAAGTACACACTAAAAGCTATATTGGTACAATGTATGATTTTAAAAAAATCACCCAATGTAAGTAGGTGTGTATTTGATCCCATATGGAAAGGGAATAAGTCACGCCAGTCTAAAGCCAAATCTGCAGTATAGATTTTGTTGGCACAGATATCTTAGCCAAAAGCCTGACAGTGCAGTCTGGTTGACACAGCTATAGGAGTAAAAGCAACTAAAAGCATGTAAAGAAACAGTTAAACCAAGAATATTAAGCTTTTGCCAGCAGTATTCTATACTCAAAGATGCTGCATTTCTGGTTACTCTAGATATAACACCTTTAAGCAAAATAGTAATGAAGGCAGATGTGCTAGTTCAAAAGGCTGCAAAAAAATAGTTTTATTGTATATGTTATTCTGTTCAAGGAGCTGGCTGAAGATATATCTGCAAAGAAAGCTATTTTATTAGAGTGATCTATTTCTGTGTTACAGAGGAGTGGCTTGTGTAGTTCTGTCAGTTGTAGCTCGTTATCACCAACCTGTTAAGTGCAGCCAGACTCTCAAGATAACTTATTTATCATAGGAAAAGGAAAAGTGTGCTGGAATAAAGTACACTATCTGGAGTACAGTTTTGCTGATTTAAGTTGCCTTCTCTAAGAGAAGCATTTTGTTTGTCATATTCGAGCACAAAGTATTCTTATAGTAGCCCTGACCTTAGAAAAATTTTTACCTGTGTAAATGATCATGTCAGGACTTATACCAATATATTGCTCTCACTAAAAAAGCTAAAGTACTAACTGCAGTATCTATGTAAAAATGCATTTTTAAAAAAAGTTGCTGTAGGGCAATATTTAGGCTTCAGATGTTTCTCTTTGGAAGTTGCAGCTGAATTTTTTTGTAGATTAGCTTTTAAGTGTTCTGCTCAGGTCCTGATAGTTAACTTCCTGTGCCATATAGGATATTTGTAACTTGATTTTTAATGGAATAAATGAAAATCTTATTCTGATAAGACCTGCGCATTTGATTTTCTCTTCTGTGTTCTGCTTTGCCTGAGGTAATATCCATGTGCTGCATCCTGACAATTCCAAAATTGTATTAAAATTCTCTTCAAGACAAGTTTCATATAGATACATTGACACGTATCGGTATGGCAAAGAGAAAGCTGAAATTAGTCACGTTGTTTAGGGTTTTTTTTTTTTTCTAAGACAGAAATCTATAGGTTTACTGGAATTGCAATGATTGAAAAACAAATGCTCAAAGCAAACCTGTCTCTTCAGACACCTGTTTAATTTGGGATTATAGCAAGAATTTGCAGTTCTGTGTATTACTTTCTCATTTTTTGTCCAGGATTTTCATCTACTGATTTCATGTCTTCTCAGGAGTCCTGCCCTTCACTGTTTTCCTGTGCTGAAGGGTACCAGACTAAGCAAACAATGGTACTACTCCAAGTAACTTTTACTCAGGTTTTCTGTAAGATCAACTACTCTATCTCAGTTTTCACATTTGTCAAGTTCATGAGACATCCTCTATCTTCACAATGGAACACACAGTCGGGACTTTGTAGTTATTCTACCTGGTTTAAAATCATCATCTGATACAAAGATTTCCTGATCTTGAAATTTCTAATTCATATCTATGATATCTATAATTGACTGTGAAACATTGAAGAGTTACTATATTTTAATGTACATATCTCAGAAAACTGACGTTCCAACAAAGGCACTGGCAATTAAAGTGATGCACACATTTGAAAAAAGTTCAGATGGGGTTCTTTTTAGAAAGAGGAAAGACTCGATAGTAGGCATCTTTTCCTCCTTTCAGTTCAGATGCATGGAAACACCATACCTGCCAGCCACAATTGCTTAGTTATTTGGTAATACTGATTAGCATCATTCACATGATGCTAATAGGATCACAATAAGGATAAATTTAATATTTTGGATAAACACAGGAACTCTCTGTACTGTGATATTCTTATGAGCTATTTATAGATAGTAAACTTTTTTTTAACACAATTAATCATCCTTTGAGTTTTGTGTTGAATGAGTAGCCTGTTCTCCTGGAAAGAAGAATGGAAGATATGGAAAAATCAGTTTGTTGACAACAGTAAATACCATTCATCAAAATTTAGCCAGTCTTCATCTGTATTTAAAACACTGTTATGGGAAGTTTAGTATCTATTTATTTCTTTCTTTAAAATAAAAACATTTTGGCCAGTAGTTTTGCAGAATCTTACTTGATTGGATTGTGCATCCTAACCTGAAACAGTTCTAATAGCTTTGCCAATGGAGTTGCAATGAGTTAACCAAAACCTTTAGTTGTGACTATTCTATCTACTTTAGGTAGTGACTTTGAGGGTCTATTGTTTAAATTTAAAAAGGTAAAACAAACAGAAAGTTGCAATGGTAAAGGTAAACAGTTGTTGAAGTTACTGATAATATGAATAGCTTAAGTACTTAGCCAGAAATTCACTATAGCGTCATTCATAGCTTCATACTTGGTAACTGATGCATGTTTTTAGAGGTTTTGCAAGTTGATTAAAACACCCACTTCATAATGAAATATATACATGTCTATGCAAAAATATGGCGAGTTTTTAACCTTGCATTGCATAAAAAGAAGCTTTTCCATGGTAACAACCAGATCATGTATATTTGGGGTTAATTGTCATATTATTTTGAGATTATTGAGATAGTCTGCAACTGGAATAGCACGCTAGCTGTTACTAGCTGTTACTGACCAGTAGTTTAGGACAGTGTAAAGCATTCTCTGGTCAATCTTGTTCACATACATGTCCCTGTGCTGTTCATGAGACCAAGAAGCAATGTTCTCCTACCACAGGTCAACAGACATCATTAGACTTCTCTATACTGTGTGATATGAGTCCTGTAGCATGATTCACTGGGCATGCCATACTTGTTCAACTCTCAGTTATTGCTACGGTTTTGAGGAACTGTGACAACCCAATTTCTTGCCTTGCTTACAACAGGTTAATCATGTGCAGATCAAAAAAAAAAAAAAGTCTACTAAGTCAAAATATTCGGTTCTAAACTGGCAAATGGATGACATTTAACGAGCTGTGATATTCAGGAGGTCAGACTCAATGATGAAATGTTCTTTCTGGCATTAAATTGCCTGAAATCAATGACACATGAGGAAGCAGTGATGATAAAGTGAGTTAGTTTCCATAATACAATGTGAAAGTCTCATACGCTGTCCAGAATACCCCCATGCAAGGAGAGAAAATATGGGCTAAAACTTATGTGAGAATTTAATGATATAATTTTTAATTCAAATTCCATAGAATTAAAATACAACATACTTTATGTTAGCACAGTTGAAGTTAAAACATAAATTGTTTTAAACTTGACTTTTTAAAAAAAATTATACCAGTTTCCCTCAGCTATTTTTGCTCAACCAAATGTTTAACATGTTCTTGGCCATTCAAGTAATTTTCATACTTGTGGCAATGTGGAAACATAAATGCCCTTTAATCGTAGGGCACCATGATACTAGTAATGTAAAAATCAAAGATACCACGAATAGAAAGAATTTTGTCTGGCTACATTACCTGAAAGGAAAAAAAAAAACAAAACAACCAATCAATCCTATTTTATCTGAACATATTGACTATCTTTGAGATCAGTTTTTGGAGTTGTTACTGAAAGCAAATATGGGAAACTGTAGCAATAATACAACCTATTCAAAACAAGGCCAGCTGTTTGTGAATAGAAAAACAAATAATGTTGCATACAGATCAAGGATCAGATAACTAGAACTTTAGCAAATCGTATATGCATATTACAGAGGTTTTTTTATAGTATACTTAATTGAAAGGAAACTCTTTTTTTTTTCGTCCCTTATAAAGAGATCTGAAAATTTTGGGCTGCAAAACATTTTTTTAAATTACATAACATTAAATTGTTTCCAAAGATGCAGACAATTTTTAATCTACCTAACTAATTTACTCTAAAGTTTGTGTTATTCAGGTAATTCAAGGAATTTGGGAAACAACCCAAATACTTAAGAGGCTAAAGAAGGTACTGCTTCCTTATGCCTACTATTACTCAGCTGTTCAAAGGACAGAAATTAACTTTTAAATGAGTTCAAGGGTGTTGTACTTTGAGCTTCAGCAGGCCTAGCTTGTCTCTTCTCATAACAGGCATCAGTGTTACTGCTGTCATGCAGTATACACTTGACAAGGGAAGACTCACTTGAACTTCTCAGCCACAAGACACAAGTCTCTTATGACTAAATTATCTTAGTTTGGTGTCTACCTAATTTCTCATGTATGCCAGTTGCCATACTGTAGTTCTTTTACAGTAACAGCCAATCACTTAATTTTTAGTTAAGATATTCATGATACCACTTTGCACGCAATTATGTGATTCTGTGATTCCTGTTATCATATC
This sequence comes from Colius striatus, assembly GCF_028858725.1. Taxonomy (NCBI): domain Eukaryota; kingdom Metazoa; phylum Chordata; class Aves; order Coliiformes; family Coliidae; genus Colius; species Colius striatus. Next base: position 51,952,174 of record NC_084760.1, on the reverse strand, counting down.
CTAAAATAAATTCAAAATGAAACCCTAGGTTGCTAAATTATTTCATTCTCTGATGGAAATATTGTAGTGTAAAAAATATTGTAGTGTAAAGATGATTAATAATGGAGTCCATGAGAACTGCTGAGTATTTGGAGTGTACAGCTTTGAATAGTGGAAAGGGATTTAATCAGGACATAGCAATTTCTTTCAAGATACTATTCTGACATGTGATTTTTCCTATCATTAAAGTCTGAAGAGACTAGAATACTCAGATATGGCACTTGTACATAAACACCAGCTCAGACATCTACACATACATATTGTATAGAAACACATATATACACACACAAAACACTCCTACACAAAGAAATGATGTATTGGGAAATGTGAGAATTACAGTGTTTATGAAATCTTAATTCAGTCCCCCAGGGTGCATATCAGGACACAGGATCACATGTTCACACAGTCACAGCCTGTTTCCTGTGCACTTTTCCGGGGCACAGAAGAGCATCATATGCAACTGTAAAATGTATTTCTTTTTCATCATGCTTTAGTATATCTTTGTCCAGTATTAGTCGTGAACTAGCTATGCTTACTCTGAATACAACATGTATTTTCCTTGTATTTTTCCCTTCTCAGATGTTCATTACCATTTTTCATGACTGATTCACAAATATTAATGCTTCTTCTCAATCATGTCCTGTTAGAAGTATTAGTTCCATTTTACAATAACAGAGAGATTAAAATTAAAATTATTTTGGAAGTGAAGATGAAATGCTGAAGAATTAGATTTTTTGCAACATTATAGAGCAGAGTAAATAATCAAACCAGCATTTTATGCACCTGCAATTGTGAGAATTTCTGCAAATCTGGTATCAGGAAAATAAGAAATAAGTGAACATATATTAATTTGATTTAAACAAGCGTTACAGCAACACATAAAAAAAAAAATCCCAAAAAACCCGAACCAGTAACTTGATCATATCTCTAGAGTGGATTTACCATCAAAATATGTTCAGTTCCAGTTCTGGAAACATTTACCATATTACTAAACATCTTCCATCTCCCATAGGAAGTGAGGCAAAAGCATCAGCAGCTCTCAGTCTTCTCTGCATGTTCCAGAGTTCATTTGTATAGCTGGGCTGTCCCAGACGTGTCTTATTAAAAAATAAAATAAATAAAATTTAAAGTTAATATGTTATAGCCTTCAAAAATTTATCTTAAGGCATCAGATTCTTGAGAGTACCTCAGCAGAGCTGAGACACTCCAGATTCCCTTCCAATTGTTTTGTACTTGAGGAAATGGTTTTATACAAGACAGTGAGTGTACTGTAGTGATGTACAACTGACAGTGAAATTGAATTGTTGTGATCAGTATGGATCAGCGTTACAGAATAAACAAGCACAAGTTGCTAGTTGACCTCACAGATTCTTTGACAGTTGTTTCAGACTCTTCTAGACTTCTCATTGGTATTCCCTAGACCATCTCAGTTGCTTGTTCTTCAGCTTGTTAGTATCTGTTCTCATGCTAGGGAACACAGAATCATAGAATGGTAGGGTTAGAAGGGACCTTTAGAGATCATCTAGTCCAATCCCCCTGCAGAAGCAGGTCAGCCTAGATCAGGTCGCATAGGAACATGTCCAGGAGGGTCTTGAAGATCTCCAAGGAAGGAGACTCCACACCCTCCCTAGGCAGCCTGTGCCAGGGCTCCCTCACTCTTACAGTGAAATAGTTTTTTCTTATGTTTAAATGGAATTTTTTGTGCTCCAACTTCATCCCATTACCCCTTGTCCTGTTACTGGCTACAACAGAAAAAAGGGATGTCCCAACCTCATTACACCCACCACTAGGATTGAAATAATCAAGACTCCATTCTCTTGACATAAATACTTATAAGTATTTAAAAGGTGTAAGTACTTCTAAGCACTTCTGTCTCCTCCAGGCTGAACAGCTCCAGGTCTTGCAGCCTTTCCTCATAAGGAAGATTCTCCAGTCCCCTGATAATCTTGGTGACCGTGTACTGGACTCTCTCCAGAAGTTCCCTGTCCCTCTTGAGCTGAGGAGCCCAGAACTGGACACAGGACTCCAGATTAGGCCTCACCGGGGCAGAGTAGAGGGGGAGAAGAACCTCCCGTAACCTGCTGGCCACACTCTTCTTGATGCATCCCAGGATGCCATTGGCCTTCTTGGCCACGAGCCACATTGCTGGCTCATGGTTAGTTTATCAATCAGGACTCCCAGGTCTCTCTTTGCAGAGCTCCTGTCCAGCAGGTCAATCCCTAGCCTGTCCTAGTGCATGGGGTTGTTCCTTCCGAGATGCAGGACTCTGCACTTGTCATTTTTGAACCTCATGAGGTTCCTCTCTGTGCAACTCTCAAGTCAGTCAAGATCCTGCTGAATGGCAGCACAGCCTTCTGGGGAATCAGCCAGTCCTCCCAGTTTGGTGTCATCAGCAAACTTGCTGAGGGTACACTCTAACCCCCTATCCAGGTTGTTGATGAAGATGTTGAACAAGATTGGCTCCAGAACTGATCCCTGTGGAACTCCACTGGCCACAGGTCTCCAACTTGATTTATACTCATGACCTATCATGTTGTGAATTGACTTTCTCAGACCATGTCTAGTAGTACTTTTCTTGACTGCCTTTTAGCCATCTTTTCACTGATCTAGTCTTGGTTTCACCTATATAATTTTTCCTTTCTTTCTTATTCCTCAGCATCTTCAGTTCTCAGGTGGTTTTGGCCATCCTATTTTAACTTTTATATCCTGTTCCTTCTCTTGAGTTTCTAGACTTACGACTCCATATCTGCTTCATCATCTTTTCAAGTGTTCCTGCTGAATATACCTCTGAAAAGCATTGGTACTCAATCAATCCTAGTCATCTTACGGATCCAAATCTCCACATTCTATCCCCATTTCCCACATCTCTGGCTGAACTGTCCTGCTTACAGTCTCCTGTTCCATACCCATATTGTTTTTCAGGCTCTCTCTTCAACTCCAAACCTTCTTACTTTACACTCACTCCTCCATCAGCACATGCACATGCATGCAGTGTACCTAGCTATTGTTCACTGCCACTATGCTGGCTGGGATGCCAGCTCTCTGTGTTCACTTCACAGGTTCAGATAGGCACTTGGAGCGCGTCACATAGCGGCACAGAGCTGTTACATGCCTACTGAGAACAGGATCTTCAAGAAAAAATTCAGCTACAAAAATCTAACTTACTAAGCTAAGTTAGTACTTAGTACTAAAGCATAAAAGTATTGATTGTTTTTTCCCCATGAAAATATACATTTGAATGGAAGAAAGAGTAAAATATATATCTTTGTCATATCTTTAAAAGATCTATTATCACCCTGCTAAAAGGATATTTCATGGAGATACAGAACCCATACAATAGTACATCATTCTAGCAAATATTTGCTACTTCAGATGAAACTACAGAAATAAAAATAATTTTTAAAATTAAAAATATTAGTAATATAGATAGAACCAAATAATGATGATATTTCAGACCACTCCACCAACTGGTAGAAAACAAGGCTACTGCACTCCAACTGCCAAGCTCAGATAAGCTAATGGTTATTGTTAATGGTTTGACTCAATTATCTTATAGGCCTTACAGACCTTTTCCAACTGAAACAATTCTATGATTCTGTGGTTCTCTAAGCTATGCGTATCATGACAGGCTCATGTCTAATCTGTTCTTAGAAACCTTCACCGAAGAAGATTTCACAATCTCCTTCACCATTCTAATCTGCCACCTCTCTACACTGTTCACAAGTCTTAAATACCTGAACTAAGCCTGTAGTTCTCCATGCTCCTGTTCTGTAAGGAGCATATCATGTGGGTTGTCTCCCTCTCTGCTCACAAATGGTTATGCATTTCTGCCTCCCTTTGAGTCTTGATCTTTATTTATACCAATTCAGCATTTTTTCCCCTGGCTATAAATCAGATTGGTCAAATGGCATATTTTTATTTAAAGGCAAGACTTTTTCATTCTTTTTTTGAGCAATTCATTTGCAGGTGCAGTTTAGAGCATAACCATGTGAAGAGCTGAATCAGCATAACTGAGAGGAGAGAAATCTCCAAGGGAGGACTGGAGTGACTGGCTATATGTAGAGAAGGTGAATAGTGTTTGGGCTATTATAAATGGCTTTGTTAATGTTAAACCACAGTCCACAGGTCTCTTTTCACAGGATAAGCCCCTTACTTGTTTCTCTGTTCCCAGTGGGCTCCTCATCAGAAGTTAAATTTCATATAGGAAGTATCCAGGAAGTCACAATATGAAGGGTGAAAGATGATAGAAGGATGATGAAGACGAACCAATTTAACTGCATAGATATAATGAAAGTTGTGATTCTGAAACTACCTGACTGTTCTACTTTTCCACTTTCCACCCCATTTTCTACTTCTCAGCTCTCTTCCTTCTCTGGCACACCTGCATCCTCACAGTAGTCTTATCTCAGTAACATGGCAGAAATTTACTTGCTCTTTTTGCTGGACTTGTGAGCTACACTGGTTCAGCAAATCTTCATATAAGTAGCAGCAGGTGAGTCTGCACTGTAGCAGGGGCAGGAATAGAAAGCTGCACTGTCACTGCATGCAGCTGTGTCATCAGAGTGGTCTTGAACTCCATTACATCACAAGCACTAGCAGAGTGTTATTCATTACTTGTACTAAATAAATAAAGCATGTGGCAATGATGCTTTTGTATCTGTAGGGACTTTAATGAGCAAAACCTAAGACTTGTAAAGCTGTGACTGCTGGGGTTGCTGTATAGTTCAATCATGTTTCATTTTCATTTTTGTGACTGGACCCATTGACTTAAAGCTGATTCAGCACAGTTAGTAAGTACTTACATTAAAAAAAAAGACTAGAGAAAGGATCATTATTTTAATCAACAGAATGAACTTAATTTTCCTTAAATCTAACAGAAACACACTGACTGCAAAACAAGGAAAAAACAAGAGAAGAGAAAGTGTAAGATATACACAGCAGTATCTGAGGAATATCTTGGGAGAACTCTGTCTTGTTTATCTCCTTGAAAGCAGCAAGAGTCTGAGTTTGAGCCCAAGTCTCCCTGAGATAAGGTTCAGAATGACTGGACCCACCCTTTAGGGTCTTGGTAGGTGGGTGATCGCCCTTATCTTGTTAGACCTATTCAGCTGCAAAATTAAAAATACAAGTCATTGGAGAAGGACAAGCACCAGGAAGAAATCCTGCCCCAGAGCATAATTAGGTTATCTTACTGGAACAATTCTTTAACAAGGTAGACCTAGACTCTGATGCTAGTTGAAATAGGAACAATATCTCAGAGACCAATGCCCAAAGTCCCCTCAGCTCTAGTTTTTATTGTGTTTTATTGACTTTCTTTTCTCTACTTTTCGTCTGAAGTTTTAGTTCCCATATTCTTAAACATCTGATATTTGTCCTAGTGTTTACACTGCTTAATTTTAGTCAAAACACAACAGATGCATATACCAGAAGATACATATAACTTTATATCAGATAGAATCTTGCATGAATGATTAATGAAGTGCTCTTGTTTTCTTCTTATTTGGCTTCATGTGCTGGCAATCTCATCAGCTTCAGATTATGGTTATTATTTATATGTCTGATATTTCATATTTGTCCTCAAGTCTAGATTGCCTGGGAAATGTAGACTGTACATATGGAAAACAATAGCTAGCTGTAGTCACTGATATACTATTTTTCTCCTTTGAAGTTTTTGCTAAAATCAGATTGGTATTACAACTAGTTTATCCTAGAGATCTACTGTCTTCTCTAAGATTGATTATACATGCAATAAGATTAAAAACATGTCTAGCTTTTTGAAATATTGAGAGCCTAGACTTTTCTTTTTTCTTCTGAATTAACAAAAAGAAATCTGTACTTACAATGTATCCTTCTATGGAACTGTTGTACTGTGTAATAATAAAAATCAGTTTCAAATCCAGATATGCATTCTTTTAGTATTATTTCTAATAGATTTTATCCTGAAAAAGAAATTTTCTTCTAGGGAAGAACTGTTCATTTAGCATCCCCCTGTCAGTTTAGAGCACTCGGAATCGGTCTGATCCTGCTTAGGATTCTCATATTGTTATGACTAAATTCAAAGGTTGAATTCTACTCTTAAAATAAAAACATGCTCTAATTTATATTTTTATTTATGATAACTATCCATAAATTTCCAAGGTCTGTTCTTCAGTACAAGCATACACCACTGTTGCTTCTTCAAACTACCTGTAACAGTATATATTAAGAGAAAAGTTATTTTGATTATTACAGATTATTAACAAGGATTCCCTCCTGTTAGTTGCTGCTACAGGGCTTTTGAAAAAATTACAGAAGTAAATGGTAGTCATAGTGATTGCTTCCTAGTAGAAGTGGAATCCTGCTTAATCTATGCAATCAAAGAACACTAATACGTTGTTTCATTGTACAGTATTACCTTCTTTAAATATGGAAATGATCTACAACATAAGTATTTTCTTAGTTAAACAGGTTTTCTGAAGGCTGAGTGTGTATTAGTATATAAATTTTGCTTGAAACATTTTTTCTTTATTTTTCTGTCTTATCTGATTAGATTCTTCTTAATGCAGACTCAACTTTATGCTAAGATCAAGGTGAAAAACATAGGTTGCAGAAGCAAATAAAATTACACTTTATTCCTTTAATGATGTTTTCATAATTGCACCTGGAAAAAAATCTTTCAATCTTCCCTTCTAGGTCTAATCCACTGCTAATTATTCCAAGCCTACAAAAAGAACAATAACAAAGAATTTGTTATTTTAAGCCCCCAGCACGACATACAGCAGTTATTGTTTTTGGTACAGTGAGCACCTTTAAAAGCTAATTCATGCAGTGTTTAACACATCTTTCTAGACTGCTTTTTGAATATCAATTGGATTGAATCTGAAAATCAAGTAGCAATAAGTAACTACAGAAGGGGATTGATATGTGTCTTACATCAACACATTGGCATTGTACACATGTATGAAAGAGAGAAATAAAGAGAAGAGCAATTTCCAATTACCCACTGGATTTTAATAAGAGCTATAAGTAATCTGGAAAGTTGCACCACTACAGAGATGCATCAGTAATTTATGTGCTCATGAAGACTGTCAAAAGTGTGCTGTTTATATATTTTAAGAGAAGCTGATCCTTGCTACTTTAAACTAAATGCCAAGATCAGTTCCGAATAGAAGAAAGTAATGGAAGCAGAGGAGTAGATAAATTTTGAACACTGCAAAAGGGTTGAAAGCTGGAGAAAACATCTGTAGTTCTCACCTGTTGTTCATTTTAAGTTAGTACTCCTTGTATTCAGTGTTGCTACTTGGAAAGGGGTTTGTTTTTTATTACATTGTGATGAGGTCTGCAACAAGACTCTACTCTACCGAGTGACAGAAGAAGGTCTTTTTGAGATTAAGGGTCCCTCTTCAAAGAGTTCTTGGTCTTTTTCTTCTGTGTTAATATCAGAGAGATGGCCTTTTGCAAGTAACAATCATTGCACTGCACATAGTTTTTCAGGTAAGCAGAGTACAGCCTACTTCTCTCTTTACAAGCAGGAGGATAGGGATAAACTTCTGATAGAAAGTACTCTAACTTATCAGAAACTTTCTTTACTACCAAAATTTTCAAAACTTTCTTAAGGTAAAGCCCGATACAGAGAAAGTTACAATTTTTAAGGACAGAGAATTTCATTTTAATCAAATGCATTATTTTATTTATTCATTCAAACTGAATGATGGCCTTGGTCTTTATAAATATTTTCCAGTATATCTGAAATTTTACAAAATGTCACAGGGGTCCGAAAGTGAAAAATACATACAGAGACAGCTAGAGAAAAAAAAGAGAAACTTTAGAGTTTTTACAGGCAGAAGGAAGAAAGTCTATTCTGCTAATTAGTAATACCTACTCCAAAAACTGACACAGTAACTTAACATTTAATCCTCCATTCTAAGTTCTTTTAAAAATTTAGGTGACAGAAAAACAACTACTGTAGCAACACAAATTTACTATTGAACTTAGTATCTCTCCTTAAAGTCAAGAATGTGATCTATACTTTATAAAAAATGCTGTCTTTGGGGTGGCAATTATTACTACCATATTGCTAGGGGATGAATCACATTCAAATCACCAAAACATTACAACTTTTTCTGGGAACTCTCTTCATGGTTTATGATGACCGTACTGCACCTCTCAGTTTTAGAATGTGCAAACATTCTAGCTTGTCAAACATTCGATACTAATCTAGCAAAACTGATAATGTTTTTATCGATGATCTGATGACTAATCAGTTGACTTCAGATCTTCAGATAAAATGTATTGTTGTGATTGTCTCAGCATTTGGAAGACAGTGAGAATGCCAAACAAATTCAAATGTTATCAAATTTAAAAGTCATGAAAGCCTGTTGATATAAAAGTGGCTGAAATATTTGTCTAGTGTAAAAGTATGAGCATGCTGAGTGTGTATTATATTAAAATCAAACTGTAGATTTTAGTTTTTTCTCTCAGTAAATGCATTTTTACTGAGGTTTAGAACACTAAAATACTAGCATTCAATATCTGAATAATATTTTTAAATTAGTCACCCACAGGACTTCAGGAATCATGTAATAAAGTTACCTGAAATATAAAAGTGGATCTGGATATTTCTATTTGCCTCTAGTTGAAAGAGATTAAGTAAATAATTTGCAAACATCATATCTTTAAAAAAACCCAGCTTCTTTCCAAAATTGTGAGATTCAAACAAAACAATATAGATAGATAAAATTAGTTTATCATTAGCATTATTTTCGAGATTGTTCAGTTTAAACTGAGGACACAAAACCCCCACATTCTTTTGCTTTATCACACATATATGACTGTTTCAATATGTAGCTGAAGTGGATTGGATTATTCCAAAGCACTTGAGATTGATCACAACTGGGAACTTCTATTCAATCAAGCTGATCCTATTGATCAAAATAGAGACGCTTTGAATCTGATGTGTTGGAATGAAATTTTCTAGTGTTTGTGTGTACTTGCTGAGCAGTGCCGTATGGGACAGGGAAATCCCAACCACTGGGATTTCTTTTCTTTGGAAGAGTTGCAAAATCACTTCTGTCTGGTATCACAGATACCTGCTATAATTTGGGAGTTGTCAAAAAAAATATAACTCCAAACTCAAGTGGCTTTGAATATGTTTCAAAGAGAAACCACTTAATATCCATTTTGTGAATCAGATTCACATCTCATTCTCCAGAGATGAGATGCAAGTAATTGTAATCAAAATCTGGATTAGACCATGTAATTGGTTTGTTGTTAATGCAGTCAGAGTCCAGCTATGTCAAAATCTTACAAACTCCTCCTTCTTTTTTCATTCTGCTCTCTAAGGTCATTACTCTAATATCTTGATATCTTTGAATATAAAAAGTACAAGACAGAAGTTGGTCAAAGCTAAAGTTTCTTTCCTCATCTAAAAGATGATCTGTTGAGACGACTCACTGGAAGTACTTTTACATTTTTTTACTTTCTCTTAACTTTAAGATCAGAACTCTTATGAAAAATAAGCAAGCAAACAAAAAGTTTTTTTCTTTAATGTATTTATCAGTTGGATACTCATTAGCAAGCTGTATTCACCCTGCAACTACTTGCTCATTGAGCTCATAGCAAACATTAAGATGACTAAGAGTGGCATGTAAAAGACAGACTGTTCCATGTTATGCTTATATCAGAAGGCATAACAGGAAAAAAAATGGGGCAGAAAGCTAAGATAAATCCCACAAGAAAAGATCTGACTTTCCTGTTCATCCTGTTCATGTCTTACAATTTATGTAATTTGGTATATACAAATGAGATTTAAATTATATTATCTATAGCCTAAAGCAATAAGCATTTATTTTAATTTGTAAAAGGATAAACCATACTTAGCTGTCTGCTTATTTCTGTGTTATCTAATTTTTTTGCAAATATTGACTAAAGAAAAAAATCTCTCTACATTCTTACTTCCTCAGTGTTCTCTTCTGACAAGAATACAGATAAAAGAATATTTGTCTTTTAATCTTTTTATCTGGTACATGGTCTAAATCTAGTCTAGGACTAAGAGCATACATTTTCGTTTTCAGTTGTATCTGGAAAATTTACCCATTGATTTGTTTGGCAATTTAATTTCTACAAGGTAGCTACAATTACACAAAGGATATCTCTTTTGCAACTGTCAGTACTATGGATTTGTATTCTATTCACACAAAAAAATCTTTAGGTATATTTTACTATATTTCTAAAGGTCTCTTCCAGCCCTTACCATTCTGTGATTTAGTTCTTTTTGGAATAAAAGCAATAAAATAGGTATGATCAAGGAGTCACTAATTCTGAAGACAACCGCATTTTTCTTCTAGGAAGTGTCAGGCCAGTGGTGCACTGTAGAGATTATTGTAGGTTTCTATAAGACCATAACAACTGGTGATCTCTATGATTAGTGTTCCCTATATTAAGGATACGATTGATTGTCATAATATTTAAACATTGTGTTTGTGATAGGAAAAATATTGAAAACTTCAACATGATTCAATATGATTCTAACACTCCATTGAACCATAAAGTTGCAATACACTTGAATCAAAATGGGAAAAATGGAAATATAGTATAGAAAATAGAAGTTGAAGAAGCATCATGTTCTAAAATAATTCATAAGCTATATAATTCCGTTAAATGTTTGAGTCAGACACTCCAAATTTGAACAAAAGCATTACTATGATTTTTGTAAATGGCTAGAAGTAGACCTTTATCATAGAATCATAAATTCATTATGGTCATAATAGTTGGAAAAGACCCTTAAGATCATTGAGTTCAACCACTGACCTCGCAACGCCAAGCCCGTCACTAAACTAAGCCATATCTGTCAGCATCTCATCTATGCGTCTTTTAAATATCTCTAGGGATGGTGATTCCACCACTTCCCTGAGCAGCCTGTTCCAATCTTGATGATCAAACAGAAGTGCAGAAGAATACTTGCAACTTCCAATACGAGGATAAACCCATAGAAACAATTGAATGATTCATGAAATCCCCCAAGCCAATATATAGCTTGCATAACCTGTCTCAAATTATCCCACTCTTCCAGTTTTCAAACCATCGATATTCCTACCGTTACAGAACTTTCATTACTCTAGTGCACATAATGTTGAAAAATCAGTAAGAGAAAGGGGAGCTTTTTCTTCTCAGCAAGTTCATCGCTACTGCTTGGAAATATTCAATTAATTTTTCTTTCTTGAAAATATTGACATTATGCCTCAGATGCCTGATATTACTTGGTCAATGATTTTACTCCCAAGACCATAGGAAAATTATTACCCTGTTAGTCTTTAAACAAAATACAGCTAAATTATTCAACTACATTTAGGAGGAAACACAATGTTTGAAGTTTCCCACATTAAATAACTAGCAGTTTCCAACTCTGAGTGTGATACTTGAAATAAATTCTGTTAAAGTTTCCAACTATATCTGAGAATGACACTTGAAATAAATTCTGTAAAATTATGCACTCCAAGTGCTTTCTTTTCTAGCATGTTTGTTTTCTGGATACATAGAATTTTAGAGGTTGTGAGATCTGTTGGATGTGTGAAATTTTCACAGCTTAGAACAGCATCAAACCAGAGAACACTGCCTAAGGCGCACACCATAAATTACGCAGTCAAATAGTACTGACGTTGACCTATATGTCAGCTTCTAACAGAAGAACGTAGGTCCTTATTTCATATAAAATCAAATTTGGATACAGATAGCCTATTACTAGAACATATGCTTGCTGCTAAAAAACTCCAAATCTGTAAAAGAGAATTAAATAAAAAAACTCTGACAAAATCCTCTGTCCTGCACTAGAGAATCTAAATTTCCACACATTTTACTGACGACTTAAAAATCCCTAATATCAGAAAGTCTAGAAAACCGTAGATTGTGCATTCAATCTAGTATCCTTTTTGTCAACTCCTATTTTCATAGCTTTCCTTTCTGCTGTTTTAGAGAATGCCAGGCATGTAGTATTTATAAACAACACTAATTACTAATCTGAAGTTAAAAGACAGACCTCCCCACTATATTTAATAATTGGCCAAATCTCAGGACATCTCAAAAATCATCTTACAAAACCATATCCTACCCTGGAGATTGCACAATATTATACATCTGTGCAAACCTTTAACAAGTTTTCAGAGTCAGGAGACTACAGAGACTCTGTAGACTACAGAATCAAATTTCTGTATACTTTCCCTGGGTTCAGTCACAAATCAGCAATTGCTTGTTTCCATCAATAATAATGTCTCTGCTGCAAAAAAAAATAGACAAGTTTTAAATCTTGTGATTCAGCTTGGGCAAGACAGCAGGGTGGGTGACTGATTTTACATATTTTAGGCCAGGTGCATTGTTGTTGGCTAAGCAGAATGGATAGTGCTGAGGCTTAATTACTGTGTACTTGCATAAGCCATGATCACATAGGAAAATGAAGAAAGATTTACAGGGTAAGTCATTCGGTTGAAAATTACCTATGTAATATAGCAACATTGTCTTCGGATTAGAAAGGTTTAAAATAGACTAGAGTTGTGGTTTTGTATGAAAATTGATGTTTAGCTACTGCAGCACCAGATCTTTATACGATTTTCTGCAAGGTGGTTGTATTTCTAGAAACTATTAAGTCACTAGTCCAGGTAAAGACTATTGCAATAAAAATATCCATTGATGATAATGACATGCATTGATATCTCCTGTTTCTTCTTTGGGCAGTGAAAGAGTGAGAGCTTTCAGAAGCAGTTATAGTCCTCCGATTCTCAAGGGCTTCCAGTTTTAATAATTTATAACAATGTAAAGAGCAGCCTGTTTGAGTCAAAGTGCTTTTCCTTTGCATGCTTTTCCCTGTCCTTTGAACACCTGCCTGCTGAGAGCTGTCAGAAGGGGTGCTTGTTCTTTGAGACTCTCCTGTAACAGTGACCTTTCAGCATGGCGAGCCTGAAGTGAATCTAGTAACAATGAACTCCAACAAAGCAAATAATATTATAAATAGGCATCTGTTGATAATTAGCATAACTGAAGTGTCTGGGACACGTTAAAAATATTATGTATAGTATACATTTTTAAAATACACTATTTCATATTACAAATACCTCAGTGCCAAGATTATTTATTTTTTAAATAATGTCCTTTATAAGGCAAATATAAAGCCTCTTGAACTAGATGGCTTAAAAGACTCAAAATAAGAAGTTCAATGAGCTTCAGATCAGGTTATGAATTTCACCTCGCTTTCCGCTATCTGCATTTGGATTCCCTGCCAGGTCTTTTGCCCAGCCTTTGTAAATGTTTCTGATTCCACCAGAGGGATTTCTGACATGACTACAATGCTCTCAATGTCATTAAGAATCTAATAATATTTTTAGGTTTATAAGGAACAATTATTTTTAAAAAGTAATTAAGTATTTGAAAAACATAGATCGCAAGTGGATGGGCCATCTCAACACCATACTGATTGGCTTGCTAAAATATTTTCTAGTTCTGCAAAATTATGTCTTTGATTGTATTTATGTAATTTTTAAAAATCCCCATGATTTTAGAAGTGAAAAAACCCTAATGGTGTAAATCTGAATAGTGAGTCTTAGACCTGAGCAGCCCTAAATACAGGTCCTGCTAAGACGTAACTCAGTTTGAACTGACTCAAGCCCTAGATCTACTAATAGCTTACGGAGAAAATGACAATTTGTCCAGATATAAATAATTACAGCATCAAAAGTTCAAATGCATCTATATAATTAACAGTCAGTGTAGTTTCTGAACTGTTGTATCTGTATAGTTCACAATAGGATTTGCCTCTTAATATTCAGGAAATAGCCTTCATAACTAGCTTCAAAATGATCTCACATATACATGATTTCATATAGGCTGTATTTTGGCAGCCTTGCCTCAAGGTGACAGGGGCACAGATAACAAAAGCAGCACTCCTATCTGAAAGAAGTACTTTCCATACAGAGGTGGAAGAACTCAGTGTTACTTAGCTGCTGAAGAGTAATCAAAAAATCTGAAAAAGTCATAAATATTGAATCTGTATAACCTTATATGGCATTTACTGATATGGTGTAATGTGCATTTCTAACTTCTTTCTTTCACTTTATTAATAATATCAATACTCATCCAAGTTCCAGTGTCTGTGTGAATATCCTGTGCATATTATTGACACATTCCCTTTTTCCTATTCCTTTGAGAAATCTCATGCCTCTTATGATGGATAGGAAACCAATTTAATGCAGAATTAATAATGTGTGGTTATCTTAAGGTTTAACCTTACACTCTAAAACATAGCTGTATCTCAAAGGCATTTGAAGAGTCTTTTTTTTACACTCACAACAAAAGGCAAAAAGTCAGCTAAGCAAACTCAGACATCCTTCCAATTTTCCTGTGAAAGTAACGGCCCCTTCACAAGTGAAAAAGTTGACTAGAGGGTGAGCTGGAACCAGGAAGTCAGACATTTTGTCAGCCATGTGTACAGAGCTTGCAAGGCACTGCCTAAAATTCTGTCCCTGACACTTCAAAGATTGGACTAGACCTAGGCGATATCTGAGCATGGACAGCTACTTGAGTTAGCTGTGTTCACTTGCAGTGATGAAGGCTAACTAGAGACTAGACTTCGTTGTGAAGTTATTTGCAGTCATTCAAGTAAAGTGACTGTTTTACTGCTGAACAGAGGGAACAGAGGGCGCTGTCAGCAAGTTTGCTGACGATACTGAACTGGGGGGAGTGGCTGACACACCAGAAGGCTGTTCTGCCATTCAACAAGACCTGGACAGGCTGGAGAGTTGGGCAGAGAGAAATCTAATGAAATTGAACAAGGGCAAGTGTACAGTCTTGCATCTGGGAAAGAATAACCCCATGTACCAGTACAGGTTGGGGAATGAACTGTTAGAGAGCAGTATAGGGGAAAGGGACCTGGGGACTTGGTGACCATGACCATGAGCCAGCAATGTATCCTCGTGGCCAAGAAGGCCAATGGCATCCTGGGCTGTATTACAAGGGCTGTGGTTAGTAGGTCAAGAGAGGTTCTCCTTCTCCTCTACTCTGCCCTTGTGAGACCACATCTGGAATATTATGTCCAGTTCTGGGCCCCTCAGTCCATGAAGGACAGAGAGTTGCTGGAGAGAGTTCAGTGCAGGACCACCAAGATGATGAAGGGAGTGTAGCATCTTCCTTATGATGAAAGACTGAGGGAGCTGGGGCTCTTTAGCTTGGAGAAGAGGAGATTGAGGGGTGATCTCATTAATGTTTACAAATATGCAAAGGATGGGTGTCAGGAGGATGGAGCCAGACTGTTCTCAGTGATGTCCAATGATAGAACAAGGGGCAATGGGTATAAGCTGGAACATAAGAGGTTCCAAAAAAATAAAAGGAAGAATTTCTTCACTGTGAGGGTGACGGAACAGTAGAACAGGCTGCCCAGGTGGGTTGTTGAGTCTCCTTATCTGGGGACATTTAAAACCCACCTGGATGAGTTTCTGTATGACCTACTCTAGGTGACCCTGCTCTGGCAGGGGGGTTGGACTAGGTAATCTCTCGAGGTCCATTACAACCCTTAAGATTCTATGATTCTGTGACACTCATGAGACATCATCTGGAGAAATATGTCCAGTTTGCAGCCTCCAATACATGAAAGATGTTGATACATGATAGAGAAAGTCCAGAGGATGGCCACCAAAATTATAAAGAGGATAAAGCACAAGTTGTATGAAAAGACTGGTAGCAGGAAAAGTGAAGACAGGCTTCTCTGAAAGATGCAAAACAAAAGGACATGAGTTTTAATGATTCATATTCCAATATTGGGGAAAACATTTTTATGTCCTTTCAAAGTAAGGGTAGTCAAACACTGCACAGGTTGCCCAGGAAAGCTGGGTAATGATTCTTCTTTGGAGGTATTCAAAACTTGACTAGTTATTACCTTCAGTATCTTGATCTAGATTCAAAGGAAGTTCTGATTTAAAAAATGGGCCTGCTTTGAGCAGGGAGTTGAACCAGATGATCTCCACAGATCTCTTCAAATCTGCATTGTTCTCTGATTCTGATATAAAACCACATGCTTCCTAGCTTTGTAATCTTTCCCTACCAGCATCCTCAAATCATTTTCTCTGTAGATTTATGAAAGACCTGTTTCCTACCTCAATAACTCATAGCAATCAAAAATTCGACATTGTACCTCTCAAAAGAAATACCCAAATTACTTTTCTTACTACCTAAAAAATGTATTAAAATATATACAAAATTGAAATTCTCAGCTGTGCTTTTGTCAATGAAAATTTATACAAGCTATATTCAATTTGTCCCCAGATAAGCTCTTTGATTCCAGAAAAGTCAGATCCAGATAAGCTCTTTGATTCCAGAAAGGTCAGATATCCAGGCTGCCTTTTTGACCTAATTATATGCTCTAAAATCCAGAGTACATATTTTTCTGAAGCACACCTAATGTGATATGGATTTATTATCCTCTCCACATACAACATAGTGGAAAATCAATGTGCACACAACTTATTTTCTAATAACTGATAATAAAAAAATAAAAAAAAATAAAAGTACTGACTGTACATTTATATTTACTGTCCTAATGTGGTCTGTGCAGTATGGAAGTGGAGTAGGAGAGAATTGAAAGCTGTGAATTTTTAAGGCAAATCATCTGCTAGTATAAATTATTTAAACTTCTTGAAGTCAATAGAGGTATGAAAATTTACAGCAGCTGCAAACCTGTCACTTCCATGTCTTAATTTTCCACATTTTAGTTAGATTTTGAATCAAAAGATTTGAGACATCTCCTTCAGAGATCAGTAAAAGTGCAGAGGTCAATGAAAGGGCTTTTGGTCAGAACTATTGCATTTAAGTTTCTTGAATTGCAATTGTTACTTCAGTTCTTTCAAAATGACATTATTTATCAGGGAAAAAAATCAGGAGCTCTTGGATATGCAGAGAAATTATTTTCCTAGATATTAATGAAAGGAACTAATGTTAAGATTGATTCAGATATCTTTACATTCTAAGGAATGAGATATCATTAGTCAATTGTTGATGCTTTCTGGAAAAAAGAAATTATGGAATATACTTTTTCCTCTTTTTATTACATTATTCCAATCTCTCTTTTTTTCTTCACTCCTCCACCCCCACTCCTTTAAGATTTGTGCACACCCTTGAAATCCACTTTCTTCAATGAAGTACTAATGGACATATCTTTTGACAGCAGCATTATCACAGAAGAGACATATTGGTAGCTGAGAAGCAGCTCCAGTGTCTCACTGAAACAATATTCTGGAGAGGGAGAAAATAAAGTTCTGTTAGAGACACCATCATGTTTCAGGTATGGATAAGGGAAGAAACACACTATTAAAAATCTGTACATCCCTAGTCCTGCTACAGTGAGTACATCTGAAAGCTTATCTCGTTCCTTTCTCTTTTTTATCTAACAGTCAATTTGAACAGCTTCCCAGGTAACCGTAAGAGAAGATAGAATGGGATTGGAGAAGAGAGAGCATTTAGGGTTTTTTTGTTTTTTGTCAAGACCAATTACCCTTTTAATCACAATATTTTAAAAGTATTAAGTAATAAAACTGATATATAAAATTTGGATATGATGCTACATAGAAGCTTCTCAATTCTTATTTTTCACTATAACATAAACATTTTACAGTAATTTTACATCAAATAGCTGAGTCATGAAAGAATTGGAATTTGTTCTCGAAGCTCTGCTGGTGTGGAACTGTTAGGAGAATGATAGGGAGGTAAAACAGTATGAAGGGAAACCTGACATTTAATTTAAAAAATGTTTTTGCTGTCTAGTTCTGTATCATTGTTTATACTATTGGCAAATTTTACATAAATAAGGGCATTTTTTTTTAAACTTCAAAAGGTAGGTTTTGAATTCCCTTCTCTATAAGAAGAAATCTCCCATGGAAGTAGCAATGTGTCCAGTACAATGGCTTTAGATATCAGAATGATTTTGAATCTTTCTTTCTAAAAAAGGTCTCTTTCAGCAAAATGCAAAAAGAATACTTGAAGCTTCTTAATTTCAATGAGACTATTCTCAAGGATTAATGTCTGCAGCAGTAAGGTGGCAGTTTATTAGCCCTTGATACAGGACTGTCAAAGAAGTTGCTTGGCTGCTGACCTGATAGTAAAATTTCATTGCAATAGTTAATAGTTGATGATGATGATTAATAATAAGAAGAATGGCCATTTGTATTATCCATCCTTCTGCATTATTGCATTACAGTCTCAAATAATGATACAGTTTGTACTGAACAGCTTATATAAGAGATACAGTGTCCAGGACAAAGAAAGAAGTAAAAGCTTTTGCATTTTTTTAAAACTTGAAGTTAGCACACATGTTCTTCAGGTATGATTTGAGATAGATTTTGTTCATGAAGAATCTTTTAGAGATAATCGATCCAGTCTGTTGTCAGAATTCAATACTGCCAGTGGAAGAAGTTCAGTTTAACTGACATGGTCTTTTTCTAGAAAACTTCAGATATCCTGAGTTTGTAAGGACTGAACTATATTTTTAATGGCTTTCTTTTTCAGTAGATTAAGACAGATTGATACAAGTCCCCTTTGAAAGGCTTTAAAGTAATTTTTCTCTACTAGAAGAACAATAAAGATAGGAAGATTATACTGAGTGACTAGTGTTACAATGGATAATATTTTAATTTTGAAAGTGAACAAATAAGACAGAACCTTGTGTTTTCCAATTGCATCAAAGTCTACCCAGGAACACAGCAAACAACAGATTTTACAGGTCTGATTTGTACACATTGATCCAGTGAAAGATTTGAATCTGCCTATTATAACTAATGCCAGCTGTCTGCAGCACCCCTGGGACAAATACACCAGATGGAGGTTGCCAGAACAGTATAACCATCTCCCTTCTCTGCCAATATGTTCCTTCACACCAGTGGGACTTGGGGAAAGCACTTGAGCTAACTATGTCACAGGGGAACTCCTTGACTAGGGCTTTCCTGTCCCTTTGTCTAGAAGATGTAATAGAAAAAAAAAAAAAGAAAGAAAAAAAAGAAAAAATAAACACAACCCAGTGACTACAGCTCTGCATCTTCCTGACCATTTTCAAGTTATCATCATCAGAGCTATGATGCAATAGTATTGCAAACAGTATTGCAAAGCTGCAAATAAGTTTCTCCTTTGTTTTTATTCTGATATTTTCTTTTCAGTGTATTTCCTGTATGTTGTTTGTTTTGCCAATAAATAAGATTTAATTATGGTTTCAGTATCAAAGCCTGTGATTTGACTGCTGTTTAAATCCTTTATGTGTAACTTTTCTCAGGATTTTCTGAATTCCAAAACGGTTGCACTTGAATTGCACTTGATTTCCAATTCACCAGGCAGTGGACTGTGTAAATTCATTGCTAAACGTGACCATTCCCCACTTCTTTTCACTTACATGTGAAAGATAGTGGACCTCTTGTGCAGGCTGTAGAGGTAGGGACATCCACATCTCTTTATCCTTAACCAGTGATATGGTAGGACTATACTGGTAGTTGTTTGATCTGATTCAATAGTCAGTTCTTACAGCCAGACCTAAATAGTGCTTACAAATGCTTTCTACAAACTCAGTTCTACTCTACCCTTCTGGGACCTTGGCTTTACACATTTCTAGAAGAATTTTTCTAAGTTTGCAGCTATTTAGAAAGCACAGATGTTGTTTCTCTGTGTCTTTGTCAAGGGTGAAAATCTAACAGTGAGGTTTTTATGCTAAAAAATTCTGCTGTTTGCTTCTGAGGTGCACATCACAAAAAGATTAATCTTGTATGGATTTTCCTGTTTGTTATCAGAGGCAAAATGGGACTCTGATATTCAGGTATATAAAAGTATTTTTTATCTTCTTGTCTTTCATTCATTATGTACAGAAAGAGTGAAAGATAGTTGCAATTCTTTACAGCTATCAGGAAAGACGTGTTATGTTACCCTGATTGTAAGTCAATAATTTAAACTCAATAAATTTGCCTTTGAATAGGGAAGATATCTGGCTTGCAAGTTAACTGTACCATGGGTGAGGTGATGCTCTGTATTGTAATACTTCCAAAGTGAGTTGCCGTTTCCACATTACTTAGGATATCTGTGGTTTGCAGTCAATACTGTGTCATTATTTTTTCTTTTCTCAATTACTTTTTTATTAGATATGCTGACAATTATTTCTGCTTTGTTATCCATGCTTTCTCATTGTCTCGGGCCTTCCGTTATCTCAGAAGATCAAGAGTTGACTATAGCAAGTCTTTGCATGTGTACGGAAAGAAGTAATAGGCTTCTCATAGGAATGTTCTTACAGGAGATTAGACCAGCAAACAACAATAAATTTCCAGTGAGTCTGTCTAACACAAACATTTGCCTAGCAAAACTGTTGTCAACCCATGTTACTGTGAGGAGGGTTAGAAACCAAAAGAGTAAAGGCCTCTATGAGAAGAACATGTTCTCATTGCTCCATTCATGATGAAAACAAAGCCAGAAGCTACTAGCATAGAGCAGCACAGAGGCAAAGCTGCAAATCTTCTTGTGAACCTGCAGTCATCAACTGACCTCCAAATAGCAAGAAATTCACATAGATGGCATATATGTATGTTTACCTGTTCCTATGTTTTTTCACATTGATATGAAAGACTCTGCTGAAGTTCTACAGTCTCAAAACAGTGGTTTCTTGCTGTTTTAAGGCAAGAAGCTGCATAACAAATAACTCCCTGCTGCAGGCACCTTTTAACTTATTAGTCATTACTGCAAGCAGTATTCAGTTGCACAGCTAGTGTCTCTCTCTGTATCACAATGAACTTTCCTTCCTTCTTGTAAACAAAAATAAGCAATCCCAAAGTCAAATACTAAAGTATATTGTGGTGACTTCAGCTTTTGTACAATGCTGGATGATTTTTTCCTCCTTGCCTCCCTCCTCCCTGAGTGGTAAGCTACTAGTGAAGTATGTGGACTGTCTGTCTCTATGCAGGCTATTTCCTATTGCTTCACTTTTCATTTTAAAAAATACGTAAACTTCCATCTGTCTCCTGAATACAGTCCTTCTGAGATCTATGTATGCATGAGGTTTTTCTGCTGAAGAGGCACAAAAGAGGTTTCTTAGGACTATGTCATTTTATGCAAATACATTTTGACGTTAGTTTTCTGAATCCACATACTTGGCTTACCTGCATATTGTATTTTAGGTGCCATTCAGAGTAAGCATTAAACTTCTGTAGTGTTTGTAATGTAATTGGACAGCAAGGTTAAGTACAAGTGAAGGCAGGGCTGATCAACAGTAAAATCTCAGGTTTCCGATTTTTAGCCAGGGTATATGTGCTTGTGCTCTAGAGCAGATGTTTCTGCCTTTGAGGCAATTTCAATGCCATACTATTTTAAAGACAGATTATTCTACATGAACAAGTAAATTCATAATTAATTCTACTTTCAGCTTTTCAAGACTATATTTTTTCCACTGAGGGAAAATGTGTCATTGCCTAAAACGTAAGCACTGAGATTTTATATAATTCTTGCTTCATCAGATGGCATTTCAGTGGCAAAGGATAATGCGTTCTGACCAGAGATGTTGATTTGTACCTAACACTGAGAGGTAGGATGTGAGTCAGATAACTAAATGCTGTCATTATATAACTGAAGAGATGTGTGTCAATCAGACCCCATTAGAGCATGTTGCCTAAAAATTCCATCTCCCTCTGAGACAGGTGATGTTGACAGCAATTTTTCTCCCCTGTCTGTCCATATAAACTGTGTTTGGAGGCTGACCATGCAACCTCTCCTCAGAAGTCTGCCATTTTTGCTGGATTTTCAGGGTACCCTCTTTAGGCTAAGAGAGGTCACTTTACTGATCAGAAATAAGTAATCTTGGCAGCTTTCTGAATGCATTTGTACATTTTCTGGAAGAATATGCCTCCTTGTGATATAGTAAATACGAGTGTGGTAAGTTGTAATAGCACTTCACTGTCCTGGCTTCCTGGAATGAAGGTGGGAGAAATTGCAGAATTGTAAAAGGTATTATCAGTGGTTTAGCATGTGTTCCTGATGTAAAATGGGAGAAGTACTGGTCTTAATGAAACTCTCTAGATTTTATGAAGTCATTTTTAGTCATCTAGATGGCACAGGCTTAAACATCAGCAGATTTGGATGAAATTCTGGATAGACACAAATAGAAGGAAAGGGCCACATATGAAAGTGTAGACTGAACTACCTTTTCAGCAAAAACTACTGAGATCAATCAACCATAGGTATGCAGAGATGTCTCTATAGCTCTGTGCAGGGTTGTATCTCAGGGTGGTACAGCAGCACCTGAGTGGCACAGGGAGTAGGGCCACATGCCCTGGGCCTCCTGCTGTACCAACTCAACTACATCTCTGTTCCAGAGATCTTTCTCAGTTCAACTAGCTGAAAGAAGTGGCACAGGAGTAGATAATATACCTTTGGCATGAGACACTGTCCACACCCATACAGCTCTTGCTCAATCGACTTTGCCTTTTTCTTTACTCCTTCAATGGCTGAGGTTTTATGTGTACTTTTTTAATGTAGTTATTAAAGTGATGTGATTACATTTGTTTTCCTTTCAAGGGTTGTTGATGTCCAGGCTATAGTACTTTTGGAATAATTATATTGTACTGTAAATGTTATCCGAAAGCATTTAATATGAAGAATGTTATGCAAACACATCTCTGAATGGAATAAAGTTTTGGGTTTTAGAATAGCTTCTTCCTTCAGTCAAACAACAGAAGCTACTGGTGTTATATGGTGGTAGGAACAAGTCCTTAGAGAAAAAAGAAAAAAAATCACAAAAGCTGACAGCAGGAGCAGCTTTTTTGCATGGCCTTACAGATTTAAATTTCCTTTTTCTTGCTCCCATGTGTATATTTGCAGTATATGTAATTATATTTTATACAGGTCACAGTTTATTTTTCAGATAAAGACATTATTATCTTCCATAAATGCTAAGGCATTGTTGATCCTAATAGTCAAATAAAATCATATCAACTAATTTAAGGCCCGCTGCTAGAGTTTTGGTGTTACTGTTTCCATCTTGAGTTTCATTCCTTTTGTAAAATAGAAATTAGCAAGTGAGGGGAAAATGTGGGATGGTGGAATAAACAACTAGCAGCATTTTTAGAAAAGAAACACTGTGCGTCACTTGGCTAAACCAGGAATTGACAATCAACAATATTTTATTAAATGTTAATGGAAGAGAACAAACTTGTAAATAGTGTGTTCACATAACCCCGAGTCAATGAATGACTCAGTATCAAAGACTTTGTTTTTCATTTTGGAAACTGTTGTCTCAGACACAGGCTCATTCTTGGAGGCAGACATTCATTCAAATGGAACTTGTAGATAAAAATTAATGGTTTTTAGTCCTTAACAGCAAGGAAAGGCAGACAAAAACTGTGGAAACACTAGATTCCTTCTCTTTCCCATCTCTCTTAAGAGAAAGCTTTTGCTTTGAATTGCCTTTAGTAATTTTGTATTGAATTAAGTATACTGTCAAATTTCTTGTCCAGATTGCTCAAAATATTATTCGGCCAACTTGACAGCTATTACAAAAGCCTTTACCTGAGCCCAAATCTTCTTTTCAGTGCTTCTGAAGTGCCTCAAAGAATATGAAACTAAATTGAATAGGTTGCATTTTATACCTATTAATGAGCCTTCTTTCTCGGTATATAAATGTCAAAAATGGTAAAACATTATAAAAAATCTCTTGTCTATTTAATATTTCTTAACATTGCCAGATCCTATCAGTTTTTGACAGTCATTCATGTTACATCACTTTTAATGCATTTGAACATGGTACAGGATTTCCTTTGGTTTTAACCTACTTGCATTATTTATATGAAGCAATTTTAATATAAATGAAAACTGTTCCTTACTTATATACTCTGAAGCTTATTTTTATTTTTCATGCTATATTGTAATGCTGTTTTATTTTATTTCTTGTCTTATTCAATAATTACTTTTGAACAATTTCAATAAATTAGTACATAGCTGAGTTGTGTTTTAGATAAGTAGAATCTAAATTAGCTTGTGCAAAAGATAGACCAAATCACAGTTCCAGAAAGTCCTTCAGAATGTCTTTAGCTTTCACACCTAAAGTCCTACTTGAGTTGTGTTGACTCCAGCACACTTGCCTGGTTTACATCAGATTTCAGCTCAAGTTTAGTAAAGTATGTGAGCATGTACTTAAGCTTTGCTTTTCAAAAATCATGGTATAGAAACAAGTCAAAACAACCCAACAACATTTGCACTTGTTTTTATTTGCCTTTTGTTTTTGCATATTCTGATATTATTTTCAAATTTTAGCAGAGCAATTGAGGCCAGCAATTTGCTTAACAATTATAACTCAACAGTTAAGTAAATATAACTCCCAGAAGCTAGTTCTTTAAAAAATACACATCAGGAGACTCACAAAAAGTTATGGATGCTATCAACATTGAGTTGTCTCGAACAAACTACTTAATGCTGAATTATGGATTACAGCAAAATGAGTAAACAAATGTCTTCTCAGACTACTCCTGCCAGGCTAGCTTTTTCCCCAGACTTTCCCCTTCTTTCAGGCTGTATGTGAATCAATTGAGGTCCAGAAACTACATAACTATATCTGTGTGTTACTAATTTGCTCTGCTATGTCTCACTTACTGTCTTCCTGGTTTTAGAGACTGGTGGATCAGCCCCATCTCTAAAATGCCATAACTGAAGGCCTATATGTTCTGCATATTTAATCTGAAACTGTTGACGTTTCAAATTTCTTTCTTATTATTTTAAAGATGTTCTATTTCTCATTAAAATCTGTACCCTATATTGCAGTTGGTGCATTTGCAGCAGTGGCTGCTTTGAACTGGCTTCATTTTCATTAGACAATGGGTATACAAATCACTATGCTGAGGAGTCTCACTAACAGTTAATGTTTTATAAATATATGGCCATTGCAGTATGCTAGTTTAAAAATAGCTCCTTTCATATCATTCTTGTGATACAAAAGGGAGAATAAAAGGTAATTATATGATGCTTCACAAATCTGTATTTAAAGTGATTAAAAAATGGGATGATGTTTTCCACTGTGAATCTTCTTAGTAATGACAATCGATAATGAAAATACGCAAAGGAATGAAATTAAGTATTCCACATTCTTTTGTATATCCTAGTGTGGGTTTTTTTTCAATTGTCTAAATAATAGCTCAATTTTTCAATAACTTTTTTTTTTTATTTATTTCTCTTTCGTGTTGTGGTTAATTACTTTTAAGCGAACAAAGAAGCCTGGGAATCTTGATTTACAAGTGCTAAACTAGAGAGTTTACTTCTCATAATTCCTATTCTTCTGTGATTATGGTCTATTAATGTTACCAAAGACTTAAAAGCTCTTGTGAGGCTTACTTTCAAACAGAAAGAACAGAAGCTGTGGGAAGTATTGGACAGACTAAACATGAACAATTAAGATATTCTACCAGCATAGGCTATAATCCTATTGCTACTGTGTATTGGTTACAGTCTTCAGGACTCTGCACATAAGCTAAGTATTTAAAAGTCAGTTGTTAGAAAAGGACTTCTGCCAGCTCCCCCTGTCTCAGCACTGCCTGAGGGTGGGATTTGTTTGACCTAACTCCAACTGTCAGAAAATTAGGAGCCTAAAAAGTATCAGTCACCTATTGGGGCACAAAGGAGACAGATTCACACACATACAGATTATCAGCAAGGTCCACAGGTGGTAGCATACATCAACAATCAAAGTAGCTTTTGGAGAAAGATAGAACAGCAGAGGAGAGAGAGGAAAGAAGGAAAGTGACAAATGTCCATGATGGGCATCAGGGGACAGAAATGACAAAGTCCACAACTGAGGACCCCTAGACTTCACACCCATCAGCAGCTGATGGTTTACCAACACAGACACAGGAACTTCTATAATAACTATACGGATGTCTTCAAAACCTGCTCGAGTTGTAAGTTGTTTATCAGCATGATTCTATGCTCATAGAAGCAAACTTCAGGGACAAGTGCTCAGACTAATTAAGCTGTATACATGCATTTTGTTTGGTCCATTGAGTAACCAAAGCATAGGGGAAAGATGGAATAAGGGTGACTGTCACACTAGTGGAAGACATTTCCCATAAGAACATACCCTAACAATAGCTTTGTGAGGCTGAAAATGCAAGAATGTGATGATGGAAAAATATTGCCATAAGTCTTTGGGAAAACACTGCCATGGTGACTTTGATGAGATATTTGAGCTGTGAGTGAAAAACAGGCTTCAGAATTGCAAACAGAAGGCCCTTGATAGAAAACACAATGACACTGTGCACCATTACTTTGGGAGGGGATGGACCAACCCAGAGAGATGCCAGTCTCCACTGTCTGCAGAGGGATTCCCATTAAAGTTTGTTACATAAGTTTTAATTAATGTGGGTTAAATACTACTCCATATATGCACATCTGACAGCATGATACTTTGAATATGAAGTTATGTATCTGCCTTCAGGCATCCTCATAGGCCATATTCCCAGTGATACTAGGCTTTTCTTGGTGTACTCATAGCTATCTTTAGCTTAGCAGCTTTTTGTGGAATACTATATATATCAAAATGACATATTGTGTAAGGAATTGACAGTCTTCTAAAATGATCTGAGAAAATGGCCTTGTCCACACTCAGCAGTTGCAGCACTTCAACTGTGCCAGGAAGCTGAAAAAGGGCAATGTGCAATAACTGAAAATTATGCCTAAATATTTCAGCAGCTCATGTTGTTATGTCACCAGTTATATCTTGCTTATCCAGGCTTATTCCCATAGGGTTTAATGAACTGCTTAGAGTGGTAGTACTTCAGTCCAATTAGCAGCTGGAGAAGTAAAACAATTTCAGTAGAAGGAATCCCTTCCATCACAGAAATAGTTACACAGGCACAATACGTCATGTAGAGCAGGGCTAAGAAACCATTGTAGAATGATTTACTGACTACAGCTCTGGGTTTTTTAATCTCTTCCCTGCCTTCTACCACCTGCTGTATCCAGTTTTTAAGTCAGATTCTTCCTTTGACAGAGCATCACTCATGCAGATCACTGTCCTGTTAAGGTTATTCTGATATATTCCCTTTGTGTGACTCCCTCTCTGAAGATCAGGCCCTTCACCCAAGCCTACAAGGTTGAAGAACTGCCTGCTGTTCTAGCTATGATCTCCAGTTCAGGAATTAAAGGACTAGCAAGAACAAAACTAGTCCCCAAACTCTTTAACATAGAGTACCTCAAGTATAGTGAACTGGCTTATATGATCCTAGCTCTCATACTGCTCATCTCTGCTTCATTGAAGTGGCTACTCATATTTTTTGATGGGTGCTACATTAATAGGTAGTTTGTATTACTACATTACAAACCTACAAACACACAAATACCAAATGCATTTGCATCCAGGAATAAAGCTCTGATGGTCAGAATAACATAGTAACTAATCTACACATCAATCATTTTTATGGGATTCAGTGGCAGCTTCTTTTCCCAAGGAGTATAGATAGTTAATATTTCTACCAACAGTAAGACACATGCTTGAGGATCAGCAGTGAGTTTGGCTGCTATGTATGAAATGTGTAGATAGTATTTTCAGCAGTCATGTAAAAGTGCTTTTTAAAACTTTTTTGTCAAATAGTTATCAGTTTTGCAGGTATAAGCATTTAGCAGAATAATGTTTTTTACACCTTAACTAAGTTTGAAAGCATCAAGCACCAAGCACTGAGATAATGACACTGGTAGGAATGTTTTTACTGCATTAAATGCCAATTAAATTACTGATTTCATAATTATAAATCAGCAAGTTACAGTGGATAATTAATGTTGTCACACTCAAGCTGAAATACTTTATATAAGCATAAGCCTTTCCTTGATTTGCTAATTCAGGAATCAGAAAATATTGCAGATCTTTTTTTAATATTTGAATACACATTTTTTAGGATTTCTGCTACTGTCTGCAGCCATAGCAGTGCACTGTGCTATATGGTGTCCCAATTCAGTGTGTAGACAATGTTCAGAAGGGATATAATGACCTCCAGGGAAAGAATAGTTCACATAAAATTAAGACTAGATTTTGGAGAAAAAAAAATACTCAAAATGCTTAAAAATCATTGCCAGATTTACCATTTCAGCAATAACAATACCTATTAGAAGGAAAGGTTGTTGGCAACTCACGGCAGCAAGGACTTGATGCAGAAAGGCTTGTTTGTTAATGTGAAGTTGCTTCAAATAATAAAAGGAATGGTTGAGAGGTATAGTCCTTTAATAAGATTTTCAGTTCTTTAATAACAAAGTGTAACTTCCCCAATCTTCTTGGCTAATCGAACTTAGCTGTGGTCAAGCTGACAGATTTTTTTGTTGATGTCACGCTAATGAATATATAGAGAACCTGACTATAGGATACAAGGTAAACTACAGATTAAAGCACTATTGTCCATCTTTGAGCATTAAATAGGTTTTGATTATATGAGTTTTTTTTTTCCCCAGAAACAGAAAAGCTAATGATAGCTGGCCATGTATCAGCACAATGATTCTACTTATAACCACAGATATGTTCTATTGATTTGGGCTAGGAAGTGGGAGACCAAATCTTAAGTCTATTTCTTTCTTCAGGGTGTTTAAAAACACAGCATCCCCCAACAGATAAACACAGAGTAATAGACTTTCTCTGTGAAAGTATCTTCTATCTCTGTCTTGTAATTTGGCCACACAGAAACCAGGAATGCAAACGTGGTGAGGCTAGAGGAAGAACAAGTACAAGAGCCTCATTTTTTGTTTAAAATTTAAGACACTCTTACTGATAGCCAGATACGGGGTTCTAGCCTTTGCTTGCAGAATCCTTGTGTCTCTGTTATTCAATATTGTATTTAAAATATACTGTAGTTACTTTCAGCATGGTCATAGAAAAAGAATGTACCTTACATGGGCTTATCTAAACACATTCGGATTTGTAGGGGGATTGGGTATGCATGGGAGCAAAACACAATCAGAACTTGTTTTAGGCCACTATTTGTCCTCACCATCTACAGCTTTCAATTCAGCTGCCCTAAGCATGTCTAAACATAGCTTTACTTTTCCAGCTCTTCCATTTCTTTAGTTTTATTTCCTTATCAAATCACAGAATGCTGGCCATAAAATAGAATCATTTTCCTGACGCTCAGTAGGATCTTGAACCCTTCAAACATTAGTTTTAAAATTGTAGAGGCTGACCAGTGAAAATGGCAGTGGAAGGTGTCGTCTGCTAACCCCCATCATTCATATTTACATTAGAGAAAATACTTTAAATACTTTATGATATTATAGACTTAAAAAGATGTGATTATATCAGTTTATGTCATTATGATAAAAGTGGATTAATTTTAAGACGTACAAAGAGAAAATAAAACTAGTCTATTTTAACAAAATTTTTCAGTACTAAAATAGACAAAATGTTGTATTCTTGAAAAATGACTGTATTTTCTTTAGTAAATATAGTGGAAAGGTAATAGTGATACTTTTATGAGTAGACAGGAACGATGAAATGACTGATTATTCCCAGTTTCATACATACATGTACATTCTCTATTTATAACATGAATACATCTAGGAAACATTTAGTTGAAAGAATTAATCCTTGAGGGGTCTTTATGCCATTAATAATTTTGTAGTCCACAACTTTTAAAATTGAAACCTAAATCTATTTATGATTATGGAGACAAAAGCAACATTCTCTTTATGAATATGTATATACACCCAAAGTTAATCATTTCGCTGTTCTGGAATTAGCTGACTTGTTTGCCTTGGTATGTCAATTAGCAGGAACCCAGGGATTCTGTCAGCTGGCAGCTGGAAAGAGATCCCGAGCTCTGCAGCATACGGTTTGCTTTGTTGTACAAAACCCTGAGCTCATGATATTAATGTTTTAATATTACTTATTAGAATTTTCATCAGCAATCTGTCTGCAATTTTTTAATGAACAAAATATACTGCTAGAACCCTACAAGGAGCTGTTTTCCTCAAAATCATATTTATTTTGGTGTTTGAAAAGCACTAGGCTTTTTGGTTGGTATTCCAAAAAGGGGTTGGTGAGGAGAAAAATAAAATAAGAAAAATCACAAGAGATAAACAGGCTGGGGGCAAAGGAAAGGCACTTTACTGTACAGAGAGCTGCATAATTTAGGAAGATTGTTAAAAGTTTGTGTTGTTTGATTTTTTGTTTTACCCGCCTCCCCCCGCCCCCAAGGAATCTAGCTTTAAAAGAAAAAGAAAAATACATTCTTTAAGAACTAAATGTTTATTATTATTTTATGGAGTTGTACTTTTGAGGCCCAAAAGTGGATTAATATTTTTTTTCCAATAAACAGTTGTGAACGTCTGACTTCTTTCTAACATAGAACATACATGCACAAATACAGTCTATGGGCATAACAGGTGCAATATGGAAACACAGTTTTCTTCTTTAAGATTTAGGATAAATCACAGTGGTTTAACTAGTCTGTACTTGAAAGGATGGATAGATAAAATAACATAATAGGATCAGAAAGTTAAGCCCCGAAAGAGTGAGCAAGATACTCATTGAGGTACATAATTTGTTTTCTGTCCTTAACTTTATTCTTCTCTAGAGAATATATTCTAGATAATATATCTTCTTTATATCCTTATATATATATATGTGTATTTATAGAGAGAGAATGCAATTTTCTTTATATTTTGTGTGTGAGCCATAAGAGCGATGCTGATGTTGCACACTTCCTAAGTCCCTGACGTGACTGGAAAGGAACAGTCAGTCAGAACCTATAGGATGGAAAGTGACTGAAGTAATAAATATAAGAGTTACATGAGAAGTACACATAAACAATTCAAGATTATTGATCTATTTTTGCATTATTTACAGTAGCCCTTAAGTCTATGTGCATTATTTTAGAGGAACTTAGCTGCATTAGGATTCTAGCTATCACATTAGAAGCACCCTCCTAAGGAGAAAAGTTTTCTGAGTACAGTAATAATGGAAAACACATATCTGTGGAGTGCTAAAGATGATTGTATAACCTCCTGTATTTGCTGCTACATACATTAATGCATGACTGTGCAAAGTAGTGATATTTATTGATAAAGTAGAAGTAATATGTGTAGTTAACTTACTAAAATTAAAACTGCTGCATTTCTTCTTTTGTCTGGAGAAGTTTCATTGCTGAATTAAAATGTTAGAAGAGTAATAACACAAGTGAGGAAAACTTCTTTTCTCAGAGAAATTTGAAAACAAAACTGTGATAGCAGTGAATGACCTTGCATGTTTCACAGGCTTAAATAGACTTCTGCTGGCAGCGTACTGTTGAAGGGCAGATAACAATCCTGCTGTTTTCGTTAGGGATTGCAATCACTGTCACAGAGCTTGTCATGTGCTGCCTGTGGGAGCAGCAGCAGAGAAGAGTGCAGTTTTAAAATCTGTGTTATCTGTCAAGAAAGAGATTTCTCTGTGAGTTAAAGTATTTTGAAATGTATCCATCCCTCATTTGAGTTTTGGCAGTTTGAGCAGGTCCACAAGCAGAACTGCTGCATCAGCACTTTCCCTCAAAAAGATGCACAAAGACAATTAGATAGTGTTAAGAAAAATGTACCTGTCCTGTGCAAGGTGGAAATGACCAGATGCATGAGTTCAACCAGTTGTCTAGAGAGAAAGTTGGGCTGTGTGTGCAGCTGCAGTTTAAGGTGACAACATTAGTGTCAGCCAGTCTTCTTGATGATGCATTGCACCTCAGCGTATCACTTTTTTTCTAGCTGTGATCTACTTTCCTGTATGTGGGCTGCAAGGGCAGAAGTCAACAGAACAGCCTGGCTCTTTACCACACCCTTACCGAGATAATTTGTTTCTCAAGTTATGTTGGCTTTAGGGATCAATATCTGTTGCAGTATACGAACAGATTCAGCTTCCTGGGGAATCCAATATCTGAGTTACAGTTATAGGAAAAAGGCAAGTTCGTTACTGAATAAGAGCACAGGACTTGCTAACATGGGATTCATTCATTTTTTTTTAATAATGGATTGTTGCTGAACAAAAATATGTCATGCAAAACAGTGAGATTGTTAACTCTGCATTTATAATATCATAACTAAAAAGTAGGTAGAAGGCATTACACTGAACAGATCTGTTGGTTTACTCAGTAGCATGCTGCAATTGGTATGAGTGTTCATATAATGGCCTTCCTTGCTTATGTAAGAGAGTCCTGTCTTTCTAGCCCTGACTGTCTGCTGTACTTTCCAAAATTTTTGTAGCCCTGGACCTTACTCCCTACAGATCATAGATACTTATACATTTTGATTTTCTGAAAATTATATAGCAAGGAGAAAGTTGAGCGTTTCAGGATTTTTTTTCCCATGTTTAACACAATGTTGATGATTATGAATGAATGTAGAGTTTAGATATGTTTGAGACTGCAAGCCATACATAACATTTGGACATTCATTCTGATACTTTGCTGAAAAGATTCAAATCATTTTCAAACAAATAAATTTAGAAATTCATACGTAGTTCTCCTTATGAACTAGGTACCTAAGCTTTCATCATTGTCAATAGTTCATTAGTCAAAGGATTAAAGCAGTCATCCTACAGAGTTACCAGTAGTTGCTCAGAGCAGTCAAAATCATCTGCGCTGGTGTAAGAATATCCTTCCCTGGCTGTTTGGCCTCTTCTAATGCAGCCTATTAAAGACTCCTGCTAGAATTCACCGTCTACCAAAGTGCAGAGGGACTAGCCCTCGGTTTTTAGGCCTACAGGATTGGTGGGATTTTTTTTTTTGGTTTGGGGTTTTGTTTTGTTTTGTTTTTACCAGAGACAATAGAAATCACTAGTAGAAATAAGCCTTCTTAAACAGAAATTGTTAGATGTCAATTTGTGAGAAGAGTTATGCTGTAGAGATATTCTACTTCAGGCAAAAATTAAAAAAGATCCATTACATGTAAGGGCTCGAGAAGAATAGTTTATTCTAAATAGTTATAGTGGTTCAACCACAGACAGCAACAAGCACTACATAACCACTCCCTCACATCCCTCCACTGGGATGAGGGAGAGAATCAGAAGAGTAAAAGTGAGAAAACTCATGGGCTGAGATAAAGACGGTTTAATAGATAAGGCAAAAGCTACACTCACTTGCAAAGCAAAACACGGAATTCATTCACCATTTCCCATGGGCAGGCCAGGTGTTCAGCCATCTCCAGGAAAGCAGGGCTCCATCACAGTTGATGGGTACTTGGGAAGATAAATGCCATCACTCCAAATGTACCCCTCTCTCCCGTTCTTTCCCCAGCCTTATGTGCTGAGCATGACATCATATGGTGTGGAATATCCCTTTGATCAGATGGGGTCAGCTGTCCCAGCTGTGTCCCCTCCCAGCTTCCTGTGCACCCCCAGGCCCTGTGCATCACTGGTTGGGCAGTGTGAGGAGAAGAAAAGGCTTTGGATCTGTAAGCAGTAATGAAAACATCTCTGTGTTACCAACACTGTTTTCAGTACAAATCTAAAACATAGCCCCGTGCTAGCTACTATGAAGAAAATTAATTCTATCCGAGACAAAAACAGCACAATAAGCTTATCTAGTACAAGAATGCATTTTTGTCCATATTAAAAATTAACTAACTGTTCATGATGTTTATTGACATTTTGTGACATTTGAGTGTTCTCAGACCTCCAAACCTTCAGCATTTAGCCTTCAAAGACGTTGAATGTCATGTCACCCAATATTTGGGATGCAAGAACACTGGCATAAAAGTGTGCCAGGTGTCTGTGTTCTTGAAGGTAGATAGAGGAAGGGAAGGAGAGACATAACCAGAAAGACAACTGAAAGGCCGTCTATAACTTTTAGGTAAGAATCTCCTCTTCTGTTTGACTTAAATCTGATCCCAAGTGCCTAAGACCATGCTGAAAGACAGGGAAGGAGAAAAAAGATACAGAACTTGTTGGTAATGGTTATATCCTTAAGAAATGCATTTCACTTTCAATTTGGAGAACCTGAGGCAGAACAGCACATTTGTGCCTAAACAAATAGGTTCAACTGAGAAAGCCTGAAAGCATGGCCATGGCTATAGTGCTTCCTGAGCTAGCTCAAATGTTGCTACCTCATGTTGTCTCACACATATAATTCAAAAATTATCTTTAGGCAGGAAGAGGAGCAAAGGAAATGTCTGTCTATACAAACCCCTTAATTTTATGCAGATTTTCCTTCCTGGAAGCCACAAAAGCATTTTACCGGTTGCTTCATCTTCGAAAGATATGGCAATGGAAACAAGTCCTTAGGACATCAGAGAAAGATCATGAGGGACTAACACTGTTCCTACCGCTGTCAACACTCCATTTGCAAGTTAGGAGAATTGAGACCACTTTCTGCTGACCACACTGTTCTATAAGGCACTAAAATCTACCAGATTGCAAGGAGTGGCCTTTACACACCTCCCAGGGCACATGCTCACCATCAGCGTTCATTTCTGTATCTCCTGAATGTAATGTGGAACCTCAATTGAGATTCAGTCTTCCTTTATAAAGCTGAGGAACCACACTTCCAAGAAATCAAAAGGGTCTAGGCAGATATTGTGGGAAAATTTAAGTGTTTCACAGATATAGATGTTCTGTAGACAAGAGGATCAAGTTAAATACTTATATTAGCTGATGCAACAGAGAGTAATTTTCAGCTCAGAATTATGTTAATTAAATACAATTTGTGGCAGAAACTATTGTACAATGAATTTTAACAGCCCAGTATAGGCAGATATGATTTTCATTTTATGGTTTGTTTTCCTGACCTTGATGTATTTTTCCTACCTCTATTTTGTTTGATTACACCTTACTGAATTAGTTTTCCCTTCTTCCTCACTCACTTGTAGGTTTACTGTAATTTATTGCTTACGTGATTGTGCTTTGCACACGTCTCTGCGCAATGCCGGAGCTTCTTAGTATGGATGTTGACCAAAGACTGATGACTTGGACTCTATTTTTTTTTTCATCAGTTGACAGTGCTGTAGATCTAGTCTTTCTTTTTATAATTTTAAACTTTGGTGCTTTGTGTAAGAATATTGTTACACATATTCTGAATACCACTTTCACTGACTTCAGTGGTTTTAGTTACTGGTCAACAGTTAGAGATTAATTTTTATACTGATAGTAATTTACAATTAAGCAGATATACAGAAACGATATATAAATTCTTATAAAGAGTGATATTTTCCTCTAGGAATAGGTCAGAGATACACAACATCCAAACATTTATTTCTACCCCTTCAGAGCTGTATTTTCATACTTTTATAAATATGCAATAACACTTGCCAAATACTGCATAAGAAGGCATGAGGTAGTTTAAAGGTGTGTCAGTCTTATCAAAGTTATCTTTCACAGAAATATTTTTTCAAGTTAGTCATTAGTGCTCTAAGCTTAAAGTTTGATGAAGCAATTCAGTTCAGGGATGTGCTTTGTTTAGACAGTGGACTCCCTTCTTTTAGGTGAATGATCATCACAGGTTTTGAGATTTTACACTTACATTCCAGGTTCCATGGAAATTCTTAGAAGAATTAATCTTAATATGCTCTTATTGGAAACCTCTAATGTTGCCTTCTGTCTTTAAAAGCCATCAGGTTCTGGATTCTTTCCTGTGAATTTTTACTAAGGTGGTCCAGAACAAGAGAAAGAAGAAGTAGCCATCTGCCAACTAATCTCATGAAGTCTGTATTCACTGTTTAAATGCTTGCTTTGTGGAGCTAAACCAGATCATGCAAAAACTCCCAGCAGATCCATAAATAAGAAATACATTTTGGCTTATATATTATTTACTACTGCAAAACTGCTGCACTTTTTATGACAAAATAGATCCTCGTTTATTAAAATAAGAAAAATTCAATAATGAAAACTTTCATTACTTAGTTTCATCATTCAGTTCTGTCCTGTATGCAAATGTCTTATTAGGCAAACCAAACTTGCAAATCTGCATGTTACTGGCAGCTGGTCTTGGAGCTGAGGTTTCCCTTTGGACAATGCGGAAGAAATCCCTGGGGCCCAACATGCAATTATAGATGCACCTGCTGGATTGGTTAGGCTCCCCTTATCCAGGGAACTCTATGTGCCCAACACGATGCAGCTCTGTTTCATGCCACTCAGCCCCTTTGGAACCTCATCTCCTTCTTGAGAACATGAATATGTATAAAACACTTCCTTGTTTGGTACAGCTTGAGTGATAGACAAAGCAGAAGACTGCCTATGGGTACACAGCATAGAATTTATCTGATGTATCTATACAAGTCACATTTCATTTCACTGTGACAAGCTTGATATACTGCATTTCTGGACCCTCCCTATTCTTCACAAAAATGTCAGTTTTCTTCCTGATGAGAAAAGCTGAAAGAACTAGAACACTCTTTCTCTAGTATTTGTCTGCCTTCTGAAGGTATGAAAACACGTTCAGAATATAACAAAACAGCTAGATAAAATGCAACTAATATTATGGAACTATCACCAAAAAATGGCAGAAACAATTAACTGAGAGTTAATCTTTAAATCAAATCAATCCAGCAACAGTATTGAAAGAAACATTGGCGTTTTTTAGTCTTACTATTTTCTCATAGATTCATAGCAGCCTTAAAGGAAAAGAGGGCAATTATTGTTCTTTTGAGGATGCATACAATAGGACATTAAAATGTAAAAAATGAGTTTTCTGAGTTATGCAATAGTATTCTGACAGGAGAAAAAACAGAAGCAGCTAAATAGTTTGGAGTTTAGTTGGATTTTTAAACCTATGATTCACTAAAGAATGTCTTACAAAGTGTTGTATTACTTGTTACAGGCGCTTTTTTTTGATGATTCATAGCTGTGACAATTGAGCCTATTGATATCAAAACCACTTTGTGCAAATGTTCTGTGCTCCTTTGTTCCACTGACAATATGCAAAATCCTTCTTATATCAATTGGGATGTTCCACTATTTGAACTTTGAAATTTCTAGTTTCAGTCATCTGTTTAATCAACACATTTTATAAAATGACAACGCTTTAGGATTGTTTTCTGCTGTTCCAGGCACCACTAGCATATGGAATGACAGCATTTTTGTGGGTTTAAGTTTACCAGCTGTTGTGGAAAACTACAATTATATTTCTCTCATGTTTACATTCAGAATATGTTACAAAATTACTGTAATTATGTAGAAAAGAACGTGATGATTATATGGTCAACTTTCTACATTTCAAAACTATAAAAATATTATAATAACTTCACATGTCTAAGTTACCCTCATAGAAAAGTGAAGAGTACAGGTCTTTCTGGCCTCAAATCAGGCTGCTTGTCAATCAGGTCAATCTCTGTCAGTTTCTACATGGTGAACATAGTGGATGATTTAGACATCTAAAAGGAATAAAAGAAAAATAACTTTGGAATATATCATCTTTTCGTAAAAGATATTCAATTAGCAAACAACTAGAACTTTTGAAACAGTGGAATGATGCTGAATTTGTTTATCTGGCCTGGCAACCAGCAACTCAGTCAGATCTCACCCCCAGCTAGATTTTGATCACTAAAGAATTCAAATGAGAATCTTCTCTGTATTACCAATCAAGAAAGAAAAGCATGTGAGTAAATTGGATATTTGTATATTTTTAAGGAAAAATAGTTTTTCTTACATAAATTATTTTATAGGTTGTTTTCTTTAACAAAAAATACTCTTTTTCTGATCATGGTATGGATTCCAGTTCAATCAAGGTGCAAGAATATGATCAAGGAGAGAAACATAGTGAAATGCTTTCTTTAAATAGTCATAGCTGTGACTCCCAGCTGTGGAAGATACCCAGCTTCTAAACCAAAGTGAATACTTCTGACAAGTGTCAAGCAAGTACACTGCAGCCTGGGGCTTTGCTGTCTTTAGTGAGGAGAATAAATGTCCTTAAATTACTGTAACCTAAGGAGCCTCACTGTGTGTAACGTTTTAGTCTTAGACAGGGGGATAATGTCACATAAGTCATCCAACCAGTGCCGTGTTTGAGAAATGGAACCCAAAAGGAAATTTCAGAAATGTGCATTTTTAAAAGTTTTGGTTTTGTTTTTTTAATGGAACTCTTGTTTGGAACCTTTTTTTCTTCTCTTTTTCTGTCAGCTTAGTTTTCCCTGTAAGCATAGAGTTCAAAATTTAACTGGAGAAAAAATACAGAAAAGCTGCTTTCCTAATGTCAAGATAATCTTTTAAACATAAAGCCCAGAGGATAAAGATGTGAATGCTACCTCAAAAACTGGGTCACTCGTCAGTCTTCTTAAGAAAAGTTATATTCTATTCTTACTCTATATAGAACTTCAATAGGAGTAAAAAAATACTAATAAAATTAACAGGATCGATTTCTTTTTTTATTATTATTATTCCAATCCATCTTGCTTCTCTGAAGTTTACTTCTGGAAAACTTTCTGAAGATTGAGCCAAGTAAATTCTTTTCTACTGTTTTTCTTCCTAGATGCTAATAACTTTATTTGTATCTGAAGTTACAAAATTACCCAACCTGTTTCACAATTACTGCTGTGGATTTTCTAAGCAACTGAAAACTTTTCCAGAGCAACTTCTGTGTTGTCCTTTCTTCATCTCTATGACAGTGATTATCTCAATTTACAATAAGTAGAGGCACAGTGGTGAATTTCTTATGTCTTCCTTGCACTTATCCTCTGCCTGGCTCAGGTTGTAGATGCTGAATGTACTTACGTGCTAATTCAGCACTTCTGCTCCTCTGGAGGAAAGCTAAGTAAAGTTTGAAACTGGGGGTGGGAGGCTGGGGGTGAGGGCAGAACATTTCTTTGGTAAATGAATGCAGCACTTTTTAGGTCAGTCCCTCATTAATGAAAATCAATGTATCATCATTGACTTCCATGAAGCTGTAGCAAGCTACATCAGCTCAGAGTCTATATGCAGGGATGATATTTGCATTTGTTGAGGCTTTGAACAAGAGCTGTAAAGCTTTCATATGGAACATAATTATTGCACTGGGAGTTCTTAAGACTTTCTGTTAGGAGTTTTAGGAATATGCTGGTTTTCAGATTTCAAGCAATGCTATAAAATATCTTATTGCTCGTTCTTCTGGGATTTCCTAATTAGCAATACTAAGCAGAAATTGTTTTGAATGCAATGTGAACTGCTGCACCTTTGTCCATTTTATAAATTTTCAAATTAATCTGTTTGATCAGAAATCTGTCTATAGAAATTAATTAAATTACCACAGCTGTTAACCTAAATTCTCGAACCTGAAAATTTGTCTATGCAATATATCTGGGAGATATAATTCAGCTATATAAATATATTTGCAAAGCTGCTTTGAAAAGTTTAAAATTTTGATCCCCAATAATACAGGAAAATGTTTCTCCCAAATAGTTTTTGGTGGGTTTTTTTGACTGTCTCTAATTTTAAGGTTTTTTGATGGCAAATCATCCTTGCCTATATGAGTCACCATGGGACTTAAAACTGTGGGCAAGTTGAATTTATATGCATGCTTTGACTTCAACAAGCCCTATTACACACCCTTCTATTCTGGAGAAATAAGGTTTAGATTCTTTGAACTGTCTATTCCACAGAATCACACAGAATCAGAGTCACAGAATCACCGAATCAAAGAATGGTAGGGGTTGGAAGGGACCTGTAAAGATCATCTAATCCAACCCCCCCTGCTCAAGCATGTCCACCTAGATCAGCTCATTCAGGAACGCATCCAGGTGTGTTTTAAAAACTTGCAGAGAAAGAGACTCCACACCCTCCCTGGGCAGCCTGTGCCACGGCTCCCTCACCTCACAGTAAAATAGTTTTTTCTTAAGTTTAAGTGGAACTTTTTATGTTCCAGATTTTGTCCATTACCTTTAGTCCTGTCACTGGCACTACAGAAAAAAATGTGTTGCCCCATCTGCTTGAAATACACCTTTGAAATATTTGTAAGTAACAATGAGATTCCCACCGCAGTCTTCTCTAGGCTGAACAGCCCCAGATCCTGCAGCCTTTCCTCATAAGAAACATACTCCAGTCCCCTGACTGGAGGACTGAGACTCTCTCCACAAGTTCCCTATCCCTCTTCAACTAGGGAGCCCATAACTAGACACAGGACTCCAGATGAGGCCTCACCAGGGCAGAGTAGAGGGGGAGAAGAACCTCCCTTGACCTGCTGGCCACACTCTTCTTGATGCACCCCAGAATGTCATTGGCCATCTTGGCCACGAGAGCACATTTCTGGCTCATGTTTAGTTTATTATGAACCAACACTCCCAGGTGTCTCTCTGCAGAGCTGCTCCCCAGCAGGTCAATCCCCACCCTGTACTGGTGCATGGAATTATTCCTCCCCAGATGCGGGACTCTACACTTGTCCTTTTTGAATCTCGTGAGGTCTCTCTCTGCCCACAGGTGTCTAAAGAAGAGTGTGGAGAAAAAAGATTGAACACTTTCTGGACACAGATCTCAGACATTGATTTAAGAATTATTCTTTCTGTGTACTCCTGACAGTAGTCATTCTACATGGAATAAACTTGTTAAATCAAACCCCTTTCTCAGACATCCATTGGTCTCTACCTGAACTGAATCCATACCTGCTCAGAGTATGGGCACATCTGCAAATAGTTTGATGACTAGTCAGTATTTAATTCAACTTTGCCTTTTGTCCTTCCCGTTGCCTTTACCTTGATGCTTCAAAAAAATCAGTGGTAGTAGTGGAAGAATTTGAACATCAGTGGTGTCACTTTAGCCTGAGTGAAAAGGATCATAAGAACCAGAGCTGACTTTAGTTTTTCAGTAGACCCACAGAATTATTTCCATTTTCTGGCATCCAGCTGTCTTGGACATCTAATTGACGTCTCTGTTGGTATATGCAGTATGGGCCTTAGGGTCTGGGAACTGGCTATTAACAGTCTTTATGGGTCACACGCTATGCCAGGTCAATCTAATCTGCCAATAATTCTTAGCTAGTCTGTAATACAAAATTAACTTAAGGGGGAATTTTAAGAAAATAACAGAGTGCTATCTCCATAAGCACCTGCTTCTTTGAAAGGATAGTATTTTGCTGATGAGCATTTTGTTTTATGTTTTTTTCAGCATTGCTGTTGCTCTTGATTTAATTGTAATAACAATGATATTTTGTGGTCTTTTGTAAAGTCCAGAGTCAAGTGAGCACGTAAGAATCTCAGTTATCATTGAAGAATGAATTAAAATAGACTTCATATTGTAGGAAAAATAAAACCTAAAAGGTATGTCCTGATTGCCCAGGGAAGGCTTGGTCACCAGAAAAGGATAAAAAATGATAAAAATGGAGTTTTAGCTGCAAATGGTTTTGGTGCAAGCACAGTGATGAGAACTCTTAAGGATATCTATATCCTGCATGTCTTTAAAGATCATGGGTGGGGTAGTACACATAAAGGGCTAAATCAGTGCTCTTCATATCCATCTTGTTAAACTGCGATGAGGGGCTAGCAGAGTCTCTGCTTAGCTTTGTGCGATCCATTTGCAAGCTCCCTTTGCAAAGTATTCATGTCAATGTAAGTGGAAGTCTTTTACTGGGAAAAGCCCAGTAGGATCCCCTGTAAGGTTTTTAGCCTACATTGTGTAACTCATAGTTTCATGGATTAATCAGATGTCATAGCTGCAAACTAGAGCTGAAAGAGCAGATATATTGGGCAAATTTTGTGGCTACACAAACTTTCCATGCATCTCCAAAAATTCCACCACTCTTGTGCACATCCTGCTGAAACATTATCACAAGTCAATAACTTCACACTTTCTGCTCATTTCAGGTTCTTCTGTTGTTCTTATCACCCCGGTGCCTGAGATAGAAATATACAAATCATTTTGAAAACTGACGTACTTAAGAAGTAATGTGGTTGCAGACTAACACTAATTGGCTTTCAAAACACCCAAAAAGTTTTTCGTATAGAACTGATCTTGATATATTTAACTGAAACAGAGAGGAAGATATTCACCAAAGTGAAAAGAAAATGTTTTCAAGCATTCATCTTCCTTTCTCAGTGAAACAACTTTTGTCACTTACTTGCTTATCCTTGACAATCTTCATTTATCATATGCCTCTTTTTCAGTTGTTTTTCCCAGTCTTCCTATCAGTTACAGCTGAGGAAATACCACAAGCCAAAGACAGAGATTCTTGGTGGTTTATTCTGGAGGATCAACTGGTTTTTTACCTGAGCTGGTAAACACACATACATAGAAATAACATGGCAAGTGGAAACAGCTTAAATTTACCCTGATTTCAGTTCAATTGTTTTCGCAGTTTTTAATGAAAGCTGTCCTCCTTTTTTATGAAGAAAGATATGTTTTTTTCAAGAACTGTCTGGTTCTTAAGCTGCATTGGATAAAGATCATATGCACATGTAAAACTGAACATCAGAATTAACTGTATTTTGCTGGATTGATACTATTCTCATTCTTCCAGATGACTGCAAAGATCAGTAGGTCACCTTAGAACAGATCGTTATTTTCTTTTTTGTTTACCATGAGAAAGGA
The DNA here is from genome assembly GCF_028858725.1 of Colius striatus. NCBI lineage: Eukaryota > Metazoa > Chordata > Aves > Coliiformes > Coliidae > Colius > Colius striatus. Next base: position 51,909,702 of record NC_084760.1, on the reverse strand, counting down.
TGGTACATTGAAGTTGTCTGAGAAACAGTGGTTTGTTTTGGGTTGGGGTTTTTCTGTAGACTTAAGTAAAGTAAGTATGACCATGGGGAGGAACTATCTTATCCCAATAGGCCTGATGCTGATCATTTTTGTGCCAAAGTAAATCAAGAATAATTTTACCAACTTCAGTACAGTCATATCAGTAAAATTCTAATGGGAGTATGGAATATGGCACAATATCTCTGTAAAGAGTAATGAAAGATTGCAATGGGAATTGTTGTGCCTGTGTATCTCTGCAGGAAATCAGTGGAATTTGGTATTTTAGACGGTTGAATGAAAGAAACTTCTAGTTTTAATTAACCAGGGCTGAGTTAATTAATCTGACACGTGACAGAAGAACACTGTGTAACTTCAACTCATCTGAGACTGGACTGAATATCTCTGCTCTGGAAAGGAAAAACGCCTTTCAAATCTGCTGTTAACATGATGATGGTTGGCAGCATTTGGGCAGGATGGAAACCAACATAAAAGCAAATTGGAAATGAAGATTCCTACTCTGTCTCAAACGTGGCTGTTATGTGATGAAGAGTAATTCTTTCTCTGTGTGTTTATGAAGGAAACTAGGAAATGGCAAGATAATGTCGTTGGCACAGGCAACTTTTTTGCATTCTTTATGACTGACTGCCTTTACTCAAAGTGTAACACTGACTTCTAAAAAAAGTGGCCATTTAGACTGTTTAAACAACTGACTGGGTAGCAATAGGCTGCTTTTATGAGATGTACAGATAGATACACAGTGCATCCATACCCACACAGCTGCCTTGTGCACCTGGCAGCAGTCCCTTGGTGTGCCCGTGGAAAACTCTTGTTCCCTCGCCATCTGCAGATGTTGCATGAGGCCGCTGCAACAACTAGGAGAGAGGAGGAGGTCAGTAGGCAACATACTAAGATTAAAGGACACTGCCTTTGAGGAGAAGTGTTAAATCAGATCCCAGGAGGTACAGTGCAGGATTACACTGCCTACCTGGAAATATACTAAAACTTAAGAAGATGTGAAACTGCTGAAAATGCAGATAAAGCAAATATGCTGTCCAGTCAGAGAAATTAGAACTGGAAGATGATAGTTCATCTAATTTATATGCTTATCAATTTAGGGAAAGAAGTTGATCAAGGAGAGATGTTTAAATGTTTTTATAATTGGCCCATGCTTCATTCCCAAAGGAGAAAAAAACCTCATTTTAATGGGCAAAAGTACAAGCCACTGTGATACTTGCATTGAGAATGTATTTACTACTCTCTACAGTCTCTTTATAAGTCAGCTCAGGTCTGCTAAATTGAGTTTACTTGAGGCTGCACTTCCTCAGGAAAGTTGGCAGGGATTAGACTTTTTGAATCACATGGATATGATCTGGTTTGGGGTTCAGAGTGGTGTTGTCTGTTTTTCATTCAGAAAGATCAGAAAGTGTTTCCTTGTAGCAATACCCACCATTCTGTGGGAAACGAGTGCAAGGAGTATTTGATCTGTCAGATGAACCAAGACTTCTACTCAGAAGTCACCTGTGGGATATGAGACCCCAGGATGCCTCTTGTCCAGCCTCCTGTGACAAGCAGGTAGTTCAACTGTTGAGTTTGGAATATCTCCAAGTATAGGGATTCAACAACCTCTCTGGGCAACCCACTGCAGCTGATTACCTTCATGACGTTTTTTTTTTTCTTTATATTTAGCCAGAATTTCCTGTGTTGCATGTTGTGACTGGTACTTCTTGCCCTCCTACTGTATACCTCTGAGCAGAGTCTGGTTCCATCTTCCCCACACTTTCATCTTACGTGACTGTAAACTGCAACAAGGTCTCTGATTAGCCTTCCTTTTTTAAGGCTCAACAAACTCGGTTCTCTTATTCTCTCCTTGCATGTCATATGTTCCAGTAGTGGGTCTTCTGGTGATTTTTCTTGTATTTTTTTAAAAAATCCAGATAGCTGGAATATTTGAAGCTACAGTTAAGAGGATAATCATAGAGCCATAGAATGGTAGGTGTTGGAAAGGACCTTTAGAGGTCATCTAGTCCAATCCCCCTGTAGAATCAAGTATAAGACACAGGACTAAACATATAGCTACTCTCAGACTAACATGAAAATAAAGAACTTGCCTGTGAACTTGAGCTCAAGGATTAGGAAAGACAGATTGCCCATGACATAAGAGTAAGGAATCTCTTATGGTGTTTTTTCACATGTTCTCTTCCACTTAGACATTGCATCAGGCTCTACATGGTAAGATTGTAGTTAAATAATGCTAAGGAGACAGAGAAGCTGATAGTCATATATATTTTTTGAAAGGAAAATCTGCAGTAACACTTATCATAGTATATATTGCTTTACCCTTTTCCTTTCAACCCAAAACAATAATGTGATGACTGCATGTGTTTAAATATGTATTAACATAGAAATACATATATTATGAGAAATATCTTCATAACAAATATCTACTTCTTAAATACAGGTATTTTAACTGTATTCATAAAATCTTTGGAGAGGTTTGTCGGTTTGTAGTGTGTCGATGACCTTATGTGAGTACCCCTGGCCCTCTTTATCTTCTTACTGTCACACAAAATTTCCAAGGGTCAGTATGTGCTGGAGCCTTCCCTTCTCAGTGAGCATGGTGTACCTCTGCTGCCAGGGCTGTGACATGAATGGTGACATAGCTCCGTCCAATCCTTTTACCCTTTTGCACCATCTCTCATGTTAGTGTGATAGAAAGGCATCTTTGCATGCAAGAATGGAAACTAAGCCACTAGTGGTTCCTTTTTCTGACTCTCATAGAAAACATTTCTGCTAAGAAACTTCACACTGGTCTTGTGTCTGCAGGGGATTTTCCTCAAGAGGAAGTTTCCCCCAAGAGCTGGTGATTTCCCCATAAAATTGACCCATTCTGTAGAATGTGCCAGAGCTTCAGCTGCTGTAACCGACTGTACAGTTGCCCTAATGTGCTGAATTTAATTCAGTAGAACACCTTCTCTTGTCTTAGGTAGCAATATATATAGAATATAAGTATTACAGAACAGGTGCACTAGAACCTATATAAATTCTATGTGATGTAGTACTCATATATAGTGTATATATGGAATATGGTAGATTAAAGGTATTTACATGCTCTTTTGTGGTACTCTGGGCAGTATGCAAGTATAAATGAGGGTTTTTTTTGTTGTACATACCACTGTTGAAGGGTACTATTAAGAAAGTTTGCTTGCAATTATTCTTGTTTTTCATATTAAACATTTATTACAATAGAACTTTTATTGTTTCAGACTACTGGCTCAAGAGAATTACTGCACACTCCACACCTTTGTTTTTAAATATTATTTTAGTTTGAGATTTTTTTTTTACTTCTTGTGACTTTCTAAGTGTAGATGCACTGCACTAGGTTGACACTATAGTAACTCATTACTCAGCATGGAATGCTGATGTCACTTTTTGCCTGACAGAAGAAACGGAAGATTTGTGCTTATTTTGAAATGTGGACACACCAGCAGAGTGTGTTTACCAGTTTGTATTAGGTGTAGATGGAGATAGTCCAAGTCATGTTTATTCACACTCAAATTTGAGTTCAAAAGGAATAATGTATCTTTCTGAAAATGTATGTTGCTAGTATTCAGCTTTTTTGGGGCAAATTATCGAGCTGATTGAAATTCATCCCCTCATGCAATTAAAATTTAACTTGGAACTGAAAAGATGGTGATTAACACAGTGATGTGGTGGTCATGATGACATGCCATGGCTTCAGACATCTCTAAAACATTTTAAATAACAGCTGAATATATAATATGTCAAATGTTGTGAGAATGAAGGGTTGTTTCCCTGAGGGTAATTGCACTTCATGCTTATGTTTCAGGTAGAAGCAGCAACTTGTGGAAATTTCTCCTAGATTTCATCAAGAGTTTCTGAACTAACTATATGCAGTCAGCTCTGCAGGTCTGTGCTGAGGGATTTTCTAATGCTACAGCTGTGAGGCAATCTAACAGAAATATGTGATCCAGAAATATAAATACTAGAAACTATAACATCTTATAAATTGGAGCAGTCTGATCTTTAGGGTTGAAAATTGTGATTTATTCTGAAAATTATTTCAATGGAGCAGAGGGAAGCCAGGAGGTAAGAACCTCAAATATTTCATGATTTGGGAATTTTTTTCTTTGTCTCCGGTCGCATAATTATACTTCTCTGCATGTGTTTTCATGGCATTCATGGCAAATGCATTGTTTTTGTAGGGACCAGTTCTGACTGTGACTTGAACCTGCCAGAGCATCAGTAGAGATACTTGCTGCCAGGAGAGCCCCTTCACTTCCATGGAAGCAGCTATAGCTGCTCTCTGTGCTGTTTTGACAGCTGTGTCTAGAAGGAAATATAACAAGTTGGCTTTTTTCTACTGACTTTAACTTTCACATAGGTTTCAATTAAAGTACTGAGATGCAAAAAGCTTTAGAAGGCTGCACCTTAACTATTCTGTTATAAAATTATAGTGTTTGGATGTGGGATCAAAATAGCACTAAAACCAAACAGGGAAGTATTTATTAAGTTTAGTTTGAATGATCTTTGATGTTAAGACTTACCTCAGGTAGTTACTGTTGCAAGAGATCACAGTGATAATTATAGAGAAAATATCTCTATCCTTTGAAATTTAGTACCTTCTGTCTCAGTCTATTGAAGCAGCAAGAACGATTCAGATGTCACAGTTTAACTACTTTTATTTTACATTACAATGGAGTGGATGTATGCATGTTACCAGTTTTTGTATATTACTTGAGAAAGAGTAGCAGAGGAGGTCACTTCTTAAAATGTACAAGTGTTTAGTTACTTGGTATTTTCTGAACTAAAAAAAAAAAAAAGTTACTTCTTTTTAAATTTGACCTTTCCAGAATCAAGACACGCCTATCTCTTTATGTATTTTTATAAGATTTTTTGAAGAGTGCTTTCTTGTACTTGAAGCACACACACAAAAAATACATCTAGACGATTCAGAGGAGGAAACAAGTAAACCAATGTAAGCTCATTAAAACAAACAAACAAACATAATCTTCAGCAGATCTTACTTTTTGATATGCCTTGACCTGTGATTGTTAATGGTTGGAGTCAACACTACTGGATACTGATGCAGCCACACAGCTATGCATCCTTGTAAGGAGTGGGAATCAGCTCAGCCTGGGACAGTGTAAACCTTTACTATGTGCAGGTGACTCCTCTTGAGTAGTTTCTAATGAAAGACAATATCTTTTGCTTTTAGTTCGACGAGCTTCTAAAACGCATTTAAGTCATCAGTTGGCAGAATAAAGAATTTGCTGTCTTAATGGAGAGGAACAATAAATCTATGTCAATTGGTTATTCTCTTATTGTTTAGTCCTTCTCCTGCTGTCTATCTACTAAGTGAATGGAGGAAAGGCAGGAGATGCATCATGAGGGCATGTGGAAGTGTGTGAGGCCCACAGCTGGCTGCGTTACACTCAACTGCATAGGACAAAAGGTGTCAAGCCTGGCAAGATCTAACCTTCTATGAAGGAGTGATGCCCATGAGAACTATGGCCAAGGTGATGATCACAGACATAACCAACTGGCTCATTTCAAAAGGAAGCCAAAAAACAAAGTAACATTGGGCAAGTAGGAACATTCAAGAGGACCAGGACCTAGCAGCAATTCAAGGGCTAAAATAGTAGCTAAGGTTTTGCATGCAAGAACTGCTTGGATCCCTAAAATATTTGCTACTCCTCTATTGATAAAGTCCCTGGATAAATCTGATTTTACCTAGATTGTAGAAAAAGCAGATGGAAAGATTTTGTGCATAAAAAGTGTCACAACTTACTGGTTAACAATGTTGACACTAATACCTTTACAAGTAAAGGAATCCTGCTCTAGGAAGGAACCAAAACTAGTTGGAACTAAGGAACTAAAGGAACTCTATGAAGGAACTAAAACTTTTACCCTTTTGAGGACATAGAGACCCCTATGGATCCTGGGTATAGAGTCTGAAGGACACATTCACCAAGAATCTAGGTAAATCCACATAAAAAATGAAGTCAGTAAACAAAAATCTGCACTGTTCTCATTAGTACAAGAATCATAGAATCATAGAATGATAGGGGTTGGAAGGGACCTTTAGAGATCATCTAGTCCAACCCCCCCTGTGGAAGCAGGTTCACCTAGATCAGGTTGCATAGGAACATGTCCAGGCGGGTCTTGAAGACCGAAGAAAGAGTTTGATTAGAAATGAAGTAAGAAAAAAATGTTGTCCCACCTAATTTGATTTTTCACTTCATATGTATTCATTTAAACCCTTTACAATAAATAAATTGATTAAATTTGTGATCATTATGTATAATTAGATATATTGGTATTTGCATGTGTTCTGTGTTGAACTGAGGCTTTTATTGGTAGATCTGTCATTCCTGAAACTTATTGTTTTGAATCAATATGAGATTTCATCAAATAATGGAAGATAAATCTTATCACTGAGTTTGAAAATAATCTATTCTTGGCAGAATATGTGTGTTCATTTAAACTGAACAGTATTCATTTTATAAATAAGTCCACATACTGTCAACACATTATTGACTAGTTTCCTTAAGCCTGATGGGAAATCAGTCCATTCTGCAATTACAGGATGCCTGTAAAATTATAGGACTTTTAGCAACATTGTTCTTCAGTTGAGTGCTGCCCTGGAAAAATTTAAGCTATTTAATTACGTAATACACTTATAAGAAAGAGGAAAAATATGTTCTGCATTTTCATTTCCAGTCTCCTGATTCTGGAAAGGCAGAATTTAAAAATAAATATTCCTTTTTTAATTTGTCTTTGATTCATCAAATAGCAGACAAATAAAAGCAGCTTTTCTCGAAAACTCTTTTCAAATCTCCCTCCTTTTCTCTAAAACCTCAAAGGTAGTGAATGCTGTCAAAGCACAGCCCTTAGAATACATTTTCTTGTTCTTGTGATCAGCTTAGCTGAAAATCCTGTAATTCAGAGCATGACTTATTTGTGACAAGTGAAGAGCCCTTGAGAGGTCCCTCTTAAGGGGTTTATCATGTTTCCCTCACTGTGTTGCACATACTAGCGATGGCAAAAACTGTATCTAATGCTACAATCTATATCTCTAAGTGTTACTGATGTCAAAGGAATCAAACTGTTCTGATTTCCCAAAGTCCCATTCCCACATCTGAGAAAGGAGTTCATTTGTCTTCATGTGACTGTTAATCTCATCTCCAGGGAGAGCTTGTATACCTTGCAGAAAACTTGTAGGTCTTGTTTGTTTATTTGTTTTATGGAGATAATCTATTAGTTTTCAAATATACTGTACAGGATACTGGCGTGATTTCACAGAGCAGTAGTTGAGATGTTTTATTAATTATTTCAGCTGAACATTTACACTATGAAACTGAGCTATCAAAAGAGGACTTTTGGGACATTATCAGTTCAGTTTAATGTATGAGCTCAAATTATTGTATCATTATAATATGCTGTTTAGTGTCTTTTGCCATTGATTTGCCTCCATTTTTTAAATTGCTCAATCAGAATCCATTTATCTGATAAATTATTAACAAATAAATGTTTCTGATGGAAAAAAGAAATAACTCAGCATCATAAATCATGTATCATACAGGCAACAGCAGTCAGAATTAAACTGTTCTTGAATCAAGTAGTTTATGTAATGTAAATGGAAATTATGTAGTAAAATACATACTTCTTTTCAAAGAAAGGATGACCATTAGTTTTCTATACTTATAATAGGTTCTGTGGTTCCTGCATTGTACATTTTTACCATCTTTACTTGATGCATCAAACATACAAGAAAAAAAAATTACTTTCAATTGTGCAAAGGCAGTTGCGCTTGTTAGATTCCAACCATAATGCAAGGTGATCAAACTGATCATCCTTTGCAATATTTCTATAGAAATCTTTTGATTTAATTCAGCTTCTCCACTCAGAACTATTTTTTACTGACTAATGGTATAATTGGAGTTAATGTCTTTTGATAGGTCACATTGACATTGATGAGTCTGAGTGCTTAACTGTATTGCAGACTCCTTTGGACTTGACTTACTTGAAAGAAAGTAGATAAGTTTGTGCCTGGAGCTAGGAATTGTGATACTATGTTTGCAATTAAGTACCGTCTTCATATTTATGCCTGTGTCACATTTCTTCAATGTGGACTATAATGTGGATTATAAAAAAAACCTGGAAAACAGAAAGAAAGACAAGAACAATCAAACCATTCTCACTAAATACTATCAACATTTTCTCCATAACATTTTCTCCAGATGTAGTTGACATTATTCTCAGTATAAAAGTAGCTTCTTTAGTGACTTAGAAAATGTCAGTAAAATACATTTTTAGTCAATGTCAAGGATAAAAGGCAGCAGAGTAACAGTAGCATATGAAGTATATCACCTCTTGCCAGGAAAGATTTAATGTTCTTTTCCCTGGATCCCACCATTTTAGTATATGTGATTATCAATTTTCTGTTATTGTTTTTTGTTTGGGGTTCCTTATTGTAAAACACATTTGCTGTAATTGTTCCTTCCTCTTCCCCTTCCTCTCTAACCTGCACTCCAGGTTCTAGACTGACAATGTTTACAGGACATTGAGACTATTTCAAAAAATTTGATCTGGCAAGTATTTCCTCTAGGGCTGTACTGCACAAAACTTCATTTCAGTGTTAAAGAGGGAAACTAAGTGTTTATTTTGGTGGGTTTTTTTGTTTTATTGTGGGGTTTTTGTTGCTTTTTTTTTTAATGTGCAGCAAGTGTCTTCTTTTTTCCTACAGGGTCAGTGAGTTGTACATCATTTCAGCAGAGATGTCTGATCTTTCCAGCTGCATACCTGGAGTTACTTTATTCCTTGAGTGGTCTTTTCCGTAACCACTAAAGACTTCTTGTGACTGAAACTGGAACTGATGAGTTAAATTCTTCTTGAATATTCTTCATCAAAAGTAGATATACTGGACTTTCTGGATGTGCATAAAGACCCAAAGGTTAGTTTATTTCTTAAAAGCCTGAAGTTTCAGAACAGTTTTATTTTATCATTAGCATTGCATGTGACGTTTTAATTTGTTGCTTAAGCATAGCCACAGATGGATAAAATGGTGATTGAAATCACATATATAGTTGAGATCATGTTTTTATCTATCACAGAATAAATTTACTTAGTGAGCTGCTGTATCTTAAAGTCCTCTGAATGACTTGCTGCTTGACAAGAGCAAGCTCTACCCATGCTCTGAGCTTGGTTGCCATTAGCCATTTTTGTGGTATTTCTTCTAAACTTAGGTTTAGTACATTGCAGTCACACTCATCTGACTTTATGACTGGTAAAAAGGGGACAAGAAGAGAATTCTGCTTACTTGTGTTCATAGATCTTTGTTTAGAGTCAGTGGGATGAGGGGTAGATGTTTGTCTGCCTGTGTTTAGTTGTTCTAGATGGCATGTAGGTTTCAGGGGAATGCCAAAGACATAGATACCATTGGGAAAAAAAAGTCCTCCTAATGGTAGCTCTTAGTGTCTTGGAAGCTGTGAGATTTGAATAAAATCTTTTTCTATCCTTTGATTTCTGTTAAAATATTTTATAATTTACGGGTATTATTCTGTCACCAATCTGCAACCTTAGGAAATCACCATCAATCAGAACAATTCACTTTCACTGACTAAATTTCCATTGTATGATGGAAAGAAGAAACCATTCTGCAAACAGATACATGCTCAGAAAGGTGGTAGAATGTGTGTGGGCATATGTGCACAGCAAATGATGTCTCAGACACAAAACTGACAAGGAAAGTAGCAAGATCATAAAGATATATCAGGATTTTCAACACCAATCATAACATTATTTTTTAAATGTTTATATTTATGTGAATAATGCTATGTGCAGTAGAGAAGAAAAGTGAACAGTCATGTTTTATACTATGATTGCCATCTGGTTTCATCTTCTGCAGAATATTCTACAATATCATTGCAATATCTGAGTTTAGGACAGGATAGGAAAAAAATCTTTACAGTTTTACTCCATTAACCTCATCTTATTTAATTTATCCATTTTTAAAAAAAGAATTAGTTTTACAAATACTATTTTTTCTTACTAGAAGTCTCCATGACTATTAAAATTCTTTCAGAAAATTTATTAGGTAAAATAGAGCTCAAACTTGATGCAAGTAGAATTACTTGAAATAAGTTCTGCCTTCTCATTTTTGTGAAGGGATTCTAGTGATATCATAATATTAGCTTTCTAATCAATCTCTTTTATGTACTATTCTGGCTAGCATTTCTATTTGCATTCTAAATGCCTATTTCCTGTGTAAAGTAAAAAGAAGACAAAAATATCATCACTCATCAAAAGTAATTGTTTACCCATTGGCACCAAATTTCTACTCCAGAAAGAAGGAGGAAAAATAAAAGTAACAATGCAGTTTTAGTTCATCTAAATTCTATAGTAACAGTTTTTGTAAGAGTTCAGTAGTATATAAACATGGATATAAAATATGGGCTCCATTTAAAAGCAGAAGGTTGGAGGAGTTGCGAGATTTTGCAAATTTCCGTATGAAGGAGAGCTATATTAATTCCACGGGTCACCCTCACTGTAATGTCTAAATATTTTCTGGAAATGAGTACAACCTGAAACATAAGAGGGCTCAAAGAAACACAGGAAAAATTTCCTCACTGTGAGGGTGACGGAGCACTGGAATTGACTGCACAGAGTGCTTGTGGAGTCTCCTGCTCTGGAGACACTCAAAATCCTCCTGTGTAACCTACTCTAGGGGGGCTAATGTTGGACTAGATGATCTTTTGTGGTCCCTTCCAACCCTTGAGATTTTGTGAAAGTAAAATTCATATAGGGCATATATTGTAGCATTGATATTTAGACTGCTTTTATAATATTACATCTTTTACACATATATTTCTGCACAGTTGCAGAGCTCAAATGTTCAAAAGTGCTCCAAACTCCCCCTCCTTACACTGCTGTCATGATTGTTCTTCTTGGGGGATTTATATAATATGTATTTGAGTGAACCATTAAATAAATGTAATGTATAGGATTCACAGTTCTGCAAACTTGGTACAATTAGTGACAAAGCTGTGCTTTATTACAAATAGTAATCCTGGAAGATCTTACATATTTTTAATTTTGCTTACAGTACTTCTACTAAAGCACTCATTCATTAGTACTAGTATATAAATTCAGACGTAACATTGTAACATTCTTTGGTTTTGTGGATTTTGTGATTTACACTATGACAAATGTTACAAACATTACGTGATACACTGGAGAATGACCTTCTTTGCTAGGTAATGGATATGTTCATTTAAATAGTCCAAATTGGGGAAAATGAGATAAATTGTCTAATACTCTGAAAGTCATTGGAGTTTCACATGACCAAATATTTAATGATGAATTTTATTTCTGTCTGACTTAAACTGTTTGCAAGAACACAAGTGCAGATAGATTTATCCACAAAGCCTGCAGAAGCTTAGGTAGTAAAAATAAGAAAAGACCCTGATGTTATACTGACTGTAGTATGTAGCGTATTAAATCAGAAGAAGCATTGTACTTTTAATGAAGAAGCACACACACATACAAAAAGTTATGATGGCTTATGAAGTGGGAACTTCTAGCACTAACCCCAGATTTAGAACTGATCCTGGAGATTTTCTGCTAAGACTATAGCATACAGACCACATCCTGGAGGTTACTGCTTCCTCCCAGAGGTTATGAGGAGACTCCCCTAACATGAGAGAGACTGAATTCTGCCCCTCTATGTCTTGGGAAGTTGACCTAATGTGCTGAAAAAAAAAATGGAAGTTATCTATCCACTGCTTCAGAAGTAGGTCAGAGCTGTGAATCCTAATTTGAAGCAACACAAATGCAACTCAGCATAAGGTATCTTAAGTTCCAGGAAAACGGGTTGTGTTTAAGACCTGTCACTGCCCTTGTCATCACCTTTACCTGACTTACTGGCTCTCCTGAGAACCATGTTTCATATAAGAGTAACCAAACCTTCCTCTCAACCGTTATGACTCATCAGCAAACATAAACTTATCTACATCTATCTGTAACAGCCAAATAATGCTTAGATGTAAGTTTGATCCTTGGCTGCAGCTCATCCATTCCATCTGTCCGCAGTGAACCTGCTTCTGCAGAAGGGTTGGACTAGATGATCTCTAAAGGTCCCTTCCAACCCCTACCATTCTATGATTCTATGATTCTATGTTCCCTAGCATGGTTTTGCCTCACAATCCTATGCAATGCCAGGAGAGAGTTCAGGGAGTAGCATGAGTTAGGGACAATTTCCAGGGGGACAATTTCCAGGAAATATCTGAGAATATGGCCACCTTGTTTTGTAGTGGAGAGACCACGTCACCCACACTCTGGGCAAGATAATTAACCCTAATCTGTTTAACTTACAATCAAGCATATGAGTATTGCAAACCTGAAGCCTTCTCTGACTATCTTCGAAGCACTGATGATGGGTTGTTCCATCCACTTCCTTTATCTTTAAACTTTTCACTGGTCATTGATCAAGGGACATGGAATTTGAGAAGGATAAGCTGAGCCACTCCCTCTTCCATTTTGGACTCTCAAGCAGGATGCAGTGCAAAGTATTTTCAGTATTTGTTGCTTTTACTCAGTAGAACATGATCATTCAGACGACTATAGTAACCTCTAACACTTACCCCCAGGCCTTTTTCTTTCTTTTCTGGTGTCATTTCTAGCTTTAATGACATCAAGAATTTGCATGAATGAAGTTATGTTTTCCATGCTGCTTTTGTGGGAGATGTTTATCCTTGTGTCTACTTGCTATTTATGGTTTTTGTTCGTGTTTGTATAGTCTTTTTTTTGATACTTTGCATATGAATTTTCACTTACTAATCGGTTGAGCATTACATCTTTTATTTGATGTTAATGGAATACCTGTATTGCAATTTTCTTTTGTACAAAAAAACCCCAAAGTTATAAACATGGATGTTTTTTTCAGTAATAAAGTGATGAGGGAGATATAATGATAAGCTTTATCAAGCTAATAATGAAATAATTAAGATAAAAGTACAAACCCATGAACTCTAGACATTTTGTCCCTGCTATCAAACAGCTTTTACAAGGGGAAGTGAAGGACATATGACCTTCCATTTCTCAATATTTTTACTCATATAAGATTTAAAAATATTTGATTTAAGAAAATGTGATTTTTTTTTACTCACTTTGAAAAAACACATTTAAAACAGCAGGATGTAATTTCAGACTATTTGCAGTCAAGAGGCCTCTGCTGAGCAAAATACTCATTCAATTTAGGAATGCAGATTATAATAATTTTCCTATCTCACTCACAGTAGGATTCCTGCCATCGTTTTGCAAACTCACAGGTTGCAGTATTGAATGACTAGCTAACTTCAGTTCCAGGTAACACAAGCTTCAAGCACATTCTCATTAGCTCAGCTTAGTTATAATGCAAAGCTGCTTAGTTTTACCAAGTGGAACAGGACACACTTAAATTTCCTCATCGAATATAATATTCCTTCTTAATACATGCAAAGTGGTTTATGATGGCAAAGCTTGTAGAGCATGAAAATTGTCAGGAAAAGTAAGGTTTTCTGACTCAAACTGTCAAAAAGAAGTCCTATTTTATACAATTACTTTTTAAAGAGGTTAAGAATGAGGAAAGAGAGATTGGAGTAAGAAATAATCCGTCTAGAAAAATGTAAATTTAGTGCATTAACCTTTTTAATACATCGGCTCTACCAAAAAAGAACATTATCAAATACAACTATTCTTTCAGTAATGTCTTCTGCACTGTAAAATTAAATGTAAAATACACAGTAGCCAAAATATATTGCAGTATAAAACAATAGTCTTTATTCTGTTTTATTCTGAGAGTTTTATATCAGATATCACGTTTCCATTTGCTAGTGTTATTAATCCAGTTTCCCGTAGCTGTATTAGTTTGCAATAACTTTTTAATTTTAGACATAAATGAGGAATTATTTATCTTTCTGCTTTCTTTAAATGAATGTATCCTAACCTTGTATACCTCGCAGACCCAAAATCTAGTTTCAATAAGACCTCGAAACAACACAGATAAAATTGATTTTATTCTCCAGTATCCTGCACCTGCAGTTTGACTGTAGGACTGAAAAAAACCACTCTCTACAACCCTTTCCAATACTTCCAGAACTGTTCAGAGAGGGGCTAAGCTGCTTTGCAGATGACACCCAAGTGTATATCTCATTTTCCACAGTTGTAACTAGAGCCATCACAAAGATGTTACACTGCCTAGAGGAAAGTGGCTCCTGGAGAAGAGCATCTGGCTAAGATTGGACTTGGGTGAAATCCAGACAATACTGGTTGAAAGACACGAATGATCCAGACGGTTGAGCAGGATTCCTAGGTTCATGCCTTTAAGCATTGTTTGCAATAAGGATGTTTACATCCTTGGAAAAAGGTGGAGATAAGCATGTTACTCAGCCATGGCCCCAGAGAATGAACCAAAAACTTCCCACTTCAATTAAAAGCATCTGCAACATGATGTGGTTTTTTCAGTCCTTCTTCTCACTAAGCTTAGAAAATGAAGCAGCAAAAATAACAAAGTCTAGAAAACTCTCCCATGCCTCCAAGACAAAGGCCTAGCCACAGAGATCACTGCACATTTTTTAAGAGGTTGATAAAATAACTCCGTGTATCCAGGGTTGTTTCATTCTCAACAAGAAAGCAACATTGCTCTTGAACCACAGTGTCTCCAAGGCTCCTGTTTGCATTTGGATAGAAAGCACTAATCTTGTTCTTAAAGGTGTGGTAATTTTGAACCTCTTGATATCCGTGATTACTTTTTCATTTTAACCAAATTATCATTTTCTACGGGAAACAGTTTAAAACTTTCTGAGCAAAGAGGGATCCTGAGAGACATGTAGTGCATCTCTTCTGATTATGCAGAAGAGATTTTATGATCTGCAGAGCCCTTTCAACAAAGAATTTGACTTTCAGAAGTTCTGTATGTCTGCTAAAATTAAGCTTTGTGCTCTTGGTAAGAGAAAGGTGAAAGACAGGAGATTTAAATGCTGGGAGGTCATACAAACATCCTTCATCTGTGAAGTGCCAGGGCACAACCGTATTAGCCTATGGGGCTGAATAACTGATGGGTAGATGAATAACTGGTGGGTAGCAAACAAATAACACTTATGAAAGTGTATAATTGGAGAATGGAACGTGTTTTCAAGGCTGGTCGCAAATATAAATGAAAAGTTCCAAGCAACTTTATAGAGGAGGAATAACTGTAAAACTGTTGGTATTCACTGTCAAAACCTTGAACCTTCTCCCTGGCAGCATTGTCTTTGCTTACTCAGTTTCCTCAACAGGGAGCAGAGAAAAAGGCATGTTTGGGTCTCAGTCATGAAGATTTTGTTGGTGTAAGCAGTCACCTACACTTTATTGCCCTGGATTTTCTGAGGTCACAACATGACCCAAGTAAGATGTGCTCTTCTAAATATTTCTCTTGTGTTTCTTTCAGTTCACTTTCAAGACTAAAATGATAATACAAGTGTTCAGCTTTTTGCTTTTCTTATTGGTGATTGCATAGTTTTGATTCTTGGTAGATGCTTGTCAGAGAAAATTCTGTCTCAAAAGAAAAGATATTTTCAGATAGTACTCCAGTCACTTTGTTTATTTTCCATTTATATTTTACATATATGAACAAGAGCACTATTCTTAATTGGTTAATCTTTGGGCCTGATAAGGAAAATACATTCCAAGAACATTTTCCTCCTGGTAATTTCTTCCTTGTAGTGTCTTTGTTGGCTCACCAGCTGTGCTGCTTATCACAGCTCCATTCACTTTATGAAAACTATATTAAATGTTCTCCATTAAAAGCTGTGTAAAAAAACTCAGTGCACATTTATGAGGCACTTGTAGGAACATGTAGTTACTGGGAGGGATAAAATAAAAAATGCAAAACTACTATTCAGTTGGTATGTGTACAGCCATGCTATCATGAATAAAGCATTTGTTTTTCTAATTTGTTTGTATATTCCTAGAGGGGTACTTAAAAGACAAAGCTTGTTAGAGAAGACATGGAAACAATGCAAAATTTCTCCCTTTTCACTACTCGAATCATAAGGCATAATCATAAATCCTGACTGGAGTCCAACTAGCTAAAATGGCACAGGAGACTCCTCCAGAAATCTGGGAATTTCTTTTCCTTGATCGTTTGTGAAACCCATCTCCTCTGAGGAATGAACAGCCAACCAATCCACTTCAGGGTCTACTTGTTTCACTCCCCCAAAAAACATCCTGTCACTGTAGGAAGTTCCAGGAGAGCCAGGGACCATGAACACCCCAAAACACTCCTAATTGGCCTCTGTCTCCTTGCAAACTAGAAGCTGGGGATGTAAATGTTTTGCTTTTGATGGGATGTAATGACAGCTGTTATGATTTCATCTGCTAGGAGACTCATAAGAAATACTGCCTTAAAGATACTGGGTTCCTTGGAGAATTTGTGCTTGTCGGTTTGGTTGGTGGTTACTTTAAAGCTGTTACTTTAGAGCCTAAATCCTTCTTCCTTCACTAAAATAGAACTACAAGCTCAGCTGCAAGTTGTATGTACTAAAGGATGCCAAATGCTTTCTGCATCCTTCCTTGTTTTTTCTGATAGTGGCATTTTCCCTCCCTTATTAATCTGCTGATATCTTGATTGAACTCAGGAAAGCTACTTTCCTAATGGATCTGACAAAGTGATCCCTGCTTTAACAGCTATTGCATAATACTTCAAATACTTTTAAATATTTTCAATATACAAAAAATACATCTTTACAAAATAAAAAAACTTACATCTTTACAAAAAATGTAATTGTATTTTTTTTTTAGTTTAATGCAAAAAGAAAGAAAATATTAAAATAACTTTTTTTTTCCATATTGTTTTCAACTGACTGTTCTAACTGACTTTTATATTGTGCACCATAACTACCATTTTATGATTTTTTTCTCCTTGTAGGTTAAGGTGCATCAAAATGAGGTAGAAATAGTATTTTCTTTCTATAAAGCACTTTTACAGCTGTGTGTATTGTGTGATTCCATCGCATAGTGATATATACATATTGCTACATGAGTATCTATTGCAGCTTGTCTGAAAGTGTCAGGTGCACCCTCATATAGTCATGAGATCTGCCATAAACAGTTCCTGGATGTTCAGTTTCTTAACATCTTGCAGCTGTTGCATTCTAAAACTGTGTAAGTACATGCAATGGATAGAACTTTCTGATATGTTTGATGTCCAATATCATGGAACATTAAGTTATTCCAAAGTTATGTCCTTAAGAACAATGTCTTTAAATATATTTCTGGATTATTGATGTGATCCTATAAAGATGTAAGCACCTGAAATATAAAGCAAGCAGAATTTGGATGCAGAAATCCAGCAGCATAGTAAGAGGGAGAGGGAGAGGGAGAGGAGAGGGAGAGGGAGAGGTAAAGGGGAAGGGAAGGGAAGGGAAGGGAAGGGAAGGGAAGGGAAGGGAAGGGAAGGGAAGGGAAGGGAAGGAAAGGAAAGGAAAGGAAAGGAAAGGAAAGGAAAGGAAAGGAAAGGAAAGGAAAGGAAAGGAAAGGAAAGGAAAGGAAAGGAAAGGAAAGGAAAGGAAAGGAAAGGAAAGGAAAGGAAAGGAAAGGAAAGGAAAGGAAAGGAAAGGAAAGGAAAGGAAAGGAAAGGAAAGGAAAGGAAAGGAAAGGGAAAAGATCTTTAGTGTCCTTTAAGTCTGCTTTATATTCAGCTAATTCTTGTATTACACTGGTAGTTAGTTCTCACAAGCCAAGAACCTCCAGAAACTCGTATTCTGCATTGACTGGACACTGAAAGTTTCTAAACAACCTCATGCTTCTCATCTGAGAACATGGGCAAGTTCTTCCTAGTTTGAGTACTCAGGCTTTACTTTGGGAAAATAAAAAGATTACACTGAATTCTAAAATGTACATCTCTATCATTTTCAGAGGTAACCCACATCAAGTCTACTTTCCCAACAACAAGTCAGCAGAGATTGTGAAGCTGTAGGATAACACATGGAAAGTATATTCATTAAAATACTTCACTGTTTCAATTTTTGCTGACTTCTGCTCATGGATTTGTATTCTTATGGTATCATGGATAGAAATGATGTTTAATGGTAAATGGAAGAAAAAAAAAATAAGTGGGTGATGCACTTTATCCAGTTCTGCTGTCCCGTATCACAAATGCTTATTTAACATTTCAGATAGATGAAGAGCTTAAATCCATGGATATTTAAAAATAAGCTTTTCTACTTTTGTACAGTTTTTCAAAATTCAAAATGTCACATGAATATCACCCTCTTTGTGGGTCAGATGAAAAAACTCATTTTTTAAAAAATAATCATATTCTGAAAATGATCTGGATGTGAAGTTTATTTTCTTAATATCAAAAAGATGGA
The DNA here is from genome assembly GCF_028858725.1 of Colius striatus. NCBI lineage: Eukaryota > Metazoa > Chordata > Aves > Coliiformes > Coliidae > Colius > Colius striatus. The sequence continues at coordinate 51,891,274 of NC_084760.1, read as the reverse complement.
TTTACCCCACCTAAATAACTATTTGTTTCATCAAATATATCAGAGATTTTAAGTCAATTTCAGAACACTTTATAGCTTCATGAGATCCTCTTATTCACGGTGACTCTTCGAATCTGGCAGCTCAGTCAGGTTGAAAAATAATCTCATCTTTATAAGCACTGTAAATATGCTAGAATTTGGGTTTTCAGTAAATAGATTCCATTAAATACTTCTTTTTTTAAATCAAAATTCACTCCAAGAGGCTTGCCTTACAAACGACATTGGACAAACACAGAGAAATATGCAGGGGGGTTGGACTAGATGGTCTCTAAAGGTCCCTTCCAAGCCCTACCATTCTATGATTCTATGATTTCTGTGCTTATAGAAACTAGTGATGACTTGAAGACATGCATTTTGATTCTTTGTTCCTGTTTCTGAATGTCATTACTCTTTTATTTGGAATATGACTATATTTCAAATATAAACTAAAAATAAAATAAGGAAACATTTTCCTTTTTTTTTTTTTCCTGACAAACTGCGTAGCCATCACAGGCCCAAACTTGAATTGTACAATCTGTTCCTCGGCCTCATTGGAGGGACTGAGGAGTCTTCCTTCCTAGAGGCATAAGCACATAGCAGAAGTCTCTAAATTGAGAACTTGCTCATTTTAAGCTGATTCTGTAATCAGCAGCCCAGATCTGAATCACATTCTGGAAACATTCATCTCTTGGCATTGATTATAGGAGTTTTAGATGACTTCAGCCCCCAGCTTAGGCACTTAACTGAGAAAGTCAACACAATGGAGGGTGAATGCAGACCCTAATGTTGACACAGTCCTCTGCTGGATTTTACATGAAATCCTGGTGTAGCCGAAGCTGATGGGAGTTGTGTCATTGACCCCACACAGCTAGAGCTAGAAGCTCTCCTCAGACCTTGATTCAAAACTTGCAGAGCACTTAACCCAAGAAAATAAGGACATATGGAAACATTGACACAATCTTGAAAACTGTAACTGAAAAGTGTCTGCAATAAAATGCATCAAGTTTGTAGCTTTGACACAGGAAAAGGGTGATGCATAACCCAATGAATACAAGAGATCTTTTCCTTTGAAACAGACATGCTCTCTCAGCAAAGCTTAACAATACATAAATATCTCTTTGTTACTGCCATGAAAGCTTGTTTACAAAACCCTCAAGCCCACAGAGTGCAAATAAAAATTGACAGGTAACAGTTTAATTGAAGGTGCACACATATATGATGAAGTGGGGTTTTTTTATTGGTGCAATGTTGTCTTGACTGTGTCTAACACCCTGTAGAAATGCGGCCATTGCAATGATTCTAACACATTATTTGGCTGCATGCTTGATGTGATTTACTTCTGAGTCTCACAAATGCATTCAGCTTTATTTGTTAACCTAGCAGAACATTATTTATTAATGAGTTCTTCATGCTTTATTAAGCCTAATGTCAAAACACCTCTGTGGGACTTTAGGCATACTCTCTCTTTGTGTTAAAGCCTTCTAAAGAAAATGGAAAATTATGCAGCAAAGCTACAGATAAAACTGAGTAGATATCAGTTCAATTACTCTTGATCCTGGCAGATGATGTTTCTGAATATTTGTGAAAGCAAAGCATCTGATTGTGTGCTGGCTTAAATTAAAGCATTCTGCAGCCTCAAATGTATGTAATTAGGGTGCCTTAGAAACCTAACAAGGCTACTGTGGTCTCAAGGCTGAGTGGAGCGCTCAGATGGCAAAAAAAAAAATGACAAGTTCACCATGGAAGTAGAATTCATGCTTTTATCTATGAATTGATATTTTGTATCAGAGGGGAAATCTTCATGGGAAGTTTAAAATTATTGAAATAGTAAAAGGGTAAATTATCTGTAATTTTCTGTAATTTGAGAGGACTATTATGACTCAGGAAACTAATGCTGAAGTTTAACAAACCTTTCCACCAAACTTGTTCTGTTTTCTGACTGTACACCTTGTTTTCCAGCACTGACATGAGATTAAAATCCAGTAGTTCTGCATATCTTAATCTGTAATAATGTTGTGGGAGTTATTTCAGGATTGTTTACATTGATATTTAACATTGGTTAAGCAACGCCATCTTTTACACCACAGAAGCATAAACAGAATGGAATAAACATGATTTTATGTAGTGAAGAAATGGTAATCCCTAAAAAGTCAACATGTTCATCACTTTTTATATTAGTGTAAGAAGCCTTCAGGTAAAATTCTTAGGTTTTTGTTATCTTGCATTTGAAAAGCAACCTTTTAAACATGTGCTTTCTAAAAATGTTTTGGTTAGTAAACTTAAAAATGGCCAATCAGAATCACCTGAGTTATCATACTAAGCAGAAATAATAACAGAACCCCCATAATCTGTAAGAGTGAAAAAAAAAAAAGTCAGTTACTTTAGTGAATGCACAAAAAAAGAAATATTTAACATCTGAAGTGACAGACATGACAGTTCAGCTGTTGAAATCTTAAAGTTCTAGGCACTTACATAATCTTGTTTTGACCTTAGACAAAGTTTCGTTAAAGGTTTTAGTGGAGTGTAGAAACAAAGTGTAGGGCCTTACTTTTAGTCACAAGTTATCATGCTAGTCTACATTTATATAACTGATTAATAAAGTAGCAAAATCTGACCAAAGATGTAGACCAAAAAGTCTGACTTGCTTTCCAGTTGCATCAATAGAAATGTATGGAGAAAAATTCCTGGAGGGAGTTGCAAATAGATAATTTGGACAACTGCATAATCATTACTGCTTTATTTTTTATTTTGTGTTTGTAATTACTACTAGTTATGAATATTTAATGTAAGCTTGTTTTGAGCTTTTTCTTTCATCTTGCACTTTCATCATGTTGCACAACATCTGAGACATGAATGTAAAGGAAAGAGATGGTAAGAGAATGTACCATATCGTTACCATATCACAGCAGACATAAATAATTGGGGACACCGATCCAGCCAGTTCCTGTGAGCACATCTCCCCTGGTTTTGCTAGAAGCCAGCTGGCTACAGGCTATCATACTGAAACCTCTTGTCATAGAGATTTTGGCAATATAAACCAAAGACTACCAAGCTCCCCTGCTCAAGTGCTTTGTCCTGTTTTCTGCCAAGTAGTCGCTGGAGCCTGGTTTGCCTCCTTCCAAGTGGGTACCAAATCATCAGAGAAAGAGTCCTTCTTGTCTAGTGTGTGTTTTTTGGCTCATGTTAGCTATAAAGCTGTTAAATAAGCCAGACATGGTAAAGGAGGACTCTGCTCTTTAATAATTGATCTTGCTACAGATGCTCTTCTGTAAATCCCAATGGGAGGGAAGCATCGCCTATTAGCCTAGGATAAAATCTGGAGTGATACAGACTCAGGATCAAAATTTAAGCTACATCCTTGCCATTGGTGCTTCTCATTTAGCTTTGTTAACTGCAGGGGTTTTCTGCTACAGGGTTTGAATTTTTTTTTTCTCCCATGTTATTCAGCTACCACAGTTATTACAGATTTTCCTCTTCCAGGCCTTCCCCATTCATTGCCTATGTCACACACAGAACACAGAGTGATATAAAGTATGGCATTGAAGTGCTGTGTCCCAGCCTCCTGTTCTGGATCCAGCTCAAGAAGCTTTGGACTACTCTAAGACCAAAGAGAACAGCTAACTTGGCTTCCTGAGAGTTTTAAAGCAACACAAACTTGTCAACAGTCCAGCTGAAGTCAAACACATTGCAGGTATTATTGTTTTAATGACCACTGTTTTCTAGTTTTACATTGCTGTTTGTGTATGCTAAGAGACTTCCACTAATAAGAAAGTAGCACTGGAAGAAGCTGTCACATTAAGTCCTTTATATATTTGTTTATGTTTTTTTCTTCTAGTGAAAAACAGAGATGTCAATAAAATTGCATTTGTTTCAGAACCAGCTAAACATAATTTGTCTCTAGGACTTAACTAGAGTCCAGAAGCTCTGCGGTAACTCATCTTTGACCAAAAGCAATCTGTTGAGAACTTGTTAAGTCCCTCTAGAATACAAGGGAGGTAAGCAAGTCTGCCTTGTACAGCTTTCCCGAGAGGACACAATTAAAACTCATCCTGTTCAGGAACTACTTTATATGCTTTTGTTTTTAATAAAGCCCTTTGAGACCAGCAGCAGTGTGTAATATTCATCCTGCCTTTGGTCTGTGTATGGCCTTTATGTTGCACATCAACAGAATCTACCATGCTCTCTTCTCAATTTTTTGCTGTATAATGAGCAAACTCATGGTTAAATGGAAGATCACTTGTTTCTTTACACTATTTCAGTACAAACATAGCATGAAAAAATGCTGTTTCACTCATGTGATTTCTAGAAATAATATTTCAGCTGATTAATGTGACTTTATGATACTCACATTCCTGTGAACACATCATTTCTTCATATGCAAGTTGCCTATTTACAGCTTACATGAGTTCAGACTGTGGGATGCACCTTTTTCTGTGGACAGCAAAGCTATGGTAAACTTTGCTGGCCTTAGCCATGATCTGCTTTTGGTACAATCTGCCACCAATATGTTACCTGGCACACTGTTGGCATCTCCCTGTGCTGTACACATGGCAGAGTTCACAGGAAATGGTGAAGCATGCTCCCAGCTGTGGTGATATTCAGAGGAACTTGCTATGGAAGGAACTTTTGGCTGGAATGGGACTCTGGCCAAACTGGGATTCAACCCACTCATCCTCACGTGTTAAATTGGTGTGATTATTGGGACAGTTGTTCAAGAAATTAGGAGAATAAATACATTTAAAAAGGCTGGGCTTTGTGCAGCGTCATATGGCAATTTCCCTTAGCCACATAATTTTTACCCCTGGTTGTCTATATGCAACCCATCATAAGACCTATTACATATGCAGTAATGGGAAGGGAGAAACTGCCCAATCATGTGAAATTGATGATCTAATGATTGGACCTTTTCTTTGTTTTGCTTATGTTTGGGAGAAAAGCATATTTGGAAAGCTCTTCTCTATCTTCAATTACTGCTACTCCAGGCTATTTATGCTGTTGTAGCAATTCCGATAAACCCACAGAAGAAAATCGCCTTTTCTGTTGATGGCACAATTGCTAGTATTTCTGCAGCAGTGCAGTAATGTCTTTATTGTGCAATGTTGTATTTTAATAGTCAATTAAAATTCCCATTGAATTGACAAAATGGACTTAGGAACTCCTGAAGACTATTTGGCTAAAAGTACTCATGAGACTGCTCTGATAACCACTGCACTATTCAAAATTACTCAAAAGCCTCACCTTATCACAATAGGAAAAATAGTGAGGCAAGATAAAATGTTTTTATAAAGGAAGTCTGTTGTTGAATTGAGTCTCATTGCTCTGTTGTGCCCACATCTCCTCTCCTTTTCCCTTTGTCCTCCATCATCACCACCATGTCTCTTCTGCCTTTTCTCCATTTTACCAATTTGATTGTGTTGTCTCTGTCTTTTTTTTTCCCCCCGTTTTCCTCTTTCTCCTGTTATCTAATAATAACAAATGGTGCAATGCCTTTGTGATGAGAATGGGAAGGTGATGAATAGTCCTGTAGCAAGATTTCAGGGGCTTCACACAGAGTTTGTGTAATTTTATTCTTTTCATAACAAATGTGTTTACAGCCTGCAGGTTAAAATGAATGAAAGTAACAAAGAATACATAAGATAAACTCTGTATGAGTAAGTACACTGCTAACAGGGAACAGGTCTTGAAAACACATGAGTCATTCGAACTCATCCATTGCTCACTTCTGCCATCCCAGCAATGTAATCTCCAGTCCCATGATACTTGACAGGTTTCTTAACGCCCCAACTGCTGGAATTGCTTATTGCACTAAGAACTTTGATTCTGCTTCTCAGTTGTTCCAGTTTCATTAGGGGTTTCTTCATCAGTAGATATTCTTTTGGCACTTTTATGATGATTTTCTAAGGGACTCCCCCATACAAAGAGGTAACAAGCTTATCTTGTGTACTGCACTGCCAGATGTGTTGTAGGATCGTGTTCAAAATATTTGGCAACTCTTGCAATTGCTCCACAGAGGAAGCATGTTGCAGCTTTCACAGTCAGACTCTGCAAGCAAAGCAAATGACAAAACTCAGAAAAAGCCATAAATAGGAAGCTCACAATTCAAGACACAAACAAATCCATAGGGTTACTGTGTGAGAGAATAATAATTTTAGCCTTTTGAGAAGACAAAGGCAGACTGAACTGCAAACAACATTTCGGTCTTCCTCATTCTATTGCCTCTGGCCTTTTGCTTCTCCGGTATAGTGTGCAAATAAAAGTGAATTGTCAATTTCAGATGTATTTCTGTAATCCTATGGATGTGTTATTAAAGGGGATTTTTCAAGTTTCAAGGCAAAAAAGGACTGTGATTGAATGAACACATGATTGTTATGTTTGTGATTGTTATTGTGATGGTTATGAACGTGATTGTTATGAACACGTAAATAGAATTCGCATCTACTTATCGGCATTCATCCTTCTATTATTTACTACAGATTGTGAAGAATCATTCTGACCAGAGATGAATGTTGGGAGAGCACACAAACAAGCTTTTATGGGAAAAAAAAATTTAAGGCACGATGGACAGGAGAGAGTGAAATGGGTAAATTTTGTTAAAATGGTAGAAGCAGTGAAGTTCATGGGAGAATTGCTGCAGAATGTGGCAAGGGCTTGCTGAAAGCAAGTGTAGAGGACAGTAGCAGAAGGTCAATCAGCAAGAGCTGAAGTCAGCAGTTTTTAGTGCAGCATTTCTTTTTAGTGAAATTGTTCATTCATGAGGTGTTTGCTCCCTCTTCCCTGGTGGGACCTCCATGAAGAAGTGTGCAGTCTAGTTTAAATTAACACATGTAGAACATGGAGAAAATATTATTGTAACCCAGAGATGCTGCTGTGTGCTCCAGTGCACCTCTTGGCACTCCCATGCAGAGAATTATACAGCATGCTTCTTACCTACAAACCCAAGCTTTCTGCCATGAAAAGCAAGAGTGTATGGAGAAATTACTAAATTTTATCGTGAAATGTAGCCAAGTTAAGCACTCAGGGATTAGGGTAGCCTAATGCAGCACTAATTTACTCCTCTTGACTGTATGCATTATAGAACAGTCTTTAGTTCATGATTATATACTGTTTTTTTCAGTCTGCTTCATTCACTGCACAGGAGGGTCCATACACCAAGAACAAACCAGCAATACACAGAAAAATATGCTAATGTCTGTATATGCCTGTCTCCTATGTATTAAAATTGGAAGTTATATGACAGCTGAGACAGAAAAATGCAGAAGGAAAAAATTAAAGCACCTGAGGCTTCAAAAGTCAGTATGGCAATTTTAGCAGTTACTACCCACTAGCCGTTCATTACTAACCTTTAGCTGAAGGTTTCTGCCTCCACAACGGAGTTGCATTCGCTGCCAACAGTTTAAATCAAGTCCACTGACTTTGTGCTGATGCAGGCTTGAACTCTTGATGAGGGCATTGAAACGATGTAGCTTCAAATGTTGTAACAGTAGCCAGGGCAACTTCTTAAATTGCTTCAACTCCATCCCAAAGATGCACTTAGAGATAACACTCCCTGGGTTTCACCTGGACTCTACTATAGTCCTTCTAGGTAAGGTGGGCAGGTGACTGAGTTTTCACAGCTGTGCACTGTGTGCATTTTACTCCCAGTTTACTCTGTTTGGCTAAGCAGAAGGAAATACTTGGGGTCTGATTGACAGAAATGGTGAACAACTCTCAGTTGCAGCTGAAGTACATGGATAGCACAATAAGGTCAGGTCCAGCCTTCTCTGACTTTCTAGTTCACTTATACTTTTGACAGTCTTGAAACCCTGCAGGTTGGTTCCCTGTCTTGTGTGAACACTAGCAATACTCTTTTCTCACGTGGACATTGTTCAGATATATTTATTGGGTTTTGAAAACAACTTCATTTCAGAAAGACTTAATCTAAGGAAACTGTCATTTCTATTAGAGGTATGAAGTGAAATTCAGCCCATCTGTTGTGTACCTCTGTCCGATTTTATCTTTTTCTTTCATACTTGTAAAATTCTTGAACGTGACAAAAAAAAGTCAACTTTTTTTTAAAGTTCCTCTTCAGAGCATGTGGTAAATGATGCTTTGATATCCTTTTCACACTTGCAATGTGTGAGTGAAAGGATGTATAGAGAAACTTGTCTGCCTTTTCTTTTTCTTTGTTTGAAGTATAGAATGCCTCACTCCCCAATATTACAGAGTGCCTTTCTGTGTGTGCCCTGTTTTCTGCACTGGTTAGCATTATTCTGTCAACTTGAAGTAGCGATGACTGGGAAATTAATATGGTTACTAACAAGCTATATTTCATGTGCTGATCTCAGTCAGCAAGACAGATTTTGACAATACTAGTTAAGCTGATAATGCAGCAGAATGGACAATTGATTTATTTTCTGGAAATTTGCCTTACATCATCACTAGATGGAACAATTGTTTATGTTCCTGTGATCTGATCATCAAACAGTGAACCAAGCAAGAGTCCTCAGCTCACTTATCTTCCTGGGTGCTGCTTAATAGTGACTCTGCATTTCTGATGAAGAAAAAGCAGTTTGAAATATTCCCTACTGATAGTGCCAGAAGAAAACTGGAAAGTCTCCAGAACTCTCTCATTTTGGAAACATTGCTGAATTTCTTTGTGAATATATGAATATACATATCTTGCTTATTTGAGCAACGAGGTTTTTTTTTTTCTCACTTGACTGTACTTTCTGCTTGTAGCACATAGAGCTTACCCCATACATCAAGGAGGCCAAGTGGTGGGATTTTACTGTTATGCATCTTGAAATCAGGAAATTATAATTTTTTAATATGTTGCATTTTGTAAATAAGGGCAAAGTTGGAGAAAAGCATGCACTCTATATTAGGCATGACTGAATTGTCACTGTAATGGAATTGTTCCAGAGTTGAAGAATAATTGTTTAAAGGAGGACACTAATCAGAAAACAAAGTAACAAGTCAGTACAATCAAAAGATCTGATTTCTGCAAGAATTACAACCCCTCTTGTTTGACTAGAAGGAGAAAGACAAATTAGAAAACACGCTTTTGTATGAGGTCACATGTGGAGGAATTTTCACTGTAGGAAAATTTCATTTTGTATGAGATAACATGTGGAAGAATTCATTTTAGGTGACATTCTGTATGTTTTTCATCCTGATGGTGAGGTGTAAGCCACAGAGATACCTCAAGCTTTGAGAATGAAACGTCAGCTGCTTGGATCCTGCTGCCACCCTCCAATAAGCAGCCAAGGAGGCAGGTTCAGATCTGAGAAGGGTCTAACCTAGACTGCCCACTATTCATTTCAATGTTTATCATTGCTCAAGAAGGACAATCATAGGCAAAATTATAGCAGGACTTAAAAGCAAAAAAGCCTGAAGATGGACAGTTCATCAGATGGATGGACAGATGGTTAAAGTTTCCTCTTTTTCTGCTGGTGCTGAGCTGACGGTCAGACAAAAGAAATTAGAAAGTGAAAGCTATGGTTCATGTCAAACCAAGAGAATGAAGTACATTAGAACTGAGCCTATAAACTTTATAATAGCAACAAAAAAATTTTGCAAAATTGAGGCAACCCTTGTCCCAAGGGTATCTAGAGAACGTGTGCTTTTATAGATGAGAAATGTAAAAAAAAAAATAAGGAAGGGGAAGGGGAAGGGGAAGGGGGAGGGGGAGGGGAAGGGGAAGGGGAAGGGAGAGGAGAGGAGAGGAGGGGAGGGGAGGGGAGGGGAGGGGAGGGGAGGGGAGGGGAGGGGAGGGGAGGGGAGGGGAGGGGAGGGGAGGGGAGAGGAGAGGAGAGGAGAGGAGAGGAGAGGAGAGGAGAGGAGAGGAGAGGAGAGGAGAGGAGAGGAGAGGAGAGGAGAGGAGAGGAGAGGAGAGGAAAGGAAAGGAAAGGAAAGGAAAGGAAAGGAAAGGAAAGGAAAGGAAAGGAAAGGAAAGGAAAGGAAAGGAAAGGAAAGGAAAGGAAAGGAAAGGAAAGGTTGCATAAGTTATTTTAAAGCCCTTTAGTTGTCTGCTATTGAGAAAGTATTAACAAAAATAAAAAGGGCGTGGCATTTGAGGAAACAGCAAGGCATTGTGTGAATATAGTATGAAACAAAGCAGAATTCTTTTTAATGTAATTATTTCGGATACAGAAATCACACAGTAGTTAAAAGTTATGCCATAATTTCCCAAAATAAGCTTGTCTTCATGGAAGTTTGTTTCTTTATCCTTTAATTTTTCTATGCAGTGTTTTTATTGAAAGCAGAATAAGTCTAAACAGATAAAAAATTAATAACTATTTCTAAAACACTCTTTCAGGTTTAGAGTTGTCTTTTTTTTCTTCATAACATCTTCAACGTGATTTAATCTAGGCATTGCAACCATAACCACTCTGAAAAGAATTGCATACTGCCACCTTTGTGTATATTAATCAGAGATTTGAAAGACTTATAGGTTTACATTTTCAAAAGCAGTTTGTAATTCACAGTGAGCATTCCATTTGATATGCATGGAAAGAAAACACTGAGTATTAAATCAGCATTTAATATCAGGTTCCTTTAAGTGTAAACTCAGCTACCTGACATTGTTAATCAATTTTGGTATATTAGGTCATAAATATTTACATTTGTTTTTAAAGTAATAAACAGTCATATTTGCTGTTACCTTACAAAATATTAATTGTGGTTGAGACTTTCAAAAGAGCTAAAGAATAATAGACACCCTGGGTTAAATCAGCCCTTAAAAGCTAGAAACAATAAAGGATTTGGAATGAATCATGAAAAGTAGACATAGAGAATTCCACACCACTATTCGTTTAAAAAAGGACATCCACATTCACTGAGGTTATTTATCTCAATTTTTAAAGTTCTTCATCCATTTTTTATGGTTCTGCACAGGTGACAAAGTACTTTGGCATTAAGTAATTTAAATATTTCCTCTATACATTAACCACCAACCTGTAGTTCTATTTTTCTGTAGTCATCACACAGTCAGTAGACTGTTTAAAGCACTAAAATTAGAAAAGCCAACCTTCAGGTCTGAAATAAAGCAGCACCTTTCAAATTTATTAATAGTTCAACTTTGGTTGTCAGTCCATATCTCACTAAGTCTGAGACATTTTTCCTAACTTTGATTTCTGAGTCCCAGGATCATGAAGGTACCTACCCATCAAGTGAGCCAGGGCTCAAATCATGATCCAAGGCTGAAGTTTTACAACTAACCCTATACTTGGTGTTTCCTTCTGTTTTGCTCAAGCAACTCACCCCCAGGTGCACAGGTCTGTCTCTGATTCACTGCACATTAGATCATACGTGGCATTTCTGACTGTATTATGGACATTCAACTTCCTCACCATTCTTGTGACAGTGCTACCACAGTTGAGGAAGTCCTCAAAGCAAGAATTTAACCTTATCTTAGAAGAACTTGCAGCCTAACTCTGTCAGCACCTGAAGCCCCAAGGTACTGCTTCAGGTTGCTTCAGGTTTTGCAAACCATATGTACACCTAAAGATTTTCCAAACAGATGGTTAAACCCTCCTCCAGTTGGCTCTTGGTCCACAAGGAAGTCATTAACAGAGCTATTTAGAGCAAGGGCAAAATGTAACACAGAGCCAGCGAGAACCCTGGCCATCGTGCAGAGGCATGCCAGCTGGTGTGTGATAGCCAAGCATCATGTCCTTCAGTGAGGAAAGGTTCACGTCACCTAAACACCATACAAACTACTTTAGCAGGAAGTCATGGTTTGTGGTATGAAGAGGAGAGGAAAAAAAATGTGAAAAAGGTCTGCAGCTATTGAGACAAAAGTTTTCTGCTTTCAGCTCTACTGTGGCATGTGGAAGCAGCTTCAGCCCTTGTGGAATTAGCAACTGGAGGATTATCTACCGTATTTTGGTGCTGAGAAAACAACCACCTTATTTTAACTAATCCCTCAGATTTATGCCTGATTAGCAAGATACTGTTGATGATATGATTAAATACCTTCTGAATATATATGTAATCAACTTTTCACTCATTTTTTTTAGTTTTCAGAAAAAGTGGTAATTGGATAATGTTAGGAATGTTCCTTCAAAATATGACTATCAGTAAATTAAATAGTTACATTTTTTTTAAAGTCTGGTCATGGTTTAAAAGTGGAGGTTTTTTTCAGTCTAAAATATTTATTCCAGACTACAGTTTTAGAACAAGAGCAAATTATTTCTGCAACTAAGAAGTTTATGCTTTCATTTAATTTATTCAATTTCTGTCATTATATTGCCCTTGAAACTATTTTCTGTCACTGTCAAACACGATAGCCTCAGGACAGAAATGAAAGTGAGATAATATATCTCCATGAGGTTTTCTGGTGAAATGTTTTTTAAAGTTTTCAAATGCAGACATTTGGATTTAAGCAAAAGATGAAAGAACAATGAAACTAGGAGATTAAATGAACAAAAGCAATTATTTTAAATGTTATCATTCTAACATTCCAATATTAATCCTTGAATACCATTATAATTGCACCAAATGGTTTATATAAGTAACAGAAAAACTATTTTCTGTTACTTCTCCTATTCCACTGTGAAGAATAATATCTTCTCCTCTTTCAGCTTCTTTTCTCTTAATTATGATTCCCAGAAATGTGTCACTGTGACATTTTTCTAAATATGGTCTTAATAAGAGGCTTAATGTTAAAGTTTCATAAGATTATCAAACTAATTCTTAGAAATATATTCATTTTCACAAAGCAATATAAGTTCAACGTGTGCAATTTTTCCATTTCAGAGATAAGTAGAATAAGCAAATTCAAAAAGTAAGACTTTCATTGTTGAGATAATATGGGAGAAAGAGTGAGAGTTAGAGATTATATGATTTATGCTTTTGCCCTATTTCTTCAGTGCGTGTTTCAGAATTTATCAGTTGTTTACTTCTCAAATACTAGCACTTTAAGAGATTATTTTTTGAATAGTTTTTTACTTTGTTTTTACCACAATTACAATTTCTAAACTGGAATTCCTGTCATATAAGCTTTGAATTTCCACATAGTGACATGCTTAGAAGTAGAGTGACTGGCTTGCTCAGAGAACCCATGTCTTACATTTCAAGAACAATGATTTGGACCTCCTTGCGTTCCTTAGAATGTTACAATGTTTTCTTTACAAAGAATTACTCTTGCATGAGTTTTTTGCTTTTATTTTCTCCTTGATTAGCACTAGCAGCTTCATCAGGCTCTTGCAAAAAAGCATTTAAGCATTGATCCACCTTCAAAGAATCCATAGAACAGACATGAAGAAGGGAAGGCTTAATGAAGAGGCATGGGGGAGGATATACAGATGTTGTATTGCTTTAACTCACTTCCAGTTGTTGGAACCAAGGCCTTTCAGCATCCCTCTGATTTTAATACCATTTCTGATGAGTAACAAATTAATATGGTAAATGTTTTATATAAGTTTGACACATTCAGGTAGGAGCTTGAGAACACAAGCCTTTGTCCCCATCTCCAGGACATGGTGTTAAGTTTGTGTAGACAGGATAGAGGAGCCCATTTATTTTGTTGATCTTATTGCAATAAATTTTCCTCAACCAAAGGGAACTTTTCTATGCAGCATTTCTCTTAAATTATCACATTAGTCTCTTAAAAATTTCCCTATGATCACTGTAATTACTGTAACTGCTGAACAAGAATACCAGGCAGATTTCAATCTTTTCCTGAAGAATGGTGGTTGGATAAATGTGAAGCATAAGCAAGAAGTTCAGTTTACATGCTACTATACAGCAGTCAGCTGCTTATTTTTCAGGATAACAACACAATGAGGGATATTATACAAGAGTATGTGTGTACATGTGTGTGTGCATGTGGTATGCACATACCTTTAAATAGAAGAAAACTCTAGTAGTGCTTAAAATTTTTCAGACATTGTTGATTTATTTGCCTTACACAAATACATGAATGAAAAAACATTTTTTTACTGTCACAAGATCTTATAAATCTGGCACAAAATGTGCATGTGCTATATACCAAAAATTGTTTACCCACACAGATGAATGTATGTATATGACGTTGAATCACACTGATATCACTGAGATTCCATTCTGAAGGGAACAGAAGGGCTGATACACAGATTTGACCTGTTTCTTAGGGAAATCTGCTTCCTGGGGCATGGGTCAAAGATGTTCAAAACTCCCTATCCTGGTACAGACATCAGACTGTTGTTAATTTTCCAGGTGGATAGCGATGGAAACGTCAACCAGAAGTCTGAGGGCTATTAAGGGGGACTTCATGGCCTTAAGACTCCTGGTTAAAGGACTGGGAGCACAAGTAGTATTCTCTATCCTTTTGGTTATGAGAAGGGATGAGATAAGCACCTGGAAAACAAAGCAGATTAATACCTGGCTCCAAGCCTGGTGCTACTAGCAAATTTGAGGGGGTTTTGAGCATGAGGCACTTTACAGGGCTACTTCAAAGAGATGGACTACATCTGTCACAAAGAAGGGAAAGGATATTGGGTCAACAGGGCTCATTGGGAGGGCTTTAAACTGGATTTGAGATGGGAAAGGGGCAAAACTAGGATTGCCAGAGATAAGCTGGGGGGCAGCATGTCAGCATCTGAAGGATGATTGATTGCCAACATCCTTGGGTCTCCAGCCTCAGTGGAGGCAGGAGATGGAGATCTTTGTGGCAGCAGAGAGACAGGAGTTAATGTGTTGAAGGCCATGGAAACGTCTGAAAATGGTCACATGGAGGTCGGGGCTTCTTCCCCCCAAAATGTGGGCAGATCAGTAGCCCATCTGAAGTGCATGTACACCAATGCACACAACATGGGCAGCAGACAGGAAGAGCTGGAAGCCATTGTGCAGCAAAGGAAGTGTGACATCATCACTATTACAGGAATGTGGTGGGATGAATCACACAACTGGAGTGCTGCACTGGATGGCTACAGGCACTTCAGAAGGGATAGGCAAGGGAAGAGAGACGGAGAGGTAGCCCTCTATGTTAGGGAGTGTCTTGACTATTTTGAGGTCAGTGATGGTGAGAATAGGATTAAGTGTTTCATGGGTAAAAATCAGTGGGAAAGACAACAAGGGGGACGTCATGGTAGTAGTCTGCAATAGACTGCCCAATCAGAATGAGGAAGTAGATGAGATGTTCTTTAGGGAACTGGGAAAACTTGGAATCACTAGCTCTCGTTCTTAGAATCATTAGCATGGTTGGAAAAGACCTTTAAGATCATTGGGTCCAACCACTAAACTAACACTGATAAGCCCATCAACAAACTAAACCATATCCCTCAGCACCTCATCTATGCATCTTTTGTATATCTCTAGGGATGATGACTCCACTACCTCCCTGGGCAGCCTGTTCCAATGCTTAAAACCCTCTCAGTGAAAAAAATCTTCCTAATGTTCAATCTAAACCTCTCCTGGTGCAACTTGAACCCCTTTGCTTCTGTCCTATTATTCATTAATGTGGGTGATGGAAAGATATTAAACAGAACATGCCCCAACACTGAGATCTGCTGGTGACCAGCTGCCAATTAGATTTAACTCAATTTACCACCACTGTCTCTCTGGGCCTGGCCATCCAGTCAGTTTTCTACCCATCACAGAGTGAGTCCATCTAAACCACGGGCAACCAGTTTCTTTGGGAAGATGCTGTGGGAGACTTTTTAAAAGTCTTTACTGAAGTCCAGGAAACTCTTTTTGAAAGTATCTATTAAATCCAGATAGCTCAGGAGTTGGGCGTCAAGCTGGGGAGATGCTACCCTTTAGGACCTTCTACCTATAACTGTGATAGGCCTTAGCAGGTACTGGGAATACTTAGTGTCACTGGGAGAAACACTAGAGAGATCACAAAACAAAAATATGCTTGTAAAAGGTTTAGCAACTGCCAGCAGATGGCATTCATGAGTCCACAGTAGTGTTTTTTCACTTGAAGGGGGGAGAGTTGTGGAACAGCAAAACTCTCTTGAGTTCCCCAGATGACTTACTGTGTATAACTTCTGAACATTACTCTGAAAATCGAGATTTCTGAAGACATTATGCTAGGTAAGGAAAAAGCACAAAAGAATCCCAAGATGATGAATACATTTAGGAAAGGATTTGCCTGAGTCATTAAAAAAATATTTCTCTGCAGTACCGAGAGCTCAGTTCCTATTATAGATACAGATTAAAGATGTTATTTGTATGCACTTCTTCTTGATCTTCACACTTGTCTTACTCAGAGTTTTATAAAATCATATTAAAAGCATCAGCATTGCAAAAAAAGATTTAAAAGCAACTTGTCTTTTAGAAAATGTTTGTTTCTTTGATGTTTGAGCTTCCACAGAAGCAGCAATAGAAACTACATCTCTGATCACTGGAAAATGGATTCTTGTCAAAGGCACTAACTGTCCTAATAGTGTGATGCTATGTCTCGCTCTGTCTCATTGTCAGGCTCAGCTAAAGAAATGGCATAATTATATGAGTAGCAACAATTCCCTTATCTAGTATGAACACTTGCTACTGTTAACTGCATTTCAATGTGCTGAAGATGATGCAGAGAATTAAAATTTAAGCTGAGTTTGTTGGGTCTTTTAATCCAAAACAGATTGTTTTTCTGTTATTTTTTTTTAGTGGTTTGGGTTTTTGGGGGTTTTTTGTGCTAGTGGGTTTTTTTTAATTTTACACCTTTCAAAATCTGCCAGCCAGCCCAGGAAGAGGTGAAGTTTGTAGAGACAGGAATTGCTGCTGCCCAGGGCATGCTGCCTGTCCTCGTGTAGGCACTCTTTGTTTCCCTGCAAGAGTCTCTCCTGCACCTGCTAAATTTCTCATTTGCATGACTCCTTGTGCCACTGCCATTATCATGGCCTTGAGACTGTGGCATTTGAGAGCTAATTTTTTTCAAATAACTTCAGCAGAAGATTCTCCATTTCTGTCTTTCATTGTCCTGCGGATATGTTTTCTAAATGTAAACATTAGTAGTAAATCATTCCTGATATCCTCATCGTTGACTATTCTTACATAGCCAAATAATGGCCCAAAATTCTTCATTCGAAGATAGTTAATGTCAGTTCTTCTAGAGAAAACACTGGTTGCCATATAAGGTAGCTAGAATAAGCATCTAATGCACCAGACCCATGAAACTACATGGATATTCAAATCTCAAGAGTGAAGTGGTTGTAATGATGTTAAGAATTAGTGAGCTTCTGATATTAGAATAGTTGAGTATGATTATCTGTTGTTTCCTAAGCTCATCACACAATCACTGACATGACTAAGACATCTGTAGAAGGCAAAAAGAAATACATTTCAGTTAGGCTAGGGGGAACTGGAGAAAATCCAGCTAAGAACAATGAGTCAAAATTCACTGTATATCGACCAACCTAATTTCAGTGATTATGGGTTTTTTTCATTGTGGAGTTGATGAATATTTTCTGGAGCAAATGGAAATTTCCATCCCACAGTCATTGTAGTTGTCTAATAGTGCTGTATATTAGTATCTTAGAGCACTGTGATAGTGTCAAATATAAGCAGATTACTGTAGACAGTCACCAGCCAAAACAAGAAAGAGACCAGATTATATCTGGGCCTTCTGATGATCAAAGCTTTAATATGCTTTGTATGCTGTTTCATAAATAATGAATGTGAAATGGTTGTGACAGTAACATCAAGGCTTATATATTTCTGTAGTAATTATTTCAAAATTAAATAAAAATAAACATATTTTAAATTACTTTATTTATGAAATATAAAGCCCAAAGAGACAAACCTAGAGAAATAGCTAAGAAGGGATTTATCATCTATAGGTCACATATATTATTTGTAATGATTCCTTTGCTGCACTAAAGAGAAAAGCTGAAACAATTTCATAAAAGTATCATCTAGTTAAAGATAACCCTTTCTTCAGAAAGCTTTCTAACATTTTGCAGAGCTTCAGAAGGAAATATGACAGTACCAGGATTTATTCTCCCCTTTTTGTTTCATACATGCTGATGTATGTTTTTGCTGGTCTTGTTTAATAGCATGCCATCTTCTGTGAGCTAAAGAGACTTTATTAGGACCAACTATACCAACTGTTTAAATTGGAATCCATAAAATTCCTTATTTCACACTGCAAAATAAGCATCTTTATGTCTATAAATGACAAATAAACAACATCTAAGTTTGAACACGCAACTTGCTCATATTACATTTACCCAGACTTTTAAAAAAAAGTAATAGAAAATTGAGGTAAATTTTCAATGCTCTGCCAAAGAAATTCAAGTTAAGGTTCAAAAAAGTTAATCATCCCTTCCACAATAATGAGGAAGTAATACTCAGATCATCTACATTTGATATACTTTATATTCAAAAATATAATTTGAACCTTAAAACTGCAAGAATTATGGGAGCTCTCAAGATAGTATTGATCTAGTGCCTTCAGCTCAATCACAATGTCAATTACTTTCTTTTTTGTTAGATAATATGGGAAGTATCCATGCTTTTAGAAACGGTACATGACAGAAAGGCCCTCTATTTAAGGAAATTGGTTTAAACTTTAATTAAAAGCCCATTACCATTTGCTTTATATTTTTATATTTGGGCTCTTGTTACCTTCCCAGCTGTTTCCATTTTAAGATACTATAACTTACCTATCAGTGGTGAGTGCAGTGTCTGCATCATTCCATTCAAATTTACCATCTGCAAATGCTAATATTTCTTATTCTTCTTTCGATCCTTGCAGAGAAATGAAAGAAACTCAGAATTCTTCTCATTCTTTGAACTATATCGTTTTATGTCTTCATTTAATGCCTCCTTGTTATTTTATGTCACATCTTTGATAAAAAAAATTATCTCCAGGTGTAGAACACATATGTACTAGTTTATCACAGGAAGCTTTTAGGGAATAACACTAGGGCAGTGATCTAACAAACTCCCACAGTGCAACTTCAGCTGCCTATGTCTAAGGTTACTCAACACAGATTCTTTACAAAATATGAGTCAACGCAGCGTGTGTGAAAGATGTAACAGGTGTCTACTGGAGCACCCCACTACTGCATTGGAGGAACTTGTCTCCTGCTTTCTCAGCATCTTTTTGAGTGTTCCATAAGGAAATTCAAGTGCCTACTACTACTCAGTGCCCAGCCCGTTATGGCTGTTATCAGAAACAAGTCTGTATATTAATCAACCTGTTTACATGTTGGCAGACTACCTACAGAAAACAGATTTTAATTTCCAGGTGTTTGTTGCAATAGAGCAAAAAAGTCTTGGCTCACTCCAGCCTGTTTCCTCAGGGCCAAGAAAATTCTGAATATTTTATGATCACTCTGAGAGTTGGTGTCTAAAGCAAGTCCTCTGGGCTGCAACTGGTTTAAATTGCTTACACATTCATCAATAACATACTTGTAATAGTAACATCAAGCCTGAAACAAAGGACAGTTCAACATAAGTCTTCCTCAAACCCAAATTGATGTCATGCTCTGGAAGCTCTGTGGAAATTTCTCATAGTGGCCCATAGAGTGCCCAAATTATTGCTCCCAGTGGCCCTTTTATATCTCTTGTACTGAGTTACCATGTGCCCTGGGAGCACTTCCAAGGCTAATGAATCCACACCCTGCTTAAAACTTATTAATCATATTGTACCTTCTGGTTTAAAATATTGTTATTTTTCGATGAGAACCACCAAAGCACAAAACCCATCCTGTCTTAACATCCTGTGAAATGATAATTAAAGGGAGAGAACACACATCACAGTCTCTAAGGCAGTCTATGAACATTTAAGGATGTTGTGCCCAGAAATTTGGGCCTTTCTTGTATGGAAAGGACTGTGCCGTCACTTCCATCATGTGTGTGAGAGTTTGAGTATTCTGGGTCTTTCTGACAGCAATGCTGAAAGAAAGTGGCTGGTCCTTGTTGCCTGTTGATTGGCAATACAGGAGATATATGGAATTGGCTTTGTATTTCTGCTGTCATTGTCTTTCCTTTACACATACGTGCATCTTACTTTTTAAAGCTCACAACTGTTGGGTACTTGTGATGCAGTATCCTCTATTTCAGCAGTCCAAGGAGGAACAACTCTAATCAAAATGAAAATCATAACACAATGACAAATGTCAAAAACAAGAGATCTTTCTCTAGAAGACAAAAATTCGTTCCAAAAACATACCGGTACAAGAAGAATAGAAGATGCCTCACACAATACAGCTAAGTAGAGCATACATACAATGACATCTTTAAAGGAACGACTGAAATACTTAAGTCCTTAAAAATCTCAGATAATAAATACTACTTTAAGTATACAGCTGGGTGTATTCTTCCTAAGACACACAGCAAAACTTTCTACTACCACTTGCTTGTCAACCAAACACATCATCTCTTGGCTTCCCCCTCTCTCTCACTGTCTCGATTAGAAGAAAACAAGCATTACTGCAGCTGGTCATTGGTTTCAGTCTTCTAATGACCTATTAGTTATTTTGAAAGAATAGCTGCTGCATGTATTCCAGTATCATGATGTGAGTGTTTGAGAGTGATAATCCTGTCTTCTTATGGGAAAAAAAAAAAAAAAAGCAAATATCTTAAAAGATGAATGAATTTAATGTTTTGCATACAGTATTACAAAAAGATCTTCTGGGAGTGTCTCCTGTGAAAAAAAAAGTGTCCTGAGAGACATTAGAAGAACCTAACAGCTGTTTTACAAGAGACAAAGCATTGAGTCTTCATTAGGGACTCTCCTATAGAGGGAATAATGTGTTTGTTACCTTGAAGAAACCCGACTGTAGATGGCAGAATGGCTCACCTACTTAGACATAAACTTTTCCCCTTGTGATAACTGCAATGATAACTCATGGTTTTGCTGATCAAATCAGATAGTGCAGTATATTTAATGAACTTTGTCAGACAAACCTCAATACAGTTCATCTCCTTTTATAACAAACTCTTCCCATTCTGTTATATCAGTTCTTAAAAATCTTGGCTAGACATTGTCTCTTTCCATTTCTTTTCTTTGCAAAATTCTGCCCAATCAAACTCCATCTACATTTCTCATATCCTACTGAACACCTTGTATGCTCCTTGAAAGAATGACCCTTCTTTCAGATCTCTTTTTCCCCTCTGGATATTGCAGTGCTTTAGGCTGGGATTTCTGTTAATTCTTTGGTCAAACAATGCTGAGAATTTACTGTTTCATTGATAGTCTTTTCTTTATATATATCCTATGTCTGAGCTTACTAATTCATGGATAGCAGCAACACATACATCAGCTTCAAAGGGAGTTTTGGTTTCACTCAAACACTGTTGACCTGTATCATTCTGTTCATACTATTAAGTGTGTTGAATTTCTTTCATGCTTGAAGCTGGTCTGTTCATTCCAGCTTTATCAACTGGCTTTAAAAAAAAAAAAAAAAAAAGAGAGGTCTTACTCTCCTTAAAAACCTCCTCTGGTCTTTAACCAGAAATGCTAATTATGCCAGACTTTGTTTGGAAGAACCTTGTAAATGGGAAAGCTTTGGGAAGATGTATGTACGAAACCTATTTCAATAGGTTCTACAACTTTACAGAATTACAAGTTGTATATCTTTCCCTGCCTCTGAGACCAGCATTTTTCTTCATATTTTTAGAGATATCTTCTCAGAGGGAAGGGCCTTAAAAATGGCCATAGTATTTTAACTTCTTCCTGTAGTCAGAATAAGGAGTGATGGAAGACCTGAATTCCAACAGAACTGGTAATTTTTATCAGTGGTGCAATTCATCTCTCCTACAGATGTGAGATTTTATCTTTCTAGCACTTTCTCACTCTCTCTTTCAATCTCATATTTTCTTTTAAACAGGAATTCCGTGTCTTTTCAGTGGATTATTTTTAATGTTGCAGAAAGAAAAATATATATGTTGAGTTAGATTAAAACCTCAGCTCTTTTCACTATCAGAGAGCATAATTTTCATAACATTTCAACACTTTCAACATGCAAGCCTGCTAAGTGTATTTAGTTTGGGAATTTTCTTACATATTTATTTCTTTTGTAGATGGAAGAAAAGAGGAGAGAAGGAAATGCTACTTCATGCAATATGGTCTGTGAAGCTGAACTGTTGTCATAGCTGGTATCTCATTTTAACTTTACAGGTCTTGATGAAAGAGGATCTGAGTTCAGGCAGTTATTGAGCGTATGCTCCAGTGACTGCCAGATTGATGCTTCTGTCATACATGAATGTGACAAAGGTTGCTATGGGTTTCCTGATTCACTTAATTAGATTTTTCCCTGTATAATTAGCACATCTTTAGTCTGAACTTCAAACTACATCGCCAATTTATTTTGAAATTACAGAAAGTGTTGGAGAGGATTTTATTCTTCTCATTTCTTGTAAATGTCTGTGCTAAAACCCACTAGGAATATCACAGAGCAAAATTGTTAAGAGGTCAGTATGTGATGTGGAAACAGGCTGTTTGACCTAGTTTTGGCTGTGGCTCAGACATCTGAGCTCACTGAAGAGTGGCTGTGAGGAGAATCTCTCTTTGTTTCATTTCTCAGGATCGAAGTGAAGCTAGTGGGAAAATGTGGGATAGCTTTGCAATTATATGAAACAGCTATTCAGTTCTAGAGGTTGTCACAGACACAAAAGTATTATCATAGCACAAGAAGAACTGGTTCACCATATGGGGAGGAAAGCAGCACCGCAGAGCAAAGTACATACACAGTATGAAACTTTGTAAGTCATTTTATTCATATGGGTAACCACAGGAATTCAAAAGCCTTTGCTTTGTCCAGTAAAGTTTCTGTCCTTTTATGAGATCTTGCAGAACTATTGTAAAACTATCAAAAGTTTAATTTAAAAAAGCCCTGTTTTCATACTACACAATATACTACACAGTTATGACAGGGCTACTGTTGGAGATATTTGGTTGAGGTGGTGTAGTTAAGCCAGAGTTCACTCTATAAATACCAAAATCCTTATTTTGATTTATTTTTAACATAAAATCTGTTGCTACTTTGAGGCTAAACAGTATAAAATATGCAAAGAGAAATTTGTCATTTTGAGAGTTTTACAAAAAACAGAGAGATTTCCAGCACTTGCATTAGCTGAAGCATTGCTCTGTCCACTGCAGCAGCTCCTTAAAGATTTCCAATAGGCTGCTGCATGCCAATATTTTACTACAGAACTATTTAAAAGCACATTACCATGAGGATACCTTTCAGTGAAGTGGGAAGGGGCCAGGAAGGATTGCAATGGGATTGTGGCATCCCCATAAATTACCTGAACCAAGACACATCAAAGGTTGAAGCATCCTCGGCACTCCCTCCAGCACCACAGTCCCATGAGCTCCCTGGCATCCCTGCAGTGGGTGCTGTCCACACTGTGCTGCTTACTCATTAAGCTTCCTCACACTTTCCTGCTATCTCTTGCTTTGCAAACACACACCGTAATGAGCAGGATTTTTCTTCTGTCTCTATGATGATGGAAGCTCAAGTGAGCAGTCTTTAGGACAGCGCTCCCTAACACACGAAGACTTTACAATGGGAAGTGACAGGAAGTCCTACTTAAATGCAAATGCCACAAAACAGGCCAAGTCATTATATTTGCTTACACTTTTTTATTTTCTTCTTGCTTTTTATGTTTTTGAATGTGAACTAACATTTGTTACCCTTGGAACACCGCTTTCATATCAGAGTAAAAGAGATGGTGACAAAGAACTTTCTGCCATTTCAAGACATCAGGGTTCAGATTGTTGATAACCTATTCTTGTTTTCTTGACTGTAATAGGAAAAAAAGTAGTAAAATCACTTTTGTAGCACAGGTTTATGGCACTGCTGGACACTTTTAGAAATACCACTGACTAAACTTTAATTAATCCAGAACTATAATTTCAAAGCAGAAGTACTGTAATGAACAACGTTTATGTAAGTACACATGGCCTTGGTATTCATTTGGAGGACAAATATCAAGATATTTTGTAGAAGACAAAAGGTATAATAAGTTGACAAATTTAGGATGCCTTACTTTTTTTTTTTTTGTATGTATGTATGCCTTGAAATGTACTAATGTCTTCAATTCTAATGCTATTAATTTAGTATCATTTCACATACTGCTCTGTAATATGGAGCAATTTGTGTTAGTCCTTCTTCCTGTGAACTACAACTTCCAGTTACATTCTTCAGCTATTGAGTTTGCAAGAATATCTTCAAAGTTTGATAATAATTTATGTTGTCAGACTATTAAGTCAATTTTATGGGATCCAACACAACCAGAGCCTGCTTACATGAGGCCTGAAGAGTACTTTGGGTCTCAGTGAAGGCGATTTGATATCTACCTTCTTTTATGGTCGACCTTGAAGGAGAGTTCAGTTTGGTAATTTATGGCAAACAGCATCCAGGAAGACCCATTTGCAAGATTCACTGTCACTTAGTGCTAAACGATTGCTCCTGACTCAGAAGACAATCTGAGTTCCTGACAGGGCAATCCCATAAAAAATATTGCCTGGCCACCCAGGTGTCTTTTCCAATTATCTGGAGTAGAAATTAATACTTTTAAAAGCTGCTAGTTTTTGAAAGGTTATTACAATTTATTCCAGTAGTTTCTTTTACGCATTATGATGAATTGGTTTATTACGCCGTTATTTTCCATGTCAGCTTTTTAGAAGATTGAATCATAATGTTGAAACATTAGAGTGAATGGCAAACATATTATTTTACAGCTGAGTAATATATTTCCTCTAAAAAATAATGCTCTGTTTTTAATAACAGGTAATTTTATGGTGATATTGCTTAATGCTGTTGTCCCACGTAATTTATTTCTGTGTGGTAAGGACTGGAGGACTTTCTTTTAAGATGTCAGTGATAGCTTGGACAGGACACAAAATATATGAAAGTACCATAATCCAAACTGTGAACTGTCTTAGAAGCACAGCAATTCATGACTTCTCAAAATCAGTTTAATATATGGAGCAGCTCCAATGTGAATAGATGACTAGCCTCACTTTAGTGGGCTTCTAAATTTAGAAGCAAGTTTTTGTTAATGTCATGTTTTCTTCTTTGATTTTTTCTTTCTGTGGTAATCTCTGGGTGCTATTTTTGTTCCCCAAATCCTCTCTAACTGATCTATCAAAGGACGGTAATTAGCATTTTAATGAGAATAGTTGAATCTCACCGTTTCCCTACAGCGAGCATATTCCTATTTATGTAGAGCTCAGCAATACTCAAAGACATAAGAAATTCATCATTTCATTTTCTTTTTTTTTTTTTTGGAAGCTAGGAGAGAAGGAGACAGGGTAGGGGAAAAGGAACAAAGCTAGAACTCCCATCCTTTTCAACACTGCATCTGCGTGTAGAATAGTTTCTTTTTCCAACATGAATTACAAATTTTTGGCTCTCTGTCATTAGTTCTGCAGGTGGCTGAATACTTTGAACTCCCATTGACTTCTTTCACAGCATCATAAAGTTTTCATCCTGAGGTGCACAGCAATGGCCCATGTATTTTTTAATTGGAACAATTATCTCAGAACAGTTTACTACAAAGTTCTATTTCAACAAGACAATTTCCTGTAGGTAAATGGTGTCAATTTCAAAAGTTGTAGGTTACTGCTAATGAGTGTCTGACACTATTTTTCAAGCAAGCACATTTATAGGTAAAGATTTGGAACTCAGCCCAAATGCTTAGAGGGTATGACACATACAGCTCAAATAGCCAGATAATGGCATCAAAAAGAATCATCCCTCAAAACCAGCACTACTTTGCTTCTATTGTCAGACACCCTTCTTCTGTCTGCTGTGTAAACAGCAACTTACTGTACAGTCTGAGCATCTCACAGATATTACCAAGTCATTAGGTTTATGGATAAGAAACAGATTATACTGCAGAAGAACAGGACACGATTGCTAGCTTAGCTGACTGGTGGTGCTGTGTGTGAGACCATGGAGCTGATCTGCCTCTGGGCCTTATAAGGAGATGTGTGCCCCAGCTTTATCCAGATCCCTCTGAAGGAGGGTGTGCCACCGCCTTCATGCTCCATGTGGTTCAGATATGGCCTTTGTGAATACTCCCGTGATGTTGCTGAACACTGTGCACATCACAATCAGTAGATCTCTGTGTCTATGTTGACCAATTTGTTCATTCTTAAAAGTAAATGCTTCCTGGCTGTATTCAGTTTATTTCCTATAAATGCTGGTGGAGATGAGTTAGGAAAGATGACTTTCCCTAGTCCTATAAATATTTTTCACACTTTCTCATATTATTATTGATTAAAAAGGTCACATATCTGAAATTCAGATCCTTGGAGAAGCTTTTTCTAGGTATTTCTGGTAAAAACAGTGAGACAATAAATAAAAACATATACATAAGAACCTCTTGTTTTTCTGAATATCAAGATTTATTTTCCCTCAAGATAAATATTGACCTTGGCTTTAAATTGGTCAGAATTAGTCTTTCTGGTTAATAAATCTTGGTATTCACTTCCACAGAAATCAATACCTGTTTAATATATCAGATTATTGAATGAAATTAATAAATTTAGCTCTGCATGAAGATTTTCATAAATGATGAACAGTCCAAATTTAGGAGGCTTCAAAAAAGCTCGTGACATACTATGTGCACTATTTCAGTTTCATGTTAAGAAACTGCTGAACTGTGCATTAAATAAATTACTGTATTGCTCAGAGAGTACAGTAAGGTCTATTAAGTACTTATTTAAAGACTTGGCAAGAGTGAACAACAATAAATAATTCAAGTAGCACCTCTAATCTTGTTTTCTTTCTTCTTAATTGGTTTTACAGCATTGTTTTGACATTTACCCTTGAATTTTTTTTAAAAAAAAAGTTACTCACAAAAAAGAAATTGCATGCTATGCGCTAATCCAGCTGCCAAATGAGTACTTACATATTGATGCGTCAGAACAGCAGAGGAACTCCACGGTCTTCAGAGTTGGCAAAGCCCATTATTGGTGTGAAGTAGTATGGGTTTGTGGGCTTGCAGAAAAACAGAGTTGTAGTTTTTTGTTCTTACAGACACACATTCAAACACAAAATTATTTTCAAAACATGGAGGTATTGCATCGTCTTAATGAGACTCCAGAGCAAATTCATAAGAGGCCATGTCTGATCTATCACCCAGGGAGGCATCTAAATGTCAAAAAATTGCCAAGAAGGATGGATGGATCCAGAAGAGCTCAACAGCTGGAAAACTCAAGAATTAAAGAGAGCCAACACTTTTGCTGTCCAAGTTTCCTCAGCCTACTTAAAACTGGAGTGATTCTAGTCTTCAGCTTTTGAATTCAAAAGGACTGCATCAGGTCATGTTTTAACTCAGCCTTTAGAACTGGAGAAATTGTTTTTCTTTTTATTGTTACAGAAAATCAGATGTAGTTAGGTTTCTGCAATAGTTTCATAAAAATATGTGTCTAAAACATTTTGTGTTACTTGGCCTTTTCATTCAGAATAACAATGTTTATAGATAGAATTTCCTTAAAATTCTTTTCTTTTTCCTGAAGAGAAGGGAGAATAGGGAAAGAAAAGCCACATATTTTCCTTTATATGTATTTTAATTTTGCTACATAATTGGAAAGGGGATATGTAAGGTATAAGTTTGAATCTATATGTATGTAGGTAAATAAAAACGTACACACACTCTGATATGAGAAACTAGATTGTATTGTCCCATTTTGAGCAACATATTAACATATTCAAAGCATCCATTTAACAAATCCCAAATTGGTAAAAATATGGCACATACTGCTTTTTGATATCATGTTGGCACCTCTTGGAACTTCAGATGGAAGTATTAACACTTTTGTCATGTACATATCACCTCCATGCATATTCATAGAGACTTCTATGCATAGTAATTTTTTTCTCCAACAGATACTGTATGGTTTTGTATGTGTATCCAGTGTTTTAAAAATGACATTTTCAAGCACATCTTTATCTTTCTTTAATTGTAAAAAATCCCATCTTTTTATGAAAACACCGTCCTTACTGGGTACTAAAATATAAAAGTTAAAGACAAAGCAACCATTAATCAATGTAGACCCAAGAATATATTTTTGTTACTCAGAGTAGGTGAAAATATTCTTCCCATTACCTACAAGTCATGCTTCCAGCCTTCCATTTAACAGGATGTAATTTTGTGGTTTTTTTTTTTTTTAAATAACTGTTTGCTTTGTACCCAGCCCATCAAGGTGTTCCCAGTGTGCAGAAGCCTTGCAATAGCTCCCTAGAGAGATATTTTACAGAGTAGTGGAAGACTGCAGTAAAGTTAATACATTGCCCTCTGACAGTAATGAATTTCCTTCATTGTGACATTTGATTGAGGTGATACATATTCACACCTCCCCAGCAAGTCCAGACACTAAAAGTAAAACCTATTGCTCTTATTTCCCATTCAATTTCCTACATTTGTCTATCAATAGACATCCTCGTAATCTAGGATAACTTGCTTTTGCAGGAAAATTATACTAGATGATCTCTAAAGGTCTCTTCCAGGCCCTACCATTCTATGGTTCTGTGAAGATTTGTGTCTTACCATATTAATTTTTTCACCTATATTAGTTATATTTAATAGTTGACTCATCCTGAAACATGAAAAAAATCTAATTAACTCCATCTTTGTTTCCAGACAGGTTATTAAGAATTCATTATTACAATAAATTAGCTTTTATATGTCCTATTTAGCCATCCATAAGCAAGGATAACATTGCTAGCTTTGCTGATAGCCTGCCAAGTGAACTGGGTTAAGCCACTTGATTTTCTTTACTCCATTCCTTCATTCAGAAAGAGAAATATCTGACATTAAGTCCTTGGAGCACTAAGCTTTTCAGAGCTCTGGAGAAGAAAACCCCTAAGCATTATTAATATTTGTATTGCAATGGTGTAACTATCCCCCAGTAGATTCACTGCATGGGATTAATTTCACATGACACTGGTTGATGAATAACTAGGAGTGAAGCCTGAGTTAGTTGGTTACCCATTAAGACCTGGTCTCTACAGAGAAAGGCAGTCTTCTGCAAGTGACATGTACTATCTGTGTTGAAGTGGTATCATAAGCTGAGAAGAATTGCCTTTGGGACGTACCTGTTAGTCTCCATTGAGGGAGCCCCCATAGCTTGCTTAAACTTGAAACCCGGGGAGTTAATCAAGTATCTAAATATGTCTCTAATACATTTAGTGCCAGTATCTAGGTACCTGAATTACTCTTCACATTTTTAATGCACTGTAGTTGAAGGAGTTCTTCTCCCAGTGTAGCATACAGTGAGTATTATGTACAGGCACAGTGCTACAGCACTTGGACAAGAGCTTTCACATACTAAAGCAATATTACCTCAAAATGAAAAATAATCTTCTTTCATGTAAATATGTAATTTTTTTTGTCAGTCAATTTTATTTTTATCCACCCTAACATGCCACTGGTGTTTAGCTTGCCTTAGGTAACAAATTCAGTCATAGTAGTAGGGCTAAAGCAATAAGTCTGTGGCTTACACACTTAATATAATTGTGGTTTGTTTGGTTTTTTTTCTTTTTTTCTTTTTAAAAACATATTCTGCAAATGTCTTAGGAAAGCAAATATTTCAGGAAAAGGAGGTGACATGTTTGTAGTTTGGCCATAGCTATTGTCTTAATTTCATAAAACTATAGACCTTGAATTGACCATTAATTTTATAAGCTCAGATGAAGTTGTGCAAACAGATCGGCTACCACTCGAGAGAGAAAAAACAGTCAGCTGACCAGTCACTTAAATTAAAGAATAAATAAATAATAAACCTATAGATTTTGCATACGGTTTTAAAATCAATCCCTATGGTGTTTTTTATTTGCAGATACGTTGCAAGCATTCTGTGGTTTTGTCAACTTTGTAAATTCTTTTGAATTTACATGTACCAATCTAAGAAGTTTAGCTTTCATATCCTTCGTAAAACATGGTATTTGGGGGCTCAGTCTCTCAGATGGCCTAATTCAGCACCCATTAAAGTCAACAAAATTACTTTGTTGGCTTAAGTGAAAGCTGAGTTATATACTACATACAGAACAGCTGTGCAGGATCAGCTTAAAAGTGCATTTACTCCAGTATCCCATTTCTGAAAAGGACAAATAAAGAGAACTTATGGAAGAAGTCTAAAAAACAGGGCAAATACAGAACGATACTTTAACTTGTACCCTTGCTACTCCCAAAAATTTGTATTTCAGAGACTTTGTGGGCTGCATGTTTTAATCACTTCACTATCTTTAATAGCTTTTGATGGATTTTTCATTGAAAGTCTTCAATCTGCCTTTGAATCCACTTATACTTTTACAATTCACAAAGAGTTCCACAACTGAAGTGTGCCTTATTGGAAAAAATACTTCCTTTTGTTTATTTTAAACCTCCTAATAATAATCTCATTTGGTTCTTCCTAGTTCTTATGTCATGAAAAATAATAGATAATCAGTCTCCTTTTCAGCATCTCCACACAATTCTTCATTTTATAAACTTAAATTATGTTTTCTTTCTACCAATATTGCTTTCTCAACCACTTTATGTAATTACCACTCACAGGGAGGTCAATGCCCAACATTATCATTCTTCTTTGAAGAATTTGTAATTATGCTCTGTCCCTTTTGTAATGACACAACCAGAACTATCTGCAGAATTCAAGATGTAGGCACACCAGGAGTGCACACAGTGACATGGTGATCTTTCTTGTCTTATTATACCTTCTTTTTCTACCATTTCTCTGATATTTCAACTGCCCTGAGCACTAAACTGACATTTTGCACAGAGCTGTTTTCATCCATTTCTCATGATGGGAAAGAGCTGACTGTGATTCTGTGATTCTGTGCTTCATGACCATGCTTTCGTGTACAAGTGTACTTAAGGGTGTTCCTGCCAACATACAGTATTTTTTGCCTTTTTCAAAGTTGAAATTTGTCTGCCATTTTTTACCCCCTTTTATTTGGTACCATGAAATTCCTCCTTTATCTCTTCTTAATCAGGAGATTTTTTTTACTAACATGAAATTTTTGTCATACTGACTAGTTCTTTCTTCAGCTTCACTATTCAGCTCACTATTCAATTTAATTTCCAAGTCAGTTTCGTTTATGTGTAATGGCAAATCACAACAGAGATTCTTTATTGAGATGATTATTGATCATTAGTGATTAAATCTGTTCATTACAGAATTTTGATCTAATCTTTGAGCTGGAGTTTGACAGTGTTCTCGTTTCCCATCTGTCTGTGGAAATATATCTTCTGAGATGGGTCTCTGTGTGAATCCCAATTCCTCAAAGTTTCCTTTGATACATCCTCACTCATTCTCTTGCCATAGGCTGGTGAATTTTTAATTTGGGATTAAACCAGTGGTTACTTCTTTCAGTGGCAATTGTGAGCAGTCAAGGGTGATGCCCTCCAGCCAGTACAATCACTGTTACTCCAAGGCTTCCAAATGGCCACAGTCCCATCCTTTTGGCAAAGCTGGATTCCATTCTCTGCACTGAGCACACAGATTTTAGTGCGTCTGAAAGTCCTATTAGTATTG
Organism: Colius striatus; assembly: GCF_028858725.1. Classification (NCBI taxonomy): domain Eukaryota; kingdom Metazoa; phylum Chordata; class Aves; order Coliiformes; family Coliidae; genus Colius; species Colius striatus. The sequence continues at coordinate 51,859,857 of NC_084760.1, read as the reverse complement.
ACAATAGAGTTTGTCTGAGAAAGGCATTTGACGTGTTCTAGTCTGAGTGGTACATTTTGAAGTTTGTGCAAAACTGTTTCTGGTGACCTTTTTGAACATTTTCTGCTATGTGCAGCCTAAAAGGTGGGCACATAGCCAAGACACAACAATTTTTCTATACCTGCAGAACTGTCCAAATAGTTCCTAGTAAAGGCTACATGGAAGCCCCTGTAGTGATATAGGAGTGTAAAGGAAAATAGTGTATGTCAGTACAGGGTGTGGTAATCAGGGTAAGGTGAGGCCAAGTCTTGCTACATGCAACAGATTTCTCCATATTCCAAGATGCAGCTATGGAGCTGAATCTCTTGAGTTAAGGAGTGGTGGAATAAGTAATAAGCAAACTCAGTTCTGGGGCTTTCCGAAATATTTGAAAGCCTTGCATAAAGCTTTAGATGTGAATAACAATTCACAAAGGGATTTAAATAGGAAAAGAGATATGAAAAATAAAAAAAAGAAGGCTAGCATATCACATACCTTACTCAGTGAAAAAGCAGATGTTAGGTACGTGCTGCTGGGAGCTGTGACAACAACAAAACCCTTGAAGTTAAAATACTATCTAACATGCTTTAATGAAAAGCCATGTAGACCTTTTCCATGCTCTCTTCCATCATTGCTGTGATTAATATCATCTGTTCTTTCTGGCAAGCAAATAAATAGATAACTAAAACATGCTCTGGTGCTCTTGCCTGAAATGTGACAAATAAGCCCTGCCAGCAGATGAGAAACATCTCTTTCCAAGGAATGGACCAAAGTCAAAAAGTTGTGAGGCTTTTTTTAGTTTATATATGAATGTGAAACTTGGGAGTGGTATGCTTCTTGAGTAAAAAAACATCATAAATGTTATTATTTTTCTTGATCAATAACTGATACCAAACGTGTCAGACTATGTGAATTACATGATGACATGAATAAAATAATGTTTTTTTATCCTTATTATCCTTTTTATTTTTTTGAAGAAAATGTGATGTACTTAAATGTGCTGTCCATAACATTTCCTATTGAATTTTGAAGCCATTGACCAAATTTGACAGAAGATAGAATTCTTTGTTATAGATAGAAAGAGAAAACTAGTACTTGAATTAAGTTTTTGTTACAGTTATTTTTGACTTTATAAAGTGACTATTTTCATGATTGGAATATTTACTTTTATTATATGGAAGAGTTGTGTGCTTGGATTAAAATGGAAAGTCCATTATCACGGTGATAATTAAAATATCAAGATTTAACTGAATTTCGTTATCTGCTTTAGAGTGATGTATTTAAACACAGACAGACTCCCAAAATTTACAATATTTTTCAAAACAAATCGCTGTACATGGAGGTGAAGATACAAAGCACAGTGCAGGCTACATGCTGTGTAGCATCTCAGTGAAATTTTTACATCTAAATAACAACTAGATGTCCCAGGTGTGCTGCAGTGTTTCCTCTGGGTTGGTTTATCGTTCTCTCTCATAAATTACAAGAGTGTGTTGTGTACTTCATCTTGTAAGTGCAAGAGGCAACAGCCACAAAAAAAAACCCAAAACAACAAAGAACCAAAACCAAAGAAACATATTCTAAATTGGTAAGACTGTAATGGAGCATACAATTAAAAACAGCTTTTATTAAAGGCTCCCACATATTTTTTCAGTTAGTAATAGTGAAATGCTATCAATACTGTATTTCCTGTTATATTGGGAGATATTTTGAATTTACCTTCATTTCAAATGTGAAACACAACTGTAACACTAGATGTCAGTGAAAAGAGCTGTCACTTTCTTAATAGTATGTAGTGTGATGTTAAAGAGTTTGAGTTTAAAAGATGAAAACTTTCTTTCAAAAGTCTTGGTATTGGCACATTTAAAAATGTGAACATTGTAATACCCTCCAAAGAATATTCATTATTCATGTTGGTTGTTATCCCAAGAAAAGATGTTACAGGTCTCATAATTAAATTTGTTTCACAACCTAGAACTCAGATAGCAACTATCCACAGTTACTTGTTTTCTTGTAGGCAATAAATTACATAGACTTCTTATTTAATCTTCCCTGGCAACTCTTATGTCCCTGTATTTCTTCTAAGGTCTTTGATGTAGCTTCATATCCATAGAAATTCTGAAAGTGATGTCACTACGTGCCTTACATAAGAAAAGCAAATTTATAATTGTAGGATGACTGACTAACATAGAAACAATAAAAAGTGAAGGAAAGAGAGTTTCTTATGATGGCTATGTATGTGTGCTACCCACAACAATGCTGTACATTAACAACAGGATTTAAAATAACCACTTAATCATTCTGCTTTCACAAGTGTTTTTTTACAAATGCTTTCACAGTAATCCTTTCAGATATCCTTTGAGATAACCTTCTTTCTTTTAAAATGCTTTTCCTTGAAAGCAAATATTCAGGTAATTTTCTTTCTCAGAAAACCATACTGAGGGAAAGGACTTTGCTCAGTACTGTGAGGGATTAAAAATAGGGGTTTACTTCAAGCTAAGAGAAAGGACTTTGTGCTAAGGGATGAAGTCAGGGAAATACTCTAATGCAAGTAAAATACTAAGGAGATAAACAAGTAGAATTCAGTCTCTGATGAGAGAAGGGACTCAGCTTCCCGTACCCATACAAGTGCAAACATCCTTTCTATTTGTATGTCACACAGTAGTAAGGGGGGAAAACAAAACATTTTAAGAGAAAGTATTAGTCTAAAAACTTCTATTCTTAGTTTACCAGATTACATTGTGCAGTAAAATTGGGTAAGAGGTTTCAGGTGGAAATTTTGAGCTCAATATTTTTGATAACTGCAAAGAATTCAAAAATTAACGTATGGTTTTTTTCCAGTCATAAAAAAAAAAAAAAAAGAATAATTTTCTTCAATACTTTTAAAATATTTCAGTCTTCCATGTGATTGTTCCCTATTTTTCAAATCTTAATACCAGAAAATCAGTTCATGGTTTGAAGGTTTGGAGTAGTCTGCCTATTTGGACTTTTCCCCAAGATGTCTGAGGTCAAGCTAAAATGAATGGTTTGCACAACTACAATGATTTTTACTTTCATAAAGCAGGTAATCATTCCAACTTCAACAGCCTTGATAAATTAAACAGGTTTAGAGCAGAGACATGTTTTACTGACAAAAAGAAACAATTCTTTAATATTCTCTCAAATGTAATCAGGAAGAGATGACAATGAGACAACACTGCCTTTTTGCCTGCTCCTTTGTGGCTGCAAGTCACCTTGCATGAGTTTGACAAAAGACTTCGTGAAATAACTCCTAGATATATACTACACTCTGAAATAGCAACAGAATTAATTTTCATTTTATGAGCATCCTAGCACTCAATTCAGATGCTATCCTCTTTCTCTGTGCAAACTCATTTCTTTCATACTCGTTCTTTCACTTACTCTCTTGTTGCCTTCTGCCCCTTTCTTTGCTCTCTCCAACATAACTTCCATGTACTTTATTCAAAAAATATTTATTTTTAAGAGGCACAGTTCAATACTGGTTCTCTTGTTCTCTGAAATGGCTGAATTATTTTTACTATAAAATTTCTATGCCCAAAACTGAGGCCAAAAAAGACTCCAGAAACAGAAAACTCAAGCCTGCTTCTTCAAAATCTGAGAAAGTCAGAAGCCTCAAAAGCATGCTGTAGTGTTAGGAAATGTCAGAGAATTTCTACTAAGGTGAGCAATATTTACTTGAGCTTTCTTTCTAATGCAACAGGGATTATGCCTAAAGAGGCAAGAGGAGAGTCATGTTCAGGTAGTAAAAATGTGCATCTGTTGGATGAAGACTAAATAAAAACCCATTCATTTAATTGCCTGACTAATGCCAGGATTTCCCTCAAAAATCATTTCAGGCTTGTGATGCTGAATTATTTATATTCATACTGAGTTCAAAGGGAGCTAATGACTCTCAGCCCCTTCCACAAGCGAACATTAACAAATAAGCTGGCCAGGCAGAGATAGGACCTATAGGAGAAATCCCTCTAGACAAGTTATCTGACTCCCTGGAGCAAAGAGGTTTGCCTCAGGGCTGGCACTCTGTAGAACAGCTGTCTTGGAAAGCTGAAAACTCCTTTGTAAGCACAAATGTTGACATCAAACCAGCTGTGGGGTTTGGGGTAGCTTTAACCCCAATAGCATTTGCCTTAGCTGCTGAAGCTTCAGATCCTCTGGATGCTACTGCACACCTCTCCAACTCTCATTCCCTGAAAATGACCAATCCAGCCTCTTCTCCCCAACCACCTCCGTGGGGAGGCAGGAGGAAAGGAGTGTTTCTGGCAGAGAAAAGACAAAGTCCCTTGCCTGAGACAGGGCAGTATGTTTCCTCAGAAGATATCCCTGGTCTGTGGTAGAGCACAACTCCATTCCCTTCTGCAGCACTCAGTGCAGCAACCTGCAATGGACTACCCGAGTGGCATCTGGGGGGACCATGATGTTCTTCCTGTAGCAGTGTGTGCCATGAGACAGGACAGGGACATCAGGCTTCACTGTCAGGTGTCATGAGTGAGTGCAGCTTGACAGGTCTGATGGATGCAGGTATGTAATTTTGTGTATGCACATGTTAAGGCCTTAGATAATGTGTGCTTCCTCTGTAATGTAATTTGCTGGATTAATTTCTCTGATAAATTCAGAATAATTTTTTTCTTTGTATCTAGCAGGAAACATAAGCTATTTTTTGTTTTGGCAAACACTAAATCACCTTCTTTTGGTGGAAAAAAAAAATATTTTCTGTTTGTGTGTTCTCCAGTAGCTGAAATTTTGAAAAATGTTAAGTACCTTATATCCCCAAATGGCCTGTCTTATCACTCAGCTGAAAAAGGCAATTTGAAACAGAAAGTTTCATACATTATTTAAAGCCTTGTAGATTTGTTATTTCCTGAAGGCCATTCTAATTTCATTATGCTGTTCTGTTTGCTGGAATTTTCTCAGTGTAACTGTCTTGAAGATTTAGGTTAAAAATAACAAATATATCATACAAATAGTAAAAATGTCATAAATTGGTAGCGAAAATTCAGAGGATTCTTAAATGTTAAAAGCATTGTGGAGGACTGATGCAGTAAAGTAGAGAGAGAAAATTTAATTTCCAGAGACTTCAAAAGCAGTTTTCACTGATTTGGGTTACTGGTATTGTTCTTAAAGGAGTGCCTTGTCAATCAAATGTTAACTTTTAAAACTTCCCTAGATAGACTGGTAAGACCATAACTCTTTAAATCTTCATCCAATATATTCCAAGTTTCCATAAACATTATTGCTTTTACTTTAACGAAGCATCTTGAACCCCCCACAAGGATGCTGTGGAAGTGAAGGATGTTCCTTTTCACTCTATAGCATTACAAGTCTCTATACATTGGGCAGAGGTGGGGGGCTTTCATGCTCCTGTGTTGCTTGACCACATTGAATGGCACATTGCATGAAATAATGCAGATAACCACAGTTACAGGTTGTTCCATCCAGCACCATTTCTCGTCTAAGATTCTGGTCCAGTATGCAAGGAACTGCATGATGCCTTTTTTTTTTTTTTTTTCATGGGAAGCCTCATGCTGAAGTCTATGGGATCTAAGCTTGCCTTGTTTGAAAGAAAATAATACTATTTCTCCTATATAAGCAGGGCACCATATACCCCAAGGAATGATAACAGGATTAGCAGAGCCAGGAAAGTAAGCTAGAAGTCACACTATCTAATGTACCTTACAGTTTAAAAAAAATAAAGCACCAAAACCACACAAACTTTACCTTGATGTAAGGCAAGTGGAAGGCAGCAACTCTCTGGCTACAAGTGTCAACTTCTTGGAAAACAAGGGGGGTAGCCAGTGCTGCTGTGATTCCCCACTGACATCAGAAAAGTGTAGCCAGTCAAGAGCTTCCTGCAGACATCAGGAGAAGTCAGTGATGGAAAGGGGAGCTTCCCAGCATGAGTTCCTGCACCTGCTCACTGTGCTAGGGCTCTTCCTTCTTTCAAAGGCTTTCTTTTTGCTCTATATATAGAAGAAATGCAGATGTCTGTTATGAGGATGGGGAAGGCACTGCAGAATAGTTGCTTTCCGAAGCTTACAGAAGTTAAGACGCCTGCAATAGTACGTTTGACTCATCATGTATGTGGCACTGAGTCAGCGTCTTAGAGCAAAGGAGGGATTGTATGCAGCAAGGTCATATGCAACTAGTGACAGTAAACCTAATGGTACTAAGAAGCAAGCCCAGCTTATTTTAGTCACTTTATTAAAATCATAGTGGACAAGGGTTACAAAGCACTTAAAGGGTTCTAAACTCTCTTCTATCACCAAATTACTGTCATGCAATGGGAAGAGGTTGTACATTGAGACATGTTCCTCAACATTGTACCTAAATCATGCTCTTACTGCAGTGGCTTGCCTGAATGAAACAAAGTAGTGCTGCCCTGTGCCAATGCTCCAGACTTCTTCCAGACTAAATACATCTATGCTGGTGGTGATACCAGACTGTGATGAGCATACCAGTGATGCTGTGCTCACTGGTTATCTGCCTCTGTGTTCATGTAGGAAAGAAATGGATCTCCCATCACTTGTTCCTAGCATGCTACTCTCAGTCTTGCCTTAGGGAGAATATTATGATAGGCATGGATGGGAGAAGCCTTATGTCTTTCCTCCTTAATTCCTCCCAGTCTTGCTATGGCAGCGGAAATTAGATGGGAAATGGACAGATGAGGCAACCCATTCCCTCTGTGGACTGAATACAAAGCAAGGACAGAAGTTCTGTTTGCACACATCTTGGCTTTCTATAAACAAACCAGTTGTTGATTTGCATAATTTCTGACTCTTAGAAGTTTTCTGCCTTGGGGACAGGGCTTGTTTTTACTGAAAATGGGTCTCTCTCTTCAGCTGTTACCAAGGCGAGTTATAAAATTACCTTGAAAGATAGATTAGTATAAATTTGCTTCCTTACTCGCTCATATCCGTATGTAGCTGAAATTCCATTTTACTTATAGCTATACTTTGGAAGGTTTTTTAAAAAGGCTGTCACTATTGAAGAATTTAATATACCAACCACTAAGCTGATACAGGAGCACACAACAGACTTCCTGCTTTCAGTTCAGCTTACTTGTCTGCAAAGCAACATGAGTTCAACAGAGTTGTTTCACCAGTTTCACCAGTGTACAGACCCTCAATATTATATTTAGAATTTACTAGAAATTTTTTACCTGAAAAGATTTTCTATAAAAATACAAGAGCATTATTGATTAAAATGCTTGTGATTATAAACTACATTATGAACTGCCTCTTGAAATGATTGTTTATTTGTTTTTTGCTGGTATCTGTCCAACTGGCTAGAGAAAAATAAGTATCTTCCAGACAAAAAATGTTGGAAAAAAATGGTGAGGGGGAAAATGGCAACAATGTGAAACAAAGCAGCACTTTTCAAAATACTGTTTAGAAAAAAATGCCCATTTCTCCCTCCAAAATTTAACACCTCTAATTCTTATGTATACATGGAAGGAAGAAAATAATTGTTTCACTAACTTGTCCCCTTAAGCAGAAAAGCTTGCCCATATGTTTTGCCTGCTCATGGCTCTTAGCCATTTTTCATCATATTTTTCCCATTTACATCCTTTCTCCACCCCTTTTGTAGCCCTGTGCCATTTGCAGAACACTTGCAGGTGCTGTTTTTCACTGGCATTCTCAGACTGCTCCTACACCAGGGTGACTGCTTAACGCAGCATGCTGGCAGGGTTCTACATGGAGCCCTTGCCAAGACTTCCCCCCTCTCCCCCTTGGTATATGAGTGCAAAATAAACTCAGCAGAAAATTTGCATTCAGGTTTACATGAACTGAGCATGGAGTTTTGATGGATTAACCAAACTTATCACAAGTTTTTGCTTTTTTTTTTTTTAGTAGTCACATTTTCAGTTTATGTAAGAAAAAGAGCTGCATACAGTTTATGAAAGTCGTAGGAGCAGTTCAACTGTGCTGTCAGGTCCAGAGCATGAAAGATCATATATCACTGTAACCTACCTAACCTTCCCTGTACTAAATGACAAACTGCTGCAAATAGCCTTTGGGTCAGGTCTCACATTCACTAAAATACTTGTCCTTCAGCTGAGGACTTTGTTGAACTCATATATCATTCAGCATCTTAAATCACACAGGCTTGCATAAATACTGATTGAGATTTAAAAAAAAAAATAGTTAAAGCCCATGAAACAGGTCAAATCAAGACTTAATTATATTTAGAATGTATCTCTTTAGGTGACCTTTTGAAGATATAAGTGCAATTTTCTAAGAGTTTATTAGGTTGCTACTGTACTTTGTGGTGCAGCTCGTATCACCCTCAGAACCCATTCAGATCAGAGCCTTAATGCTTTCTGAGCCATGTTTCTGCCTCAAGAAACAAACACACTAAGAGGAGATAGCTAAATAGTCAGCAGATGCTGAAAAGAGGACATGAAAGACAATTTTTATATCAAATCAGTCAATTCCCTGCAAGTATCATTGTAGAAGTGTTGAGGTTTTTTATGTTGCAGAATGCAGGAAAGTAGTAGATTTGCTCAGGGAGATCTGGCAGAGAATATAGAGATTTTAAGTGATGGAGAAGCTGACAAACTGCCTGCTTTGATGTGAATTGAATTGCTCTGGGTTTTTCAGAACTGAGTAACGTGGCTTTGTTTAGGACACATAGTATAAATAATGAAAAAGAGAAGACACGGTACTTAGTCATATGTTTTGAGATATGATATGAGTTGCTGGCAGAGAAATGCAGGACTTATTCTAAGCACAACCACAGAGGAGAGGAGTCAGATGAAAGAGGTTACAAGGGAAGGGAGAAGGAGATATGGTGCAAGAGGTCAGGAGGAGCTGCATACATGACAAGAACTTTTCTTCTGCATTTCAAAATGTGATGTTAGCACAGCAGACATATCCGAAAATAACAATATAAACAAGTTTGTTTCTGCCCTCACTCTATTCCTAGAAAGCAGACACAAAGGGTGGCACGGCACCGCCTCAATTTACTGTCTATTATATTCCCTTCTGCACCTGAGCTTCTGCAAGTCTGTTACTACTTCTAGCCTCTGAGTCTAATTCAGCAGCTCCTGATGCAGAGATGTAATGCCCTCTGTCAGCTGAGCTATGGCATGTGCTGTGCTTCATAGTCTACAGTTGTGGGTTAGTCCCTAGGAAACCATTACCAGCCATTGGAATTTAGAGAAGGTCCAAAGCTGCTTTGAATTAGACCCAGATGTGATTAATACAGGAATGCAGTGTGAACAGCTTCTGTAAAAACTGCAAGGCAATACTGTGGAAGGCAAGGAAGGAAAGGGCCTGGGGTAATTTTTCTCCTCTATTGTTTAAAAATCACAATACAGCTGCAGTTTTCAAAATTACATTTAAAAGGAATGCAGACAGAATTGTGATTCTTAGGTGTTTGATATGTCTTCTGATTAGTCTTTGTCAGAATGATCTTTACTGCAGAATAATTATCTATACACAATTCCTTGTATTACCATTATAACCTAATCACATCTATAAAGCTTTCTGTATTATTTTTTTAATTGGTTCTGTAATAGCCTCAGTGTAAAAACAGTAACCTGAAGTGATTAGTCATTCATTATTTTCCCCATCCCTGAGTCAAAAGAAAAGAGATGAGCTAATCAAATCCATACCACTACCCAGTCTTTTCCAGAAGTAGATAGAAGTCACAGAAGTTGCTTTCACAGGGCAGAAAATCCCTTCAATTATTTCCTTAAATGACTGCACAAAATTCCATGTGGAACTTCTACAATACCTTCATTGAAACTATTTGAAGTTTATTTTTGTAATTTTATTTAAGTCAAAGCCTTATTTAACAAAAGGAGAAGTGTATTATTTTATGTCCAGCACTATCTTATTGATAGTTAATAAATATTAAAGGATAAAAAATTGTACTAATCAAACAATATAAATGAAAATAACATACATAACGTTTATAACAGGAAATTAACTACTCTGGCTTATATTCTGGAGTAAGATAAAATGGCACTGTCTTATAAAATTAAAAGCATTATAGCTAAACATCTAGCTCTGTATTTTGAGCTTGAATAAAGAGACTATAGATAGTACCTACTACTTTACATTCTGAATTTTATATACAATTTTATAATATGTAGTTATAGTCAATGCAAAAAAGTGTCTAGTATTTTGCTATGTTAAGTATTATTTAAAACTATACATGACCACTATTAGGTTAATATTATTAAAGGTATAAATATCACTATTTCATTTACTACTACTCTATCCATTATAAAACTAGCAAATCAATGCATGCAGTATAACATCTTTTTATGTTAGTCACTGCACATAGCTAGAGAAAGTCCTTAACTTGGACATTCTGAATCAATTAGATAAGATGGAAAAAGAAATATTTTAGGATATGGTGCTGAGGCACATATAGACTTAATCTCCAATCAGTTGATAATCATTAGGTGAAGGGGAAACTGAGCTTCAATGTCCTGAGTACTAATGAAGTATCTTAAATTCAATGACCATCCTTCCCTGCTAATGTCCATCCTGTTCTGTTATTCCCCTTTTTATCTTATTTTATACAGTTCTGTACTTCCTTTTCCAGACAGAGCATGTAATAGTCAAAGACAATACTGCTGCCAGAGGATAAAACTTCCATTAACAAGCTGATGATGTCAGATGCTGTTACCAATTTATTTATTTAAAACTGCAGATCTGTCAACAGTACAAAAAAGGAACTTATATTTTCCTGAGTCATACTGGAAAGATTTAACACGTAAGCCAAGGTCATCAAGTTGGACTGATGTTACACAAAGGCCAAAGAACTGTTGCTCAGCATCCTTGTGGTCCCAGTGCTCTGCAGATTTGTTTTGTGAGACCCCTTCCCAGTGGCCTGCTCTGTCTCCCCTGGCCTGTTGGTCTCTGGGACATGCACCAGAGAGGGACCTTTGGACAACGGGACTAAGGAAGAGACTTTACAGCCCAAAGGAGCACAACCAGAAGCCTTTTGCAGTCATGCCTTGCTGACATTGGATTTACTTGGACTCAGCATGGTCAGACAGAATATCTAGTTTGAGCTCAAAAATTATGATATTGCTAAAAATTATTGAGGGAAATTGGCTTTCTATATACCTTGAGCTTAGCTTTTGGACAACACTTCTATAATGTTTGCAAACTATTCTTCATGGCCATTAAAGCTGTTTAATTGGCAGCTGATACATTGAGCGGATTTCTTTTATTCTTTTTCTCCTCCTTAATCTTATAGATCTAGGAAATGAGGCTTTATTAAAAGAAAATCACCGAATATTATCAGATGCACTGTAAATATGTGGACATAGGATATATATAGAGAAAAAAAACAACCCTTACTAACAGCAAGATAAATTATGTGTTTGTAAGGACAGAAGATATGATTCAAATGGAGTTGTACCTTCAAGAACATCTTTTTTTTCTGCAGAATTCATGAAAGACCTTATTTCTCAGCTATGTTTTGCCCAAATACCATTACTGTATTCCATCCAAATGGTCACAATACTACCAGATCAGAACAAAGTCACCACGTCCACTTGTCAAAATACCTTTTTTTTCTCCCTTTTCTGCACATCTTTCGTCTTTTCAACTGGGGAAATTCGGCATCTTTTAAAGCTACAGCATGCAAATTGTTCACTGTGATTTAGATGTCCAATTAGTGTAAACACATGTCATGCCATAAGTACAGGGGGAAATAATTACAAGATGAGGGCAGGAGAAAAAGGGTGGGCACTAAGTGGAAACCTGAAGATTGATAGGAAAAAACAGAATACCTGTCTTGGCATTGAGTGAGAAGCTAACTCTGCTACATTATTTTCTAGTAAGATAGAATTTTTTAAAAAATGTACCATTTTAAATGACATGAGAGATTAAGAGAAAAATAGCACAGGCTGAAATCTTTGACCAGGAATTCAGCAGAGCAATTCACGTAAAATTAAATGTAGGAGCCCTTTTCTTATGTTCATAAGTACTGCTACCTGCTAAGAAATATTATTAAAAGTTCAGATTAAATGATACCAATGCAATAGATCTTGTTATGAAAGGGGAATGAGGTGTCTCCAGAATTCAATAGAAGCTGATATAATTTTCCAATAAAATGGTTTTTTTAAACATACACAAATGTTTATTTGCATGTGTTTTTATGTATGTACATCTATGAAGTCCTTTGTGACCGCCCTGCTTTTCACAGAGGATAAACTCTGGGAACTTGACCCACTACAAATCTTAACCTTACCTTCCCACCACATGCTATTTTATCAAAACATTTTTTCCAGGAAAACAGTTGTCTTCAGAAAATTCAAAGCTGTGAACTACATTCTGCACTTACACACATAAGTCTGTGCCAGGTGCCTTTAACATGGTCTGCAAAGCAAGCACAACGTGGGACTCACTGAGATCCTGACCATTGTAGGACAGGGAGTATTTGCTGTCATGGAGAGGGACAGAGCCTTAAAGAACACACAAAGAAAGAGGAGCAGAAACTGGATATTTGACTTCTTTACAGAAATTTTCCAAATTCTGGATCCAGCTGCAGTTTCCCCAGGAGCTGGGGAAAACAGAAACAGCAGACACTGTTGTGGAAAATAGCACAATCAATCTGTTTTTACAGAGTTGTTTTCCTTGCGAGAAGTAAAAGCAGTACCCTTGTGCACCAAGGAAAAAGCAAAGTAGGAAAATAGAGACCCCAGGGTGCTGCCAATGGAGGTCCTTCTGCTGTTTTTGATACAGACTGTGAGAAACAAGGGCTGTTGCTGTAGCAGTGCCAGCAGTGCCATGACTCTGCAGCTGGAGAGCTTCTGGACATTCATACAACTAGGCTCAGCTCAGCAGCCTCTACAACAGTTTATCCTGGCAGCCCCACACACCTCAGTTCCTTCTATATAGATATACCTCAATTCCTTCTGCATTAGTTTGGTAACTTTAGGATAATGCAATGAGTTTGGAAGGCTTAGCACCAATATGAAGAAAATAACTCCTCATTTATATCTTTCTACAGACAAGGACAGTATTTTGCATGTTTTGTACAACCAGGATACATTCTGAGACCTCTGTAAAGAGGTAACTGTGATAACAACAAAAAAATATTTGTCCAAAATGGTCAGTGGCTGGTTGAACAATGACAATTGACAAGATGAAGACGCTTAGTGAATGAGGGAAAGTCTGTGGATGTGGTCCTCCTGGACTTTAATTAGGCATTTGACACAGTCTCCCACAGCATCCTCCTGAAGAAACTGGCTGCCGATGGCTTGGATGGACCTATTCTGAGATGGGTGGAAACCTGGCTGGTTGGCTGGGCACAGAGAGCTGTAATTAATGGAGTTTAACCCAGTTGGCCAGTTACCAGTGTTCCCCAGGGCTCAGTGCTGGGGCCTGTTTTTTTTAACATCTTTATCAATGACCTCGATGAGTGGAGAGAGTGCACCCCCAGTAAATTTGCTGATGACACCAAGGTGGGTGGGAGTGTAGACCTGCTTGAGGGCAAGATGGCTCTTCAGAGTGATCTGGACAGGCTGGAGCAATGGGCCAAGGCCAATTGCATGAAGGTCAACAAGATCAAATGCCAGGTCCTGCACTTGGGCCACAACAACCCTGAGCAGCCGATCTCTCCCGCCTAGCGTTTCCATGCACAAGGCAGCCACTCAGCAGAGGGCAACACTGCTTAGAAGTGGAAGATGGAGATGCTCCTGACTAGCAGGCCCGCTGCTAGGCTACTGTGAGCGTGCACCTTTCAGCATGAAAGAACAGCAGCCTTTCTGCTGCTCTAGAGTGCTCTGCATCAAATGCAGCTTGTTGGTACCTGAGGCCCACTCTGACACATGGATCTACAAAGCAGGGAAGGGGCTGTAGCAGAGTGCTACATGGGAAGGACTCAACCATAATGAAAGGCTGAAGTGTGAGCCTGGCTGGTAGAGGAACAAGTGGCAGATATCAGTGATAGCGACCAAACACTCAGGCCAATACGACTATCAAACGTCAAAAATTGCAGAAGCCTTAAAATGCCCATGACTTAGAATCATAGAATCATAGAATCATAGAATCATAGAATCATAGAATGGTAGGGGTTGGAAGGGACCTTTAGAGATCATCTAATCCAACTCCCTTGCAGAAGCAGGTTCACCTACATCAGGTCACATAGGAACGTGTCCAGGCAGGTCTTGAGGACCTCCAAGGAAGGAGACTCCACAACCCCTCTGGGCAGCCTGTGCCAGGGCTCCATCACCCTCACAGTGAAATAGTTATTTCTTATATTTAAGTGGAACTTTTTGTGTTCCAGCTTCATCCAATTACCCCTTGTCCTGTTGCTAGCTACTATAGAAAAAAGGGATGTCCCAACCTCCTGACACCCATCATTTAGATATTTGTAAATGTTAATAAGATCTCCGCTCAATCTCCTCTTCTCCAGACTAAACAGCCCCAGTTCCTACAGCCTTTCCTCATATGAAAGAGGTTTCATTCCCGTGATCATCTTCGTGTCCCTGTGCTGGACTCTCTCCAGCACTTCCCTGTCCCTCTTGAGCTGAGGAGCCCAGAACTGGACACAGGACTCCAGATGAGGCCTCACCAGAGCAGATTAGAGGGGAAGAAGAACCTCCCTTGACCTGCTGGCTACACTCTTCTTGATGCACCCCAGGATGCCATTGGTCTTCTTGGCCACGAGGGCACATTGCTGGCTCATATTTAGTTTATTATCAATCAGGACTCCCAGGTCTCTCTCTACAGAGCTGCTCTTCAGCAGTTCAACCCCCAGTCTGCACTGGTGCCTGGGGTTGTTCCTTCCCAGATGCAGGACTCTGCACTTGTCCTTGTTGAACCTCATGAGGTTCCTCTCTGCCCAACTCTCAAGCCAGTCGAGATCCCACTGAATGGCAGCACAGCCTTCTGGGGAATCAGCCAGTCCTCCCAGTTTGGTGTCATCAGACAACTTGCTGAGACTACACTTCACACAAAGTAGTTCTGTTTCTTACATCAGCATAACATAATATCAACAACAGCAAAAGTCTGAAATATGAGATTTGTTTTATAATAGTAAAGAAAGAAAAAAGAGGATGTCCCCCAAGTATTTTTCTTATAGCAGTTTCTTGTTTGCCTTTGGCTTCTGCAGTCTCAGGATCAGAGTTGTTGCCATTCTGAACTACAGACAAAGACAAACCAGAGAATGAGCCATGAACAGGGTTTTGTCCTGCGTTCTCTGATGTTTCCACTGAGGCTAGAAGTGCTCAGCTCTGTGGAGGTTTAAGTTCAATCCACTTTCACATTTGCACTGGGATCAGACTGGTTTAAACAGGGTGATTTTTTTTTCAGTTGCATTTCATCATTAATGAATGTAAAATCTGATCTGATTCATAATCAGTGTGTTGCAAGCCCCAAGTGACTTGGAAAAAAATGATAAGCCAATAGAGCTTGCTGTCAAAGGGAATGTTTTAGGACATGAACTGAATAGGATTAAATACATTTGACATCAGAATTTCAAAGCATGCAAGCAGAAAAGTAGCATATACTGAGCAAAATCCAATCACTAACTGAGAGATTTAGAATCTAACTTTCCCGTTAAACAAATGTACACTTTGATAGTATTTCATGATGTTGTTTCTTATTCATTATGTACCAATCAGTTTCAGGGAGAGAAGGAATATAAAGGAAAATGCCACACTTTGGACTCCTTTGGAAACAACTAGGAGGACTAGGAACAGCTTGCTCAGATTCCCTCAGTACAGGGGGAAATAATAATCCTGAAAACGAGTCCAAATCTGTATGCCCAGAGGCAGCAGAGCCAGTGCTGTGTCAGGTGTGCCCTGCAAAGAGAGAATGGCATCAGAGAGCAGGTGATACCAGAGGTAGGTTTTGTCAGGCAGTTAGGACTCTGGGTGGACTGCTGTGACAGAGACTTGGGCTGAATTTTCCAAGCAGCTCACAGCACAGCCCTGCTCTGACCACAGAAAGGGACTACTACCTAGACAAACTGCCAGTCTAGTTTAGGCTGGTAATATCCCATTTCCTAATGGAAATTTGTGAGATTTTCAACAACATAATCAATTTTTATAATCCTAATTCATGTGTACAGGTACAGATATCTTGCTTAAAAATTCTTAAACTTTTGTCCATGCAAACAGATGTAAAAAAATGCTGAAGTTAGTAGGAAATCCAATTGATGTAATTTTTTTGTATATATGTGTGTTAAATCAGCCTTTAATCTATTTCAAGAAATGTAATGTTAAAGAATCAGACAACCTATAGTGAACTATTGTATTGGAAATCAGTCTAAGTTCAGCTTTTGATCTGGTCATTTGTGAATATTGCACCAAATACATTGTGTCGAATGCTTTATTCACAATGGGAAATCATTCCAAGAGTTGTGTCATGCACAGAAATCATCTGCCTCTGTGAACAATCATAAGGCATTTTAAAAATGTAATACTTGAATCCTGGAAGTAAATCCTGGAATTGCAACACCAGGAGAGGTTTTTTCTGAATTATTATCACAGATGGTGAAAAATTCCCATGGCTTTATCCTCATGATCTTCTTCATTCCAAATGCAGTCCTTTGTGAAATACCAGCATGATTGCCTATATTTGAACTCTGACTGTCCACTTAAACCTATGTCGCACTTCAGTGGTGTGGTCTCTGGGACAGTGTTAGGCTCTGTTTTAGGAGGTTTAGAACAATTTCTTTTCACTCCAAGGGCACTGAAATCTTGCCCAGTGTTATCTCTCATAGACTATATTGCTAAACTAGAACATTCAGAACTGAAACACAATCCATCATGCTGTGCTTAAGCCAATAGAGCTGCAAGCTTCAAAAGTCTATTCCAGTCTCTCTCTCCCTGTTGTCTAGAGCCAGCTCCATATGCCTGTCACCTCCCTCAGGTCTCTCCAGTGATCTTTCAGCTGCAGAGCTAGTGGGATCTGTTTGCTGATCCAGTGGAAAATGATGTGTGGTTGGCTCTGTGATCTCTTGGTCATGGGTCTAAGGGATAACCTCCAACAAGATGCTTCAGCTCCTTCTGCCTCTTGAGTTTCTATCCTGGTGAAAGATCTTCAGTGACAATCTGGTTCTCAGTAATTAGAGTGAGACTATTTATTTGACAGGGAAGACAAATTTAAAGTTACTCAGGTTAAGTTGTATCTTAGACCTCTTATTTTCTTATATTTGCATCAACAGCTATATTGTGCCCATTTGTTACTTTCTATAATAGATATTCAGGACAAAATATGAAAGAGTATAGTATTAGAGATCTATAAATTAAATTAAAGGAGCTGTGAACATTCTTACAGTGGGTATGAAATTTTAAATCAGACATAAATTTGAGATGAAGATACAGCTCACATTTTGCAGCTAAGTGTGAATTTCAGAAGGAGGGGAGTGTTAGCTGGGAACCTGACTGCAACCTCTCTGTTGTGCCTGCTGTTTGTCACCTGATAGGGACAAGGCTGACTGTCCAATAGTCCTACCCTCGTCCCTCACTGTTCCACTGCTGCTGCATAGCATCAGATTCTATGGCTGTGCACTGCCTGCACTTGTAACCCTTAGGTAACAGTTCATCATGCTATATAGGGGTAATTTACCTCTACTCCTCTTGGTGGAGCAGTGTTAAACAGCTGGAGTGTGCTTACGGACTTGGAATATAATGGGCTTTTTGGTGAGTAGTGTTATATGTATCTGGTATTGGTACACAGTGTACAAACCTTATTGAAATGGATTTGTTCCAGAGGAAATGTGATTTTATGGTTCCTAATTAAGCAATTAATTTTAGTTTTGCCTACTCTTTTGTAAATATCAGGGGACAAAGTTGAAAGCAAGTGCATGCTGTATTTGCATCAGGAACTAAGGGCTAGAAAATTGTGCAAAATTTATAGTATGCAAAGTTGATTTCCAGATTGATGTTTGAATGCATTTGAATGATAGTTAATTCTACTTTTCTCTTCACTGATTTAATGTAAGCTATTTTGAGTCCCCTCAACAGAATGAGAATACAGATTTAAAGAAAGCCTTGACTGACTGATTTCTGTGAGTGTCCTTGAAACTCTGTCTTTATTCTTATTCTAACTGTTCTCTTCCACTGGGAAACATATATTGTCCTGTAACTCTAAACTCACAAGAGACAAATGTCAAGAAAACTTGGATGGTTAAATAAAAATTTATTTGCATGGTCTGAGACTGACATCTGTTTCGTACAGTTTAGGCCAGCCTATGGAAACTTTGAAAAATTAATAACAAGCAAAATCTATCTCAAGTAAAATATACTTAATGTGCTCCATGCAAATGATAATGATTTTACTGACTGAAAACAGAGTCTTAAACCATTGTTAGCCACAGGTGCCTGTGACAACCATTAATATTTGGGATATAATCAAACAGTACTGCACACACCACCTGAAGGGATCTTCAGGCATTGTACAGTAAGGATGAGTCCTATCTGTTGGTTGCTGGTGTTACTGTGATGCTTGGATGCTGGGATTGATGGGAAATGTCTTGTGTCGAGGGAGGTTCTGCTGCCTTTCTACTCTGCCCTAGTGAGGCCTCATCTGGAGTCCTATGTCCAGTTCTGGGCTCCTCAGCTTAAGAGGGAAAGGGAACTTCTGGAGAGAGTTCAGCTTAGGACCACTAAGAAGATCAGGGAACTGGAATGTTTGCCTGATGAGGAAAGGCTGTAGGATCTGGGGTTGTTTAGTGTGGATAAGAGGAGACTGTGAAGGGATCTCATTAATATTTACAAATATCTAAATGGTGGATGTCAGAAGGATGGGGCATCACTTTTTACTGCTGTATCCAATGACAGGACAAGGACTAAGAAAAAACTATTTTACTGTGAGGGTGACAGAGCACTGGAACAGACTGCCCAGGGAGGGTGTGGAGTCTCCTTGTCTGGAGATTTTCAAGAGCCACCTGGATACATTCCTGTGTGACCTGATCTAGATGGACCTGCTTTGGCAGGAGGGTTGGACTGGATGATCTCTAAAGGTTCTTTCCAACCCCTACTATTCTGTTGTTCTGTGATTAGTTCATTCATAGAAAAGAAATCAATGCTTTGGCTTAGTAAAGTGATAGCAAACTTGTTTAGTATAAGCATATACTTATTTACTATGAATTATTTTATTATTACATGTACCTATGTAGACAGATATTTAGAAGTCTAATCTAGAAAAGCCCAGAGAGGCAGAGTCAACATTGTGCTGGGTGTTACATTAGTTCTGCACCACTTGTGGAGAATCCATGTGAAAGCAAAGAAGACAGTCAACGAGCTGCTCTACACAAGTGGGAAGAATTTGGTCATGCATGTCTAAAATGTGGCATAGAAAAAGACATGATTGCTCATTTTATAGTGTGTTGGGCTTCACACGGAATCTACTTCTAGTGAAGAACATTTCTAAGGTATTGCATGCAATAAATGAATCCTCTAGGCTCTTGTTTTCAATGTTGCATGCACTACTTTAGTGTGAAAACTTCTGTGGAGGTTTCATGAGCTAAAATTCTCTGAGGTGAGGTACTGGGACTCTTGGAAACAAAACTGATAGTGTTATGCATCTGTGAATTTCTACTCCTGTTCTTCTATATTAAAAAATCAATGCACAACAATGATGTGGTTTTAGAAAGTTCCACTTTATGCAAATGGCTACTAAAATGGTATTAATGATATCTTGGACAATTTGGCATTTGTTAAGCATATGGGTAATATCATTATCATGTCATATGCTTGACATCTGAGTAACAGTCCTCAGTATATCTGAAACAGAAGGTGTCTGTTTCATGAGTCAGTTCTCTGCTGAAAACTGTAGAGACTTCAATTGGAACTAAATAATTACTGAACCCAGTGCAATTTGGAGAAACTTCCTGGTCCCTACATCTCCCATGTAAATCTGAGATTTAAGGAAAACCTGCATTTTACTGAAGAGGCTTATTCAACAAAAACAACTGGGGTGATGTGGATGCCTTCATCATCAAA
The DNA here is from genome assembly GCF_028858725.1 of Colius striatus. Classification (NCBI taxonomy): domain Eukaryota; kingdom Metazoa; phylum Chordata; class Aves; order Coliiformes; family Coliidae; genus Colius; species Colius striatus. The sequence continues at coordinate 51,839,900 of NC_084760.1, read as the reverse complement.
TAAAAACATGTAATAGCAGTGCACCTGCAAAGTGATAAAGTGGCAGGTGTGTGTGTGTGGCAGCAGCTCCACAGGCTATGTACCATGTGTTTTGAAACTAAATCTTTCTTCCTCCTATTGACTTCTTGCCCTCTGGTACATTGAGTTGGCTGCGAGAGACACTTTCACTAAATACAAAGTCAATTGTCTGTAAGCAGTGATGAATAAAATGTTGTGTGATTAATATTACAGTTCAAGTTCTTCTGATCAGTCACAGAAAGAGCAGTCAAATACACTCAACTTCATTTCAAAGAATCACATACTGTTAACAGTGAAGAGTCTGCCTGAAGCCCAAAGGGAAAAAACAAGCCACTTGAGGCAAATCTCTCTTCTTTTACATAGAACAAACTAGTTGAGCAGTGTTAAAAGCTGCCTATTGATTTGTGCCCAGACTGAAAGCCATGCAGTGATGTAAATGAAAATGTGTCAAGAGTCAATATTGATTTTTTTTCTTTTTCTTCTTCTCTTTTTTTAAAGCAAGGTCACCCCCCTTGGGAAATACTGTTAGCTATACTGCTAGGCTTGTCAATGAGTGAAGTAGGAATCTTTTCCACACGACTACATATGTCCAGACATCAGATTTCCTTCTTTTACTGAGGTAATATGGACAGCATGCTGAAAGCAGCTATGTGGACAGAATTTCTTTTTCTGAGAGAACTGTCAAGCAAGGAATTAGAAATGGCAGAGATCAAATGTTACAGAAGATAAAATTGCTGGGCTGAGCTTGCTGTCTAATATTTGCAGAATAAACACAATCTTTTGAAAATCTTTGCTTGAAACAAATTTGTGTAACAATATAAACTACACTCAGCAAGAGTCAAAGACAAAGAAAGGGTATAAAGGGATTCCTGCTGTCCCTAGAGAGGTATGTACTCAGCTGGAGTAGACCTGGCAAGAGTTTCCTTTCAGAAATATGGCAGCTGGAGCAAAAAGACCTGCAAAAATCTCTCTTTTGGGAAGCTGAAGGCTAGCAGAAGAGAAATGAGTAATCCTTGAAAGCTAATCCAAATATATTTGATGAGATCGCATCATTCTCAGCTACAGATATGCAGTTTAGGAAAAAACAGCTAGCAGTTGCCTGTTTCTTTCACCTGAAGAATCAGATGCAAACTGCAATAACCACTGTTGCCAAAACCAATGTTCTAGCTTTTTCTATTAGATTATAAGCAGCAATCTATTAGATTATAAGCAGCAGGCTCTTTTAACCAAAATTTCTACCTTGCTGCCTCTTAGCAAGTAATCTTTTTCCAGATCTTAGGCAAAGACTCATTTTCTATAGCCAAAATAAGCACTTATTAATCTGTGCCATCAAATCTGGCAACTAATCATCTACACCTCACTTTAAGGTGACAACAGGATGTGGCAGACAGACCATTGCAGCTCTGATCTACTAAGAGTTAACAAAGATCCACAAGCACGGATTGTATTTAGTGTGGAAGCAACCTTTCAAGAGATGCTTGTTACTTTATTGACACTTCTTAAGGCTTTGGATACTTCCAGAGCTCTTAATTTTGCTTCCTGGACAGAGGAAATACTGCTACGTCTATGGTGGTGGCTTCCTTCTCTCCATTCATCCATTTCTGCTGGCCTCTCTCCATGAAAGAAAACCATTTCTTCTGACTCTACATCTACCCCCGAGAAATCATTACCTCAACTGTAGTTTTCATGAGATGACAAAATAACTATTTCAAGCTGAAAACAAATAAATGGAGAATCTAAATTGTAAAGGGAAACAGATCAAATACCAAGGCAACAAACTGGTAGTCTTCCAGCTACTGGCAGAAAAAGATGTCTCAAACTTGGAAAATACCATGGCAAATCAAAAGTGCAACCCCAAACACATAAGTGTATGGAAATACTCCTATTGATTTCATGTTGATGAGGTTCAGATTCCAGCTGATTAAAATCAAAGTTAATTTTTAAGACTCCTACAAATTGAATTTGGCCTTCTATTAAAGGCTGCAACTGAGTTATAAATGCATACTTCGTTATTTGGACCAACAAACTGAAAGCAGTTGAATGACAGATGTACACATGGCTACCTTTTTATTTTTCATCAACTCAGATAGGTTTTTGATCTTATTTTCTTTTTTTTTCAACTTTTTGTTGCCAAGCAGGATAAGAACCATTAATGTAGTATTTTTTTTTCTTTAAGAGAGGAGAAACGTGAGGATAATAACTTCAGTATAAACTAGATGGAATTTATCACAAGTCTGGCAAGTAAAGCAATACTGAGGTTGTTCATGCCTTCTGCTTGGATTGTCAGTCAGGTTGCTTTTAAATTTGTGTTATAACATTCAGACTTATTATTAAAATTCAGACCAAGGGAGACAGAAAAATGCATAAAATTATTCCACTACTATGTTCTGCACATAATATACAGAGATAGTCATTCAGTGGAATTCTACAGTAAAAGAAATCAACAAGAAATATGAAGGGCAAAATACTTATGAAGTGGACGCACTTTATAAATCTGTTTTTAAAAGGTATGAATGGGAATGATATGACGTTAATTACTATCCAAACATTCTGCTTGTGTCATAGTTTTTTTACTTTGTGTAAATGTTTTGTTTTGTCAACACCACAATTACTAGTGCTGTCTCACACTTTTCTGGGCACAACCACTGAATACAACATGAGAGATTTCAGCCAGCATTGGAAACACTTATTTCTTTTGTACATCTTCAGAACTTAACAGAAGAAAGGCTGTAGGTTAGATCTGCTTAGATGTTCAGGCATTTAGAAGTCAGGTACTGACACTTAGATGATTTAGTTAGAATCTCCTGGATTCCTGATCCCCTGGTGCAGTGGTCCACTTTGGAACTGCACAGGAAGACACGTGAAACTAACCAGGAATCAAATGAAGGAAAAAGAAGCATCTGCGTCTGGCCAGATAGACATCTCCTTTCTCTGTACATTTTTGAAAAAAGGGAAAACTGAAAAAGTGAAAAGCAGAGAAGTACATGACTTAGTATAAGCACTGCTCAGCAATATCCAAAACTGCATTATCAGTACTGTTTCCAGCACAAATCCATAGCCCCATACTAGCTACTATGAATAAAAATTAACTTTATCCAAGCCACAAACAGAATACTGGTGTACCATCACTTTGCTACAAATCTTCCCAATAAGATGTAATAACACAGATCTCGCATCTCTTCCACTCCACAGGAAGAGAAGTGGTTCTGACATCAGTACAACATAAAAGCAACACAGTTGTAGCTGAGTCCAGAGCTTTGAGGTGATATTTGACTTTTGGGGGTACTCAGCAAGGCAGTGATCTGACCAGATGATGACCTAGCAGATATTCAGTACCAGAACTTGTTCTAATGCAGACACAAGCTGTGGCAAATGAGGAACGACTTCTTTTCCTTGGACTACTCCTGCTGCAGCTAACTAGTCATCTGGAAGGCAAGGGTTCACATGCTTCAGGAGCCAGAGCAGGGGGAAGGATTCAGTTATGCCCTTCATTAAGAGCAGTTACTGGTTTAAATAGCAAGTGGTCTTTGAAGCAAAGAGCAGAAAACAGGTCTTTTTCCCAGCTGAGTGCCCTATGGTCATGCTCTGTCTTGCTTTCTGCCCAAAGAACTTTTAATCATTTAATGCAAAATAAATCAGCTTTCTTAGAAGCAGCACAGAGTGCTCTGTCCATCTCTCTGTCTCTGGGTATTCGCATATGCATGTGCATACATAAAGACACCAGTCCATAGATGGAGAGGTTGCAGTTCTCTTGGGAGATGAGATATGTGAGTTTGAATCCTCTTAGGCTGGAGGGCAAGGGAGGATTAATTTTGTTTTGAAGATGGACTTGAAGGTAGATAGTAGGGTGACCTTGGGAATGGTGTATGTCTGGTAGTATTCAGTTGAATACTAAATTTTTGAATGGGATAGATGATAAGTAGGGGAAAAGAGGCAAATCAATTTATCTCAAAATTGTGTGGTTAAATTAATCATTTAAATGATCAAATCTGAGTGCTTTGTAAGATGCACACTTTTGTGTGTAAGTCACTTGTCTTTTTTACAGATGGAATGTTTTGAAGTCTGTTTAATGATATGTTCCATTTCTCAGCACAGGACAGAGAGGGTAGACATGCTAATAGCTTATCTGTTTTTATTTTAAAATTAATATATTTGAAATAACTTCAAGATGCAAAAAGAGAAATAATAGTATGGACAAAACAGCAGCTGAGAAAACCGTCAAAGAGCTCCACTGCTTCTGAGAAATCTTTTTGAAAAACAACTTAAACAATTGTGATGGCTGATGGGTTTTTTTTGATTGTTCAGGTGTTACATTCAGGAGTGAAAACAGAATGTAAAAGAAGAGGCTATGCCTGAGTTTCAGAAAATATTGATTTGTGACTCACATTTTAGAGAGAGGAGAAGGAGAAGAAAACATTACTTGTTTTTTCTGTCCTCTAACCCAACCCTTTAACCTTCTTTTAACACTTGCCTTGTTTTGAGCACATGCTTCTGTCCTCTTGAATCCAATGCAGTCCTTAGTCTCACACCTGGAAGAGGAAAGAGTGTCTCTGAGACCCATTGCTTTGGCAGTGTGATGGAGCAGCAAGGGAGAGAGCAGAGTTTTGTGTTTTGTTTAGAAGAAAAAGAGACAACCATGGGGAAGGAAATACTATGTGAATAAGAAAAAAGATTATGCATTCAAAAGCCTTTCAGAAATCCAGCTCTCCTCCCTTTTCCCTCTACCCACCCCATGAAATTATTCTGGCTTTGATCCCATCTTTCTCTCTCTCTTCCTTTGTTCAGTGACACACAAGTATGTGACCCATGCCCTGAAAGGTATCAACTTGAATTTCCTTTCCTGTTTAACTCAGATCGAGAGGAAGAACTGTTTGAAAAGCGATGGTTATGAAATGGATTTTTAGTGTGAGCTCAGTACTTTTTGTGAATGTTCATGCCAAAAGAATTTAACCTTCCTGATTACTAAGAATCAAAAGCAAATAAAAATAGACTGGGAACAGTTAAAATGTGATTTCTAATTTATTGTAGTTGTTAGAAGCATATTTTAACTCAATTTGCCATGCTCTCCATGATTACTGTAGCCTTGTCAATGAAAAATGCTCTTCCCAGTGAAATATCTGTATTCTCGCCTTTAAATAAAACAGTATTGTTTATGCCTTCTAATCAAGGATATTGTTTACAGCACAGATAACTGTGAAGTCTCCTTTCCATTATTGACTACATGATTTATTTCCTTTTGCAACTGCATTTAGATGTGCTAAAACCTCTCTTTACTGTTTATAATCGTCTCAGTGCCTTTCTGAAGTATGTGAATGCAGCACAGTTATATCAAAACAGCAGATTATGGAGCAGAGTCCAAGCTACCACTCACTTACTTCAAACAGCTGGGGCAATCTTTTTACTGTTTGTTTTCTGCTCTGTAGCAGAGCATGTAAAGATGCTCAGGGAATAGCGTATTCTTGGACATAAGTATAAAGAGTTCATCAGCCTAATGGAACGATTAACTCAACCATTCTGCTCCTCTTGATCTGCAAAATTTTGCTTTAAACTTAGAGTGATAAGGTGAAGATTAACACCTCTGGGTCAGTGAAGCTGATGAGACATGATTTATTAATCCTCAAACAAAACCTTAATTGGGCACTGGAGCACTCTTTTCTTCATTGTTAAACAGTGCCAATTCCCTGGATAACTAGGGTAGATGGAGGGCATGATAGAGACTTATTGTAATCAGATGCACCAAAACTAAGGTAATGATTTTTTCCCCTGAGAACACCATGTGTTATTTTCTCCAAATAAATCAGTGCCAATGTTTGCAGACACCTGAAAAACATCCTCTACAAATGGTCATTTACTAACTCAAACACAGCTAATATAAAGGAACTGGAGAACATGAGCCATAAGAATCCTCTTATTTAGAGAAACTGTCTTAAATCCTAGGCTTCAGAGCACAGAGAATTTACTAAGCAAGCAGGTTAATGAGCAGATTGATTTATTCTTTTCTTATTTTTTTTTTGGCCTATCATTACTCATTCTTTCATCAGGTTCTTTCCATTAAGAGGCACTGATTTATAAGAAGAAGCACACCTCTGAGGAGTTTGGTAGGTTTTGAGACCAAATCTCAGAAATACTTTCTTTTTTCAAAGAAATGGGGTGGGGTTTTTTGCAGGCAATAGAATAAATAGGTTTGTTATAATGCAGCATGCAGCTAGAGATGGGAGAAAAGTCCGTAGGCATACAATTCTAGTTACTGTACGCCAGGCTCAATGTGACTCGAGCTATGTGACTTGAGGATTCATTAATACACTTGGTGTAGCACAGCCCCGATGAAACAAGTTAAAATTCTCATTAGAGGGTTGGAGCAATTGTTTGGAAAAAGCCTTCTTTGCTGTATTTGTTTACTATCACAGGAATCATGCCCTCAGTGAACTGGAGTAATCATTGTCAGCTTTTTACATAGTTACAAAGCAGACTAATAAGCCAAATTGTCAAATTATGTCAATCATGTCTAAACATCAACAAGCAAATTGCTGTATGCAGATGGGAAATTTGTAAAAAAGGCTAGGTATTCAGTACAGTGTGAACAGTGTATGTTACAAGATTGTGATTTAAGATTAATGTCCAGGAGAATACAACTGAATCTGAAGCCAAACCACTATCTATTAAGTTGCCTGGCGAGACTTTTGACATTTAGGACACTGACCAAGGAGAACTGGTATCATTAAGCATTATGTCCTGCTCCTCCTACCCCATCACTTTACCCACCACATTAACACACTGGTATGTTAGCTGTCTTCTTGTTGCCTCTGCTGCTCCTCAGGATTTATTACAACTTCACACCCAGATTGACTTCTTGAGGCTCTAGCTGGAGGACTAGCGAGAATCAAGCAGTGGTGTCAGAATTTTTCCTGCTAAAGACACTGGAAAATTTTATATATTCCTACCCAGATCTACTGGGAATTGGGGTCAACTTTAGCCCAGAGATCTTGATGTCAGCTTTCTGAGTGACAAACCCTTTTGGCACTTATCATCTTTTCACCCAACACTGCTCTAGGAGGGAAGGGACCTGTTTGTGGCTGGTAGTTTCTGAGTGCTTGTGCAATTTCACCCCTGCCCAGGTTGATATATCAGGGACAAAAGAATGAAGAGTTTAAAAAATGCTATAAAGCTTTCAGAATACTTAAGTAGACTGAAGTGAAGACTGCATGAAAAAGTAAGATTTAAAAGTAAGACATTAATCTGTAGAAAGAAGAAAAGATCTATTAAATTAATCAATAGGTCTTTTACAGTGGCAAATATAATTTGGTTAAAGAAAACAGAGAGTGTGTCAGAATAATATAATGAATTTGCCACCTCTCCTAAAAGCAAGGACTGAGAGGAGCAGTTATTGACTGACAAGTAAGTTCTTCAGAGAGGAAAAGTGTGCTCTAGAGGGTGAGACTTGGAGCTGTACTGAAGTTACAGACCCCGTAGTACAAATCGTACTGTCCTGTGGGAGCACAGCCTTTGACTCACAACAGAGAGATGTCACCCAATCAGGAACACTGGAGCATAACACACACTGAAGCCAGTTTCTATCTTTCCTAATATTTAGAAGAAAAAAAAAAGAGAACAAGATAAATATATTAATTCCCCGGCAACTTTGACTCTCCTTTAGAAACATGATGAAATAATGGGAGGAAAAGTAATGTATCTTGTAAAAAGGGACTACTGTCTGGGGTCTCAGGTAACGGGCAGAGCTCTCCGTTGTTGTATGTACCAATGTAAGCCACCCTTTCCATTAGATAAGTCCCAAAGAGTTTAATGTTAGTTCTGCCCAAAACTTAAATTGGATTGTTCAGTCTCAATGAAATGTAACTTTTTTTTTTTTTTACTGAGAATGTAGTGTGTCTTTATCCAAACCTCTTATATTCTGATATAGAAACCCCATCATTTTGATGGTCATTCCTTACTAATGAATGACTAGTTTAATGCTGGTTTCTTTTTCCAAAGGTTCACCTGGGTACAAATTTACCTGTGTCACTGTTGACTGTACTATTGTACTGATTTCCACCGATCCATGATCATTATTCTTTGGAATTCTTTCATTCATCCTGCATTATATTGAGTCATCCATGTTGTGTTTTTTCTTTACTAATCTCTCTTTGAAACACAATCGTGAGCTACTCATAGCCCAGGAATCTGGAGGCTTGGGCTTTTGCAATAGATGTCCCCTGTAGCATCAAAAGGCTTCAATGTTATTAGTTATGCTATTACAACTTCCCAAGAGTTTAAGTGACACAGTCTGAATCGAGGTGCAGTGCCTGGTAGTTCTGAATGTTCATGGCCAAACACAGGCACATTAAACAACAAGTTAAACAACACTTTCCTGAAACTTGGGCAAGAGGAAAGCCAGAAACAATTAAATCATTAGCATAGCACATTGAAGGGGTGAAGATGAACAAATCTAACAATTTTATCATGCCTCATCTGACTGGAGTACTGACATTATTAATTTAAAGCTGAACCGACCATCTGGGCTCTTTAGCATCTGTGTATGTAATGCTGGAGTCTGATCCTCAGAAAGGGGGAACCAGGGAAAACATAATCTACCATTCTTAAGAAAGGTGATGATATTTCCTTTTCTCAGTGTGAAACAGCCTTTGCTGAGAGGGAATTTAGGAGACCCGTGGGGTCTAAATGTGCTAGCAGGCACAGAGGTTCATTTTAACTCTATCTGGCCCTTTGGGAGAGAGTAAACACATAGAACATCTTTCTTTCCACATAGCTTCATAATAAACTTCCGAGGAACATTAGCTTGACAAGTGTCTCTGTACAATTCTAATTAAAATAGATCTTCCTTTAAAAAAGTCGATTCCATTAAAAAAAAACCTCCACGGTTCTGCTTCAATCTCAGTCTCACTAGAAAGACAAGTATGAGCAAGCTGTTAGATTTTGTGAAAATAAACACACACAACCTGACTGATTGGTTTTAAAATTCAATCAATTAGAAATCAGAGTTGACTTTTTTGATCAGAGTTTAATTTTATTTCAAATGAGCTTGTGTCCTTGCCTACTATTAATTCACAATAATAATAGTATTGTTCTTCTGTGGGAATGTCCAACAGATCTGCTTTCCTGTAAGGCAGATGGTTGGTACAGCTCAAAGCACTCTCAGTCTCAGCAGAGGTCTCAGAGCCATTATTTCTATTATTTGACAAGGGAAGGTTTTGGCAGCAAAAAATGGTAAACCTGAACAGAAGAAGAAGTTGTCAGTGCAATGAGTTTATCTTTTCCAGCCTGCAACCTGAGGGACAGCTACAGTCAGGAGGGGCTGCAGCATTCTCACAGCATTGCAATCATCAAGGCTTTGATACTGGGGCACAGCAGGAAAGTGTGTGGAAATGCAATAAGATGCAGTTAGATCTTGCTCTAGAATTCTAAGCATTAATGTGGTGTCAAACAATCTGACCCATAGTTTTATCTAAAGCATGAGGCCAAACCTTCCTTGCCCATAAGCAAGCCCAATTGCATTATCTTCTGTTTGTTCAAGCCTATCAGCAGTTCTTATTGTGTAACATTTTTATCTCTGCAGAGGCTGCAATAACAAGGGAAGCTCCATGTGTCAGGGCTAGACTCATCAGTGACCAGTCTCTCGCTGACAGGAGACAATTGGGTGGATGACTTAATTTTCTTTTTTTGTTTTTTTGCCTTTACATTGTAGGCTAAATACTAGCCTGTGGAAGTGCTTAGTGTTAATATTCAACCAACAGACTTCAGTTCAAGGCAAGTATTTGTTATTTTCACAGATGGAAAGAAGCTGTTAGAATTCTAAGAGATTAAAAATAGGATTTTTTTTCTTTTTTCTTTTTTTTTTTTTTTTGTCTAGTGTGTCAAAGGGTACAAACACATTCATAGTTCTGTGTCTGGTTTCTTCAACATACCCTGGTAGAGCTGTGAGGATTTAGGACAAGTGTGAATATACATGGAGAGTTGGTTTCTTTCTTAATCGACCCTATTCTTCACATAGCAGTATGAATAGAGCCTGAAGCTGGGGACTGTGAAAGCTGATGTGGAATGGCACCTTTAGGGGTAAGCTGAACAGAATGATATTTAGTAACAGTTACCATGTGGTACTAGCCTAAGGATCCATGACCTTCATATATAAATAGCACAGGGAGCCCCTAGGCTTCTCAGGGTGGCCAGGTGTAGAGAAATGCCCTCTCACTGGTTTTAGTAGTCTGGACTTGGCAGTAAGGAGGACCAGCTACATGGCTTGTCCCTGGGAGAGGCTTCCTACCAACAAGCTCATGCAGAGAAGCAGAGAGCAGGGAAGAGCAGTCACCCTACAGCAGGGAATCACTATTTGCCTCGGATACTTGTCCTTATGTAAGCTTTGCTGCTGGTGTCCCAGCAGGGCTGTGGGAATGGTTCCTCTGACATGGGGTAAGCTGAGAAACCTACTATTGCTGAGGATATTTTGGCATCTTTTCTGCAGGTAGATTTAGCTTATGAGGGCACTGAACCAACACCTTTCAAAGATTAAAAAAAAAATTACTTACAGATCCAAAGGGGAAGGACAGAAGCATGTGTAAATGTAACAACAATCTTTTGCAATGATAAGCAAAGTTCTCTGCATATATAAACTTCAACTCCATAGTACATTTGTACTTAGTACGTGCTTGTATTAAAAAAAAAACCAAAACAACCCAGAAGTTAGGAACTTCCTTAGCTCAACTGATGCAACATAGAGACATCTCTACAACTGCATAGTCTGTTAGGTAACTATTAAATAAATAGTATTAGGACCATTAACTTGGAGTTAAAGGTGTAACATCTCATATCTCATTCTCCAGAAGTCTGACTCTATTGATAATAATGTGGCCACTGACATCATCCCACCTGCTTGGATTCTTATTTGTGATCAGTCCTGGAGAACTACTAAAGATATCAAATGTAATCAAATGGAATACATTTAATGCTCTTAGAGGGATAAAAGTACCTACCATTCTCAACAATGCAAATTGCTCTAAGGAATTAGCACAGAACATTAATATATCAATGCCCACAATAAAACCACAATTATTTCTAGAGAAAAATACGGTGATTAGTTAGCAGCAAGAATGCTCACAGAATCATGAGAGAAGCATCTTGTCGTGGTTTGGGCCAACTAGCATGGCAGCACCACGACAGTTTCTTGCTCAGTGTCCCCATTCACCCCCACCCTCGTTAGGATGGCAGAGGCCCCAGTGAAATGGGAGTAAAAAGATAAGCAAGGTTGTTGTGGATTGAGACAAGGGCAGGGAGGGCTCACTGCCAATTATGGTTCTGGGCAAAACAGACTCCAGTACTCGACTTAGAGAGGAAAGTAGGAAAGTTTATTCTACAAGAAACAGAATGGAATAAAAGCAAAAAGGGAGTAGGATGATGAGAAAATTACAACCAGCACTTTAAGATCTCCGTCCCCCATCCCTCCTTTCTTCCCAGGCTCAGCTCACTGCTCCTGATATCTCTACCTCCTTCCCCCCCAACGGCTCAGGGGGGCAGGGAGTGGGGGATGTGGTCAGTCTCTCACAGATGGGTTCTGCCGCTTCTGTCTTCTCAGATGAGGACGACTCCTGGCATTCTTCCCCTGCTCCAACATGGGGTTCCTCCCCGAGGATGCAGTCCTTAACAGACTTCTCTGGTGTGGGTTGTTCCCAACAGCTGCGGCTTCTGCCGATACAGGGTCCCTCACACGGGACGCAGTCCTTGGTGAATATCTCTGGTGTGGATTCTTTACCACAGTTGCAGTTTCTGCAGTTACAGGGTCCCTCTCTCAGGACATGGCCTCTTCCTGCCATAGTTTTAAAGAAGAAAATCACTGCCTCTGGCTCGGGATCTGTAGTGAAGTGATTGGGTCGCTCTCATGGGACACGGCCCCCTCCAGCCATAGTCACTGTCCCTGGCTTGGGGCCTTTAATGAAGTGAATCGCTGCCTCTGGTCCAGGGTTAGCTTTATCAAAATGAGTCTCTGCCCCTGACACAGGGTCATTATCAAAATGAGTCTCTACCGCTGATGCAGGGTCTTTAAAGAAATGAAAATAAATCTCAGCTTCACCAGTTCTCTCCATAGAACGCAGGGGAGTCTCTGCTCCAGCACACCTTCTCCTCTCTTTCATCACTGACCTTGGAGTCCACATGGTTGTTTCTCTCACTGTTCCTACTCCTTGCATCATCACCAGTTAGAAGCAAAAGAAGGGCCAGAAAAAGGAAGAAACAGGAAGAAGGAGGAAGAAACCTCCTCTTCCAGCTTCTTCTTAAAAAGTGATTGTGGAGGTGTCTAATTGGCTCAGCCCCAGAAGTGGGTCTGGCTCAGAGCTGGGGAGAGTTGTGAGCAACTTCTTACAGGAGCCATCTTTACAGCCCCTTCCCTCTTACCAGAAAAGGCTGTCATGTCAAACCATGACACATCTTTAAAAAACTGAAGGATTAAAGTGACTTTGCAGACAGGACAGAGTGCTGCTTGAAAGAAATTGGTGAATTAATCCATAGCTGGTACTAGAAAAATAATCTTAGGTAATACTGTGATATTGTTTCCTTATTCTAGGCTGCAATCGTACATTTATAGAAAATGAAACCTGTTGCAGAGATGCCAGGAGGTGAATCATTTGCCTCAGTGGCTGTCAGCACTGTGTGGCACTGCTATCCATCCTCTGTCCTGACAGGAGCCTCCAAAGCAAAGGCAGCTCCATCACAATCTCTCACAAATGGCTATTCAGTACAGGTACCACCTCACAGATAGGGATTTTTAAGCAGATATCGCTAGGTCTTCTTTGCATAAGGGGAGCCACAGCTGGGCTGAAAGAGCCACAAGCTACAGCTACAGCTTCTCTTATTTCCTCCTGTTTTGTAGGAGGGCTTCAACTGAGGAACTCTGGGAAGGGATAGGAAATGATGTGCCACGTGGGCGTGAGAGGAAATTATTTTGGATCAGCATAATTGAGACTGCTCATGTAACAACAATGAGGATAAAGTTTTCCTCCAGGCTAAACTGTGATTTGGCTCCAGGCCATTAGCACATTGTTTCAGGTAAAAAGCTACCTATATATTTTAAAATGGAAATCTGCCTGGTAGCCTGCTACCTAGTAATTATATCGGCAGAGCAGAATGGGGAATGGCAGGAAGGGTGTAAATATGTTACTTGAGTAAAACAAGAGGAAGTCAATCATAAAAAAATATGTTGTAGGCACTGACATGGAAAAGGAGTAGTGTCTCCTTTATAATCTGTAAGGTGAAGTAATTGGGAAGCTGTTCTATTCAGATACTATTGCAACTAGGAAGCTGTAGGAGGAAATCTTTCAGAAAGTAACTATAAGGAGATAGACTTTAGGTACGTAAAAGAAAATTGTTCTCTGAACTTAATCAGCACAGCACATAATTCAATAAGCTTTAATGGTGAGTTTATGATGTAGAAAAATTTATTTTCTGTCTCATCTTCCCACCTAAAGAAAAAAAAAAAGAGAAAAAAGAAAATAGAAATATTTCTTACATAAACTTTAATTGCATCTTCTGGTGAAATGGCAGGATGAAAAGAGTAATTAGGGTTCAAGGTCAAAATGAAGTTTTGTTCATATCTTAGTCCTCCACACATTCTGCAAAATGAGAGCACTGAATAGAGGAAGAAATAACTGATTTATTTTACTTTTAGTAATTGCAAATGCAAAATGAATATCATTCTGCAGACATGGTGCCAAAGGACAACGCAAGCTAACGAAATAATGGTAGCCCTGATAAATAATTTATGCATCATATCAAAAGCTGAATGAGAGAAAGAAATGGAGAACCCATTTGAAAAATTTGGAAATTGCTCAAAGCTCTTCCTCTATTGACTCCCAAGAGAATGAGCACAGAGTGCTAATAAACTCTCTGACTGTGTATAATTCATAAACTTTTCCTCATTTTTTTGGTTTTCAATGCTTACAGTTTATAGTTAACAAAGAAACAAAGAGTGGAAAAATCCTGGTAGCAGCTGAAAGGAGAACATAAGCCAGCTGATTCCTCCATTTAGTCTGTTCAGAAAGGGCATCTGTTTTTGTCCCAAACTGCACATGTATCTGCCATTAAACTTAGCACATTGAAAATAGGAAAAAACCCCTTCTGTTCTTATCCTCATGCCTGCTTTATATTTATATTTTTATAACAGCTGTTACAATGGGAGTTTATAACACAACAGAAGCCATTTCAGGATGATTTGTATTAACAGTATTCTGTTGCATCTCTTGGTTAATATTCAGACTGGATTTGTTATGGATTCATTCAACAGCAGTAAAACAGACTTAGAGCAAAGTGGTGGATGCTGTCTGAAGCCAGTGGGATGTTTCTGAATGCATTACATAGCAAGAAAGCTCCCCCTCACACAGTCACATTGGAAAGATATCACTAAATTAGACAAATCTAAAAATTACAGTCAGCTAAGAATTGTCTTGAAATAATTTTGATGATTGCAGTAACAAGACTATGAAGTCATGTTTTGAAAAGACATGGTGGGCAAGAGCGTTATTTTTAACTCTTCTCACATCACCAATTTGTTGCTCAACCAGACCTTTTGTAGTCTAGTGGATCTGAGTAGCTTGATAATTTGCCCTTTAAAGTTGCAACATAAAAATAATTTAAGCTGTTCAGATGTTTTTGTTTTTTTTTTTCTCTAACGTGCCTTGGAATTTTCAGTTCTATTTTTGCAGTCTATCTAGAAACAGGGCACAGTGTCCTATGACTTTCTGAGGGAAACCCTCTGCTCGCTACCTGGTGTGCACAAGCAGAGCACAGCACAATTTTCAGCTGTATCGTAAGTGTCAAGTTGCTGAAAGGCTGTGATGGCACCTGCAGCCTCTGCTGCCTCATGTAAGAGTGAGCAGCATCTGGCTTGAGCAATCACAGCAGAAGCCAGTGGAACACCAGAGAAGAAATCTCCAAACAGCTTCCCACAGCCATCAAAGACACAAATAAATCACATAGTGTTCTTGGGGCACCTTTGCAAATTTGTTGTCCTGAGTGGATAGATCGGAGAGGTGAAGCTAGCTACAGATGCACCTACAGGGCAGCTGCCCTTTGGTGATCTGCTGTGCTCATGCACAGGCTGTCATGAGGCTGATGAAATGGATCCATATTCCCTCAGTTCCTCTCTGGCTGTTCTGCCTGCCTCTGAGAGCCTGTTGAGTATTACTTGAATATTGTTTACTTCATTAATTTCCTCCTACTGTCAATTGATGAATAAATTATTCATATGTAAATTTATAAATTATTCTACCAGTTCTATTGATGATTGAATAATATTGAACAAATAAATTATTCACTTTTCTCTTCCCCCAGAAAATGACAAATAAATTATTTGTGAGTATTCTTTTTTTTTCTTTATTAGATCTATCTATTGAGAAATTTAAATGTCACTCATTCTGATAGCGACACAATTTATAATCAGGACTGTTTAGGTCCTGTATTTTCTTAGATAAACAGAACTAGTTTAACTTTATTTTATGTTTATATGGGAGTTGCTTTAAACATGCAGTTGTTTAGAACATGAAGAATTGGTTTCATAGATTTCAAAGCCAATTAAACATAACAGTGAAATATTCTAGGTTAATTCTTACCCAACCAATATTTTTTTAATTGTGCAAGTTATTGTACAGTTTTTATATATTTCTATGAAATAGTCAGTCAAGTTAGAGGCTGCAGCCAGATGATGATCCCAAAAGGTATTAGGATGTCGGTTCTTGGGTTCTGTAAATGAGCATCAGGAGTAAAGCCAAACCAGATAGATACCTTCACTAATGGCCACTACAAAGTGAACTGCATAGGCCAGAGGTTATTTAAGTTCCTGGATAAATGACACGAGCTTTACATTTAGCTAGATCCATTACCTCTCTCTCTTCTTTCGCTGATTCACCACTAACTAAGTGGCAGACAAGTGATAACCTCTTGTAGTGGCATCATTTCCAGAACATTTTACCATGCAGGCAAATTGTGTCTGAATCCAAACATATGTGCACAGTCCATGTGGTCACCATTATTATTGTGAGTCAGGAGAGGAGAGAAAAAGAAAACCAAAAAAACAACATGGAACTGCACAACGTCTTTAGGAAAGTGATACTAAGTCATAAATATCCATAGAGAGAGGATTAGATCTTCTCCATTCCATGCAGCTCAAACTAGATTAAGTCCACCATGTTAATCAAACTTCATTAGCATGAAATCGGTATAAGGACTGTGAGTCATACACTGAAAAGCATTCTCTGAAACATTACTTTAAAAGAGACAGAGAGAGAAGGCATCTCATACCAGCAGAGAAACAGCCCTTCTGTAATTTTTCAGGTGTGACTGCCCATGAGGATCAGAAGCACATACCTCTCTCTGCTGCCTTCTTTCTTGCCTGAGAGATCCACTGGTAAACCATGTGCAAAAAACGTTTCAGATGACTTTTCATGTGTTTATTTTTTTAATTTAAAAGCATGGAACAGGCATATTTACCACATTGGGTACATGTAAGAGAGTGAATACAGCCCCAAGACAGCAGTTACTTCTTCAGCCCATGCTGCCTAATGTGAGGAATATGAATGGGCTATGTGAGGGAAGCAGGACTGCTTAGCAAGGAGAGAGTTCAGTTATGAGGAACTCTTTGGCATTATGCAGCTCTCTAACACCTGGCTGCTATAAAAATGATCAATTTTCTCTTGTTTCCCCTTTCTTTTTCACCCAGTTGGGAGCTTTGAGCTGTCACTCAGGCCAGCATAGCAGCATAAGATTGGCCTTCAAAACACAGGCAAAGCAGAAAATCATGGCTCTTTCATTTTCAGAGAAAACTGCACATATTGTTACAAGTACCTGGTTAAACTGGCATTGATACTTTCAGATAGATTCCCACATTACAGCACTACTTAGGGAAGTGTTGTGGTCAGCATTCAGGAGGTACCTAGCCTTTGCATTCTGAAAAATAACTGAGTAGTCTTTGGAATCACATTTTTAAACTCTCTTTTCCCTATAGAAAACCCAGGGAGTACCCAGACACAGAAATATACAGAAAAGTATGAGAGAGAAAGTGGGAAGGTAATGAAAGGATACCTAGACAGGTGTAGCGTAGTCAGAGAGGGGATGGAAGAATGTTCTTTGCAATGCTGCTCAGACTGGATGTCAGTGGAGAACAGTTATATATAGTTATATAGGTATGTAACAGACGGTATCTTTGGGACAGTTCTGCAGAAAGAAGCTATGAAGTTGAACGTGCATATGAGGTTTCTGAGAGTAGTCTGACCTGAATATGTCTCAGATTAAGGGTCTGAGTAAAAGAGAGATGCTGCCAATCTGAAACAAATGTAGATGCCCTGTATTAGACAGTGTATTGTCTGTTGGTCAGTAGTGGGACAATCCAGAATATGAGCTTGGACAAGAGAAAAGACATGAACTACGTAAAGATATGCAAGCGGGCAAGAGAGAGCTGCCTGCTCCACAGGACACACGGGAGAAGCTGAGGCTGCATTAGAAGCAGATCACAGAGGCACAAAAGCTGAAGGAGAACAGGACCACGGGAAGAAATCATCACATTTAGTTGTGCTGCAGTATTTTGCAATATCATCACATTGCACCAGGTCATTTACATCAATAATAAGAAAAAGGACTTTTATTACTGCTGTTTGCTTCACTTTAGCAGCCAGAACAAGACACAGCTGCGCAGGCAGTAGGTATTGCACACACAGCAGCACACACAGCATGAGCAATGGCAGCAGTGTAGATAGGCTGGTGTATCTAGCCAGGGGAGCAAGAACTAAGATTACACTGCAAAAAGATTTTCAGACTCATTCAAATTATTTTTTTATAACATGCCCAAATATGCACAGAAGAGTGGGTGGGTGTGTTACACATTGGAATTTTTTCTCACTAGGGAGTACACACCATGAGGAAAAATCTATTTTTTTTTTTTTACTGTAAAGACGGTGTACCAGCAAAATATAAATGCAGATTAATTAAAGTTTTTACTGTTAGTTTTCCCATCAACGCCTTTGACTCTCAGTAATGTTTTGCATTTAAGTCAATTTTGCTGTTTTCCTAAAGGAAAGTCAAAGAGAACAGACCTGTATGGCGCTACAGGAAGCCACCTAGATTTTGCCATCATAATAGCTAAGAGGAACATTAACTTGTCTGTGAATTTTTATTAAGGAACCTTCAACAGTCTTTCATATGTCTTAACTCAAGAATGAATTTATTGGGGAAAAGACAACTTTTTGCAGGAAAAAAAATAAGAGCAATAGACTGCAAGCATGACTCAAAGTAGTTGAAACGGACTTTTTAAAATTTCAAGTAAGTGAAAAGATGTAATTTTATTTCATGATGAATCATTTTAAGCAATACCTCCACGCTTACATATTCTACTCAATGCAGTGAAACTGCTCTTGACAAAGTTAGTAGTTTAAATGAAGGATAATTCTGAATGCCTACTTGCTCCTCTTTCTCTCTGAGGACTTGTAATCTTATTGTTAAGTATTTCCCAGAGCTGACAAACAAACTACTTACTCCTAATGTGACAATGTTATTGGCCTCCCCTTATGATTTCCTTTTTTAACTTTTGCAATTCTTCCTCTCTTTTCCATTTCACTATATTTTGCTCCTCAGCTTTCTTTTCCCTTTTTGATTACTATTTTTGGTTGCAGCTGTTGCAATGCCAGCTGGAAGTAACAAGGCTGGTATTCTTTTTTGAAGACTGGGAGATTAGTATCTATTATAAACTTTATACAGTCAGAATTTCAGTTCCACGGGTTTTCTCTCTCAGTGTCATCAGCTTCACCATTCCTAGAGAAATTATGCAGTCAAGGAAGGTGAGCATTTCATAAGAAAAGGGGAGGGAGTAGCTGGGGAAACACCATTAACTTGAAGAAAAGGGCCAACCCTATCAGATTCATCTCATGCTCTATGAAGAGCAGTGCAGGGTAATATACTCAGGATGCTGGCAAGGAGACAGGCATCTGTATTTTGGACTAATGAAGTCCTGTTAAGATCTATGTGCTTGGAAGTGTTCCTGGAGCACTGTAGCTAAGCATGGATCATGGCAACCTAGTCATCATTCAGCAGAACTCAGCCGCCTGCCTCGCCTGCTCAGATGCAATAAGGCAGTTTTCCTAAGCAGATGTGTCTGAGACCTCAAGGGCATCAAAGCATCTGAGATTCCTAACTACTCTGACAATCTGGCAGCAGATCTGTTTGGCACAGGGCACTGCAAAGGCAATTGCAAGCTTTGGAGTTGTTTCTCTCTTCCCAACACCATCTTGCTCGATGTCATTCAATAAGATGCAAAAAAAAAGAAGGGGTCAGGCTGAGAAATGAATGTGATAAAAAGCTGGTTATGGCCTTCTGTACTGTTGTCACTTGACACAGCAGCTATCTAGAGATAGTAAAACTATGGAGAGATCAGTCTTCAGGGTGTCTGGAGTTAAATGTTCTGTGGGAAGTGGACTTAAATAGCCATTACCTCTCTCTATAGGCTTGAAAAAACTCCAGTATCTGGGTTCTCAGATATCTACCCAAGGCAGCTGTGATTGGCTTGAGATTGTGAATCACAACTGTTCTTTCAGATAAATGTGCTAACCTCAGTAAAAAAACCATGTATTTTCTTATCTACTATTCACATACTGATGCTGATTTTGTGGACGATCTCCCAGTCTTTCTGGAGAAAGGATCTTACCATTTCTTTACACAAAGAACTAGCTTTAAGGGCAAGTTAAAGGCAGTCTTAAATGTCAATACTGTAGCAGATTAAAAAAATGTATTTTTAAGTTATTGTCACACCTATGGAGTAAGACTATAGTAAATCTTTATGCTGGAGTTTATCTGCATCATTTACTGGTTTATATCAGACTTGCTGACATTTTCTTTCCCACTGTTTCAGTCAATATGAGTCACGAGGAGAAAAGGATGTGTTTAGTACACAGGAACATTTACCTGAATCTGTGAACTTGTTCTATATTGTGAACATATTTCATAGAATCGTAGAGTCATTAAGGTTGGAAAAGACTTTTAAGAGCAAGTCCAACCACTAACCTCACACTTCCAAGCTCGACACTAAACTAAACCATGTCCCTCAGCACCTCCTCTACAGATTTTTTCCAGCAAATGTGCATTAATCCTATTTCATCCCATTACACTGTAATACTGGAGATAAGAAATCGACACATTGTAATTACCAAGCAGAACGAAATTTATTTTTATATTCAAAATATTAACCATTAAAGAAAATTTTTAAAATAATAATTACAGAATTTATTTCTGCAAACTCAGCAGTTTGCCGTTCCTTCAGGAAGAAAAAAAAAAGGTATTTGCAAAGCTTTCAGTTCACATTATCCATTTCATTTTACTGTGTCAAACAGGGGAAGGGTTTTTTCCTGGTTTTAGGCTATTCAATGCTATTAGGAATGAAAAATCCTCTCTCTAATGAAAAATCTTGTTCTACTTCATCATGATTATTCTAGCTCTTTAATACAGTCCACATAGTGCAGTAGTACTGTTGCGATTAAGTCATCAAAATGAGGATACTGTGGAAAATGCAGAGAGGGACTGCATGTTTTCCTTGAGACTAACTTGGACCTTCAGCTGTATTGAGTTAGTACAGAGGGAAAGGGAGGACCTGAAGGAGGCTAAAGAAGGAGTGGGAGTGTGATAGGCTATTCCAGACAGACAATTATGAAGATCATGAACTGATAAGATTATGCACACAATTTAAGGGATGAATTATCTCCTTTCCCAAATGTCATGTGATTTCCTACTCTAGAAAAAGTCTAAGTGTTTGATTCATATGAATTATACTTAGTGACAAATGCAAGAATCTATAGTTAGTGTTCAAGAAACTAATGCAAAATCAAGAGAAATGGAAACATGCAAAATGATCAGTTCCCTGAATTGTTTTACCAGTTGCTGTATTTAACTCCCACAAAGATCTTTTTGCAGTGTACAATGATGAGTATTTGTTGGTCAACAGATGACCCCTGCTGGTGTGCAAAATCAAAAAAAAAAAAAATCTATGCCAACTGATTAATAAATTCAACTTTAAAAAACACCTCTTATATATTATTTTTTCCAGCCTCCTTTGTGCATATCTGCCTGTGGTTTGTACTTCACTTTGATTAACAACGTCACTCCATCAAGACTGTATCTGTTCAGTCTGTTTACTAAAGGATTATATGTTGCCTTTCTTTCTTACATTTCTCTCCATAATCAACCACATGCTATTAATTTATCAATAATATCTTCTCATCTCTACACCATGTGTTCAAAAATTTCCTTCTGATCATTTTCAAATAAGATCTTGTCTCATTGTCTGTTTATTTGGAAAACAACTTTTGTTTTCAGTGCTTCTGAAAAATGTGTGGTGTTATAAAATTCAAACTTTTATCAGTAATACTGTCATTATTGGTATGCTTTCTTGTTGTTGTTTTGTCCTACTAATTTGACTTTGACCTAACTTGAACCTAAAATTATTACAAGAATTCACCAAAAAAATCACATTATTTTTCCAGCGCGTGCAATATCATCTTTTATCCATAATCACTTCATCTTGTAAGGAACACTCCATCTGTTTTATCAATTGGTATTATAATCAGAGTTCTTCATAGTTTTACTGTCTTCCCTTGGCGATATACTCAGTAACCCCAGTCCTCTCACCAGGAAGGATGAAAACATGGGGAATAGGGTTAGGTGAAGAATTCATATAAATACGCTGATAAGGCTACTTTCTAGTGCTAAATGAAACTTCTTTATTTAATATACTATGTCAATCTGAAATCACAAAGCATATTCATTTTTTTTCTCTACATGATGTTGCACATGCTTTTGGATCTAGAAATTCCACAACCCACATTGTAAATTCTTTGTGTTTTTCTTTGTGCATCATGACTCTCTTGGATAGCTAGGAAGGGACTTTCCTCATATATCTATTTAAATAGATTATTCCAGTGTAAACCCACTGGAAATGTGCAACAGGATACTGTCATTTCTTTTGATAAGAGGTTCCACGTTCAGCATCCAGCTACTGGAAAGGTTCTGCCTGTGACTTTCCCAACCCTCCTCCTACTGGTCAGTAGCTTGTGTGCTAGTTCACAAGTTGTCCCTGAAAGATTTTTTTTTTTTAAACACTTTCATTTGCCTTAAATAACTGCTAAAGTATTGTCACTTTTGATTACATTTTATCTTGCCTTCCAGCTTCTTCTTAAGTTTAAAAATACGCATTCCTTATAGAAAATTTTGTGCAGCTTATAATATGTCTCAGAATTTTCATTCCTTCTTTTTTGTTTCTCCTTTCCGTTTAATTTAAATGTTGTCATGTCAGTCTTCAACAATGTTTCTGCCTTAGGGACCTTCACCTTAATCACATTCTGGTTGCATTAACTCCCTAGCTTAAATAGAATTTTTTTTTTCAGTCCTTTCCTGTCTCATAGAGCTATGTCTGTACATTCATTGCAGGATGGAGTTTTTCTGAAGCTGAAATATTATTTCTCTAAATTTTATTTCATTAAAAAGTCTAACATCTGAGGAAAGTCTTATAGAAATGACAACCTCCCTGGAATAAAACTCTTTCCATTGACTTTATTATTTTTTATTAGATGCTGAAAGTGATAACAAAAATGAAAAAAGCAAATAAATGATGTTATGCTTCCATTTCTAGTGGCTGCTTAGTCCTCTTCATTCTGTGGAAAAGTTTTCTGTACTCAGTTACATGCAAATACAGACTAAAAGTAACTGTTTTGCGTTTGTTCTTTTTTGCATGGTTGGTTTGGATTTCTTCCATCGAACCTTATTTCAAACGTTAGTATTGAGGTAATAAGACCTTTTGAAATCTATTTCAGAAAACAACTTATCATTAATTTTGTTTTGTTATGGCATGATGACCTCCACAGCCTTAGTGAGGCCTGTAGGTAGGACTTAACTGGAGTTCAGGAGCATGTGTAAGGGAGAACACGTGGACAGTGCTTTAGCTTCATATGCAGAGCGCTTTCTCTGAGAGATAAAGTTTAGAACCAATTTTTGTAACACTCAAGTGATACTTTTATTTAGAAAGAGCGGCAATGAACGACTTAAAACTGGAAACCTATGAAAATTTGCTATCATCATCATCACATTCTTATCTTTCCTCTTTTTTAATTAAAACACTTAATTGAAAGAGTAATTAGCAGTAGCATATCAACATAGAGATATAAAATCTGTGCAATTTTTTTTATAATTAAGCTTCAGCTATGGGTTTTCTACCTTGTTAAATGTCTAAAATTCCTTTTTTTTATCTCATTTTTATGTTTATTTTTCAGTTTTAAGAATACGTATCTTACAAAAAAGACAAAAGTTTATCAAGTAGTCAAGGCACTAGATAGCAATTCGAACATCACACTGAATCCCACCAGTGTACAGGTTTTCTCTGTGACCTTGAGCAAATCACTTAATCTCTCTGTACCTCTGCTCCTCATTTATTTTTGAAGAGATGATAATACTTCTTTTATCTTTGTATTTACGTTGCAAACTGCTTTAACTCTGTTTTATGAGTCTTGTTGCAACAAGGATATTTTCTACAAAATCTTGTTACAGAGTTGCTTTTACCTATGGAAAAAAAAAGCAATATATTCTGTCTGATAGATTAGACTGTATGATACGTTATTCTGCACTATGATCTGGCTGTTTGAGGAATTACTGTTATTTTTTGTACATCAGAAATGTGTTAAAGACTCAGACTCAGAGCTTCAATGTTGCTGAGATCATGATCTGGTCTTGGAAAGGCTTTGGTCCTTGGCTTCTAGAAGTTCCCAAACCGTATCCTGGAATCTCATGAGAGATTTCTGGGCCCAAAACTTAACAGTATGGGCAGGACAAAGAAACATTTGCAGGCTCTATTTTAACGGTGGCCAGAAAAACCTTGCACTCTCACTATTCATTCTGCTTGTGTATATAGTTACACACCTATAATAATCTATCCCAGTCTTGCTGGATGCAAATCCTAAGGCTGGGAAAAAAGAAGACAAGCTGCAAAAACAGCTTTTCTAGTAGTAAAATATAAGAAACTTGACATCAAAAATTGTTCAAATTAATTCCACTCAAAATTTGGAAAAAAAAACCCCAAAACCATTTGTGCAGAAACTACTCCATAATACAGTAAACATTCCCTGGATGAGGGATACTGTGGATACCATGGGTAAGTAGTTCAGCAGATTCCAGTTGATGTTTATGGGTGTTGTATCAAGAGAATTAGTTTGGTGACTAAAACATTCATTTAATACAGAGATGACATGGCTTTACATTCCCTGGGCCAGTGAGAGGATTTGAGCTTAATTCTCCTGTATGTTTATAAGAAAGTCCAGATGATACAGAGTGAAGAACTACCTCATCTTTGGCTGAACTGTGAAAGGAGAAATGGATTTCTCTCCTCAGTTCTTGTATGAAGGTATTAAACATGCAGCTCTAAGTCTCCTAAATAGGTCTGCAGTCCTGAACACAAATATCATGCCTAGGGAAAAGCCAGGCTAAAGACAAACAGGTTTACCCAGCACTTCCTTACACTTTACCTAGGAACCTTCTGGTTATTCTGGTTGACTCTTCTCAGCACAAGGTCACATCTTTGACTCCTGACTGCCTCATAGCTGAAGCATTTGAAGCAAAGCTCATTTGTGGGCTTTAGACAGTCTCTGGAGCACATCAGAAAAGGAAATTTAAATCTATGATTTGCTGTTGATGAAATCTGTGGATATAGGCATGCTCATTTCAGGGATGTCAGTTGGTGTCCCATCAGGTCTTGAGGTGACAGCCTTGGCCATTGTCAGACAGATGAGGTGCTTAATAAGTTCTCCACAAAACAGCCCAAGCTGATATCCTACTTGGGGAGAGCTGATAGGATGCACTGATGTCAAAAAAAACATCATTTTGCCCACTCTAGCTACATGCTTCCTAAGTCTGTCATCTTGGGCTCTCAGGCACAGATTAGGAAATACACTGGTTTAGATTTCTCTCTAACTTATACCTAATAATAATAGAGACGCAGTAAACATACCCTTATATACTGTGTACACAGGACCTACAAGTCTAACTCCTAGTTGCTGCTGTCTCACTTGGCAGCAGAGCATGTGAATCTCTGTTTAAATTTAGCCCAGACTAATTCTGAAGGGCTTAAAGTTTAAATATATTTAACTATTACAATACAAGCTTTTTTACAGTCAAGACTCACAGTGTGGCTCTAAGACAGCCCTAGTAATTGCAGGTATAGCTGAACTGTCACTTCCAGATACATTGCCTGGTGTTACCATGTAGGACAGAAAAATAGTAGCAAACAAGAAAAGTTTGAACTACTTATTTTGCAGTTTGAAAAGATTTTGCGTCTTAATCACATACAACAACTGATTAAACATTATCCTGCATATTGCTTTCTGATGAGTGCTTTATGTGTTCTTGTCTCTACAGACTGAAGAAGTCCTGAAGATTGATGGAGGGCCATGCTATTCAAACAGCAGGCGTTGCTGAGACAGAAGCTCTTTGTGCTAGGCAGCCTTGCTATTGGAAGTCTCCTATATCTAGTTGCCAGAGTTGGGAGCTTGGATAGGTAAGTTATTAAGTAGCTGCTCTCTTAATTATAAATGATTGTCCTAATTTGTCTGAGTTTTTGCTTCAAGGGTTTGATTTCTTTCTTTTTATTTTTTTAATATCTACTTATTTATATAAAGACAGAAAGATTGTCTGTTCTAGTAGTGATTTTCATTGTTCTTTCCTTCCCTTTGGAGAACAGAGGAGGAAAATAAGGTCACGAGTCATCCTCGTCAAAGTATTTCTGTCTGCCCATTTGTATTCTAAGCACATTGACACTTGTTTTCAGAGAAGAAATAAAACAGCATCCAATAAAAATGTCATTACAGTAGCTCATTTTTGTCTGTGTGCATCTGTGTGTTGACCTCTAGTTTCAGCAAAACAGTTATGATGTATTTATATATCGTCTTTTCTAAATTTATGAGCAAGCAATTAATGTGCTACAGCGGTAGTTAAAATTAAGTATGAGCCTGCAGAGTAGCTCATCAAGTTTTGAATACTATTTCACTTGAAAGATTGCTTCAGGGTTTGAGAATTTTAACTATGTTAATTAGCCAGTATTTTCTGGAGCTGAATGTGCTAAATAAGTGGGTTTTCTCTGTAAGCGGTTTCCTGGAGAGTGGTAGAAAATCCAGCATAGGAAATCAAAGAGTATTTGGCACTTTTGCTTGGGTTATTTTGTCTGCTTATTGACAGTGTAACGGTAGTGCTACCTGCACTCACACTGTTGTTTTTGTCACTTTCAAAATGGCCTGGGATTGCTCTGGTAGGTGCTACACATAGAATAAAAAAAAGCTGTTTCAAAAGAATGAATGAAACAATACTGCAAGATTTTTAGAAGTCAGTAGACAGTTTCCAGTGCTAATGCTATATTAGTATCTTTCTTCTAAATTATGAGAAATATCAGTTGTGTTCAAAATTGAGACACAACACCATATGAATATGGAATACATGGAAAGGAAATTGAAAACAAACCTACCTAGTGTCCATAGCTAGGTAATGTTGAGCTCCACGTGAGCTACTTCAATCCAGAAAAAGAGGGATCCCATAGAATCTAGAATCATAGAATGGTAGGGGTTTGAAGGGATCTCTACAGATCATCTAATCCACTCCCCCTGCTAAAGCAGGTCCACATCAACTAGATCACTCAGGAACGCATCCAGGTGGGTTTTGAAAATCTTCAGAGGAGGAGACTTCACACCCTCTCTGGGCAGCCAGGGCCAAGGCTCCCTCACTCTCACAGGAAAAATTTTCCTTATGTTTAAATGGAACTTTTTGTGTTCCAGCTTTTGTCTATTACCCCTTTTCCTGTCACTTGAGATAACAGAAAAATGTACAGCCCCAACCTCTTGACATACTTTTTCTAAATACTCGTGTTAATGAGATCCCTCCTCAGTCTTTCGCAGACTCAACAACCCCAGGTCCCACAGCCTTTCCTCCTAAGATGCTCCAGTTACCTGATCACCTTGGTGGCCCTGTGCTGGACTCTCTCCAGCAGTTCCCTGTCCTTCTTGAGCTGGGGAGCCCAGAACTGGACACAGGACTCCAGAGGGTAGAGTAGAGGGGGAGCAGAACCTCCCTTGACCTGCTGGCCACACTCTTCTTGGTGCATCCCAGGATGCCACTGGCCTTCTTGTTTATGAGGGCACATTGCTGGCTCATGTTTAGTTTGCTGTCCACCAGGATGTCCAGGTCTCTCTCTGCAAACCTGCTCTCCAGCAGGTCAGTCCCCAGCCTGTACTGGTGCATGGGGTTGTTCCTCCCCAGACGCAGGACTCTGCACTTGTCCTTGTTCAACCTCATGAAGTTTTTCTCCGCGTAACTCTCAAGCTGTTTGAGATTTCGCTGAACAGCAGCACAGCCTTCTGGTGAATCAGCCAGTCCTTCCACTTTGGTGTCATCACTCTGTCCCCTCATCAAGGTCGTTAATGAAGATGTTGAACAAGACTGACCCCAGAACTGATCCCTGTGGAACTCCACTGGCCACAGGCCTCCAACTCGATTCTGTGCCACTGATCACCACCCTCTGGGCTCTGTCACTCGGCCAGTTCTCGATCCACCTCACTGTTCACCCTTCCAACCACACTGGCTGAGCTTTCCTATGGGGATGTAATGGGAGATGACGTCAAAAGCCTTGCTGAACTCAAGGCAGATGACATTTACTGATCTTCTCTCATCTAGCCAGCCAGTTATGCCATCATAGACAGTATAGGCACTCATCTAGAACCAAGTGCATTGCAAATTAAGCCCTAGAATTTATATGTTCTTTCCCGTGGTGGTTGAAAGCATCTCTGATGCTTCAGAGGTGAAAACTTCACTGAGACTAATGTGATTCTGTAAATGGAGGCAGAAATCCTTACTGGTCTCTGCAAAATTATATTTTATGTCCAGAGGCATGAAATCTAATTAACCTTGTGCTATTATCTACACTTACACATCTACAGAATTTACTGATGGCTATAAAATTATCTCACCACAGTATTTGACTTGGTGACCTCCTGTGGCAGTGAATTTCACTGGTTTCATGTATAATGTTGCCAATGGCAGTAAAATCCAGTTTCATTCTCTTGCATTATCCACTGCAAAAAATGCCACACTGCTATAAAAGCAATCCTTTATTTGGACTTGTTAGGAAAAAGAGAGAGAAAGAATCACTAGAACAGATGAGAGACAGATGAATTAACTGGAAAAGTTCTTCTGTCTCAGCACTAGAGCATAATCCATATTTGTCGAATCCGTCAGTAAAAGGACACTGAGAGACTTCAGTAGACTTTGAAATAACTAATTGTTCAGGAAAAAATCTAATTCATTTGTACTTAATTTATACTCATCTAATTTGATCAAGAGAGCTGGGAATGGCCTACAATTAGTAATCTCTTCAATAGGAATGTTTTGAGTTTTCTTAGACCTGAAGGGAAATTGCCACTAGCATATCTGATTCATTGACTCATAAAGTCCAATAAACTGAGTACTTGTCTCCATGGGAAACCACCATCTTTCAGATCCTGAGCACATGAAGCTGCTTCACAGGTGAAGCTCAAACAGACTGTATGTATGCCTGGCAGTTTTGGGAAGGCCCGCTACCTGATTTCCATGCTCTCAAATGCTCCTACTGGAATCAGCCTTATAATCTTTTGCCACTGTGACATCTCCCTTGGAAGAAAATTAGCAAGTATTCTGGATCAGGAGAGACAGTTGCTATTTGTCATTATGATTGACCAGCCTTATTTTATTTGGTTTGAAATTTGTTAAATGCAGTTCTCTGAGATGAATTGGTTTATGGTGAGTTTTCTCGAGAAGAATATTTGTGGAGTTTTACTGTAGTGGTTTGACAAATTGCCTGTTTTGGGAGAGTAACTTCAGTTATATAATAAATGTCACATTCTCATTCTTTGCAAAGGACTGTTATTTTAATGGAAAAAAATTACTCAGAGAATAAAAAATATTAACATCTTGCAATGTAACAGTAAATAGTTACACCTGGGAATTCAACTACCAAGATCTGACAGCCTGCTTAATACCACCGTCAAGATCTTTTAAAAGACAATTTTTTTATTGTTTAGAGAAAGGAGAATAAAGAGGAAAGAGTAAAAAAACTGAACCATAAAATTTTGAGGAAGGACATTTAAAAACATCCAATCTTTTCCCTTAGGCTAGAGGATATCTTGAGTATTTATTTACTTTTAAAGGAAACCACCCTGTTTGACAAGCTGTTGTGTTACACTGAAGGCAGTGCTAACTGTCATTTTGAGCAAAAAAAGATAAAATTAGTTGAGATAGGTCTGGAATTGCTGTTGAGGAATCCTCTTTGCTTGACAACAAATAACAAATACACAGAAGGAGAAGGAAGAACAGAGAGCAATTGTAGCTTCTGTTTCTTATGCTTTTAACTGCCAGTTTGCTGGTGTGGAAAGACTGGCTTACCAGCCACACCACAGTCTGACCGCAGTGTACTACTGTAAAGCCAAGACATTGCTTTCTACTTCATTTATTTTGTTTTAAATTGGCAGGTTTGCATCAGCATTTCAATGACTCAGTCTTTGCCACCAAGTCAGGCTCTTGTACAGTATATGGCAGAGAACAAAAGAAAAGAAGAGCCTAGAAACTTGAGAAAAGAAATAACAATAACTCATCTCTCATCAGACCTTCTAATTAGTCTGCAGGACTTAGCTAGAGCTCATGCTAACCCAGCAATGTCATCTGGGTTGTTTCTCCAGCTCTGTCTAGACGGGATGTATCTCTCAGCATCTGGATAATCAAGGAAACAGCTAGTGGGTCAGCCAGTGGGATCAAACTTACTTTGTCCCAACCATTCATTGTCCTAGCATCAGTGTCAAATTAGAGACCCTAACAAGCAATGATGGATGGAAAGGACATAAAGAAATAAATAACTCTGTCTTGAAAGCAGGGTTTGAATAATATACGGTAAATGAGTGAGAGGACACATGCTGAGAAAGCAGACCAAATACTGAATACCTAAACAGCTATTAATGAGCATTGCCCATCTGGTATACTGGATGAGGCAGGGGTCCTGTGAAAAATAATAGCATGTGGCCATGTAATTTAAGAACCATATCATAATATATATTCACAGTGAGCTCACATTAAAATTTCCTAGGTAACCTTTGTTCTTATATAGCCTTAATTTTGGAGAGCATAGCTCTGCAAAATTATTAATGACATATTTCTATAGGACTTTGTAAGTTCT
Organism: Colius striatus; assembly: GCF_028858725.1. Classification (NCBI taxonomy): domain Eukaryota; kingdom Metazoa; phylum Chordata; class Aves; order Coliiformes; family Coliidae; genus Colius; species Colius striatus. The sequence goes on along the minus strand of NC_084760.1, from coordinate 51,809,626 downwards.
CTCTACACACCAATTTCATCTCCAGTGCAATATTGGCCTGTACAGTGACCAAAATGCTGATCTGGGAGTAGAGATGAGGGCTTATTCAAGGTTCTATCGTAGCAAAATGTTAACACTTTTCTTAGTGAATCATTTCTTGCATTCAGTGACATCAAATGCAAGAAGGAGGCATTAGAAAAGCATAAAATATAAAATAATTGCGGGTGAATATGTCACAAAAATGGCGAGGAAAAAGAAGAAACGGTAAGGCACAAAATGTTCAGTGGGAAGGTACGTAAATGATGATAAGAAAACAATGTAATGAGGCAATAAATGCATTTTTAAAAATTTTTCTTGCTGTGCTTTCTGTACCTTGTTAATCATATCTGATTCAGAACCTTGGTCTTTCTGATTCACAGCAAAAACAGTCGATGTATTCTAAAGAGGAGGGAAAATATTGAAAGATGATGCCCAGAAAGCTGTTTTTCATCCATTTTGCTAAAAAGGCCAACTCTGGATCAGCGTTTAATAAAGTCAACCTAATAGGATGTACAGGAAAGAATTCGGGCTAGAATAGGAAAAGTGTTGGAAAGAGATAACTTAAATTAACTGGATTTTCAGGTCAAAATGACCAAATAAAATTCATCTTAGAATGCCTTAATAACTGCCTAAGCAATCACAAAGTAATGAGGAATATGAGAGGCAAGACAAGGTTCAAGAAGCCCTGAGAACAGTAATTATAGTGCCTGTGCTTTCAAAGAGCAGAAGGGTGGAGTTAGGAGTTACTCAACTAAATCACAGCAGAATTCCAGAATCAATGATCAAATAATTTAGAAACAATTTAATCATTGGCAGAATAAAATAAAAGTTGAAAGATGGACACATCACATTACATTGCAAAAGGTTTCCAAGAGCATGATTGCTTATACAGAAAACTTGCTTTAAGAGCTAGCCACTTTTACAAATGCCACTTATTTTGCTTGCAGATTGCAGCCCCTCTGCCCCATCGATGGTCGATTTGGACCCCGCGGCCAGGACGATATCCCGCTGCGAGCCCTGCAGTTCAAGCGAGGGCTGCTCCACGAATTCCGAAAGGGCAATGCCACCAAGGAACAAATTCGACTGCACAATCTGGTTCAGCAGCTTCCCAAGGCCATTATCATTGGGGTGAGGAAAGGAGGCACCCGGGCACTACTGGAGATGCTGAACCTTCACCCAGCAGTGGTCAAAGCTTCTCAAGAGATTCACTTCTTTGACAATGATGAGAACTATGCCAAGGGGATTGAGTGGTACCGGAAAAAAATGCCTTTTTCTTACCCTCATCAAATAACAATTGAGAAAAGCCCTGCATATTTTATCACTGAGGAAGTACCTGAAAGGATTTACAAAATGAACTCATCTATCAAATTATTGATCATTGTCAGGGAACCTACCACAAGAGCTATTTCTGATTACACTCAGGTGCTGGAAGGTAAGGAAAGAAAGAACAAAACTTACTACAAATTTGAGAAGCTAGCTATAGATCCTAATACCTGTGAAGTGAACACTAAGTATAAAGCGGTGAGAACCAGCATCTACACAAAACATCTGGAGAGATGGTTAAAATATTTCCCTATTGAGCAGTTTCATATCGTGGATGGAGACCGGCTCATCACAGAACCACTGCCAGAACTCCAGCTGGTCGAGAAGTTCCTAAATCTTCCTCCAAGGATAAGTCAGTACAATTTATACTTCAATGCCACCAGAGGATTTTACTGCTTGCGGTTTAACATTGTCTTTAACAAGTGCCTGGCGGGTAGCAAGGGACGCATCCATCCAGAGGTGGATACCTCTGTCATTACCAAATTGCGCAAGTTCTTTCATCCTTTTAATCAAAAATTTTATCAGATCACTGGGAGGACATTTAACTGGCCCTAAGATAAACTTCATACAACACTTTTTGTTGCACCTGAGACATGCAATAAATGTCTCTGCTAAAATATGCACTTTTCATAGACACGGCTATCAAAGTAACTTTTTTCATGCATACGTGTACATATGCAGTGTGTGACCAAATATACGGTGTGATCAATTTTTTCTACAGAGTAGTAACTAACATAAATTTATCATCAGCATAGTTGCATCTTTTAAAATATAGGGAAGCAGTCAGACACCGTTAAAAGGGTCAGTGTTCCTCTCGCTTTGTGAAGTGTTTATGTCACATACTTACTGATCTAAACAGAATGTTAGTTTATACCATAAAAGTTCATGTCAAAAGTCTGTGAAGCTGTGAGAAAGCATAATCTTCGGCCTATATTTGGTATGTATATTGCTAAAGGAATACTGACACTTTAAACACAGTGCTGAATTTTTACAAGGAAAGTGAATACTACTATTTTCTTATTATTTGAAATTAATATCTTATCTCATACAAACTACACTGTTTCAGAGTTCCTGTGGTGAGTTTGCACTATTGTTTTATTGTATGGACCATAGTGTCACTAGTAGCATGTCAATCACATGTCAAAAAAAGGTCAAATAATTTTTTCTTCTATGCTTGTGTGTCGACAAAGCTAAACATCGTGTACATAGTGTACAATGTTTGTAAATACTGGTTTCACACTAAGTAATTCTATTTTGTAAACTGAATATGGCTATTTAATTTATTGTGAAAATCAAATCTATTGTGGTATTTAAAAATGGAATGGATTAAAATTACCTATATGTGCAACTGCTTTTCACCTTTTTGCTTGATGTACATCAGTGTGGTCCCTTAGCCCAGGCAGATAACTTTTAAGTGTGTGAGAGAGAGCTGCATGCACAAACTTGGTTTCTAGACAGTTGAAAAAACTGATGCACACAATGAAGCCAAGTTTATTAAAAAACACATCCACCTGGGATTCTGGTGTAATGCACATCTCAAAGACCATTATTGCTGTTCTGTTGCAGCACTTTGCTATAATTAATTCAGTTGCGGTAGCCCGTGAGGCTAAAGAATGACTGTAAAAGCCTACTGTAACCAGGTAAACTAAAAAAGCAGAGCTGCCATTAAAATCAAAATGACAGACAGGCAAACAAGACTAGAAGAGTTACAGAGATTTCATCCCCGAAAGCTGGTGATGTTTCAGAAGTCAAAGAAAACAAATGTGATACTTCTGTTTTTATCTAGTAATATATGCACCTGCTCCAAACAACCAATCACAATGTGGTTATTATTGGTGTAAACTTATAGCTCATGTTTCCACTCAGTAAGTGACAAGAAATTAACTCAAGAAGTTAGTATCTTCATACTTTATACATGATATGGCTCTTAAAGTTTCATAAGCAAAAAAAGTAAAAGCTACTGAAAAACTGTCTTTTAAAATCAGAAAAAAGAAAACAAAAAGAAAAACCAACCACTTCAAAAACAACATTTAAAGATGGGGACATGGATTTTGGAAGGTAACCAGAACATCTGAATATTCTGAGCTAAGGTAGCAGTGTAGCTGGTGGTTCAGATTACAATAAGATCAGGTTTTCCCTGTGTGCTGTTTATCTTGCTTAGTGATTTGGAAGCATTGGTTTTCTTTAAAAAGTGGGGGTTTTCCATGAGAGATTGCTTCTTGTCTTGCTGTATCATATGTTCTAACACTGTGAGCAATGTGCCCTTTCTCCATGCTGCTTTGGAGCCTTGCCAGCACAACACAGTAGAACATATGTGAAATTTTCCACAGTACCTACAATACTACTCACTATTTTCTTGTATGAGAGCCACTTATCCCACTCATATCTAGACATAAAGGCTAAGACATATAACTCACCTAAAGAGTGTTCAATGAGGAGCTTTTATCCAGTTTAATGTTTTCATCTTCAGGCAAGTATACCGATTCCAGGTGAGTAAATGGATTCCAGTCTTTGGGTGACACTTACTGTCTTCACATAGTCCTGGCTACAAAGTATAACTGAAGACTGAGATATATTTTCAATGAGAGGGACAAATTAGGCCAAAGCTACCTCTAAGCATGAAATATCCATTTGAAAATAATACCTCTCTGCATTGATCAGAAAAATCACAGAGACTATGATCTATGTGACTATGCACATTCCCGTTAAAATCAGCTGGCTTAACTCCAGTTCATAATTTGCAATTTTGGAGATACACTGATAAATTTAGGTGATATGTTAGATAAATCTGGTTCAAAAAGCATAGAGGAATAGTCAGGAATATCAGGAGAAGGAAGAGGATTCAGAGGCATTGCAATATATTAAGAAGCTTAAAAGAGCAGGAGACTGATTCACTTTTGCTGAACTTTCAGTGTGACATCCTCAAGTCCCTTTGACACTATCTAGTGAAGAGAAAATTTCAAAACTGCTCTTACATAGATCCAACACACTAGCTGAAGAACACTCCTAGGTTAATGGGGATTTCACTGCAATATTCATAACCGGTTTGAGAAGTTCTGACCTTATAGTATTTACCTCTTCAAGAGCAATTTGTGAATAATTCATTTCAGCCTCTTTGCTTTGCTTCCCAAACCCTGAGTGAATCATTTCTATTCAAATTGATCGTGAGTGTTCAGACTGGGAACAACGTTCATAGCTTGAGTTTATGACTGCAGAGTGATGCACAACTATATGAAGTTGCAGCTGTTAACTTGTGGCATTTAAGTTCTCTAAAGGCAACACATCTTTCATATTTTCTGTACCATAAAATTGCAGGCTTCACAGCACTGATAAATGTTTGGATTACAACTGCTAATATTTCTGTGAATTTTTATCAGATTGTCCCAGCTGTCTAAAGAGCTAGAACAACAATTTACAGTATAATAATATATCAGAGATTAATTTGAAATTATGTTTTCAAAAAACAGTATATAGGTAGATATAGGACTGACATTTGGAGACTGGTGATTAATTTACCATTGATCCACTATACTGCCTTTTCCTGAGGAAAACAGAATAAGTGTGGTGAAAATGCGTTTGCCCTATTTTAAGGCTTTTTTTTTTTTCACATGATATTTAAAGATGCAAGAGAGATGTTTTTAGCAACATATTTTATTATAGTAATCTAAGATGTTTAAGAAGCCATGAGCACAAACTAAAACACAGAGGGCGCCATATGAACATAAGGAGACACTTTTTCTGTAAGGCTGATTAAACACGGGCACAGGTTGCCCAGAGAGATTGAAGAGTCTCCATCTTTGGAGATATTCAAAAGCCATCTGGACACAGTACTGGACAACTGGCTCAGGATGGCCTTTGTTGAGCAAGGGGTTGAGCTCCCCTTCCAACCTCAACGATTCTGTGATCCTGTGAAAATCTTCCTCACATATAAGCGAAACTTTCTGTGTTCCAGCTTTTGTCCACTACCCTTTGTCCTGTCACTGGACACTACAGAAAAAAGTGCCACCCCATCCTCTTGACATGGACCTTTTAAATACTTGTAAGTATTAATGACATCCTTCGTCAGTCTTTTCCAGGGTCAACAACCCCAAGTCCCACAGTCTTTCCTCCTAAGAAAGGTGCTCCAGTTACCTGATTACCTTGGTAGCCCTGTGCTGGACTCTCTAGCAATTCTCTGTCTCTCCTAAGCTGGGGAGTCCAAAACTGGACACAGGACTCCAGATGAGGCCACACCAGGGCAGAGGAAAGAGGGAGAAGAACCTCTCTCAACCTGCTGGCCACACTCTTCGTGATGCACCCCAGGATGCCATTGGCCTTCTTGGCCATGAGGGCACGTTGTTGGCTCATTTTTAGTTTATTATCAATCAGGACTCCCAGGTCTCTCTCTACAGAGTTGCTGTCCAGCAGTTCAACCCCCAGCCTGTACTGGTGCATGGGGTTGTTCCTTCCCAGATGCAAGACTCTGCACTTGCCCTTGTTGAACCTCACGAGGTTCCTCTCTGCCCAACTCTGAAGCCGGTCGAGATCCTGCTGAATGGCAGCACAGCCTTCTGGTGAATTAGCCAGTCGTCCCAGTTTGGTGTCATCAGCGAACTTGCTGAGAATACACTGTCCCCTCAACAAGGTCATTGATGAAGATGTTGAACAAGATTGACTCCAGAACCAATCCCTGTGGAATCCCATTGGCCACAGGTTTCCAACTCGATTCTGTGCCATTGATCACCACCCTCTGGGTTCTGCCATTCAGACAGTTCTTGATCCACCTCATTAACTCAACCAAGTCACACTGCCTGAGCTTTCTGATGAGGATGTTATGGGAGACAGTGTCAAAAGCCTTGCTGAAATCAACACAGATGACATTCACTGCTCTCCCCTCATCTAGCCAGACAGCTATGCCCTCATAGAAGGCTATCAGATTGGTCAAACAAGAATTCCCCTTGGTGAATCAGTGTTGATTCCCCCTAATAGCCATAATTTTCTTAATGTGCTTTGAGATGGCATCCAAGTTGAGCTGTTCCATCACTTTTCCAGAGATGGAAGTGAGGCTGAATGGCCTGGATGGTCCTTCTTGCCCTTTTTGAAGACTGGAGCAACATTGTCCTTCCTCCAGTCCTCAGGCTCCTTGATACTAATGAGACTTGTTGAAATCTTTATTTAGCAAGCTTGATCTATTTTACTGTAATCAATCAAATGTTAGCAACATTGAGAAAATAAAGCCTCTATAAAATTACTGGGACCTATTTTGCTACTTTGCGTGAACTTTTCAAATGGCACTTTCCTAACAGATGAGACTACTACTTAAATGTTTGTGCATCTGTCTAAGGTTCTAAGCTCAGAAATTTCATGAGTCTGAGGTTTTCTAAGTTCCACAATTTTGTTTACAGATTTTTTCAGTTTGATGCAATAAATTTATTGTTAAACTGCTGTACCTCAATCCCAGGCTGAAGTCATTGCATCTAGTTATTTTGCAGACATGATTTTGTATATGCAGCTCGTTTGTCTCCCATGCAGCTGGATTGAATGCTCTAGCAAAAGATGCTGGCTTACAGTTTAACTGATATATCTCACTGAAACTTTATCAGGGCTAGAGATCATTCCAGCAACAGCATATAACTGAAATGAATTATCTGCTTCCTTGGAGAAGGCCAAAGACAGAGGCATCACTGGAAGGAACTTTTTAATGAACACTTGAAAACGTTCAAGGCCCAGCTTCTCCTAAAGCAGCTAATACTCAAGCAAGGATCATCCAGAAGCACTGTTTGCTAATGACAGCCTTACAAATCAGCACTGCTGGTTTTGGTATAATGACTGAGAAGCCTGGAGTAAACAGGAAGTTCACAAATGTTCATTAAGAAGAGGTCAGGAGTTCAATGTTATAGCAACTGATGTCTTTGCTTTCATTTCAAATGAGATTAAATGGTATTTCTTTTCTGTGTAAAAATAACTTTGGAAAACAGATTTGTAGAAGCAACCTAACATTCCACAGTCGTTTAAGTCAACTCACCTGATGCCTGCCAAGGTCCTAATCTTCCTTCCCATACAATATGTTCCTTCCCTCTCCTTTGCACTGACTCTCGTGCTTACCAGCTCCTTCCACATGGATCTGCTGCAGTTTAGTATGCAAGCAGAAGGCTTAGCTGTCCTAAAAATATGAGTAACATCAATAAAACTGTACAGATCAGAGCAAAAGTCTTTTCGAACCATGATCAGCCAACACCTTGGGCAGGACATAAAGAAAAGGAAAGCATGAAGACATTTACCGGTTTCCATGATTTGTAGTTGTTTGATGTTTCCAATGAGAGAGAGCAGTCTTCAGATGTAGCAGCACTGAGTGCCTTCCTCTTCTGTGTAGTTAATTAGAAACCCCTTGAACCCACTGACTGGGTGCTCCTGGGCTGCACTCTAAATTCTCCAATGTTATCAATTTGTAAGATGTCTTAAGTGAATCAGAGTAATTTGGGTAGAATCTTCAAAATCTGACAATGAATGTAATGATATGGTAATGGTATTTTCTTTCCTAATTTACTTAAAAAATGGTATTGTTCATTTTACTAATTTCCTTCAAAACATACTTATCCTACTATTTCAAACTTACTAGAGATCCCTGAGCAGACTTGGTCCTCAGATTTATAAGAGACTGCAGAAATAGAGCAAATTCTGGTTGTTTTTTTTTTTTTAAAGAGCTTCTTTTCAGAGAAAAGGACTTCAGAGAAATGCTTTAAAGAGAATTTTAATATTGATCTCAGACATCTTTTGTTATTGTTCTTGTCAACTCTAAGGACACCTGCTGTCTACTGTGGAGTAGTCAGTCAGTCTGCTGTTTACCATGGACTATAATGCTGTTAGTCTTCTACTTCAGTGTCACTATTTAGAGTCTATCGCGTAAGATTTACTTCATGAAGGAAAAAAAACTGTGTAAACTCTCAGACTGCCTTATAGGGCTTTAATTTTGTCACTGAAGGCTCATGCATCTCATACATCTTACTGAAAGTGCAAGATACCCAGGTTAACCATCATGCTACCTATAAGTTGATTTTTCCTTTGTTTATGGGTTTCATTGAGGAGACGTTTTACATGTGCTATTACATAGCACAGTGATCAGCTCTGTCTAATCTGTTCTTTAAAGCCTGATTTACCTTCTGGTAACTTTGAGGCAGACATAATAAACCCATCTTCAGAACTACCAGCTATCACTAACTGCACTTTCATTTCTAGAGAAAGGATTTTCACTTTTTTCCTGCAACAGTGCATCAATTAAAGTGTCAAGTCCTTAGAGAACATCCATGTGTTATCAATCTGGATATAGGCCTTTTTCCCAGGGCTTGAATTGACAAGTGAAAGGAAAGCACAAGAAAAAACTAGAACACCATCGTCCATCTGCTACACCATGCTTAGCATATGGTAAATAAGATTACCTGCTGTTCTGAGATCCCTATTAAAACTGGCATGGTTTAGGAGCTGATGTTGACCAAACTACCTGAGTCTTTTTAGTTTATATGTAGCTTGCTTTCAGTTCGGTTTTGACTCCATTCAACTTTACATCAAAGTTCTCTCTCATGGTGCACAGTGATCCACAGCTCTCCCTGGAGTGAATGTCTTGTGAGACAGAAAAAGAAACATCAGCAGAGGCTGTCACAGTCTTTGCCTCTGTGACTGCAGAAAAAGACTGTGGTATGATGAATTTGATTCTGCCAATGTCCTTGTGATCCCTACCTGATTCACTCTAACAACTTTCAAAATAATCTCCCTGCCAGCAGCAGTGGTCACTACTTTAGAAGGTTAACGCTTCTGTGAAAATGTCATGGTTATCGATCAAGACTCAGGCAAAATATGAAACATCCATATTTTGAAGAGATTGCAGTCTTTTGATACAGTACATGTACTGTACATATAATACACAGCAAATCACAGGACATGACAAGGAAAAAAATATCACTTTGAGTCATCTGATGATATGCCTCAGACTGATTAAATAAACAAAAAAAAATGACAAATTCATGCACATCTTACTCCTGGCCTTAATTGCAAACAACTGTTTTGTAATGTATGAGGCCTTTGCCATCCAATTCCTTGGTTGATTTTCTACCGATGAAAGACTTTCCACTTCATTGAGCTGTAAAGGCATCATTTCTATTCCAAACCCACGGAGGCAGAAGAATTAATTTACAGTTCCCTACTATATGAAAAAAATGATAGGCATTTCATAGAAGGTAGGACTAGCAGCATCACTATTACTAACTTCATCTTCAGAAAATTGCTCCAGCTGTTAAAAGCTTCTAGCACTAGTAACAGAAACAGAAAAAATAAAAGAAATAGAAAAAAATAGAAATAGGAAAAAAAAAAAAACCTTTTTACTTTGAGTGGATGTGGTGCATCAGATTGCCTTGCAAAGAACTAGCCCAGACCTGTAAGGCGGGTGAAGCAAAACCATCATTTGTCTTACATGAAAAGTGCCACACTTGCTATGCATTGAAAAGGCCAGTCTGAATTTAGGAGATAAAGGAAATAATAGTTTGGTTTTTTGTTTTTTTTTTAATGTAAGTGAACAGCAAGTCCAGTCTTCTAAGAGGTAGCCACATGTAATTAGCTATCAGTAGTAACTAGCAATGTATACCCTATGCAATGGGCAGCTACTGTTACACCTTCAGGTTCATTTAAATCTATTTGTTGTGAAGGCCCATAGGATTAACTGGAGGAAAATCTTGCACTCAGTGCTGATTAGGCCCTGATATCATGGCCTGCCATTTTATCCACTGATAGAAAGGGAACAAATACAGGTGTTTATACAGGTTCATTTATATTTAGGATCCAGTAAAATTTACTTTTGCCAAGCCACACAGATTTTAAAGTGCTTTAAATTGGCATTGAGTATTTCACAGTTGTCATGTTCACTTCCACTTTTGACAGATATTAAAAGAAATCCAGGATACAGCTACTCAGATATGTTATTAAGCCTCAGAGTTACTTAAACACTCCAGATTTCTATTTTTACCAAATTTTAATGGATTAGAATAACAATGACATAAAATACTTGATAAATAAAAGTAGTAGCAATGCATTTTTACTTCACATAAAAAAGTAAAAATAATCACAGGAGCAGGCTAAAGTTGTAGGTACCTTCTCTTCCTGGTTGTTCCTAAGTGCTAGCCTACAAAAGTCTTCATGCTAGCTTTCTTATTCAACCCCAAAAGTGCACTGAGCTACATACACTGGCTGTTTCTACTTGCACCATGACTAGGATGTTCTTTGTATAGATGAGACAACTATTCAAATTCCCCCAAGCTGAGGAAACTCTGTAATGTAGGGTAACCATTTTGCGGAACAAGTACAAAACAGAATCACTGGTGAAACAAGGTTGCATGTTATGAACGTTTGCTAGATTTGCTCAGCACTAACTGAGTCTCCTCAAGAAGCCTAATGGATAAAGTCTTAGAGAGGTAAGATGCTATGCTGATGTTTCTGGCACAGAGTGTATTGGTTGCTGAATCATCAGAAGGCACTGTCCTTACAGTAAGAGTAACCTAGCACCTACTCCTAGGTTACAAATTCTGCAAAGTGTTTACAAAGCTTAGACATTGCTAAAAACAGTCTCCAGTTACCCTAAATGTCTTGGAGAAACATGCTTGAACTAGAAAATCTCATTTGTGAAACCACCCTCTAGGTCTGCAAGACAGCAGTCAAAACCATCTAAATTTATGAACACCATAGAAGTCTGCGCAGTGAAACCTACACTATCATTGTTTGTAGAAGAGATATTAGAATAACTACTCTGCAATATTTCATCTCTGAATAGTGAATTATAGGGCTGACATTATACACATTCACATGGGATGGGGAAACCTAACTACTCTGACTAGTTTGGTGAAATGGCCAAGTGGAAGAACTGCTCTGTTAGTCACCAAGCAATCTTCAAACCTAGTAATGTATTAGGAAAACAGCATTAGAGTTCTTTTGAGTAACATTGGTGATCTCATTTCATTTCCTTTACAGGGCTTTATTAGTTACAATTCAGCATATCTGATATCCTCTTAACTTGCACAGCTTTTTGTGTAATCAAGCTGAAGGTGCAGTAGCACTTTTTATTCGAATAATTCTAGTTTTTCTGCTGCAACATTTTACAACTGCCTTCTGACAATCTAGGAGCTCATTTTCTCCCACAGAAATACAAATCAAAACCAAGACAGGCAAAACCTACAGGAATGAAATAACACTGTCCTTAATTTAGAAGACCCTGTTTGCCACACCTATAATGAAAATCAATGACTTTTTATACTGGGCATGACATCCTATGGTATAGAGTAGACCTTTGGCTAATTCAGGTCTGCTGTTCTGGCTATGTTCCCTCCCAGCTTCTTGTGTGCCTCCTCACTGAAACTGAAAAGTCCTTGACCTGTACTAAGTGCTACATAGCAACAACTAAAACATCACTGTGTTATCAACTTCATTCTCACACTAATTCCATAACACAGCCCTGTACCAGCTACTAGGAAGAAACCTGGACAAGAAGTCACTAAATTTCTAGGGGGGCAGAAAAGACAGCTCCATATGTCAAACCAAAGGTCCTATGAGCATAACTGACAAAGGTTATCACTCTCCTAATACAAAATATAGGATAAATTGATGTTGTGGTTTAGGTACATCCAGGAACAAAAGACCACGATTAGACTCAAGTACCACAGACTAAAGAATTCCTAAAGGCCAGGGAGGGCTTGATTGCCGCTTATGGACGAGGACAAAACAGACCGGGCTACTGGGCTTAGGGAAGAAAACAGAAAATAATTTGATCCAACGCCAAGTAAAACATAACCATAAAACCCCAAAACATAACAAACAGAAAACAACACAGAGTGGTACAATGATGAAGAGCACAACCAGTCCTTTAAGATCACCTTCTCCCCACCTCTCCCCTCTTCCCAGGCTCAAAGACCTGACCTTCATGTCTTTATCTCCTCCTCCCATGAACAGTTCAGGGGGGCAGGGAATGGGGGTTTCAGTCAGTCCTCTTCCAATGGCTCCTGCCCCTTGTCTCTCCTCAAGGCAAGTGGGCTCCTCTCCAGTCCTCCCTGCTCCAGCGCAGAGTCCCTCACAGGCCAGGCAGCCCTACACAGGCTGCTCTGACGTGTGTTCATCTCAAGGGCTCCAGCTCCTCTCTATCTCCTGTGTGGGTCCCTGTGGCCCACAGTCTCCTGCCTCCTGCCCATCTGGGCACACTCATCTGGAGTTGCTGGTGGCTCTCGGGCCTGCCATTGCCCTCCATGGGTTGCAGGGGTACAGCCTGCGTTCTTGCCACGGGTTGCTGAGGGGTCTCTGGTATGTCGCTCCTCCTTCCTTCCTCCTTCTCTGACTGTGGGGTCCACATGGTTGCCTCTATTTTGTACCACTCCTACACCTCCTCCCAAGCATTTCAAATTCCTGTCCTTAAATAGTGATCACAGAGGTGCCAGATTGGCCCAGCCGGGCTGGAGGTGGGTCCAAACCTCAGAGATGAGGGAAAGTCCAAGAACTCTTTACTGGGTCTGCACTGCAGCCCCATCCCCCTGTTACCAAGTGAAAGCATCTCCTCTCAAAACCATGACAACTGACCACTTAAAAATGAGTTCATCCCAGTTGTCAGCTCAATGTATCAAACTAAGGGAGTTATCTGCATACATTTTGAGCAACTCTTAAGCAGGTATGGCCAATCTGTGACTCTTGACCCCCATGAATTTTACTCAGGAGCAGTTTACATACATATTTCAGGCAAGGATTATGTTATTTTTCCAAGTCAGGGATGCTGTTCTGCTGCAAGATACAAAAGAATCTGCAGAAGTTGTGCATGAGAGATTTTACACACTAAACTAGCCAACTGGAATTGTCCAAATGAATCATTGCTATAACCCTGCAGCTTGTATCTTGGAAGGAGAAATAGCTTCTTTATCTCAGAATAAAAGACACAGAAAAAACTTGGAGAAAATAAAAGTGATAGACAAAAGGCACTAGTTTCTTTGGAAGGCAAGGATACGTAGAAGCAAGCACAGATGTAATTTGACAAGAAATAGGAATAAAAGTCTGTGGCTCTAAGTATGAAAAAAAAGGAATTGAACACAAGAAAAGAGAAGAAAAACAAATCAGTTGCCATATATGAGGACACAATATAAGAGATGGAAATAAGCAAAACCATTTATTGCCAGTCAAAGTATTTAAGAAGAATTAAAAAGGCTTTTGGAGGCATATCAGTGAACGAAAATATACAGAAAAAAACTTGATAAATAGACCAGGACATATATTCAACAATGAATGTAAAAATACCATGCAAAGATCTGAAAATAAAATTTTATAGGAAAAATAAGAACTAAAATAAACAGAAGACACATATTGTAGCTTGCACTTTCTGATAGCTTTTTCTCCAGGTATATACCTTTACCCTATAGGTTATGCAACTCTACATACCCCTGAGTGCCTGTGCGAGGTTTGCGCTACCTGATGAAACTGGCTCAATTCTGCATCCTTTTGTTTGTGTGAACAAGGGCAGAGGTCCAACAGCACAACTATTCTGCTTTCATAGCTAGGAATAAAAGAGTCTACAAAAGTCTCATTCTTTCTTATTGTAAACAAGAATGACTTACCTGAAGTGGACATATATTCAGTTTAATCCAAGATTTTTTTTTCTATTTTCCCTTCTGTAAGTAGATCAAGATATTTGCTTGCCCAGCTGAATGCCCCAGTTCAGCTGTGAGGGCTGGGCTTCCTCCCCTTCTCTCAACAACCTCCCAAACCTTCCTGCCCTCAGCTCACCTCTAGCACAAAAACCAAAAAGCATCTTTCACTAGTGGATACTTACATTTGAATTTCCTCAGCTTGTGGAAGCTGAAGTTTTGGTATCCACCTGCAACTCTCACCATCAGGGTTTCACGGAACAGTGTGGCAGTGTTTCACATGGATCTCTGGAACTGCACCTGCCTCTTACTTCTCTGATCCCAAAGTGCCTGCCAAATGAGGTTCATAATTAGGTCACTTCAAGCTGTTACAAAGGCAAGAGTAAGCAACATAGACCTTAATAATAGTAGCTGTGATAGGGTACTGCTGTGTGTCTGCTTCAAGCCGCCAAATCTACCTAGAGAAATGGAAAGATATTTACTTAAAAACTAGTAAAAAAAAAAATATAGTGCTAAGAAGTATTGCAGCTCATGATTTTTTCGAAGGGCATTTCTACTGGAAAGCTCATTGAATTGGACATAATTTCAGCAATGCAGCTTTTTAACATGATATCTTAAATACACTATTATTTAATATTAAGTTGCATTTTTAAACAGAGAATTTTAAATATCTCCATGATGCTTAATATTTCATCAACATTGATGAATGTAAAGGTCCTTCCCTGACTGTTTCCAGATAAAGTAAAAATTGGTAAGAGAATAAATTGTCCAAAAGTTAGGTACTGTTGACCAATGATTGCATTTTATTGTCATTTTGACCAAAAATACATCATTGGTTTATTGAACCTAACAAAACAAGAGATGATCAAGATCTGTTTCTATGTAAAATTGCTCCATTGGTGTCAAGACCATTTGCATTATGTCTCCTTCACTATCACTGTCCCTCCTTCCAATTTAGTTATCTGGTAGTACACAAATCCCCTTTACGTCATCTGTAGGTTGAGTTATCAGGATCTAAAGTAGTTTTCATAGCTGTCCAGGGGTTACTATATTTCTGCTATTTTGCAAATGTCTTCAGCATGTGCTTGTACATAGCAGCTATGCTGACAAGACTAATTTCCAAGCTTCTGGTGCCTCAACTGGTTTAGACACAACAGGTACACTTGACATGCTGGATATTCAGAATCCTCAACTCAATGGCCAGCATCCTTAAATCATGGCTGGGTCAAAATTGCTTTGCTGGGTTGAAATTTCTAGACCAAAAAAAAAGGTTCATATGCTCTAGAAGAATAGTAAGTTCATCTGCTTCATTAAGAAGCCTCAGAACAGATCCCACAGAGCACACAAAAGAGATTTGTTTGATAGCCCCGTTGTCTGAAAACTGCTGGGAACAGCACCAAATAGCCAAGTGCAGCATGAATGTTCTACAGTTACTAGGTAAGTGCAGGACAAAGCAGGACAAAGCAGGACAAGAGAGAGACTGATCTAGTCTTCATGCCCTTTTCAGTCCTTTCCTTTTTGGCTGATTCGTGCCACATGGTCTCCTGTTAATACAGAACCAGATTTCAGATTCTCAGGCATTTTATTTCAGTAAAATGAGCCAAGAGTAAGGGCATAGCTGTCATAAGCAAGGTTTCTAAAAGCAATGGTAGTTACTAACTGGTCAAAATTTTGGTGGCAGTTTTTAAAAAAAGAACACTGAATAAAAGTTCAACAGAGCCCCCTGAAGACTGAAAATGGATCCGTTTAATGTCATAATTAAGACAAAATCTTAGGAGTATTCAAGAGATTATAGAGCAGTTAATCTAACTTCTTTTTTGGTAAAGCATTAAGTACCCTTTTTTAGAGATCAGATGGGAACACTGAAAAAAAGGAAAATGTCTTGATTTAAGGGTTCTGTTCAGCCTGCCTAAAGAGAGGCATAATCATATTTCACTTGCAAAGGCAATAAAAGGCAGTTGACTCCCATTAATCTTGAGTAAATCAAAAGGATACAGATAGTATAATTAAAATTTCAGTGAGGGCATAACAAAATTTCACAGTGGTCATGAAGGCCTAAGAGCTATGAGAAAAATGGAAGAAAATTGTCTGGTATTAGGGTAGTATAAACTTTTAACAATGATACCCCTATGTATATCCATACAGATTTGCTTATTTAAAGCTACAAAACAAATTATTCCTGTTTCACAAGATTTATATTGGTGCCAGTTTCTAAACTGCAAATGAAAATATAGGAAGACTATTTTTACAGATGGCTTTCCCACTTTCAAGAATATATTTTAAAAATTAGAAAAAACATCAACAAAAATCTCAAAACAAGCAGCAAGTCAGCAATTGAAGAAGCAGCAAGACATTTTTGAAAATACACACAAATATGGATTTTCATTTCTAACCTTAGGTGTTCAAGCTAGTAATTATTGCCTTTTAAGAAACATATGTATGATCGCAAAGGCTCACCTTACTATTAAGATTCTGCCTGAAAGTGCAGGCTTTATGGGTTGAATATCTGACACTGCCTTACTCTCCCTATATGACCTTTGTCAGGTCACTTGTGTCTCAATTTCTTCTTAATAAAGTGAGAATCATGTTTCTGTGCTGTGTAGAGGTTATACCAGGTAAATTCACTAATATCTGGGCCTGACAGTGCACAGTAATAAGGAGCAAATAAATTAGATATGTATCAGAGAAGTCAGTGGCAGCAAAAATCTTTGTGACAGAAAAAAAGAAATCCTAAATATGTTTTTCAATTTTCTTTTTCCTTGACATTTAGAGTTGCTGGACATTTACCAAACTCCAAAACATTTTTAAGCTTCAGTAGCTTAGCTTCAGCCTGATAAGGTAGCAGATGCCACATGAGAGAAGACAACTGTTCTGCACTCTTGCAGCATTTGGTAATTATGTGCAAAACAACCTAGATGTGCAATCCCTAAAAGTCAAACCATTACCTCTATCAGCTTCTTGAGCTACTCATGGAGGCAGTGAGAGTGTGTTGAATGAATTTACCTTGAAGTATGCCTCCTCAGTGAAATATTTGTGTTTGTGTCTGTGTCTACAAGTGTGTGTGTGCGCATCTGTTTCTGAATCTACAGATTCATAGCTACATTTTTTTTCCTCAAGAAACTGGTAGATAAAGCAGTAACAGAAAGCTCATGTTTCTGTAACTGAATTAGACCCAGATGGTGAAATATTATAAACTGAAAAGTTCATAAGGTCAAATAGACATATGTTTGAAATGCCAAAATGTCACATTAGGTCAGAAAGTGTCACCACAAAAAGAAATACACAGGAGTATTCCTACTACTTTGCAAAAGGGATAGGAAGGAGATAATGATCCATCACTGATACCTTCTGCTTTCTGTTCTTAGAGGTCCCAAGCTACAACTGGTTCTAGTCAATAACATTGATTTAGCTGGTGGGCATGGCTGACTGGGATAGCTCATACCTCAGAATGGAAGTGCTAACACTTTTAGCTGAAGATTTACACTCCTGCTAACTTTGTAGTAATTTCAACTTTCCTTCTCATCAGCTTGTTTTACCAATGTCAACTTTTCATCATTTGTCTGTCAGATACATCTGGCTTCCCTGAGGTAGTGTGCCATAAACTACACAAGTGTCATTATCCCCTTTGCAGGTGGTTCTACTTTAAGAATTTAGGAAAATATTCTTGTATTCTCAGTCACAGTTACAGGTGCTTTAGAAGAACCAGATCTGAAGAATGTCAGGGTCAAGAGAGGCTCCACTGATGCTTACAGGATCTCTTTCCCATCAGGCTCCTTTTTCATGTGTAATTGGAAATGCAAGAGAGCTCCTTTTCATGGTGGCTCTACCACCACATCAGTAGGTGGGGACAGTAAAGAATGAGAATATGAAGTTATCATGTTTGCAACTAAGAATTTGAAAATTCTTTGGGATATCAAAGGCTTTATGGCCCCTCCCAAACAATGACTTTGTCGCTATTATGCCATTTAAAGCAGGTAACTTGAACCAAAGCAAGGATGATTTAAAAAAAAAAAAAAAGGTAAATTTGGAGAAGAGAATATCATTCTTAGCAAAAGAACATACACAATGCTAAATATTACTTCAATACAGCATAACATTTTTGCAGTTGCAGTTGTGGAATCTATCATCAATCTTTTTTCTTAATGAAAGCAATGCAATAAAATGTCTGAAACACATTCTGTGGATCAATCTGTGGGAAATATAAAAGGAAATATACAATTTTTCTGGATAAAATGCTACCAAAGTCAAGTAGTGACAAAAATCAATAGTAGGACTGGCCAAAATAATTTATTTGGGAAAAAACAAAACAAAACAAAACAAAAAAGGCACATATTTATTTGCATTAAAAAAAACCCACAATAACAAAACCAAAAAACCAACCCAGAAATGTTCTAGGTTGTACTACAACACAAGTAATCTCTGCAAAGAGGGTCTGGGAAGAAATAACTAACATATGCTACGAAGGAAGTTATAAGTATAGTCTGAAAAATAATTGAGATTTTATCCAATTAATTTTGTCTGAAGATATAGTCACCACTTGAACCAAACAATGCATCCAGAAGTATCAAGAAAATCAAGTTAAGTAGTTTCATTCTATTCTATGTACCACTGTGTAATGGTCTATTTCTGCTCATCTTTGAACAATTCAAATATGAAGATTGGCAGTAGTCATAAGATGTAGAAAAACAGCTCAAATATTTTTCAGGAATCTTTTACAACATGACTAGTGCATAGTTTCATGAGGAGAGTACTAATACACAGAAAGACTACATGTTTATATTGAAAGTAAAACTTATTTATATTTTTCACATTTGCACATGTAAATCTAATTTGTACAGTACACCTAATGAACCATACATCTGCAGAAAAGGAACAATTCATCTCTGTCTGCTGCCTTTTGTTTCTGTTTGATTTATGTTTGTTTGCAAGTGATGCTAGATTCCCAATTGCTAGGTTTATTGTTTATTGATTTTTACTATTATTGGGCTTCACATACATACAGGATTTCATGGTCCAGAGATTTTTACTAAATGTGCAATGAGAACTGTACACAGTGACCTTTTTCATCAAAGTCAATGAAATACCAAGGAAGTAGGGCCAAATCCTAGGTATTCTGGGACTGAAAGTTCTCAAAGGTCTCATAGGTGGGATTATGAAAGTGTAATTTTAAAGAATCGTGGAAAAGAATATCAAACTTTGTCCATGCTGCATATGTACCATAGGATAAAAGCTCGTAAATATCTGAATGCTGTAGCCAGCTCTACTAATGTGAGCACTTAACGTTGATATGCTATTTTATCAGCCTTCACCGCAGACGGCCGGGACCAGACTAGGTCCAGCTTTGTGCTGCAAGAACTTTAGTGCTGTCATCACAGAATCTTTTCATGTTTTTACTTACAGAGAGTTGACAGGAAACTTTACTGTTCCATTACAGCTGTGGAAAGAATTGTCCTAGGCCTGTAAAGTGTATCCCCAGTTTAACTGCCCTCAAGGGCATCGTTGGTAAGATCTTTCAACAGAGCTCATGTTACTTTTTCAATAATCTGCACAAAAGACATTCAGGATCTTGAGGCTGGAGAAGACTAACTCGCCATTTTTTACAACCCAGTAATCAAATTAAAAGTCTCAGAAAAGTTCACGGGTAAGAAACACAAAAAAGATTTAGTTTACTGATAAGAAAGTCTTCAAGAGTTAGGTCATGCACCTACTTAAGAATAGTTATAGAGAAAGCTAGACAAGCAATTTATCATTTCTAAATTATTTGTCGAAGAAACAACTGATGCCAGGAAATATTGACAAGTGTGGAAGAGCACCAGGTTCAGCAAGACGCATCCTTTACAGGCAACATCCTATTCCTGAGTATCATAAAGAGCAGAAATTAGAAAATGTTGTCTAGGAAAAGGTGAAAAACAACTAGTAAAGACTAAGTACCATTTCAATACAGTTTAAGGAAATAATAAACCATTATACAGTCATATGTAATTCTATCTGTATTCTGTAAGTTTAAAGAATAAGATTGGGGTACTAGAATGACTCATTAAAACAATGGCAGTGTTACAGTAATAAGTGTATCCGGAATTCATTATAAGGAAACTGATTTGTTGAGCACTGTGGCTACATCTCTGAAAGTAATCTAATCAGAGTCAGGTCTTAGTCTAGAGCACTGTCCATATTACTAGCACTCCTGATGACAAGGTAGTGATTTGTAGCAACAAGCACTCTCTAGATAACTTATTTGTTAGTACAAATGTAGCCTATAATACAAGGGTATGAAGCACACATACAATCTAGAATATGTCTAAGTTAAGATGTATGTCAATAAAGGACACTCTCAGCCTTTATTCTCAGGCCTAAGACAAAAAGATTCTCCCTTCATTTTGTTAACTTAACTTTGGCACTTTACAGTCCCTAACAGATGAAGTAGAGGGGTCTCAGCCTTCTCCCACAACCTAGACACTGTTGGCTGTGCTCAAAAGGAACACCAGAAGCATGTTTAGAATTAAGAGTGGCTCAACACAAAACAGATGGCAGAGCTAATGGAAAGAGCTGCTTTGGAGATGGAGAAAACAAAAATCCCTTGGTGGAGCCATCCCATGCTGAGAAACGGGGATAAGCAGCAATAAAGCTACCTTCATTCGATACTATGCATATTCACAGACTTGTGTGAATCTCAGCTCAAGAATGTCAGCACTTTATTGAGATAGAATCGTAGAATCATAGAGTCATAGAATCATAGGGGTTGGAAGGGACCTTTACAGATCATCTAGTCCAACCCCCTTGCAGAAGCAGGTTCATCTACATCAGGTCACATAGGAACATGTCCAGGCGGGTCTTGAAGATCTCCAAGCAAGGAGACTCCACAACCCCTCTGGGCAGCCTGTTCTACTGCTCCACCACCCTCACAGTAAACTAGTTTTTTCTTATATTTAAGTGTAAGTTTTGTGCTCCGGCTTCATCCCATTACCCTTTGTCCTGTTACTAGATATACTAGAAAAAAGGGGTGTCCCAACCTCCTGACACCCACCATGTAGATATTTGTAAATGTTAATGAGATCTCCCATCAGTCTCCTCTTTTCTGGACGAAACAGCCCCAGTTCCCGCAGCCTTTCCTTGTATGAAAGATGTTCCAGTCCCCTGATCACCTTGGTGGCCCTGCGCTGGACTCTCTCCAGAAGTTCTCTGTCCCTCTTGAGCTGGGGCGCCCAAAACTGGACTCAGTACTCCAGATGAGACCTCACCAGAGCAGAGGAGAAGGGGAGAAGAACCTCCCTTGACCTGCTGTCCACATTCTTCTTGATGCATCCCAGGATGCCATTGGCCTTCTTGGCCATGAGGGCACATTGCTGGCTCATGGTTAGCTTATTATCAATCAGGACTCTTCAGCAGTTCAACCCCCAGCCTGTACTGGTGCAGGGAGTTGTTCCTGCCCAGATGGAAGACTCTGCACTTACCCTTGTTGAACCTCATGAAGTTCCTCTCTGCTCAACTCTCAGGCCAATTGAGATCTCACTGAATGGTAGCACAGCCTTCTGGTGAATCAGTCAGTCTTC
Organism: Colius striatus; assembly: GCF_028858725.1. Taxonomy (NCBI): domain Eukaryota; kingdom Metazoa; phylum Chordata; class Aves; order Coliiformes; family Coliidae; genus Colius; species Colius striatus. Next base: position 51,788,100 of record NC_084760.1, on the reverse strand, counting down.
CCAGTTTGGTGTCATCAGCCAACTTGCTGAAGGCACACTCTGGACCCTCATCCAGGTCATTGATGAAGATGTTGAACAAGACTGGCCCCAGAACCGATCCCTGTGGAACTCCACTGGCAACAGGCCACCAACTAGATGTGTGTAGCAGCAAGCTCACATTCCCCCTCATCATCCTTCTGCTGCTGATGTACTTGAAAAATGCCTTATTACTGTCCTTAATTTCCATTTAATTTAATTCTAGAAGGGCTCTAGCCTTCCTAGTTGCACCCCTGCATGCCCTGGCACTGTTCCTATACTCTTCCCAAAAAGCCAGCCCCTGTTTCCACCTCTCATAGATGGCTGCTTTCTGCCTTGAGTTGTCCCAGTAGATCCTTGTTCATCTATGGAGGCCTCCTACCTCCTTTTCCTCCTTTTTTGAGCATTGGGACACACTGATCCTGGGCTTGGAGGAAGTGGTATTTGAAGATTGACCAGCTCTCATTGGCACTTCTGTTTTCTAGAGTCATACCCCATGAGATCCATCCAAGTAGATCTTTGAAGAGGCCAAAGTTGGCTCGCCTGAAATCCAGGGTCACGGTCCTGCTTTGTGTTCTGCCTCTTCCACACAGGATCTTGAACTCTAATCTTGTGGTCGCTGCAGCTGAGGTTGCCTCCAACCTTTACATCCCCAGCCAGACCCTACTTATTTGTCAATACTAGGTACAAACCCTTCCTTGTTGCTTCCTCGATCACCCAAGAAAGGAAGTTGTTGTCAACAATCTGTAGGAACCTCCTGGACTACGTGTGCTTGGCTATGTGGCTCTCCCAGCAAATATCAGGGTGGTTGAAGTCCCCCATGAGGACCAGGAACTGTGATCGTGAGGCAACTCTCCGCTGTTCGTAGAAGGTCTCATCCACTTCCTCCTCCTGATCAGGTGGCCTGTAGCAAGCTCCAACAACAATATCACCTTCCTTGACCTGCCCATTAATTTTTATCCATAAGCACTCTACCCATTCCTCATCCCCTCCCAGGCACAGTTCAGTACACATTAATGTATACAAATAAAGCCTAGAAATACAGTGCTAATTATCACTCAATGCAAAACATCAAGCCCAGACATCTAGAGTTCAGTCTGGGGCTATAAAGTCTACACAAAGCTGTCTTTGAGGTTTTCATTTCAATTAATGCTGTGCTGTCCTTCTTTTTGTCAACATTGGCAATATCTACCATGCTCTGGAGTGTACACTGTCCATTAGCTCCATGGGTACAACTGACAGTACCGACTACCACCAAGACACACTTCCTGAAAGAAAATGACAGCCTTCAAAGCTCTTACAGGACCTTGGTGTTGACCATTTCCACCACTGTAACAAGCAGTTGATGATGAGCTGTTCTTCAAGCAGTAGCTTCTACTCCTACTGAGCTTTGGTTGGAAGGATGGAGAGAGCTGCTGCATTGTCCAGAAGGGAAATTCTTGCTGTAGTAGGAGCAGTTTGCACCATGATGAATTTCACAAATCCAGTAGAAACTGGAACTGCTGCCCCAACAATACATGATGACTGTGACAGGTTGCCATTGAGTAGGTGGGTAGCTTTTGATTTGTGCATTGGCAAGTGAGCATTTCACTTTTCTTTTTCTCCTCCTTTTGGATATATTTGCCTGAGAGGCAAGATTTGTGATGCTATGTAGTCCTGTGAGTCTGTTCTGTTTCAGCCCAGTAACCTTCTTCTGCCCTTCATCGTAAATCCTTCCTCATCACAGCAAACTGTGTTTGACTATATGCTCTGCAACAGAAGAGTGGTGGTAAAGTGCATCTTTAGACTTATGACTGCCTTACACTTGTATATGGAAAACGAGTGAAAATGCATAAAAGTAATAGAGCATATTCAGGTTGTCAGAAGTTAAGTTAATCTTGTTGCTTTTATTCAAATAGAAATAGATATATCTTAAAGAAATAAAGATCTCTTTCTCTTCAGCTTTACTGAAGCTCAGTGATGCCTAAATCCTGCCCAAAACAGTATTACAGCAAACACGTGACTAACAAAGGCTATAAAATTACTTCAATACTGTTTCAATTGTATTGCAGAGGATGTAGAGGAAATTCAGTGGTATCATCATTTGTGGCTTTCTTATCCAAATACAAGGATTTTTTGTTATTTTGAAATTCAGGATAACAAAGATGATAATCCTTTAGGTCTCAATTTTTATCAAATTAGTCTGTTCCTAAGCATTAAAATCACATCTGGGAGGATAATCTATTTAAATTTCAAAGGCAGTAAGGTTTCTTGTTGTAGTCTTGGATGTCAATAGTTTTGTCCACTCTTAGAGTGCAATTATAATTACCTGTAAAAAAGCCGGGGGGAGAATCTCTAAGTAAAAGAGAAAGATGTTCCAGGAAGAAAAATTACAGCTTGAAGATTCTGTCTTACTATGAGAACCTCTAAACCTGCAGCTTAAAATGCAGTACTATATTGAAAAAGACCAGGGTTAGTACTCCGTAAAGAATCCGTAACACCTTTGTACCTTTTTCTTACAGGCTGAGATGAATAACATTCCTTAAAATATAAAAGATTTAACTGACTCTTCTTTGTGTGCTGTAAAATTTTATTTTTTTTTTAAAAAAAAGTTACTGAAAACTTCTATTCCCTGGAGAGTAGATGGGGACTCCTTTAAAAATAATATATTCACTCTGGGCTGGGAAAGGCTGAGAAATTCTGTGCATACAAGGAGCATAAGCTGAGAGAACAGGAGACGGTTGACCAGTTGTGCTGATTACAAAGTTTTGCTGTGTACTAATTGAAGAGGGATAGATGGAAAAGCTCTGTATCAGATAGAAAATTAAGCTTGTTACATATGAGTGAGAAATTTATTCTTTCATTTGAATATCAGCAGCTCTAGAAAATATTTCTTTATTTTTTAGATTTTTTCCTTCAGTGGGTTTCACAACTGAGCTGTTTTCATAAACTGGAGCTCCCCCTCAAGGAATACAATGGGAAACTATTTTTGCAATGAGAGGCAGATTTCTCATTTTGACTCAAACAATCCCATTATCCTAACCTACAAAATCTTAGAGATTTTCTTCAGTGTATTCCTTCACTTATAGATGATATACAATATGCTAAGTAATTTCATGTAGAAACGTGGCTGTTCTTAAATGAAGAAACCTCAGCCAGAAAATATCGGAACATTGATCCAAGTGGCTTTGGGGACTTAAGTATGAGTTTACTCAAACTACAATTCTTGTACCAGAAAACAGCTGATACTCACACTCTGCTGTGGTCCAAAAAGCCTATGTTTTGGCTGAGTCCCTCATACTTCAGCAAAATTTACATGGAGCTCATAACAAAGCACCTCTCCAACAGCTCCACTGCCTGCTGTATGCCAAGGCAGTACATGCAGAAGAGATGACAAGCCTGAAAATATCCAGTGTCAAAATGGGAGGGCAGGGGAGGACATAGGACGACAAGTTGTCTGCACTGTCAAGGAGGTGTTGTGAACCTCAGCCAGCAACTAAGCACCATGCAGATGCACACTCACTCCTCCCCTCCCACAGGATGGGGAGGAGAATCAGGAAAAAAAGTAAAACTCACGGACTTAGATATGAACACTTTAATAACTAAAATTAAATAAATCATCATCATAACAATAGTAAAATAAATAAAGAAATAGTAGTAATGAAAATGAATGTAACAAAAAGAGACAGAAATGAAACCCAAGGAAAGTAAAACAACAACAAAAAACCCCAATAAAACTCCAAAACAGTGCTGCACAATGCAATCACTCATCACCTGTTGATCAATGACCAAGCAGTGATCATCACTTCCTCTCCAACACCCCCGAGTTTATATACTGGGTGTGACATCCTGTGGTATGGAATAGCCCACTGGTGTTTAAAGAGTAGAGTTAAAGATTTACAAATGGGGCAACTATGAAATTCACAATTTGGGCAACAATAGGACTAGAAATGGAAAGTCCTCAGGAGAATGAAAAGTCCCAGAACTGGATACTCTTAAAAATCAATGCTGTGGTCAGCTATCGTTTTAAGCAAGATTTATATCAAGGTTTACCAAGAACCTAGTGGTAGCTGACAGGATAAGGAACGGACCACTAGTCACTTTAGATTATTATAATACTAAGAAAGACTCCTTTAGGATGATATTCCACATATAAATGTGAGAACACCTTAATATAATGAATTGGGTAGATATTTAGACATGCACAGAAGGATAATTCATTATGAAATCATAAGTGATCAATCTTGTATCATGATCTTAGTTATTATTCTCTATATAAGACCTTACTCATTTTTTGGAAGGTGTGCAGGATTTTATTAGTTGCCTAGCATCCTATTGTGCAGAATAGTAAGAAAAGCAACTCAGTGTATTGATTGGTTTCTTGCACACCCGCTAAAGAACTCTCACTAGGGACAACATCATCGGCTACTTTGGATCAGCTGTCCCAGCCATGCTTCTTCATAGCTTTTTGTGAACCTCCTTGCTGGCAGAACATGGGAAAGTGAAAAATCCTTGACCTAGGATAAGGGTTACTCAGCAACAATTGAAATATCAGTGTGTTATCAACATTATTCTCATACTAAATCCAAACAACAGCTCTGTACCCAGCTACTGAGAAGAAAATTAACTATCTCCCAGCCAAAACCAGGTCAGAGGTGTAGGACACAGTGTCCAGAAATACTCTATGGTTTGGTCAAAACTGTGGAAGGAATTCTTCCCAAGACATGAAGACCCTCATAAATCTTACAGCCTTAAGTTTTGCATTTCTTCACCTTTGACTTCTCTGATATAGACATTTTGCAGTATAGAGAAAGAAACTCAAAACCTATCAAAACCATAGTGTATATCAAACAAAACCCAGTACAAAATTATTTTGGAGTGGAGGAGAGGAATGACTTGTACATGACAATTGTTAGTCATCTGTCTGAGTTCATTACTGTAGTAGCATTACAGATTATGATATCCAAACAGGGAATACTGAGAGAGAGAAGGAATACCTAGCACCAAATAGCTACTAGTGTCTTTACTACTGAGCAGGTGAACATGAGTGAGATCATCAGTATCATCAAGAAGGGGACTAAACTTCATTCCCTTCTCAGGGCCTCTAGTATCCCCAGTGTCTCTTCACCTTGACTTGTCATAGGACCAATCACACACCTATTAAACTAAGTAAACTATATAAACTATGTATTAAACTATGTAAATCATGCTTATTTATTCAACTGAAACTGCAGAGAGGATATAGCCCATGTAACCAGAGGCTGTCCTGGAACCTGCTGTACCTACCTACCTGTAGGTATGATACAGTTGTAGACTCTCACTCTTTACAGGTACCTGAAGGAGAGTTGTAATGAGGTGAAGGTCAAACTCCTCTATCCAATAACGAATGATGGGACACAAAGAAATGGATTCAAATTGTGACAGAGAGAGAGGTTTAGATTGGACAGTAGGAAGAATTTTTTCAACAAGAGGGTTATTAGGCACTGGAATGGGCTGCCCAGGGAGGTGTTAGAGTCACCATCCCTAGAGATATTCAAAAGATATGTAGATGAGATGCTGAAGGATAGGATTTAGCTTAATGATGGGTCTGGCAGTGTGAGGTTAGTGGACTTGATGACCTTAAAGGTCCTTTCCAACTATGATGACTCTGATTCTAACAGAAAAGCTGGTTTTGCTCTGTTAAAAAAAAGATGAGTAGCAACTGTCTGAAAGTAAAATAAGCTGCAGTTAAATGGACAGAAGGGATTTAATTGATTTATGTCAAATTTAGTTAATTATTGTTCAGCTGGTGCAAACAAAGCTCACAAGAATTATCTTAATGCTTAATATGACCCTCCACCAAAGTCAAGGCCTCAGTCTACTTATCAACTGTAATGTTACTCCTTTTCTATAATCATCCAGCAGAAAAACCTCTTCCCTGGTTCTTCATCTCTTTTCTGTTGTGCCAGTATTCACTCTCAGGGTCTTGGCTACATTCCAAGTGGTACCACTTTGAGGTGACAGCAGAAGCTATACTGCTATATATCTGATAGTCATTTTCTGCCCACTCACACCTCTCTGAGAAAAAAAGGGTTGCCTGTCTTAATGCTATAGCATCTTGGATTTGACCTGAGTGAGAAATCCAAATGCTTTAAACAATGCAAGGAGACATGGAAAGAGTGCTCAGCAGTCAAGCATGTCTTTACTCAAAGCTACATGAAACCATACATCATACTTTTAAAAGAGTGCAATTACAGTAAGATTTTTTTTTAAATGTAAATTAATTTCTGCAAGTAGAGATCTATCACTGGCCTTAAAACAGTAGAAATAACCTGTATACAACAACATTGTATGCTTGATGTTTTTTTTCCTACAGAATGTTTGCCCTGATTCATTTTACTAACTTCCTGTTAGCTAACTAAAACTTTTCCTTCTTCACCTACAGTTTTGTTCCCATGCATATGAAACATACAGACTTTATCAAGAGTCATGTTACATTGTCATTATATCTCATTTTCTCATTACTGATAGTCCCTGATTTGGTACAAACAATGTGCAACTAAGCAAATGCAAGCTTGTAACATCCAGGCTGCATCATAAATTTCTATTCACACAAGAAGAAATAATTCTGTGCCCTGTGTCATCTGGCTTTGTGGTTTTCAAAGGCTGTAGTATCACGGGCTGATTAATGAAGAAAGGAAATATGCAGAAAATGTTGTTGGTTTTACTATTGCTGCCCCCACCAAAGTGAGTACTTTTTATTTGTCTCTGTAATGAAAGGAAGACTTCCTGAGGCCCAGGTACATTAAGAAAGAATGTGTGCATTGGGGGTCCCCACTGTGTGGTTACTCTCATGTTTTTAGGACTTTTCAGATGGCTCACGCTGAATTAGACACATAAAGGAAGAACTAATCCTGCTGATTCAGAAAATGAGACAGTGGGGATATTTCATATGTTTCCCATTACATTTATATTACAGTCTGCAAAGGCTACAGCTCTGAATATATGTTACTTGTCTAATTCCCATTGAATTCAATAGGAGTTCAAACAAACTGGATGGGGATTGTGGGGGACCCTGGTGACGGGAAAAAGAACATTTTCTATATTATTCAAGTATTTAGAGTCCATATCTCAGTGCTTTGAGTCTCATCTATAACTAGGCTTCAGAATAAAACTGAGAAAAAATTTACAACCTTGTTCTCTAATACGCCTTAAGCTTCTGGTGATGTGCCATTAAAATTAAGAAACACAAGGAGAAAGTTCCATTATAGAGCATCAAAGTTCAATTTAACTGCAGACCATATGCTCCAACATCACCTATCTTTCCATATTGTTAACTAAAGCACTAGCATCAGCTTGATTTGTTGAACAAATAGATTAATTAATCTAAGAGAGACGTTATAAGCATCCCCATTATCTTCTATTCTGTGCATAAAACAGAGCAATCATGATGTGCACTTATATTAAATTTTGTCAATAAAATATGCTCGCTTGATATTGTAGGCATTTGCATTTTATATACTTTAGTTACCATCTGCTAATGGTAATTTAATCATTCAATAAATAACACTAAAGAGAGTAACATTAATGAAGATTGGAGAATTTTTTAATATAATGAATAATTTTTGGTTTATTTCTGAGAATTGCAACTGCAGCCAGCAATAAAAAGGATGATCCATTAAAACTAGAGCACAATAATGAAAGTTGTTGTTATGATTCTGGCATGGTGGATGACCAAAGGGGATTGTAAATTCCCAGAGTGATGACTTTCTCTACCCTTTACTAAGAAATAATGTGTGAATCATTATTCTGTAGACAGATGGGACTACTCTAGAGAGCATGTGATTGCATGTTAGTGTAGCAGAAGTTTCAGGAGGTATTCATAGCTTGGATAACTACAACGTTTCCATCAGGGCAGGAGGAACTGAGATGTGACCAAAAAGAGTGCAGGCTTTAGATCCCATCTCAAAAAGGAATGCTTCTTAAGGTGGGCACTTAAGGCCTGCTCAATAGTTTACTCTTCTTGACTAATAAAAACATTCAGATATAGGCATTTGTTTATAGACTTTTCTTAATAAAGGTATGCCGAAATATGCTTTTAGATATTTATTTGCTACTTAAGAGTTTAATTTGATTTTTAACTCAGACCTACAAAGCATGAAAATTCTTTTATAAAGCTCTCAATGTACATTGAATAGGATGCTGCTTTCTGAATTAGAACCCAGATTTTTTTTTTTAACTAAGACTGCAAACTATTCTCTTAGTAAAATAGAAAAAGGCCAGTCTTGTTCAACATCTTCAACAACAATCTCAATGAGGCGACAGAGTGTACCCTCAGCAATTTCACTGATGACACCAAACTAGGAGGACTGGCTGATTCCCCAGAAGGCTGTGCTGCCATTCAGTAGGATCTTGACCGGCTTGAGAGTTGGGCAGAGAGGAACCTCATGGGGTTCAACAAGGGTAAGTGCAGAGTACTTTGCCTGGGAAGGAACAACCCCAGGTGTTGCACCAGTATAGGCTGGAGGTGACCTGCTGGAGAGTAGTTCTGTGGAGAGAGACCTGGTAGTCCTGATTGATAATAAATCCCAGCTCAAGAAAACTTTTGGAGAGAGTCCAGTGCAGGGTCACCAAGCTGATCAGGGGACTGGAACATCTTCCTTATGAGGAAAGGCTACAGGATCTGGGGCTGTTTAATCTAGAGAAGAGGAGACTGATGGGGGAATCTCATTAATATTTACAAGTATATAAATGGTGGGTGTCGGGAGGTTGGGACATCCCTTTTTTCTATTCTTGCTTGTCCATCTGAGCTTTAGAAATCTCCAAGGATGGAGGTTCTGCAGCTGCCCTGGGCAGTATGATCCTTGATTTAACCACATTCATTGTGAAAAATATTTTCCTAATTGGAATTTCTCTTCTTTCTCTTTCTTCACTCCAGTTTGCAAACCTTGCTCTTTTGTTTTCTATATAACCTACTATGCAAAAACTACTATTTTTTCTGTTTTCAAATTATCTCCTTTAATTTTAGAGATTGTTATAGTATTTTTAATGTGGTGAGAGCTGCCATTAGTTCTTTTCCTCTTGCACAAAAGTGAGAGGATGTTTCTCTGTTATGAATATTAAAGGCAGTGAAGTGGTCTTTGCTTCCATTGAGGTGGAAATGTGACTATAATCTCAGTCTTCGGATTATCTATAATCCAAGATGAACTATCACAGGAAAATTAAATATGGAACCAGTGATTTATTTCTGATTGAATGTGACTGATTATGGCTAAATAATTTATTCAAAATCAAATTTGCATATTGAGCAATGTAGGCAGGTACAGGAATATGTAATATTAACAAACACTTTGTATGAATGTCCTTTTGTACAATTCATGAACAACCTGTTGTAGCAAGTACAGAATACTGAAGACTCTGGGTCTGGTCTGTACGTGCTTCACTACTTGATGGTCAGTTATCTCGGACAAGGGTGTCTATGCCCAGGATGGGTGAGTCTAGCTCAGCAGGCTACTTATGCCAGTCTCATCTGCTTTATTTTGCTTGAAATGTTTCCATATGAATGAGATTCTTCTGGGAAAGACATTTCTTGTTATTTCTTGTTATCTTTTCTCACTCACCCTGTAACTTTTTGTCTTTCAGTCAAAGATCTGCTAAGTAATTTCTTGTCAGTGAAATAACCTTTTTCCATCGATTGATGCCATCCTGCTATAAACCCAGAAAACAATCACTCATCCATTCCAGAATCTTCAGAAGTAAGTAATCAACTATTGTATTAAACAATCTATTTCTTATCAACTTCCAACACCTCTGGACTGAGGCATCATTTTTTTAATTCTAACACTAAAATAAAACAAAATAAAACATATCATCATTGTCTTGAGTAAATGACAACTTCTCAGGTATAGGTTTCTGAGACACAGCAGAGAAAAAGGGAAACAAAACAATAGACAATTGTAGGAAGAGTGCAACAATAATGTAAAATGTTGTTTGCCAAAGAAAGACAGATGATAGGGAAAAAAAAAAAAGACATGAAATGATGTACTGCAGAAAGTGTGCTTAGATTTTGGCTCACATGTCAGACCAAAGGTGGACAACAACGGAAAGAGAATAATGTCCAAGGAATTCTTCCTGGATGCATGTAGCACAATCAGGTGCCAGAAGGCTTAAGGCTACAATGTGCCCTCATGGCCAAGAAGGCCAATGGCATCCTGGGATGCATCAAGAAGAATGTGGACAGAAGGTCAAGGGAGGTTCTTCTCCCCCTCTATTCTGCCCTGGTGAGGCCTTATCTAGAGTACTGTGTCCAGTTCTGGGCTGGCTCCTCAGCTCAAGAGGGACAGGGAAGTGCTGGAGAAAGTCCAGCGCAGGGCCACCAAGGTGATCAGGGGTATGGAACATCTTTCATACGAGGAAAGGCTGCGGGAACTGGGGCTGTTTAGTCTAGAAAAAAGGAGACTGACGGGAGATCTTATTAACATTTACAAATACCTACATGGTGGGTGTCAGGAGGTTGGGACATCCCTTTTTTCTATAGTAGTTATCAACAGGACAAGGGATAATGGGATGAAGCTGGAATACAAAAAGTTCCACTTAAACATAAGAAAAAACTATTTCACTGTGAGGGTGACAGAGCAGTGGCACAGGCTGCCCAGAGGGGTTGTGGAGTCTCCTTCCTTGGAGGTCTTGAAGACTCATCCAGATATGTTCCTATGTGACCTGATCTAGGTGAACCTGCTTCTGCAGGGGGGTTGGACTAGATGATCTCTAAAGGTCCCTTCCAACCCCTACCATTCTATGATTCTATGATACTCAGTATTACTGTGTCTGTGATGGGTGAAAAGAGCCTGTTGAGGGGAAAGCTAGTGCAGCAATTGCAGCTCTCCAGTAGCTGTTTATCTCTTGAACAGCAGCACAATTCTTCACTGCAGTCTATGCTGGATTCAAAGTCCATGTCCAGCACAGATTGGGTAGATGTGTGTCATGGTTTTGCGAGTTGCCGCTTTTGCTTGGTAACAGGGGGAAGGGGTTGCACTTCAGGCGCAGTAAAGAGTTCTTGGACTTTGTCCCAACTCTGAGTTTTGGTCTCACCCCCATCCTGGATGGGCCAATCTGGCACCTCTGACATCACTATTTAAGGATGGAAATTGGAAATGCTGGAAGGAGGTGGAAGGGAAGGACAAGATGGAAACGATCTCAATGTTTTCAGTAGAATAGGCTGCCCAGAGGGGTTGTGGAGTCTCCTTCCTTGGAGGTCTTCAAGACCTGCCTGGACGTGTTCCTATGAGACCTGATCTAGATGAATATGCTTCTGCAGGGGGGGTTGGACTAGATGATCTCTAAAGGTCCCTTCCAACCCTACCATTCTATGATTCTGTGTCCACGCAGACCCCGCAGTCATGAAAATATAGAAGGAGTGATGTTAGATCAGAGACATCCTTGCAGCCTGCGATGAGAAGCAGAGACCCCATGCCATAGGGGATGAGAGTTGGAAGCTCCAGGTCAGAGGGAGAAAGCAGTTTAGACCCAACCCACAGAAAATGAACCAGGGTTGCAGTGGCCCATCAAGAGTGGCCTGTGCAAGGCTGTGCGGTGTGTGGGAGACCCCAAGCAGGAGCAAGGAAGGGCTGGTGAGGAGAACTTCTACCCAGGAGTGCGATAAGTGGCAAGAGACATCAAGGACTGACTGCATCCCTCATTCCCTTCCCCTAATGCTGCTTATAGGAGGAGGAGGAGGTAATGACATGGCTTAGGGCTCTGAGCCCGGAAAGAGAGAAAGGATGGGTGAAAGGTGATCTTAAAGAGCTGGTTGCACTTCCATCATTTGCCCTATTCTGTATTATTTTTCCATTGGCTGTTTCTGTTTGTTATGTTTTAGTTGATGGTAGATTAAATGAAGTTTTGTTTTCTTCCCCAAGCTGAGTAGCCTGATTTGTTTTGTCCGAGATCATAAGCAGCAATTAAGCCCTCCCTGTCTTTTGGGAGTTCCAGGGTCTGTGATACTTATGTCTAATCATGGTCTTTGTCTCTGGATGGGCCAATACTGTGACAATGTGTGATGGTTGTGGTGATATTGACTTTGCAAGGCTCATTGTCATGGTGTTCCTGCTTTTGCCCCATGATTCCTGCTGCAACTGCAGTGCCTAGCTTCTCGTCAGCTTCAAGAGATGCTCAACACCTCAAACCTAAAGACTCCTGATCTTGTGTTGGATAGTGACCACTTCAGAGAGCCCTACTGGACCTGTAGACCTCTAGCCTAGTGCTCCTGTCCCTTCCTTTTGCATATCTCGGCTTACAGTCTGGCCGTGGTGTGTGTGGATTCATTGCACTGGAGTGCATGGGATAAACAAACGCATCTCCATCCAGTGTGCTCTGTCTCCTGTGCTGGCATCCAGGTGAACCCAGGATATCCTGCACTTCATTCTTCTGCATTCAGGACAGAAGGATTTTGGGGATAAAAAGAGCTCCACTGTACAATGCCCCCTCTTATTGTTTGCTAGCCTATTTCCAAGTCCTTTAGCTACTGTAGAACTGCTTTGGCAGTGAATAGCTTCTGCAGTTTTCACTACTTCTTAACAAAAGGGATTTAAAAGGAAGATGGTTGTTGTCCTCAGCAGGCTAATTTACCTGAACCTAGTTGAAGGGTGAAGCCAGCTATTCAGACACAGGCGAAAACGAACTGAGCCACCCCCGGTATTTCTTATAGCCCATTTTAGTGATTTCAGTTCCTATTGGAGGCGTGAAAGTAGGAGTCGGCAGCTATAAACTGCTTTGTTCTCATTATTTCTGTCTTGCTCTAAAAGTAATTTATTATAGAATAACCTTTGTTAGAAGCTGTGTCTCTATGATTTTACACAAAGCGAGTACAGCTTGAGCATCCTTCCTACATTGTCCTGACAAAGAAGAGTCCCCTCCCATGATGAGAGAGTGGTTTGATTCCCCTGCTCCTCCAGCACCTGCTCTGTCAACTAAAAGAGCCAATGAGGTTGCCACTGGTAACAGTGTTTTATTTTGGATACAGAATGATAATTTTTTCTAGGTCTAAATGTCTGGCAAGCCTATTAATTGTGTCTATTGCAGCAAGAAGTTGCAGAGATGTAGTTGTAACACTTTACATCCAAGTAGGCATCCATTTGAAATAAACAAAAACCTTCAAAAAAAGAGTGTTATGCTTAGCATAATTGTGCTTAGCCCTTCAAATCCATTAAACTGAAATATTGATAAACTGAGAAAAAGCAATTTGGAGTTAGGCAGGCAGCTTCAAGGTAGGTTAAGTATTGGACAGTTTGTCACTTTACTGTTATTTTACTAAAAGCAAAGGGGCTGTGCCAGTTGAGGATGAGTCAAGGATTTGTTTCACTGCTCTATTAGAATGCCAAGCCACAAATCAAGTAGGAAAGCATCGTTGCTGCTTGAGCTAGCCAAAAGGCCATCTGAAGGCTGAAGTCACCCAAAGTAATGCAACAGGCTCCCTTAGCCCTGTGTATCTGAACTCAGACATCTCAAGCAGAATCCCAGTGGTGCTGGAAGACTTATTTATGCATAAGCCATCAAAACCACTTATCAGGAAGAGAAAAGGTGATATTCTATTATATCTACTTCAGGAGTTCATTTGGATGGTGAGCAAACCTTGGAGAGTCAAGAGTGAACACTATGCCAAGTAAATGCATAACATGAACAGCCTAAGGGACTATGCATTTTAAATTCTGAGGATAAGGTGCATGCTGTTGTTGGACCACCTTACCCTTTGAATTAAACTTTGAGACACTTAACAGTCAGATGCATTCCTTACATTCTTAAGGGAGACAATGAACATTCATTCCTTACGTCCTCATTGCAAACTGTTCAAACAATTGCAGCAGACCTCCACTGTAGAGCCAGATGAACCAAAATATCACAAAAAGCAATTTTTCTAGAAGTGCATTCAGAAATCCAGGAGTTCTCTGCTGGACAAAATAGAGATATGTGGCATTTGGACTCTGCCAAGCCCATGCCCCATGAAGGATGATGAGTGAAAATCTTGCAGTCTGTGAACAATGGAGAGGCAAAGGCAAGAAAACAGCACCTATGGTCCTCCTCAATAGCTGAGGAGGAAGTGTTGCCTTTATCATTTACTGTTATCTGCACTTTTTGTTCTATAGGAGTTTATTTGTTATTTAGTAACATAAATGCAGGGTTAGCCTATATGGGGAAAAATGTTAGGCTTAGGATTGCTATCTCAGCCAGTGTGACTCAAAATATTTGTTCCATCTTCTGATAATAAAGGACTGCATGGTGACATGGAACCTTTTAGTGGACAAACATAGAAAGACAAAGCTGCTGTGCTTATTAGGACTGCAAAGGATAAAAAAGTAACTCATCAGCTCAGACCAAGCATTTTATATATACCTTGCATGGAAAGAAAAGTATTCAAGTGTGATCAAACAAGTTTTATTACAAAGTAATAACATATTTCTGCCATGGCATTGTCTGATTATGGATATTTAGTAATTTACTCTGGTAGTGCAAGGATTGCCTTTGACAAAACTCAGTTCTCATGATAGATAACATTTCACCTGGGATTAATGCAAGCCATTTATTTCTATTAATGTGGTTTTACAAAAGTCCAGATAGGATTTCTAGCATATTCATGCATCAATGAATAGAAAATTTCCAAGAGGCCTCAGATTTTCTTTGTTTGTTTGACTGGGAAGTGGTGCTTGAAGAAATTCACAGGAAAGTCACAGATAAGAAGAAATCATATATCTCTCAGAAAGCATGCAGGTAAACTGAAATGCTACCCCAGCTTCCTTCATAGAAAATCTGTTCAAATGTAATTTTATATTCTGTGATTATCCCAAATACTACTCAATAGGATGGCCTTTGAACATCATCTGCTTTGAAGAGTACTAATTCAGCCTCCGTCCCAAGAGCACTGACATGGCACTGTGCACATACTGGTTGTCCCAGTGAATAGCTGGGTGATGGGAGAATATTGCACCTGATTCACAGCTGTATGACATCTTCTCATGAAGTGGAAAGGTATTACACTAGCAGAGAACTGTGATGATGTAGGTTGAAGTGATAATCTCAGGACTGTACTCAAACCCTCAGCATTAAGGATCATATATTAATAATTTTTTTTCCATGCAAGATGCAGCTCAAGTTCTTAGTCTGAGATGATTAATTACTTTTATATCTTTTAAAGCACTAGTAAATGTACTTACTAGTAAATATATCAGTATCAAGGAATGTTGAAATGGCTCAGCCCACTTTCTCTCCTCTCTGTAGCTCTCACAGAAGAAGCCCAGACACCCAGACTTTGGATACCTGTAATCATGCCGATGGCTGCTGTGACAGATGTACTAGCAGCCTGTGCCGTACACCCATTCTTTAGGTGAAATGCAGTCACTTCAGCTTCTGATATCCCTTATTTCACTGAAAGCTTAAGCTATCTCAATTTCTTACTGGAATAATTCCAATGAGGCTTTTGTGGAGAAAAAAAAAAGTATATGAGAATAAAGAATCTAATCTTGACATTAAGTCAGTGTGATTGCTGCAGACTTAGTTCGATGTAAGTGGGAGAAGAAATTGGGATATAATAATTTGAAAACACTTTGAAGGTATCATTTTCCCCAGAACTCCTTTATCAGTGTCATTTGATGTGTTATTTATCCACCACACATTATACTGCAATTTCCTGACTGGACTGTGACATTTTCCAACATCCTTTCAGCATTATTGTCAAATTGTCTAAACTAAAAGCTAAAACTTTAGAATAATCGATTTTGCCAGTCTGTTTTACTCCTATCTTTGCCTCTGGACCCTTTCCAAAATCTATAAGAGACTGAAATCCATCCAAATTTACTTCTCTGAATTGTGAAAGAAAGGTAGAAAGAAACAAAAGAAGCTTCAGGAAGAAAGCTTGGTAAGTCAATTAAAAAGAAGTGCAGTCTGAAGAGGTGATTTTATGCTCTACTGCAAAAAAAAAAAAAATTGCAAAGTCTTATGGAAAGCACTGACTTTAAAGTCAGAATTGATGCTTAGGACAACAAAGACAATAAAAAATAATGAAATAATGTTTCCTCCTTCTAAGAAAAAAGAGAGAATTGTAGTGTTTTCTGGTTTGAATGGTGTTCAAAAAAAAACAAAAAACCCAATATAACACAACAACCCAAAAATACACCACTTTGTGCCCCACAGGCATGAAACTTTTTACTTAACTATGTTTTTCAAGTCAATTAAAAAATGTGCTTCGTAATGCATGGGGCAGTAACATAATAAATTCTGGGTGTAACTCTTCTGAAACAAAACCTGCAAAGATATCATCTTTATGCATGAGGCTTGGTTCTGTCAAAACCAAGGAATAATACTAACCACTGTGCATTAACACAGGAAGCCCAAAATACAATCAGTTCATTTCCTGTGTCTCTGATAGTAAATTAGTTAAGCCCAGGACAGCTGAAGTCAATTGAAACAATACACCTGATATTCATAACATAAAATTACCTAACCCTTTAAAACCAGATGGCTTCATCCAAACTGCCTATTGGAAATTTTCTGAAACCATACTAACTTCTGACCCACATTCAAGGCCTGTGACAAGTCTGGGTCAAAACTGGCAACCACTGTCAAACTGTTTGGTTTGTTGCTATAGATACAGACTTTGCAGATATTGATGCTACAGCAAAAACAAAATGCTTGCCATGCAGTCTTGCTGAACTTACAATAGCTCAGAAGCTCCAAAAAGGTTCTAAAAACCAGAACCTTGAGTAAGACTTCCTTCACTATGAGTCAGGGAAATAAGGTAGCTGGGACTGAGATTAATATCATATTGTATGGTCAATGGGTGCTGTCTGCAGGGAACCAGACTGATGGGAAGCAACCTACAGCCACCTAATATGAAACACAAAAGTGAGAGCTGTGTCTGAAATATGACCTTATGTTCAGAAGGATCTCCAAGAAAGTTCCTCTGGTTGGAACCCACAGCCAGAGCCTTCTCCTGACAGCTGGTGCTGACTGTAGTTTCTCCTGAATCTTTCTTCTAAGGCATGTCTGGAGCTACCATTCTCCATCTGTATGATAGCTTAGCAAGTAGAACACTTATGGCAGAGACAATTTCTGATGTCAATGGAAATTGTGAGCACTTTTGTCACTGCCTATTTGCTCTGTAATGCTGCATACCAGAGTTTAAGTTTTGTGATTTCTTCTTTTGTTGCAGAAGTGGTAAAATTAAAAAACAGATTCTGCAGCAGCCAGTAATGGTTGGTGGTGAGATGTGTCACAGAATATTTAGTCTCTTCACTGGGAAGCTATAATTCACTGCATGTAGACAGGCAGAGAAGGCTCTAACATCACCAAAATCACTGAAGAGGGTGCCTAGCTTAAATCCTGACACAAAATTTTCCTATGCAAGACAGTTATACAGGTGCGTAGCCAGTTCTGAAAGTAGTAAAGTTATAGGAGCGCTTGGGATACTGGAGACATTGATAAGCAAAGGCAGAAAAGTTGCATTTGTGATGATCCTGACTATCTTCTCACTCATGCTGACTGTCTTAACAGCACATTAACAGCTGCTTGTCAGTAGATCTCGTGACCTCTCCTTCTCCCCCTTTCTCTTCTTTCCTCCTTCTACCCTCTGATCTCCATTACTCTGTTCTCTTCATGCTACCTGCTCCTCACCCCATTCCCAGGCACATGACATGACTCTGGGTCTTGTGTCAATTCTTCTGCACACAGGATTCTCTTATGAGTGAATTCAGTCCACAAATCCAACACAAAATTACCTGCTGCCATTGCAAGTTTACTTTTCTGCTAACTAATATAAATTAGCTAGTGGGGGAGCCCAATGACAGCTCAAGACCATCAACATATCCTGAGGCCACAAGGAGGTGGAAGCTGCAGCCTTTGGCAGGCATGATCTGTCTTTGGAACTACACTTGCAGCAGGCAGAGGCTTTCTTCTTCTTCCACATCTTCTCAGCTACCAGAAGCCACCTAAATTCCAGATACAGGAGGGTCTGGAAGACAAAAAAGCAACATTGCTCAAATCTTTTATTGCAGTTCTGCAGAAGAAGATTCAGGATTTCCTTGAAAGAGGAGCTCTTGAAACTTGAAAGAGCAAGTATAAGGAAGAGTCTAATGCTGTATCTATTCTTGGCTCTGTAGTTCAGTTTCTCTTTTTTTTTTTTTTTTATTTAATTGATTGTTTTCTCGGTGTGCATACCTTGCTTTAAGGAAATTAAACAAGGAAGTATTGCTCAGTGTGTAATTATGAAACATGTTCCCTTCCCTAGGCTCTTCTTTATCACATGTCTATCCTCCTGACACATAACAGAGCTTTTGGGAGACTTTTAGATTCCCTGATATTTGGGACTTAAGTAACTGTCTGTAACCACTGCACTGGTTTTGTTCCATTGGCTGAAAGACAGAATTTTTCTATTGAGATTTACTGTAGTTTCAATGCTACAAAAGGAAAAAAAGAGAACTTGTGCAACCATTCAAAATTATTGCCTTGATAAATCAATGTCAGCAGCAAAACCTAATTATTATTTTAAATTATGATTCACAGCTTCTAGGTCCTAATCCTAGATACTCTAAGCATATGATGCTAAGAACAATGCTAATAGTAGATATATGGGAATATTTAAAATTAATTCAACATGTTAAATGACTCTATTTTAAGAAATGGTTAATTACTTCTACCAAATTAATTAAAAATCACACATAACATTTATTGTTAAGAATAGCCTCTAATTATTCCACAATTGCAAGCAGTATTGTGAAGAAATATGGCTTCCTATTTAGTCATTTACTGCTTGCTTCCTTTGCAATCCTCGCTGTGGAGCTGGTCATATAAACCATAAATGCATTTTGTCCCTTACATTTCTCCTGTAGAAGAAAAGTTTTTTCCTTAGACTCCTGGTTCTCTCACGCACATTGTTGTCAGCACACACATTTTTAGCCATTTACCCAAAATATATTAAAATAAGTTTTTCCTGCATCACATCCATAAATATTAGTAGTTAATATATGCACAATTTAGATTTGGCAAGTAAGCTGTAAGACATATTGGCATTTTTAAATGTTATTTCTTTGTTCTCAAGATCCTAAAGGCTTAGGAAACAAGAGAAAATATCTGTGTTTATTGCTTTTTCCCTCAGAATGAAATCTCCAGCTAATGTGGTCGGAGACATGCACCGAAACGTTGGAGGAGGATGTAACAGATGTGGTGGCATCTGCTTGCACTTTCAGAACCTTAACTAAAAACGTTCTGAGGAACAATTTCTCACATCCTTCTTAGTGAGCACCAACTTAGCTATCTATTGATAATGCTTTAAATGTCAGCATCCTTCTATCACTGCTCAACAGAGGCAGAAGAGTAATGACTGCAACATACCATCAAATTTCCCAAACTCCCGGTCCAAAAAGAACCTTAAAATACTTACCAAGGATATTCTCCTTTGCAAGCTGAGGTTGAACCAAGGATACATGAAGCTTAAACAGTAGGACTAGGCTCAGGAACTCCAACATTAATTTGGAGGGTGAGGGACATATTGATGAGACCATGGATGTGTCATTCACATGCTTGGTCATCTGATCATATGACACTACTGTGTCTAGGGAAATATTTTTAATGCTAGGTTTTCCTGTGTTATAAGTAGAAAATGCCATCAATTCTTAACATAGCTACCTTTCACAGAAATACAAATTCTTTCAAACAGAGCTGTCAAGGCAAATATTTAGCAGCTATTGTTATAAGTGGAAGAAAAATAGCAATATTTTTGTAAGTTTTCTTAAATTATTTTATAATTTGGATGTATTTTCTACTGTCTTTTTTTTGTCCTTTCTCTCTTCTTCCTTTCTCTCTCCATCTCTCTCAGAAGAAGGAAAAATCCAATAAATCTGCAACCTTGGGATTTGTATCAAACACAGACAAGTCTTTTGTTTCTATTATACATGTCTGTTAACAGCAAAAGCACTGCCAGAAGTATACTTCAAAGACTCTCTTCCAATAACTTCTTTCCGAGCTTTTCCTTCCTACTCCAAGGTCATTATCTAAATCAAGAAACAATGTTATACAGGAGAGTTGTGGTGGTTAACCTAATGATGAATACAGTTCCATAAAACTTCCTTTACAATGGCTTCAAGACTAAATACCTAACTTTTGGAAAACTATTTGGAAACTATTTGTGAATTATTATATCATCTGTTTAGTATCTGCAGGGCAAATTTGGTGGTCACTTAGTCCTCACAGTGCTTCCAGAAACCCCATAGATACATTCTGGAATTATAGCCTTCTCCATAAAGGACTCAAATTCACCCATATACATCTCACAAAGCACTGTAATATCGTCACTGCATCTTCACACCAAGTGCCATTGCAAGCATGAGATGTTCTTAAACAAACCCACAACTTATTTGATACTAAGCCACATATGTGCAAAGTCTTCAGCCTGCTACTCAGATTAAAATGCTCTAACAACAGTCTCTTTCTAGAGGAGATTTTTGTATGGCCCTAGCTTTGCCAAGGTATACCTGATCTGGTTCATTCCTGAGTTTGCTCATGTGCAGATGTCCCAGTCAGGTAGTGACACAAACATTGAGGGCTCACGAAGGGAGAAAAATTCTGTAATGAGACCAAGGACAAATATAACTGCTCAGAGTAAGAGGGCATTCTTTTACTTCAGATGAAGTGTTTCAGGACATCCAAGGTCGAGGGCAATTTGTGCAGCCTCTGTGAAGGCATAGAAGCAAGAAAAAGAAGGAAAGGAAAGGAAAGGAAAGGAAAGGAAAGGAAAGGAAAGGAAAGGAAAGGAAAGGAAAGGAAAGGAAAGGAAAGGAAAGGAAAGGAAAGGAAAGGAAAGGAAAGGAAAGGAAAGGAAAGGAAAGGAAAGGAAAGGAAAGGAAAGGAAAGGAAAGGAAAGGAAAGGAAAGGAAAGGAAAGGAAAGGAAAGGAAAGGAAAGGAAAGGAAAGAAATCAGAGATAAACTCTGGGCTGGGTGGCACTTTTGAGTATCCACAAAAGAGTGGATAGGGTACTCAACTTGCATAGCAGGGACTTTTCTTACCCATGGCCTTGACCACAGAAGCTCTATAGATGACAACAGGGAGCAAGCAGCGAGATCGCTTTTCCCACAGAGTTCACTCCTCCAATCTCTTCTCCACGAGAGTCAGCAGGCAACACTGTCTTCTGCCACCAGCTGTTCTCCACCATCTTTTCCCACTCACTTATCAGCCAGGCTCCTTCACTTAGCAGTGAGTCATGGCCATCTGGAATTTAACTCTTATTGGTCACCACATAATACATACTTCCAGAAATATCAAAGATGATGAACTAAGTCTTGAAAGCAAGTACTTGATTATACGATTTTTATGTCAGAGTAGATGATCTGTGATTATGACTGGCATCTGACAGGGTGTAATAGACATAAAAATGAGCTTAAGTAGTTTGGGTGTGAGTACGCTGCTCCTTCCACTGAGGTTTGTAAAATCTTTTGTTCTTTCTCATCTTTCCCATCCTCATTTCTTATATCAGTGTGCTTGCTAGAAGATATTGCTGCATTGAGATTGGAGTAGGTTGTGAGGAGCTGCATGAGGGGATATCATTGAATAGAGGGGTCGTGGGGCAGGCATGGTAAAAGAAAAAAGGGCTGAGGAAAGTCTTTCCAGATATATTAATAAGAGCTTCTCTTTCAGGATACTGCATATGTTAATTAACCTATTCATAGATTAAACGTTTTGTATCATCCCTTGGGGATAGAGCAGGGACTCAAGTAAAGTTTTATGGCATGTAGTCCTGTCATTTGGAACATCCAAGGAACAATCTAGCAAAGCAGTCCAAATGCGTCAGCATTTTATCTGCTCATGCTTCTACCATGTTAAGTAAAAGGAAACATAATTTGTAGAGAACATATCACAAACACTACTTTTTACACATCAGAGCAGTAAGGCAAGTATTTGAGAAAATTAATTCATTAGTTCATATGGCTGCTTAGGCAAATTCTAACACAAAATATGTTTCCAAATATCTCTAAATACAAAGACCCTGTTGATCTTTAATCCTGTCTTTTGACTCCGAGAAACTATAATAGTCTCCACCAGTGGTTTTCTTCTCCCTGCTTTTTCAGCTGGGGAGAACATCTATCAAACTTAATTAGTAGCATTGAATTGGTCACTGTATTTTCTCTTTTTTGGAAGATGACGCAGCTAGCTGTCTCTACAGCTTCAAGAGCCAGCAGGGACAGAAGTACAGCGAGTTCTTCCTGTACTACAGGATGCGCATCAAACACTGAAACAGACTTTGCCATGGCTAAAAACAGCACAATAATTAAAAAACCCAACACTTCCCACTGATGAAATTTCAGTGTTATATATATCCACTTGCTGTGACATATAGCCTCCTGAGAAAGCAATTTCAATGCTTAGAGTTATAATGAGACTGGACTTGTCTTCAGATGTAATGAAAGTCATTATTTTTCTTCTAAAAAAACAACAAGAAATGTGACATGGTTTGTTTTCTCCTGTTGAAAAAATGTCAGGTTTTGGTAAAAATCTTTATTAGTCTTTGGAAACTCCTTGAACATTAGACAATAGAGAGAATCTGCCAGTTGTTCAAAATGAAGCAACGGGGTAGAGTCTCCTCACGAGTAAATTCCCCGTCTCCTTGTTTTAAGCATTGAATCAGAAAACACTTGTTTCCTTTAGATTTTTACTAAACAAATCTGCTTCTTTCCCATCCCTGGAGTAGAAAGAAGGCTGATGCAGTTTCATATGTTTATCTTACAGTTCATAAATAAGATTCACAACATTGTGAAAGCTGCATATCACTACCTCAGGATGCTTAAACATTGTTACCTAAAAATCTAAATCAAAGGACACTTCATGGACAGCATTAAATCCTGCATTAATTCCTGACTGTGAAGAATTAGGCCATCAGGCTATGTATGATATAGTAACCTGAAGTTTTCGTATTGTCCATGACAACATTAAATACCTGAGCATTAATAGGAGATTTAGTTCTGACATTTGCTTTTCATGTTAGAACTAGAGCTTTTGGTTTCTGCTATATTTTGCTTTTAAATCCTAGGTCTCTTGGGAGACAGAAGATATAATTAGAACTGTTAAAATTTTTGACAGAAATACAGTAGCAGAAAAGAGCACTAAGCACTCTCAAAATAGGTTTAGCTTTTTAATAAGTTTGGCAGTGGAAGTAAGTAGTTTGGGAATCACTTGGAATGTGATCACTTGTCAAGATCCTCAACTGATATAAATAGCTTCAGTGCTAAACCAGCTGTTTGCATAGACATTTAGGATCAAGTAAATCACATCTGAAGAAGAGGAGGAAAAAAATGCTTGATAGAAGCTAAATAAAGCTTAGAATTTAAGAATTCATTCTCAGGTCTTGAAACAGCTTTCTTCTGCATCTCTGATTAGATCAGTGTATCTTTTTGACTAGCCTCATCTCTTCAGGCAGGAAGCATTATGGAAAACTTAAAATACAGAAGTGACTGCCTAACAGGATACTTTGGAATTTATGATGCTGGGAAGAGCACCCACCTGGGGTTTGAGATATGAAAGAATCAAGCTAGATTTAGAATCAGGGTGTATATATAAAACACAACTAGTCACAGCCTCTCAGCTATGAATTTGCTAAAGCAGACTACTTCCTTGCCATTCCTTCTGGTCACTTTAGAGGGCAAACCTTCTATTATGCTGTCTTATGCCATCACATTTAATTTTTTTATTTTTCTTAGCTTTGAGTCCAAGAGACAGTAAGTATTACTGTAATATCTGAGTACTCGGCAGATCCGACTCACTGTATTGCTCTTACCTTTGGACAACACTGATCCTCATAGTCTTCTCACTGGTGAAGCACCCTGTGGCACTTCCCACTCCTCTACCTGTCTGATCTTTGCCTAAATGGCATTCTGAAGTTTGTGTCAAGGGACCCACTGTCCTGCACAGAAACCAAGGAAGGGACTGAGGACATGAGGATGGTGCATGAAGGAGACACTTTACTTGGTCCAGATGGCCTGCTGTTGGGGTGCACAGCCAAATCTGGAAAGTGGAAAGTGTTATAGGGACTGGTAAGGCAGATGTGGTCATGCACACCCTCAGATAGCCTTTTAAGATGTCTGTTATTTAATCTTTATATTGAATATATCATGGGCTAAAATTGATTAAAAGCAAATAAAAGGGTATGGGCTATTTAATGGTGAAAAAGATATAACAAAAACTTTTTCTTTTTTTTTTTTTTCTGCAAGAACCTAAAAGTTCTGGTTTAGTTTGTTCCTTAGTTTGTTCCTCAGCCACTTCAGTACCAAGAAACATGCTTCAGCCTGCCCTTCAAATGCTTGATCTCCCTGACACCACTTGCATGTATATGACATTCCTGAAGAAATCTGCTTATCAGGTGAGGTAAGGTGAGGGAACAAGAGTCTTAGTGACGTGGTTTAACCCCAGCTGGCAACTAAGCTGCTCTCTCATGTACCCCCTCAGTGTGATGAGGAAGAGAACTGGACGAGTAAAAGTGACAAAACTCATAGGTTGAGATACAGTTTAATAGGTAAAACTAAAGCCATAAACACAAGCAAAGCAAAACAAGGAATTTGTTCCCCACTTCTCATAGGCAGGCAGATGTTTAGCAATCTCCATCACAGA
Organism: Colius striatus; assembly: GCF_028858725.1. NCBI lineage: Eukaryota > Metazoa > Chordata > Aves > Coliiformes > Coliidae > Colius > Colius striatus. Next base: position 51,763,486 of record NC_084760.1, on the reverse strand, counting down.
TAACAGTTAATAGGGAAGACAAACATCATCACTCTTGAGCGTCCCTCACTTTCTTCCTCCTCCAGCTTTATGTACTGAGAATGATATTCTGTGGAATGGAATAGCCCTTTGGCTAGTTTGGGTCAGCTGTCTTGGCCATGTTCCCTCTCAGCTTCTTGTGCACCCTCAGCCCATTTACTAGTAAGACAGAGTGAGAAGCAGAAAAGGCCTTGGCTCTAAGCACTGCTCAGCAATAACCAAAACATCTCTGCATTATCAACAGTGTTTGCAGTACAAATTCAAAATATAGTCCCATAGCTACCGTGAAGAAAATTAAATCTATCCCAGACAAAAGCAGCATGCTTGGCAGAAAAATAAGTTTAGGGACAGCATATCAACATCAGTGGCTCCAGGAAAAATGATGATAGAAAGGTGTATTACTAGTAAAAGGACAAAATATGCACAGTATATGTAATACAGTATTTTCATCTGGGTATATTATGATATAGATACATTATGATACAGACAGTTACCAATAAATCACAGGTCCTAAAACATTAAATTTAAATGGTTCCTAGAATGTAATATTAAGCTGGGTCAGTAAGGTAAAGTGTATATTTTGGTATTTGAGAGAGATAATGATTCCTTTTTCAGTGGGCTTCCTTAAAAAAAGATCACAGTTGCTTAAAGCTTCTAAATTATTACCTTTTTTGACTATATTTATCAGAAGTAACAAAAAAATCTTCCTTCAAGACCCATTTTGTAAAAATGCTTTTGCTCACCTTCGCTGCTGTTCTCTGACACTCAGGTTTGCAGTGCTGAAAAGAAATGCTATGGTACATTACACCTGTGATATATCCACGCTACGAACAGATGAGGAGAGAAGGAACATTCATGACTTCACAATAATGAGATTGCTGATTCACAGTCTGCTGGTAATTCCTGCACAGTGGAAATAAAGCCTAAAGAGCATTGCCAAGGATCTCATCTGCATGTTGACAACTGCATGTCTTCTCAGAAGCATCCCTCCTCAGGTCACCCTGTTTGGTTTTTAACCTTGCACCGGTATGGCTAACAGAACAGTAAGCAGTCTTGTCCTCTGAGCAGTAAACTGGCTACAGGCTCCAGAAATCCATTCATTTTGTCTGATTTTATTCAGTGGCAATTTATTCATTGCCAAGACTCAATCAGATAGAAAATTCAAACTGATAGGTGCCAGTTATATGGGAAGTTTGCCTCCATATACCTTGTTTCCTAATTGATACAAATAACTATATGGATGCTGCTTTATATCAGATTAGTCTCCAAAGATTAGAATCAGATTAAATTGAAGTTAACCTATTGCTGTTGAATTGATGTAGTGTTTATACAGTACCTCACTACAGTATAAATGGGGTTTAAATTCGATTTAAGATAAATTGGTGCATTTTCCTTATGCAGATACAGTTTTATTTTAATAACACTTCACCTGGTAGACCTGCAAATGGTAGAACTAGCACTGGCAGGGTGTTGCATTGATGGCCAGTGGCTTACTGGTTTTTGTTTGCTTGAGATATGAAGGTTTAATCAAGAGGGATAATGAATCATGCAGAGACGAGAATGTCACACCAACTATGACTTGTTCAACCCCTGAGACAGTGAAGAAATAAGAAAGTGGTTTATGGGTTATAGTAGTTCAAGACTCACTCTTCAGGAATTGCTGGAGAACAGTGGTACTCCATACACTGCTCATCTGTGTCCTCATATACTCCTCAGCTGGGGACTTTCTACCAGCAGGCTTTTTCCAACTACCAAGGTAAAATTTACTGAAAACACTTATCAGTGTTTGTCCATGTCAATTTCCACAAATTAGACTGCTGCTAAGAACAGAAACATTTAACCCTAGCAATTTGCAAGTGTACAGAGCTATTAAAACATCACTTATGGTTGACAAGGCTTATCTGCTACTTTACACAAGTCTACCTTCCACCCAACTTCATTATTCAGCTCAGAAGCAGACAGGATAAAGTGGGCACCAGTAAGTTATGAGTACTATGATTGACATAGAGGTCTGTGGCCCTTGGAAATACATTGTGATGGATATTTACTTTTTTTATCTATGCTTTTTTAATGTCATAACTTGCTGTCAGATTGTCTTTTAGAAAGAGGTCTATCATTCCTCAAGTATTACTAGATATAGAGAATATCACTCAGTCATGTCACCAAAGCCTAGCACAATTTAAACTAATCTCTCTTTGCAAACAATGAGCATTGGAAGATTGTATATACCAGATACTTTAACAGTCACCAAAAAACGGTATTATAACTGCAAAAGCTAGTGACAGCCATCTAAGTTCTTATAAATGTTTTGTTTCTTTAGGTTTGTCAAAGTTTTAAATACAAATAGGAAAAGTTAATTACATTACTCATATTATACTATACCTAGCACTGCATATTTCTTCCAATCTACCTTCCTACTTCTAATAACATTTTTTAAATGCAAGTTTTTAAAAGAAAATATTTGAATATTGATGATTATGTGCTTTGAAAACGTTACATAGCCAATTTTGTAAAGACAAGCATTAGAGCTCTTGCATCATACCATCCCACTTTGCAAAAAAACTGCATCTGTGTTTCTGTGCTGTGTACTGAAGACAGACTTTTCATGGCCATCAGACTGCCAGGCATGCCACTGCACAGGGAACCAGTTTCAGGCAAATATAGAAGAGATTTGATGGCTGGCTACTGCTGCCCCAAGCAGAATACACTCCGGATGTATTATGTTTACACACATCACCTAGAGATGAAGACACTACAAGAAGAAATGACAGGCATGTACAAAAATATACTGGTCTACCACTTAAACTGGTATCACTGCCATGTTTTACTATTAACATAAGGAATCATGAGGAGGGCAGGTTTCCTTAGCTCTCAGACCAACAGTAATGGCCACTGTATAGAATTAATAGAAAATCTCAATGATTCTTAGTGTTTTCCAGCAACGATTAAGGAAGAGTACTCACCAGCCTATCCTCTTGAAATTCAAAAGCACTCAGTAGATAGCAATATTGCCAGTGCTTATTGCATAAACAAGCAAGTGAGAAAAGCTGAACCTCACAGTTAATTTTCTATTTAGCTCTATTTATCTGTTTTTTCTTTAATGACTTTGACATTCTGCATAAAGTCATTTCATTAGCAAGGTATCTGAATGATGAAAGCTGTGTTTCTTTCTTAGGAAAACAGCCCCAGAGTCTTATTTACTGTTACACTTTCTACAACTCTTGGAAGGTCTACATATGTCTTGAGAAAAATACTTTTTCCATGTTAACTGTCTCCTGCATGGTCAAGAGAATGTTAGCATTACTAGACAATGCGACAAGTCAATAGTATTGTCTGTGACTTTCCCCTTACATTTACGTACATGTGATTACCAGTTTCTGGCTGTGAAAACTGCTAAAAGGTAGCATTTGAAAATACTTTTCACAGATTAAAAAAAAAGTTGAGGAAAATGAGGAGGAGTATGGCCAGGGTTAAAAAAAAAAAGAAAGAAAGAAAAGGATGGGGGTGAGACAGGCTTGGGTTATACTTAATGGTGCCAATGATACCACTCTATAAGGAGGTAAATTAATAAACAGATTTGTGTGTATCTCTAGGTTAAGCTAGTTTGAGGAGGCTTTTTGTGTGTATATTCTGGAGTGAAGTAGTCTAAAAGACTTTCTGGCCTTTGATAATGAGGAGGTTCTTTAATTGCTAGACGAACATTTTCCTTTAATGTTTAAAGGCTTTTTTGGTTTGGGGGTTGATTTTTGTGGTTTGTATTTTCATTTTCTGTTTTGTTTTTTTAATTTAATTAGTTACTGAGCTCAGCTGAAGTGAGCTGAGGTGGCTGTATGTACATGAGTGTGCATGGGGTGGCACAGTTTGGATGAGTAAAGAGCTAAGTGAAGGCAAGCTTTCTAGCTGTATCTTTCTGCTTTTCAATGATGCAAGAAAACGGAAGGTCATCTGGCCATGACTTCTGTGGTATATGAGTAATGTCACTGTTCTACAGAAGCTGCTAGGAGGGGTAGGGGGAAAGTCCTATAAAGTCTTCATTTAAGCCCTCTGTTTTAAAATATCTTAGCCAGTGTGGCTTTTACTGGGGTGTAAATCTCTCAATCCTCTGGATCTGAGAATGCTATCTTGATCACTTTTTGATAAGGAAAATAAAGGTTTAAACTTTTATCTATGGAGGATTTCTTGTTCACTGTTTGCTTAAGCTTTCACAGTAGACATGCTTTAGGAGAGATATGTAAGAAATAACAATACTTTCTATTGTGATGCTGGCTGCAAAAGCTGAAACTAAAAGTTATTTTCCTGTTGAAAAGATCCTTATTGCTCATTTTTTTTTCATGTCACTTCCTAAATAAACACTATTTAAGGTACAGCATAAATACTGTGTGAAAGAACAAGCTAATGGTAGTAAAACGATGCAGAAAAAGAGTGACATAAAGCTCAAAGTCATCCTCTAACAGCACCAAGCAATTACGGGAAGGTACAAAAATATCTCCATTATGTTGTAAAATCATGTCTGTATGTAGCTACATATTAAAATGTAATAGTCATCTTTCCCACTGATGCTCTGTTATATGCTCTTTTCTGTCTCAGAACCAGCCTGGTACTCAGACAGCTGATGTTCACATGTACTTACCATGGAGAGTGACTGCTCCAGAATTTCTTCTGTATCATTAGCTTTTGTGTAGCATGGCTGCCATGCTGTTTCCTTAACAAGCAGGTTTGAATGCATTTGCAGAGCTTACATTTCTAGAAGTGAGACTAGGCTAGGAAAACATCCTTGTATACCTACCCTTGAAACTTGACATATAAGCTTTACTGACTGTTAAATATAAAATCGTCCTTACTGAAGTTGCAATAATTCAGTATTACAGTGAATGAACTCTTATCTCTCAGGCTAAAAGACAACTTTGTATGTCTGTTTGCACTTGCTTGATTCAGGTATGAGTTACTATCCTAGGAGCTTCTCTAAATGAGAACTGCACTTATATGTTCTTCTAATACCTGAATTTATGTACAGTCATTGTTATCCTGAAAGCAAAGTGGCCTCTCATGATTTAGCCAGTGTCACTTCAGTTTCATTTAAAGCAAAATAAGCCATTTCTACATGAGGGTGAGTACTCATCTGAACATAACTGTGTAACTTAAAAGTTAATAATTACATAAATCTTTAGGTAAAGTCTCTAAGACTAGCTTTGACAATATCATAGAACCATAGAATCATAGAATGGTAGGGGTTGGAAGGGATCTTTAGAGATCGTCCAGTCCAACCTCCCTGCAGAAGTAGGTTCACCTAGATCAGGTCGCATAGGAACATGTCCAGGCGGGTCTTGAAGACCTCCAAGGAAGGAGACTCCACAACCCCTCTGCGCAGCCTGTGCCAGGGCTCCCTCACCCTCACAGTGAAATAGTTATTTCTTATATTTAAGTGGAACTTTTTGTATTCCAGCTTCATCCCATTACTCCTTGTCCTGTTGCTAGGTACTATAGAAAAAAGGGATGTCACTGCTTGTATTGAATTCCTTTCATAGTGTAAGTAAAAGTATTCCAGATGACTTGATTTATATCGTTTGGATACAAATATTTATGAGGCAACTACAAAACATTAACTTCACAATCACATTGAATTTCAATGATCAAAGAAGTGTATAATATTTTGTACTAAGTAACCAATGTACAGAGCTTCTGGAGTCCAATCTGTCTGTCAAGCAGTAAGAGCATTAAGCAGGCAGAGGCTAAAAGGAAGTTAGTGGTAAGTGAGTAATATCGTGCATATTATAGCTTATGTCACGCAGGTATTTTGCTGCAGTTGCAGCTAGAAGAATGTATCAGCTGTACGATGAACAGAAGAAATCAATTTTGTGTGTTATTTCTAAGAGAAGTTTCCAAATGGAATATCCAAATGCTTTTTAAAATATGTTACACCATCTGGCTACATTAAAAAACAGCATCCTTTTGTTACAAGATGAAAGAGGTAAGGAGAAATCCAGAACACACTTTTATTTCAGCGTGTCCTCAGCGTATTATCAGGGTGTTGTGTGTATGCATGTGGCTAACAAATTTATTTTGCAGTTTGTTCTCTCAAACAATGTAAAAACAATTTTTATCAGCTACAAGCACCCAGCTTCATATTAGGTATCTCTAGGAGTGAAAATAACCTAATTCTAGAAACAAAGTTCTGACCTGTGTTTGGGCATGTATTCGTTTTGATGAGTGGCATTGATAGCAAGTAGGCACGTATGTAATCTAAAGATACATGTGGCAACAATGAGGGTTTTTAGGTGCTTTTAGAGACTCCAATAAATCAAGGAACCTTGGTGTACTTCATGAGTGCAAGTCCCTAAACACTGGATTTCCGTGTCAGCTGAAGAAATAGTAATCTTTTATGTGACTGATACCTTCCTAGATTCAGGTATCAGACCTTCCTAGATCCAGGTATCAGACCTCAAGTTCTAAACAAGTGTGAAGCTCTACGTAAATGCAAATTCAAGAAGGCTGTAGTTCCTGGCTAAGGGTGATCACGTTAACTTTTTGTATTTCTCTCTCCTGGTGTTTGTGGCTGAGGCAGGCAGAGAAAACCAATGGTAGATCTCAAGCTGAAACTTGCTTCAGATGTCAAGCCTCTTGTATAAAACAACAACTTTCATGTGGTGTAGCATGTCTCAATTCTGGAACAAGTCAATTGCAATACATCCTGTGAAGTATGCCTTGAGCTCCTTCTAGAATACCAATACTGAGCAGCAAGTGTCCAGAAGGCCCAGGCAGTGTCAGGAGTGCTCCAGCTCTGCATCACCCTGAAGCCTGGCTGCAGCTACCTCTTGCCTCAGGTACCTGCTGGATGGGCTGGCAGCAGGGACGGGGGTCAGTTGAGCTCTTGCCAAACAAAGGCAAAATGGGAGCTCTGCTATAGGGAACTCCAGTACTCGGGAAAAATAAAATTAAAAAAACTCAAAACAATACACCAACAGAAAGCGCTTTTCTTGTGTAAAAGAGCAGACTGCATGACTTCTCACTGGACGCGGGACACACGAGACGGTAGCCCCAGCAGCGCAGCATGCCGAGTATCTGTACCTGCCCCCGTACATCCGCCCCGGGGAGACGGGGCAAGAGTGATGTACCGGCCTCCGGCCCCAAGTTCGGTAAGCAGCCCTGCGGCCCTGGCCGGTCCTAGCAGCTTGGCTGACAGGAGTCACTGTGACTCTGGCGCTGAGCAGGGGATAAGAGCACTGTCTGCTGGGCACCAGGGCCGGCCAATGAACTAACGGCTTCCCGCACCTTGCTACAACCCCGCTGATCCGCCATGCAACGCAGAGGCCGCATCGCGCCGGATGGGGCGCTCCTACGGCGCATGCGCCAGAGGGCTCCGCCGAGGGGCGGTGACAGAGCCCGAGGCCCGCCGGTGGACCGTACCACTGTGTAGTGTGGGGGTGGACAAGGAAAGAGCTTTTTCAAAGAATCCGCTCGTGGGGACTTTCCGCAGTCTTCTTTCCTGAATCTGTGTGCGAACAAGCAACAAAGGCAGGGACAAGCAGCCGAATCCTGCAGTCGAACGCGCACTTCCTCTCTGCCTCTTTCTCTCGCTCGACTCCCCCGGCGGCTGCGGATTGGGCGCGCCCCACTTGCTCCCCCTCCCGTTGTCGATGGTCGGGCCCGCTTGCGTTGCCCGTGGCCCGGCGTCGCGAGTTCCCGCTCTCCCGCCGCTGCCTTCGCCCGCCCCCTCCCTCCCTCTGTGCCGGACCGGCGCTCACCTCGGCGTCCCGTTCCCTCCCCCGGCCCCGGCTCGGCGGCCCTATGGCGTACAGTCAGGGCGGCGGCAAGAAGAAAGTCTGCTACTATTATGACGGTGAGCGGGGCCGGCGCGGGAGCGCGCGCGTGTGTGAGAGAGTGGGGGGAGCCCTTCTGAGGGCCGTCCGGGGCGGCCTGTCCCCGTCCCCCGCCATTATGGGCGCCCGATCTCTCCCTCCCTCCGCGGAACGAGCTCCCCGCCCAGCTCCATGGCGGCCCCGGTCGGGGGTCCCCGCCACCTCCACCAGCGCCACCGCACACCCCTCCCGCCATCGGCCTTGCGCACTCGCTCCCCGCCTAAGGGCTGAGCCCCGGTGGCCGCCGGGCGAGAGTGTGAGGGCAGCGAGAGCCGGCGGGGGGTCGGAGCCGGGCGAAGTGCGGGTCGGGGTGCTGCCTGGCCTGCTGCGGAACCCGGTGGTGAATGCTCTTATCTATTGTTTCATCCACAGAGATACACCCCCCCCCACCTCCCCTCCTTCACCCTCTCAAAGAAGAAGAAAAGTTGAGACACTCCCCTCCATCCACCGAGCCCAGAGGCGTTGGAGTCCCTGCTGTCTCTGGCTCCTCCCCTGCAAAAAAAAGTCTAGGCCATGTGTAGCAACGGCACCTGGTGATTTTTTTGCGCTGAGGCCTTCCCCTATCTCTATCTCGCATACATAGATCTGATGTGGGGAGGGGGCAGGAGGACTCTCTGAGTGTGTATGTCCGTCCCCAAAGAACACACATCAGAGTTGAGGTTTGGCTTCCGCGAGCCTCTCTTCTGGAAAAACACGAAAGTTGCATGCGTAGGTGTTTAATAATAGTGAAATTTGAGTTGCTTGCAGGCCTTCTGAGTTTACTCGCTTGTCTGATGGGGACACGATGACTTGTGATCTGCACTGTCAGTCACCTCGAAAGAGTACGTGAAGCTTGCACTTAGTTTCAGATATTTGCAGCAACTTATTTGTGGTTCTCTCTGGCCCCAACAGCAAGAACTTTTTGTTTTCTTCTTGAGTTTGTATTTGATCTTATTTCTTTTTCTTTTCTTTTTTTTTTTTTTTTGTATTGGGAGGGTGAACTCGTTGGTCAGATTAGTTAAGAGATTTGTTTTGTTTTAAATTGCTAACTGTTGTAACAATCCTTTCAGTTGGCATCTGAAACTGGTATTGGTAGTAGCTGGGAAGCAGAGGTTGAGGCTGTTTGGCCATATGCTTCGGTGTTTTCACCATTTTGGAAATGAATGGCTCAGCTCACTAAGATATCAAAGGTGTCTGTTGCTGTAGCAAATCTGCCATTCTTTAGAAATGGCAGATCTTGTGGGGCCTGTCTTGGTTTTTTTTAACCACACTAAAGGAGGCAGAGTACTGGTTGCCGCCCCCTTCTCTTTGTTGCTAGCTCTGGTTCTTTGTTCAGCCTAAAGGGGAAAGGAGGCCCCTGTTAGGGATAATTTTGGTGAGACTGGGATCTTACTTTTCTTAGGGAAGAGAAATCACTCTTTGCCTTATTGAAAGGAAGACTGCAATGATCGTTTAGGAGTTTTCTCTCTGCAAATATTTGCATGATTTTGAGTTTTGGGATTTTTTTATTAGTATGTGCTTTTTTCTCCCCCTTTTTCTTTTTTATTTTTCCCTAGGAAAATCAGGTGTCTACGGTTTACCAGTTATCGATATCTTCAGTTTTTTTGTGATCTCTGGATTTTGGTACTCAGTGCTAGAATTAGACTTCCTTAACAGAAAAAAAAGCTAATCTAGTGAAGAGGAGGGAGAAACTGGAAAAGGAACAACTTTAGAAGTGGCAGGACAATGGCAACTTAAAAGCAGTGTAACTCCTATCTTATTTGAATATGTAGGCTAGATTAAATGCATTTAACAATAATGTAGAGAAAGTAGTGTTGTAGGAGTGGGTTTTTTTGTTTTTTTTTAAATGCTTTCTATGTGACAAAAATTAACAGCCTTGGAATGTTTTTGATGTCTTGTTTTTTGTTGCCAAAGCCAACAGTTATTTTACACTTCTTTTGGAAGTAGAATTATTGGGTAAAATTTTGTATTTAATACCTACGATAACTGTTTGTAATGTTCTTTTTTGATTCATCTGGTGATTCTGAGTATTTTGTAACTGTGTTGTACCAGGAAAGTCTTGAATCAAAGCAAGGGGAAAATTTGAAGCCTTAAGTAGCCCAAAACCAGAAAACACAATGATACTTCAAGCACACAACTGATATGGTGATATATGTCCAAGGATGTTATAACTGAAGTAAATGAGCATTTTTTGTCATAATTGTCCCTCCACATGAACTTTCACTCTGTTTAAAGGTATAAACTAAAAAGTGCTGAAAGTACTAGAAGCACATATGCATCTCTTCTTAGATACAATAAATTGTTACAAGCTTTTTATGAAACTCAGTTTGTCATTTCAAGTTACTTTAGATTAGCCTATCACTTCCCAAGTTTTCTCAGAGTCTATTAACATGAATGTTTTCTGATTATTAGCAGTTTTAATAGCCATCACACTGTATCTAGGAGCAATAAACTTTGCATAGATGAATCTTTGTTGCATTTTCTGCAGTTTATTTGTAATAGCCACATCCAGTTTGCAGAATTCGTGTTACTTGTGATCCTGCATAGATAAGGAATTTTTGTTTAAATTTGAGCCAGGATACTATAGGAAGAAGTGAAAATATACAAAATAAAATAGTCATCTGAAATATTTTCAACTGATGTTTCTAGTCTTAATATAGATATATGGCCATAGCTTAGCAAGGTCTTTTCCTCACACTGCTTAGAATCATGCTAGATATGGAAGGATACTGTATCTTTCATTTTAGCCTCTTACCATGTGTCTTTAGGTTGTTGACACAGTATTGCAGGTAGTTCTGTTCAGGCCCCTTCCAAAACAGGTATGTGTAAAGCTGCCCATAGCAATGAGGACAGGACCCAGAGAGTCTTTCCAACTCAGTACTCCTGTATAACAAAGCACAGCCCTAGAGAATCAGAGAGTAACTAGCATGGTTACAGTTAATAATTGTATTTAGTCCATGCCAGTGCACTAGCAACATTGTTTAGATTGGTGCTTGTGCATAGTTTAATGTGGGTGTTCAAAAGGCGCTACCTTCATTAAAAAAAATTGAGAGGTCTGCATCAGAATGTGGTTGATTCCACCCATAAAGACGAGACTAAACCTGTTTTAATAGAGCAGTATGCTACTATATTCAGAAACTATTTAAGTGTATTAACGTTTCTAATTTAAGTTTATCAGATCTGCACATTTAAGCTTTAACTGAAGAGTTTCACCAGAATTTATGAATGCTTTGTGCAGTGGCTTCCAGATACAGCAGTGATGTCCAGCTCTGCTCAGGGCTCAAAAGTCAGAAATTTACTGATCTTCTGCCATCTGCTTAATTGAACAAACCGATACAGAACCCCCAACCCTTCAGATACTAACGCAGTAATTTTGGGCCTTTTAAAATAGCTGTTTGTTGAACTGATCAGACATAGATTATCTGTTTTACATTCATCTTTATGTGAGTTCACTAGTTTGTATTGCAAAAGTCCATACACACGTAACTACCTTTATTTTTTTAATGTGACTTTCATTGTAGCAGTTCAGTTTCTGCCCTTGATGCAATTCTGAAATACCTCATGATTTCATGGTAACTGCACTTGAAGTAAGCAGAGATATGGTTAGTGTATGTAATTTGTCTCTAGCAAAGTTACAAAGTAATGTGACTTACAAGTTACAAAATATCAAGAAAGATAAATGTCATGTTTCCTCTTCAGGTGACCAGGACTGTTTTGTAATGGGTTAGTTTAAAGGTGCTATTTTTCTATATATCTGTAAGTAACTAGAGAGACTAATGGGGGAATGTAACAACTTTTATTAGCCAGTTGTGTATTTGTCAGACCGACAAAGTTCTATTAGGGCATGTTTTTCTACGTATTAGAATATTTAACGTCTCTAGACCTTGCTGAAGACTCAGGTAGAGAAGTGCTTGTCTAAAACTTAGATTCATTAAAGTAATTGTGGGCTTAATTTTATTTGATAGCTCTCTCTCTCTAGAATTTAGGTAACTCGTTTGAAGTAATTTATTTTGACATATATATTTGAACTCAGAACATGAAAGTGTGTCTGACAATTTTTGAGTGGTTCTTCTGGTTATTTGTACCACGTTTTCCATCACTTGGTGAATTGTGCAGGACACGTTAACATCAAACTGCCACTTGGTTCATCTCTTTAATTATGGACTCAACTTTTCAGGGATTATCTTGTTACTTTTCGATGAGAGCCGTTTAGCTGGCATTTTTACTGGTATAGAATAGTAAATTTTAATCTTTGAAGCCTTGCTGGGAAAGATTGACAACTTTCTGCGTGCGCTACTTTGCATTTTTTCTCTCCATTTCCTCTCTCAGTTTTGTTATTTTCTTTTGCACTTCCTATGTGCGCCCACGCTGGAGAGTGTTGTAAAATATGTTTGTAACACTTCTGTGTGATTTTTTTTTACCTTTATATTAACAAGTTCAGGATCAAGTACTCACACCGTCTTGTCCTTTTGGTCTCACTGTACTGTTTCTCAAATTACGCATACTCTAGTCAGAGTTGGTCTGGCACTAAGTGCAGAACTTTATAGCTCTGTCAGCAAGGGAGGTGTCCCATCCCTACACACACTAGCTCTGGGTACAGCTTGCTTTTCTCCCCAGAGTAACGCTGTGATATATGAAGAAGAAATACACGGGTTTCAGGTCAGTGGATGAAATGTTTGTACCAAGAATGGCATCTTCTCCTTCACTGGGTAAAGGAGAGATCTTTGACACCTTTGCATTCACCACAGGAATATGTCTCCCACATGGATTCTCGTTGTGATGTGATGTTGTCTGGAAATCTAATGAAGAGAGAGGAACCTCTTGCATACCTTTACCTTCCCCACTTGTGCCAACATACACATTGCAACAGTCACTTGCAGAATTTAATGGACTTTTTGTCCATATCTTTGAATTTATTGTTTTAAGGCTAATGCCAAAACCCCTTTTTGTTGTCGATGCTAAGACTTGAAAGATGTTACTGGTATTGCCTGTTGCTAAAGTGTATTGTATTGTTACCTACTGCTAGTCTTTAATACTAAGTTTTAATATGGAAAGGTCAGTATGCTTCTACTAGATATTCACCCACAGAACTTCTATTTGATTAAATAAGCTTACATTAAATTTACCAACTTGACACTTCTTTAAAAAAATTCTCTTTTCTGGTAAAAAATAAAGTTAAAGTTAAAAGATAAGCTTAATTTACTGATTGGGGTTTAAGTGGGCAGTGTAGAAGGTGCTTAATTTTGAATCTATTGATCGGCTTCAGTTGATTCAATTGAAATATATTGAAGGATATTATAAGGGAAAATAACAGCTCTTACATATTACATAAGATAGAAAATAATTAGTTGTCTGCTTCCTTATCCATCAGCATTCTAAATAAAGTATCAGTGGTGACTACATAAGCTGAAGCAGTTAATGAAATGACCTGTTAAAAAAAGTATAAAATACATATGTGTTCATTAAGTCACAGAAGCATTTGGAATGAAGTTTTGTCAAGAGCATCATGTTAGTGGATGTTAGTCACTCATGCCTTAAAACTTTAAAAATTTTAAGCTCTTACTAGTCTGAAGCTTTGTAAATCTGGTGCTTAACAGTAACTTCGTAAAACAAAGTAGGACTAGTAAATGGTGGTTTTTTTCATCTCTAGTCATTAGTTTCAAAGAGCTATGATGGATCTTTCTTAATCACCAATTCTGTTAGGTATTGTTTTGTAAAATGTTTGGAAATGTTTTTACTGGAGGGAAGGAGTGTTGTTATACTCACTGGATACTTTTGCTCTTGACTTACATGTGACCAAAACTGCAGGCTTGCAGTTATCTGCAAGACCCCAGGTATTAGTAATTGACAAGAAGTGCTACTCTCAATATCCAAGTTAGGAGTAGATCCAAATTCTTCCAAATTCTTAATGCTAGAACTTGGCATTCCCATTGTTATGGGATAGCTAAGGGCTAGGTGTTGAGCGATGGTTTTTCTAGATAACTTCATCTCACTTTACATGAGATTGTATCTGTTTTCATAAGTGTCTTTATTCTCCTTGTCACTTTAAAAGCTGAATTTTTGAATGCTTTGAGACTTATACTGTAATGCTTGCTTTTCTTGGTAGTTGATGATCCTACTTCGATCTGACATTTTCCCTTCCTCCTGAGATGAAGCTGATGTTGAAGTGGTGAAACTAAAGCTGTCTTGTAGTTGTCTTCTCTGACTAATAAAAAGTGTAAAATAGCATGACATGGTGAAAATAGTGTTTCTTTCATTCCCAGTGGACAAAGCATAGCATGTTGGAGGATGTTAAAGAAAAGTAAAAATCTCAAGAGGGTAAAGTTCACTAATCCTACCAGGAAATCTGATCAAATAGAAAAGAGATGCTATTGCAAGCAGTTGTTAACGGAATTCTCCATCTGAAAGCCACTGACAACTAGACATACCTTTTGGGCTTGCCCACATTCCCAGAAACATTCAGACTGATAGTTTGGTTTAAAATTGTTTGTGTCCTCAGAATATCTTGTGTTCAAAGTAGAGGTGTGTATATTCTAACAGTATCTGAGCTGGGGGGAAAACTTAATAGCCCATAATAGCAGCCATTATTTTCTTGGAAATGGGTGTCAAATTTTTCATCTTAATCACATGTCTAGTTGCTCTCCAATTTGACAGAGACAGTCTAATCTGGATTACAAGGTTCTTTAGCAGCAGGTATCAGGGGAGTGTTTGTGCATGTGATTGCAGCAATGGATCTGAAGCCAATTTCTGAAATGTAACTGCTAGTGTTAGGAGTTAAGGGCAGGCTGAGGACAGTATCTTGAAATCAGCTCCTGCAAAGTGGTAGGTTTTACTACAGCCTTGTTTGTGCTATTACGTGGTTATATCATCACTAGTTTCTGCTCGCTTTTGAGTTCCACTTCCATTTCTGATTACTTTATTCTTCAGTTATAGACCATTATTCTTTTGATTTGAAACAACATTCTGTAGGCATCTTTCCTTCTCCACTACTGTCTGCTTTAGTAAAAGTATTGGATTTGCCTCCTTTTTGCCCTCTGCTTCTGACATACAACCTTTTATGGACAATTTTCCTCTTGGCCTTTTTGAAGTAGGCGGTAATCCCTTTCTCATTTTTGTTTGTTTCTGGGGTCATATCTGCTTACTTACCTTCTGAGAATTACTCTTTTAAAGCAGCAATGAACAGTTGTTTTGTGATATGAATAACCATTCTCTTGTGTAATCTTAACAGGTGATATCGGAAACTATTACTATGGACAAGGGCATCCAATGAAACCTCATAGGATCCGAATGACCCACAACCTGCTGCTGAATTATGGCTTATACAGAAAAATGGAAATTTATGTGAGTATAAGAAATAGAATGTCCACTGAAGTTATTTTAAAATAACTTCAAATATTCAAATATTTTATGACTGATGAGGACAGCAGGTTGTTATCCATGTCCAGAAGAAGTGAGGTAGAACTCCAGTAAAGAATTTTTACCACTATTTTTATATTTGAGGGTGAGTGGGGTGTTAGGGGGACCTACATTGGTGGAACTGCACAAAGACTTAATTGACTTGTATGCTAACAATGGAGTAGCCCTTGTTTTATGTAAAACAGCACTACTATCAGTTAACTGTTCTCCCTTCAAACTAGATTTCTTTCAAGTTGTTTTAGCAAATTGTTAGCTGATTTTTGCAGAGCACTCTGATTATTTCTGTAACTTGTTTTTGTTATCAGCGACCTCACAAAGCTACTGCTGAGGAAATGACCAAGTACCATAGTGATGAATACATCAAATTTCTCCGATCAATAAGGCCTGACAATATGTCTGAGTACAGCAAGCAAATGCAGAGATGTAAGTGTTAACATTAGACTAAATCTATGCACACATGCTTTGATGGTTAGCATTTTTTAAAGCTAAATGTTCATGAATACTAGAGAGATGAACATGGCTTAGTGGTGTGGGCCAGTTAGAGAAATACTGTAACAAGAGAAACGTGTCCATGCCTTGAGCTACACTAATTTTGGGACTTTTCTATGAAGAGCAACTCTCTTTGCAAAAATGTTCTTTAAGCTTATGGACAGATTTTTGCCTCTCCTTTCACAAGTGTATTCTAGGTTTGCAAAGGTGTCTTAAAATCTGTTCCATTATTTTCCAGAAAGATTCTGCGTTAGCTTTTAGAAGAGTAGAGAAGTAAGAATCAGTGTGTGAAATGTGTGTAGTCAAGAAAACAAGTTACTCCTTCCTTTTGGAAGGAGGTTGTAAAAATTGTGCATTATTGATCACTGGTTCTGTCAATTTATTTCTTTAATTATAGGAATAGTCAGGAATGCCATTTCACAGGTTTTATGTAAATTTGAAAGGTAGTATTGTAACCTCTTTTTGGTGCCTTATTTTCAACAAATTATTTTTCCAAGTAGTTGGGCACTTCTTAGCGTGACTTATGTTAATCAGCACTTCTTCAAAAATCTAAAAATGATCTAACTTCTTGTTAATGAGGAGACAAAGCTTCCCCTAGAAACTGAAAAAGAAAAAAATAGAGTCATCATAGATTACAAAGACTTTACATTGGTTTTGGTGTTTAAAATTGAGCCTGAAAAAAATGAGATGGGGGCAGAGGACTAGCTAAAATGCTGAATGAACTATGCATTGCTTCTCTTAAGTGTTATCCATGCATATAGCAATGCTGTTGGAATTATGTTTTTGAAAGCTCATATATTTCTCCACAGTTAATGTTGGAGAAGATTGTCCTGTATTTGATGGCCTCTTTGAGTTTTGTCAGCTATCAACTGGAGGCTCTGTTGGTAAGTATAAGTTGTTTACCACCTATTTTGTAGCTTTGTTACATTTACATCAGCAACTTAAAACTTTAGTATTATATTTAAAACTGAAGCAAATGTAAGTTTTTGAAGATTTTTAATACAGAAAATTGCATATCAGTTAGTTCATAAATCCTATATTTGACAGTCTGTATCTCAGTATTGGTAAGAGATCAGATCCAGGATCAATTTATTTAAAAAATAAGATACTATTTCATGTAACAGATTTAAAGGCCTTCTGAAGTTTCTGACTGCATTTCATTCCACTTCTTGTTTACAGCTGGGGCGGTAAAATTGAACAGACAACAGACAGATATGGCTGTTAATTGGGCTGGAGGACTTCACCATGCCAAGAAATCGGAGGCATCTGGTTTCTGTTACGTCAATGATATTGTGCTTGCCATCCTTGAGTTGCTGAAGTAAGTTTACAATGGGGACAAAATAGAATTAACATGAAGTGTCAAAATCAAGTATTTAAATGTTTTAAGGTATTAATTGTAAATTATTATTTCATTCAGTTTTCATAGCCTTTTTTCAGTGTGTGCAGTTTTGATTAAGAAAACTCTTAAGCTCTGCCTGGTTTGGCTTCAGCAAGAAGTTTAATCTAAAATACAGGCAAGCTGAAAAGGTAATTTGTAGGATATAGATTTAAAACAGGTATTTAGGAGCATTTATTTACACAGAGGACAATTTCTGGAACTTGCTTGTAAAGGAGGCTGAAGGAAGCAGGCAGCAACAACAGATTTTTTTAAAAAGGAGATTAGACATAGTCTCAGACGAGGTGTGTAAATGGATATTAAAGATCCAAGCAACAATGCAGCACCCTGTAAAATGTCTTATACTGTAATTCTAGATGATGGGGAAGTACTAGGGCATCAGACTTCAGAAAATGGGCAGGCTTACATGCTTTCTGTAAATGTTAATCTCCTATCCTTACACACGACAGAAGAGTGAGCTAGATGTTATCATTACCCTGACTCTGTAGAGCAGTTGTTACACTCACAATCATACACACATTTGGTATCTCAATATGCCTCCTTGTTTCCTATAATTTGAGTTGTTACTAAACCAAACAAGAATATTCAGGGAAGATCATGTACTGAGCTTTCTTGGGTTGTTACATGAATTAATGTGGCTGTTTTGAATAAATAATGAAATAACAACTGTGCTGCTGTTACCACAAAATAAAAAAATGAGAGGAGTAATGAAAAAGTGATCATATAATTAACTTCAAGCACTAATGCTTCACTCAAGTGTCAGATCCTCAATGTTACTTGTACTGCTTTAGAGGACTGTAGGCCTTCTAATAACAAATAAATCTAATTTTTTACAAAAAAAAAATATGCTAGCTATTTGACTCTTGTGAATGAAGCAACTGAGTCTGTTAGTGAGGTGGGGGAGAAACTGCTGTAATCTGGAAGTCTTTTTTTTAAAGATGGAAAAAGTTTCTAAAGACACTAACAAATAGTTAACATAATAATTAAGATACTAATTTTAATGTACAGCATGTATTCAGGATCTGTCTCTGCAGTCTAAGAAAAGAGGTGTGGTTTTCTGTAGTCCAGTCTTGAATTTTTTATCTTAGTGTGCATGCAAAGGAATTTTCCAAATAGTAATGGGCTATGTAACCACAGGAAACAGTCCCATTCAGTGTCTTGTTAAAGAAAAAAAATCTTAGCCCACATGACGTTACGGCAGCTCAGACTCATGTTCTATAGTACCATGCAAAGCATGATGAAAATGCATCTTCTGATTGTTGATAGACTTTTGTTCTTTACTGAACATAGAATTTAAGGGATTCTTACTGTTGTTTTGAATGCTCTGAGGCTTCATAGAAATTGTTTCTTTATCCATTTCAAATAAGCTGATCTAAAATTTGCAATATTTAAGGAAATACAAAGCAGCAGTGTGATAATTTCATGCTAACAATAAGTGTGCTTGTTTTAACAAGTTGAAGAGCAGGAGAAGAAAAGTAAATTTTAAATAAGTATTTCAATTTCTTTTTTTGGGGCCTGTGGAACATGGATGCTTCCTGCTCCTGGCACAATGCTATTCAAAGAAGTGTTTTAGTGCAGACTGGTTTGGTAACTGTTTAGATGGCAGAAAGAAATGCTGTGGGAAAGGGGCAAATTCATTAGATTCAAACAACAAAGTGGTGTGCACAGAAACACAGTGAGAAAACCTGAGGTAAATGCTAAAAGCATGACAAACCTAAATTATTTCTTTTGCGTTCATTACTATCCAGACTACATTGAGAATTCTAAGAGCATATAGTCACTTGAACAAAAAAAATCATTAAAACAATCTGGATTTTAGTATTTGATTGAGGTTTTCTGTTAAGTTTTGCCTATTGAATATCAATATATTATGACTAGAACAGATAACAGTTTTTCATACATTATTTTCTTTCTAGGTATCACCAAAGAGTGTTGTATATTGATATTGATATCCATCATGGTGATGGTGTTGAAGAAGCATTTTATACCACAGATCGTGTCATGACAGTATCATTCCATAAGTATGGTGAATATTTTCCAGGCACAGGGGACCTTAGGGTAAGGTTGAACATGAAGTTTCATTAAATGATAAATTTGCTCTTTTTCTTTTCTTTGTAAATGCTGGTGTAGTATTAGGTTACAATAACTATGTCTAGTAATATTGTTCAGCAGTAATCTTCCCAAAAATATATTAGTGCCTTAATTCTACACCAAGTCAACACCTTCACTTCTGCATTAATGATCTGAAACTTTAGTGCAAATATATAATTAGTTTAGATCACTCAGATTTTGGAAAATGTCTCTAGGAAGACAGTGTGGTATACTTACAGTTGTTACCTGTACATTTCACTTCTGCACACACAGTCAAATGTAGCTGCTTGGAGATCCCATGGGTTCAAAACTTATTTCAGATCTTGGAATAACTTCCTGGCAGAGCTTTAGTAGTCACAAAATTGTAGTTGCAACTTGAATTACTGTGTTCTGTTTGCTCAGTAATACAGATGGAATATTTCTTATGTCATAAAGTGTTGAATTGTCATGATGTGCACTGCTGAAACACATTAACATGACCCACAGACAATTGTGTACTGAGCCTTAAAGCTAGCTTGAAAGAAGGAGCATTGGTCTGTGAAAAATACCATTTAATCTGTTGCAGAATCCCTGGCAAAGCCGAGCACAGAAAAGTTAGTCATTCCTTATTTTAGACTGTGTCCATTAGAACAGGAAATTGTTCCACTTCACAACTTGAAAGAGTATCTAAAGTATTAGAATTAATATATTCCTTCAAGTTCTTCCATTAAACCTCTTTTTGTCAGAGGTTCTGCCAGTCTAAGTCGCTCCTCTGGTATTAGCAACTTTGTACATTAGTTTGTATGTGCAATTAGTAATTTTTAAAAAAAAAAATCTGTAAACACTTCTAAAACATTGATATGCAGCATAGGGAAAGAATTCACTGCTTCCCTACTATCTTTAAACTGATTGAAGAGTTGCAGTTATTCGTGTTTCTGCTAATATTCTCGAAATGTGTGCTCTCCCCTGTGTGCTGCTGATACTCAGCAGACAGAGGAGTAAATGAAACCTGAGCTTTAAATCAGTGGGGTGCAAAGCATTCATTTCAGTGTGCTTGTTGGAGCTCAATGTTATTGTAGTTATTAGATTCTGTTGAAATATATTCTAAATGTGAATTGGGTAGAAATCAGATTAAGCATTGTTTTTACCCATGTGATTTAACACGACTGGCCACAAGGTGGTAGTGGTGCTTCAAACAAAAAGCAGCTCAGCCCAGGATGTTTGTCCTGACAAGCTGATGTTGCTGAATTTGGCTAGAGTTTTTTTTTTTTTTTGAAGGATTACATATCTTGGCTTTTTAGAAACAGCATTTCCCGTTGACAGAGAATTTTATGGACTCTTCACCTCACCACACCCAGGATAAAGAACTTAACACAATTGAAATAAATAGAATATTGTATTTTACAGGGATTTTTTGTTTTTTTAGCAGCAGCAATGACAAACAGTACCTCAGGCATGGTAACTTTTATTCTGTTCTGCTCACTAGTATTTTGAAATGAGCATTGTCTGCATACAGATTTCTGGGTTTATTGCAATTATTATGTCCCTATAGGGAAAAAAAACACCACCACACCAACAAACAGTAGCTTTGTCCTATCTTCAGAGCTTGCAAAGTTAATTGAACTAAAGGGACAACTATGTCTTTGAAAAGCCAGTGTTCTTTCAGGAGGACAGGGTTGTGCTGCTTGCTTCTGCTCAACTTGATCTGATGATGCTGGTTATTCACATCACCTTCAACAGCCAAATCCGATCTTTGTTTTTGTCAGTGGGTTCCATTCAAGTTTGTTTCTGTAGTTCTTTAGTTCATTGATCTAGTTTGCTGATCAGATTATGCTTACGTGGTGCAGGAACAAGTCATGCATCAGTTGATGATTTTGTGACTGCAGCTCCATTGATGTAGCTGAAACTGAGAGATTATCTATTTCAGCTGCATTCATCTATTTTCTATTGAAGGTAGTGTGCAGTCTGAATTTCCAGTGTCCTTAAGTTACTTGATGTGTTACACATCTTAGATGATAGATAGATCAGTTGAGACTATAGTGGTACAAAGAGTCCCAGGTTCTGTGAGGAAATTTGACAAATGGGCAACTATCAGAATATTGTATTGTTTCTTTAGTGTTCATAACCAATGCAAGTATCAGTTGCAAAACATCCACATTTGTTGAGTAGCACAGGCTAGATAGCAATTATCCTGTTTAATGTGAAATTACCTGAACATTAGGCTTTGCTATGTCTTGGAATGCAAACGATCAAACTATTTTTTTTTTTAATCTGGAAAACAAGGCATTATGACCTCAGAAAAGTCCCTGTCTGAAAGCCTAAGTGATTCACTTCAGGAGATTCTTGGATAACTGTTGTATTCCAGATCAGCTAGAGTTAAATTCCACGGGGGTCTTCTAACCTCCACCCACTTCTCTCCCCCCAGAAAACAGTTACTGGAAGTGACATTACTGTTGCATTCACTACTAAGGAGACTTTGTTCAGGAAGCTGGAAAACTTTGTGAAACTTTCAATAGCTAGTGTGGGCCATCCTACTGGTGACTTATCAGTTTTTCAAGGGTGTAGGAGCTGAAGTGTGGTCTTTTTGCAGAACCACTGTTTGATAATAGTTTACAGCCAAATTGAACAAGTTGCATTTTGCTGTCTTCCCCATTGCACCTTTGTTAGTGGCAGAGAACTCTGAACCGGATCAGTTTCTATCTGTCTTGGTGATGATGTAAAGGGAAGAAATAAGAAAGTGTGTCAAGCAGAAATCTTTAGGTTTTAAGCTGATGATCAAAATAGCAGTGGATGGATTCAGGGTTTGCTCACTCAATTTTTAGTTTCTAATTTTTTTATTTAAAAAGCATTTTTAATGCATATGTTGTCTTGGAAAGATGGTAGGATAGACTACTACAGTTCCTGTGTTGTCACCTGATGGAACTGAGAATAATCTGCAAATTAGTTTTTTTGTTTAAAAGTCTCAGTTTCTTCAGAGACACCTGTAAGTGGCCTCTGCTTGATTTTCTTCTCTTTCTTTTGCTGCAGCTAGTTCTTCATCCTATATTTGGAGCAAAGAATATAGTTTAAAAAACATTGGGTCCAGATCCTCTATGCAGCACTGAAAACATATCTGTCGTCTTGGTTTTCTTGCTTGTTTTTTCTTCACTGTTTTTGCTGGACTAAACTTATCAGTTGTCTTTTTGTCTTAAATATTTAATTAAATCATATATACTTACTGCAAATTTGGTGTCTTGGTGTACAACTCCTACACTTGAAGATTTTATGGGAGAATGGGGATCAAGTAAGGTACTTGACCTCTTTTTCCTCATAGGCACAAATAATGGTACAAAATAGCTTAGCAGACCTGTGTAGACCTTTTTTCCAGGATACCAGCATGTGTTTATAACAAAAAAATTGTCACCTTTGCTTACAGGACATTGGTGCTGGAAAAGGCAAATACTATGCTGTTAATTTTCCAATGAGGGATGGTATAGATGATGAATCATATGGACAGATATTCAAACCAGTGAGTACTTTTTTTCTTTTTAAGCTCTTTGGAAATATATTAATGTCATCTTGTGGATTTATTTTCATCATATGAATTAACGACTTGTTGTTTTATAATGATTATAGATTATATCTAAAGTAATGGAGATGTACCAGCCCAGTGCTGTGGTATTACAGTGTGGAGCAGATTCACTGTCTGGCGACAGGCTGGGATGCTTTAATCTTACTGTTAAAGGTAAGCAGAAAAGTGTGTGTGTGTTGTCTATAACTTTTTATTTAATAGAAACCTTTACCCTTCATACTATTTTTCAAGACACTTGCATGATGAAGACTGGAGTCACAAAGATTTTGTTCATTAGTATGATTAATCCTTTCTTTCTTTGCTATACAGGGATGGTCAAAAGAAACACAGAAATTGCCTCTTTCTTTCTGTCCATCTAAAAAAGTTAAGAAGCCTGGTTTTCCATGTTCCTCCTAGCCACTCAAGTGATTTTCTTTCTTCTATGCACAGGCTTTCTGTAGCTTTAAAGCAACATTCTGGAATTGCAGGATCATCATACTACAACACTTACTGTGATGGGCAAATAATAAAACTAGTGGTTCACTTAGTAGGACTACAGATACTAAACGTCAGACACCTTCTTGGGCATAAAATAGGTATCACTGAAACGAGAATACTCACTGCATTGTTAAATTTATAGTGATGTTTGTTATACAGAGCCTAATATTAACATTCATTTGTATTAACTTATATAGAATTATTTTATTTTAGTATTACTTACATTTCTACCTGAAAGCATCATTCTCAAAGTTGGTATGAGATATTAGTTTAGCAAACTACATAAATGTTAAGTTTTAATTTGTTTTTATTTATTATTATTTAAGTGATAAAATATTAAATATATGTTGCACCTTCATTAAACTTTGAATCCAGCCTATTTGACTCATTAGTTTTCTTATTTTTGTGCTTTCTTAGTGAGACAATTACAACTTCTTTAGGCAACAAAATACAGTATAGTATCTGTTGGGTCTGCAGTGTTTCAGGGTTCTTTTCTTGATTTGCACCAGGTGGCAAAGCTACTTCAGTTGCCCATACAGCTCAGATTTTTTTCCATCTTACATATCTTGGAAGCCAAGAGAGCTGCTGCCTCCTGCAGATGCCTTTCAATATGCTGTATCTCCCTGGAGTGTGTACTGTCTTGGCACCAGTTCGCTCTGTAAGCAAGACTTAGCAACCTCTACTACAGGTTCAAATTTAGAAGTAGAAAGGACCAAGTACTGATTTGATGTTTTCTCTCCTTCCCCCATTGCATTTGTTTGAGAAATTGTCCCTAGATTTGTCACTGTATTGACCTCAGTTGTGAAAAGGAAAAACACTTATCATTCCAAGAGCATTTCAGATCAGCAGCGATAGAGCATCATGCAAAGTCTGAAGACTGGGATGTATAATGTTCAGTGTATTTCCTACTTTTCTTATCTGTAGATTTTGACTTCATGTGAGATTGTGCTTAGATCTAGGGGAAGACAGTTCTATTTTACTTGAATCAATTCACTTCTTTCTTGTGTGACTGCACACATCTGATTAAATAGATCATTGTATATTTTTCTGTTCTAATGGATATTTTGAGTATATCATCAACTCTTTCTGTATTTGACAGGTCATGCTAAATGTGTGGAAGTTGTAAAGACTTTCAACTTGCCATTGCTGATGTTAGGAGGAGGAGGATACACGATTCGTAATGTTGCTCGATGCTGGACCTATGAAACTGCTGTTGCCTTAGATTGTGAAATTCCTAATGGTAAATACTAATATCAAAATTAATATTATACTAAGAAATAATCATGGGAGAATTTAAGTGAACAGATAGCAAGTACTTCTATAGCTAATTGTAGTGTCACAATTTGGAACAAACTATGTGGAAAGTTATTGTTAAGATTTATCCAATTTTCATTAGCTTATGCACTAAATAAATGTAAGGTTGGGGGCTTTTTTATACCTCAGCAAAAGCTTTAAATTATTGGATCATTTTTTGAAAATTCAAAGCATGTAAACCATACAGAACCATACTGGTAATTATTTTTTATATGAAGGCCATCAGTATATAGTATGAATATAGAATATATACTGCATTTTGACTGTAGCAGCATAGTCTTGGGCAAATTAGGCACCATGGATATAACATTCATAAGAAATGAGTACACAAGTCTTCATTTTGTGTAACAAAACATAACTGTTTGTTCACTGTATCAATGACTTACAGTGCTGTGAAAGCATAGTGATTTCCACTCTTCCATTTACTTGCTTTTGACTATACAAGCTATCTTAAAAAAATAAAAATCAAAAAAGCCATAGTAGAGTTCTTTCCAATAGTTAAATAGTGAATTTTTTTCTGAGGAAGATCCCCAAAGATCCTGTACTCCCTTTACTTCTGGACAACTATGTTTCTGGACATTTTTTTGGAACATGTTTTTATAACATTGACATCTAGACTGATTTATTGCTGTCACTGTCAGTTTTCATGTTGGGCTGCAACTTGTGCTGATAGCCTTTTGCTATTCACGTATCTCTTGCTGGATTCCTAGTATCTCTGTCAGAATTCAGTGGAATGCTGCTGTCAGTGAGAAAAGAACATTTAGATAGTTCCTTTCAAGATCTATATTTTCCATCTGCCAAGTCAATATATATTCTTTGTCATCCAAAGCTTTTGAAGAGACAGTAGTATTTTTTTACCTTGAGACTTCCTCCATTAGCATGTCCCATTCAGTGCATATATATGAAACTTTTGGATTTTTTTTTTTAACATTCTTCAACTCTGTGAGTCCCTATCGTCTTTAATCTATTCTGAGAAATAACGGTGCATTTCTAACTGTTGCAATAGCAACTTGATCTTCCTGTCTTCTTTCTATGCACCTAACAAGATTGCTTATCCTGTCATAATCATAAATGAAGAGATAAGATGAAAGGTTCAATTAGAAGTGGATGTCAGTGTCTTATTTCTTAAGAGTTTGGTTTTTTAATTTCTATTACTGTATAGAGTCATATTCAATATAAAATACTACCATTGTCCTGAATACAAAGGTCCTTTCCAACCCTACTATTCTATGATTCTTTTTGGTGATTAGGTGTTCCACTCAGGAGATCATAATCTGTGAAAATATTAAAAAAATGAGAGGATCACAGAATGGTAGGAATTGGAAGGGATCTCTAGAGATCATCTGATCCAAACCCCATCTAAAGTAGGTCCACGTAGATCAGTGAGGCCCCATCTGTCTGTTTTCCCCTGTCCTGTGCGACCTGAAACACCATTGTACAGTGCTTACCGTGGATGTTGAACTAACTGATCTTCAAATCTAAGTTTTACTGTAGGAGTGTTTTGAATAGCTTACTTAAGCCTTTCTAATTGGACTTACTTTGAAAACAACTGTAAGAAGTCATTTTAATTGACATTTTGTTTTCTGCAGAGGTAGCATTATTAATTATTTTATCAAATTTGTTACTTATGTCATTGCAATGTATGTTTACATGATTACAGTAGAACTTACTCTTTGTATTTTGCCAACAAATTGAAATTCATCTATTGAATGATCTAGAGGAAAAGACTGAACAGTTCAGACAGTGCTTAAGTATTGCTTACATGATTACTTTGTTTTTTATAATTCTCAACTAAAATCCTGTCAAAACTACTGTTGTATTTAAAATGTTTATAATCTTTTGGAGTCACAAAATTGTCTTCTGTATTTTTGATTATAGAGTTGCCATACAATGACTACTTTGAGTATTTTGGACCAGATTTCAAGCTTCATATTAGTCCTTCAAATATGACTAATCAGAATACACCAGAATATATGGAGAAGATCAAGTAAGTAGTGGTAACATAATCTGTCAAGCAGGTCATATGTATTACATTTCTCCAGGAGTTTAATTGTTAGGCTGTTTTGAAAACTGTGTACCTTTCTCTGTTACACACTGAAACAAAGTACTGAAAAGATTTGATGTATTTTTCATTTCTATTGGAAAAGAGACTTTTTAGAAGTCTGTTCCTGTAACAGTATATATGCTTATGGAGTCCTATGACTATAAATATGAAAATTCAAGACCCAGCTTGGATTTTTACTTTTTCCACCAACCATAGAGATGACTGTTTTACTTGGCTTCCCATTCTAATTTTGTAGAAAGTTTATCCCACCAGGAAAGAAGCTGGTATGCTGTGATGACTAGGATTTCCAATTCTCAGTTCCATGTCTAAGCATGAACCAAGACTGTCATTCTTTGTAGCTGTCAGCTGTAAAAATAAAAAGTCACGCAGTCACTCAGACATCTAAAACTGTGGAAAGATAGCGATACGTGTGCAGGCAGCTGAGTGACAGTGGCTTGACAAATCCACAAGATTTGAGAAGTGCTCATTGCCAAGCTATAGCGGGTATGTATTTTTAGACTGTGCCAGTTCTGATGCTTAGTTTATTCCCCCTCAGGACCTGAAGTTTTGATTGTAAACAAATATTTTACTTCAGCGATGGAGTAATGAATACGTACAATCAATTCTGTACTCAACTGCTAAGACATAATTGGTTAACCTCAAGTACTTTTTGCTTACTGCGGCTTGTCCTCGTTCTGGGTTTAAAAGGATAAACCCTCTCTTCTGTCCAAAGTTTACAGTCTGTTGACGGTGCACAGGAATTCTTTTGGTTACTAAAAATAGCTGAATAAAGATGCAAAGCTAGCTATGTAAGTTTGCCAGTACCCCTATAACCTGTAAACTTGTTAAACTGCGGTTAAATTACTAATTTTTTGAAGTGGTTGGTATATGGACTGTGGTGTTCATAATATAAATGTCACAATATATCAAAAGTGATTTATTTATTTTTTTTTTAATAACATGAAAGTGGGGGAAAAGCCCCACCTGTTTTTCATTGATGTAATTTACAAAATTTATCAGTAGTGATACAGCGCTTCAACTGGTGATTTGCCA
This sequence comes from Colius striatus, assembly GCF_028858725.1. Lineage (NCBI taxonomy): Eukaryota > Metazoa > Chordata > Aves > Coliiformes > Coliidae > Colius > Colius striatus. The sequence continues at coordinate 51,735,803 of NC_084760.1, read as the reverse complement.
GACTGCTTGCTGTACATTGCGTATCTGTGAACTTTCATGGTGTGAGTAGGTTGCAAAGCTTGCTTGCCACTTAACACATCCTTGGGCACAGATTGTATGTTGCCATTGACAGAGTTGCAGTCTCACGTCCTCATTCTAGCATCCACAAGCAGAGTGATGGCCCATCGTTTCAGAGACTCTTCTTACTTCAGTTAGATTTATGTTTTCCCCAAGACCTCTCTTTAGGAGACTCCCTAGATTGGCAAAACTGCTTTGCCAGGTCATGTGGTTAGAAAAGAAGTAAAGACAGTAATGATTATAAAAAAGCACTAGTTGCCATTTAGTTCTTCACATTGTGCAGAAGCATACCAAGACACTTGTTACAAATGCTGATATCTGACGCTTGCCAAACCTTTCTCTCTACTTGGACTCCTTTGGAATGATAGTTTTGAGCGCAGTATTCTTCCTTCCTTTTTACTGCACATGGTGCTTTGGAGCATGAGGTTATATCCAGTCGCTTAGACGAGAACGTCTCTGTTCTCTCTGAAACAGTCAATAAGGAATCTTATCCAGATGGATCACGCTTGACCCTGACATCATTGCTGCACGTGGCTGGGAAGTCTTAGTGCCTTAACTAGAGGATAGCTAATTATCCAGCTTGATACTCTAGATTATTATAAACAGAGTAGTACTGTCATTCAGTTCAGCCCAAGTGGACAGTACTCATGGGGAACTGAAGACTGAAGTTGGTTGAAAGAAGTTATTTAAAATGTTCAAAGAAAAGGGCGGTCAAGCACACTATGGGTACTAATGATGTGTTAGGGACGGAAAACTTTCTGAACATGGCATGCCTTTTTTTTTTTTAATTAAACGATGACTATAAAGCAAAGCAGGTTAATTTAGAATGCAGAGTTTTCAGGATTGAACAAAATCCAAGGAGATGCTGCTTCTGTGTAGCAATAACTTTCTGTTATTGTCTCTCGCTTACTTGTAGGCAGCGCTTATTTGAAAACTTGCGCATGTTACCTCATGCCCCTGGTGTACAGATGCAGGCCATTCCTGAGGATGCCGTTCATGAAGACAGCGGAGATGAAGATGGAGAAGATCCAGACAAACGCATTTCTAGTAAGAAATATCTTTTCATGACAGAGCATGTCTAAGTAGATTCTCTTCCGATTTAATCGTTCAGAACCTTAGTCCTAGTAGTGTGGTATTGGAAACCTGGCGATTTTGTTTCCTGAGTAAAAAAAAATTTTGCCGGTGGTCTGCCAGTTTTGCTATTCTCAAGGGTGCTATCCGTGCACAAACCTGAACCTGTTAAAGGGGTCTAAAGAGGTGCTGGAGGAATGTGAGCTTTTGCATCCGATGAAACAGTCGGGATGTTTCAAATAAAAAGCAGATATTTGACAAGTCTCAAATTATTTTGAACTAAAAGTATACAGGACTTGGCTTCTGTCTTTCCCTATTCACAAAAAAATGGAGCATTCCCCATTGCATGAAGTGAGATACTGTGTTTTTAAAAACATATTTTATTTGCCTTCTGTGCTGTGAGGGAGATTTTCTGTACTTGCATTGTCTTTGTATGGACAAAGAGATGTTCTTCAACTATAGCCAATAATTCTCTGCTACATTTAACATTTTTTGATGGTGATGGGAATAATTCTGCAACCTTTTCCTGGTGCACTGTCCATTTTTTCAACTCTTAAAGCCTTAATGTTTTCTGCTGTGATTTAGTTTTCAGTATTTCAAATTAATTTGGTATGTGTTAAAATACTCCCACCCTCCCTCTGTGTCTCTGCAAAGCTATTTTCAGAAATCATTGTGAGATTCACAGAGTATCTTCAAAGAAAGTATTTTTATCCATGATTTAGTTCATCAACATTAAATTATGACAGTGTATTATTACTTAATTTGATAGTTCTTTTTTGTTAGGCCTTTTGTAGTTGTATTTAATGTTCAATTAATTTCCTAACTCTGACTCCTAGTTCGAGCATCTGATAAGCGCATTGCCTGTGATGAAGAATTTTCAGATTCTGAAGATGAAGGGGAAGGTGGACGACGGAATGTTGCAGATCATAAGAAAGGAGCAAAGAAAGCCAGGATAGAGGAAGACAAAAAAGAGACAGAGGACAAAAAAGCAGGTAGGATTCTTGTGTGATTTCACCCTGTATTTTAGAACTGCCAATGTCAGTTCTACCAGGAGAAATAGATGTTTTCTGTTAGCAGTTAATTAGTTGTCGAGATGATCTATTTTTTTCCGTCATATTTAAAGCATCTATTTCAAATTAATCAGTTTCAAGATGCAGCTATTCACACTAGAAATAGTGTTTTCAGGCAAGAGTCATTGTTGCATCCCCACAAACTTGAAATCTTAGAGCCAGGGATTTGTATAGCTTCATGAAAATAGAGGTTAGAAAGTTCTTGCTTTAAATATGTTATGCAAAATGTTTGTTCTCAT